>NC_132784.1:90506013-91812263 GCF_048418805.1 Vulpes vulpes | reverse complement strand
CAACAATAAAATAACAATTTTGCCAATTAAGAAAATGGGCAGGGCAGCCCCGGTGGCGCAGCGGTTTAGCGCCGCCTGCAGCCCAGGGCATGATCTGGAGACCCTGGATCAAGTCCCGTGTCGGGCTCTCTGCATGGAGCCTGCTTCTCCCTCTGCCTGTGTCTCTGTCTCTCTCTCTCTCTCTCTCTGCATCTCTATGAATAAATAAATAAAATCTTAAAAAAAAAAAAAGAAAATGGACAAAAGGTTTGAAGAGAAACTTGAAGAGTGCTCACAAGAGAAAATATATGGATGAATAATAAGCACAAGAAAAGATGATCAGCACCATTAGTTATCAGGAGCAAAGTCAAACCACAATGAGAAACTACTACACATCTATAAGAATGGCTAAATTTTAAAATCTGACAATACCAAGTGCTGACGAAGATGCATAGCAACTAGAATTCTCACACAATGAAGGTGGGAATGCAAAATGGAACAGCCACTTTGGATGAGTTTTTAATTTTTTTCTTATTAAAGACTATATATATATATTCTTTTTTTTTTAGCAATTTTAGGTTCACAGACAGCTTTTTTTTTTTTTTTTAAGATTTTACTTATCTATTCATGAGAGACACACACACACAGAGAGGGGCAGAGACACAGGAAGAGGGAGAAGCAGGCTCCATGCAGGGAGCCCAACGTGGGACTCAATCCTGGGTTTCCAGGATCAGGCCCCGGCCTGAAGGCGGCGCTAAACCGCTGTGCCACCAGGGCTGCCCCACAGACAGCTTCTTTTAAAGTTAAACATATAGTTACCATATGATCCAGCAATCTCACTCTTCAGTATTTATACAAGAGACATGAAAATTTATATTCACACAAAAACTTGTACATAAATGTTTATGGTAGCTTTATGCATAGTGACAAAAAACTGGAAACAACCTGAATGTCCTTCAGTGTATGGAAGGATAAACTATGGAACCTCTGTGGAATGTAATACTACTTAGCAATAAAAGCTACAGACACATGTAAACAACGTGGATGAATCTCAAATGCATTATGGTAAGTGAAAGAAATCACATGTAAAAGGCTACATATGTATGATTCCACTTAAAAGACAAAGTTATAGGGATACAAGACAGATCAGTGGCTGTGGGGTTGGAGGGTAGAGGGCAGATTGTCTACAAAGGGCAGCACGAAGGAATTTGTGGGAAGGGGAGCATGAAACTTCTATATCTTATCTATGGGGTGTTTACATAACTATACACGTGTCAAAATTGATAGACATATACACATGCATATATGTAAATTTTATTATATGTAAATTTTTAAAAGTGAATACTTTTTTAAAAAAGTTCTGTCACTACAATCTGTTAGATGAAATCGAGTTCCATCAGTGAACTTTTAGGGCAACTGGTAAAATGAAGGTGCCTGCTGTAAGAAACAGTCTAATATAAGGTGCACACAATGTACAACAAAAATAGACAAGTACATGTATGCAACTTCAAAAATTGATACACCTAAGTATTGGAATAAAAATAACAAAATAAGGTTAGTGGAGAAAGTTTCCTGGATAGGCTAACAGTGGTTATAAGAGTGAAATCATGCAAGGATCTGAAAGCACTTTGGAGAGTATTAAGATTTATTAAAGTACAGATTTCATAATTTTCTTTGCATCTCCTACAAAGCCTAGCATAATATTACATATTGCTGGTTTTTCATAAATAATTTTTGTTTATTCTTATTTATTACATATGATTCATAAATAAATTGTTCAAAGGAATGGAAAGGCATTCAAGTCAAAAGGGAGTGTCCAGAAGAAGTTCATATTAGTTCCAGAGCTGGTCAGATCCCAAGGACTTTCCCCTTGTTATGGGCAAAGATTAGGGGAGTCATCTTGTAAAGTGCTGATCCAGAACAACTGAGGTCCTGCTTTTGTTATAACTGAGGTCCTGCAGCTTGAGTAAACGGTATCAATCTTATGCTCCCTGTTCTACACAGAGATGTAGGTTCTGATGGGTATAAAAACACAATCTCCAAGCTACCCAAGGTGGGCAAACTTCCTGTAGCAGCCCCCTCTGCTTACTTCCTCTCCGGCTTGACTGCCGGGCTCAGGGTTCTGCAGAAACCGATGCTGATAGTATATCTTTTCCCAGATCTGTAAGGGCCCTCTCAGCTGTAGATTGGTGACATGACAATTAACCTTCAAAGTAGACTGATCTCAGGTATGGGGCACAAAGCAACAACCACCTCCGGAAAGTTAGCATCTTACCAGCCACTCGTACTCCACAAATCCGGTTCTGCTATGATTTGCCAAAGTGGAAGAAAACTGTTTAATTAACTGTCTTTACTCACCCTGCCAGGACTGTGAAAGCCTGTGACCTCTCCCCATCAAAACAGTCCATTTCCCACAAGCTATAGGCTAGAGGGCATAAAGAATTAATTTTGTTCAAACAGATCCTGTTATCCCTTCTTTAGCACACCTCCTAGTTGAACATCTATTCCAGACACTAAACTCTCAACTTTTTTGAGTCAAGTTTTCCTTCATCGTTAACTCTAGATTCTGCTAGTTTTTCATGAAAACATCTTAGTCCTACTTCACTATAGTTTTGGTTTTAGTTTTTTGTTATTGCATGTTGGATCTTCATAAATACACCTATCTCAAATTTTAATACCACAGAGCACAGGCACTGGCTCTGATATTATACAGTAAAACCTAGGAGTTTGTTTTTTTGTTTTGTTTTGGCTTGGCTTTTTTAGTAATTTTTACACCCACCACGGGCCTGGAACTCACAACCCTGAGATCAAGAGCCACATGCTCTTCCAACTGAGCCAGCCAGGCACCCCAACACATGATTTTTAAAATAGAAAGCATATTACATAGATGGAAGAACAATTCCTAATACAAAATATTCAGAGTTCCCAGGCTTCTCCTGTAGCAAGTCCCTTCCTGTATGTCAGGAAAGATAAAGGGATTCTGTGAGTCACCAAATTCTGGGACTGAAGGTCATCCATTCCCTTCCAAAAGGTCTTCTGTGTATATGTTTTTATTTCTATTATCTTTATTATTTATTTATTTATTTATTAGGAAGAGCATGAGCAGGGGGAAGAGAAAAGGGAGAGGGACAAGCAGACTCTGCACTGAGCATGGAGCCCCACATGGGGCTCACTCAATCCCATGATCCCAAGATAATGACCTGAGCTGAGATCAAAAGTCGGATGCCTAACCAACTGAACCACCCAGGTGCTCCTGTGTGTGTGTGTGTGTGTGTGTATGTATTTTTAAAGATTTTATTTATTTATTTATTTATTTATTTATTTATTTATTTATTTGACAGAGAGTACAAGCTGGGAGAGAAGCAGGCAGAGGGAGAAGGAGAAGCAGGCTCCTGCTGAACAGGGAGCCTAATGTGGGGCTCCATTCCAGGACCCTGGGATCATGACCTGAACTGAAGGCACTTAACTGACTGTGCCACCCCGGCACCCCTGGGTGTATGTTTTTAAAATGCAACAAGGCCAAAGACTTGCCTTCATCTCTTTTCTCTATTAAAACATGCTCAGAAGCACAAGGGCTTGAAACAAATGATTTATAAATAGAAGTAATGGCATTTCTCTACCCTGACAATGAGATTGAAGAAAGAGAAATTAAGGAATCAATCCCATTTACAATTGCACACAAAACCATAAGATACCTAGGAATAAACCTAACCAAAGAAGTGAAGGAACTATACTCCAAAAACTACAGAACACTTATGAAAGAAATTGAGGAAGATGTAAAGAGATGGAAAAACATTCCATGCTCATGGATTGGAAGAATAAATATTGTGAAAATGTCTATGTACCTAGGGCAATTTACACGTTCAATGCAATCCCTATCAAAATACCATGGACTGGGGATCCCTGGGTGGCTCAGTGGTTTAGCACCTACCTTTGGCCCAGGGCATGGTCCTGGAGTCCTGGGATCGAGTCCTGCGTTGGGATCCCTGCGTGGAGCCTGCTTCTCCCTCTGCCTGTGTCTCTGCTTCTCTCTCTCTCTCTGTGTCTCTCATGAATAAATAAATAAAATCTTTTAAAAAAATACCATGGACTTTCTTCACAGAGTTGGAAAAAGTAATCTTGTGTGTGTGTGTGTGTGTGTGTGTGTGTGTGTGTGTTTTCATGAAGTTTATTCTGGGAATTCTGTTTTCATTTTTTTTAATAATAAGTTTATTTTTTATTGGTGTTCAATTTGCCAACATACAGAATAACACCCAGTGCTCATCCCGTCAAGTGCCCCCCTCAGTGCCCATCACCCATTCACCCCCACCCCTTGCCCTGGAAAAAGTAATCTTAAGATTTGTGTGGAATCAGAAAAGACCTCAAATAGCCAGAGGAATATTTAAAAAAAAAAAAAAAGAAAAAAGAAAACCAAAGCTGGGGGCATCACAAGGCCAGATTTCAAGCTGTATTACAAAGCTGTGATCATCAAGAGAGTGTGCTACTGGCATAAAAACAGACACAAAGATCAATGGAACAGAATAGAGAACCAAGAAATGGGCCCTCAACTCTATGGTCAACTCATCTTTGACAAAGCAGGAAAGAATATCCACTGGAAAAAGGGCAGTCTCTTCAATAAATTGTGTTGGGAAAATTGGTTAGCCATGTGCAGAAGAATGAAACTAGACCATTCTCTTACACCATACACAAAGATAAACTCAAAATGGTTGAAAGGTCTAAATGTGAGACAAGAATCCATCAAAATCCTAGAGGAGAACACAGGCAACATCCTTTTTGAACTTGGCCACAGCAACTTCTTGCAAGATATATCTATGAAGGCAGGGGAAACAAAAGCAAAAATGAACTATTGGGACTTCAAGATAAAAAGCTTCTGCACAGCAAAAGAAGCAATTAGAAAAACTAAAAGACAACCTACAGAATGGGAGAAGATATTTGCAAATGACATATCAGATAAAGGGCTAGTATCCAAGATCTATAAACTTATTAAACTCAACAGCAAAGAAACAATCCAATTATGAAATGGACAAAAGACATGAACAGAAATCTCACAGAGGAAGACATGGACATGGCCAACAAGCACATGAGAAAATGCTCTGCATCACTTGCCATCAGGGAAATACAAATCAAAACCACAATGAGATACCATCTCACACCAGCGAGAATGGCTAAAATTAACAAGACAGGAAACAACAAATGTTGAAGAGGATGTGGAGAAAGGGAAACCCTCTTGCACTGTTGGTGGGAATGTGAACTGGTGCAGCCACTCTGGAAAACTGTGTGGAAGTTCCTCAAGAAGTTAAAAATAGAGCTACCCTACGACCTAACAATTGCACTTCTGGGGATTTACCCTAAAGATACTGATGTAGTGAAATGCCAGGACACTTGCACCCCAGTGTTTATAGCAGCAGTGTCTACAATAGCCAAACTGTGGAAGGAGCCATGATGTCCTTCGACAGATGAATGTAAAGAAGATGTGGTGGTATATAGGGATGCCTGTGTGGCTCAGCGGTTGAGCATCTGCCTTTGGCTTGGGACATGATCCCAGTTCAGGGATTGAGTCCCACTCGGGCTCCCTATGGGGAGCCTGCTTGTCCCGTTACCAATGCCTCTCTCTGTGCCTCTCATGAATAAATAAATAAAATCTTAAAAAAAAAAAGATGTGGTATATATATATATATATATATATATATATATATATATATATATATACACACAATGGAATATTACTCAGTCATCAGAAAGGATGAATACCTACCATTTACGTCAAAGTGGATGGAACTGGAGGGTACTATCCTGAGTGAAATAAGTCAATCGGAGGACAATCATCATATGGTTTCACTCTTATGTGGAATATAAGAAATAGTGAAAGGGACTATAAGGGAAGGAGGGAAACTGAGTGGGGAAAATTAGAGAGGAAGACAAACCACGAGAGACTCCTAACTCTGGGAAACAAAGGGCTGCAGAAGGGGAGGTGGGTGGGTGGGGGGTGATTGAGTGACAGGCACTGAAGAGGGCAGGTGATGGGATGAGCACTGGGTGTTATACTATATGTGGGCAAATTGAATTTAAAATTAATTAATTGAATTAAAATTAATTTTAAATGAATGAAACCATTCATTTCACATATATTTATATTTATTACATACTTTAGCTTAAAAATGTTTTTCACATTAAATGCCAAAATACAGACCTGGCACCCTGCAACCTTATCCACTGCTCCATACACTCAGCTTGCTCTCGTCCTCCCCTTCTTTCCTAATAAACAGGCAATGCTTAATGTCCCTTAACTCTTACTTTGCCCCGGTTCTAAAATGGCTCAGATACACTGTCAGTTTTATCTTTCTAATTGTGGCCAGCCTGGGAGACTAGCTACTTCCGAAGGTAGGAAGTACCTCTGAAGCCTGGAAAAATGTCCCTACTCAACCCACAGAGGAGAAGTTTGGAAAAGCCTGTGGGCTTAAGTTCATATATCCTAAACAAAGGCAGCCACCCAGAGGAGTGTTTCTCAGTGGAACTCAACAAACCTTGGAATGGCTCCTATGCCAGGAGAGACTATGGCTGGTGAGAAGTGGGAATCTTCTAGCCAATCAGCTGTTCCCCAGTGCTGTGGGAGAAAGTCTTTGAGGAGGAGGCTTTGGGGCCAAATAGGGGGAAATGAAAAGCAGCACCTGGGTTAGCCAGATGCAGAAAGGACAAGTAAGCCATCCCTGAGTGGATAGAGCTGGGAGGCACCCTCCACAACAGTGGGATGCATAAATTAATGTTGAATGTTGGTGACAATCAGTTCATACCCATATAACGAAGCAAGGCAGTAAGCAAGCCAGAGCTCAGATGATGTGTTTAAAGTGATAGGGGCAGGAGAGGCCAGGAATCTGGTTCTACCATCAGTACTGTTCTAACATTTTAGAGGAAGGCATGATGTCCCTATCTTCCAGGATGGCAGAACTTCCCCGGCAATACAGACACAGGACCTAAGGGTTCTAGGTTTAAGATTTTTGGCTCAGTATGACTGTGAGAAGTAAGTTATTCTAACGTCATAGAACACTTTACCATTCAGCTAGGTTTTACATACATTCTCTTATTTAATCCTATAATAATCCTGTGATATGGCTCTTTTTTCCCCCCATTTTACAGAAATGGCTTACAGAAGGGAAAGCTTATAGAGAGGTAGTTAACCCCAGTGGCACACTCTGGTCTTTAGATATCTCATCTGGTATCCTCTGCATTGTTCAGTGGCTTTCAAACTTTGTTTTTCAATGCCCTCGATTCCACGTAAGTGTTTGTGGGATTCTGTGGACATTCGTACAGCAAATCAAAGAACTTTTTAAAGACTGCTGTTCAGGAATACCTGACCTTGGTATTGCCCTTCGACTTGAAGTATATTTGGTTCCCTCAGCAACCCTCAGAAGGTTAGGCCTCACTTTTCCCTGATATTGTGATGATTAAGAGATACGTAGTTCACAGATAGGGCCTGGGTGCCTTCACAGCAAGCGTCACTTCTGTAAGAACACCAGCCTCACAGGGCTGGGATGAGAGAAGTGGGCAGAGCAAAAGGAAGTCTGTTACTGATGCTCCGTGCTATTGAGTGATAATGCAACGTTCATCTTCCTGTTGAATACTGTGAAGTGCTTTCCCAGTTATGAATGAAATTCTCTCAGATTGGTTTTTTAAAATTTTCTTAAAACAATGAGCTTTTAATGAGTTATAGTAGCTTCCTGCATCAGCAGTCTAACACATTTCCACAGTGACTGCTCTGACAGACTGTCACATATACTCCTTGTTTCTGTGGCTGCCCATTACTTAAACCCTATTCCTGGATTTGAGGAGTCCCTCACAACTGGAACTTTAGTAGAAAGCAGGGCCAGTATCCCAATTTATTTATTTTTATTTTTAAAAAAAGATTTTATTTATTCATTCATGAGAAACACAGAGAGAGAGGCAGAGACATAGGCAGAGGGAGAAGCAGGCTCCCTGTGGGGAATCTGATGTGGGACTCGATTCCGGGACCCCCGGATTATGACCTGAGCCGAAGGCAGATGCTCAACCACTGAGACACCCAGACATCCCAATATCCCACTTTAAAAGTACAGGGAGCAGATACTTGCTTTCCCAGCACCTCTTGCAATGAGAGAGTACACATGTGGTCTAAACTTGGTCAACTGGATATACCCATCTGGAATTTGGACTCAGGAAATAGTAATGGAGAGAATGAAGCAGGAAAGCAGAACTTATTCTAGCAACAGCAATACCTAGTTTCCATGCCAGGGATAGCATGCAATGTCTTGTGCTGGTAGGACACAGGTTTCATCAGACCTGCTCTGTAGTAGGATTTTGATGGTGGTTATAGCTCCCTCCCTCCTCCTTATGCCCACTTTCAGAGCTTGAGTCTCCAGGAAGTCCATGAATATCCAACTCCTTCTTCTGATTGCTCAGGCCCAAACCTTGGAGACTCTGAGTCTTTTTTGTAACCCTATATCCAATCCATGAATGAGGAAATTCTGAAAGTGGCCTATCTCCTCCACTGGTACTCCTTGGTGCAAGCCACTGGAACTCCTCACTGGATTACTGCAATAGCCTCTTAACTGGCCTCCTTGCTCTCACCTTTGTTCCCATACAGTCCTTCCTGTCTCTACACAGTGGTTAGTGATCTTTAAAAATCCTAGGTTAGATCTTGTCACTCCTCTGCTCAAAATCATCCCGTAGATTCTCATTGTATTCCTTTTTTTTTTTTTTTTTTGAAGATTTTATTTATTCATGAGAGACACAGAGAGAGAGGCAGAGACACAGGCAGAGGGAGAAGCAGGCTCCCTGCCAGGAGCCCGATGTGGCACTTGATCCCGGATCCTGGGATCACGCCCTGGGCCAAAGGCAGACACTCAACTGCTGAGCCACCCAGGTGTCCCTCTCATCATATTCCAAATCCAAAATACTTACCGAGGTCTATAGGATTGGCCTCTTGCTTGCTACCTTCGAATCTCATTTCCTCTCCCTTCCTCACTTGCTCTGCTCTGGCCACACCAGCCTCCCTGCTATTCAAAATGCCGAGCACACTCCTGACGCCAACCTTGCTGTTCCCACTGCCTGGGAGGCTCTTCCCCAAGATACCCGGGTGACTTCCTTCCTTAGCCAGGTATCTGCTTAAACTTTACTTTATCAGATGGGCTACTCTGACCTCACCTTATCTAAGCACTCCTCTCCCTTTTTCTTTTCTAACATCAGACTCACTCCTCTGGTTTTCTTCTTTAGCATCTGAGACATAATATATCTATGCATCTGCTTAATGTCTATCTCCCCTACTACAATGTAACCTCGTTGAAAGTAAGGACTTTGTTGGTTTGCTGCCATATCCCCAGGGCCTACAAGAGTGTTTAGCACATAGTGAGCATTCAATAAATATATATTGAGTAGATGTGTTGACCCAATAAATTCCATTTCTGTTTAAATCAGCCATAGTTGGTTTCTATTTCTTACAATGCAAACTCCTAAGAACCTTGTCTGATAGACATAGCGTAGGCCCCGGTACACTGGGAGTCAAATTTATCTCTCCTTTAGTGACCTTAGGCAAAGTCTCTTAACACCTGGGGACCCAGTTTATAGGTTGCTCCTCTTTGTTCTGAGATAATTTTTAAAATCCTTTTAAAAAGCCAAATTTCAAAGCAACAATAGAATAGATATTTTTCCAAACTGCATCATTCTTTAGCTTTTGCAGTTAGCATTTATATCTTCTTGGAAATGAGTCACCTCTCCTCAGTTTTATTATACCCAGATAATTCTTATATATTGCCAATGCTATTTATCACCACTGCTACCAGTATCGTCACCACAATCATCATTAAATAAAAGTAACAAGCTAAAAGAGAATTCGGAGAAGGCAAAGCTCATCATGTATTATGCTGAGGAATGGGTATTTTTTTTTTTTTTAACTTTTTAAAGTGACCTCTACACCCAACATGGGGCTTGAATCCACAACCCTGACATCAAGAGTTGCATGCTCCACCAACTGAACCGGCCAGGTGCCCCTGAATGAAAAACAAATTTAGGGTAAGCAGAGGGGAAAGGTGGCCTACAGTTGCTTTATACAGGTAAAAGCAGAGCACTACAGGCTTATGATGAGGAGGTATAATAACCAAAAGTAAGCAAGGTCCATTTTAGTAGGAATATCCACAAGTTACGCATGGTTTCTTGATTCTAGAAAAAGATTTAGATATTGTAACTTAAAGTTTTTTCTTAGGACTTTCTCCAAACTGTCCTCATGTCTTCATCTACAACCCATCCTACTTCCTCTATCTTCTTGCATCCAAAGACTACATAAACGTATCTTTCTAAAGTTCTTTTGCATATTCAATGAATCCTATAAAATTGCAGGCTTTTTTCTCATGAACTTTTACAAAACCAAATTTTCCCCTTCATGCTCTTACTATATATATTTCGATGTGTACATGGAACATCTGAATATTACTATGAATTTCTGTCTTTTAGCCTATTAATTAGAATTTGGAATCCTAACTCTCTAGGTCTATAGTAGTTATAGACACTATAGTTTGTCACCTGAAACTTTCAAAAGTATTTCTCAGGGGTCTTTATCCAAGTTATTGAAGAAAATGGTGAGTAAGATAAGGTCTGAGACCTCAGTAATCTCTCTCCAAGTTGAAACTGATCTTATCAGTACTTGGGTTTAACTTCTGAATACACAATAAATAAATTTCCTCAACTCTTTTGCAGAGAAGAGAGTGTAATTTAGTGAATAGAGCAATGGACTGAGATTCATATGAACATTATTCTGAAACAAACTTTGCCACTGACTTTGTCAAATTAACCAACTTCTCTCGAACTTATTTGAGAATGAGAGGGCTCCATTTCCAAAATTCATGGATTCTATCCAGTACATAGTTCTCCACAAATAGAGCAATATTGTACTCTTTACCCATTTTCTGTCTCAGAGACAGGGCAATAACATTTCCCTTTGGCCTATTTAATACTATTTCAGCAGAGGTTGAGTCTTACAACATGCTCAAGAGTAGGCAGTCTAATTTCAATTCAGTCCACAAACATCTGTTGAGTGCATACTGTCAGGCATTATACCAAGGGGCTTCTAAAATAAATCACCAACAATAAAAATCAAAGTTAATTAGAACTAAATACTGCATTCCCAGACTTTGGATCTATGCAGCACTATGTAAGTATGTCTCAGTTTCCTTTCCACACACACTAGCCATTGCAGTTGCCACAGGATCAATATTTATGCATTTCGTTAAAGGACTATGTCTTGTCCCCAAATTCTCTGTGATATTCTCTCATTCCCTCAGAGGCCATATACAATTAATCATTTTCTTCATTCTATTTTTCCAGTGTTTGCTCTCTAGGACCTTTAGGAAAATGAATTATATCAATTAGGATTTGATCAAGGAAGCAGACCACTATGAGTTATATAGAATAAAGGATTTATTATAGGGATTAGGTCTTTTGCAATCATGGGAGCTAGTTAAGCAGTCTATATAAGTCTGTTTCTTCTGCATCTGGTGCTGGGCCTGAAGTCAGCAAGACTAGCAGTTGGAAAGGGAAGACAGACACAATGTGGGAGAGAAAGAGGACAAAGTGGAAACCATGAGGACAAACTGGAGCTGTGTGTGTGTGTCTCTTTCTCATTTTTTCTATTCTAAATGCTCTAGGTGGTCTATAAGATAAGTTGGTATCCTTGGCATGGAGGACATGAACATGGCCCAGAACTTGGAGAAGATGAAAGAGATCCAGTAGAAGATAACCCCTGCCCCAAATGCACAAAATGTGCCAGTAGATAACTGACAGCATGTGAGCTACATAACTGCACCTGCCCTACACTGATCTTCAGAGGACAAAATTGGCTACTACTTTACTTCTGCCTTCAAAATCTCACGCAAATCTCTCTTGTGACAATTCTAATTAAGAAGCATATGAGGGGGATCCCTGGGTGGCGCAGCGGTTTAGCGCCTGCCTTTGGCCCAGGGCGCGATCCTGGAGACCCGGGATCGAATCCCACGTCGGGCTCCCGGTGCATGGAGCCTGCTTCTCCCTCTGCCTATGTCTCTGCCTCTCTCTCTCTCTCTCTCTGTGTGTGACTATCATAAATAAATTAAAAAAATAAATAAATAAAAAAAAGAAGCATATGAGGCCAGGGTGGGGGTGGGGAGGGAAATATACAAGGAAGGATATTATGGAAAATATAGTTCTACCTTAGCTACCACTGACACAGTACAAGGCCATCATCAGAATCAATACACAACTGGACAGCCCTTACAACATTCTTTCCCTTATTCTTCAGAGACTTTTAAAGTATTCATTCTTACGTTCTCTGCTACTGTACTTGTTGCTATTATCAGGCTAGAAAAACAAAAACCAAAAAGTTATAGGAAAAAAATTATTAAAAATCCTACTATAAAATTCTAAAACTTTAAGACATAAAATAAAACTAAATAAAAAATATACTACATTCATGGATCGGACACCTCAATATTAAAAAGTTAATAAAAAAGGAAGTTAATCTTTTAAAAAATTACAAAAGAAAAGGTAAAGGGAAACAAAGCAAAAGAGAAAAGGCAGAACTGGAGAAACAAGAATAAAAGTTAGGAAACATAACTAGAAAGTAAAGTACCAAGAATAACAAGTAAAATTATTCTAAATAGTCAAAGTCCTGGGGTGCCTGAGTGGCTCAGTCAGCAAAGTGTCTGCCTTTGGCTCAAGTCATGATCCCTGGGGATCGAGCCCTGCACTTTGTTGGGCTCCCGCTCAGCGGGAGCCTGCTTCTCCCTCTCCCTCTGCCCCTCCTCCACCCCCTGCTTGTGCTCTCTCTCAAATAAATAAAATCTATAAAAATAGTCAAAGTCCTGGTATCAGAAGGTAAAAAAAAATCAATTATAATTTATTTTAAAGATTTTATTTATTATTCATTGAGACAGAGAGAGAGAGGCAGAGACACAGGCAGAGGGAAAAGCAGGTTTCCTGAGGGGAGCCTGATACAGAACTCAACCCCAGGATGCTCAACCACTGAGCCATCCAGGTGCCCCAAGCATAAATTATTTAAAAATCAATTAAATAGTGTTATTAATATACTTAGAAACCGAGAGGCCTATAAAGCTAAACATCAGAGAATGCACAAAAATAAACAACTGATAAAAAGGAAAGCAGCAATACTAATATCTGATGAAACAGGATTTAGGGCAAAAAAGCACCTAAGGCAGGTGGTTACTGAATATAATAAAAGGCAGTCAATTATGATAATATAATAATAAGGAATTTATATGGACCAACACAGCAGCTAAATATATTATGTAGAGGGGATCCCTGGGTGGCTCAGCAGTTTAGCACCTGCCTTTGGCCCAGGGCATGATGCTGGAGCCCGGGGATCGAGTCTCGCATTGGGCTCCCTGCATGGAGCCTGCTTTTCCCTCTGCCTGTGTCTCTCCTCTCTCTCTGTGTCTCTCATGAATGAAAAAATAAAATCTTAAAAAATATATTATATAGATTAATACCCTTGTAATGAGAAAATGATAAAAATACAATTATAATAGAAAATTCTAATTCTTTAAAATCAATGAAAGATTAAGCATGTAATATATAAAGTTGTAAGGATCCATATTAATTTTTTTTCTTTTAAATATTTTATTTATTAACTCATAAGAGACACACACAGAGAGAGCAGAGACACAGGCAGAGGGAGCAGCAGGCTCTTCACGGGGAGCCTGATGTGGGACTCAATCCTGGGACTCCAAGATCATGCCCTGAGCCAAAGGCAGACACCCAACCACTGAGCCACTCAGGCGTCCCAGGATCCATATTCATATGGATTCATTCATAATGAAGCATATTATTACAGATTTTATGTACTACAAATATTCTAAATATATAGAAATTGAACATACTAGGTTATAGAGAAAAATCTCATTAAAGACAATAAAAGGAAGACATCTCACGCACTATTTTTTTTTTTTTTAAGATTTAATTTATTTATTTATGAGAGACACAAGCAGAGGGAAAAGCAGGCCCCATGCAGGGAGCCCGACGTGGGACTCGATCCTGCCTCTCTAAGATCAGGCCCTGGGCTGAAGGCGGCGCTAAGCCGCTGAGCCACTGGGGCTGCCCTCACGGACTATATTTTTATATGTAATTAAACATTAACTGCATGAATGTTTTCTTAGAAAGAGTCCCTGATCATCTGTAAAATAAAGTTTCCACAAATAAGAATTTGGACAAAAAGAAAGACAAAATGTAATGAGAGTGCTTTGCAGGCTATAAAAGTGTATGGCAAATGTTAGCAATTATGAGTAGTTACTTTATTATTTTTTTAAAGATTTTACTTACTTATTCATAGAGAAAGAGAGAGAGAGAGAGAGAGAGAGAGAGAGAGAGAGAGATTGAGAGAGAGGCAGAGACACAGGCAGAAGCAGGCTCCATGCAGGAAGCCCGACGTGGGACTTGATCCCTGGTCTCCACGATCACACCCTGGGCTGCAGGCGGCGCCACCGCGGCTGACCTAGTTACTTACTTTAAAAATAATAATGAAACACCAACTTATCTAAATCTTTGTGGTAAAGTCAAAGCAGTATTTGGAGGAAAATGAATAATTTTAAATATATTATTTTTTGAGAGCAAAAAGATTATACATAAAAGCTAGAACAGGGCAGCCCCCGTGGCGCAGCAGTTTAGCGCCTGCCTTTGGCCCAGGGCGCGATCCTGGAGACCCGGGATCGAATCCCACATCGGGCTCGCGGTGCATGGAGCCTGCTTCTCCCTCTGCCTGTGTCTCTGCCTCTCTCTCTCTCTCTGTGACTATCATAAATAAAAATTAAAAAAAAAAAAAAAAAAGCTAGAACAAAGTCCCCAAAAGTAAATAGAATGCGACTAAGACCAAAGCCAAAATAAAAACAATTTGGTTCTGTAAACATTATGAAATAGACAAGTCTCTGACAAATCTAATCAAGAGAGAAAATAGACACATACTTGAAACAAAGAGTATTATATGAACATGCCAAAATTTTCCTTTTTTTTTTTTTTTTAAATTTTCCTATCCTAAAGAAAGAACCCTTTCTTTTACTACAGTTCTCACTCCATTTGAAAGACCCTCTCAAAACCAAATGATTTTTTGGAAATAATATATGTTTTCTGATGGTAACAGTAAAACAAGACTTAAATTTCTGTTAGTATAGCAGACTAGGCACCAACAGGACTCTACCACCTACTAAAATCAACTACAATTAGTGGATTAAAAAATGATGTATAGTTGACATTCAATGTTACATTAGTTTCAGGTGTACAACATAGTTGTTAATGTTGTTACATGTATTCTAAGGCATCATTGGTTGAAAGAGATACCACTATTTTATTCACTACTAAAAAGAGGGAAAAAATGCTGTCAAATTATAACACAATGCTTGCTTATAATTTATTTATTTTTTTAAAGATTTTATTTATTTACTTATGAGAGACACAGAGAGAGAGGCAGAGACACAGGCAGAGTGAGAAGCAGGCTCCCTGCATGTGGGACTCGATCCAATTACCCTGGGATCACGCCCTGAGCTGAAGGCAGATGCTCAACCATTGAGCCACCCAGGCATCCCTATCTTAGATTTCTTATTGTGAGCTAAATAAATTTATATTTAAACTACTGCTACTTGGCTTTTATGTTCCTTCCATGTTCCCAGATAATATAATTCTCAAATAATAAACCCAAGGAGAAAAGATAGAAAAATAAGTTATAAAGTATGTGAAGCAATAGCAAAACTGAAGCCTTGGCTTTACTGTTTCCTTCTTCTCCTTCAAAGAGAGGGCACGAAGGTAAGTTAAGTTTTTAAAAACATTCTTTGTAAGTGAAATGTTGATGGAAATAAAAGGAATAAAATGTAAGCAAAATTCACATAAATTTCTAAAATAAAACATTTAAAGGGGTGCCTGGCTTAGTTAATAGATTACGTGACTCTCAATCTCAGGGTTGTAAGTTCAAGCTCCATATTGGGCATGGAGACTACTTTAAAAAAAAAAATTAATGCTTAAAAAGCCGTGAAGATAAAGATTAAGTTTCAGGCCTTCTCACTTATATAGCCCTTCCACAGTCCTAGGAGGGACCTCAGCAATTTTACATGATCAAATATATTTTTAATTTGAAAAATCAAAGTATCTTAACTATAATAGATAATTATTGTCTCTTTCCACTTAGATTTCTCCTTTATCACATTTTCCCTTGTATTAGGTGATGTTATAGTGGCCACAGATATTTTTAGATTCTGGCTAAGAAACTTAGCTGAAGATACATTTAATTTTAATTATTTTTAAGAATTTTTATTTATGTTATTTTTAAAATATTTTATTTATTTATTCATGAGAGACACAGAGAGAGGCAGCAACATAGGAGAGGGAGAAGCAGGCTCCCTGCGAGGAGCCTGATGCAGGACTTGATCCCAGACCCCTGGGATTACTACCTGAGCCAAAGGCAGATGCTCAACCGCTGAGCCACCCAGGTGCCCCACATTTAATTTTAGTTAGCTGGGATATTTTATGCAGTTCAGTTACTTCTGTGCAGTTAAATTATTGTTAGCCCATTCAGTGAGAGAATGGCATTCAGGAACACGTCTTTTTTAAGTAGGCTCCAAGCCCAGTGTGAAGCCCAACACGGGACTTGAACTTACAACCCTGAAATCAAGACCCAAGCCAAGACCAAGAGTTGGACACTTAACCAAGAGAACTACCCAGGCGCCCCAATCCAGTAATACTTCTATTATCTATTATGCCAATGCACCTGGCATAGGCACAGGAAGTTACAGGTTAAAGGTCATGTAAAACTCTAGAGGATTCCAATCTCATAAAGACCTAAATAAGATCAGAGATATTCCTGTTAGAACATACTGATAGTTTAATATATAAAATTTTAAATGTATCATAGAGTTTTCCCCTTTTTAAAAAAGATTTTAATTTATTTATTCATGAGAGACACAGGCAGAGGGAGAAGCAGGCTCCATGCAAGGAGCCCAATGCGGAACTCGATCCCGGGTCTCCAGGATCAGGCCCTGGGCCAAAGGCGGTGCTAAACCGCTGAGCCACCCAGGCTACCCTTCCCCTTTTTTTTTTTTTTTTTGATAGGAATGGTTTGTAGTATAAAGCTAAATACACCATTTCCACTGCAATTTAAAGAGATTTTGAAATGTTTTAATAAAGTGAGAAATGTTAGCCTCCTAATTTGGACTTACATGAAGATGAATTTTGTCATCTTTAAATTTATTTAAAAACTGAAGGAAAATTCAGATTAGGAAACAAAAGTAATAGAGAACAGCTATGAAATCAGTAAAATTATATATTTTAAATAGAGACGTAAATTATAGGGGCATCTGGATGGCTCAGTTGGTTAAGTGTCTGCCTTTGGCTTACATCATGATCCTGAGGTTCTGTGATCCAGCTCCTCATTGGGTTCCCCACTCAACGGAGAGCCTGCTTTTTCCTCTCCCTCTGCTCTGCCCCCTGCCTTGTGCTCTTGTTCTGTGTCTCTCAAATAAACACATAAAATCTTTTAAAAAAGTGAATTATTGAACACCAATAAAAATTGAATTTATTAAAAAAAAGTGATGATAATTTTAATAATGAGATTAAATATAAATTTTTCTGTGACAATGATAAACTTGGATTATTTGCTAATCCAATCAATGAAAAGAAATGAATCACAGGAACATATGGAAATAGTTTTCAAATTTCTTGCTGAATTGACATTAAGAGAACATAACTCATAATACTCACTAAATGAAGATATCTATGACACATTAGTGTCATTAATGCAGATCATTTTAGGATTATTGTACAAGAAAATCTGAAACAGGCCAACCCAGGTGGCTTAGTGGTTTAGCACCTGCCTTCAGCCCAGGGTGTGATCCTGGAGACCCAGGATCAAGTCCCACATCAGGCTCCCTGCATGGAGCCTGCTTCTCCTTCTGCCTGTGTCTCTGCCTCTTTCTGTATCTCTCATAAATAAAAAAAATATTTTAAAACTCTAAAACACCCAGAAAACTAGAGAATATATATGAAAGAAACTTGATAGAGATTTTAGCAAATTCGGACAATTTTAAGAAACTAACATGGTATTATCAAGAACAAATTGTTAAGCTGAAGAAACTTTTCTAAACAATCAAAATAAGTTTTAAACAACAATGAAAGAAGAAAGACAAATGATTTATCTATTTATTTAATAGGAAATATTACAGGGGCACCTAGGTGGCTCAGTCAGTTAAGCATCTGCCTTCAGCTCAGGTCATGATCTCAGGGTCCTGAGATTGAGCCCGGTGTCAGGCTCCCAGCTCAGCAGGGAGTTTGCTTCTTCCTCTCACTCTAACCCTCCCTCCCACTTATGGTGTCTCTCTCTAACAAATAAAATCTTTTTTTTTTTTTTTTAAAGAAAGTATTAAAAAAGAAAGTATTTTAAAAAAGAAAGTAGGGGATCCCTGGGTGGCTCAGAGGTTTAGCTCCTGCCTTTGGCCCAAGGTGTGATCCTGGAATCCTGGGATCAAGTACCGCATCAGGCTCCCTGCATGGAGCCTGCTTCTCCCTCTACCTGTGTCTCTGCCTATCTCTCTGTGTGTCTCTCATGAATAAGTAAATAAAAATCTTTAAATAAATAAATAAATAAATAAATAAATAAATAAATAAATAAATAAATAAAAAGTATTACAAAATCTTGGTTATATTAAGAAGTAATGAAAGAGCTGCAGGAAAAAAAAAGCATTGCAGAAGTGACTCAGGTCATTAATTAGTAAAAATACTATGCTGTTTTATGGATTTTATAATTTTCTGTTGTTAAGCGACAACGAACAAAATAATTTTTTATGATTTCTTTTCTCATTCTTTTTTTTTTCTTTTCTCATTCTAAATGCTCATGTCTGTCTAAAAATGGGGGGGGGGTGCCTGGGTGGGTCAATCAGTTAAGTATCTGACTCTTGGTTTCAGCTCAGGTCATGATCTCAGGGTTATGAGATCGAACCCTGTGTCAGGCTCAGGGTCTGCCTGAGAGTCTCTCTTCCTCTCCCTCTCCTGCGACCCTTCCGCTTACTTGTACTCTCTCTCAAGTAAATAAAGCCTTAAAAAAAGCAAGCAAGCAAGCAAGCGAGCAAGCAAGAAAACTAGAAACAAGGGCACCTGACTGGCTTAGCTGGTACAGCAACGACCCTTAATCTCAAGGTAGTGAGTTCAAGAGCCACATTGGGCAGGGAGACTACTATGAAAAAAAAATTCTGTACTTATAATTTTATATACTATTTATTAAAGATTCACCAAAACTGTGTAACTTTCAGGTTCCACAAAGCCTGGATCCACTCCATGACAGATTAATATTAAAGAAACTCTAGGGTGGGGTGCCTGGTGGCTCAGATGGTTGAGTGTTTGATTTATGGTTTCAGCTCAGGTCATAATCTCATGGGTTGTGAGATACAGCCCCACATTGGGCTTCCCACTCAGCGGGGAGTCTGCTTGAAGACTCTCTCTGTCCCTGTAGCCTCTTGCACTCTCTCTCTCAAATAAAAAAATAAAAAATCCCCACAAAACTCTAGGGATACCTGGCTGGCTCAGTTGGTAGAGCGTGTGACTCTGGATCTCAGGTCATGAATTTGAGCCCCACACTAAGCACAGTTTAATTTTTTAAAAAAACCACTCCATTAATCAAATAAGGTAAAATTACTAATCATTTCAATAAAGGTTTGAAAAGAAGGCATAATAAAATTCAACAATATTCTCATTAACAGTATAGATATAGGGGATCCCTGGGTGGCGCAGTGGTTTGGCACCTGCCTTTGGCCCAGGGCGTGATCCTGGAGACCCGGGATCGAATCCCACGTCGGGCTCCCGGGGCATGGAGCCTGCTTCTCCCTCTGCCTGTGTCTCTGCCTCTCTCTCTCTCTCTCTCTCTCTCTGTGACTATCATGAATAAATAAAGAAAAAATATAACAGTATAGATATATCCTACTCAGTGCTAATCAAACTCTAGTTTGAGGGAACACTGCCCACAAGATGAATATCACTAATCACACCAATTACAAATTTGAGGGATTCTGAAAATCATCTTCTGGCTTGGGATTTCCTGGAAGGACTCAAGGAAGTCCCTGAAAGTTTTTATGCTCACAATTACAGTTTGATACAAAGTAAAGATTCAAATCAAAATCAGCCAAGAGTAGAGATGCACAGGGCAGACAAGGAGGGGGTTACATGTAGTTTCCATTAACCTGTCCCCATGGTATCATATATGGTATTACCTCCTCTGGTTACAATGTGTGACCATATATACACAATACTGCCAACCAGGCAAGCTCACCTGAATCATTGGTGTCCAGAATTTTTATTAAGGCTCGATCACATACTGCCCACATGGCTAACTCCTTTAATTTTCAGTCCCTCCCATGGTGGAGATAATACCTTTAGTATTGATTCATCTGGAAGTTGTAACTAGTATGGTGATGTGGCCCAAAGCACATATCATAAATCACAGTGTTAAACTTTTTGGTGTTCAAAGCCCTGAGCAAACAAAGATATTCTAATCAGGTGGAATGTTCTTGTCAGTCAGATCCCAGATGTCACCTTCTAGTATCAAGGAGCAGAGGCCAGACATCTCTTTGGGTAAGGTTAATTCTTCACTACACAGTTCTTAATACAAAAAATTGCATTTTGTTATTTAAAAAAAAAATTTTTTTTTTGAGAGAGAGCAAGTGGGGGGAGGGCAGAGGAGAGGTAGAGAATCTCAAGTCGACCCCTTGTTGAGTGCAGAGCCCGACAAGGGGCTGGATCTCACAACCCTGAGATCATGACCTGAGCTGAAATCAAGAGTTAGACGCTTAACTGACTGAGCCCCCCATGTACCCCTAAAAACTATATTTCAAACCAATTGCCAGTATTCTACTTAATGGATAAAAGCTAGAGATACTCCTTTCATAACTGCAAAAGCAAACGAGAACGATCTTTTTAAAAATTCATGATTTAAATGTCTTTGAAGAGTGTAATTTTTTTAATATACTCAAAGAAAATATTACACATTAGGAACATTTAAAATCTTTTAAAATAATAATAATATATCTATAAATATACAGTTCCTCCAATACTCTTGGAACCAGCTTTACTATCTTTGTATCTTTGGTTGCATCATTACTGAGTTAATACATTTCTGACATGGCATTATTCTGTTATTTGTATGAAAGCTGTATTTTCAACTTTTTGAATATTTTACTTTGGTATGATTCCACTGAGATGCCCAAGGGAACACTTCTATCAGAGCCAATTAAAGAGTGCTAGAGGGACGCCTGGGTGGCTGCCTTCAGCTCAGGTCGTGATCCCAGGGTCCAGGATGGAGTCCCGCATCGGGCTCCTGCAAAGGGCCTACTTCTCCCTCTGTATCTCTGCCTCTTGTGTGTCTCTCATGAATAAATAAATAATATATTTTTTTAAAAGTGGTAGAAGTGTACCTTATGGAGTATTTAAGCCGATATGTACCCTTTTTTCCTTTCTTTTCCTTTTTCTATTGTGTGTGTGTCTGTGTGTGAGCACACACATGCCCTTGGAGAGAATCCCAAGAGGAAACGTAACTTTATTTTTGATCTGTTTTTATTCCTAACCCTGTATTTTTATTTTTGTTTTTAGTTCTTGGCCAAAGTTGGCTCAAGTTCTGATTTGCACATAGTTGATAAACTGTTCCCAACTGGTGATAGCAACAAGTGGGGATCTGATGTTATGGACTGAACTTTTGGTTATCAGTATCCACATGAAGGTTTACACTCTTGTTAGCTAATAGAATATGATTCGTTACTCCTCTTGTCTTTTCAAATGCATTCTATCAATTAAGGAGATACTTTTTGTACGCTGGAAAATATCTCTTTGAGAACAGGACTAGTGATATTTTGTGTTCTGTGTTTGACTCATAGCTGCAGTTGTAGAACTAAACCTTTCTGTGGGTCTGTATGACTGTAGGAGAAAATTCTTTGCCTCTCATTATATATATGTGGAACATTTTCTTTTTTAATGTGTAATATTTATATTTTAAAGATTTTATTTACTCATTCATGAGAGACACACAGAGAGAGGCAGAGACACAGGCAGAGGGAGAAGCAGGCTCCATGCGAGAAGTCCAATGCAGGATTCGATCCCAGGACTCCGGGATCATGCCTCATGCCCAAAGGCAGAAGCTCAACTGCTGAGCCACCCGGGCATCCCTAGCTAGATATGTCATTTTTAAAAAAGAATGCTAGATGAAGATTGCTAGGTTAGATACAAAACTGGTAAATGAGTTTCAGGACAATAACACTATAACTTTTTTCTAATGAACAGAAATCTACAAGTTATCGTGTAACTTTTGGGCTCTACAGATGGCAAATAGTGAAGTCAGACACAGGTATAATAATCCTTTTTTTTTTTTTTTTAAGGTATAGTAATCCTAAAGAAGTCCATAAACCTTGGATGAGCCTGTTAAACACTGTTCCAGGAAGACACTGAAGAGACAGGTTGAACTTTCTTTTGCTTGTTTCCAAATCTTAAAGGTCCCCCCCCCCCTTTTCTCTTCTTTAGATGCATGAGCTCTGCTGAGGAAAACTGCCAACTCTAGTACTCTTTATGCATCTCTCTCCTATTTGATACTTTACCCTTGAGAACTCCAGCTGCCTTGGCCTTCCAGGAACCTGGTTTCCTCTCTTTAATCCAGGGAGATGTCCAAACTACACCTGGGTTCCTTTTCTCTGTATCCTGGAATCTAAATTCAGGCAGTAAGCAGGGCCAATTGTAGGGCTGTATTTGTGTTTCCCATTAAATAGGCATTGCTGTACTTAGTTGCCCGACGTCCAATGTCTTGAAAACCAGTTTCATATATTTAGTTTTGTTTTTCAGTTGTTATAGGTAGGAGAGAAAATCCATTTCCTATTACTCTATTTTGGCTTGTTATTTTTTTCTTGCCTCACTGTACTGGTAGAACATTCAGTACAATGTTGAACAGAAGAGGTTAAGAGCAGAGTTGAGAGAACTGTCTTCTTCCTGGTTGTACAGGGAAAGCGTTCGGTCTTTCAACATTAAACACATCTGGTGTAGGCTTTTCACAAATGACAATTCCTAATTCATCGAGAGTTTATCAGCAATGGATGTCACAATTTTGTCAATGTTTTTTGGGCAAGTGTTGAGAAGATAATGTTTTTTACTTTTACAATCTGTTAGTGTGCAGAATTATACTTAATGGCTTCCTGAAGTGAGTGTTCCATGCTCTTCAAATTTCTAAAGGACTCTGCAATGAATTGGGATTTTTTCCTTTCTTAAATATATGGTAGAATTCACTGGAAATGCCTTCTGGGCCCGGTATTTTCTTTGTGGGATTTCTAATTACAACTCCAACCTCTTTAATAGTTATATAGAGAATGAAGTTACCTATTTCTTTCATTTCTCACTTTTTATCATTGAAAAATTGACATATAACATTAAAGAGTACATGATTTGATATTTGTATATACTGTGAAATAATTACTGTAACAAGTAAACCATCCTCTTTCTTCTTGAGTAGCTTTGGTAGGTTTCTCCATCAAGGTATCTGTTCATTTCATCTAAATTATTAAATATGTTTTTCGTAAGTTCTTTTAATATATCTGTAATTATATCACCTCTCATCCCTGATTATCAGTAATTTTTGCCATCTTTTTTTCCTATCAGTCCAGCTAGAGGCTTACCAAATATATTGATCTCCACACTGCTCTGTATTTCCTTCCTTCTGTTTGAGTTTCATTCTTTATTTTCGAGTTAAAGGTGGAAGCTCAGGTCATTGATTTGAGATTTTTCTTTTCAAATACAGGCATCTACACTATAAACTGTCACTTGTTTTAGCTGTATCCTCCAAATTCTAATATATCGTTTTCACTTTTCATTTTAAAAAACAAATCCTAATTTCCCTTTTGGTTTATTGATTGATTAGCTATGTAGAAATGTGTTATAGTTCCCATATATTTGGAGATTTCCCAGAAATTGTTCTGTTATCAATTCCTAATTCAATTTTATTGTCAAAGAACATACTTTGTATGATTTTGAGTCCTTTTAAATGTATTGATACTTGCCTTATTGCTCAGAATATGACCTATCTTGATAAAGGTCCCTTGTGCACTTGAAAAAATGTTTTCTGCTGCTGTACTGTATAAAGTCAATTACATTAAATTGGTTGATAGTGTAGCTCAAGATTTTTATATCATCTTCTTTTCCAAAAGATTGAGATGTAATTGGCATATATTAGTTCCAAGTGTGTTAATTTTCTACATAACTATTATTGAGAAGTACTGATATTTTTATTGTAATTTTGAAAATTGTTAGTTTTTCCTCACAGTTCTGTCAGTTTTTGCTTCATATATCTTGAAGCTCTGTTAGGCCTATAAACTTATGATTGTTATGACCTCTTATAGAATCGATCCTTTGGGAGCATCTGGGTGGCTAAGAATCCAACACTTGATTTCAGGTGATGATCTCAGGATTGTGAGACTGCCCCACGTTAAGGGTCCACACTGGGCATGGAGTCTGCCTAAGATTCTCTCCTTCTCACTCTGCCCCTCCCCACTCTCTCTAAAAATTAAAACACATTGACCCTGTGACCTTTATGAAATGATCATTTTTGCCATGATGGCTTTGTTCTAAAATTAATCTTGTTATTTACATCTCCAGCCTCCTTTTAATAGAGGTAATAGGGCTTCTTTTTCCATCCTTTTACACTTATTTGTGTCTTTTATTAAAGTTGTTTTTGTGTAAGCAGCATGTAGTTGGGCCTTCCTTTTTTATTGACTCTGATGTTAACTGGGGTGTTTGGACAATTTTCATGAAGTGTAATTAGGATATGAATGGTCTTAAACTATCTTGCTCTATCTTCAGTTTGTCTCAGCTCTTGTTACCTTTTTCCTCTTGAGACTGAGGATGTTTTATGATTCTATTATACCTTTTCTGTTGTCTTATCAGTTTTTAAATTTTTAAACTGCTTTAGGCCTTTCATATACACTAATCTTTAAATTATTACATTCTATATTCAACTAATATAAAACTTTATGTACAGGGTAAGAATCTTACGCCAGTAAGATTCCCTTTACCTCCTTTCCTGGCCTTTGTCCTATTGTTATGTTTTTATTTTCATGTGTATTAAAAACCTCATACTTAATTTTAATTACTTCTTTCTTTAAGCAGTATTCTTTATTTTTATTTTAAACAATTGTATTTATTTATTCATGAGAGACACAGAGAGAGGCAGAGATAGAGGCAGAGGGAGATGCCAACTCCCTGCAGGGAGCCTGATGTGGGACTTGATCCCAGAACTCTGGGATCATGCACTGAGCCAAAGGCAGAAGCTCAACCGCTGAGCCACCCTAGGGTACTGGGTACCCTAAGTGGGTAGCCACTTAGGTACCCAGTAATTATCTTTTAAGGGATCCCTGGGTGGCGCAGTGGTTTGGCGCCTGCCTTTGGCCCAGGGCGCGATCCTGGAGACCCGGGATCGAATCCCACGTCAGGCTCCCGGTGCATGGAGCCTGCTTCTCCATCTGCCTATGTCTCTGCCTCTCTCTGTGACTATCATAAATAAATAAATAAAAATTGAAAAATAAATAAAATCTTTAAAAATAAAATAAAATAAACTTTTACTCTTCATTCCTTTGTGTAGGTCAGAATTCCATTTGGTATCTTTCCCCTTATCCCTGAAGGACCTTCTGTTAACACTTCTTATAGCACAAGTATGCTGGTGATGAATCCTTTGAAATTTTCTAAAGTAGTCTTTATTTCACCATCGTTTTTGAAAGATATCTTTGCTGGGCAAGGCATTCAAGCTTTCCTTTTTTTTTTAGCACTTTATTTTCTAAAGACTATTTACGAGAGAGAGCAAGCAAGCACAAATTGGAGGAGGTGCAGAGGAAGAGGGAGAAGCCCAATTCAGAGCTCAATCCCAGAACCTGAGCTCAAATCAGATGCTTACCTGATTGGGTCACCCAGGCGCACCTTTCATGATTTTAAAGATGTTACTCCATTGTTTTCATACTTCCATCATATCTGATGAGAAATATGCTGTCATCTTTATCTTTTCTCTATATGTAATGTGTCTTTTCACCTGACGGCTTTTAATATTTTCTCTTAATCTCTGGCTTGAGGAAATTGAGTAAATGTGCTTTGATTCTGTTCCCTTTATGTTTTTTGTGTTTCACACATATTGAGATTCTTGTATGGGCATAGATTTGTCATCAAACTTGCAAAATTTTCAGCCATTATTTCTTGACTTGAGAAGACCTTAAGTTTACACCTCAGCCTGATCCTTGACACAGAGACAGCCCATAATAATGAAAACCAAACCAAACCAAGCCCCAAACTCCCCTGAAGAGTTTATTATCACTAAAATAATACTAAAAACAGAAAACTCTGGGGAAGGAGAAAACCTGATTTCTCAAGATAACATTATTATTTTTTAAATTTTTATTTATTTATGATAGTCACAGAGAGAGAGAGAGGCAGAGACACAGGCAGAGGGAGAAGCAGGCTCCATGCACCGGGAGCCCGATGTGGGATTCGATCCCGGGTCTCCAGGATCGCGCCCTGGGCCAAAGGCAGGCGCTAAACCGCTGCGCCACCCAGGGATCCCTCAAGATAACATTATTATATTCAAATGTCATTTTCAAAAAAAAGGTCACAAAGCACACAAAGAAATAGGAACGTATGGCCTACTGAAAGGAAAAAACTAAGTCAACAGAAATGGTCTGAGAAAAGACTTGATAGCTGATCTACTAGCCAGACATTAAAACAATGTTCTTAACAGTGTTCAAAGAACTAAAGGAAGATGTACAGAAAGTCAAGAAAATGGTGTATGAAGTATGAACAAAGTGGCAAGAAACCTAAAAAGAAATTAAAAACAAAACTATACAGCTAAAAAGTATAATTGAAAGGAAAAATTTACCAGAGAGATCAAAGGCAGATTTGAGTAGGGAGAAAAAAGAATTAGCAACTTTGAAGAAGACAGGACAATAGAAACTACTGAGTCTGAGGAACAGGAAGAAAAAAGCATGAATAAAAGCAGAGCTTGAGAGACCTGTGGAACACATCAAGTGGACCAACATATAAAGTGTGAAAATCCAAGAAGGAGAGGAGAGAAAGGGACAGAGAGAATACCTGAGGATGTAATGGTTGAAAACTTACCAAATTTGATGGAAGAAATGAAAATAAACACCCAAGAAGCTCAAAGAAATCTAATAAAGATGAACTTACAGATATCAACCCTGGGATGCATTATAATCAAATGTTTGAAAGCGAAAGTTAAAAAGAGAACCCTGAAGGAACAAGAGGAAATTGACTTGTCACATACAAGAGATAGTCAAAAAGTAAAGGAGATTTCTAAGGAACTTTGTAAGTCAGCAGATAGTGGTCTGACATATTCAAAGTGTTAAAAGAAGAAAAACTTATCAACCAAAATTCTTTTACCTGACAAAACTATTCTTCAAGAGTGGGGAGAAATTTAGACATTCCTAGATAAAGAGAAGCTGGAAGAGTTCTTATCACTAGGTCTGCCCTGAAAGATATGCTCAAGGGTGAAATTAAAGGACACTATGCACTAACTGAAATCCATATGAAAAAATAAAGATCTCAACAAAAATCAATGCATGGAAAATTATGAAAACTAGTACTGAAGCACCAAGGTGGCTCAGTCAGTTAAGTGTTCAACTGATTTTGGCTCAGGTTATAATCTCAGGGTTGTGAGGTTGAGCCCTGTGTTGGGTTCTGTGATCGCTGGGAGTTTGCTTGAGATTCTTTCCCTCTGCCTCTTCCTGCTGCCCACAGTCTCTAAGCAAATAAATAAATTTAAATAAGAAAAAAGCAAGCAAGCTAGTGCTATCTTGACAAGTTTGTAACTCTTTGTTTTCTACACGATTTATTAAGAGACTAATATATTTTAAAAAATTAGTAAGTTTACACATGACTATTACTGTAACTTTAGCATTTATTTATTTATTTATTTTTATTTATTTATTTATTTTTATGATAGTCACACACAGAGAGAGAGAAGCAAAGACACGGCAGAGGGAGAAGCAGGCTCCATGCACCGGGAGCCCAACGTGGGATTCGATCCCGGGTCTCCAGGATCGCGCCCTGGGCCAAAGGCAGGCTCCAAACCGCTGCGCCACCCAGGGATCCCTAACTTTAGCATTTAAATCTGCATGTTGTTTTCTACATTAAAGAGAATAATGTATTTATTTTTTTTTAATTTTATTTATTTTAGAGAATGTGGGAAAGCACAAACAGCGCAGATGGGCAGAGTGAGAAGGATAAGCAGACTCCCTGTGGAGCAGGAAGTCCAACACAGGGCTCAATTCTAAGACTCTGAAATCATGACCTGAGCCAAAGGCAAGACACTTAACCAACTGCGCCACCCAGGCATCGTGAGATTAAAGCACTTTAAATAATTAATAGTTTACGTTTTGGGACAATGTATAAAGATTCAAATTTGTGGTATTAACTGAAATGGGTGGGGACAATGTTGTAAAGGAGTTCTGGTATGGAAAGTAAGCTAGTATAAATTCAAATTAGAATGTTGCAACAATAAAAAAAAAAAAAAAAAGAATGTTGCAACAATAGGATGTTCAAAGTAATCCCCACATAACCACACACACACAAAATTCTACCATAAAATATGCACAAAATGAGAAATGAATTGAAATATTTCACTACTAAAAGAATCAACTAAATATCAATGACAGTAATGCAGTCAATTTAGAATAAAAAAAGGTATAATGCCTACAGAAAACAAACAAAATGACAGAAGTCCGTTCTTATCAGTAATTAAATGTAAATGGATTAAAATCTCCAATTTATAAAAAGGTTGGTAGAACAGATCAAAACACATGATCCAAAATATGTGTCTACCAGAGACTCATTTTGGATCTAAAAACACAAATAGATTGAATGTAAAAGGATTTAAGTATTTCATGTAAGTAACAATAAAAAGAAAGAAGGGGGAGGTATACTACTATTAGACAAATAAACATTATATATATATATCTAAAAAGGTTACAAGAGACAAAAAAGGATATTACATTCAAAAGTATAACACAGTAATAAGATATTTAGGCACCTAATAACATACCAGCAAAATATATGAAGCAAAACCAGACAGAAGTGAAGGGAAAAGCAGACCGCTCTGCAATAGTAGTTGGAGACTTCAATATCCCACTCTCAATACTGGACAGAACAATCAGACAGCAGATAACTAAGCAAACACAGGATTTAACACAATAAATTAAGTAGATAGAACAGACATATACAGAACATGCTACCCAACAAGAGCAGAGCATACATATTCTTCTTAGGTACACAAAGTATCTTCTCCCACCACAATGGGATAAAGAATCAACAACAGAAGTTAAATTAGAAAATTTACCAATCCGTAGAAACTAAACAATGAAATTTTTAACAATGGACCAAAGACAAAAGCATAATACTTAGAAATGAATGAAAACGAAACACAGCATGCTTGTTTCGTGGGACAAACAAGTGGGATGAAGTGAATGTAGTGTTAAGAAGGAAATTTACAGGTATAAATGCTTCATTAAAAGTCTCCAATCAACAGTCTAACATAATTTAGGAATAAGAAAAGAAGAAACTAAACTCAAAGCTAGTAAAAGGAAATAATAAAGATTATAACAGAAATGAATGAAAAGAGAACAGAAAAAATAGAGAAAATCAAAAGTTCGTTCTTGAAAAGATCAACAAAGTTAATAAACCTTTAGTTAGATGGACTAAGAAAAAAACAGACTCAACTAAAATAAGAAATGGAGATATTACTATCAATTTTACAGAAATGAAAAGGATTATAAACTATATGACAACAAATTGGATAACTTAGATGGAATGGACAGGTTCTTAAAAACATAAAACCTACCAAGACTAAGCCATGAAGAAATAGAAAATCTGAATAAACTTATTACTGGTAATGAGACTGAATCAGTAATCAAAAATCTTCTGACAAAAAAAACTCTTGTACCTGATACTTTCATTGGTAAATTCTACCAGACATTTATTTATTTTTGTAAAAAGATTTTACTTACTTATTTGACAGAGAGGTAGAGAGAGCCAGAGAGCACAAGTAGAGGGAATGGCAGAGGGAAAAGCAGGCTCCCCACTGAGCAGGAAGCCCAATGTGGGGTGGTTCAATCTCAGGCCCCTTGATCATGACCTGAGCCTATGGCAGATGCCTAACTGACTGAGATACGCAGGTGCCCCCCACTTTTAAAGATTTTATTTTACATTTACCAGACATTTAAAGAATACTAATCCTTCTCGAACATTTCAAAATAAATAAATAAATAAGAGAGTAGGGAACACTTCTTAACTCATTCTATAAGGACAGCATTATCTTGATACCAAACCAAACATTACAAAAAGACTACAGACCAATACAATACAAACACTGGTGTAAAAATCTTCAACAAAATACCAGCAAACCAAATTCAGCAGCATATCAAAAGGACTGTATACCATGACGAAATGGGGTTTATTCCTGGAATGTGAGGCTGGTTCAATATACAAAAACCAATCAATGTAATATACTACAGATTAACAAAATAAAGTGAAAAAAAAAAAAACCCATCCATATGATCATCTCAATTCATATAGAAAAAGCATTGGACAAAATTCAACACCTTTTCCTTATAAAAACCCTCAACAAACTAGGAGTAGAAGAAAATCACCTTGATGCAATAAAAGCCATTAAAAAAAAAAACACATAGCAAACATCATATTCAATAATGAAAGACTGAAAGCTTTTCCTCTAAGGTCAGGTACAAGGCAATAACATACACTTTCTTCACTTTTATTCAACATAGTATTAGGTAGTTCTTTTGTGGGGAAAAGGGCTGTGGGAGAGGGAGAGAAATCTTAAGCACATCCAGCATGGAGCTGACATAGATAGGGCTTGATCTAACAATCCAAAGATACTACCTGAGCCAAAATCAAGAGTCAGACACTTAACCAACAGAGCCACCCAGGAGCCGCACGGGCAGTTCTAGTGAGAGCATTAGACAAGAAAGAAGTATAAAAGGTATCCAAATTGGAAAGAAAGAACATAAAATTCTCTCTTTACATATAGAATATTTCATGTAGAAAATTCTAATGATTCTACAAAAAACCTTTTACAACTAATATTTTAATTCAGCAAAGTCACAAGATACACAGTGAACACACAAAAATCAGTTATATTTACATACAGTAGTAATAAGCAATGGGAAAGAAAATTATAAAAACTGCAATTATAATAGGATCAAAAATAGCCAAGGAGGTGAAACACTTGTGTGCAATGAAAACTACAAATTACTGACTAAAGAAATTAAAGACATAAATAAGTGGAAACATTCCACACTCATTGATTGGAAGACTTAATATTGTTAATGGTGTCAATACTACCCAAAGTGATCTACAGATTCAATGTAATTCCTATCAACAACCTGATGTTTATTGCAGAAATAGGGAAAAAAACAAACTAAAATTCATATGGAATCTTGAAGGAGTCTGAATAGCCAGAGTCCTGAAAAGGAAGAACAAAACTAGAAGACTCATACTTCCTGATTTTAAAACTTACCACAAAGCTCAAAACAGTATGGTACTGGCATAAAGGCAAATATATAAACCAATGGGATAGAATAAAGAGCCTCCAAATAAACCCTTACATATACAATCAAATCATTTTTGACAAAGGTGCCAAGACCACTCAATGAAGGATAGTTTTATCAACAAATGGTGCTGGAAAAAGTGGATATCCACATGCAAAAGAATGAAGTTGGACACTTATTCAACACTATATACAAAAGCTGAACTCACAATATATTGAAGGCCTAAATGTCAAACCTAAAACTATAAAACTCTTAAAAGAAATTATAGGATAAAAGCTGCATACCATTGGATTTGGCAATATTGTTTTGGGAATGACACCAAAGGCATAGACAAGAAAAGAAAATGATAAACTTGATGAACATTTAAAAATTTTAAAGCAATGAAAGACACTCTTCAGAATAAAGAGAATTCACAGAATGGGAGAAAATATTTGCAAATTATGTATCTTTTTTTTTTTTTTGCAAATTATGTATCTAATAAGGGATTAACATCCAGAATATACAGAGAACTTGTAAAAATCAACAACAAAAATCCAAACAACTGAATTAAAAAACAGACAAAGACTTGAACAGACATTTCTCTAAAGATATACAAATGACCAATAAGTACATGAAAAGATGCTATGAAATGCAAATAAAAGCTATAAGGAGCTAGTATCAAAATCCCAAATTAACAGATGTTAGTGATGACATGGAAAATGTGGAACCGTTATACACTGTTGGTAAGAAGGTAAAATGGTACAATAGAAAATAGTATGGTGGTTCCTCAAAAAATTAAATAGAGGGCACTTGGCTAGCTCAGAAGAGTATACAACTCGGGCAGCCTGGGTGGCTCAGCAGTTTAGCACCGCCCTTGGCCCAGGGTGTGATCCTGGAGACCCGGGATCGAGTCCCACGTCAGGTTCGCTGCATGGAGCCTGCTTCTCCCTCTGCCTGTGTCTCTGCCTCTCTGTCATGAATAAATAAAATCTTTAAAAAAAAAAGAATAATATATAACTCTTGATCTTGGGAGCTTGAGCTCCTCATTGGGTGTAGAGATTACTAAACAAAAACAAAAACTTAAAAAAATAAAATTACCTATGACCCAGCAACTCCAGTTATGTGTATATACTCAAAAGAACTGAAACTAAGGTCTTAAAGACATGTTTGTACATTCATGTTCAGAACATTATTCAAAACACTTAAAACACCCAAGTGTCTTCTGACAGATGAATAAGGAAAATGTGGTAAATATGTACAATGATATATTCAGCTACAAAAAGGAAATTTTTAACATAGTACAGCATGGATCAATCTTGAGGACATTATACTAAGCCAGTGATAAAAAGACAAAAACTGTATGATTCTGCTTATATGAGGTACTTAAAGTAGTCAAAATCAGAGAAAAAAGTAGAACTACCAGGAGTGGGGGAGTGAGAAGGGAATTGGGGGTTACTAAACAGTAATGGATATAGTTTTAAACTATATGATGAAAAGTTACATATGATGATGATTGTACAACTGTTAATGTATTTAACATCATCAAACTGTACACTTAAAAATGGTTAATATGGTGGCTCAGTCATTTGGGCATCCGACTCTTGATTTCAGCTCAGGTTGTGATCTCAGGGTTCTGAGATGGAACCCCACAAGAGAATCTTAGCAGGCCCAGCATGGAGCCTCCTTAAGATTCTCTCCCTCTTCCTCTGCCCCTCACTCCCCACCCCCTGGCTCATGCACGTGTGCACCTGCGCACACTCTTTCTCTCTCAAAAAAAAAAAAACATTAATACAGTAAATTTTATGTTGTATTTTAACACAATAAAAATTTAAAAATTGGGGGGTATTGAAACCTTAAGCACCAATCTCTGGACAAAGAATAAGTAGAGATCCATAACAAATTTTTAAAAATTTCCTTGCAATTAGCTGATCTTTCAACAAGTCTAGAGTCGATTTGACTCACCTTTTTTCCTTAGGCAAATTATAAGTTCTTCTGCCCGAATACATTATGTCCCAAATTTACTACTCTCTTATTTACTTTTACAATGAAAAACTATAAAAATGCTAAAGTTTTAAAATATAGAAACCCACTCATAGAAATATATCTTTATGAGAGAAAAAAGAGACAAAGATGTTCATGGTGACAGTTTATAATAAGTGAAAAAAGCTGAAAAGAATTTATGATTATGATTTGTTAAATCAATAGAATATTATGCACAAACCTAAAGGGCAGCAGGAAATGGCTACCAAAGGAAGATTTTAAAGTCTCCAAATATCATAATAATAAACTTTTTAATAGAATCTGGAAAAAAGGAACATTCTAGAGTCAAATCAAGATATAAAGACTACAGCAAAATGTATTTTTTTCTCCTTTAGCTGTCTGAAGGAAATTAACAATAAGAGGAAAAAAGGAAATGCCCTTATTGACCTTCCCTCCAGCCCTTCCTGTTAATTCCCTGACACTGAACCTTAGCCAACACTTTGAAAGGCAGTCTATTACAGAAATGGAATCAGCACTCAGGTTTCCTCGAAGAGGACATAGGGACTTTATGTATGGAATATCAAGTAAAAGCCATGAAAAGATCTATTCAAGGAAAAAACTCATACCTCTTTCAAAGAATAATCTGAAAAATTATTTCCAATCCAAAAGTTTACATTAAATTTTTAAAAATTCTTGAGACAGAAAAGATGGGACTTCCCAATAGTCATACAACGTAAGTCTTGATAACTGACGTTATGTGCTTTAAGATTTATAACACATCCAGAAGTATGACAAAGGAGCACAAAAAAGGGAGAAATTGGAGGTACAAGGTTCTTATATCATATGCAAAGCAATTAAATACTAATGATAAGTTATAATAAGTTAACGATTGTAATCCCTAGGTAATGTAAAAAATTTTTTTAAAGATTTATTTATTTTAGAGAGAGTGCACGTATGCATTTACAAATGGAAGGGGCAGAGGAAGAGAGAAACCCAAGTAGACTCTGCGCTAAGTGTGGAGTCTGACATGGGGCTCGATCTCCCAACCCTGAGATTCTGAAATGAGCCGAAACCAAGAGTTGGACGCTTAATTGACTGTGCCACCCAGGTACCCTCATGTAAAAATGTTTAATGGGGTATAGCCAATAAGCCAATAGTAGAAATAAAATAGATTCATTATAAAAATAATCCGAAAGAAGATAGAAAAATAGACAAGAAAAAAGAAGAGCTATGACAAACAGAAAACAAACGAGATAGATTTAAGAACTGTAAAGTATCTCAAATTTTACTCTACCTGCAGGCTAACAATTTCATGCATGTTGGTAGAAAACAGGAGACATTTTGTCACAGAAGGGCAGTTTATCACTCACATCAATGGTAGTATCCAGAATATAGCATTTTTGCGAAAAATGCCCAAACTGCAATTTCCAAAGCAGGGTGTAACTAGGGCCACATTGATACTGACACATGCATTGGGTTGTGTTATTGCAGAAAAACTTGGTATCTGGGGAAGTAAATTTTTTTATGTGGGCAATAAGCATGCCTGTTCCTTACTCTAGAGGGAGATATTATCTATCTTCCATGGCAGGTTGCTAAATAAATAAACATCCGTGTAAAGACAGTCAGAAAAAAGGACAGTCAGTACCGAGACAGACTTATGAAGAATTGCCTCCCATTTGATGGCAGATTTAAACCAACCATATGAATAATTACTATAAAGGTTAATGATTATGTTTTTAACTTTTTAAAATATTTTATTTCTTTATTCATGAGAGACACACAGAGAGGCAGAAACAAAGCAGAGTTCTGGAGAAGTAGGCTCCCTGTGGGGAGCCTGATGCAGGACTTGATCCAAGGATCCCAGGATCACGACCCAAGCCAAAGGCAGATGCTCAACCACTGAGCCACCCAGGTGACCCAGGCAGAGACTGTCAGATTGGACCTCAACGATATGATATCTACAATAAACTTACTTTGCTAAATAACGGAGAGAATGACTAGACAAATAATTAATAATGACAGGGAACTTGAACACTATTAAACAATCTGACCTGATATTTATAGAATACTTTCATTTTCTCCAACAACAGCAATACATATTATTTTTTAAAAGTAAGCTCTATACCCAACATGGGGCTTGAACTCACAACCTTGAGATCAAGAGTTGCATGCCCTACTGACTGAGCCAGCCAGGCATCCCAGCAATACACTTTCTTTTTAAGTGCATGTGGAATAGTCACCAAGACAGATCATGTTGTGGGCTACCAAAGCAACATTAAAAAATTTAAGGTAATTGAAATCAGATATAGTAAATTATCTGAACACAACAGAATTCTACTAGAAAGCAGTAACAGGATAGGTGGACAATCCCCAAATATTTGGAAATCAACACACTTCTAAACAACTCATGCATGAAAGAGAAAATTAAAAAGGAAGCTGAAAATATTTTTAGCTACATGAAAATACATTACTGAAATTTGTGAAACACAGTAAAATGTTTAAAAAATAAGAAATGTTTTGTATCAATCTACATTAGGAAACAATAAAAAGATCAAAGTAAACTCAAGCAAGCACACAGAAGAAAATAGAGTAAAAATTGATGAAACTAAAAATAGTAAAACATGAGAAAAATGAACAAGGCATCTCTACAGATCCTATAGATAAATAAGGAAATATGTACAACTCCTTGCCAATAAATTTGATAACTTAAATGAAATGGAAAAATTCCTTAAAAAAAAAACAGAATTCCCAAGGCACCTGGGTGGCTCAGTGGTTGAGTGTCTGCCTTCGGCTCAGGTCATGATTCTGGGGCCTGGGATCAAGTCCCGCATTGGGCTCTCTGCGAGGAGCCTGCTTCTCCCTCTGCCTGTGTCTCTGCCTCTCTCGAATAATTAAAAAAAACAAAAACAAAAACAAAACAAAACAAAACAAAAAAACTAAAACAAAAAACAACTGTATATTTTTGTCAAATGTCATCAAAGTATATAGGTGTAAAGTGTGGATTTTAGTATCTGTAAATTATACCTCAGTAAGTTTGACTAAAAAAGCCCAAGCAAAAGAGATTACCAAAATTATAATGACTTAATGTTGAACGAGTTTACCTCTTCTCCACACATATTCCTAAACAAATCTTTTAAACTTTAAATTATCCTCACTTGCAACTAGACAATACTTCTTGTGCATTCCTGAGGCCTGAAACAGCATTGTATATGTGTTATCTCATGGAATCATTCCAACAACATTATGAAATGGAGGTTGAGATGTTTTTGATTAATTCTAAAGTTCAGATTTAAGCCCGGGTATGAAGAAAAAAAAAAAACCAAACCAATAAACCCAGGTATGTGGACTTCCAAGATCGTCTTTCCTTCTATACTTCATTGCCTCCCCAAAAGCAAGGACTAAATTTTACATTCTTCACTGTTTAGCATATAACATCCAATAAAAGCAAACACTAACGAAAAATAAGAAACACCTTCCAAACTGTGTATCTTATCAAGAAGGCTGTTTTGGGAAAAATACTCCCCCACTCTACTCACACCATCTACCTTATTTCTCTATGGTTTAGCAACATAGTCTACCATGAAGAGGCATTCATTTGTTTATTTTCCACAAGTCTCCTCTGCAACTTCCCAGCCTAGGAAAACATCTCTAACTCAGGATGGCTCTGGGGATGAGGCTAATCTTTTAATACCCCAGAGACAGCAGTTTCTATGGACATAAAATGATGGTCCAAGATCATCTTTCTCAGGAATTATTTTTATAATTAGTAAAGGAAGTAAAAATTACTGCTTTATGGAACAAAATCAGTTACATCACTTCATTTGTATTCCCCTATATGGCCCAAGATCACTTCAACTGCCAATTTTCTCAACCATGGCATTTAATAATTTGTCACTGATCCCCTTCCAAAAACAGGTGGCCCTGTTCTGACATTGTTCTCATTTACAATGCTTTAGTTTTAATGAACAGAAAACCAACCAGGAAATTCATTCTCTTACATAACAAGTCTGGTAGTAAGCAAGTTCTAGAGGCGATTAGTTCAGTGGCTCAACAATCATCAAAGATCAAATTTTTTCGATTTTAGGATGCCAGCAGTACTCTCATAATAAGCCTCTGAGTTCCATTCAAACTGCTGCTTGATGGTTGGCTGGCATGAGCAAAACAATTTTTTCATATGTACTACTATGAAAAGCAATTTAGAAGTACCTATAGAATTTTTTTTGAAGATAGATTTTTATTTATATATTTATTTATCTATCTATCTATTTATGAGACAGAGAGAGTGAAAGAGAAAGCATAAGCAGGGTGAAAGGCAGAGGGAGAAGCAGGCTCCAGGACTCCAGGAGACTGACGTTGAGCCAAAGTCAGACATTTAATGGACTGAGCCACTCAGGTACCCCCAGAATTATTTTTAATGTGCTATCCTTTGATGTTGTAATTCCATTTCTAAGTCACCTCACAGAAACATGTAAGTGGACACCAACAGGTACAAAGACGTTCATTACAAAATTCTCTTTAACTGCAGAAATCTGCAAACAGCCTAAAACACCCACTAATACAGGTGATTACTTAAATTGAGAAGCCCCCAAAATGGAATACATAACAGCTATTTAACATGGAAGAATGTTCAAGTTTTGCTGATAAGAGTCAAGCTACAGGGAGTATGCATACATAACCAAAAAAAACTTAGTTATGATACCAAAAGCACAAGCAACCAAAGTAAAAATAAATAAGCTAGATTATATCAAAATTAAAAGTGGATGTGCATCAAGACATAATCAACAGAATGGAAAAAGCAACCTACAGAATGGGAGAAAATATTCATGAACTGTGTATCTGATAAGGGGTTAATATCCAGACTATGTGAAGAACTCCTTCAGCTCAACGACAAAAAATAACCTGTTTAAAAATAGGCAGAAGATTTACAATAGACATTTCTCCAAAGAAGATAAACAAATGACCAATAAACATATCAAGATGCTTACCACCAACTATTATGGAAATACAAATCAAAACCACAATGAGATATCACCTCACAACCACTGAGACAGTTGCTATCAAAAGTAGATAATAAGTTTTGCCAAGAATGTAGAGAAACTGAAACCGGGGTGCACTATTGATGAGAACGTAAAATGGTGTAGCCACTGTGGAAAACTCTACGATGGTTCCTCAAAAAAACTGAAAGCAGGGTCTTAAAGAGTTATCTGTATACCCATGTTCATAGCAACATTAAGACGGTTCTTCAAAAAAATATTGTGTGTGTGGGGGGGGGTCAGGCACCTGAGTAGCTCCAGTGAAGTGTCTGACTCTTGATTTCTGCTCATGTCATGATCTCAGGGTGAGATCAAGCCCCGTGTCAGGCTCCATGCTGGGTGTGGAACCTGCTTTATGATTCTCTTCCTCTCGACCCACCTTCCTTCCCCATCTCTTAAAACAAAACGTTTGGGTATATACTCAGAGGAACTGAAAACAGAGTCTTGAAGAGGAACATTAATCATGATAGCAGAAGGTGAAAGTAACCCAAATGTTTATTGACAGTTAAATGTATAAAAGAAAATGTGGTGTAGAAACAAAATATTCAGCCTTAAAGAGAGGAAGGAAATCATGACATTCTACAACATGGATGAACCATGAGAACATTATGCTAAGTGAAAGAAGTCTATCATGGGCAGCCCTGGTGGCTCAGTGGTTTAGTGCTGCCTTCAGCCCGGGGTGTGATTCTGGAGACCTGGGATAGAGTCCCACATTGGGCTCACTGCATGGGGCCTGCTTCTCCCTCTGCCTGTGTCTCTGCCTCTCTCTGTGTCTCTCATGAATAAATAAATAAAGTCTTAAAAAAAAAAAAAAAGAAGTCTATCAAAAAAGACATTTATACGAAGTATCTAGATCAAACGCATAGAAACAGAAAATAGAACGATGTTTGCTCGAAGTTGGGAGGCAGGAGGGATGGAAAATTGTTGAATGGATAGTTTCAATTTTGCAAGATAAAATAAGTGCTAGAGACTGCACTACAATGTGAATATACTTAACATTACTGACTGGCACAATTTTACCAGAATTAAAAACTGAAATTAAAAAAAAAATTTATCAAATTGAATATAAAGCAAATCATAGGTATCTGTAAAGAACTTACAAGGAGGGGTGCCTGGGTGGCTCAGTCAGTCAGGCATTTGCCTTTGGCTCAGGTCGTGAACCCAGGGTCCTAGGATCAAGGCCCACATCTGGCTCCCTGTTCAGCAGGGAGTCTGCTTCTCCCTCTCTCTGCTTCTCCCCTGGCCCCTGCTTACACACATACTCTCTCTCTCAAATAAATATATAAATAAAATCTTAAAAACAAAACAAAACAAAAAACCTTAAAGGTTAACCACCCAACTCCTAATAATAGTTATGGAGAATAATAGTTATGTAGGAGAATAGTTATGTATGGAGAATAGTTATGTACGGAGATGGGGGAAAGGAGGGACTTTTCTTTTTTTTTTTTTTAACCTCATACCTTTCTGTACTACTGGTATTTTAATTATAAACATGCACTAAAAGTGGGTCACCTGGGTGGCTTAGTCAGTTAAACCGGACTTGTGATTTTGGCTCAGATAATAATTTCATGGGTTGGGTTCCGCACTCAGTGGGGAATCTGCTTGAGATTCTCTCTCCCTCTCCTCCACTCGGGTCTCTCTCTCAAATGGATCTTTAAAAAAAAGTACACACTAAGCAAGGATGTTTTAATTCAATTTTTAAAAAGTTTAGTGAATAAAACTTAAACTCTAGGTACAATTTACATCAGTTCTAATGCCACTTCAAAAGTTACCAAGCAGGGATCCCTGGGTGGCGCAGCGGTTTGGCGCCTGCCTTTGGCCCAGGGCGCGATCCTGAAGACCCCAGATCGAATCCCATGTCGGGCTCCTGGTGCATGGAGCCTGCTTCTCCCTCTGCCTATGTCTCTGCCTCTCTCTCTCTCTCTCTGTGTGTGTGTGACTATCATAAATAAGTAAAAATTTAAAAAAAAAAGTTACCAAGCATATCTACTCACAAAAGCACACCACGAGTAGGTTATCAAAGGAATAATTAAGGAAAAGCTCCTGGCATCTTCTGGTTAACAGGAGATGCTGCCTATTAGGCTTACCACAGGAAGTGCCCATGACACTTCCTAGCCAATAATGCCTAAATCCAAATTAGACAAAGATCCATTCTCTAAGCCTGAAACTGACAAATTTGATACACCGACAATAGCCAGTGCCTGCAAATACAAAATCCTAGGCTTTTCAAACTATCCTTACCCTTCTTCCTCCCTACCTACTAATAAAACACCAGGCCTACACTAGCACTTTACTTTTTTAGAGCTTTAGTCTCCTCCCACTCCCATTTCAAGAATGTTACAAGAGAGTTAGTGGGTGGTTAGCAAGACCCCCTCAGAAACCAACAGCCATTCCAGAAAAATAATTGCTCACATACCAAAGGCTGCCAACAAGAGCAGCTTCCCAGCAGCATGTTTTAATAACCTTAATGAAGCAGACAGCAACGCCTCCTGTAATACAAATTTTGGTTGGAAAAAAAGATCTACAGATTGTGGAAAAGTACAACTTAAAAAGCAAACACCACAGGCTCCAGTAAGGCAGGAAAGCAAACAGAGATTTCTAAATACAGAGCTGAATTGTAAGAGTTCACTGTACCTTATTTCAATCATCGTTTGCTGTGTCAAAAATAGAACCTTCCATGTCTTGATCCATTCAGAATAAGCCACAGCAGGCACAGCTTTGCTTACACAGGGCAGCCAGGTCAGAAAGGCCGCACAGGGAAATGGAAAAGCAGCCAGCAGGTTTTCTTAGGGATTATACTGCTCCCGCTTTTATCCTTCTCCCCAGCTATTTTGGTGCCAAGAAAGCTGCAGGGAGGTCTTTGCCCTGAACAAGCTTTTACTAGAAAGGCTGAAGTAGTCTCAGGGATGCAACTCCCTCTGCTGCCCAAGGTTTTCTTTGCATATTGTAGCAGGTTCAGTGCATTTCAACTCAACTATGTTAGAAGAGCTAAAATAGCCCTTTATTTAAAAATGTGACCAAAAAAGGCACAGGTTCAAATAGGAGAGGAACAGCTAGAAACTGGACAAATTTCTATACTTAACTACAAATTTCCTCTATCTCATGAAGGGTGTCTTTTACTGTTTATTTTTTTAAAGACTTAAAAATTTATTATTCATGAGAGACACACACACAGAGAGAGAGAGAGAGAGAGAGAGAGAGAGAGAGAGGCAGAGACACAGGCAGAGGGAGATGCAGGCTCCATGCAGGGAGCCCCACACAGGACCCAATCCCAGGTCTCCAGGATCACGCCCTGGGCTGAAGGCGGCGCAAAACTGCTGAGCCACCAGGGCTGCCCTCTTTTATTCAGTTTAAAGGAGACTTCTCTATCTCCCTCATAGGCACTTGGAAAAGCAGGAACTAGACTTCTTGTCCCTTTTTCACCCACTCTTAGTAATGCCCATTACCCGCATTTAAGGCAGGCCTTACTCATTTTTCAAGATCTAATTTAAATAGCACTTAGCGCATGGCACTGAAGCTGTTTGTTTGCCAGTGTTTCACTGCATTTGACTTGGTGCCTATATAATAGCAGATGCTCAATAATCATCAGAATTCTAACTAGAACTACTCTACAATTTTTTTTTTTTTTTAAAGTTTAAGTAATCCCTTGGGGTACCTGGGTGGCTCAGCAGTTAAACATCTGCCTTTGGCTCAGGGTGTGATCCTGGAGTCCAGGATCGAGTCCCACATCAGGCTCCCTACATGGAGCCTGCTTCTCCCTCTGCCTATGTCTCTGCCTCTCTCTCTCTCTGTGTATCTCTCATGAATAAATAAAATCTTTAAAGTTTAAGTAATCCCTACACTCAACATGGGGCTCAAACACATGACCTCAAGATCAAGAGTCATACACTCTACCAACTCAGTCAGCCAGGCACCCCAAACTAGAACCAACCCAAAGTATTGGGGGAGGAAAAATCTGTCCAGTTAATTCAGTTAGGACATAAGCAATTACTGGGGGAGGTGGCAACATCTTTAGAGAGAAGAGTAAGAGGCAAGTGTTGCTCCAACTGACCTACCATTATTCTGCCTAACAACTTACCAGTGCTGCTTGTGGTCTTTTTCAAGTTACCAATCTCACCAAGTCTCTGTCCTGTTGACTGTTTAAATAGAGTTCATTTTACATGTACTTTTAGGGCATTTTATCTTTGCCTATACCCAAACTACTTTTCACATTGTGATCTTAGTAGTAGGAGAGTCACAGAGATCTCACAGAGTGACTGTCAAAGTGCTAAGCAGATACAGAAGCTGTTATAGCATGTCCAGCCTATTGTGGTCAGCTGTTGTGTCCTGGCAGCCAGAATGACAAGTGCTGCTGAAGATGCGTATTAGTGCAATAATGTTTATTTTTGCGAGTCCTCTTCTCCAGCACCCACTATCAGGAGCTTACCTGTCAGGTAGAATTCCTACTCTTTGCCTTAAGAATCTATAGATCGAGGCTCTTGAAAAAAACAAATGCCCAGGACAACTGCCACCCTCCAGACCACTTAGCTGCCACCTGTGTGAAAGGTCTCTACCACTGAATAGAAAGAAACAATGTGAATTTTAAAATAAAAACAATCCCACAGCATTTATTGTCCTCTGGTAAGAACATAAAGGTAATCAAAACAATACGAACAAGGGTTTTAGAACTATATTCCCAACAAAGGACATCTAAAAAAACAAACTACGTGGCCTTCTCAAGAATTTCTCACTTCACTGATCATTCATTCTAGTTGGAGACACTTTGGAGCAGGGTAATATTATCTCCTTTTAGCATGATCCGACCTGCAACACAAAAATTAAAAAAAAAAAAGCTATTAATAGCCACTCAGACACATATGTAACGACGGTTTAGCCTCAGAATTCTGGATCATACTTGAGTGATTTTGAAAATACCCTCTCTCGAGCAGGTATGTGAACATTTTCCAATATCAATATATTGAAAGGCTATGCATATTACAGCCTATGAACTTTTCCAAAAGAACCTAATGAAGGTAGAGAAATGTTATTTTATGAAAAATAGTTTCTATAGACTAAGTCAAATAAATAGGTCTACTCCAACATTTCCCACTGCTCTTAGTTTATAGAAGTTGGGGAATGAGTTATGTGCAAAGTTTTAAAAAAACGCAGAATACCGCAGCACCATTCTTAGAGTTCTCAGTATATTAAAGACTCCATGATGCAATTAATAAACCTGTTTGAGGCTTACCCAACATTTCCTAATCTTATTTGAGCAGAGAAAATTTTTTCCTGAGAATATCTATAAACATTTTTAGAAATTTATATAAATCAGTTTGAGAAATGCTCATCAACCCCAATGGATTAAATGGTTTCACTTTACCAAACTTCTACAACAGGTAATAAAAAAAAAAGGACTTATGGAGTATCTGGCCCAGTGAAGAGAGACATTAATAAAGTAACTCCACAAATGAGTGTGTAACTACAAACTCAAATAACACAGCACACCCTGCCTCCCCATCCCTACCCCAAGTAAAATAAAACCAAACCCTGATATCTGACATTTGATTTGAGTCCTAAGGACAGAGGAAACAGCATATACAAAGATTTATGGTGAGGCAAATGAGCAGATTCAAACAACTGAAATTATACAAGCATGGATGAAGCTCAGAAAATGAAGCAGAGAGTGATACAAAACAAGCAGAGGGACAAAAGGCCAGATCATGAAGAACCTTGCAGAATACATTAAAGACTTTCTTATCTTCCTAGCCACAGGAAATCACTGGAGGACTTTAAGCAAAAGGAGGACGAGGTCAGACAGGCGCTTTTCAAAGGCAGATGCAGCCTGCAGAGCAAACTGGAGAGAAATGAGGTAGTTGCACAGCAATCAATCAGTAAACTGAATGGAGGCTGGTGCCATTCAGTAAGACAGGGAACACTAAAATAGCTCCGAAAGAGTATGTAAGGGGTGGGAAGTGAGTTTGATTTCTGCACATGTTAACTTTGAGAAGCCTTTGAGACATTCAAGCAGAAATGTTGAATAGGCTCAGAGAAGTCCAGGGCTACGGAAGTAAATCTGAGGTCAATACAAATATATATAGATGGTGATTAAAAGTATAGTCTCAAGGTTATAACCTTGAGGTTTTGGGTAAATAATACCAAATGACAGGAAGGCCTACAACCAAGCCCTGAGCAACTCAAAACAAATGGCTGGGTCCCAAAGAATGAATATCAAAAATTTGGAAAGGAATAACTAGAAATGAATAATGAAAATCTGAGTATAGTAATATGGAACCAAGGGAACAAAGTGTTTTAAGGTAGGAGTGGCCAACAGTGCGAAATGCTGTTTAGAATTCAATATAATGAGGGCTAATATTAACCATTAGGTTTAACACCATTTGTCACTGGTGACCTTAGTGAGAGCTGAGTGGAAAAACAAAAGCAGAAATGGGAGTGGGGTAAGCAGAGGCAGAGGATAATTTCAAGAGTGAACTACTTTCCTACATACTAAATTCTCAAATGCAAACTAAATTTAAACATGAACTGAGTTGCAACTCATTCAATTCTGTAAGTGAATAAAAATTTCCACAATTCCAAAAGGCCATCTACATTCTTACCCAGTTGTTTTCTTGACTTTGTTTTAGAATGAATCTCTTCGGCATCATCTAATACAAGGTTCATGTACTCATCAAAACCCTAGAAAAATAAGCCAACTGATTGTCATTTTCAAGTAAAATCACACCCAAACTATTCCAGATGAATACCTATATAGAGAAATGCCAACTAACTTCAGAAACTCATCTCTCCACTGATCTTTCAGCTAAACAACCATTTTCCTCCCAAGCCTCTTTAAATAACAAGAAAACCAGAACATACTCCAAATTACCTCTCAAGCCTTTTGGACTTGATTTGATTAGCTATGCCTTAGAGCCAATGTCCCTATCGCTTATAACTTGTCCAATTCAGAATGTGTGTACATATATGAATTAACTTCCACTGCCTCCAGTCTTCCCATGTTCCTCACAAAACACTCTTGCCACTACCCATAACATTTGTTTTTCTACTAGTAAGCAGGGAAGGGAAGATTACTGATGAATCTGCAATATCTAGAGGTAAATATCATAGCCTCTTAATGTCCTAACATAATACTTTTTAGCCATATCTTATCTTTCTTTAAAACATTATTTAGGGCAGCCTGGGTGGCTCAGCGGTTTAACGCTGCCTTCAGCCCAGAGCATGATCCTGGAGACCCGGGATCGAGTCCCGTGTCGGGCTCCCTGCATGGATCTTGCTTCTCCCTCTGCCTCTTCTCTCTCTGTGTATCTCATGAATAAATAAATAAAATCTTAAAAAAATAAAAAAAAAAATAAAACATTATTTAGGGATAGGGTGTCTGGGAGATGCAGTCGGGTTGGGTGTCTGACTTTTGGTTTCGGCTCAGGGATCAGGCCCTGTGTCTGGCTCCAAATGCAGCAGAATCTGCCTAAGTTTCTCTCCCATTCCCTTTGTTCCTCCCACCTCATTCTCTCTAAAATAAAAAACAGAAAACACGTTACTTAGCATGTTCTGCTATTCTGAAAGTCTTACTTAACTAACCCCACCCCATTCTATTCAGGTATCACCTAATACAGAACTAATATACCATTAATTTTCACCTCACTTTAGTTTTATTTCTTTTGTCCCCTCCTTTAAATACTGACACTGTCATTTAAGTAATTTTAAGAATTAATTTTCCCTTTTTTATGAATGACCCAACTTCCATCAAACAGAACATAAAACAAGGATAGCAGTGTTGAAGAACTTTCTTGGGTTGGGACTTCGACTTCTGCTCTGGCTGGGCATTTCTGCAAAATCATTTATATGAACAAACTGCTCTGAGATAAAACATCCTGAGTACTCACAATGATACAGCCCTCTATCCGCATGTTTACTTGCTCATAAAGCCACACCTGAATCCGAGATCTCTGGGGGTGAGGGGAGAAAAAAGTAGGTCAAGAAAGCAAGTAAACAAACCCCAATCACTCTGGTCAAACAACAGAGAAATATGGCTCCTAAAGAATATCTTTAAAAAAAAAAAAAAAAAAAAAAGCCAAGAATTTTAAGTATTTGAATCATATCCAAGAAATGATAACCAAGACCAGTTATTTGCCAGGAAACATTCTCAATAAATGCTATATTGGGACTAAGTTCATAATTTTCCTGCCATCTTGGGACTCATTTTTTATTGCTTCTTTTCTCAAATACATTTAGAGTGCAAGTTGACAGTGTAGCACAAGGCAGTAATTTCCAATGATCAAGAGCTTCTTTCTTATCTGCGATAGCAAAATCCAGCTTCAAAACAGCTTTCTCTAGGTTCCTAATTTCCCTCACATTTAACAACCAGGGAAAGGGCCCTCAATTCTGGTGATTAAAAGTTACAATGGCCTGGGGCACCTGGCTGGCTGAGTTAGTGAAGCCTGTGACTTGATCTTGGGGTCGTGGGTTTGAGCCCCACCTTGGGTATAGAGATTTACTTAAAAAAAAAAAAAATTACAACTTGAAATTAATCGGTTTGTAATTAGGTTACCACACTAAAATTTGTCAGAGCATTTTCAGAAGAATGTCAGAGCATTGTCAGAAACTACATTTTCTTTCCAAAATAATTTAAACACCCTGCCCTACCAACTCACAATTTGAGTTGCTAAAAATCCCTCCAAAGGAAAGCAGGCTGTCACTATATCCTGAGCCTATCCCTCCCTTCCTCCTTTTTTGGGCATCTTTTCTATATTTAAGTCCGTCTCTCCCCCCCCCCCCCTTATTTTGTGGTTTAAAGTGGATAGGATTCTTCCCTTGTTTCATCCCAAGGGAAAAAAAGGGGGAAATGTTCCAAGGGTCTAGCCATAATGACTATCAACAAAAGCACCCAAACACCAGCCACATCTGCCATTCATTTACCTTTTCAAATTAGTGATTTCGGTCTTGCAAAGTAACGATGACACAGTTCTTTCAGTGGTTTGGAGTTGATATTTCATTACATTAGAGCTTTCCTGACCTCTTTCCCTCAAGTACCCCTCACAATCTCTAGTTGCCCTTTTTTTTTTTTTTTTTTTTTTTTTTAAGTAATCTCTACACTCAACCTGGGGCTGGAACTCCCTCACCCAAGATCAAGAGTTGCATGTTTTACCGACCGAGCCTGAGCCTGCCAAGCTCCGCAGTTTCACCTTTTCACACGTTGATCAGACAGGAGGACGCTAACAACCAACCAAATCCATCTTCTTACTTAAATTCACCCTTTGGCTTTAAAAGGGAACTACAAAACAACGAAGAAGAGATAACTTACGTACATTTTGCAAGTATCTGAAGATGAGGTTCTGCACCAGCGGTTAAGGAAAACACAAAGGCAGAGCAGACAGTGCTCCCTGACCCTGGCCGACCCCGCCGTCACCCTGCCTTTGTTTCCTGGGCAGGAAGTGTGAGGTCCACGCAGTGAGCAGCGTCCAGCCGGGCTCGCAGGAGGGGGCGCCCGAAGCGCTCGGAAGGAGTCCCCTCCCGCTCTCGCTCTCGCTCTCCTGGAATTCCTTGGCGCCTAAGTCCTCCTCCTCCCCGAGGCCGAGGCCTCTCACTCTCTCAGTTACTAACTAAAGCTGCCCTCCTCGCGCTCCCCCTCGCCTCGCGGCCTTCCCAAGCCTCCCCACCGCAGGGTCAGCCCAAGCCCGCCTCCCGCCTGCTCTGCAACTACCCGCGCTGGCTCCCGGGGGCTCATGGGATGTGGGTCCGCACTCCGCTCCCTCAGGCCTACTCTCGGTCGGCTCCCTTCGCCTCACGTTTTCTGGCCCGAACCTCCTCCTCCTGACATCCTGCGTAGGATACGATGGGCTGAACCATCACCTTCTGCACTTTTTGGCCCTGGCCACGGTACGCCATGGTGGAAGCGGACAAAGACCGCACGCTCTCTCAGAAGGCAACTTCCGTAATGAAGAACCGGAAGCGGAAGCGCCTGGCGCCCGCGTGGCGACCCGGGCGGCTCCTGGGAAATGCCTCTCTATCCGCGGGGGTGGCTTTTCTCTGTGGTCTCTAGCCCCGGGGGGACTTCGGCCGGCGGCGACGTGCTTCGGTACGTGAGTCGATCCTACAGCGCCACCTGGAGGGAGGCGGGAGGCGGCGCAGAGAGGCTTCGCCCGTGCGGGCGTGGCCGCGGCTGGGTTTTCCTACTGCGCACCTGTGCCTCGGAGGCGGGTCGGTCCCGTGTTCCCGGGGGTGTAGGCACGCGAGGCCGCGTGGCTGTCCAGACGGGGTGGCGGTGAGAAGCCCCGACGCGGGGCGCCCCCAACCCGGCCCTCGCGGCCACAGACCGTCCAAATTCAAAAGCCGGGCGCTGGGGTTGGCTCCTGGACCCGATTGTGGGGCGTTTCTGTAGGCGGCCCTGGGGCCTGGCAGACTTGGCACTTGCGTGGAGGACCGGTTCTGCAGACGGAGAAACGAGCAGGACTTGGAGGGACACGCGGAGAGGACAGAATCAGAACTTGCTTACTTGCCTGGGGTCCTCTGTTGAGGATAATAAGAATGCTGACCTCATAACCTCGTAAAAATGTTGAGGTCAGAGGACGTGAAAGCGAGCTTGGAACTGCAAAGAGCTAGAAAACGCACGGGATGATTATTCGTTTAAAAAAAGTTTCAGAAAAAAGAAAAGAAAAAAAAAGTTTCAGGCCCCTGGGTGGCTCAGTGGTTGAGCATCTGCCTTCGGCTCAGGTCATGACCCCAGGGGTCCTGGGATCGAGTCCTGCATCAGGCTCCCCACAGGGAACCCGCTTCTCCCTCTGCCGGTATCCCTGTGATTCTCTCTGTCTCTCATGAACAAATAAAATCTTAAAAAAAAAGAAAAAGTTTCCCCCTCCCCCATACCCAGCCCCATCCCAATACAGGGCTATGTTGTCTGCAGAGTAAACAGGGCTGGGTTGACTTCAAAGGTAGCATGGGTGGAAGGAACTGTCTCACACCCCTCTCATCTCAGATGCACAGATGCTTCGCTGCTCTTGCAGGTTCCTGTCCGAAGTTAGGGCTCCTAAGCTTTCAAGGATTGATCCCTATAAGCAATCATCTGACTATACAACTCATGACAGATGATTTATTTTTTTCCTTTATTTTAAAAATATATTTTTAAAAAGATCTTATTTATTCATGAGAGACAGAGAAGCAGAGAACGAAGCAGGCTCCAAGCAAGGAGCCTGGTGCAGGACTCGATCCCGGGACTCCAGGATTACACCCTGAGCCCAAGGCAGAAACTCAACCACTGAGCTACCCAGGCGTCCCACAAAGATTTATTTATTTTAGAGAGGGAGAGAATCTCAGGCTGACTCCCTGCTGAGCACGGAGCCCAACACGGGCTCTCACCACTGTGATATAATGACCTGAGCCCATATCAAGAGTGGGTTGCTTCACTGACTGAGCCACAGGCACCCCTGTTTTTTCTTTTAAGTGACTTTGCTTTTATGACATTTAAATCCTTGATCCGTCTAGAATGTACCCCAGTATATCCTAGAACTGGTACAACTTTATATCTAGATAGCTACCCAGTTTTTCCATTACCATGAAAAAAAACCCATTGTTTCCTCATTTCATTTAAAATGCCACATTTAGGGTCACCTGGGTGGCTCAATCCGTAGGCGTCTGCCTTTGGCTCAGGTCATGATCTCAGGGTCCTGGGATCAAGTCCTGCATCGGGCTCCCTGCCTACTTCTCCCTCTCCCTCTGCCTGCAGCTCCTGCTGCTTGTGCTCTCTGGCTCTATATCAAATTTAAAAAATCTAAAATAAATAATAAATAAAAAAAATCTTAAATAAAATATGCAACGTTTATTATACACCAAGTGTATGTGTATGTATATATGTATAGTTTATATTTTGCCTAAATGATCTTTGTGTCTTATGGACCAGTGTCACTGTTACAAGTACTGTATATTTCCTTATTTGGTAGGACTGGAAGTCGATAGAACTTTCTTAGCTGTTCTTATTTATTTTTCTTACAAACTTTAAAATTAGCTTATCTAATTAAAAGATTCCTTTCTGTATTTTTACTGTGATTACATTAAACTTGAGAATGACTTAGAATCTGTTTTTTAAAACTATGTGATGTCTATTTGTTCAAATTTTCCTTTGGGTCTTTGGGAATTTTTCTGTTTTCTTTAGTTTCCAGTGTCTTCTTGCTAGCAGCTTATCTAGTTTAATCATAGATAATGCTTTTTTCCTGTTCTTAAAAATTGACTTTTCTGGGCAGCCTGGGTGGCTCAGCGGTTTAGTGCTGCCTTCCTTCGGCCTAGGGCATGATCCTGGAGACCCGGAGTCGAGTCCCCACGTTGGGCTCCCTGCATAGAGCCTGCTTCTCCCTCTCCCTATGTCTCTACCTCTCTCTGTGTGTTTCTCATGAATAAATAAATAAAATCTTTTAAAAAATAAATAAAAATTGACTTTCCGTTTCTTTTTAAAGAAACAGAACAACTGTTTAAAGGAACTTAAAACAACTATTTTGTTATAATTCATGATTTTGTGAGTCAAGAATTTGGGCAGTGCCCAGCTGGGCAATTTTTTTTTCTTGCTCTAAAAGGTATATTTAAGGGTTTGGTGTATGTGTTTAGAAAATTGGCCTCACTTGGGTCCCCCTCCTTATCTGTGTAGCCTCAGGGAGAGATATCTCACATGTTGTATCTCCGGCAGAATAGGAAGTTTCTTTCTTTTTTTTGAGAGAGAGAGAAAGTATATGCATGCCTGTTGGGGACGGCGCAGGGGAGGGGCAGAGGAAGAGAGAGAGAATGTTAAGCAGGCTTCACACCCTGCTAATGCAGGGCTCAACTTCATGACCCTGAAATCATGACCTGCGCTGAAATCAAGAGTTGGGTGTTTAACCAACTGAGCCACCCAGGAGCCCCTAGGATGCTTTCTTTTAAACGGTGGCCTAGGCCTCTATAAAACCAAGGCTGGGGATGCCTGCGTGGCTCAGCGGTTGAGCATCTGCCCTTGTCTCGGGGTGTGATCCTGGGGTCCCGGGACTGAGTCCTACATTGGGCTTCCTGCATGGAACCTGCTTCTCCCTCTGTGTGTCTCTGCCTCTCTCTCTCTCTCTCTGTGTTGCTCATGAATAAATAAAATCTTTAAAAAATAATAAACAAACAAAAAAACAAACAAATAAATAAATAACCAAGGCTGAAGCCACAGTACCATTTAAAGGCCAGGTCAGGAACCAGTATACAGTTCACACCCCAGGCCAGATTCAAGGGCTGGAAAAATAGATCCCACCTCTGTTGAAGGTTAAAGAATTTGTAGCCACAAACAGACAAAAGGATCCAAAATAAAAATTGGCAATGGAGATAAACGATGAGTTTATCGTAAAGAAAATACATATGAGGAACCGCCATCTTTCAGTAATTTGCCAAAATGACCAACACAAAGGGAAAGAGGAGAGGTACACACTATATGTTCTCTCGGCCTTTTAGAAAACAAGGAGTTGTTCCTTTGGCCACGTACATGCGAATCTGTAAGAAAGGTGATATTGTGGACATCAAGGGAATAGGCACTGTTCAAAAAGGAATGCCCCACAACTGTTACTATGGCAAAACTGGAAGAGTCTACAAAGTTATTCAGCATGCTGTTGGCATTGTTGTAAACAAACAAGGGCAAGAGTCTTGCCAAAAGAATTAATGTCCGCATTGAGCATATTAAACACTCAAAGAGCCGAGATAGCTTCCTGAAACGTGTGAAGGAAAATGATCAGAAAAATAAGGAAGTCAAAGAGAAAGGTACTTGGGTCCAACTGAAGCGCTAGCCTGCCCCACCCAGAGAAGCACACTTTGTGAGAACCAATGGAAAGGAGCCTGAACGGCTGGAACCCATTACCTATGAATTCATGGCATGATAAATGTAAAGAAAAGACCTCAGAATTGTAAAAAAAAAAAAAAAAAAAAAAAAAAAAAAAAAAAGAAAAGAAAAGAAAAGAAAGAAAGAAGGAAAGAAAGAGAAAGAAAGAAAATACATATGAAAAATGCCCAACCTCACTCATTATGAAGCATGCCAACAAATTAAACTACATTGGTGGCTCAGTTGGTTAAGCGTCTGCCTTCTGCTCAGGTCATGATCCCAGGGTCCCGGGACCCAGCCTCAGTGGGAAGCCTGCTTTTCCCTCTCCTCCCTGCTCCTGCTCTCTCACTATCTCTGTCGCTATCTCTGTCTCTCTCAAATAAATAAATAAAATCTTAAAAAAAAATTACACTGAGAAGCCATAGAAAGATCAAAGAGTGGTGGAAATATAAATTATTAAACTGTACATTCCAAAGAAAGGGGTTGTAAAGACGGGCAGTCTAGGAAAGATCACCAGCCCCTGACATGGGTACATGGGTCAAGAGCTTTTTTATTCATCCAGCAAATGTTTATCAAATGCCTTTTGTTAAGGCCTGAAGTGTGCCCCCTGAAACTCATATGTTGAAGCTCTAACCCGCAGCACCTCATAATATGACTGGAGTTGGAGATAGGCCCCTTAAAGAGGTAATTAAGGTTAAATGAAGTCATATGGGTGTGCTCGAATCCAGGATGACTGATGTCCTTATAGAGACATTAAAGCACAGACATGTGCATGTAGGAGAAAGACCACGTGAGGGCATAGTGAGAAAGTGGCATCCGCAAACCAGAGAAGCCTCAGAATAAACCAAATTTTCAAACACTGTGATTTTGGACTTCTAGCCTCCAGCACTGTGAGAAAATAAACTTGTTGTTTAAACCATCCAGTCTGTGGTATTTTGTCATGATAGTGCCGAGAGTATATAGGTTGGTAAGAATCTCTATCTTGGGCCGCCCCGGTGGCCCAGCAGTTTAGCGCCGCCTTCAGCCCGGGGTGTGATCCTGAAGAGTTGGGATCAAGTCCTACTTGGGCTCCCTGCATGGAGCCTGCTTTTCTCTCTCTCTCTCTCTCTCTCAGTCTGTCGTGAATAAATAAATAAAATCTTAAAAAAAAAAAAAAAAGAATCTCTGTCTCAAATTTACACTCTGCTGAGTTTGGACAGGGAAACAATTTTAAAACGGTAGGGGTAAACAAATAGTGAATGCCTAGTGGATGGACACCAAACCCCAGTTTGCGGAGGACAGCAGGGTGTTGGGAGAGTAGCCTGGAGGCAATAGGATGTGTAGGAGTTAGCCAAAATAAGAGACTTTTAGGGGGAAAGATAGCGTTAACAAAGGCAAAGCGTTGGAGAGAGGTTAGTGTTCAAGGGAAGTGGACAGCTTGTAGTTTTGCTGGAGTGAAGTGCATCAAGGGCGAGGCAGGAGGCTGGTAGGACAGGGTTTTGCATGCTGTTGTGCTAAGGGACTTGAATATAATTGTGGAGGGAGAGGGAAGGATTGGAAGACTTTTCAAAGCAGTGACTCAGATTTGCATTTAAAATAATCTGTTAAAAGATTAGTTTACACCTAAGCCAAGAATAGTTACAGCAAACAGAGCAAGAATGAGACAGCACCAATGGAATGGTCAGAGTTCACTGAATACGAACTTGCCTCTGTGCTGGCCTTGTTAGTAGCTCACACCAGCTCCTTTGCTAAGCAACACAAAACTCAAGCTCTGACACCTCAAGGAAGCCTTCCCTGACCAGTCTTGAAGTGACTTCTCATTCCCTCTAGAGCACCGTCTACTTATACTTGCACCTACATCATTCCTGGTACCTTTGTCTTAAAAATACTTCCTCTCTTATTTCATGGGCAGAGATTTGCATACACTCTTCTCCCTGGTGACCAGTAGCATTAAATGATAGAGGGCCACCCAGGTGGCTCAGCGGTTTAGCGCTGCCTTTAGCCCAGGGCCTGATCTTGGAGACCTGGTATGGAGTCCCACGTCGGGCTCCCTCCATGGAGCCTGCTTCTCCCTCTGCCTGTGTCTCTGCCTTTCTCTCTGTGTGTGATGAATAAATAAAATCTTAAAAAAAAAATGATAGAATTGATTGTTTTGAGCCTCTTCCAGGGGCACCTGGGTGGCTTAGTGCCTGAGTGCCTTTGGTTTGGGTCATGACCCCAACGTCCTGGGATCCAGTCCATATCAGGCTCCCTGTGGAGAGCCTGCCTCTCCCTCTGCTCCTTGCCTTTCTCGTGCATAAGTAAAATCTTAAAAAAAAAAAAAAAAAGATGGAAATTCAAAATACTTTATGGCAGTTATACTGAGATATTAATTTCATATTAACCCAGTTTTTCTAAATTCAGCCACACTCCTTGAGATCCCAATGAAGGACCTCCTTAACCATATACACCTATTGGGTAGGGATTCCTTCCATTTTGCTTCCCTCTTCCCAAGAAATTTCTCCTGCTTTGTTTCAAGTCTTCTTGATCTAGCCAATTCCCTATTTCACTTATTAAACAAGCAAGAGGGTATTTGAACATTTTTCCTTCTTTTTTCAGAATCTGACTGGCTCCGCTTACCCTTATTCTTAACTCTACAGGTTGTTGTCTTACTCCTGAGGACAAACCAGTCACGGAGTCAAAGACTAAAAAACTCAGGGACAGGCAATACTAAATTTTAATCCACCGCTTCTTGCTCATAACCATAAACTCAGACTCTGTAACACTTGAGCAGTTAAATACAACTAAAACCTAAGCACTTTCTTCTTAGGCCCTCAAGAAATCTTGTGACTCTTAATTTTTGCTGATTCTTTGCTCATTTTATTGTACAATGTTAAGAAAATGGTCAAGTATTTTCTTTATGCTGATGCCCTTAACATCATTTTGCAAATTCAATTAAGTTGAAGCACAGTTTGGAAAATAAGTTATTAATGCAGGCAGATGTGTGGGTTATGGGAACTTTCAGAGATTTATCAAGCAACTTCCTAAAATCAGATTTAAGAAATCAAGAGCTGGGATCCCTGGGTGGCGCAGCGGTTTGGCGCCTGCCTTTGGCCCAGGGCGTGATCCTGGAGACCCGGGATCGAATCCCACATCGGGCTCCCAGTGCATGGAGCCTGCTTCTCCCTCTGCCTGTGTCTCTGCCTCTCTCTCTCTCACTGTGTGCCTATCAAAAATGAATAAATAAATAAATTAATTAAAAAAAAAAGAAATCAAGAGCTCTTGAAAGTCGATGAATCAAACACAATTGCATGTAGAAATATATTTTCTTATAAACCTGACCCGATTTTGACACTATAGTTGGGAATATGAAGCAGTGACTTTCCAGTGCAGCATAGCATGTTGTATCAAAATGGATATGTGAATTAAGAGGTAGGTACATAATACTTAGTAAATGTTAAGCAGCATAGAACCCATTTCCTGTTGTTAAACTGACAAAAAGCAATCCATTTTAAAGAATTGCAGAATATTCTGGCAAAATGAGGCCACAATTATATTAAAAGATTTTATTTTGAGAGATAATGTGCATGTGCACACAGCAGAGGGGAGAAGCAGGCTCCCTGCTTAGCAGGAACGTGAGCCATCCAGGCACCCCGTCAGGGCCACAATTTTAGAAAAGTAACATTGTACTTTGGTCAACATAGATCAAGCTTTATTATTATTTTTTAAGATTTTATTTATTTATCCATGAGAGACACAGAGAGATGCAGAGACACAAGCAGAGGGAGAAGCAGGCTCCATGCTGGGACCCTGACCTGGGACTCGATCCTGGGTCTCAAGGATCATGCCCTGGGCTTAAGGCGGCGCTAAACCGCTGAGTCATCCGGGCTGCCCTTATTTCTTAAACGGTATTAAATATCAATCTTAGCTCTGTGGTGGTTTCACAGATTGGCTAGGTAAAAATAAACTGTTTTGGCCATCTGAGAGGACCTACTTGAAGTTAAGGTCAGAACGTTAGGGATCATTTACCTTGAGATAAGTACATGAGTCACAGATTATCTTAAATCTTCAGGCTGTAGCCAAACTGCAACATTTGGGCCCTCTTCTGTTAAAATCGAAAACCATCATCACTTAAAACCCAATACACAATGTTTTTTATTTTTAAGGTTAGAGTGTGCATGTGCGCACAGAGGGTTAGGGGCAGAGGAAGAGAATCTCAAGCAGACTCCCTTCTGATGGGGAGCCAACTACTCAGGAGCCCCTGATCTGTTTTGTGCAAAGTTGATTGAACTTGCTGCAACTACTTTTAGACTATTAGGGGGGCACCTGGGTGGCTCAGTTGGTTGAGCATCTGCCTTCAGCTCATGATCTCAGGGTGCTGGGATTGAGCCCCACATGGGGCTCCTCTGCTCAGTGGGGAGCCTGCTTCTCCCTCTCTCTGCTGCTGCCCCTGCTTATGCTCTCTTTTGCTCACTCTCTCTCAAATAAAATCTTAAAAAACCAAAAAAACGTAGCCTATTAGGAAAAACCTGTGTTCTTTGGTAGCTAACAAATTTGTTCATTCCCTTAAAAATTGGCATACTACTTAAAACACTTCTCTGAATTTCATGACTTCATGCTTGAAAATTCTTAATTGAATCTACCTAAGATCACTTTTAAATCCTCTCTCCTGCAAAAAAATGGCATTGGGGTACCAGGGTGGCTTAGTCAGTTAAATGTCCGCCTCTTGATTTTGGCTCAGGTTGTGATCTCAGGGTGGGGAGACCGAACTCTGCATCTGGCTCTGTGTTCAAAACAGAGTCTGCTTGGGATTCTCTATCCTCCTCTGCCCCATCTCCCCACTGGTGTGTGCATGACGACCTCCCTCTCTCTAAAATAAATAAATCTCTAAAAAAAAATTAATGGCATTACCAGAGTTACGAATAATGATTCAATATTAATGTTGGGGGAAAAGTCCTCCCATTTAATACTATTCCTTCTTACCTAAACTATATGCAGCTATAACAGCATACTTGTGGGTAAGTTTGGCAATATGCCCTTGTGAGAAGTTTCTAAAGCCACACAGTATCTGTGAAATTGGAGCATTTACACAAGAAGCTAACAACATTCTGAATGGAACCCCATCAAGGCAGATTCTAGGCTGAAGTGATGTATGACCACTTAACTCACAATGTCCAGACTTTCCTACACCAGTTTTATTTAAAACACAAATAAGTATTTTTCTTTCTTGTAATGGCAAATGGTTCAAATAATGCTGAACATGAATCAATGACTAATACAAGGACTTTAAATATGAAACAAAATTATTTTTAAAAAAGCAAAATAAAGGTTATATACAAAAGGGACCTGGAATCTTTAAGCTGATTCCAAAAATGAAAGGAGTAGAAAATCTGTGGTGAAACCAGAACATTCCACCCCTGCTTTGGAGAAGGGCTATTATACAACATTCAGTCAGCTGAAGATGGATTGGTAGAGAGGTGTCTATACATAAATTTCAAGTCATTTTTGCTTGTGCAGAATCATCCAGATCTTCCCAAGACTGAATGGGCAGTCCTGTGGCTTTCTTCCTTTACCATATTCCCAACAAGGCTACATGAAGTTCAACTCTTGATGAGCCGCTTACAACAGCAGTTCCTTAGGAGCCAACATGACAGGTGGGTCAGATTTCCCTATGAGAAACAAAACTGGCCACCTACAGCAAAATATCAAAATGGACAAGTCCTTCTTTCCTCTTCTTCTGATTACGTACAGTAGGTCTCCTTTCAAGACTCTTATCCCCATCATACTTGTTCCTTCACAAGTCTGAACCTTGAGGTGATATGAAGGAGACGGACATCAAGAAAAGAAAATTCAATTCAGAAATGAAGAAAACTGGAAGGTATACAATACACCCCCAGAGCATCTCAATAATCCCACTACAGTACAATTCAGTGTACCGCTAGAGTCCAGAGATAAATATTGGCAGCTTGGAGGAGTTCATTTCCCTCCCCTCTGGTGGTTAAAGGGCACCAAATAAATACTGGGCAAGAGGAGTTTGCTGTGAGAGAAATAAAAAATTAACCAATTTTTATCCCTGTGATAATTCAATGCCAGCAGGAGGCAAGTACTGAAGAAGAGAAGGGACAACTTTCATGCTAAAAAAAGAATTCTTCTAATCATTATGTCACCATCTCTTATGAAGAATCCCAGGGAATCCCAGAAATAGAAAATTAGTTTCAGAGGACCCCGGAGGCACTTTAAAGCCTTAAAAAATTACAGTAATAATAAATTAGCTATTGCTCTTCAGAGGCTTACAGAGCAGCAGAAGCATGGAAATCAGGTTGAAAAAGTTATGTCCAGATTACAAGCTTCCAGAGCTGCTCAGCCTTCTCTAAAGCTTAGTTGAATCTCCAAATACCTTTAAAAAGACATACAATTTAACACAGACAGAGTGGGTCTTTTGTTTAGTGGTAGTGTGAAATTTGGTCCTTACTGGCAGCAGCTGGTCTTCTTCCTTTTCAAACTCAGGTCACATTAATAAGTACATTAAGACAATACATAAAAGAAATACTATAGCAAAGGGGAAAACAGCCCAAACTGACAAACACCTCAAGGAGTCACTAAGTTCTTTTGCACTCTTTGACTTGGCTCTCCCTCTCAGTTTTTTTGTGAAGAGGTGTAAGACAGAACATTTTTCTCACAGATGTTAACCCATGGCATCGAATGGACAAAATGGTTATCAAGGGACTTTAAAAATCTGACCCCAAGGAATCCAGGACACATACAGGTAATTCAGAGGTATACTTCTGATTTGGGGCAAATTCTAGACTAAAGAAATGATCATCTTGGGTAAATGTTATAATAGATGAAATTAAGTCCAGTTTTGTGTGTGTGTTTTTTTTTTTAAATGTTCCACCACCTTCAGCTATCAATCATCTCTGATAGCTCAAGCAGAAGGTCATCTTCATCTTTCCCAGGATCCAAGTCGATCTCAGCTTCTAATTTGCCTCCTGAAATCTCCCATATTAGTTTCTCAAAATCATCCTCAACAGAGAGTGGGGGCTTTCCTGTTGAGGTAGAGCTGAGTCGGCGAGTTTTTGTGGCTATTTGGGATGAAGAAGGGCCAGAGACTTCCTGTGGAGAGGAGTCTGAAGAAGACTGGGCTGGAGGCAGCACATGACTACAAAGGAAAAAACCCAAAAGATTAGAAAACTGCGCTTTGTTAATAGTTGGCTAAACGGTCCCACCTGGTCTCAGAAACACGAGAGTATTAGCAAAGAGTTATTTTTGATATCAGCATAACAGAATTGTTTTACTGATTTGGGACAAGGCGTTTTCAGTTCTCATCCTTCTAAAAGCAGGATTCACACCGATGTTTAAAGCATTTTAAAAATGAGTCAGTACATACACAATGGAACCAAAGGAGAACAGCAACCCTGCATGCATATCATGTTTTCTTACAATTAATAGGAAGTTTAGCAGATTTATTTATGTTGGCTATCAAGCTGGTCTAAGTGGCTAATAAACGTATTTGAAGGTTTATCTAGCAGTGTGATTCTCTAGAGAGCATAAATAATAATGGTGGCCTAAAGTTTGGTCAAGAAGAATTACAAGGTATTACCTGTCTCTAGGTTTTTCCATCTCAGGCACAGTGACTGACTTGTCTTCAGAAAGGAGTGGAACAACTGCCTATAAAAGTAAAAGGAAGGGAACTCATTTGGAGTCAGGCCTTTTTTATTTCAGCTTATTCATTTACTTTTGCCACTTTCGTTTTTATCACTCTTTAAGCCTGGAAATTGAAGAATAAATAATCCAAAGATTGAGTTTACAAATAAGCAAAATATCCTGCTGCCCAAGAATTAGCGTTTTTTAAAAAAAGAAATTCCATCCTACCACTCCACAAATGTCTAGCGGTGAACGTGGAATACAGTAACAACCTAAACAACTAAAATGCTTAGGAAATGGCATAAGTACTTGCACACAGAGAGCGAGCAGAGTCACTCTTCCCTGCTTTCCTAGCACACTGACCAAAGCACCATCTAGTTGGATCTACTTCTTACCACAGCTGTTTTTTTGGTGGGGCTTTCCTGTAGCATGCTGCTGGAGCTGAGTGGCTTCACAGCTGCGATGACAGCAGGGTGGACCTCCACTGCCTTGCGTTTGGGGGCCAATTTGGGGGACGAGACAACTTTAACCACAGATGGCTTCACATTGACTTTGGGTTTAGCTATTAGGGACAGAAAATATCTGATTAATAGCTAGAATTCCTCTTTTACATGGAGAGTAACTTAGAATATCAAAATTCCTTCTCAACACTGTAAATATGATATCCCAAAACTGAAAATAATCCATAAACAATGTGTACTACAATGTGGTCATAATGTAGAGATGCATACTCAAATAATTCCTTTTAGTGGCTCTTGAATTTGAATGGTTTTTCCACTCCCTGGTGTTTTTCTTCTTCAAAACCAGAGAAAAAAATGCATCACAGAGAGCTCTGATTCCCCCTCTAAGGTTTAACTGACATCTAACATTATATTAGTTTCAGGTATACCACATACTGATTTAATATTTGTATATAACGTGACTGTAAGTCTAGTTAATCCATTACTCTACAGTTAACAATTTCTTTAAGATCCACTCTCCTAGCAACTTTCAGCAATACAGTATTGTTATCTGTAGTCACCATGCTGTATGTTACAGTCCCATGACTTAAAAATATGGAATCCGGGGATCCCTGGGTGGCTCAGAGGTTTACACCTTCCTTCGGCTCAGGGCGTGATCCTGGACTCCTGGGATTGAGTCCCACGTCGAGCTCCCTACATGGAGACTGCTTCTCCCTTTGCCTATGTCTCTGCTCTCTCTCTCTCTCTGTGTCTCTCGTGAATAAATAAATAAAATAAAATCTTAAAAATTTTACTGTATGTGCTGCTAAAGTGAGCTTTAGAGAAAGCTTATTTTTTTATTTTTAAAAAGATTTATTTATTTATTTATTCATGACAGACACACAGAGAGAGGGAGGCAGAGACACAGGCAGAGGGAGAAGCAGGCTCCATGCAGGGAGTCCGACGTGGGACTCGATCCTGGGTCTCCAGGATCAGGCCCTGGGCTGAAGGCGGTGCTAAACCGCTGAGCCACCTGGGCTGCCCCTAGAGAAAGCTTTTTAAACAGCAATTTTAAATTCTGAGAAATGAACTCATCTAACTTTGCCTTTTTATTAAGATTTTATGTATTTATTCATGAGAGACACAGAGAGAGGGGCAGAGACATAGGCAGAGGGAGAAGCAGGCTCCCCATAGGGAGTCCAATGCGGGACTCGATCCCAGGACTCTGGGGTCATGCCCTGAACCAAAGGCAGATGCTTAACCACTGAGCCAAGCCACCCAGGTGCCCCAGCTTTGTCTTTTTAAATAGAATTATCAGAAATGCTATTCTCCACCTGTGTGACAAGTATAGCACACAAATGGAATTTAACTCAATTGCTGCTAGAGCATTATTGGAAACTCGCTAATTTTCAAATCCTAATATGCAAGACACTAGAAAAATCACTCACCTTTACCCCTTTTTTCCAAGGTCTGTGCTGCACATTTCACATTCAATATTGAGTCCCCAATCCCTGAGGTTTCTACCTCTGCTTTTTGGGACGACTTTGTGGGAGGCCGCTTTGTCAGGTGCCGTGTGATGCCTGGCATAGTAGTGAGCACTGGCTTCTCTGCTATCTGAGTGTTGCAAGAGTCTACGTCTCCTCGAAGAGGTGTCAAAACTGATTTTTCCTTCTGTGAGGCTCCCCTCTCCAGCTGCTTCTGTATATGCTTCTCTCTCATGGTCTCACATCTCTTGACTTGAATTTTAGTGATGCCAACTCCTGTGGTCTCTTCTGAAGTCTGCGGATAAGTTTTAAAGCACAAGATTTAAAATTTTGTACCTCTAACAATCTGTATGATAACTATTTTAAGTTACCAGGCTTTACTTAGAGCTCAATTAAAACAACAACAAAAAATGAAAAAAACCTTGGGGTGCCTGGCTGGCTCAGTTGGTAGGGCATGAGACTCTTGATCTTAAGGTTGAGAGCTTAAGTCCCATAATGGGTGTAAAGGTTACTTAAATACAAAATCTTAAAAAAAAAAAAAAAAACTTGTTTAAAAGAAAATAAAAAACTAGTATGTCAATTTTACCTCAATTTAGAAAATCTTGTTTATAAGTTACTGGGCTGACATCTATATCAAGCAGAATTTGACATGATCCAGAACATAAGAGCTTTTGCTCTTTGATATTAAATACAAAGTACCAAGCTGAAGATGAAAGTTAAAGATGTATGGAACAACAAAACCCCCGATTTTATAGGCTTAGACAATCATGACCCCTAAGTCAAATACAAATGCCTCATAAATAATCAGACACTTGCACAAGATTTGTGTACGATGATGTTCATTCATTACCTTAACTATGTAAAACAAAATTGAAATGTTAAGATTATATTCAGATAATAGAACATTATGTGGCCAGTAAAACTAATGTCCCAAAGAATTATGAATATAGTAAAATTAAAGCAGGCTGCAAAATGATAATAGAGTTCTCAATTACTTTCTAAACCTGAGTTAAACAATGAACAAGTTCACATACATGTATACATAAATAAAAGGCTTGAGAAAAACCCATGAAAAAAAGCTAATGGTTGTTATATATCTGGCTTGCAGAATTACAGGGTTTTTTATTCTTAAAAAAAAAAAAAAAAAAGTCCCCAAGTTTTGTACACTGAGTGCCATGCCTGGTTTAAAAAACATTGCGTGGCCAATTAAAAACAACTTTTAAGGGAGCAGAGAACAGGGGCACCTAGGTGGCTCAGTGGTTGAGCATCTGCCTTTGGCTCAGGTCCTGGGATTGAGTTTCACATCGGGCTCCCTGTGAGAAGCCTGCTTCTCTATGATTCTGCTTCTCTCTGTCTCTTATGAATAAATAAATAAAATCTTAAAAAAAGGGGTGGTGGGGAGAAGATTGCTATACACAGAAGTACAGAAAACTCTCCTAGAAAAGTTTAAGTATAGTGAAAGATTGTTTACCTAATTTATCAGTGAACTGTTAAACAGAAATTTATTATGCTAAAACTAAATGGCATATTTAATCATTCATCTGGACTTTGGCTTGCCATGAACTATGAAATGGTCTTAAATAAACTCACCTCTTTAGCTTCCGTTCTAGCAACACTGCTCTGAGAAGCAACTTCACTGACTTCTTGAAGTTTCTTCTCTTCTTTTATACCTATATTCACACAATAAACACACCATTAACTATTTCATTTAAGCTGCAACTTTAGGAATAGATTAAAGCAAAATTCTTCTTTTTTTTTTTTTAAAGCAAATCTCTTGGGCAGCCTGGGTGGCTCAGCGGTTTGGCGCTTGCCTTTGGCCCAGGGTGTAATCCTGGAAACCCAGGATCAAGTCCCACACTGGGCTCCCTGCGTGGAGCCTGCTTCTCCCTCTGCCTGTGTCTGTGCCTCTCTCTCTCTCTGTGTGTCTCTCTCATGAATAAATAAAGAAAATCTTTTAAAAAAAATAAAGCAAAACTCTTAATGAAAATAAAGATAAGACAAATAAAATTATAGATGATGTCCATTCATCCTCATAAAGTTTCAAAATGCACATTACAATATCAAAGGTCTATACAGCACTCCTGTAAAGAAACAACGTAGCTTCATTTGATCCAGGGGTTTTCAAAGTTATTGGACTAAAGTGCTCACAAATATGTCGGACTAAAGAACTACAAATATCCTGTGGAACACTGTCCTTTGGAATACGATTTGGGGAAATGGTACTACAGACTGAACTGTGGTGTTACCTTTTTTTTTTTTTTCTAAGATTTTATTTATTTATTCATGATAGACATAGGGGGAGAAAGAGGCAGAGACACAGGCAGAGGGAGAAGCAGGCTCTATGCAGGGAGCCTGATGTCGGACTTGATCCCGGGACTCCAGGATCACGCCCTGGGCCAAAGGCAGGCGCTAAAACCACGCAGGGATCCCGTTACCTGTTTTTTTTGTGATTCGGAGAAGCCTCCTTGGCCCTGGGATGGCCTCAGGCTGAGGCTGGGAGCTGGTGCTGCTCTCAGTGCCCTGCTGTCCCCGCAGTGCTTTCTCCTGCTTAATTTCCTCCAGTGTCTTGATGTGCACGTCCTGCATAGACTTTGTTCTACCTGTGGGCTCCTCTGATTGTCCTTTGCTGGTAGCTATAGGTGGCAAAACCACTGTTTTTTTAATGTCACTATCGGTCTTTAGCTTGATGCAAGTTACATCCTTTTTGCTTTTTTGTCTCTCTGCTTCCTGCTGCCGATGTTTCTTTTCAGCCAGGACCTCAGAGAAGGTTTTGATTCGGATAGTGGAGGGGCTTCTTGTTCCTAAGGTAGAATCATCAACTTTTGAAGGTCCTTCTGTCTTGAGTTTAGGCTGCAATTCTCCACGTTTCTGACTAGCTTTTTCAAGAAGAATTTCTTCCAATGTCTTCACATGGATCTCACCAACTTTAGTGACTCTCTCTGTTTTTTGGGGGGAAAAAGAAGTCACTGTATTTGGAGTTCACATCTTAACAACTGTTCACAACTTAACAACTATTCCTGGATCAGGGCAGAGTCCTGAGTGGTATCATGTAGGCCAGTAATTAAAATGAACAAAGTATATTAGTTTCAATTTCAATTCTGAAATACTTGCACGTTTCAGGTAATGGCCCTCAAGGAAAACTCTTAAGTGGCAAAAATTACTAACTTGTTGGAGTTCTCTCCAGAAATATGATGATAATAACTTAGTAGGTTTAAAAAAAAAAAAAAAAAAGCTCTAGGCCAAATGGGGCTTGAACTCATGACCCTGAGATCAAGAGCTGCACTGCATGCCCTACCTACTAGCCAGTTAGGCACCCCAATAATAATAACTTTGATCAAAAAAGTATATTACTATATAAGGGCATACAGCAAGAACCCCAACCTTTGTCCAGGAATTGGTTAAGGGAAGTTTTTCAGAAGAAGTAATATTTCAGTGACATTTGAAGGATGAATAGTAGGTAAAGCAGGTAACAAGACAAAGAAAATGGGAAAGGCCCAGAGATTGGCATGCCACTGAAGAGCTATTTTTAACAATACACTAGTCATTCTACATCTGTTTTTTTTAAAAAAGATTTATTTATTTATGTCATGAGAGACAGGCAGAGATAGAGGCAGAGGGAGAAGCAGGCTCCAGGCAGGGAGCCCGATGCAGGACTTGATCCCGAGACCATAGGATCACAATCTGAGCCCAAGGCCGATGCTCAACCACGGAGCCACCCAGGTATCCCTCTACATTTGTTTATTTTAATTTTTTAAGATTTTATTTGTTTATTCATGAAAGACACACACACAGAGAAAGAGACAGAGACAGAGGCAGAGGCAGAGACACAGGCAGAGAAGGGAAGCAGGATCCATGCAGGTAGCTTGATATGGGACTCGATCCTGGGTCTTGAGGATCAAGCCCTGGGCTGAAGGCGGTGCTAAACTGCTGAGCCACCTGGGCTGTCCTCTACGTTTGTTTAAAGAGCAAATTTCACACTTTACAAATAGGCTCATCATTATTGACAGGCTAAAAAAAATAATGAAGTAATGTGGGAAAAAACGAGAAGAATATGGAAACTGTACACACATATTTGATGACAGTTTTTTTTTTTTAATTTATTTAGAGAGAGAGGGATGGAGCATGAGTGGTGGGAAAGGGCAGAAGGAGGAGTAGCAGACTCCCCGCTGACCTGCTGAGCAGGGAGCCTGACCTGTGGCTGGATCCCAGGACCCTGGGATCATGACCTGAGCCGAAGGCAGACGCTTAACAGACTGATCCACCCAGGTGCCCATGAATGACAGCCTTTAATGAAAGATCCAAAACATAAAATATCTTTTAACCGTAAACACACATCATGTTCGTTTTCACCTTCTTACCTTTTGAACATTCTGTTCCTTCTTACACAGAATTTGCCCTACTAGTCTCATTCTCTTGCTGCCTAATTGTAATTGAATTTGGTTTTAGAACCTGACATCCTCCAGTCCACTGCTCCCACAGTACTGCAACTGCCTGCATTTCTGGCCATACTTGGTACTTCATGAAAACAGACTAAACTTAATTATCTGAAATATTTTAGTATAGTACCTATACATGGGAAGTACTCAAACAGATATTGAATTACTTCCTTAGGGCTTTTTAAATAATTCTTCCATTGGATGGACTGATCTCAAAATTACTACCTTCAAGGAAGTGTGTAAATGGTGACATGAAAACCTTGTTCCCCACTCCACAAAAATTTATCAAAATAAAGACATTAAAAATAGAATAAATCCACAACAGCAGTGGAAAACAAGGCTGCCACTAGCAAAGCATAAATCTTGAGGGACTTCTGAGATAAGACAGCAGCTATCTGAATTTACAGAAAAATAGAAAAAGAACAAATGAAACTGTAGGAAGTGAGATCTATTCCTCCCAGGGGTGCCAAAGAAAACTGCCAAACTAGTAGGAAAAGCAACAATGGGTAGAAGTGTGAGGATGACCTATAGAGCAGTTGGACCAGCCATGACCTTCTTCGGGAACTGCTCTCTGAAGAGAGGAGAAATCTGCTGGGGAGGGGAGTAAGTTAGGAGGTTGGGGCCGGAGGGAGAAGATGAGCAAATTCCAAGCAGGAAAAGAACAGGGGAGAAGAGGAAAAGGGAAAGCCTAGGAAGGAAAAAAAACTTTCTTATTGTGGCAATGGTATGGACCCCCAGCCTTCTAGCCTGCAACCCAAACAAGCTGCCTTTTATTTAGTACGCCCTCCCCACTCAGGCAGCCCTCACTTGTGTCTCCCAATCAGGAGAGGACCATTTGGGAACAAGACCTTTAGAACCACCACAGGAAACCCAAGTGCTAAGAAAAAGCAGTAACATTTAAAGTGAATTTAAATAAAAAAATGTAAATAAAAAAAATTAAAGGAAGAGTGATGTATAGAGAGGAGCTGCATGGATGGAGTATAGGTTTATTATACTATTCTTTAAACTGTATAGTACTTAGATCTTACAATTTAAAAGATTTGAAAAGGGATCCTTGGGTGGCGCAGCGGTTTGGCGCCTGCCTTTGGCCCAGGGTGCGATCCTGGAGACCCGGGATCAAATCCCATGTCAGGCTCCCGGTGCATGGAGCCTGCTTCTCCCTCTGCCTGTGTCTCTGCCTCTCTCTCTCTCTCTGTGACTATCATAAATAAAAAAAAAAATAAATAAAAATAAATAAATAAAAGATTTGAAAATTAGTACAGTAGAGTACAGAACACAGAGAAGAAAATTATTGTTTATTTTTTACAGTGTTTTTCCCAGGCATATACTTTTTTATCTTTACACAACTGGAATCATCTCATACATATTCCTGAGAGTAAGTTTCTGTAGTAAGAAAATAAACTTCATCATCTTCACAAAATTAAGATTCCTATTCTATTTTTTTAAAATTCTTATTCTAAATCCAAAGGTCGAAAGTAGTAGGTGTTCTTTGTAACCTTTCTTCACTCAATACAATATGAGAAGTTTTCCACATGACTGTTCAAAATATGACTTATGACAATAATTATTTTTGTATATACAAACTGCAAGTGAATTTCTTTTTGTTGGATATTTGTATAGTTTCTGGTTGCTTACTACTAAGACTATGGTGAACTGATAATTTTGCTATCTTTTAAGAAGAGAATTCATACCAGTGAGTCATCAATTACTTTTAAAAAATAAAATAAAATACCCCCAAAACACAAACTCTAAGTAAGCAAGCTCACAATAAGTAAATAAATGAGTGAAAAAGTAAAGATTGTTATGGCAAGGAAAAATAGAAGAAGCTGGCCGAAGGGTTTTACCTACCTGCTGCCTCCTCACTGTTTGGACCAGCTGACATGCCTAATCGCTCCTTCAGAGACTTAGAAACATGAACTGTAAAAAAAATATATACTTTAAAAACCAAATTAAACAAGAGACTTTTTTTTCTTCAAAGTTCACATATTAAGGGGTGCCTGGGTGGTTCAGTCGGTTAAGCATCTGCCTTCAGCTCAGGTCATGCAACCAGGATCCTGGGATTGAGCCCTACATCAAGCTCCTTGCTCAGTGGGGAGCCTGCTTCTCCCTCTCCCTCTGTCCCTCCTCTCTGCTCGTGGATGTGCTCCTTCCCACTTGCTCACTCTCTCTCAAATAAATAAATAAATGCAGGTATCTCAAATAAAGGCAGGTTTAGTGCCTGCCTTCAGCCCAGGGTGTGGTCCTGGAGACCCGGGATGAGTCCCACATCAGGCTCCCTGCATGGCGCCTGCTTCTCTCTCTGTCTCTTCCTCTCCCTCTCTCTCTCTTTCATGAATAAAGTCTTAAAAATAAATATAAAAAAAATCTGCTGTGAAAATAATAATTTAAAAAATACATAAAAATCTTAAAAAAAAAAAGCAAAGTTCACAAAATTAGGTTTATGTCATCTAATGCAAATACTTTAGATGCTTAACATTGTTCTTTCCCACAGAACATCTTCGATGAGAATCATGGATTACCTAGAGCACTTTGGAAGGCTTAAAAAATAATCTTTTTTTAGATCTGAAAAGCAAAAACTATTGAACTCAGGGAAATAATTGTTAGTGTAAAACTTCTATAATCTCACTGGAATCAAAAGCCCCCCCAATCTATTTAAAATGTGTTTTATTGGGACACCTGGGTGGCTCAGTGGTTGGGCACCTGCCTTTGGCCCAGGGAGACCTGGGATCGAGGTCTGCGTTGGAATCCCTGCATGGAGCCTGCTACTCTCTCTGCCTATGTCTCTGCTTCTCTCTGTGTCTCTCATGAATAAATAAAGTCTTAAATGTTAATTTTTAAAAAATATTTGATTTATTTATTCACGATAGACAGAGGCAGAGACACAGGCAGAGGGAGAAGCAGGCTCCATGCAGGGAGCCCGACATGGGACTCGATCCCGGGTCTCCAGGATCAGGCCCTGGACTGAAGGCAGTGCTAAACCACTGAGCCACCTGGGCTGCCCTGTTAATGTTTTAATGTTAAAAATAAAATGTGTTTTATGAAAAATTTTAATGTAAAATTCTTACAATTTTAATGAAAAATTTAATATCAATAGGCAAGGCAAAAATTTTTTTTTGGCAAAAAATTTTAATATAAATTTTTCTGAAATTTTTAAATATGATCAACAGGCAAAGAAAAAAAGGTTATGACTGCAAAGAAAGATTAACTTGTGTGCTCTGAGAATGCAAGAAAGATCCTAAACAAAAACATCTACTCATCACAGCCTTGTGGGCTAGAGGAAAAGTGGAAGTTAGTTTTTCATCTTCAAGAAGAGTTAAAATTACACACAATAAAAAGAAAAAAGTCCCACCCATTCATTTAGTAATTAACACCTGTGTTTTCACTGCCAAGTCATAAAAGGAAAAAAATTCAACCTTGACTTCTTTCTATAAATAGAGCTTCAGCTACATAATCATTCTAACTCCCAATATCTCTCAATTTATTCCACATCTCTCATACCAATTTTTAGAACACTAACTAGGCCACTAACTTCTCTCATCTACATTATTTCAAAAGGCTGGTAACTCATATCCTGGACAGCACCCTTGTCCCCTTCTAATCCATCTCCATATTTTAGGCAGGGAGATGGCTCTATTTAGAAAAAAATTTTTTAAAGCTTTTATTTATTTATATGAAAGAATGAGTGATAGGAAGAGAGTGAGAACTTGAAGCAGACTCTGCACTGAGCACAGAGTGTGACATAGGGCTCAATCCCACAACCATGAGATCATGCCTGAGCTGAAACCAAGAGGATGATGGTTCTAAGATGCAAATCTGAGCTTTTGATCCTTGTTAATAACCATCCCATGGTTTGCTACTAAACCCAAACTCTCTTCCATGGCTTAAAAGGCTCTGCATGATCTATTTCCTTCCTCCTCTCCAGTCAACATGCTCTTTACCCCCAATTCTGTTTGTTTCAACCATAATCAATCCCTTGAATATATCCTGTTTTCTTAGCTCTGTGCCCTTGCAAAGATTATTCTCTCTGCCTCGGCATAGCCTCTGGTCCTTCAACTTCACCTGCCTAATTCCTAACTCATGTTTTAGGTCTAGGCTTCAACATAATTTCCCCCGGGGAACCTTTCCCTGACAGATGGTAAAAGAGGTGCCCTTCTTGTGTGCTCCCATATCACCGTGTACTTTTCCTGTCACAGCTTTTAGTATATGTGCTGCCGAAGTGAGCACACTGTCACAGATTTTACCACAAATATATAAGTATTCCTATCTGCCATTATACTATAAAAGCTCCTGAGGACTGTGATGTATTTATTTTATGCAGCCGTGTCTACCTAGAATCTAGCAGAGTAAATATTCAAATGTTTGTTGAATAATACAGACATGAGACAATCTAATTTACCTGAACAAAAAGGAATGACAAATCGTTACCTGTTAGTATGACAAGAGACAAGTGTCATGATTACACACACACAACATATTAGAAAAAAATTACCTTTCTTTGGTGCTTTGTCAGTATTAGTTTCTGTAGCTTCTACTTTCTTCCCTAATCTCTGTGCAAGGCTACGCTTTAATGGAGGATCGCTGTCGCCACCTACAAACAGAACTTAGCTTAAGAGTTCAAATCAAACTTTAGCAAGGTCAAGAAATATGAGCAAAACCGGTAACACAGAATAACTGTCAGTTTTCTGCATTTATATGGTGTGTTCATTCACTAGCATCCTTAGAATTCAATGCTAGAAAATAAAAATGTCCCAGAAAAAAGAAGTAAGGGACAAAAAGTAGAATGTAGAATCAACATTTATCAAAGTAGGAATCTAAGGTTATGAAAATTCTTACTCAAGTTACCAATTAGTGATAGAGCCAAGACCTTATCAAGTTTACTGACTTATAACCACTATATATGAATTGAATAGTAAATGTCACAAGTTAAAAATGGTTTTTCAGACTGCTTGACTGAACATACAATAACTTTGCAAGGTCCCATTAAAAACATGAAAGACCCTACACAGGGTAATGATTTTCTCTCTACTATTATTCATAATTTAAATGTGAGGCCAAAAATTACAAAGTTTACATGTATGCTGACATTAAAAAGATGGATGTTTTGCCTAAAATTTCTCAGGCAGTGAAAATGGTATCAAAGAAAACACAAAAGATTTCATATTTGCAAACACATTTTAAAAAGAGCATAGAGGAATAGCTGGAATCAGAGAAGATTTTCAAAATCCTTTTGAGACAGACACAATTAGAGTATGTACATGGCTACTCAATAATATGATGAAACACTTCCCTAAACACAAAATAGAATTAATAAACTCAGGGACCAAATTTATATTAACTGGAAACTTTTTTCCCTCTAAAACCTCAAATTTCAAAGAGACAAAGATATTTTCTTTACTGTTTTTTCAACGTAGTACCTTCTAAAGAGTGGATTATTATAATCTACTTAAATTCTAACACTATAAATTTACGTAAATCAATAAAAGGTATAATACACATGTGAAAAACAAATTGTGTAAGTTCTTCTAGCCAAGAATTCAAGGGGGACCAGCAAGTAAATTGGTATCAACATGACATTTGTATAAAGGCAGTTTTGGAGAACATATCATATTAATACACAAACAGAAAACAAAAGATCTGCACAAAATTCATCTCACCTGAAAATTTTCGTTTTCCCAGTCTCTCGGTGAGACTCAATCTTACCAAGGGTTCTTCTCCTGAAATGGCAAAAAAAGAATTTCTCTTCTATTAGTCAATTTTTCTGTATTTGCTAACTAATAATGAGTATAAAGTATGCTCTGACATCATGAGCCCACCCAGAAAGTCTCTTGAAAATCCGATCTCAGTAGTCACATGGGGGGGGGGGGGGGATTTAACCTATTAAGTAATAATTTAAATAGCCAAATGCACAGCCCAAAAGGAATCAATGACACAGTCCTAATTATTGACAGTAGCCAAGTGTATGAAGACAGGTGTGTTCTAATCAACTGATCTTGAAACCCAAGCCATACTTTTGCTTGTGTACTTCGATATGCTAAATGAAGTCACACTCTACTCCACTGCCAACTCTCATGTAGAACTCTGATAACCAGCAAAAGCTGAGCTCTCTTTCCTCTAATTCTTTGCTGTTTGAACAGCACATCTAAATGTATATGTATACAGTTACTAGTGTCATATTTCTTTTACCCGGTTTAAAACTACTAAGGGAAAAGGCTTACATTTTCCTGTAACTTAAAGAGTGGATTAGAGTTCTTTATCCACAATGGGCAGTCAATAAATTTGTTAAACGGATACAGATAAAGAATAAATGTAAAAATTAAATACACATAAATGTGAGAGCTGCTTTAGCAAGAATTTCAACCTTTTAAGAGTCAAATGCACTATTTTTCTTTTTTAAGTTTTCCTTTTCATCCTTGTATCTGACCAAATATACTAGTCTTCCTGCAAATCCATCAAAGGTAAACTATACCCAAGAACTTTGCTCTCCCAGTTATTTAGAAGTTGTAGCCTGACAACTCTCAACCTAGCCCTATCCATACCTCACCTTGTTTGCTGGAAAGAGTTACTGTTCTCACTACAGTCCGGACATTCTCTTTTTCAGGACCTGGAATGGGCTGAGGTTGGAGTAAAAGACTGGAAACTCCAGAAGAACCTTCTGAATAAAGCAAGTCAAAGAACAGCAAATAATTTATGGAAAATAAAGCTATTATAATAAGTCAAGAAATTTTGTTTTTGTGACAAGTTCAATACAGACCACTAGATAACTACAAGCCAATCTTTCTGTTCCTACTTGCCCATAGTGAATTGGGGTGAGGTGGGAGAGAGGAGATAATCCCTATTTCTTAACTGCTTCGTATACAAGGTAAAATATAAATTGTTTTCAGTAACCTGGGCACTCAATCTATTTTTCATTTACCAAGAAGACTAACATTCTAAAATTAACCTCAGAAGCACACCAGCCACCAAGTGTGTCAATTCAACCTTTTAAAAATCTATATTCAGGGGAGCCTAGGTAGCTTAGTCAGTTGAGTGTCTACCTTTCGCTTGAGACATGATCCCAGGGTCCTGGGATTGAGCCCCACACCGGGCTCTCTGCTCAGCAGGGAGTCTGCTTCTCCCTCTCCCTCTGCCTGCGACTACCCCTGCTTGTACTCCCTCTGTCAAGTAAACAAATAAAATGTTTAAAAAAAAAAATCTATATTCAATCACCTGTGAAACACAACTCCAAGTCCCTACAGAACAAGTATTAGCAAGAGTACTCTAAAACCAACCATGTGATGCTTTCTAAATATTTTATTTCACACGGTTATCTGTAATTTTTAGGATTGGAAATACAAACTGACCAGGCTGAGGCAAGCTCTAGAAGAAAATTGTGGCAGCTCCTAAGAAGAATTCATCTACTATAAAGTTTTTCCTCTCTTAATATGATTTTTTTAAGACTATTTATTCATAAGGCACACAGAGAGAGGCAGAAACATAGGCAGGAGAAAGAAGCAGGCTCCCTAAAGGGATCCCAAGATCCAAGAGCATCTGAGCCAAAGGCAGATAGATGTTCAACCACTGAGCCACCCAGGTGCCCCTCGATATGATTTCTAGATGTCATTCTTTGGAGTTGTATTTCTGAAGATAAAGCAGTTCTTTCAAGTACTAAAAAAGCAGTGCTAGCATAAATAAGTCCGTGTTTTACTTCAAACAAGCCAAAGAAGTCAAAATCTACGTGCCCATTTTGGCTGCTAAGTTTCATTATCAGCAATGTCCCTGTTACTCTCCTCCAGAAAAATTCAACCAGCCATGTCAAAACTAGTAACTTACCGCCTTGCTTCTTGGATTTTTCCTTCATTTTTTTTGACTTAATTTCCTCAAGAGTTTTTATTCCAAAATTCAAACATTCACCTGAGAAACCCAAATAGAAATCACATGAGGAACTAACACTTCACTCCTTTTGCATTTTATTGTACACAGCAAGCACTCAAATGTTTTCTGAATAAGAGAAAGCAGTGTCGGTATGGGTGTGTGTACAGTGGGGTCAGAGGACAGAGGTGGTGGTGATCGTGATCTAAATTTCAAATGGATTTAAAATAGTTTGGGCACACTCAACAATACTTTCAGACTTATGAGCAGGAAAACAGCATCAATATAGCCTCTTCTTACCTTGCTTCAAATTTACCCCAGGTTTCCGGGCAGAGGCTGTCCGTAATCCATTATGAACTTCGGGAGGTGGTTGCAGGATGGGTGTCTTGGTTTCATCACCTTCCTCAGAAAACTGATCTATGTATCGACACGAGAGGCAAATTTACAATTGACAGCAGGCTTAGAGCTTTAATCCTTATTCCAATTCACTGAGTGACCCTGATCACTTATTTGCCTTAAAGAGCTAAAACTTACCATCATCGTCTTCATCATCATCTGCAGCATTGATTACAACTGGTGGATGGGTTGGGCTAGGAACATTTTCTGAACTTTCTACTTTCATAACACTTCGCAACTGAGGGGAGGGATTGGACTGGACAGACAATTTGTTCTGTTGAACCGTGAGCTGGTTAGCCTTCACTTCCTCTTCTGGTGACTCAGGCACAGTGGGCAACACAGCTAGACATACAACATCAGTCATAAATTAAAAAGAGAAGATAAAGTCCCAATTCATCAAAAATCTCTAAGTTTGGTGCATTTTCCTTATGACCACTTATGCCTTTTTACCTGATTTCCCCATTTTCACAATTAGGTTCTAAACTCCCAGGGAGGGAAAAAAAATGGCTTTTGGCTAATAACTCTTCACTGTACATAAACACACTCAAAACAGGTGTCCAAAACACAGAATAGTCTGGAGGCTAGATGCATAAAATTATTTGCAAGTTCTAGACATTTAATTTTAATATTGAAATTCAGAGGCTTTTCCTTCAGCAAAAAAGTAGTTGTTAAAAGGGCAGATAACATTTCTGAACTAAATAGAGGAGCAAGCCCACTATTTTCTCTTAAATAGAAAGGAGAATGTGTAGCCATCACATTTTAATCACAGATGTGGCTTTTAAGTGGCTAATCATTCCGGTTGGAAAAGTGAAAGGATATTTGGAAATAAAAACTAGTTTTGGGGAGAGTATAAATTTTATTTTAGATATAGCCTAGAGCAGGGTTAGCAAACTTTCTGTAAAGGGAACAGTAAGTACTTTAGGGTTTGTAGACCTCTGTGTCTCAACTCTACACCAGAAGCACAAAATTTGGCCATAGAAAATATGTGAATGAATGGATATGGCTTCCTTCCAATAAAACTTTATTTTATGAAACAGGTGGAGGACCACATTTGCCAAACCCCGATCTGGAGAATCCAGTTTCTTCTGGAAAACTCACTGGGTCTGGTAAGAAAATAGGAAATGAAGCTATAGTAATCTAAAGTGTCACACCAAGAAACATTTGGGAGGCAGTATGGCTTTCGGTAACAAAGTTTTAATCCTGATTGTGAGATTACTGGTTTATGACCATGACTATGTACAAGTCACTTAACCTTAATGAAAAGTTCAGTTCCCTCACCTATAAAGTAGAAATAAAACTGCTCTTTTGCAAGACTAAAGGCAATATGTAATATACTCTATACAGTGTACGTAATAGGTATCAGTAAATAGTAACTATCCTTTTAAAACCAAAAACACACACACACACACACAAAAAAATAAAACCAAAAACACATCTCACTTTTGCTTGGAGGTAGGAAAAGGCCATCAACGTAACGTCCTCTGTTGTGATGGAAAGCGCAGTTTAGTTTCTGACATCCCATTGGCTGATTTTCCCAGTAACAAGGAATTTCACTACGTTTTTTCTGTAAGAAAAAAAAACCCATTATTTTCAAATAAAAAATTAGGTGTGACCTATATTAATTTGGTCACTTGTTTTCTGAATAAAGGTCAGTCAGGGAGCACCTGGGTGGCTCAGTAGTTGAGCATCTGCCTTTAGCTCAGCTCATGATCCCGGGGGTCCTGGGATGGAGTCCTGCATTAGGTTCCCCCACGGTGAGCCTGCTTCTCCCTCTGCCTGTCTGTCTCTCTCATGAATAAATTTTAAAAATCTTAAAAAAAAGTTCATTCAGGCTTCAGAAGTCTGAGGTACGTGAGCTGTGAGGAGGAAGATGGGTTGCTCAAAGTGCCACTCCACGCTTGAAGGAGAAGGGAGCAGGGAAGTAGATCATCTGCTGTTCCCTCCTCCCTGCCCTCATCTTGGAACCCCTAAATGCCTATATTTAATTTAGAGAAGGACAATACATTAGTTAAGATTATGGAACCCAAGATAACATTATGCTACTCACTGGCCATGTGATGTTGGACAATTTAATGCCTCTAAGCCTTACTTTCCTCAGCTGTAAAATAGCAATAACAGGAGCTATCTACTTGGTTTCTTAGGAGGATTAAATGAAATAATGTATATGAAACACTTAACACATAGAAAGAACTCAATAAACTGCAGTTATTATTTTAAACTAAGAGCTCACAGCTTTGAGGAAAATTTTCCCTTTCGTGACTTCTCAAGGCAGGCACAAATAACACACTAAGGTATTTTTTTTTTTTTTAAATTTTTATTTATTTATGATAGTCACACACAGAGAGAGAGAGAGAGGCAGAGACACAGGCAGAGGGAGAAGCAGGCTCCATGCACCAGGAGCCCGATGTGGGATTCGATCCCGGGTCTCCAGGATCGCGCCCTGGGCCAAAGGCAGGCGCCAAACCGCTGCGCCACCCAGGGATCCCTAAGGTATTTTTCCTTCCCAAGCTACCTCACTCTTATGAAGGGGAATAAGAAAAAAAAATCCTCACATCTAGAACAAACTGCTGGATCACAGGACGTAGGTACACTAGAAATATATACATTAGTTCTAATATATACATTAGATGTGTATAAAGAACGGTTTAAAACAATACTATGTATAACAGCTCCAAAATGGAAACCCAACTGTACATCAACACCAGAATGGATAAATACACTGTAGTTTATTCGTACAAGAGCATGCTACTTACTACTGAGAAGGATTAAAACCATCCTTACACTTAACAGGACAGTACAGAAAAAAGCCAGACACGAGAGAGTACACACTGTGTGAGTCCATCACTGTGTGATGGGGAAATAAAAGCAGGCAAAACTTCTCTACAGTAGACTAGTCAGGACAGTGATTAGCTTGGAGGGAGTGCTCAGTGACAATCAAGGGACAAAGGGTCAAGACAGATTTGGATCTGCTGGATTATGCTAGATCTCTCATCATAAGCAACTTTAGGTTTAAAATTCTAGGAAAGAATAGTAGCATTACTTCAGGAAGCTGAAAATATGAAACAAAAACAATGACTATTACAAAAAGATCCTCAATGTATCCAAAATGGCAAAGATGAAAATCTACTATATATTAAGAAATCAAAAATTTGATAGCACGCTGGGTTGGTAGGGACATGGAAGAACCCATACAGTCCCATGTACTGATAATGGAAATGTAAATTAGCTCAACATCTCTGAAAGGCAGTTTGGTACAAAGGTATTCACAAAATTTATGTCCTGAATTTATTACCACATATATCATTACCTATTTTTAAAAACTACACCAAATTCCTTTACCTTCCAAAAAACTGGATAGAATTTATCAGTTTCCTGGCACACCCAAAAGGTAAGTATACTACTAGTTACCATTGTTTTTTAGATAGAAATTAACAACAATTATTTAATTACTCCTTCCTCAAGGCAGAATCTAATATCAATCTTTCTTGTTCCTGGGTCTGTCTTTGCTTAAGTTTTTACTTCTTTCCTGGAAGCAGTTTTCAAATTACTGAATGACTTAATTGTATCCTCTATATGTGGGAGTCACATGACATTTATTGTCAGTGTCATATTTTACTGACAAAATATCCTGATCTCTCCTTATCAGTAGAAGTTTCCCCTTTAAAAAAAAATCCACTTAACTAGATTGTTTCTAAATAAAAAGTAATACACAATGAAAACCATTTGGAAAATGGTAATAAATGTCTGCCATGCCATCCTCAGACTTAAAACTAGAATTATAGGTGTGCCTGGCTGGCTTGGTTGGCAGAGCATGCGACTCTTGATCTCGGTTGGGGTCAGGAATTCAAGCCCCATGTTGGGCGTGGAGGAAAGAAAAGAAGAAAAAAGAAAAGAAAGGAATGGAAAGGAAAAAAAAGAAAAGAGAAAAGAAAAGAGGAAAAGGAGAGGAAGGAAGGAAGGAAGGAAGGAAGGAAGGAAGGAAGGAAGGAAAGAAGGAAGGAAGGAAGGAAGGAAAGAAGGAAGGAAGGAAGGAGAAAAGAAAGAAAAAGATTATTAGGTGTCTGTATATAGACTTGAAAGGTATTCCATATAATTGTGTACATTTTCAGGGAGCCTGGGTGGCTCAGCAGTTTAGTGCTGCCTTCAGCCCAGGACCTGATCCTGGAGACCCAGGATAGAGTCCTGCATCGGGCTCCCTGCATGGAGCCTGCTTTCCCTCTGCCTGTGTCTCCCCCTCCCCCCAAATTAAAAAAAGTGTACATTTTCATTTGGCAACACCTCCTTCCACAGTAACATTCTCCTATAGAATTATTTCTTTAAGTGTTTAAAAAGTAATATAGCACATGGTCCAAAGATACATAGCTGATTCTCATTATCTGAAGTAGTTATGTTTATGAAGTCACCATGAATACTGAATTAGCCAATACTGAATCCCTCTGCTCCTCAGGGAAATACAAAATTAGAGTCAGGTTCCTGCAAGTTTCTGTCACAACATTTTCATGCAACGATCAATAAGTAAACTGGTTATATTTGTGTTTGTGTTTAAAGACACTTCATTTAGGGAGGCCTGGGTGGCTCAGCGGTTAAGCATAAGCTTTCAGCCAAGGGTATCACACCTGGAGTCCTGGGATCAAGTCCCACATTGGGTTCCCTGCATGGAGCCTGCCTCTCTCTCTTTCTCTCTTGAATAAATAAATAAAATCTTAAAAAAAAAATGACACTTCATTTAATATATTTATTAACACTGAACTCAAGGCCAAGGGCATTATAAACTCACTGAATGAAGCTCATCTAATATGAGTATTTTCTACATAAGGCACGTAAGAGCTTTCTTGCACTTACGAACATCACACAGCATTTCAGTGCCACATCTGGGAGCCATTTTAATCAGCCACAAAAAGGATAAAATCACCAACAAAAAAAGACAAAAATGCAAAAAAGATGGCCTTAAGAAGACTACAAAAAGGACACTTGCTTACAGGATGACTACTGAAACCAGGCGGCAGAGCATCACCTTGTCCCACCTCAGCCAAGAGTGTCTAAGTCAGGTGACTCAAACTTTTCAGTGCTCTGCATGTCTGCAGATGGCCCATGAAAGCACTGCAAGTACTGATTTGGGGGGTTACAAATAAATTTTAGTGAGTTGGAAAATTTGCAAACACGGAACCCACAGAATAATGAAAATCAACTGCATATAGAAGGGGTTATAGTAAAAAAGCTCCTTTCCTTTCCTGTACTGCTCCCTGACAGCCACTGTTGTCAAGTTTCTCCTTTATGCTACCAGAGATTTTAAAAATACACATGTAGATGAAAAACAAATTCTTCTCCCCCTTTCTTTTACACAAATGGTTGCATATTATGCACCTAACTCTGTCCCTTGCTTTTTCACTGACAATATATCCTGATCTTTCCATCCAGTAAAGTTTCCCTTTAAAAAAAATTTATTTTTGGGCAGCCCAGGTGGCTCAGCGGTTTAGCGCTGCCTTCAGCCCAGGGTGTGATCCTGGAGACCAGGGACCAAGTCCCACATCGGGCTCCCTGCATGGAGCCTGCTTCTGCCTGTGTCTGTGCCTCTGTGTGTGTGTGTGTGTGTGTCTTATGAATAAATAAATAAAATCTTTAAAAATAAAAATAAAAAAATAAGAAAATTTATTTTTAACAAGATTTTATTTATTTATGAGACAGAGAGAGAGGCAGAAATACAGGCAGAGGAAGAAACAGGCTCCTTGTGGGGAGCCTGGTGTGGGACTCGATCCTGGGACTCTAGGACCACGCCCTGAGACGAAGGCAGACATTCAACCACTGACCCAGGCATCCCTACCCCTTTAAAAAATTGTTAACAGCTGCCCAGCACTTCACTGTATGAATATAACAAACTTACTTTAAATGAAGATTATAGATATTTTATTACAAATTATGTTACCCTGAGTAATTCTGTATGTATCTACTTTTGCACATAAGAACACAGATGAGGGATGCCTGGGTGGCTCAGCGGCTGAGCATCTATTTTTGGATCAGGGCGTGATCCTGGGTCCAGGGAATGAGTCTCTCATTGGGCTCCCTGTGTGGAGCCTGTTTCTCCCTCTGCCTCTCTGAGTCTCTCATGAATAAATAAAATCTTTAAAAAAAAAAAAAAAGCATACAATATTTTTGAAAAATGCAGCCAAATAAGACTGTGAAGAAAGAGTTATTTATTAACTAAGCGGCCTGAAGACTCTTACCTTAGGTACACCACTTGCAAAGTTGGCCCTTGGTGTTCCTAGTCAGTTAGCTAATTACGGGGCCTAGACTGTGCAAATAATCCATCTTATGCTAACACCTGCCATCCTTCTGAGAATGTAGAGTTTTGATATGTGTTAGGTAGATAGTGCTTGCTTGATCAGCCCCATTAAAAACCTTGGATGCTAAGTCTCTAATTGGCTTCCCTAGGCACAAACATCCCACACGTAGTGCTGCATTTTCATTGCTGGGGGCAGTGTGCACTCTGGGTCAATCACTGTGGGAAGGATATCATAAAAGAAACCACCCATGGATTCCTGTAGACTTTGCCTATGTTTTTTTTTTCTTTTATGATCAGTGTTATTTCCCCATCATATTTTTTTACATTTATTTATTTTAGAGAGAGGGAGAACGAGTGAGCAAAAGCAGGAGGGAGGAGAGAATCTCAAGCCAGACGTAGGGCTTGATCCATAACCCTGAGACAACCACCAGAGCCGAAACCCAGTCAGACGCTCAAAACTATGCCACCCAGGTGCCCCTCCCTGTAATATATCTTAGACATGATATATAACTATGTGCTGAGTCCCACGAGTTCTAGAGAATCTCTAAATGTAGATGTTCTTAGAGACCCAGACACACCTTCTAGGGAGTTGTGACAATTTATGCTCTGCTAACAATATAACAACATCAATTTTCAAAGGCTGCAAAGTATTTTTCTGAATTTGTTGAGTGAATTCCCTGGAAGATAGGCAGCACATAATGCAGTTAAGAGGCCATAAATCTGGAGCCCACCTGAAGTAGCTCTATGAGCCCAGGCATACAAACTGCAGTCAGTCCCCCTTCCTTCCTTCCCCATGTTCTTCAATTTGTCCAAGGGCATTAGGTGAGGCTGAGAAATGAGAGCAGGCATTCATGCTGGGAGAGGGAAGGACATGTGGTCCAGATCAGGGCATTAGAGCCTGATAGAATGAGGAAGGTACCAGGTGACAAGGTAGAACTGGCCTACGGTATCAGAATCCATGAAGGGTTAAGAGGACATCTGTGTAGGAAGGTGGCCTGGCACAGTGTTGAAGCCTGAGCAGGGTCAGCAAGGCTTCTGTGGCAGAAGAGTTCCCAATGTAGGATGAGGAATAGTATATTTATGGAAGGTCAGCCTAGAATAGGCAACAATGACTAAGTGGGGTAAGGAAGGCAGAGTCTTCCCAAGTAGGGACCTGGTACAGAGCTAGAATATAAGCAGGATGAGAAAAGTAAATATCTCACATGGGAGGGCTGTCCCCACAGAGCAGCAGAGTCCAAAGGTGTAAAAAGGGGTGTTCATGGGGAGAGAGGGGTATCCAGAGTAGGATGGTGGGGCCCAAGCATGATGAGGACAAGGTCCTCATGGTGGTGGAGCAAGGAGAGAAGGCCTGGTACAGGGCTGTTGGAACCAAAACAAGATGAGAGAGAGGTCCCTGTGGAAGAGCAGCCTCCTGTGCAATGTCAGAGCCTGAGGGGAAGGAAGAGGCTGTGAATACTATATTGGCTTAAGAAGACTGATAAGACCAGTCATATTAAAGTCAAGTTTCTCACTTTGGAGAAGAGAGTTACAAGTATAGAAAAGGAGCAGCCTAGACTAGACCCTGTAGTGCTGGTGAACTGAAGGTATCTATGTGAACTTATGATTTTCAATGCACAGACATAAAAAAGTAGTGAGACTCCAGGAGCTGCCCAATCTTATTTCTACATATATCATTCTTCACTAAAGGGATCCAGGGCTCCTTAGAGAAATGACTGATTCCAGCACTTGAGGAAGAAAAATACAGGATGAGCCTGAAAAGTCTTGTCAGGCAACAACGCAAAAAGGTATTCAAAAGATGAAAACATTAAAAAGACCCAAAAATCAACTTGAACAACTCTTACTGGGCAAATCCGGGTCAACCTGAGGATTAAAAATGATAGTAATGGAGTACAAGACACTGAATTTTAAGAGGTCACTGAATTCACACAAACATAAATAAGTGGAAAAAACTGAAAATTTGGTGAAAAATGGGATGACAGGGTCTCAAAGTACCTCTCCACAAAATGAGTATTAGTTATAAAGAGAAAACCTTTATAGTGAAGCAATTTGGTACAAACCACCTTAATGAAGCGATCAAAGTTAACCTCACCAGTGATGGGATAATTAAAATTGTCTGACTGTGCCACCTAATAGTATGCACTGAGAAGAACTGTGATATTCCTGCCAGAGGTACAGACTTGAACTTGGTAAAGAGGAAACAAAAGACAAACACACACTGAAGGACGTTCTACAAAGTAACTGGCCTGTAACTACTAAAAGTGTCAAGGCAAATGAAAAGTAAAAAAAAAAAGCTGAGCAACTGTTTTAGACTGAAGGAGAATGAGAAAGCAATGAAAACCATATGTGACACTCCATTCTGATCTTGCTCCTTCTATAATAAAGGACATAAGTGGTACAGCAGCAAAACTTGAATGGGATTTGAGGATTACATGAAAGTAATAGATTAGTGTTAAGTTTCCTACTCTTGATGGTTGTACTATGGTTATCTAGGAGAATGTTCTTCTTGTTTGTAGGAACTCATAAATGTATTTAGGGGTGACAGGAAATGTCAGTAGTTCACTCCCAAATCGCTTCGAAAATGTTTTATAATGTACTTGCAGCGTTTCTTTAAGTTTGAGACTGTTTAAAACCACATAGAAATAGAGATGCTCCCCAAAGATACACATATGATTTTTACACTTTACCAAACTAGCTCCCAGAAAATACCACTCATACTCCAAGATACCAAGATATTAAGCATTATCTATTATTATTTTTTAAATATTTTATTTATTTATTCATAGACACAGAGAGAGAGAGAGGCAGAGACACAGGCAGAGGAAGAAGCAGGCTCCATGCAGGGAGCCTGATGCAGGACTCAATCCCAGGTCTCCAGGATCATGCCCTGAGCCAAAGGCAGGCGCTAAACCGCTCAGCCACCCAGGGATCCCATATATGTATTTTTTGAGAGACAGAGCGCAAGCACATGTGGCAGTGGTGGGAAGGGGAGGGGCAAAGGGATAGAGAGATTCTTAAGTAGGCTCCATGCCCAGTGCAGAGTTCAACATGCAGAGCCCAACTCGGGGCTTGATCTCACAACCCTGAGGATCGTGACCTGAGCCAAAATAAAAAATCAGACACTTAACTGTGCCACCTAGGCACTCCTTTCTCCCTATGTTTTTTATTGGCCCATCACGCCAGGCTGCTTATGATAACAGAAACCGAAAACTTACATCAATCTCCATGTGCCGAAACCTGCACACCTGTCGAAAACAGCGCCCCTCTTGCCATAATGTGCAAACAGTTTCATTTCCTAGTGCAGCTTCACAGTGACGGAAGGGACAGCTGTCACCCTGTAAACAAAGAGAATACAGAAAAGAACTGTACTACCAAAATAGATCCTAAGTAAAGTGTGCACTGTAACACTTTCCTGGCATCCAGACAAACATGAAGGAGTAAGGAGAGACAGACAAGGTAGAAAACTGAGGTGAAAGACAATAACAATCTGAGGTCAACAAATTTATCCTTTCCTATGGCCTATTTCTTGACAGTATCCTTCATTTGATTTCACAACGTAAGTGACATAAGCCAAGAGATGGGCTGAAAAGGTAAGTAGGAGTATTTAAAGAGGTACTCTTTACAAATATATTTTACAGTTCTTCAAAACCAATTCATACATCTGGAATTGTGTAACTAGCTTTTGATGGAAAATCACAAAGTTAATAGATTAGGATTTTAGTACAATTCTATGCTTCACTATATACTTCTACAATGATAATATCTGAAACAAAATGCTATATATGCTCAGAGCTTTGCTCAACACTGATCATTTTAAACATAGCACTGAGATGATTTCAGAAGGTTTTCTAATATATACACTTACAGAATTAGTCACAAAATAACAGAAAAGTGGATAAATCCGTATGGAGCTGCAAATGAATCAAGCAGAAAAACAGGAAGTTTTGATAGAGAAAAAGGAAAAATGTTGAAAAAGCATATATAGAAGAACGGTTTTATTACTCAGCAGAAATGTGAAGAAAAAAATCAAATTCAACCCATGACAGTTCCTAGAAGTACAATACAATCCACCCATTCATTTAATACAAAGTAAATAAAACTAAAGTTTACAAGTGAGGCCAAAGTGCTTCATAGGCACCTTGAACAGGGATAATTAATAATAGATACTTATTAATTATTAACAGATTATTAATTACCAATAAGAGAACAGTGAATGATGACTACATGCTGTGAACCTTTTCATTTTTGTGAAATTTGTAGGATATGAAGAACATAAATGAAGAGGAAAAAAAGGATAAATGATGAATTCTCCTAGAGTACTAAGAAAATAGTAACAGATAATAAATGGTTGAGCATAACAAAACATAAAAACTTAGTATAGTGGGAAAATCTTATCAAATCTTATTAGAGAAACTGCAGAAATAGCTGATTTTAAAAATGCCAATTCTTACTTTGGTACATGTAGAATAGAAAAAAAAATAGCAGTCTTCTCCTTGATTAGGCATGCTGGGTAGATCCTTAGATCAAAAGTGGCTTCCTGAAAACAAGCCACTGCTTCCTCAAGGCGAGGACCAGCTCCAAGTCCTCTTGAAATGGGTTTAATCTTCCAAAAGACAACTCAATCACAGAAATCGTCTTTAAAATGCAATCCTAAAATGAGAAGACATTAAAGTACTTCAGATTAATTATTCTAACTTCCTCCTCCAAAGCATCTCAACTAAGATCACACTGTTAAAACCAAATTTTAATTGTATTATGTACTTGCCTACACAAAACTTTGTGAACCCTGATTAATATTTTATTCTTTTTTTTTAATATTTTATTCTTAAGTGCACATTATACATTCTCATTTATAATGTAAAACTTTTATTAAGGACAGCCATGCCCTTCTTTTGTATTCTCCATGGTGCTTGTTAATGGCTTCAGCATAAGATGAAATAACCACTAACTCCATAAATGATCTCCATCTTAGATCATGAATGGGACTATGTCATTTTACACAAGGTATTTGCTGAATCTACATTGCTGACAACTAATTTTTTCATCTAATAAAAGTTCCAGTATTTTTACAAGCATTTTTATTTCAAAATATTTATATTTCATTATAAATGGATGGGGGAAATGGTCTCACTAGGATAACTGAAACAATCATCCCTGAATACATCTATAGATCTAGCTTATGTAATGAAGACGGCTAACAGATTGCACACCAATCTATAACAAGGAACAGAAGTCGCCCTTGAGATTCTTCCCATAAAACAGTGCTTACACAAAACTACCAATACCCCCCACCCCCAAGCCTTGCCACACCCTGGCCCCCCACACTGAAGTGTTCAAGAAAGCTTCTACAAAAGTAAAAACACATGACAAGCACATGCCAGAATTTGGAAAGAGTTTCTGCAAACTCAAACATCAAAAGACCAAGTTTCAGAAACACTGATCTACAACTTGAAATCAATGAAATAAAACTGAATATCTCCCACTAATTAATAATCCTAATCTAAGAAAAGCAGGCCAAAATAAAAACCAGCCTTGAAGTCAGCACCCTGGGTTAAGAATTAGGAGTCTGCCACTAAACACATACTAAAACCTTTAAAATTTGCAATACACTTTGACTCGCAATTCATTTCTAGAATTTATCTTGAAGGAAACATTCAACCAATACACGCGGTAATAATACGTAAGAAAGTTCACTATTGCTTTGCTTCTAAATGAAAATACATCCAGACACCTAAATGTTCAAAAACTGGGGTTTTAAAAAATTATGGTACATCCATTTAATGAGGTAATATGCAATATATTACAGATTTTAGTACTGGGAAATGGAGTGCAGCTGAAAAAATATATAAAAATAGAAAAGCTTCGAAATCGGGTCATGGTTAGAAGAGTTTTGAAGCGCTTGGCAGAGAAAGCCTAGAAGAAACTACTATTAGAAAATATGAATGTTAAAGGTCTTCTGGTGAGGCATTATTAAGAGAAAGACAAGACTGGGAGGAAATCTTTGCAAAACACAGAACTCATAAAGGACTGGTATCCAAAATATACAAAGAACACTTAAAACTCAACAATAAGAAAATAAACCAATTAAGAAATGGGCAAAAAAATCTAAATAGACACCTTATCAAAGATGACACACAGATGGCAAATAAACATATAAGATACTCAACATTGTGTCATTAAGGAATTGCAAATTCCTTTTAGAATGGCTAAAATCCAGAACACTGACACCACTAAATGCTAGTGAAGATGAAGCAACAGGAAGTTTGGAAGAACAAGACCAAAATGTTAGTAGTAGTTACTACCAGAGTGGATGGTAGGATTATAGGTGGCTATTATTTTGTTTTATGCTGAAAACATTAAATTTTCTAATATAATGCAACACAGACATAATAAAAAATTTGTCTGCCTGGGGCACCTGGGTGGCTCAGTGGGTTAAGCTCTGGTCATGATCCCAGGGTCCTGGAATCAAGTCCCATGTCAGGCTCCCTGCTCAGGGAGGAGTCTGCTTCTCCCTCTGCCCATCTTCCTTGCTCATGCTCTCAAAATCTTAAAAAACAGTAATAAATAAATAATTCCCTGGGTGGCGCAGCGGTTTGGCGCCTGCCTTTGGCCCAGGGCGCGATCCTGGAGACCCGGGATCAAATCCCACATCGGGCTCCTGGTGCATGGAGCCTGCTTCTCCCTCTGCCTGTGTCTCTGCCTCTCTCTCTATCTCTCTGTGACTATCATAAAAATAATATGTGACTATCATAAATAAATAAAAATTAAAAAAAAATAAAATAAAAATAAAAATTTAAAAATAAATAAATAAATAAATAATTCAAGTTTGCCTTTACTGGCTTGCCCCATCACTGATACACTACAGAATAGGATAAGGGTTGGACCTTTAATAGCACCTCACTGGTCCACTAGTAGGATTTCCCTGACTCTAAACACAAGGAATGCATTCTGTAATGGAGGATACATCAAAACTCAGTTAAGAAACTGCCTCAAACACGATCAAGTCTCTAAGGTATACTCAAATAATGACACATGCAAAAAGGAAAAGTATTAATCAGAAGAGAATGAAAGGGACACCTGGGTGGCTCAGTGGTTGAGCATCTGCCTTCGGTTCAGGGCATGATCCCAGGTCTGGGGATAGAGTCCCACATCAGGCTCCCTGTGAGGAGCCTGCTTCTCCCTCTACCTATGTCTCTGCTTCTCTATCTCATGAATGAATGAATGAATGAATGAATGAATGAATACATACATATATACATACTTAAAAAAAAAAAAGAGGAGAATGAAAAAATTTCACACAGAAAAATCTTTTAGAAATGGAAAAAAAGGGCAGCCTGGTGGCTCAGTGGTTTAGCGTCACCTTAGGCCCAGGATATGATCCTGGAGACTGGGATCGAGTCCCACATCGGGCTCCCTGCATGGAGCCTGCTTCTTCCTCTGCCTGTGTCTCTGCCTCTCCTCTGTCTCTCATGAATAAATAAAATCTTTAAAAAAAAATGGGGGGGGGGGGAGGTTAGGGGTCTATTTCATTCCCGAAAACAACCTCCCAAAGAGCTAATATGAAACTGTTGCTGGTTTCAGGAACTCCCAACCTACTAATTCAACAATGGTACTACCCTATGAAATAGTAAAAAACAGATGAGTTATATGTTAGGGTTTTCTTTATTGTTGTTGTTTTGCATTAAAAAAAGTAGGCTTTGCAAAATTCCCTGGGAGGTAAGAAAATTCCCAAAGACACATGGCTGTGCAGGGGGACACAGTTTTGCTTACATCTCAACAGAACAGTTACTTCATGGATCTGTTTTACACACTGAACTTTTTTTTTTTATAAAGATTTTATTTATTTATTCATGAGAGGGGCGGGGGGAAGAGACACAGGCAGAGGGAGAAGCAGGCTCCATGCAGGAAGCCCGACGTGAGACTCAATCCTGGACCTCTGGGATCACGCCTTGAGCTGAAGGTAGACATTCAACTGCTGAGACACCCAGGCGTCCCCACACTGAACTTTTTTATCTTTATCTAGGGGGGAAAAAAGAATGTAACTGCCGTTCAAGAAAATGGCCAAAAATACTTCTTCCTAGACATTAAAAAAAAAAAAAAAAAAAAAAAGGCAGTAATCACTACTACTACAAGTTTGCAAAGACTCAAAACCAAGATGAATACTGGTTTCTTTCTTTTCCTTTTTTCTTTTCTTCTTTCTTTCCTTTCTTTCTTTTTATTCATTCATTCATTCATCCATTCATTCATTCATGAGGGCAGCCCGGGTGGCTCAGCGGTTTAGCACCGCCTTTAGCCCAGGGCGTGATCCTGGAGACCCGGGATGGAGTCCCATGTCAGACTCCCTGCATGGAGCCTGCTTCTCCCTCTGCCTGTGTCTCTGCCTCTTTCTCTCTCTCTGTGTCTCATGAATAAAAAAAATCTTAAAAAATAAAAAAATCTTAAAAAAAAGATTTATTCATGAGAGACACAAAGAGGCAGAGGCATAGGCAGCGGGAGAAGCAGACTCCTAGCAGGGAACCCGATGTGGGACTCGTTCCCGGACCCCAGGATCACACCCTGAGCCGAATGCAGACCCTCAACCGCTGAGCCAGCTAGGCGTCCCTAATTTTTTTTCATTTTAATTTTTAAAAGATTTTATTTATTCATGAGACACACACAAAGAGACAGACACTGGCAGAGGGAGAAGCAGACTCCTTGCAGGGAGCCCGATACGGGACTTGATCCCAGACCCCAGAATCATGACCTGAGCCAAAAGTAGACACTCAACCACTAAGCTAAGCAGGTGCCCCCCTAAATTTTTTTTAAAAAAAGATTTTATTTGAGAGAGCATGCTCGCACCAGTCCACAAGTGGCAGGGAAGGGGCAGAGGGAGAAACATTCTGGCAGCCGAGCAGGGAGCCCAACACGAGCAGGGAGCCCAATACGGGCTCAATCCCAGGGCCCCAAGACCTGTGCCAAAGGCAGCCGCTTAACTGAGTCACCCAGGTGCCTCCATTATTTCTTAAATTTTAAAAGGGGAAACAAAAGTAGTCAATGATGCTGAGGAAACCTGAATACTTTTCTTTTTTTTTTTTTTTTTTTTTTTTATTTTTTTAATTTTTATTTATGATAGTCACACAGAGAGAGAGAGAGGCAGAGACACAGGGAGAGGGAGAAGCAGGCTCCATGCACCGGGAGCCCGACGTGGGATTCGATCCCGGGTCTCCAGGATCGCGCCCTGGGCCAAAGGCAGGCGCTAAACCGCTGCGCCACCCAGGGATCCCCCTGAATACTTTTCAACAGTGAAAGCAGGAAACCAAGATGAGTGACTGACCTCTCTCCCATCCCATCCTTGAATTAACATACAAAAAGGGAGAAATTCTTTTAATATTGTCATGTTCTGGGATCCCTGGACGGCTTAGCGTTAAGCATCTGCCTTTGGCCCAGGGGTTAAGCATCTGCCTTTGGCCCAGGGCGCAGTCCTGGGGTCCCGGGATTGGGTCCCACATCAGGCTCCCTTCATGGAGCCTGCTTCTCTCTCTGCCTATGTCTCTGCCTCTGTCTCTCTCATGAATAAATAAAATCTTTAAAAATAAATAAATAAAATGGTCATGTTCTCAGTTGAGCTTCATTTTTTTTTAAGGATTTATTTATTGATTTATTGATTTATTTATTTATGAGACACACACACAGAGAGAAGCAGAGACAGAGGGAGAACAGGCTCCATGCAGGGAGCCCAACGTGGGACTCAATCTCAGGACCCCAGGATCATGCCCTGGGTTCGAAGGCAGGCATTAACTGCTGAGCCACCCAGGCGTCCCTCTCAGTTGGGCTTTAAAGGATACAAGATGAGAGGTATGAAGAGGCATCTGGGTGGCTCAGCCGGTTAAATGTCTATAGTTTTTTTTTTTTTTTTTAAGATTTATTTATTTATGCATGAGAAACACAGAGAGGAGAGAGGCAGAGACACAGGCAGAGGGATAAACAGGCTCCATGCAGGGAGCCCGACGTGGGACTCGATCCCGGGTCTCTAGGATCAGGCCCTGGGCCAAAGGTGGCGCTAAACCGCTGAGCCACCCAGGCTGCCCTAAATGTCTATACTCTTGATTTCAGCTGAGGTCAGGATCTCAGGATGTGAGATCAAGCCTGGTGTTGGGTACCAGGTTGGGTGTAAGCCTGCTTAAAGATCCTCTCTCTTCCTTTTCCTCTGTCCCTTTCCACATCAAAAGGACCTAGCTTGATATAAGTGAATATACTGCTATGAAAAAGAGCGGAAACAAAACAAAGTTCAAAAAATAGGAAAACTTGAATTTCTCACCTCTTCTCCCAAACTTTTTTTTAAGATTTTAAGATTTATTTGAGAGAGAGAAAGGGAAAGAACACCCTCACCCACATGTGTGCACAGGAGGGGCAGAGGGAGAAGAGGGAGAGAAGCAGATGTCCTGCTGAGCAGAGAGTCCAATGTGGGGCTGGATCCTAGGACCTGGAGATCATGACCTGAGCTGAAATCATGAGTCAGTTGCTTACTACTGGGGATTTTTACCCCTAAGATACAGATGTAGTGAAAAGCTGAGACACCTGCACCCCCAATGTTTATAGTAGCAATGTCCACAATAGCCAAACTGTGGAAGGAACCTCAGTGTCCATCAAAAGACGAATGGATAAAGAAGTGGTCTATATATACAATGGAATATTACTCAGCCATTAAAAATGACGAATACCCACTATTTGCTTTGACGTGGACAGAACTGGAGGGTATTATGCTGAGTAAAGTAAGTCAATCGGAGAAGGACAAACATTGTATTTCATTCATTTGGGGAATATAAAAAATAGTGAAAGGGATTTATTAAAGGGAAAAGGAGAGAAAACGAGTGAGAAATATCAGAGAGGGTGACAGAACATGAGATTCCTAACTCTGGGAAATGAACAAGGGATAGTGGAAGGGGAGGTGGGCAGGGGGATGGGGTGACTGGGTGATGGGCACTGAGGGGGGCACTTGATGGGATGAGCACTGGGTGTTATACTACGTGTTGGCAAATCGAACTCCAATTAAAAAAACAAAAGTCAGTTGCTTAACTGAGCCACCCAAAAGAGATTTCAATACAACTTATAGATACCAGAATAAATTGATGAAAAACACAAAAACTGACTTGTAAGATACTGTCAGGATATTTCCCAGAATGCAGAAAGATGTCAATACAAGAGAAAAGGTATAGAACATGAAAATAATTCCAGGAAACTCAATTTCTATACAATGGAAAATCTAAAAGGAAGGAATGAAACTGGTAGAGATAATAATAAAATACAACAAATTTTACCTAAACCGACTAAACTTGAGTCTTTAAATTAAAGGAGGTTCATCAGGGATCCCTGGGTAGCACAGCGGTTTGGCGCCTGCCTTTGGCCCAGGGCGTGATCCTGGAGACCTGGGATCGAATCCCACGTCGGGCTCCCAGTGCATGGAGCCTGCTTCTCCCTCTGCCTATGTCTCTGCCTCTCTCTCTCTCTCTCTGTGTGTGTATGTGTGACTATCATAAATAAATAAAAAATAAAAAAAAATTAAAAATTAAAAAAAAAAAATAAAGGAGGTTCATCAAATGCCAGGCAGAAAATTTCTTTAAAGATATCTTTACTGGGGCACTGGCTAGCTCCTTTGGTGGACTCAGTTGCAACTCTTGAGATGTGAGTTCAAGTCCCATGTTGGGTGTACAGATTGCTTAAAACAAAACAAAACAAAACGTGGACGTCTCTACTATATCAGAGATATGCTGAAAATTTCAAATTCCAATGGGTAAAGACAGAATCACAGAGATTTCTAGGAAAAAGTAGACTGATAACAAAGGGAAGAAAATCGGACTTGATATCGGACTTATCATTTGAATCTCTAAATGCCAAAAGACAAAATGCTATGCACAGAATTTAAAGGGAAGATTATGACCTTAGATTTTGCCTTTCAAACTACATTTCAGGGACGCCTGGGTAGCTCAGTGGTTGAGTGTCAGCCTCCAGCTCAGGGCGTGGTCTGGGATCGAGTCCAGCATTGGAGCCTGTTTCTCCCTCTGCCTATGTCCCTCTACCTATCTGTGTCTCTCATGAATAAATCTTAAAAAAAAAAAAAAAAAAAAAGAAAAATCAAACTACATTTCAAGATTTCAGGACTTGGAAGAAGTTTTAGACATAAAGTCTCAACAAGTATATTATCTATGTACTCCATGTATTCTTGAAATACATTGAAGTATTCTAAGTTGAGAAAAAGAAATTCACTTTCACTATTTCACTGCTTTTTGAAAAAGTTTTAAAACAACTGCTTTGGAGATCTTATTTATGATACAGCTAATAAATCCAAAATAAAGTTAATTGAACCAGAGTATACTAAAAAAAACAAGATCACACGATCAAAAAACATTTATTCCAGGACCAAGTGGTTTAACATTAAAAAAAAAGAAAAACTCATTACATTAATAAACATAATGAGTAAAGAGGTGCAAAAAACAAAAACTCTGCTATATTAAAATTTCAAAAGAGAAAACATGTTTTTTTTAAAAAAAAGGATTTAAAATGGTATTTTTGAAGTTAAAATGGCTTTAAAATAGGTAAAAGGCAACATCTACTCCTGACAAAAACTTAGTAAATTATAAGGAACCTCTTTAGCATACATGCCCTCAATTATCAGAAACTATCAGCACAAGCAATACAGTAAAACACTGGAGGTGACCTCATTCCAGGCAAACAAAAACGGAGCACTTATTGTCTCCACCATCTGTGAACACTGTTGCAGAGTTTAGCACATGCTATTAGGAAAGGTATTAAGATGAGAAAAGAGGCAAAAAATTTAATACCTGCAGAGATTATATGCTTGTAAATCTAGAAATGAACTAAAAAATATTTAATAAGGGATTTTTAAAAAATTGGTAAATTTCCTATGTGTTAGCTTGGTAACAAAGTCTCATTCATAATAAAGGCATAAAATATATAGGAAGAGAATGAAGAAGTATACAAAACCTACATTAAGTTAAAAACTGAAAAACTCTGAAGCTACTAAGGTACAAAAGACCTGGATAATGGAGACAGAATGGAGTAGAGACTTAAAGCAGCTTATTTCTCCAAATAATATATACATCAAATGAAAACAGTTTATTATTGGAACCTGATGGACTGTAAAATCATCCAGCTAAGAAAGGGATGCCTAGGTGGCTCAGCGGTTGGGTGCCTGCCTTCCGCTCAGGGTGTGATCCCGGGAGCCAGGATCGAGTCCCACATCGGGCTCCCTGCAAGGAGCCTGCTTCTCCCTCTGCCTCTCTCTCACTCTCTCTTGGTCTCTTTCTCTCATGAACAAATAAATAAATCTTAAAAAGAATAGCTAAGAAAGAAAAATTCTAATAGCCAGGATCTGTGAAATATACCATTTAAGTATAATATTCTCAAACAAATGAGTGTAAGATAACAGAATTTAAGCAAGTCCATGAATAAATGCAATTTGTGAAAAAAGCATTTGAAATTAACAACAAAAAAACTGGCCTCCCATTTGGAAAAAAAAAAAAAAACAACAACCATGTACCTCAAACAAAACGGTTCTAGGAGAATAAAAGCAAAGATGGCAAAGAAGCTTCAGCTCACTAACTAAAGTACTATACTAAGAAGATTCTGAATTCATAACTGAGCTCAGCAAAAAGCAGTGTTTGACAACTTTATTGACCATGCTTATGGGAAGGAAAGGCAATGTCATATAACTTCAATCCCTAGATTACGTTTGCTTTTTAATTTTTAATTTAAATTCCAGTTAGTTAACTAACAGTGTAATATTAAGTTTCAGGTATATACGGTAGTGATTCAACACTTTCATACAACACCCGGTGCTCATCACAAGCGCACTCTTAATCCCCACCACTCCACTCGCCTCCCCTCTTGTAACCATAAGCTTCTCTATGGTTAAGAGCCTGTTTCTTGGTTTGCTTCTCTCTCTCATTTTTCCCCTTTGTTCCTTTGTTCCTTAAATTCCACATGAATGAAATCATGTATCTTTCTCTGACTCATTTCACTTAGCATTTTATTCTCTAGCTCCACCCGTGTCATTGCAATGGCAAGATTTCATTCTTTCTTATAGCTAATTGCATATATACCACGTCTTCTTTATCTATTCATCAATTGATGGACACCTGAGCTGATTCCGTAATTTGGCTATTGTAGATAATGCTGCAATGAACATCAAGGTACATGTATCTGTTTCAATTAGTATTTTTGCGTTCTTTGGGTAAATACCAGTAGTTGACTCCTGGATCAGAGGGTAGTTCTAGATCACATTTTTGATATAAAATACATAACCATCCAAGTACTGGAAAAAAAGTGTTTTTCTTTTTTTTTTTTTAAATCAGCTCTGGTTGGAAAAAAAAATTTCCTAGCACGACACTATGTTGAAAATCATGATAAAATTGATAGATCTGACTACATAAAATGAGAAACACAGCAGAAGATCAATCAGCAACATGACCAAAGATTAGTATTTTTACTAAAAATAATGTTAAGAACTTTTACAAATCAAAAAACATCATTAATTACTCAATAAACTAATACAACTTCTTTAGAGAACTGTAATAATCCTACAAGTTTACATCTGAGAATTGGTTCTAGGGAAATTGCTCACAAAGGGCTGTTATTGGATGTGGGCTATTTTTATTTTTAAGGGCAAAAACTCAAATGTCTATTAATGAGAGAGATATTAAACTATAGTACTTCCATATAAAGTAATATTGCCTTGTCATTAAAAAAAAACAGATAAGGCACAGCTATGTGCATGGATGTGGAACTATGTCATGATAAACTATGGATAACACTTCTTTAAGAGGAAATGGAATCATTACAGGGAGATTCTACCTTGGCATACTTTTTTATAAAGTGCATGTACTATCAAAAAAAAAGGGGAAGGGAAAGAAATGTTTCCATCCCCAAACCAAAAGCTTGTAAGTGATTACAAGAAAAAAATATCTTGACAATGGTTTTTTAATTTCTTACTGATCCAGGAAAATTATACGTTAAATTATAAAAATATTCACTCTTTATATGAGAAAAAAACCATTTCCACACTTACATTAGCTGGTTGCTCTCAACAGGAACCTCTGTGTCTTCACTGAGTTCCAATCTATTACGCCTGTAGGTCGAATCAACACTCAATCCATGAATTAATAATAATGGGGCAGAAAGAATTTTCCTCCTCACATTGCCAAGGAAACCTCTCAGCCACAATTCAAACACAGGACGTGTTTTTAAAACATCTCCCAACTACTGGGAGATTAAGTCCGTTCGAATAACCTTTGTCAGACTGGAGACAAGCTAGGCTTAGTTATCTCCTCAAAAACAAAAACAAAAATAAAAACCAACAAAAAGAGAGTTCATTTAAAGATGAACTTCAGAGTCAAAGGATATTGAAAAAAAAATCCATCTTCCATAGCCGAACAATATAATTTAAAAAGAAAGAAGAAAAAGAAAAAAGAAAAAGAACACCAAAATTCAATAAGATCCAATTTCTGGTCTTCAAGATTTCTTCACCTATTAAGAAAAAAACAGAAACCTTCCCCCATCTTTATTATCTGTATAATAAAAGCATACTTGTATGAAAAAATATAAAGTGTTTTATGTATATAATATACATATACATATATACTAACTGGCTTATACACACACACACATATACACAAACGTGTAGAAATAAAACATTTGGTTAAGTTTTCCCTTTTAAAATATACTACAAAAGCCTTCAGATTTGGGCTCATTATGAAAATAGTGAACTTACTCTTATATCAAAGTATCATGATGTGTATCAACGTTACACTAAATTCTGCCCAGCCCACAGAATAAACATGAAGAGAAATCCTTACACATGAATCAATGTGTATAATACGGATGTATGTATATCATTATCATCTTTATCATCTTCAGGGAGTGTTTAACCAAAAAAGATAGAAACGTATAGTTATTGAGTAACTACAGAGTGGTGCAGCAAGCTGTAGAAGGCAGAGCAGCATTATAGCCATCCTGAACTGGCACTGTCAAAATACAGAAAGCTTCTATCTAAGGGAAGACTTTTTCTTCTTTTATAGCAACACCAGTGTCACTGGTGTGACATTCAATATTGGCCTTGCAAAGGCTTGCTTATGCAGCCTGGTTTCATTTTTTTTTTTTTTTTAACAAGTGATGGCTACAACTAAAGACTTTATAACTATTCACTTACTCCAGTTAGTAAAAGGGTAAACTTTTGGAGTTGAAATTTCATTTCACAATGGTACATTTACCATTTAAGAATTAAAAACAAAAAACCCAAAAAACAAAAAACCCAAAAAACAAAAAAAACGATTTTGATACATAGAAATGAGTTCTAAATTTTGAAACCAGCCCCGTAACAAAGCAATTTTGATTCTCATGTAATAAATACTACATAATCTCTAGGCTAAATCTTGCCAAATACTATCCAAGACAAAACTAAAATCAAAACTTAAAAAAAAGTGGACACCTTTTACTCACACTTAATACTAGTCAATTTTCCAGGAAATTTTTGGGCAGGGAATATCCCCAAATCTAAAATGAAAAAAAGGAAAAATTGGGATCTTACATTAGTTATTCAGTCTGAAACCTGTAATAGACTTTTACTAAAAGTCATCATTTCCTGGCCTCCCACTCAACCACAGAGACATACTTTAGGAGTGGAAAGGGACTTTAAAGATCACTGAGATCAATTCTCTAATTTTACCAGCGAGGCAATGATTCCTAAGACCTGAAAATATTGACTGCTTATGTTTAGCTAAGATTAGAAGCCAAAAAACCAACTCAAAGTTAAAAATACAGTATTATGGATCATTCAACATGTATATGTAAAGGCATTTAATTAAGATTAGAGAATTAGAGAAACATTCTTTGGGAAATAGACACTGTGTCAAAAGTATGCTCCTGGGGCTTTTATTCCACTTCCTAGTCAAGCTTTTTCAATTCTTGTAAACTTTTTATTATATCATTTGTTCATGAATTTGTAAAAAGTACCCATACAATCTTTATTTTGGTTTTACACTATTTTCTGAAGGTTAAAAAAGGCAATCCAAACACTAAAAGTAATTTTTTCCTGATTTTTTTTTTACATCGATCCAATCCCTAAATATAAAGGGTAACTCTATCACACTCAGTAAGTTGAAATGATAAAGCTGACCAGTATGAGGAGGCAATCAGAAATTACCAAATTTTTTGAGTTTTATTTTTGCCAAGCTTTAAGTATGGATCAGGGTTTTTAAAGAAATAGAAAAATGGGAGAGAGGGGAAAAAATACCGCTTTTTTACCTCAATTTCATTGGTTTCAGAGCAATCAAACCTCCCACGATGGGAGAAATTTTTACTTAAAACCAATTATATGTTCAATCTACCAGCCAGAAATAGCCTAAAGCCTTTCAATGCTGCACTATATTTTTTAAGTTAAAAAATTTTTTCTCTTAATTGATATAAACAAAATTTCAAGAGACAGCTACACTGAGTTACTATAAAATTTTTAATCTTCACTTTGTCAGCATTATTACCTCCGAGGAATTTTCAGCACGTTTTCACGTTTTGTGTTTTCAGATTTCCCCAGATTTGTGTATGAATAATTAGTATAACCATATATAACTATAGCAATTAGAATACAGTAACAGCAACAAGTTGCCCATTTCAAATGAAAAAGAAATTACTGTAATATTTCTTTTTCGTTGCTTTGAATAACTTCATTCCCAGGATCCCAGCTCAGAACCAACGTAGAATAATCATAGTTAACATTTTTCAAGTTCATTTTCAAAAACATCAGCTGTTCTATATTGTCAAAGTCCAGGCTCATAATCTGTTTTGGATGAAACTGGCTATTTGCAGTAAAGATACATTCAGACTGCCAACTACACATGGGGCAGCTTAGATATTGAATGGCAACTTGGGTCAAAGCTGGCCATATGCTCACCTTCCTTTGCCAGTAAATCAAAGGGTCACCACCTCCTGAGATCTCTGAATACTTCTCTTTGAAGTATTCATCCACTACTGCTATGGCAGAAGGAAACATGAAGCTTTTGCTTCCAACGGCAACATTATCTGCAGCTGAACTATCAAAAGACCCTGAACTGGAGGCGCCTTCTCTTATAGATGAGGTAAATGAATCAGCTCCTACAATGGCTGAGGGACCAGCAGCATCTGAGGTTGCAATATGGCAGACCTCTGAAGATTCCATATAATTGCAAACTTCTTCTGCAAGGATCTGCTTATAAGTTTCTAAATCGGCACCTTGAGGGAAAAAGTCTTCCAAACTGTTTTTAAAACAAGGATCTAACAAAGCAGCTAAGACACAGGGCTTGGATTTGAGCATGGCACTCAATAGGGTATCAGTTTCAAGTTTCAGAGATAAACTGTCCACCAGATTGAGTGCTTGAGTAATACCTCTTATTTGAAAATCTTCTCTGAGTTTCTGCAGAGAAAGGAGCAGATGATGGATTAGGGGTAGCACCTGATTCAATCCTGTGGTCTTGACACTCACTTTCTGGGTGGCCTCCTCGAATGGTTTAAGAATATCACAAACGTAAGTCATAAGAGTCCACTGAAGGGAGGTGAGCACAACTCCACTCGCTCTACCAAGACTATGGTGAACTGAGTAGCAATGCTCTAAGAGCCATTTTAACATATAAAAGGTAGAAATCCAATGGCCAGTTTCATCCTGCTTCAAATTCTTCCATGGAAGTTGATGATCATTTTGGAACTCTTGCAGAATCTGACGGGCCTTAACCGAATGACTGAAATGATGACAGGTTTTCCTAGCAGCTACTAACATATTCTCAATGCTTTTGTGCTCACAAAAAAAGTCCTGAATGACTATATTTAAACAATGCAGGAAGCATGGCACATGGGTAAAACCTCCATCTTTGATTGCATGTACCACGTTAGAGGAATTATCGGAAACAATGAAGCTAGGAATGAGGAAATTAGGAGAAAGCCACAGACCAATCTGGTCATTTAATTCTTGTAAAATGTTGGTTATCAAACAGTCTTTGGCCAACCCTGTTACACACAGTACTGCCCACTTTCTAAAATTGGGAATCCTGCCATTACTGGAAGAAGGTGCAGTTTCCAAAGAAACCCAGTGCACAGTCACAATGAAATAGTCAGTGGATGGGTCATGGGTCCAAATGTCCACAGTCAGGTGGATCTTTTGGCTTTGAACATTCTCCAAAGTTAAGAAAATTTTTTCTCTGACCCAATCGTATAATTGAGGAACAGCCTTCGTGAAAAAGTAAGTCTCAGATGGTAATCTATAGTCAGGGGCCACAATCTGCATGAACCTCTGAAAGGCTGGAGTTGAGAAGTAGTTGTAAGGATGCATATCCTCCACAATCATTTGAATAATTGCCTGACTTATTTGACTTGAGACTGAATTTTCAGAGTATGTTGTTTCTCCCTCCTGGGCATGTGTCAGAGTGTCTTGTTCTGCAACAGGAATAGGACTCTCAGATCTTCTACTATTTTCGACCTCTAACACAGGAGGCTCATCTGAATCAGAGTCACTAAGGTCCTCAGCTGTTAAATCATGGCTGCCTGTAGACTTCTCTCCATGCAGAGGATCACTTAAGAGATCATTTCTCTCAGTCTCAGCCTCATCTAATCCATTTCCAACTGCACCACTGTCTTTGTTGGCAACAGCCCAATGGATGGGATGTGTGGCCTGCAGGTGTCGTTGAAGTGTTGAAGTTCCTAAGTGAGAACCTGGCCTACCCCGGCTCACACTTCTTTTACATATGTTACACACAGCTCTTGAGATGTGCTGAGGATCAGTATAAAAAAAATTCCAAACTGCAGATGTCTTGGCTCTTGTTCCAGGGATTAAGGCATGCTTGACAATGTTACTTTTGATGAGAAATCTCCCTCTTTCTGCCCTCAGGGCATCAGATACCGATTTATCGCGCTTCTTACCCATTTTGTTTTCATCTAATGGATCAGTAGACATATATTCAAAGCTTCCATTGCTTCCAGCAGAAGAGGGAGATAAAGGCACATCCAAAGTAAAATCCTCCTCCCCACTAGTGACTCCAAATTTGTTGGCCCTGGTCCAGTGAGGTGAATGCCTCGCCTGCAAATGTCGTTGTAGAGTAGATGTTCCCAGATGGCTGCCTGGTTTACCCCTGCTAACGCTTTTTTCACAGAGGTTACAAATAGCCCGCCAGGTATACTGGGGGTCAACATGAAAGAAGTGCCATACAATGGAGGTCTTGGCTCTGGTACTAGGGAGATAGATCTGTTTTTCTATATTGCTCTCAAAGAGACCTTCTTCATCCTGCTCATGGGCACTGGAAGCTAATAAAGCAGGGGCATCTGCAACAGGCCTCCCGGATCCCAAATCCTTACTAAACTTCTTTGCAAGTATCAGTTTTTTTCTTCGCCTTTTCCCTTTAATCCGTAAACCCTTCTTTCTTTTCTTTTTAGCAGGCAACTTTGCCTCTTTATCCATTCCTTCTGCCACCATCTTTCCCTCTACCACATCTTCTTCATCTGTATTAGCATCAATAGGAACACATCCCAGAATACCAGCATCACTAAAAGTATTGCATCGTCTACCAGGAGAGAGTGAGGAAACTGGTACACTTAAGGTACATACACTCATTCTCTTTGTCTCCAAAATCCGTACCAGAATCTGTTAGTGGGTTTATTACTCAAGCAGAAATATAGCTGTTCCTCTCTAATTGCATTACCTTGTCTCCAATTTCTGTGGGGAATCAAATTCCCTTTGGAACAATGACTTCCAAGCCAGGTTATTTTTGGAGGAAAAGTGACAGCAATGGAGAACATTCCCAAACTCTTTTCTTAGAGGGCTTTATGATCCCTTCCAATGTCTGAGTTCCGAATCAGATTTCAAATAGTCCAATCTCTTCATGTTAATAGAATAAAAGAACTTGAGGCCCACCTTCCCAAAGTCACAGAGTTAGAAGCAGCTAGAAGCCAGGTCTTCCAAATCCCAGGCCCATGTTCTTTCCGCTTCATCAAGAACTGCATCTCCTTGAAATGCCTTCATCTTTTATAATATGTATTTTTATGATGCGTCATGGTAGCAACATCAATTTCCCTTAATTCTGAAATCATTTTCAGGAAATTTCACTTAAACAAAAACATAGTGCATCATTCAACATTCGTTATTTAGGACTGTGATTTGACAATACACCCCAAAAAGTCAATTCTGGGAATATAAAGCAGACTCCACATACTGGTCATTAACAGCAAATGCGAGTTGAGCCCTTTCAGCTCTAAATAAAAATAACACAATTTAAAAAAAATGTGGATGGCTTAAAAAAAAAAAAAAAGGTGTTTTAAGAATAAAAATTTAAAAGGTCACAAGCTGCATTTTCAATTTACTGTTTGTATCAAGAGTTAATCCAAATTTAGCTTTCAGATATTTTTAGACTGGAAAAGCTTTACTGCCTATAAACGAGTAACTCATAAGTTGAATTCTTATATGAACAGCAAAAACTGAAACTTGAGCTTTAAATCACTTTCATTCCTTTCCGGTTGATCCCTCCCCTTCTCCCAATACCTACATACATTTACCCTAAAAAGCATCGCTATCACTAGTTCCACAGCCTCCTTCTCAAGGTCCAGAACCAAGGCCTGCAAGATGTCAACAACATGGGCCTTCCCCATAGGAATCCGCACCGATTATGGGAGTTTAGGGGGTGTTCTTCAATACGGTTTCATCAATCCTACAAGGAGAACGGAAGTGTCCCTGTTGTTCTTGACTCCGCTGCGGAGGGCTGGGGTGGGAGTTAATTAAGGTCGGGAGGGGGTGGAGGATACCGGATTAAGGTCGGTGGAGTTTGAGAATATCTCCCAAGTAGTGGGGCCCTGGAGAGGAATGAGAGTAGGTAAATTCAGCTCCTGGCACTCAGTTTGATTTAGGCAGTGGGAGTCCTGCTCAACTAGGGAAACTGTGGTCGCGAAGAAAGCGATCTGGGGTCACTTCTCCCTCCGGGAGCGGGGAGCAAGCCGGATTGCCGGGGCTGCTCCGGCTCCGGCGGTTTGGCGAACACCGGATGTGGGGGAGGGGAGGGAGGTTGTCGGGAAAGGAGCAGGCGCCGTGGGGGTGGGGTGCGGGGGTGGGTGGGGGAGGGTGGGGGTGGGGTGGATGGAGCTGGGAGCGGGAGCCCGGGGCTCCCAGCTCGCCCAGGCGAGGGCGGCGGCGGCGGCGGGAGGTGGGGGAGGGGACCGTTACGGCGGGGCCGAAGGACCCGCTCTGACTTCCCGGACTAGGCCGCAACCCAGGGGCGAGGGGAGGCCGCGGCCACTCCCCTCGCCCTCTCCCCCACCTCCCCTGCCCCGAGCCACCGGGAATCAAAAAACGGGTCTAGTTACCAGAGAACAGAAACTTTACCGAACCGCCGACACTGCCCCGACTCCCGCTTGCTGCCACGTCTTTCTTCTCTCTTAGCCGCTGCCGTCCGCCGTCCTCACAGCAGCAACACCAGCAGAAATCCAAAACTGCCAGCGTCAAAGATGGCGCCTGGCTACAGGCTCAGCTCTAAGACCCGGCCAGTACAAGTGCCAGCACGACGCAAAGCGAGAGGATTCTGGGAGTTGTAGTTTTCCCTATGAGACGAGGCTTAAGATGGCTTCCCGGGGTCACAGGGTCACGTGTGAGGGGAGGCACTAGGACGGTGGGGGGTATCTTCATTTGCGAGGAACGCGCTTTTAGAAACCTGGGTTTCAAATTGTTTTTAAAGTTTTTCAGTCAAAAAAAAAAAAATAAAGTTTTTCAGTCAAATGAAGTAATAAGCGATAGAGCCGCGGGGACGGCTGTCTACCGGACAGTAGGCCCTCGTGTGTTTCTTACCAAAGAATTTGGTCCGTGAATGAATTGCCTGAACCGTGCATAGTTTCCATTTAGAAATGAGCTACTTGCCCCTCTTTTGATTTGAGGAGGTGAGATCGGGCTTGGGGCATCTCCTGGATTTCTTAAGACAAATTTTTGTCTTGGAAAAAATAATTCATGCTCCTTACAACGCTCATGAGGGTTGGAGCAGGAAAAGGGAAAACCAGGGGTCGCCTGGCCACTTCCTAATTGACATTATCCTGTACTTTACAATTTGAATGTATTCACTTTTTTCTCTGGTTATAGAAGTAATACGTATGAGTGGTTTAAATTTTTTAAATTGATAGTAAAGCGGATGGGCCTCCAGGCACCTTTTATTTCCTCCCAGGCTTGTTCTGCCAACTACCAGCTTGGTGTGGGGGCCTAAGCCAGTATGGGTCAGAGCAGTTCCTGAGACTTGGGCTTTTCTGTCTCACTTTGGAAAAGTGAGAAGGCACAACATTAGAATCCTAGCCACAATCCCTGCCTTACATGACAATGCTCCGCGATTGCCACGTCAACCAGGCCTATCAGGCAGGTTCCTGGTAACCTGTTTCCGTCTGCGCCACAATGCCTAGGGTTTTTCAGTTTAGCAGAAAGCCAGCCAAACAGTTGAAGGGTTTTTCAGCCCAGGGCTTTACAAGCTGCAGTTCTATTCTGATTGGTATACTGCATGTAGTTATATCCTATTTCATCAAATCGAAGGTAATAAGAAGCATCTTATTAGAACTGAAACAAAAACCCTCTACCAATTAAACTCTGACACACCATTGATCGGAGATGTTAAAAGTTGAAAGAATATATGTTTTAGAATGGATGAAATACAGTATTTTAAAGATAGGAACAAGCTCAAATTATTCATACCACTCATATTGCTTTGCGGTTTGCTTCCCCCCACCCCCCCGCCCCCCACTGTACAATATATCCTGAATATCTTCCATTGGGTCATCAGTGCTTAGAGGCCTACTTTATTCTTTTTAACAGTTCCCATTCCACTGTAAGGCTGTTTTGCAGTAAGTTTCAGCAGGGTATGAATAATGTGAGGCAGAGGTCGCTGAAGCCTATCTCGAATGCTTGCTACTAAACCAAGGATTAGTGATAACTGAATCTTCCACTTACAATTTTATATGTGTGATGATTGAAAGAATTTTCCACAGACTAGCTTCTGGCTCCATACATTTTAAACCTTGCCTCTCCTCCATAATCTACATGCCACTTACATCAAGATATGACCTCTGGCACTACGACTTTGAGTCATAATGCCAGATGAGTCCACACAGTGGGTAATAGGGGTATTCTTGAAAGCCATTTCTATACCTACATGTTTTCAACCCAGTGTCCATCATCAATATCCATTATCCCTCCTCTTTTTCTTCCCACCTTTGGGTCTCAGCTGTCTGACATGAGTGAGATAAGAGGGACCAACAGAGGCTTCTAGCAAGAAGCCTTAAGCAGAAATCACAAACACCTGCTAACTACAATGGCGACAGTTCAATATCTTGCTGTAGCTGCAAGAGCAGAAGTGGTATCACTGAAGTCAATCTTTCTAGGACCACCTTCACCTCTTGACTCCCAATGCTTTCTTAGGTGGTTTTATTTTTTCATATAGAGTTTTTTTTCTGGATACTTAATTTTGGTATGAGGTAATTGGTTTTATTGGGAGATGGTTACTTACGACTGACTAGTTTTCATCATCATCCTCATTTACCTTACACTGACTATACTCCTATGTTTAGGCTGTGCCAGGCTTTGGGGGGATCCCAAATGGGCCTAAAGGTGTGAAACTTCCCATGTGGAAGTTTACTGGAAGACATGAGAAATGCAAAGATAAATAACTGCCAGATAGTGCCCACCAAGTGTCCAGCCAATGGCTTAGACTTGGGGTTACAAGTTCAAATACTTACATGAGCCAGGCACATATATATATGGATACAGTGAGTAGCTGCAAGGATAAAACTTAGAATGTGTGCCCTAGCAAAAGGGCCAGCTGTTACCACTAAACTCCAGCCCATTTTTGCCAGGAGAGGATGCAGACTTACTGTCACTACATCTTCTGATTTTTAAAGAGAAACTGGAAATTCAGAGTTTTATGTGAAAATTTCTGATTCATACATTTGGAAGCTAATTCAAATAAAACAATAACAACAAAAATCACTTTGTGGGCTGGTCTACAACCTCTACATTAGTTCTAAAAGGGTTAGAAAGGAGGAGGTGGCCACTGAAAAGTGCAATGTTTCAGGTAATGCTTTCTGGAGAGAGTGAGACTTGAGTGGCCTGAAAGTAGGCCAGAAGTGAGAGGTAAGTGAAGACAAGGAAAGAAGCTATATAAAGAACCCCTCTGAACAGGTGAGGAGAGAAATTCATCTGGACGAGTCCCCAGGTTAGAGAAAGAGAGAACGTTATTAATACTAGATTAGAGCAAGAATCTGGAAGACCTCGCATGTTGGGAAGGCATTTGAGTAATATTGTTTAGACATGAAAGGGTTTCTTGAAGTCTTTGGAACAAGAACAAAAAGGTAGAGAGTTTGTAGAAAGATAGAAAATATGCAAAGATGGGAACCCTGGGTGGCTCAGCGGTTTAGTTCCTGCCTTCCGCCGCCCGGGGCCTGATCCTGGAGGCCCAGGATGGAGTCCCACATCGGGCTCCCTGCATGGAGCCTGCTTCTCCCTCTGCCTGTGTCTCTGCCTCTCTCGTGCTCTCTCTGTGTGTCTCTCATGAATAAGTAAATAAAATCTTTAAAAAAAATGTGCAAAGTTGTGTCTCAGAAAGGCTGAAATAGTGATGATGTTCAGTGTCTCGTTTTTTAAACGTGTCTCTCTATAGTTCCCCAAAGCTTAGCAACATACAAGATTCCTCCTTCTATCTAAAAATAAATAAATAAATAATTGGATGGTGAGAAAGTCTCATGTGCAGTTCCTTCTGTTTTCTGGCACACCTGATTTCTCATCTTATCTTTACTGCCAAGTTCTGAAGCTACTTTCTCCTCACCTCACATACACTCTTCGATGTATTTTATTTAGATTTATATCCTCTTATAATTCTCTGAAATTACTGCGGTTGGGTCAGGTTTTAAAGTAAATGGCTCCTTTTCAGTGCTTATTTTTCTTCTTTATTGTAAGAAGCTTATATTGATAGTTTATTATATGCCAGGCACTATGCTAACCATTTTTTATATACATTATCCAATTGGATCCTCAAAATAACTGTTAGATTACTATTATTATCCATTACTGTTAGATAAGTAATATTATTAACTTTTTTTTTTTAACAAACACTTATAAAGTTCTAGTGGTGAGTGCAAGGGGTCATTGCTAGTGAGTGGCAAAGAAAGGCTTCGCGCCTACATCTGTCCAACTCCAAATCATTATGCTAATCATTTGACACTCATTCACCATTTCTTTCTTTCTCTTTCTTTCTTTCTTTCTTTCTTTCTTTCTTCTTTCTTTCTTTTCTTTATTTCTTTCATTCTTCCTTTCTTTCAGACAGACAGAGAGAGAGAGAGAAAGCATGCACACATGCAAGCAGGGGAGGGGAAGAGGAAGAGGGAGAGAGAATCCCAAGTAGGTGCCACACTCAGTGTGGAGCTGAATCTCACAACCCCGAGACAATGACCTGAGCTGAAACCAAGAGTTGGATACTTAATGGACTGAGCCACCCAGGTGCCCCTATTTTTTCTTTCTTTAAACTCTCCCTCCCATGGACAAAATTCTATCTTAGTTTCATTCCAAATTCTCTGGCTACCTTTTCTCTAGTCTCCCTCTCTACTCCTCACTTAATCATTGATGTTCTCCAAGATTCAGTCCTCAGCTCTCATCTTTTCTTGCTCTGCATTCTCTCTCTCGATTATCCATCTGTTTCCTTGGTTTCAACTCTGAATTAATTTTATGCGGTGACTCAGATCTGTATCTCTGACCCAGATCTCTGTCCAGCTGCCTACAGTAATTTTCAGTTGGATGTTTCAGAGTCACTTTAAATTCAACATACCAAAATGAAATAATCACCTCATCTCCCACATCTCCTCTTCCCGACATCTTTGTCTTAGTGGATGGTACCACCCACTATCCACCCAATCACCAAGGTCAGAAATCTGGGAGTGAACGAGGACTCCTGTCTTTTACTCACCTCCCACATCCAGATACTTAGGAACCTAATTGACTTTACCTCCTAAATATTTCTTGAACCTACATTTTTCCTTTCCATTCCCATTGCTTCTGCTTAGTTTAGGCCTTTATCACTTGTTGCACATTTCCTGGATTGCTGCAATGCTTCTTCATTGGTTTTGCTGCCTCTCCACTTTGCCCTCTCTTATCTTCCTTTCAAACAACCACAGAATTTCTCTTTTAAAATGCAAGTAGAAAAAAAAAAATGCAAGTAGAGGAGCACCAGACTGACTCAGTCAGAAAAGCATGTGACTTTTGATCTTGGGGTTGTGAGTTCAAGCCCCACACTGGGTGTAGAGATTACTTCAAATAAATAAAATTTAAAAAACAAAAAATAGAATCCAAGTATAATCTAAACAGCACACACACGCCTATACATGGAATAACTTCTGGAGAATCTATTAAAAGTGATTAACTGGGATGCCTGGGTGGCTCAGTGGTTGAACACCTGCCTTTGGCCCAGGGCATGATCCTGGAGTATTGAAATTGAGTCCCACATCAGGCTCCCTGCGTAGAGCCTGCTTCTCCCTCTGCCTGTGTCTCTGCCTCTCTCTGTGTGTCTCTCATGAACCAGTAAATAAAATCTTAAAAAAATAAAATAAAAGTGATTAACTGAGGAAAGTAGAGCTGTATGTCTGAACTCAAAAGGAGACTTCTCACTGTACTTTTTGGTACTGTTTCGAATTTTGTTTTATTATATCTATGTTACTTTTGTTATACAAACTAGTATATATAAAAAAAAGATGTTCTCTATACTATGATCCAGCAAATCTACATCTAGAAGTTTATCCTGTACTTCTACTCATACATGAGAAAAATTGATGTATGTACATGGCTAGGATTTAACCTACCTATAAATATGATAATGGTTAAATTTAAAGTATTACAGCCATACAATGAAGTTCTATGCTCTCATGCTTCTATGCTTCTCATAGAACAACAATGTGCTTTGTATTAATGTATATAAACATGTAAAAGAGCATTATAAAATGTTACCATTTGTATATTATAGAATGGTATTTGGAAAGGTTTATAAGAGTAGTTGCCTCTGGGGAAGGTCAAAGGGGCAGGGAACGTGCTAGAGGACATGGGAAGAAGCATACTTTTCACTGATTTTGGTGGTTGAATTTTATACTGTGTTTATTTATTAATCTACTCAATTTTTTTCAATGCATATAATTCAAATAGGTAATATAATCCATCTCATGAGAGGAGGCAGAGGTCACTTGTATTGTCCTACAATAACTAGAAGCTGTCTTGCTTCTTCAAGCTTGCCTGTCACTGTGATGAATGAATGAATGAGTACTGATTCTTTACAGATACACAGTATTATGCAAAATGAGGAGAGATTATATCAGTAATTATTTTATTTTATTTTTCCTAGGCAAAGAACTTTGTTAACCTTGTTTCAAAGTTTATTCCCAGACTTCTTCAGCTTAATTAGCTACAAATAATGAATTGTGTATTAGCAAAAACTGAAAAGAGCTGCAGTGTCCAAGGGGCTTGGGCTTAAAAATATTAGAGATCTAGATTTTATCAGATCCATGAACAAAATTTTAAAAAGCAGTCAGACTATAAAATAGCAGCTCCCAGTAACTTCTTCAAGTTTTATCTTCTTCAGAAGTTGACTCAATTCAGTTTGCTTCATTCTTGGAAGCTTCATCAAAATTCTCCACAAGATCTGGAACTTCATCATCATCATCCTCTCCAGTAGCAAGTGGTGTTTTTCCATCCACAGATTGTTTGGGCGGAGCTTCAGCCAGTCTTCTTAAACTAGTTAGATTGTCTGCACCAAGCTGGTTTAAGATACTGGGTAGCATTTCTGTCAGCTTCTTTGTCTCAGCATGGCCTGTAATGGTGAAAATGTTCACTGCCAGCGATGCCTGATATTTAGGGTTGTTAAAGTGGATTGTTGTTCCTTGGTTTGTGAACATATTCACTTCTTCAATACCAGAGATATTGCTTACCCCTAACTTCTTTAAGGAGAACTGAAGTTTTTTATCATCTGCCGTAGCTGTTCCACGAAACACTTTCTTCTTTCAGCAGGCAGGTCCTTTTCCACCAATGCACACTTGCAGTTTGGCAAGTTTCTCCTGGTTCATGATAATTTCTTTCATCTTGGAGTGGGAATGGGACCATGTGGGGGGAATAGAGTTGGCGCTCAGGGGTCTCCGGCAGACCATCTGAGATTAGATGCACACACGTGGGGACAAAAGATGGCAGCTTTAGTTTTGCATTCCCTGATGAACTGCCTAATTATTGTTTTATATAGGACAGACCCTGATATATGCTTTCTATGTTCACAAATACCAATCTCTCTGTAATGTAAGATCTTTAAAATACATTTTAAACAAGTCCCTGAATTTGGACTTATCTATGAATCAGCACAATTTCAAACCTCTATATTAAGATTAAAATTTACTTCCCTACTGAAAATCCTTCAGCTATTGCCCATTAACCTTAGGATCAATTCTAAGCTTTTGTGGATATCTCTTAATATGCAAAATCTTACTCCTGCCCACTTCTTTATCCCCCCAAATTACCAGTCCATTTTTCTCCACTTCTTTGCTCCATCATGTGGAATGACCTGGAGTGACGTGAATGTGCTCTACTCAAGCCTGCATGCTTTTGCACATCTACTTTCTTCTGCCTCAAATGCCCTTTCTCCACCCTCGATCAACCTACTGACTGGGTTCCAGCAGCCTAGACCTTCTCACGTGGTTTAGGAATCAGCTTATGCTCATTTGCTTCTTTCTATATACTGTGAGCTCATTGAGAACAGCAACATCCAGTTCATCTTTATAGTTCTTTTTTTAAATTTTTTTTTTTAATTTTTATTTATTTATGATAGTCACAGAGAGAGAGAGAGGCAGAGACACAGGCAGAGGGAGAAGCAGGCTCCATGCCCCGGGAGCCCGATGTGGGATTCGATCCCGGGTCTCCAGGATCGCGCCCTGGGCCAAAGGCAGGTGCCAAACCGCTGCGCCACCCAGGGATCCCCCATCTTTATAGTTCTAAGTGCCTGAAGGCATTTGATATGTGTTTGGATGGATTTGGGGGAATACATGCTAAGGTTGGAGAGATAAGGGAGCAGGATTTGAAGGCTAGGAACAGGAGTTTGGATGGTTACAAATAGGGACTGGTTGTTTCTTGTTTAAGGGAAGGGCAGGACAAAGTGAATTTCGGGAGAGAGATGCTGGAGGGGCACCATCTGGGTGTGAAGAAAGGAGACTAGAGATTAGGGTTGGGCAGGAAAAGCTGGAGGGGAAACTGAGTTGGGGAAAAAGATGAGTTTCTAGGGCAGAAACAGGCAATAATAGTAATAGCTATCATTTCTTTAACATCTATACCATGTAAATGCTGATGCTTTACTGGCCTGGGTGGACTTCATGTTCTTGCAGAAAGGAGTTTGACAATGCCTTTCCTCCAGTGCACCTATTTGCTTTGGGAACTTGTTTGCTGTCATTAGTGAATTGCGGTGGAATCTCTTGTATCTTTCTGCAACCCCAAATTATTTGGAAATGAACCCCCATCTCCCAAAACAGAGGGACCAGGAACTCTGACACCCCTGAGATTTAAGTCTACAAAGACATGACTGATGGGTGGGGAAGGCCCAGGTGAAATTGGACTTCAGGAAAGGATGGTCAGTTTCTCAAGAGGAAAATCTCTATGAGGGAACATGGATTTGGAGCCAGTGACTCAGACTCAGTGCCCTACAGGGCCGCTCCTTAAATGGTGTATATTGTGTGCAGTGAGGGTGAGTTCAGGTGTAGGTGGATAGAGGTAACTCTAGAGTAGTGTGTGTGTGTGAATTGAGTGAGCTCACCACTCAGAAAGTGGGGCAGCTTTGCAGTGGGATAGTTCTGACTGGGTTTAGTAGAGTTGGATCATGTTCCTTCCTATTGCACTAATGTCTAGGGAAACCTATGGATGCCTACATTAAGGCCTATAGAAGTCAGTAAGCTAGAGTTTTATTCCTTCAGGACTTCTAGGATTTAAGCCAAGAAACTGACACCAGTGACATTAACAGGTTACTGGTTCTACCAAGTGGTGGATCTGTTGTTCCATTATTAGCAGTGGCAGCAGGTGCTTGGCTGTCCCGAGCTGGGCAGAGGCCAGCTGGCATGGATGACTTGGTCAGAATGGCATCTCCACAGGGCTGTTAGGGACCATGGATGGCAGAACTTAGCTCAAGGGGTATCCTCGTCTCCTTTCCACCAGGCTGCAGAAGTAGTAAGCAGTAAGCAGTGCCATTTATGGACACCCAGGCACTATGGGAAATACTCAAAAAAAGAGCAAAAGATAACCCCTGAAAAAGACTGTAACTTCCTATTTGTAGAACAGGATGAGGTTTAGCAACACCTGGAATGTTGTTAGGACTGCAAAGTGTCAATCCTAATTGAATCATAAAAGCTATAGTTTAACAAGCCCTCCAAGTGATTTTTAAAAAAGATTTTATTTATTTATTCATGAGAGACAGAGAGAGAGAGAGAGAGAGAGAGAGAGGCAGAGACACAGGCAGAGGGAGAAGCAGGCTCCATGCAGGGAGCCCCATGTGGAACTTGATGTCGGGTCTCCAGGATCATGCCCTGGGCTGAAGGCAGTGCTAAACCACTGAGCCACCCGGGCTGCCCCCTCCAAGTGATTCTGATAAACTTTAAGGTCTAAGAATGATTGACTATGAGCTGCAGAACTAAAATCATTTGAACTCAGACTAATGATGTCTTAGTTATACACATTCATAATCTATATAGACTCTCCATAATCTATACTCCTCAGAACAACCCACTTTTCTAATGGAGGACATGAAGTTACTCACTCCTCCCTGTGGGCAAATCCAGTCTATGCCTCTACTCACTCAGCCTCTCAGCTGCATGGACCACAGGAACCAATTCTTCTTGGAAGCACTCTCTCATCAGGGCTTCTGTGACAGACTCTCCTGGTCTTCCTCCTAGGACATATAGGAGAACAGTGAGAAAGGAGGATGGAAACAGGGACAGGTCCTGCAGCACCTCTTAGACTACAAAAAGACATCTAGTTGCCAAAGGAAGCCACTTAAGGGTTTTAAGCAAGAGAGTGAGGTGATTTCTGCTGTAGAAGCTGCTGTACAGGGAAGGTACCAAGAACAGGCAAATACAGGAGGAAGCAGGGAAAGCAGTCAGAAAGGCTCTCTCTGCCATCTGGGAGAGACATGATGGTGGCTTTGACTGAGGTGGAGGCAATGGATGTGGGCGGAAGTGGAGAATGGGCAGCTCAGAGGCAGAACTGACAAGACTTAGAGGATGTTAGGGTTGACTCCTGAGTGTGGGGCCTAAGCCAGTAGATGCTGAAGAGATGATGCACCATTTGTTGGAATGGGGAAGACTGAGGAGAAACAGATCTGGAAGTGGGGAATTAAGAACTCTTCCTTAGATAATACAGGTCATGAGATACTATTAGAGAGCCCAGTAGAGATGTCAAGTAGGAAATTAGATAGGAAGTGTGGAATTTAAGGGAGTCATGAACCCATAGACAGACCATTCCTTCCATGGAAGGAGCAGTGGTCACATAGGGAGAGAGTCAGGCCAGAGGAAAGAGATGCAGGTCCCAGCCCTGGGGTGCCAACATTTGAAAGTTGGAGAGAAGAAGAGCCAGGAAAAGAAACCAAGTGCTTGATGAATTGCTTGGTGGCCCCAGGCACACAGACAATGAAACCTAATAGGTCTTAAGACATAGGAAACAGGGGATAGCAGAATTTTATAATTTTCTAATTAATTAAGAGGCCAAGCCTGTTGAGAATATTTCTAAAGAAAAACCAACCTTGGCCCAATAAGGTGGCCAACTGAATGTGTTTCTGCTGATCCCTGGTTACAGAACGTCCATGATTAAAAATAAACAATAGTTTGTCTGATTGGAGGTTCTCAACCTTTCTATATAACATCCCAAACCATCACATTTCTTATCTTTTCTTTTTTTAAAAGATTTTATTTATTTATTCATGAGAGACACACAGAGTGAGAGGCAGAGACATAGACAGAGGGAGAAGCAAGCTCTCTGCAGGGAGCCTGATGTAGGACTCAATCCTGGAACTCCGAGATTACACCCTGAGCCTAAGGCAGAGGTTCAACCACTGAGCCATCCAGGAGTCCTGCAACCACCATATTTCAGAGAATAGTATCCAAACTGCTTTCATCCCCAGAGAAATGGTATCTGATGGAAGATACAAGAGTTTCCAAAATGGGCTCTGGGTCAGGCTGAATGAGCCAGAACATTTTCTTTTTAATCAAATAAATCCACATAAAAATAATAGAAGTGGGACTTCTGATTCTGACCGAGATGAAATAAGGCCACTACAGCCTCTGAATTGTATGGACTACAACTTAAAAACTGGACATAACATGGGAAGCAAGCGTACAAAGGGGCACCTGGGTGGCTCAGTCGGTTAAGCACCTGACTCTTGATTTTGGCTCAAGTCATGATCTCTGGGTCGTGGGATCTTGTGTTGGGCTCCTCACTTGCTTGAGATTCTTTCCCTCTCCCTCTCCCTCTGTGACTCCCCCTGCTCTCAAATAAATAAGTAAATCTTAAAAAAAAAAAAAGGAAATATATGAGGATCTTGAAAGTCAACAAAAGAAGATGAATTGTGGAGAGAAGTAAGCTACATAGAAGCAAGTTTCTTGTGTTTTCAAATTTTTCCTTTTCTCTCACAACTTTCACCTGAGGGCAAGCTACCAGTTGCAAAAATGAGTGCATGGAGGGGGAGGGGGGAGAGAAGAGGCTACACCTAGAGTGAAAACCCCATCTTTCTGGAAAGAACAACCAGGAAGAGAGGATTGAAGAGAATATATGTATATAATCCTCATTTTTTTCCCCTCTCTCAGCTTTTCCCTGAAGGTGGACCCTCCCTGAGGAGCTGTGCTTTGGTGGCAGTTCAGGCAATTAAAATTCCAGTTGCTATCCCCTCTGACCAGAGGCACCAGAAAAGTGGCCATGGGGACCCGGGTGCTGGGAGAACTCATGAGACAGAGAGAATGAGCAGGGGACACCTAATTTTGTGTAGGAACCTGTCCACACCATGGGCTTACACTCGACCTGTACTTGAATGGATCAGACCCAAATCAGCACAGCAAAGGCTTTGAGAACTGAACCAACAGTGAAACCACTGCCCACAGGATATGAAGCAGAACCAGCAGTCCGAACCTAACTGGGTTGATCGACTGTCTGCTGTAATGAGAAAAAAAATTCCTTGAATTAAAAAAATGTCAATTTATGTTTTATCTAGTAATTTTTTTTTCTCATTAAACTTTTGTTTTAATGGGTCTCAAAATTCTGCGACAGATTTTTGGTCAAGTTGTTTCCATTAAAACGTACTGATTTAAAAAACTAATAACTTAAAACTGCCACACATGCGCACACACACACACACACACACACACACACACACACACACACAATGGTCCACAAAACATTCTCCTTTCCTTCTGAAGGTTTTACGATGCATTGTTACCATTAACCAGTCTTTTACTATTAAACTTAAATGGCCAATTGACACAAACTGTTCTGAGACCATTCTTCCACCACTGATTAAGACTGGGGTGGCAGGTATTGGGGATAATATTCATTTAGCCTTCTGAGCTTTCTGGGCAGACTTGGTGACTTTGCCAGCTCCAGCTGCCTTCTTGTCCACTGCTTTGATGACACCCACAGCAACCATCTGTCTCATGTCACGAACCGCACAAGAGCCCAGAGGAGGATAGTCAGAGAAGCTCTCAACACACATAGGTTTTCCAGGAACCATATCAACAATGGCAGCATCCCCAGATTTCAAGAACTTGGGAGCATCTTCCAGCTTTTTTCCAGAATGACGATCTATCTTCTCCTTTAGCTCAGCAAACTTGCAAGCAATGTGACCCGTGTGACAATCCAGCACAGGTGCATATACAGCACTGATTTGGCCTGGATGGTTCAGGATAATCACCTGGGCCATGAAACCAGCTGCTTCCATTGGCGGGCCATTTTTGCTGTCACCAGCCACATTGCCACAACGAACATCTTTGACAGATACATTCTTGACATTGAAGCCCACATTGTCCCCAGGAAGAGCCTCACTCAAAGCTTCACGGTGCATTTCAACAGACTTGACTTCAGTTGTAACATTGACTGGAGCAAAGGTGACCACCATGCCAGGCTGAAGAACACCAGTCTCCACTTGGCCCACTGGGACAGTACCAATACCACCAGTTTTGTAGACGTCCTGGAGAGGCAGACGCAAGGGCTTATCAGTTGGACGCGTTGGTGGCAGACTGCAATCCAGAGCTTCAAGCAGTGTGGTTCCACTGGCATTCCCATCTTTATGGGTGACTTTCCATCCCTTGAACTAAGGCATGTTAGCACTTGGCTCCATGCTAACCAGAAATTGGCACAAATGCTACTGTGTCGGGGTGGTAGCCAATTTTCTTAATGTAGGTGCTGACTTCCTTAACGATTTCCTTGTATCTCTTCTGGCTGTAGGGTGGTTCAGTGGAATCCATTTTGTTAACACCAACAATTAGTTGTTTTACACCCAGTGTGTAAGCCAGAAGGGCATGCTCACGGGTCTGCCCATTCTTGGAGATACCTGCTTCAAATTCACCAACACCAGCAGCGACAATCAGGACAGCACAGTCAGCCTGAGATGTGCCTGTAATCATGTTTTTGATAAAGTCTCTGTGTCCTGGGGCATCAATGATGGTCACATAACACTTGCTGGTCTCGAATTTCCACAGGGAGATATCAATGGTGATACCATGTTCACATTCAGCTTTCAGTTTATCCAAGACCCAGGCATACTTGAAGGAGCCTTTTCCCATCTCAGCAGCCTCCTTCTCAAATTTTTCGATAGTTCTTTTGTCGACCCCACCACATTTGTAGATCAGATGGCCAGTAGTGGTAGACTTGCCAGAATCTATGTGTCCAATAACGACGATGTTGATGTGAGTCTTTTCCTTTCCCATTTTGGTTTAGGTTTAGCAGTGATTTTCAGGACACCTGTGTTCTGGCAGCAAACCCGTTGTGAAAAATACCTAGTAATATTTTATAAAGGTATAAAATCTGTTAAATATCATCAGCTCTTTTGGAATCGATTGACTTCCAATTGCGTGCTGATTCAATGACTCAATTTTTACAGAGGACCACATACTGCTTCTTTGGATATATTAATAAAAAAATTAAATCCTTAATAAAAGAAAAAATTCTTTAGAGGACTTTAATTGTACCCAGAGTTTATAAAACATAATATTAAAAATATGTAGTATTGGGGTTCCTGGCTGGCTGAGTTGGTGGAGCATGGAACTCTTGATTTCTGGGTGGTGAGTTTGAGTCCCACATTGGGTGTAGAGTTTACTTAAAAAAAAAAAAATCTTAAAAAAAAATCTAGTGAAAGATCTAAATGTGAGACAAGAATCCATCAAAATCCTAGAGGAGAACACAGGCAACAGCCTTTTTGAACTTGGCCACAGCAACTTCTTGCAAGATACATCTATGAAGGCAAGGGAAACAAAAGCAAAAATGAATTATTGGGACTTAATCAAGATAAAGAGCTTCTGCACAGTAAAAGCACAGCTAGTATCCAAGATCTATAAAGAACTTATTAAACTCAACAGCAAAGAAACAAACAATCCAATCATGAAATGGGCAAAAGACATGAACAGAAATCTCACAGAGGAAGACATAGACATGGCCAACACGCACATGGGAAAATGCTCCGCATCACTTGCCATCAGGGAAATAAAAATCAAAACCACAATGAGATACCACCTCACACCAGTGAGAATGATGAAAATTAAGAAGACAGGAAACAACAAATGTTGGAGAAGATGTGAAGAAAGGGGAACCCTCTTGCACTGTTGGTGGGAATATGAACTGTTATGGCCACTCTGGAAAACTGTGTGGAGGTTCCTCAAAGAGTTAAAAATAGACCTGCCCTACGACCCAGCAATTGCACTGCTCGGGATTTACCCCAAAGATACAGATGCAGTGAAATGCCGGGACATCTGCACCCCAATGTTTATAGCAGCAATGTCCACAATAGCCAAACTGTGGAAGGAGCCTCAGTGCCCATCAAAAGATGAATGAATAAAGAAGCTGTGGTATATACATACATATATATATATATGTGTATATATATATATACAATGGAATATTACTTAGCCATTAGAAACTACAAATACCCACCACTTGCTTCGACATGGATGGAACTGGAGGGTATTATGCTGAGTGAAATAAGTCAATCAGAGAAGGAAAAACATTCTATGGCCTCATTCATTTGGGGAATATAAAAAAATAGCAAACGGGAATAAAGGGGAAAGGAGAGAAAATGAGTGGGAAATATCAGTGAGGGCAACAGAACATGAGAGACACCTAACTCTGGGAAATGAACAAGGGGTAGTGGAAAGGGAGGTGGGCAGGGGTTTGGGGTGACTGGGTGATGGGCGCTGAGGGGGGTGCTTGATGGGATGGGTGATATGCTATATGTTGGCAAATTGAACTCTGATAAAAATAATTAATTTATCAAATAAGTATCAGGATACAATGAAAGTTACTTAACGTAAAAAGAATAAGAAAGTGTGACCAGTTCTCAAGAAACAATTAAGAAATGCCAATCCAAGATAACCCTGAACTTAGAATTATCATACAGACTTTAAAGCAGGGGTGGCAACTGTATCTCATGAACTAAGGTAAACATGCATGAAGCGAATAATGGAAAAATAGACATTCTTGGCAGAGACATAGAAACTATACATAAAGAACCAAATAGAAATTTTTTAGAACTGAAGAAAAGCTAACAGCAGAATGGAGATGACAAAAGGGAGAGTCAATGAATCTGAAAATAGATCAATAGAATGTATTCAATCTAGCCAACAAAGGGAAAAACAACTGAGGAAAAAAAAGAACAGAATCTCAGGAATCTGGGGAATATCAAAAATTCTAAATAGGGGCACCTGGGTGGCTCAGCGGTTGAGCATTTGCCTTTGGCTCAGGTTGTGATCCTGGAGTCCTGGGATCGAGTCTCACATTGGGCTCTCTGCAGGGAGCCTGCATCTCCATTTGCCTATGTTTCTGCTTATCTCTGTGTGGCTCTCATGAATAAATAAATAAAATCTTAAAAAAAACAAAACAGAAGTTCTAAATATTGGGGTACCTGGCTGGCTAGTCAGGAGAGCATGCAACTCTTGATCTTGGGGTTGTAAGTTCAAGCCCCACGTTGGGTGTAGAGATTACTTAAAAAATGAAATCTTAAAAAAACCCCAAAGTTCTAATATTTATGCCATTGGAGTTCCAAAGAAGAGAAGAGACAGATTGATGTGGTAAAATGTTAGAAGAAATAATAGGTCTTAAAAGATAAGGAAAGAGGGAGGAAATGCCATGGATTGGAGGAGACCAATAAGTTGTATAACTACACGTTCTGTGGGATCCTGGAATAGAGAAAAGACATTGGTGAAAAGCTAATAAAATCCCAGTGAAGTGTGTAAGTTGATTAATAATACTGTACCAATGTTAGTTGCTTCAGTTTTATCATCATATCAAAGTTATGCAAAGTGTTATTATTAGGGAATGTTTGGTGAAGTCTATTTGGGATATCTGCATTATTTTTAGAACTTTTTTGCAAGTCTAAAATTATCTCAAAATAAAAAGGTTTTAACATTTTTAAGTAAAAGGAAAGAAGGAAGGAAGGGGTAGTGGCTACATTAATGTCAGATAAAGTACACTTCAGAACAAAGAATATTACCAGTGATAAAGAGGGACATTATCTAATGACGGAAGTTAAGTCACCAAGGAGACCTAACAATCCTACATGTGCACGCAACTAACAACAGAACTTCAAAATACATGGAGACAAAATGAGGAGAACTGAAAGGATACATAGACAAATCAACAATTATATTTGAAGACTTCAACACTTGTCTCTGAGTAATTGCTAGAACCAGTGGAAGGGAAATCAGTAAGGATGTAGATGGCCTGAGCAGCACTATCAACCAGCTTGACCTAACTGGCACTTTCAGAGCGTTCCACTCAACAGCCATTGAACACATATTCTTTTCATTTGAGGTTTGCAAAATTAGAATACCCTTGAAGAATTACGTATTGATCTGGGATCATCAAGAATAGATTTCCCCTCTTAGAAAGTCAGAATTCTCCAGGACACCTGAGACAAACTTGAGCTTCTGTCAGAGATTTTCAGCATATGAGTGCACGTTACTTAGAAATCTTGTATAACTTTAGCCAACTGGAGACCTCCTCTGATGTGTCTGCCTGGTATCTCCCCAGGCATTGGTGGCTCTATATGGCTGCTATCTGCTTTGATGTTTGCTGTGACTTCCAGGAAAGGAAGCACCTCCCCTAAACTAATGCTATATTTGGTACATAATCTAAATCAGTTTATCAGGAAATCAGCAAATGTATCAGGCCTAACGCCATTTCTTCTTACTCTCTCATCTTTTTTTTTCTCTCATCTTTTGAAAATGAGGTGGTGTGTGTGTGTGTGTGTGTACATACACAAGTCCACGCACCTGTGTGTGCACATATCTTTGAGTCTTATAACACATTTCGGATATTTTCAGGTTCGTGTACCATCAGAGATACTGATCTGCTATGTAGTTATGGAGGACAAAATGTGTTCATGTCTTAATCCCTGGAACCTGTGAACATGTGACCTTTCATAGTGAAAAGGAGTTTACAATGTGATTTTTTTTTTTTTACAATGTGATTAAGTTAAGAATTTTGAGATGAGATTATCTTGGATTATTTGGATGGAGCTGGTGTAATCACAAGGATCCGTGTAAGAAGGAAACAGGAGATGAATAGTCAGAATCATTAACTCCACCTTAAAAAAATTATTTGTTTGAGAGAGAGAGAGAGAGCACAAGGTGTGGGAATGGCAGAGGGAGAAGGAGAAGCAGGTTCCCTGCTAAGCAAGAATGCCAATGCAGGACTTGATCCCAGGACCCTGGGATCATTACCTGCGCCCAAGGTGGACACTTATCTGATTTAGCAATCCAGGCTCCCCTAACTCCACTTCTCATGTCCACATTCTACCAACACTCACTACCTTTAACTTATGGATGAGGAAGAGAAGACTGAAAGGAAAAAAACCCAAAACTATGGGTTACCTTATTTTTCCCTTTCTTGCTATGCCATTTCCAGCATAAGTGGTTAAAACTAATATAAAGAAGTAATGGAAGTAAGAAAGGATATGGTAGGTCATTTGTGTTAGAACACTATTGTCTTCTTTCTTAATACCTGCTTATCAACTGGTTTAAGAGTCAGAGTTCCTGGAAGTATTTGCAAGTCAGTACAGGCCCTCAGCCCATAGGGAAACCAGAAGTGATAATTAAGCACCATGACTCGATGGAGCGCTCAGGAAGGAGACATGGCAGAGGGACAGCAAAATCTTGTCTTCTCCTCACCATTAAAAGGTGAATTATAAAGAGGGAAGGAGACTTACAAACTCTATTTCATACTAAACAGTGTTCTGAATGAGGTCCAATCAATACAATACAAATTTGAATAATTTACTATTTTAACTAATTACGGAATCATAACAGGTTAGCTATCTTTATATCTACCTCCTCATCCTTATCTTGAAAAAAATTACCTCCTATTTCACATGTCAGGCTTTAACAGTTATGGCAATTGGGCATTCAATTTAACTCAAAATTTCCTGGCAACTAATGTGAGAAAATAAAACTATAAAGGAAAAGAGAGAATGATAATGTTGTAAACAGTCTTTCATTCACTCATTTGTAAAAAAAGCTCAGAATAAGAAATAAACAGAAAGGTTACTGTCTAGTTTCATATCATCTCCAAATTATTACTTGTCCTCGATTTGGGAGAATGTATGTAAGTATAACGGGTTTATTGGAGTATAAACATGAGCTGGCTTTATTTTTTCCAGGGCCTGCTCCCTGATGGTGGTTGGTTGAACTTTTCTTTCTTTCTTACTGGTAGCTCTCTTAACAAATTCTCTCTCTCTCTCTCTCTCTCTCTTTTTTCTTTTTTTTTTTTTTTTAAGATTTTGTTTAGTTATTCATGAGATACACAGAGAGAGAGAGGCAGAGACACAGGCAGAGGAAGAAGCAGGCTCCATGCAGGGAGCCCGACGTGGGACTCGATCCTGGGTCTCCAGGATCACACCCTGGGCTGAAGGCGGTGCTAAACCGCTGAGCCACCCAGGCTGCCCGAAATTCTCATTTTGATCTCTAATTTTTTATTCTCCTCCAGGTTGTGAGAGTTCTCTCAGTATTTAAGATTCAATTCTGCTCAAATTTTCATTCTCGCATCTGATGCTCGTGTCTCCTTACTTGACCCAGTACGGTTGTCAGACTCCTTGTGCCTGTCCTTGCTTCCCTGACTGGCCATCAGCACCAGATATGGCAGAAATTTGATTGCTGGTTACTTTTGGGGTGATTTTGAGAGCCCTGAAGGAAACTGCCCACAATATGATCACTAGGTGTGGGAGTATTAGACCCTGGAACAATCTGCCTTTATCTCACTGTCTGAGTCTGCTCAGGGTGCTATAACAAAAAATACCATGGACTGGGTAGCATAAACAGCAAACATTTATTTCTCACAGTTCCGGAGGCTGGGAAGTCCAAGATCAACGTGCCAGCAGATTTGGCATCTGGTGAGGCCTGCTTCCTGGCTCACAGATGGCTGTCTTCTCCATGTGTCCTCATATGGCAGAAGGGACAGGGGATCTATCTGGGGTCTCTTTTATAAGAGCACTAGTGCCATTCATGAGAGTTCCACCCTCATGACCTAATCATCTCCCAAAGGCCCTCAGCTTCTAATATCATCATATTGAGGTTTCAACATACAAATTTTGGGGGCACACAAAAATTCAGTCTACAGGACCCACCCAAGTGTTTGTGAGGCCATCCTCAGATGGTCTACAGCCAACAGATGCTCCCTGAGGCCTCTTACCTGGCACCCTGTTAGGTAGCCCAAACCCAGTCACCTTCCCCTGCTGATATTTTTATTGGGCACAGTAGGTGGCTAGCTGCTTCACAGCACCCCCTCTCAGTTCTGACAATACTGTCTTCTTCCTCCTTTTCCAAGGGTATGAGGCACTCCTGCAGAAAGAGATGGTTACCACCTGCCCAGGGGTGGGGACAGTGAAGGAGGGAAGAACATCTCTTCCTGATCAGGAAACTCTTCAAAGGCCAGCCTCCAACACCTTCTAGGCCTCACCCATGGAGCAGGCACATGGGGTGGTGGAAAGCAGTGCTTGGTAGGATTAATTTTCCTGTTCTCAGTAAGCCCTAGGCTGATCCATAACAGCTCATGGCATGCTAAATTCAGAATGTGGTATGTTTTATACCCAGGTTTGGGCATTCATTTGGATTCCTGAATGACATGAAAAAAACCTTCCTCAACATTTTATAAGGTATAAGTACCTGCACTGAAACCATATTATCGACCATCAATTATCAGTAACCTGCCTTCATCTTGAGCCTTGTGCTAAGATCCACAGTGAATACAAAGGCTTTAAATATATTTTTTTGCAGGCAAAATGGTACAGATTAACAGGGAGACTGATCAAATATGTTAACAGAACAATGAAGAAAAACAAATACCCAGAACAATTACAGTAGCATATGCTTTAATATTATACCCATTTTGCAGAGGAAGGAACAAGGCATATTTATTTAAATGGGATGAAACTAGATGTCTTCACTTTATCCATGCTTTACAATTACTTTTTATTTGGAAAAAATTTACAGAAGAGTTGAAAAAATAGGATAGAATTTTCATATATCCTTCACCCAGCTTTCCCTAATGTTAACATCTTACATAACCATGATACGATTATCAAAACTAAGAAATTAACATCGATGTAATAGTATTGACTAAAATATGGACTTTTTGAATGTTACCATTTTTTTTTATCCCACTAATGTCCTTTTTCTGTACCAGGATCCAATCCAACTTATCATTACTCTGTATACCTAGTCATCATGCCTCCTGGGCGTCCTCCAGTCTGTGACCATTTCTCAGTGTTTCCTTGTCTTTCATGACTTTTAACACTTTTAAGAGTTCAGGTCAGGTATTTGTAGAATGTTAAGCAATCTGGATTTTTTCCTCATGATAAGAATAGGGTTTTGTGGACTTTGGGGAAGGATACTATAGAGGTGAAATACCCTTTTCCTTGATCATATAACAATGTGATTTGTAAGTGGTGAGTTACCCTTGACCACCCTTTAACCACCCTTGGTTAAAGTGGTGTCTGCCAAGTTTCTCCACTCTAAATTTGCTTCCCTCTCCTACACTCCCCCCTTCCATGTTCTATTTGTTAGAAAAGAGTCACCAAATCCAGCTCACACTCCACACTGAAGGGGAGGAGAATTAAGTTCCCGGGGAAGTATTGATTCATTTGTGGATGTGTGTTAAAGTCATCACAGTAAAGTACAAATATTTGAAGGGAGATCTTTGAGGCTAAGCAACTATCTTACTTCTCTCTAATGTGTCATCCACTAATTTTAGCATTCATTAAGACTTGCCCACAGCAATTATTCTGTGGTGTCTTTTTTAAAATTTATTTTTATTTTGTTATTTTTTAAAAAATATTTTATTTATTTATTTGGGAGAGAGAGCGTGAGAGGAAAGAGCATATGAGCAGGTGGGTGGGATAGAGGAAGAGGGAGAAATAGACTCCCCTCTGAGCAGGGAACCCAACGCTGGGCTCCATCCCAGAACTCTGGGATTGTGACTCGAGACAAAGGCAGACAACCAACTGAGCCACTCAGGCACCCTTAAGTTTTTAATTCCAGTTTAATTAACATACAGTTCTGTGGTGTCTTAGTAGTGATTTTGTTTTTTCCTCATTTCTTCTATATTTATTATTCAGAATTCATCTGGAAAGAAGATTTCTCCCTTTCTTCCATTTTATTCACTTATTGATATGGACTCAAGAATATTTATTTTGTTCTAAGTTATACATTTATATCATAATTTATTTTTATTGCTGAGATTGTTCTACCTTTGCCTTTGGGAGCTCTTTTATTTTTTTTTTAAATTTTTATTTATTTATTTATGATAGTCACACAGAGAGAGAGAGAGAGGCAGAGACACAGGCAGAGGGAGAAGCAGGCTCCATGCACCGGGAGCCCGACGTGGGATTCGATCCCGGGTCTCCAGGATCGCGCCCTGGGCCAAAGGCAGGCGCCAAACCGCTGCGCCACCCAGGGATCCCTGGGAGCTCTTTTAGATGGCTCCTTCCAACATACCTTCATATTTTCTTGTGTTTTCTTCCCCTGCCACCCTCTTCTCTTTTTCTTTCTTTCTTTTATCTACAAGACTGTCAAGTTCCCCCAGGCCTATAAGTGGCCATTTTTCCAAGGAGCTCTGGTTCCTTTTATTGAGAATGATATTTAGAAACCAAGAGCTGGCTGCTAAGTGTGTTCATTGCTTCTTGGGTATCAATTCTTCTAGACCCTCTGGTGGGATAGAACTAAGAAGTATACGTATGCTAGCCCATGTATACACATCTCTATATTTATTTCTGTATCTATTCATATATATATATATATAAAAGATTTTATTTATTTGACATGGAGAGAGTACAAGCAGGAGGAGCGGCAGAGGGAGAGGGAGAAGCAGATTCCCAGCTGAGCAGGGAGCTGGATGCAGGGCTTGATCCCAGGATCCTGAGATCATGACCTGAGCCGAAGGGAGATGCTTAACCGACTGAGCCACCCAGGTGCCCCTATTCATATATATATATTAAAATAAACAAGAGTTCAAACTATACCTCCAAATCTAGTCTGGCACCACAGAGTTCATTGTAGCCTTTTCTACTCGCTTATTTGTCACCTCTTTTTCTGATAGTGAGAAACCTGTCTCTCCTTATCTACATTTATTTATTTGTTCAATCTTAGCATACATTTAACGTAGTTTCAGAATTGCTAGACTATATTCCTCTGAGATACGAATTTACCAACTAGAGTGCAGTGTTTATGTACAGTTTGTATGCCTTTATCTTACAGTTTCAAGTGAAAGCATAGTTTTCCAAAGTTAATTAGGCCAGCTCCTCCCCCGCCTTCAGTGAGGCTATATCATCCATCTGTAATATAGTTCTGTTTATTGTCTTAATCTTCATTCCATTATGGCTTCCCCTGATAGAGTGTTTAATGAAAAATTTTTACATATAATAAAAGTCACTTGTTGTGCTATATAGTTTTTTTGTGTTTTGACAAATTCACAGTCGTGTATTTGCCAGCACAGTACCAGTACAGAAGAGTCCCATTAACCTAGAAATTCCTTTGTAGTAAAATTCCCTTTGCCTAAACCTGGCAAACGCTAATCTGTTTTCCATCCTTAAAGTTTTGCCTTTTCCATGTCATATAATTGGTATCACACAATTTGTAGATTTTTTTAGGTCTAGCTTCTTTTACTTACCAAAATGCATTTAAGATTTGCCCGTGTTGTTGCTCAAACCAATAGTTCATTCTTTTTTTATGTTCAATATAGATAACCTTATTACATGGATATACCACAGTTCATTTTTCCATTTACGTGTTAGAGGACTTCTGGGTTATTTCTAGTTCCGGCAGTTATGAAAAAAGCTACTATAAATAGGCATGTATGGGTTTTTGTATGAACACAAATATTCAATTCTCTTGGATAAACATCTAGTAGTGGAATGGCTGGGTTGTATAAGTGTATGCTTCTGAGAAACTGTCACCTTTCTAAAGTGGATAGTACAATGAAAGACAGTTCTAATGTCCCACATATTCTCTAGCGTTTGATTGTCCACACCTTTTTTCAACTGGAAACTGCTGTCCCACTCCAACTCAGACTTCTCCATTCTTTTTGGCCTCTGCCTGGATTACAAACTGATCCATATTCTCACTTTGCATCCTGCTGGTATTCGCAAAGGTAATGATTTTAGACCACTTCATGTTTCCACCATACACTAAAGTACTATTACATTTTTAATCTACTAATTGTCCTATAAGGGAGTTTCAGCAAACATTCTTAGGTTGGTATGAGAGATAATAGCACCCTGCTTGAGAAGAATTCCCTTCTGGCTTTCTCAGACATTGGCTTTTGTGAGTTTCCTAACTTCTGTGCATCTCAGCATTTTTGTAGTCTACCTGAATGAACCACTGAGATATATAAGGATGGCCAGCGATCTTTACCAGACCTTGTAGTGGCCATGGGTCTGGCAAGCATAGCCTACTCCACAGAGCTCTTCAGCTGGGTTTCTGGGTTCTAATTCATCAGGAAGGAGTTATGTGTCTGGTCCCTGCTTGGAGTCCCTGTCTTCTGACTTGACAGCTAGCACATTCTCATAGTCACTAGAAGTGTCATTTGACATTTCTTCTTCGTGTTTCATCTGACTACTCTCACTCTGTGCAGATGGCTGACAGGTCACATGTTCCCCTAGAGCCAGGAAACTCCCTGATTTCACAACAAATTGGATGTGGGTACCTGGACCATCCACCCTGCCTTCTATGTTTGAGGATGTCACTTCTTCCTCCCCCTGCTGCTGGTTTCCATTGGTGTGTGCTGGTGGAACATTTTCATAATCTCTATAGCACTGGAAAACCAGACAGGACTGCTTCCCCTGGATGGTCTCAAGATTCAGCCCTGCCATATTGACATAGTCATTCGAGGTCTCCGAAGAATCTTCCCCATCGCTGAGTGGATCATTGCTTTCAGACCTTAGAGACCCAAAACTGATGTGGTCACTGGCATTCCCACAGCCCTTGTCTCTTTCCTCAGTAGACTCCAGCTCCTGGGCACTTGGGAGGGCAAAGAGGCTCGTGGGGGTGCTGTCAGTAGAAGCTAGAGCCTTAGCAATCTCTTCTGCTGTGGGCACATTGATGTAATCTCTTGAATCCTCTGAAGAAATGCTCAGGCAGTCTCTGGCTGCTCTGACATTGACATAGTGTGCTGAGGGAGTGAGGTCCCCACACATCTGGAGCCCTGTGGCATTGTCATAGATGCCCACTGCATAGCTGCTGGCATGAGTATGGTCTCTGTGCAGCCAGAGGGTATTGCCTGCTTGGGAGGGCTATAAGCAAGAAGAGAAAGCCAGTGACAGGACTGAAGGAGAAATACAGGTGAAACCTTTCTACTTCCCCACCCAGGACCACTATCTAATAGTTCCTTCAGTTTGTTCTTTACCTTGTAGAACATCTCTAAGTTGGAGGTCTCCAGTTGCAAAGCTTTAGATCATGGGCAGGTATGAGTAGTGTGGGCTAAGTTTAGGGAACACAACAGTGTAAATGTGATGATAAATTGCTGCTGGTTTTTGGTCACAGTGTGGGTGTTCAATGGGGAGTGTGTAGAGGGGAATAGTATGAACTGGAGAGAGCCTGCTACCTCTGAGCCTTGAGAGGCAATAGAGTACAGTGGCTAAAAGTAATGACTCAGCCTTAGACTCAGGGTGGAAATCCCAGCCTCGCTACTCTGTGCCGAGTTTGGGCAAAGTTACCTAATCTCTTTGTGCCTTACCTCCCTCGCAAATAAAATGGGGATAGCCATAATATCCACATAATATGGGTTTTGTGAAAAGTAAGTGTGTGACTATGCATAAGGTGTTGGGAATAGTTTCTGACACATGGAAGACACTAACAAATGGTTGTTATTATTAAAGGGGCAGCTGGCATACGGACCCAGCCCATTGTGGCCATTTAGGGATGCCGGTCTGATGTTTCCAGAGTTTCTGACTTTTCAAGAAAAGCTGGACATCCAGATTTTAATGTGAAATCTTTTAGATTTTTAAATGTTGGCAACTGGTTCCAAATGTTGTTCATCTACTACACAGTCCGTAGCCAAACATGTGTTGTGGCCTCATATCAGTTTGGGATGGAGTGCCAGAACTCGCTTTGGCAGTGACGTTTCCTCCTCCCTGCACATTATCAGCCATGCAAGCTTGGTCCCCCAGGAGTTTGTAGAGGTGAGAGCAGAACCCAAGGATGGGATATGTGGGAGGAGCACTAGAGGTGTCCAAGTGCTAACTGAACGTAAAGCTCTGGGTAGTAAGAAGCTGGGTAGCAGCAGGATCAGCAGCAGCAGTAGGACTGTGTTCATCTGAGATGACCACAGAGCCAAGGGACCGATTCTTCAACAAGAAAGTGAGAGCTTATCTGTTGGAGATGAGGCCCCTGAGCTTCCAGGTCCCCCCTTTCCTGTCTTGGTTGTCTCTGCCCCAGTGTTGTGGGGCTCCTCCTTGAGGGCTGCCTTTAGAGCCAGATCACAGGACACACTAGGTCATTGTTATTCATTGTAGTGTTCCCATGGTAACCTCAAAAATACCCCACGTTTGATCAAACACTTTCTACACCAGCTACAGTCCTCAATGACTTACAAACATACCTGCTATTGAGGATAATTGAAACCATTTGCCATGGGCCCCAGAAGTAATTCCCAAAAGCAGGGTTTTAAGGATGTTTTGAGCCCCCACAGCATTGTTGGAATATTTGTTTCCTCTCTCGAGGTAGGATACAGCATTGGAAGGGGACAATACTCATTTGAGTGAGCTGTTACCCTTGTTAAAACAATACATTTCCATTCTAACACCGTATCTTTGAATACATGTGCCCTGGTATCTTACTTAGAATCCTGAACAACTGTTCCTACCTTTCATGATTTTTGTCCCTGGGCAGTAGGGAGGTCCCTGAGGCTAGTCTTCCCAATTTATCAATAGGGCCACAGGGGACATGCCAGGGGACATGTCGTTTGCCAGGAAAGGAGATCTGTGACCTGAACTTATTTACCCCAGTTCTGCCAGAGAAATGTCCTCTCTCCCAAGGGGCTTGTCCTTTCCCTTGACTCTTACCACAGGATCAGAAGGAGGGCTATCATAATTTCTGGAAAGGAGGCTCTCGGTACTGAAAATATGGTTACTCCTTGACTGCCGTCTCCCTGAAAGGATAGAGAACAAATCCTGAAGATAGCCAGCCAGTCCCCTGAGCGCTTCCACCTCGATGGTCCCCGCATCGTGGTTGATGTGGGTTTGTGTGGTGTTGGTATTTGAGGCCGGTGTTCTGTGGTGAGAGGGGCAGAGCTAGGGAGAATGATGTGCTCTGAGGCCTGGGACTGTCCTCTGTTTTTAACAAGGACCAGAGGACACTAATTAGCACAGAGTTTAGAGCAGCTGGGGAGGAGGCTCCTGTAATGCCAGAGGCCATGCTCTTCTTCTGTATGTGTCCCCCATTCCTGGACATACCCATCCGTCCTTTGCTTACTTCATATCAGGACAAATAAAAAAAAAAAACCCCAACCCAGACACCTCCCAGCTCCCTTTTTATAGCTCTGTAGGCCCCTAATGGAGTTACAGCCTGCTTCTGACTATCCCGTCCTCCTCCACGCTCCCTGAAGGGCAGAAAGGTCTGAAAATGTAAAGAAAGTTGCTTCTGAAAAAAAAAAAAAAAGTTGCTTCTGGGGCAGCTGAGCAGTTTAGTGCTGCCTTCAGCCCAGGGCGTGATCCTGGAGATCCAGGATCGAGTCCCACGTCAGGCTCCCTGAATGGAGTCTGCTTCTCCCTCTGCCTGTGCCTCTGCCTTTCTCTCTCTTGCTCTGTGTCTCTCATGAATAAACAAATAAAATCTTAAAAAAAGAAAAAAGGTGCTTCTGGGTATGAGAGGTGCATTCTGGATGAAGTTCAGTAACATTTGTGCTCTGCAGATTAGAAAGAAAAACCTACCCAGCTCTCCTTGCCTCTGGGGTAAGGAGTCATAAATATTTTTGGCTCCTTGTCTGGGTCGAGACAGAGAAAGTAAGGGCATGACGGTAACTCGGAAGTAAGGAATGTGTCCTGCAAGACAATGAGAGAGATGGAGATCTCAGTGGGGGCAAGTGGTACGGAATGCAGGGACCCTTAGGGATGAGATAGTCCCTGAAAATATTCCCCATCCTCACTATGTATCATAAAAAATACATTTTCACACTTGCCCAATTCCATTTGAGCCAGAAGACTGGGAGAAGAAGCAAGTGGGCAAGTAGGGGGTGGTAGGAAAGGGTGGGCATAAATGTCTCAGGGCAATGACCTGCAAAGTGGAACTCTGATTGGCACTGAGCCTTTTAGGGGCATGGCTTAGACTCTCAAAAGTGAGACAATGGCCAGTGTATCAGGGAAGAACAGAAGAGAACAGAGTTTATGTCTGGAGAATAAACTTGGCCTTGAATGCCAGGCTAGATGGTGGATCCTCGTGTGTCTCCACTTGGGATAATCAAAGGACTCACGCTGCTTCTTCCATTTATTCCAGTTCCATAGGCTGTAGAAGATCAGAGTGGTCAGTAGGACGGCAAGGAATCCTGCAAACCCAGAAAATATGGCTCTGCTCTGGTCTTTCTCTCTGTGGGGAAAAACAAGGGCCATTCTCCAGCTGTAGGAGGCTGAGAAGGCTGGAGAAAAGGTTTTCTGCAGGAATTGGAGCCTGAGGACTTGGAATGGGAGCCGGCCGGAAAGCTGAGGTGGGTAGGCTGTGTGGTTGAAGAGAGTGTCTTCATTGTGGACAGAAGGAAGCTGGGCATTACCCCTTTGGAAGCCCTACTGGATGCCAGGGGTTTGGGTGTGTGTGAAACTCATTTAATCTTTACAACATCTCATCTCTCCTTGTGGCCAGAAACCTGAGATTTAGACTCAGAGAGGCTGAGTAATATATCAAAGATCACACAGGTGGGAAGGAGCAAAGATGGAACGTGAGTCTAGGTCTGTTTTGGGGCCCAAAGATTGTGTGCTCTTTCCAGTGTACCACACTGTCCTCCAAACTGGCAAAATCAGGTTCACCTGCCCTTGCTTCCTCCTCATTCCCTATTCCTTGGTGTCCTGTCTTGTGTGGAAGAGGGAGCTGCTCTGGGACAGAGTCCGGCTTGCAGGCATTTGAACAACCCCCATGTATGGACTTGCAGAACTGGTCTCCAACAATACTTGCTGTTTTGTGGAATGTGACCCACACAAATGCAGGAGTGAGTTTCTGCTGCTTGTGGTTCCCTGACAGCAATGGGTTGCTGCTCTGCTTTGCCTACTGGAACAAGAAGAAGCCAATGGAGGATACAGCAGGAATGGCCAACAGACCCAAATATTAGAAGCCAGGTCAGCTAGTCCTAGGCTTGTTTACCCAATTCTCCTGGACATTTCTGCTAAACTGCCCAATGGACATCTCAAACCAAGTATGTCTGAAACAGAATGCCTGTTCTTCTCCCATAAGCCTGCTTCTCCTCTGGTGTCTCCCATCATCTAGTGGTTGGAGCTATCCTTGACTGCTCCTTTTCTTTCACACCTCAATTATTCAGTCAACCAGAAAATTCCATCTGCTCAACTCTGGGCATCTTTCCCAAACCCAATCACCTCCACTCCTCCATTGCCACTCCTGGCTTCCACATGGGTCTTTGCAGTAACCTCCCTAGTGTGTTGCCTTGCCTTCACTCTTGACCCCCATATACTATCTTCACACATGAGCCTGCATGATCCTCCTCACAGTAAACCAGATCACGTCCCCTCTCTTCCTGTGACCCACATGACTTTGATCACACTTGGGATAACATCCACAATCCCTACTCAGTGAGGACTTCATGGCCCCTTATGGTCTAGCCTTTGCCCTCCTCCTCCTCTTCTTTCTTCTTCTTCTATCTCTCTTTTTAAAATATTTATTAATTGAGGGATGCCTGGGTGATTCAGTGGTTGAGCATCTGCCTTGGGCTCAGGTCATGGTCCTGGGGTCCTGGGATTGAGTGCCACAACGGGCTCCCTGCAGGGAGCCTGCTTCTCCCTCTGCCTGTGTCTCTGCCTCTCTCTGTGTCTCTCATGAATAAATAAAAATAAAATCTTAAAAAAATTATTATTTGAGAGAGAGAGAGAGAGGAGGGGTAGAAGGAGTGGGAGAGAGAATCCCAAGCAGGCTCCAAGTTGAGCATAGAACTGATGCAAGGCTAGATCCCATGGCCCTGAGATCATGACCTGAGCCGAAATCAGGAGTTGGACACTTAACCTCCTGAGCCACCCAGGCGCCCCTCTGCCTACCTTCTGACCTCATTTCCTACCACTTTCCTTCTGACGTGGACAGCCAGGACTCCTGGCTGGTCCGTGTCCATGCATGGCACACTGCCACCTCAGACCTCCAGGTCCTCTCCCAGGGTGGGGGTTGGGGGGGCAGGTAGCTTCATCTCTCATTTCCCTCAAGTCTCATCTGAAATATCACCTGCTCAGACAGGCCTATTACTCCCAGTCCCCTTAACTCTGTTCTGGTTTTTCTTTATACACTTAAGACAGATTGACATTTTATTATATATCCATTTGTTTGTCTATATCTGACTTTCCTACTTGACTGTAAGCTCCAAGAAGCCATGGACTTGTCCATCCTATTTACCTGGTACCTGGAACAGTGCCTGGCACTTAGCAAGGGCAGGGTGAATATTTGTGGAATAGATGAGTGACTTAGTAAACACGAATGAACATAGTAGTTATCTGGGGGGGCTTCAGGGTTCTGACAGCTTCATAAATTCAGTACCATCCATGCTCCTTCCACCTGCAGGTGACATATATGTGTTTGTCATGATAATACATTTATTTCCCTAAATGACAGTGATTTGAAATTTATTATTGCTGAGTTGCACTGTTATCACAGCACTGAGATTCATACCTACAAGTGTTGTTAAAGTTTCAACCGCTCTTGGACTTTTTATGTTTGTTAGTATGATCCTGCAAGTTTTAGCAATAAAATGTATAGCCATGCTGAGTTCTGTGAGATTTTATATCCTAAAAACACATCTTTATACATCGATGATTGCATTTTCCATTCATGGAAAGTCTTTAGGACCTAAAATACATCACTGAAAGAAAACAGGCCTGTTGTTTCCATCATGGTGGCTCCTAATTTTTGAGGGGGAAGGAGGAGAGTGGTTGTTGGGACCTGATACAGGGATGATTGAGGACAGTGACTGGGACCTCTGGGAGGTAAGAAATCCACCCAGGCCAGACAGCAAGGTCTAAGGACCCTCTCTCCCTGCAACTTCCTTTTCTCACCGATACCCATTCCTTCCCTCCCAGCAGTCCTGGGCAAGCTTCTCTAAGCCTAGAATTTGGTGGTCTAAGGGGACCTGAGGGCAGTCGTGAGGGCTAGGAGCACTGCTGGGGTAGAAGTGCCCAGGGTCAGCCAGGGCTGTCTGTCTAAATCAGGGGAGGGTGGAGCTCACCACCCCGAGTTACTCACCTGTCCAGGCTGCCGGCAGTTACCTGCAGAGTCCTGGCTTCCAAGGTCCTCCCTCTGATTTCTGAAATGGTCGGGGTGATCACATCCATGGTCATAGAAACCTCTCTGGCTTCAGCTTCTTCTTCTAAGCTTTCTCTCAGTTATCAACAGCTAACACATGCCACTTCTCCTGGCTCTTCCTAAGTGACCATCCATCAGGAGAAAAGGCAAAATTGACTTGTGTTTTGCATACCACCATAACCACTTTTTTAAGTAGATAAGAAGACTAGAAATCCTCCTCATCTCCATGTTTTCCAATCTTTCTAGAACTTTCTTTCCCCCAACATTGCATCTACCTGGCGTCTACCCCTGAAATGTTAGGCTGCATTGAGCCCAAACACAAAAACAACACGTTTGGTTCTACCTGGATGTGGCTACAGTGTCCACTGTGGGAAGCACGAACTCAGTCTGGTGCCATGCGCCCCAAGAGAGGTGGCTCAGGGAGATGCTATGCGCTCAGCCTCCTGGTGGAAGTGTGAGGAGTGTAGCGGGGAAACTGCCAAGAGGAGAGAGAGAGAGAGAGAAAGAGAGAGAGAGACTCCGTGAGAAGCTCATCCCCTCCCAACCCCCAGAGCAGAGAGAAAAGAGCAAACATTTGCCAGAATGGAAACAGAGAGTCGTCACAGGAAACGACAGCACTGATGTGCTAATGAGGCATGGGGCACAGGAAATGCTGCTCAGCTATAGCAAGATAGAAGAAGACGTGTCTGCACCCCCTGTTCCCTGGGTTGGCCGGGTGTGTGTGTGGGGGTGTGTGTGGGGGGGCACTGTGGTCTGTGGGGAGTGTGACTAAAGATGGGGCAAGGTGGTGGGGGATCCATGATTGTTCCTATGGGTTTTGGGGACGGGCTATTTTCATAGACACTTCCTGGGTGATTTTCACAAAGCTGGTCTGTGTTTTCCATTTTGAGAATCTCTGGGGATTACCCTCTGAATGGAGCCAAGGCCAGGTCAGTGTTGGCCATTCCTTCCCGGAGCCCTGCCCTCCGTGGCCCCTGGCGGCCGGCTCTCTCGCAGGACTCTTCTGGAGGTCCATCCCCTTGTTGTGCACCTGTCTCAGAGGCCAGAAATCTCATTCCTGGTCTTTTCTCAGACTTAGACAATTGTTCAGATTTGTTTCTGGCTCCCTTCTCTTTCCCTTTATCAACTTCCCGAAAGTCTCAGCACCTTGGGAGGGTCCAAAGAGAAGGGGCCAGGCCACTAGGACTTTTACGGGGATGTGAGGGGCCTCTGACCTGGCTTTCCACAGGGAAATGGACTCCCTCCCCACGGCAGGGAAGACAGCCAGTGCCTCAGCACCTCCCATCTCTTCCCTGTGGGCACTAAGGTCCCAGCTCCTGGGGACGGGGGTGGCTGTCTACCCTGGTCTGCACGTCCAGGTGCCCCCAGAGCCCCAGGGGAGAGGGTGCAGGTGGCCTGAGTGGCTCTCCCAGGAGCTCTGCCCTCTGGGCTCTGGCTGCCATCCCCCCACCTGGCCTAACCTGGCAGGAGCACAGGTGGTTCAGGGACAGCTGGTTCAAGAGCTGGACCCTGGGGCTTTGCCCGCCTGTCCTTGGGAAAGGGTCTGAGTAGAACTAGGGCTCCTCAGGAGAAAAAGACCTGTCGCACCAGGCCCTGCGGCCAGGACTGGAAGAGTGAGCTGGATTCCCCAGGCCTGTCCTGAGCTGAGCGCGGCGGGCGGCCGTAGAGGATGGTGTGGGAGCTGGGAACTTGGAAGGTGGTAGGAGAGGGTACAAGAGAAGGGCCGATAGAACCAAACCTCACGACCCTGCTGCTACTTAAAAAAATATATATATATATATTTTTCTTTTTAAAGACATTCTCCTGTGTGATCATCTGAAGACCTTGTTTTTTCTTATCTTATCCAGAGTGTCTGAGTCAGACTAATCTTTCCTCTGGTTTCCTGACTGTCTCCCCCACCGGCGGCCTCCCCACACTTGAGGGCAACAGCCTTCTGAAAGGGGGTTCCATAGAACGAGCTCCAGGTTTCCAGACCTGGCTGCACCCTGCCACCTGCTCTCCTTTCCTTCCTGCTTGTGCAACTGCCAGTCAGACCCACAAACACTAAATCGGTGTGTGAAATTATTCAACGTAGTAATGGAAGAAAACTGCTCCTTCCGGGGAAATAGGGCACATGTTTTAAACCTGATGGCTCTGGTATTTCCCTTTAACCACTTTTAATGATTACAGAGTTGAATGTGACATGTGATCCCAAAGTATTAAGATTAGGGGTGCCTGGGTGGCTCAGTTGGTTGCACATCTGACCCTCGATATCAGCTCAGGTCTCGACCTCAGGGTCACGAGTTCAAGCCCAGCACTGGGTTCCACTTAAAAAAAAAGTATTAAGATTATTATTATTATTATTATTTTAAGTATTAAGGTTATTTTTAAAAAATATTTTATTTATTTATTCATGAAAGACACAGAGACACAGGCAGAGGGAGAAGCAGGCTCCTCACAAGGAACCCGATGTTGGACTCAATCCCAAGACCTTGGGATCATGTCCTGAGCCAAAGGCAGATGCTCAACCACTGAGCCACCCAGGCACCCCTAAGATTGGTTTCAAACGGACACTTATGCATCCAAGCAAAACCCTTTGAATGGAAGCGATTGACTCTGTACTAACTCAGTGATGTGGTTTTTAGTATTACTAAAAACCTTCCAGAATCTTCTGGAAAGACAGAAGCACTGTGTTAAGAGCATCGATACAAGATCAGATCCTAAACGACTGCTTGGACAGGTCGTCTAATCTTTTTGGGTGTTTCCTTGGATGCTTGGATGTAAAGTAGCAATACTACAACATAGGTAATGCAATTATGAAAATTGCGCTGACAATGAAAAATGCTTTGCTGAGGACTTGGCATGTGCAATCTCACTAAATGGGGGGTGCTATTCTGTGATTATCTTATTACACATTAGGCTCATTTCTTTATACTTAATGGATCACCTCCTTTGGTCTTCCTCTCTTCCTCTCTTGATGCTCAGCCTACCTTTCTACCATGTGTTCCTCTATTCCTTGAGTGCAGATTTATGGAAAGTCTCCCACCACATGGCACTGGGCACACTGGCTTTGTACATGCGGTCTGACCCACATGCAGTGGTGAGCCTCAGCTGGCACCCCCTAGCAGGCACTCTGTACTCCATGCACGCCCCACTCTTGTCATTTCCATGCTCTGGGCCTTTGCACTGATTCATTCATTGTGACCGCAGTTTCTTTCTCTCTCTCTCTCCCCCTCATAAAATTCCAATAAGATCCATTTGAAGAGTTTATTGGTTATTTCCGGGTTGTGGGGCTTGAGGTATTTTGTTACTTTCTTCATTGGACTCTTAATGCTTGAATTATTATAAGGATCAAGTGTCATTTTTATAAAAAAATAAATTGGTTATTAAAATATATGTCATAAGTGTCACCACCTCTGTGAAGACTTCCTCTCCTGGAACTGGGTTTGGCTCTTCTGGGTCGCCATGGCAGCAGGCATGATAGCTCTTGATTGTTGGGATTAGTTGTTTAAATGACTGTCTCCTCAAGTAGACTTTGAACCCCTTCAGGGCAGGGACTTTGTTTTATTTATTGCATCTCTGACACAGTTCCTGACCATCAGGATCAAACGGGGCCTCTGAGAAGTTCTCTTAGGTGCTTATTGTGGCTGTGAATTCATGGCCTAAGTGTATAACAGGGTGAGCTGTTGAGAAAGAAATGGGTGTCTAGTATTTTCTCCTGTTGCGTGCTCAGCAGCGAAGGAAAGGGAAAAGCAAGCCCTTGTTATCCCTCGAAGGAAGGGCAACCTGGCTCCTGTGTTGGGTTTCCTTTGCCCCAAGGAGGGGTTAATGATGGCTTTCATATTTCTGGGCCAGAAAAATGCCAAAGTTGTCCTGTGTGAAAGACAACTCCAGCCAGGCTTTGTTCTCGAAGGCTTAGGGGCTGAGGCAAACCACAGCAGGGTGACAGCTGGAGCCTGAACGGTGGCAATCCTCCACATTCCTTATTCACTTGCTCCTATGCTGGAGGCCGTCTCCAGTCCAGGCAAGTCTGAAATTGAGAACAAAGGCTGCAAATATTCTCCTTTTAAGTTCAAGTTGAAAGAGAGCAGGATTAGGACAAAAAGATTTAGAAAATATGGAAATATTGCTCTGCTCCCTGCTCCCACTCCGCCCAAGGCCCTTGAGGAGTGAGAGGAGAATTTGGAAGCAAGCAGTGTGACTAGAGGACAGTTTTTACCCACTTAGGCCAGGCCTTTGTGGATGAGGTGGATTGGCATGGCCGACAGGCAAGAGAGCCCTTTCCTTAAGTCTGGTATCCTGAGAGCAGGGCAGACCTCTGCCTCTTTGGTCTTTCTAGAGTTTTCTGTGTTTGGCAGCCCCCTCTGGAGTCCCAGCAGCTGCAGAGCTGTGGAGCAGAGCTAGCTGTGAGGTGTGTTCAGATGAGCAACTGTTTGCTGACAGCCCCAATGCCGCCTCAGCCCCAGGGCTGTGAGCACAGGCCCCCCTCAGCCAGCCCACACAAGCAGAGGTTCTGACCCTGGGTCTCTGGGCAGGAAGGAGGCAACTCCTCAGCAGCAGCAGGGAGGGCAAGAGAGGGCAGGGGCAGCAGGGTTGGATGAAGGGATGCAGTGGCATTAGGGATCAGATGTAGGCACAGCACATCTCAGAGGAGGCCTGGAAGGCAGAGGGCCTGCCTGGGAACCAGACAGCCAATGTGGCCATAGGAGTGCAAGGGCTGGGACATGGAGGGCGGGTCAAGAGGATTTTCTTTGTTCCCTTCTTGCACAAGTGAGTAGAATGTCATTTCAATCACTTCATTGACCAGGGCGTTAAAAAACTTGGCTGGCAAGTGATAGATCTTACATTTTTTGGAACAAGCATTTTCTTTTCCCTATTCTGTGTGTCACAGGTCAACAACATGACAGAGGGCTTAGACTTACCTATGTCCTGCAGTATTAAGCTAGGCCACATATGGCATGTGCTAGTCGTCTACTTCGACCTTCCAGTTTCCCCTAGATGGTAGCCACATGATAGATCTTAAACCATAAGACAGATTCTTGTAGGCCTCAGTGAAAACCTTCCAGTGGTTTCCCACCTCATGAAAGCCAACCTTGTGATGGCTTATAGGCTCTGCCCAGCTCCTAGCCCTGTGTCTGCACTTCCCTCCTTCACTTCCCCACTTAGTCACTCAATTTCAACCCTGCCTTCTTTGTACGTCCTCAAACACATCATGGTCTTCTGTGTCAGGACCTTTGCACTTACTGGGCCCTTTGCCTGGAATCTCTTTCCTCCACATATTTATCTAAGCTCACCCTCTGACTCCCTTCACATAGCTTCACAAACGTCTGTTCATCAGAGACGCCTTCTCTCCCAAACAGCTCTTGGGACACCCGGTGGGGTTGGGGGCAGTGCTCAGTCATTTGAGCATCCGACCTTGGTTTGGGCTTAGGTCCTGATCTTGTGGGTTGTGAGATTGAGCCCCGCATTGAGCTACGTGCTCAAGAAGTTTGCTTCGGATTCTCCTCTTCTCTCTCTGCCTCTCTCTCAAATAAAATCAACAAAAGAGTAACCCTCATGCCCTGTGCTCCCTATTTGCCTTACATTTTACATTTCCTCCCTGGTCCTTGTCACCATTTGACATGCTAAGTACTTATTTCTTTATTTTGTCTCTCCTCTATGAGACCAAATTTGAAGGGGGCAGAGACTTTGTTTTGTTCCTGCTGCATTCTTGGGGTGTACAACAGTGCCTGGCACAGGGTGTGCTTGTCAAATGAGTGAGTGGACCAATACCCATCCAAGAGGAGGAGATGAGATCATAAAAATGATCAAGAGAGGCCTCTTGCAGATCTTGGTGAGTGCTCCTTAGTTTGGGGCTAGATTTTGTTTAATTTAGACAAGAAAAAGAGTTCTCATGCTTTAAGGGCTGTCGAGCAATTTGTCTTTGTTGCAGGTGTAAGTGGCCGGGCCTGCCCACACATGTCCTGGTATGTGCTAGTGTCCAATGCACTAACGATAATGCCACAATCAATGAAAGAGAAATGTCACTTAGGCATCCTCTGATGGTTATTAACAGCAATTTTAGACACTAGACTGAAAAAGGAAAGAGTGTCAGAGTTGGGGAGACCCTTTGGTCACATAACAAATTAGTAACAGGGTTAGGGTTATAACCAAGGCCTTCTCATTTCCAGGCCAGCACTCTCCACCACAGCTTAAATGAGCCATCATGCTTCTCCTCTGGAATTGTATGCCATTCCACTGGGTTAGTTAGATTTCTGGATCTCCAGCCCACTGCTCTTTCCACAGCAAATTGTGAAGGTGAGTCTGTCCACTGGATAACGATCTCAGCAGGATGGACTACAATCACTAAGTTTTACTCTTGTTGTATTTGTGCTTATGTTGGTAACTATAATGGGAAACAATCAAGACAGGATCCAAATTAGGCTTGCTTGTGTATTCAATCACATGAGACTTGTTATGGTGTCACCCACGTTTGGATCATTTCAGAGCTGGCAGGGACCTCAGAGAGGACTAGTTCACAATACCTTTAAGGCATTTTTTTTTTAAGGTGACTGCTGACCTACAAGCCAAACACGTTTTTTTTTTTTTTTTTTTTTTTAAAGCTACTTTTGTTGAACACCTGTGGGCTCTGAATCATCTCTAAGAAATGAATCCCTTTTGGATCTTCAAAGAGTAATCTGAAAATCATCCATGCATTTCAACTGTCTCCTTGTTGAGATGGAAAATCAAGCCACTCGAGAAGCAGGGTTCGGGATGCAGGTCTCCTGCCTCCTGGGCTGCCACACTTTAGAATCTTACTCCACCTCTCTGACTTCTCTGTTTTAGATCCTCCACCAAGCGGTGAGCAGAAAAAACACAAACCCCTTCTCTCTCTTAGCGGATAAGCAGTAGTTTCAGTTCCAAAGATTTGGCAGGGAAGATGCAGAGATTCTTGACTCAAAGGAAGGGTTTTGGATTACCAAGGGGGTACTTGCTCTCCCTCTTACATTGTTGAAGGCAATTGCTAGTCACTAGCCCCAACTTCCTTGACTCCACTTCCTCTTTCAAGTAAGTTTTCAGATGTATTTACTTTCAGTAAGGCCAAGCCATGGGGATCTGGAATCCTAAAACACAAATCACAGTCTTTCAGCATAGTGTTCCTGGGCCTGGCATGCAAAAAAACCCCTGTAACCTAACCAATTGTACTATGTCTGGAGGATGGTCTTCGTGGCCTCCATTACAGGAGACATTGGAGAAATCAAGTGTTGGCTGAGCCTGAACTCAGGGACCAGATCTACCTAAAGCAGAGACAGATGCACCTGGCTCTGAGTGTGAAGATGGTTCAGGTAACTCCCCTTGCTCAGACTTCATGAGCAGAAGCCAAGCTTCTGATTGTAATTTGGCTTTTCTAATATGTGGATCTCTTAAATTCTCATTTGTAAGTGTTAAGTGGCCTTCTTGTTTTGACATTAGCCTCTGAGGAGATAGCAGAGGGAGGCCATTCCAAAGAGACGGCTGTCTTCCATATGTGTGTCTTCTGAGGACAGGGAAGGATTTTTTGAAACAAGTTTTAGAGAAGTAAAGATGTATGATTAGTTCCATGTCGGGATATGGGCAAGCCCAGAAACCAGAATCCACTCCCTTTCAAGGCTGAAAGTATTACATTCTATGGATCCAGCAGGTTGTTATCTCTCATGGTTAGGTTCATGTTGGGGACAACTGAATGTTGACGGCATCACGAACATGGTAACATGTTTACATGTTTTATTTACAACAGGGTTTCTAAATTATTTGCTGGTAAAGGACATGCCATTTCTACCTTCATGCTTGCAGTGACATGAAGGCCATGCCCTAAAAGACCCAGGTCAGGGCCTGGCGATCAGTTCACTGGTAGCCAATGACTAATCTTTGGATTTGCCACAGAGTAAGTCAGCAGGGAGTTGCCTGGTTGTGTGTGTACTTGGGAGGGAACCAATAGTCTTGATGCAGAACTTCAAACAAATCAGTGACCACAGGGAGAGGATATGGTGGCTGAGAAAGGCTTGTGAACTATTATTAAAGATGGAGGGCAGAACAATTATGCTTTTTTAGAACTGGGGGTAGGGGAAAAGATGGAAGAAAAGAGCATGCACTTTTCTGTATTGTAACTCAGGCCAAGGAGCTGAGCTGGCTTTAAACACCATCAAAATAATACTTGGGGATCCACTGGTCTATGCCAGAGAGCTACTTTGAAGGTCATTCTTCTCCATGCCTTACTGCACACTGGGGTTAAGGGGTGTAGATGCTTAAGATTCAGTCTGGCATCGTAGAGAGGCACAGATCTCAGGTCCAACCAAGAGAAGGTAAGAGTAAGGGGAAATACAGGGCCCAGCTTTAGAAAGGACTCTAGATGTGTGTGTGTGTGTGTGTGTGCGTACCTGCCTGTGTGCTTCACAACCCTTTCTGGCAGGGGTGATTGGTTCCCTAACCTATAAAGGGAAAAAAAGAGAGGTAAGTTTTGTTCTGCGAATGATTTCTGTTCTTCAAACAAGATCTTGCCCCCTGTTAGGTATTATTCGTTTCTTTCTCCCCAAGCCCTGTTGAAAGAAACGAAGTAGGCAGTGTGCCTGTGTCTGTGGAGAGCAGGCTGGGGCAGGCAGGAGAAGCGGGGACAAGACTTCATACTATAGAAGCTTTTTCCTCTAGGGCTGGCTCCTCCTTCAGAAGCAGCCTGTTCAAACAGCCAGGAGAGTTTGGGCTGTCCTTCCCCATCATACTTTTCCTAACAGACCGTGGGGAGCCCTCCCTTTGATGTGTTCAGAGAGAGAAGGAACTTGATCGAGGGCGTGGATGAAAGATGCAGGGAGTTCTGAGTCCTGAGACATGGAAGCTCAGAACCCAAATGACCTGCCAGGAAGCCATTTTGGCCTGAACCTGGGGCCTAATGGGTCATGCCAGAGACTCGGTGCAAGGGACAATTAAAAGAACAGAACTGAACAAAAAACCCTGGGGAAAGGAGGGACTGGAGAGACCCAGAGGCAAGGCAGGAAAAAAGTGCTAATATCAGGGGAATGAATTTTCCCAGAAAGTGTTTCATTAAAAAACAAAACAAAACAAAACAAAACAAAACGCAAAGAGATTAAGAAAGGACTGCCATTCTGACTCCCATCCTTCCAAGTCCATCTTTTCTCAAAGGCTCCAGTGTCGCAGGGCCCTGATCGTGGATTCTGCCTGAAGCAAGCTGAGCGAAGTCTGTCCCGCCAGCACATGGGCCTGGCCAGCAGGGCCACAAGTTGCCAGAGGGACATGTTGGCGGAGAGGCATGTGGCAGGGCCAGTGACAAGCTGAGCTCTGGGCTGGCATGGATGGGGTTCTCCATGTGGCTGCGGCGCGTCCCTTCTCAAACTCCAACAGATCACTCAGTGACATTCCCCACAGGTGGAGACACATTGAGGACAGCACAATTACAAGTGGGCATGGGTTTTTATTCTCAGTGCACGGCAGTACTGGTTTCTGCTCATCAGCAACAAGCTTTATTGGTTCAAAAAAAAAATTATCCCCTTTTTTCCCATCTTTTCAAACTCCTCTTCTTCCCGTCTCAGTGGACAACATATTTGAATTTCAGATTTGCCAGTTTACAGCATATTTTTTTCCCTAAGAACCATATAAATACATGCAAAAACATTGTACAGAGAGCTTAAATAATATCAGAATGCAAATACAGATTGGGTGCACCAGTAAGCCGAACTATAAATTATGGCAATACACACTGGCATCCACAATGCTTGGATATCGCCACGTTTGTTTATGTCATGCAGACCACAATAGTCAATCTTTTGTTTTGTTTGTTTTTCTTTTTTATACAAAAATACCAGTGCTTGTTATACTAGTTACTGAAAAAAAAAAAAAAAAAGGAAGAAACTCAAAATTCCTATCTGCGTGCCAATTTGAAAAGAACAACGTAAGATAGATTTGTTGGCACATATATATGGCATATTCACATATGGCATATATACATATGGGGAGCAAATGTGAACCAAAGGCCAATTTGGTCACGGGGAGTTCACTTCCCTCCATCTCTCCTCATCAAGAGGAAAGGGGACAGCAGGCCTGACAGCAGAGCCGGGAAGGCAAAGCACTAGGCAGTGAGCTTAAAAGAAGGGTGTCTGGTCTATTCTGAGGAAAAGGTTGGAATGGCTTCAGAATAGCAGGCATTTACAAGGCCTCATCCCCACCACTGTAGTGGGTGCTCCCTAAATATGGAAGGTGAGGAAGTGTGCACTTTGTGATGGTATCACGGGCTGCTTCAATTGATTGTTAGGCAAAGAAAGCAGGAGAGAAAGGAGGTGAGGCATTTCGAGGTTGCAGGACGTGCGAACTTGCCACACACAGTCCCCTTCCCCCCCCCCCGCCCTGGTTTTTGGCAGTGAGGTAATCGCTCAGATAGAACTGTGCAAACTTTCCCCTCTGAGGCTCAAGTGGAAGAAGAAATTCAGACACTAAGGAACCCACAAGTGTCAGAAGGATTGCTTGATGGTTTCTCTCATACCTTGAGGGATGCGGGGAGTCATTTCAGATGGCAGAGGGCACCTCTAGTAAGGGCCTACCCAAGACGGTTGCCCTAGGCCAGAACTGGCCTTGGTTACTTCCACTTAGAACTATCTCCCTCATCTCCTATATTGCACACAACCTTTCTAAGGGAGAGGAAATCCTAAATCAGATCCTCGAATAAAAACTCACTAATGGAGGACTCCTGGGGCCAAGAACCCATAAAAATGGGTGAAAGAACAATAAAAAATGCAAACCCCCAATCAGCACATCCTTGCAGCCCAAGAGAGGTTCACATCTTGGGTACCACTCTGCCAGCTACTCAAGAAACAACATTCGGCCAAGGCCCCTGTTTCTGATCACTAGTTACTGAAAAAGCCTGGCACCCAACTCCATGTGGGATGCACACTCATTTCTTGCTGGGTGTCCTTTCTGTGGGATGCTTTCCTTCCTATCCACAGTCCACTGTCTGTTTTCCTAGGTTTATCTAGGAGAATTATTTCCCCTTCTCCCCATCAGACCCTTTCCAGATCTAAAGCACCATATTGGGGGAAAGCTTTATTAACTTATGCCATATTTACTCACTGCCAGTTGGATCACTAAAACTGAATAGAAAAAAAACATATAAAAAACATATGCACATAAACAAACTTATCAATTCCATATCAACAAAATTTATATTAAAAAAGTCTAGAACCCAACACATTTTTTCCCCCTAAGTATAAAGATGGCTGTTTGGTGAAAGGAAGTATGGTGTATTGGTTTTAAAACCAATCACAAATATACTAAGTTGCCTGTCATGTCAAACAGCTGGTTATGTGCTCCTTCCACAGGGTAACACAACAGCACTTTATTTCAAATCCTTTAAACAAAATACATATGGCTGACTCAAAAATATCCGTTTCTGAGCTAAAGAAAACTATATATTTTTGCATAATATTTTATATTTTCTCTCCTACCATGGAAACTAGAAGACACATAGAAGCCATTGACTTTAAACAAGTAGACACAAGCCCTCAAGAGTAGCCTGTCAGGCACCATGAGAGTCTTTTGGGAGCAGGAATGGTACACTTGTCTCCGAAGTTTGTTATTGGCTTGTTTTAAAAACTGATCTGAGGTAATAAAAGACTCGACAGAACTAAATCTTCCAATGTACTTAATAAATACCTATGTGCACACCAGTACCTCACTCAGGTGAGCTGTTTATTCCCACATGAGTAGAGCTGTTTATCCCCTTATCTATTTAAGACAGAGAAAAGATTGCTGAAGCATGTGACCTTTATAAAACCCAAGTCAAATGTGGCAGATTGTGTAGTGATGGGGATACGTGGGGGGTATTGTTCCTTTGCTCTTCCTACCTCGGACAGCTCAGGTGGAAGGGGTGAGGGAGGAGGGGTCCAGAAGAGAAGGCCAGAGAGCAGACAGGTTTAGGCCACCTTACTCTCACAAGTGGAAATTTGGCAGTTCATAAGAGCCTGGAGCCCCACTCCCATCTCTCTTGAAAGAGGGAGACAGGCTTCATTTTTTTTCACGGGAATTGGTAGACATGAGCTAACTCACCCTGCACAGAAGAGCTTATGTCAACATCAGCAGGGCATAAACATGGAGCTCCTGCAAATGTGGCTCCACCTTGTCCCATCAAGGAACACTTAAAAAAAATCTCCTAGTGAAGTCCCCAACTCCTGAGAAGCAGGTGGGAAGGGGCTGCTTTGGGCAGTGTTCAAGGAAAGAAGGCACAGGGCTTGACTGGGCAGCAGTCAACCACATTCGGGGGAGGGCCTTGAGTGGGACATGCGGAAGAAGGGAAGAGAGGAAGGAGGACTTTTCAGGGTGGGTATTTTGCTCCTTTAAGTCAGCAAAATGTCACTGGAGTCCACATGGGATGCGTATTTTCAAAAGCAGAATATCCAAGAAGGGTTGGGGCGTGTTTAGAGACAGGACGAGTTAGGGGCCATGAGAGAGCAGAATGAGAAAGCTGAGGAGTACTTCAAAGCTGGTACTTGGGCACCTAGGCTCAAGATGTCTGGTTTCTCAGAACCTGCTGTTATGGCCCTTTGGCCTCCCCCAAGGCTTCTCAGTACTCACTCCCCCAACAATCAGGTCCTGTCCTAGAAAAGCCTTGGTGGAGGAAGGCTTTGAAAGCAGTAGTGGTCAACCTAGGGAGAATCGCATAAGAGTTGCCTCTGATGGTATGTCTTGTCCTAGACCTGCCAGCTGCTGGTCCTCAGTATCCAAGTCCAGTTGGGAGGCAGGGCCATTCTCAATCCATTCTTTTGCCACCACTTTAGGAATAGGAGAAAGCTCAGGCTTATGGTAAAAACTATATAACGAACATATGCAAGCTTCACAGTCAAGGCTGATCTCCCTGGCACTTAGAAAGGACACACACCTGACAAGATGGCAGTTCAGAAGTGGAGGGTAACCTGGCAACAACAGAAACACATTCTTACCAGCTCTCAATTGCTTCAAGAGGATCCCAGTAGCAAAGAAATCTATCTGCCTCTAGGACTAAACCAAGGGTTCCATTAGGGCCAGACGGGAGAATGGCCAAAGTTGATTCAATTCAGCCATGTCCTTTCCACTTTCTTAATCATCACCACTTAAGAAAGAAAAAAGAAAAAGAAAAAGAAAGAGTGAAGGTAGGGAAGACAGTGGTCGTAAAAGACCAAAGAACCTTAGGGAGATTTGACTAGAAGGGCAGAAAGAGCCAGAGGGCTCTAGGCATAAGTTTTGAAAATGGGAAAGTCATTTAAAAAACAATCACTCTAGAGGCTGATTCTATACATTCCATTCCTACCTCAACATATTTCATTTGGGAACATTCGTCTCTTGGAATCCTCTATTTAGCTTAAACACGGCACAGACTCATAGGGTAAAATCCAGAAGTCAGGAGATGCCGACATACATATGTATACTGGGGAGAGTCTGGGTTGGGGTAGATGCCAAGAGGACTGTAATCATTTCTTTAAAAATGACAACTGATACACCCAAGGAGTAGATCCTACCATTCATTACCTGCCTGGGGTTTGACTGGGTCCTGCTACAAACCCCAACTCAAGTTTAAGTCGAAATCCTCGTAGGTCTGTGCTCTTGCCTCTTCACGGTCAGGTGGGGGTTCACACATACTTGGGAGCAGCTGACATGACAGTGAAAAGTCCCATCATTACCTTATAGATGGGGCAGATGAAAAAGGACACGGGGAAAGTGGGGATGGGAGTCAGAGAATGAAGTTCAAACGGATGTCTCCAGGCTGTGTAGAGGGCTGTCTGAGTGGGAGGCAATGATTTGCACTTGGCTGCAGTCCACCGCATTGTTGTTTTTGTTGGCATACGGAGTGACCTCACCATCCAACAGGAGCACCCTAGTCCCAGCCTTAGGAACTTCAAGATTTTCCTCCTCATGCTCATCCAGGAGTGGTGTTCGTGGCACCTCCTCATCTATGGCGAATTCAGGGTGGGTCATGAAGTTGTGGATGGAGTTTTGGTTCTTGGGTTTCTGAATGCTTTCATGGAGGGAACTATGGAACGCTTTCACCACTTTGATCTATACCAGGGGAAGGAAAAGGAGGATGAGAAAACATGAAGGTGGGAATTGGCCAGTAGAACAAAGAACTGGCAGTTTGAGGAGAGAAACAAAACCCCAACTATGAAATACTACTGCTCAACAACCAAAACCAAACACATAAGAAGAGATTATGGAACGCTAGAAACACCAGATTTCAAGCATGGGTGGCGTGGGGTGAGTAATGGCAAACAACTGAATATTTCAAAGCTGCATTAAAAAAAAAGTAGAAAACCCAAAGCAAAGTTAGCATTCCCAAACCATTCTTAAAATGAAACAGAAAACAAGGATTCATTAGTTCTTTTGGATGGAGGGCAAGGACATTGGAACCAGGTGCAAATTAATAGCCGAACTTAAAAGATGATTCAGACATGTGGCTTTCTGTGTCGAGGCCAAACATTTTGTGAACGTGGAATGGAAAAATTACACATTGAAGTTTAGTTATCTGTTTCAAACCCGTAAAGAGCCAAACGCATACCCATTTGTACATAATATACTTTTGGGTGATAAGTGGCCATGGATACCGTGCAGCAAGGCAGACAAAACACTTGTCATTTGTGTCAGCAGCATGCAAGAAATTAAAACTCTTATACTCTCCAGTTTAATAATTGCTCTTTCAGTCAGGAAACATGTAGATATTTCTATCCCACGACCTCTGCCATGTTCCCTTCCTTCAAAGAAAGCAAAACTCCACCCTTCTGCCCCTCCCCTGGCAGATGGGGCTGAAACACAGGTATCAGAAGATGCCTTCATCCTAACTTTGGAGAGAAGAGCTGGCTCTCAGAGTTCAAATGCATGTCCATGTCTTTGGTGCATGGCACCTGTGCCTGGTCTTGCAGCTTTCTCCAGCTATTTCTAATTGTGAAGAGAGCATGATCTTATGTGGGGAAGGGAAGGGCTGGGACCAGGAGAGAAACCACCCACTCGGACGCTGTGCTCCAGACAAGTGCCTTTTCTGATGAGGTGGATGAAGAGAATGGAGGAATGGAAATAATAAGTGGTTTTAATGGGCAGAGGGAAATGCATTGCCCTCTAGGTGTCAAAGTCTCTTTCTACTGCACAAAAAAGGAAGGGATTCAGTCAATTGGGAGAAAAGGAAAAAATAATTGCTCCCTATGGCCACCCTTTGCCTCATCCATGGGCTCCAACTCTTCTGGGCAGCCTGCTTTTCTGAACTGTAGGCCTCTCTGAAGTATGATTTAAATCCTGGGTTGGTAGAATTGGGGTAGGGGCAGTAGGATGGATTCCGAGAGGTTGGAGAGAGATAGGCCATGGGAAAAGAAAGTGGCTGGAGGATAGTTTTAGTTGTGGGGAGGTGGCTGATCCTAGTCTTGTCAAAAAATTCTTCCCCCAGGAGAGAAATGGGACTGATGCTGTAGTGGGAGAGGCACAGGGAGGAATGATAAATGTTGGCATAAGGCACCTCTTCCATTCCTCTGGTGTTTCAGAAAAGAATGTGCCCCTGGAGAAGAGGCAAGAATGTGCAGACAGCAGAGACACAGTCAGGCAATGCTTCCTATCACTGTATAGACCCTTCAAGACTAATACACAGAGGATTCACTGAAGTTGTGTCTTTGCTGGCTAAGGCTCTCCTTATGTTGCCTCACTCCACAACAGCCTGGCAGACCCACCCAGGACTGAGGGTGCCCAGAACTTAGAAAGCACTGGACTCTCTGCCACTCAGTAGAATTGGCTTGATACTTCAGCCAAGAAGAATCAAGGAACCTGGGCACATATTCACTATGCTGAACAGAAAGGAAGGACCCACTTTTCCATCCTTCTGTGATTTCTATTGACCATCTGTTGGGTGAATTTTACCTGTCATGTTGTCTTTGCTCCAGATCTCGGTGAGATCAGATGGAACAGAGGCTCCCTTTGGTCTTCCAGAGGCCCCAAGCTTTAACTGATCTTCATCAAATCTTAGAGCAAGGCACCTTGAGTGAAGTGAGCCCAAACCCAGTGCCTTTTCCCAGGCCAAGAGATGGGTTCCAAGTCATACCACCCCATAGGAGTGATAACAGCTCCCACTTTTCACCTGCTTGTGAGATTTCCGAGTTTTTAACAAGTACTGCAGAAGAACAGGTACCTTTATACCACAGGTTGGTTATTTCAATATCAGTGATTTTCAAACTTCTTGCTTCTATTTTTTTTTTTGAAGCAACTGAATACTTAAAATAATTATATGTGAAGTCCAATAGAGAAAACGTATTTTTAAAAATTGGGTTTAGAGTCAGGGTCTGGAGCCCCATTTTCTGGCTTTTCCTTTCACCTGTTGGGGTGATCAATAACACTGTTACAGGTAAACAGTAAGGGAGATAAAAGTGAATTGGAATGGGTAGATGGAAAGTGTAGGGAAAATTTCTTCTTTGGGAGAGCAAGGAACAGTCATCCGGCTAGACTGCAGGGCTTCTAGAATCTAAAGGGAAACCAGCATCCTGCAAGGGAAGCTCAAAGGAAGAGGAGTCAGGGAGCTAAGCAGCACCATCTAGTGGCCTGGTGGCGGAGAGAAGGGTGAGGTGTGGAGGGCTTAGGGCTGCGCCAGAATGCTCCTCAACTCCAACATTGGCCTCCGAGAATATGTAACACATGCTGATGTACAATCACACAGATACATCACCACCAGTCCACCGCAAGGAAAGGTGGCAATCCTCCTTTCCTGATATCTGGTGCATGAGCAGTGTACGGGGAACAAGATATAGCTAGTGCAGTGGGTGATGTGAAAGCTGTAGGCAGTCTCCACTCAGGCAATCAGCCCTTCCTCAGTTATCCCTCAAAACCTCTGGGAAATGGCTCTTCTGTGGCCCCTGTCCTACAGGTAGAGGTAGTTGATTGAAGGGTGACTCTTTCTCATGTCTCAGAAGTCTCAACCAGGCTGGACCTTCAGCTATGAGGGCTAAGGGCCACTCTCTGGAGCTCAGTGAATGGACAGACGAAGACTCCATCTCCTCAGCTAAAGTCTACAGTTTTCTGTTCTCTTTTCAGAAACTAGGGGAAGAGAAGGGACTAAAGGGTTCTTCCGTAGAGGGAAATGTTAAAGATTTATCTCCCGAAGGTTAGATAAAGAACTGAATTTGCTAGGAGATCTGGGATGGGGAAGAGAGTCTTGAAATGCATGACTGTTTCTGGTAGGATGTCCAACTAAGAAGGCACAGCTGGAGAGAGAGCAGGTGTGCCTGTGTCTCTTGACTGATTTTCTGCCTTTGAAGGTTTGCGGCACACCCTCTACTGGCAACTCCATAAGAGCCCAATCAATGGGCTCTGTCTTCTGCTTAGTCTCTTTCTGCCTTCAAATCACTGGGACATTTGATGTTAACCCTTTCTAACAGAAAGGCATGATTAAAAAAGAAGAGACACTAGTTGTAAGGACAGGGAAAAACTAGATGAAATAAGGAAATAAGAGAAGAATATGGAAGGATTAGAGGGAGACGGGCTCAAATATTTGCAGGGTAAGACTTATTTAGTTCTTTGACTGTGTTTGAGCCTAAAGAAATTTGTATCTATAGAAAACCCCACCCGCCATATCTCACACCAGAACACTTTCATTTGGCCACAAAGACAACAAATAATCTAAGTCTGGTCAACCTGCAGAGCTCACAATCATGTGAACCACAGACAATGCAACCGTTCTTTCTTTACCCCACCCCCATCCCTTTCCGGGGGTTCTGGGAGGGGGGGAGGTTGGAAGTGGGGGAGGAAGAGATAAATAAAAAAGTCAAATATCTGAAGCTCACAATAGACTTAATACACAGAGACTGCTTCCCCACCAAATACCTGAATAGTACTATCAGCAGAGTGCCTGCTCTCTCCTGTGTCTCATCTGGGGAAGGTAAAATGACCAGGAATAGGAAGGCATAAGCATTAGCAAGAATTGAACGACTTACTGATGGGAACACCAGATCCTAGGTTAAACACTGACAGCATCCCAGCTGACAGGCTGGCTGAGAAAGAGGCTCCTAAAACTTTACATGCAAAATAAGGTGTGAAGGGCTGGCTATGGGGGAGACAATCAAACCAGAGGAAAGGAGAAGCAACAAAACAAAACATAAGTTGCTCTTCAGAAATTCCTAAAAAGAAAAAAAATTGGAATGAAGAGAAATACGTTATTTGAATCTTTGCATGTACATTTCTCCTGGCCAGATGTGAACACCTTGATTCTTAAACCAGAGCTTGGTTTGACATCCCTGAAAAGCGAAAGCTCAGTGACGCTAAGCCCTGTGCATGGGAACTGAACACACCTTTCCTTCATGCTCAGCTATGGTGTCTACAACAATATTGTCAGCTCATGACAGAGTGGTAGCCCAGGAGGACCATTATTATTGGCCAAGTTCAACGTTGGCTCAATTATGATGGATCTCCTGGGAGAAAAACCCAGGGGAAGGGTAGCTCTCTTCCTACTCTTTCTGGAGACCTGAAACTTGCCCCCTCCCACCTATGAAGAGAGTGCTGGGTTTTCATTGGCCTAACCTCACATCTAACCTCAGGGGATCAAGTTCAGACTCAAAGGAGCTGGAGGAGAGGAACAAAATATCCAAACAAAGCAAAACAAGCAAACAGACAAACAAACAAAAAACCAAAATAGAGCAAAACAAACAAACAAAAAACTCCAGGAAGAAACAAGCAATGCAGAGGAACAATCAGAAAACAGGACTGTTGTCTTTAAAATGGTTATGGTTTAATTGTTTTCCCACATTAAAAAAATAAAATAAAAGGGCCCACAGCCTGGGTGGGGAGTGGGATTTTTGTCCCATTTTTCAACCCTTAAGCCAAAGGTCAAAGGGAATAAACCAAAAGGAAAAGATAACCATGGTTGGTTAAAGTGGATGCCACGTGCTCTCTTGTGGTCATTTTAGCAAATCATGCATCATAATAGACTATCACTCACTGCCCAGAGTAGGAGATGAGACAGCAGCAGGAACAGAAGTGGTGGGGGGAGATGTAACTGGCGCAACTGTTACATAGGATGAGCTAGGAACATGTTTTACATCAAGATGCTGCCCCATGGTCTGTCGCTTTAGGACTCCCTTAAAAGAGGCTCCCGTCTGGAATGTGTTAATTACGTCGATCTGCAAAGAATCAGAGAGTGAGACAGCTTTGCTCCACAGTCCGAGGGGGGGTAGAAAAAGGGGGGATGTCCTGGAGGGTTTTAGGGAAGGGGGGTGGTGGTGGAAAGTGCTGGGAAAAGGAAGTTGACAGGAGCTAGAGCAAGAGAGAAGGTTCCCTCATACACTAAGGAATGGTGAGTAAAAGGGGGGAGACCGTTAATTGCACAGCACACTTCATTGAAAGAACAATTTGCCATGGAGTCCAAATACCCAGCCAGAATCTGGTCTTCTCTTCCCTTTCAGCCTATGAAGGACATTTTAGGTGTGCAGGTGTCCCAAAGCACCTACGATTTAAAGGGACTTCTCCACCCCGTGGCTCCTAATAGACAGTGATAGCTTATTCATTATGTGGACTTTCAAAAAATAAGGTGTGTCACTTAAGATAGAAGGCAAAGTATATATTGATTGAATTTTGAAGCTCAAGAACCTGTGAACCAATAAACTGACTACTAATTTTTGCAGATTTTGCAGGAAAATAACTCATGGTTTAAGAAAAACAAAAACCAAAAAACAGAGCCATGGAGTAGGCCACACACAGGTGGCCAGGGTGGAAAGGCTCCTAGACCACGACTGCTGGGCTCACTTGCTTCTGGGTTTCTTCTCTGAAATACCCTCTCCTTGGGCTGAAATGGAGAGGCCTCTGGAAAAGGAGCTCAGGAACCATCAGCCAAGCTCTTTAGCAAGAATGCCACCAGCACTGGAGATCCTGAAATGTCTGGTGACGTCTGACAATAACTCAGTTGCTAGACTGAGGGCAGGGCAGCAAGACTTGCTGGTTGTTGTTGGTGGGTATGGTGGCTATAAGTCTAGCAAGTGGTCTCTGGTTTTCTGTGTCCTACTTCTCAGAGACAGATGATTCATACCATTTGGTTACCAATGACAGCCTTGGTCTGGGGCCTGGGGCCAACCTACTATCCTTATCCTTGACCCCCTAAGTGACACAGAACAAATCAAAATAAGGCCTATCCTTCCGGAGTTTTTGAATCATCTTAAAAACTCCCACGTTTTTTTTTTTTTTCTTGGCCCACAGGTTTAATACCAAGTGCTGATTCCATTCATTTGACTTCATTTCCCCAGGTAAGAAGGTGGGAAAGTAGGCACCTGATGAGTCAGATGTTCTTATTTATAAAGCTGCCTGAGAAGCGATGAAATGTTTAGGGGTGGTTTCTGGATTCAGACCAAAGTGTGAGAAACTACCATCCCCTCATCAAAGTCTTTAGTCCTGGGGGACCGAGGAGCCTGGTCCTGTGGGAGCAAAGGGGCTGCATGTGGGGAGGGGACAGCTGGGGTGAAGATACTTTCCTTAATGGTTGTCAGTGTCATGAGGCCCCCACTTCCACCGTGAGAACGGATCCCAGGATTACCTTCCCAAGCTTTTACCCTCTAATGCTTTCAGGTATCTCTAAACTAAAGGGACCAGGATGGGACAATTGCTGGGCAACACCTGCCACCCCCAAGTGTTTCAATGAGAATGACAAGGAGGATCAACAACCCGCTGGCAGGGGGTTTCGTTAGAGTCCTGCTGAGGCTGACAACCTGATGTCAGGAGAGGGTTCAGGTCTGGGTTTCAGATGAGCACAGTCAGACTTGTTTGCTTATGGGGTTAGGTGCACACCACAGGCAGGGATTTGGTGACTGTGGCATCTTCTAGGGTCGCATCTGCTGCCTGAGCTCAGGTTGGAATATCACTCTCGCCTAGCTGCGTCCGGCTCTCACAGGGAAAGTCGGTATACCTAAAGCCATGCGGGCAGTGCAACCGAACCCAGAGGTATAGAGTCAAGGGGATGGGAATCAGCAGTGGAGGGGAAGGAAGATCCATGAATCTCAGTGTCCCCCCACCTCCCGCCCGGGGACAGAAGACCGGCGACGGGCCAAGAGATGCTGGAACGAGGGAATCCTGTCTAGGAAAAAAAATCACATAGGAGAAGAGGAGGCAGTGACCCTAAAGGGGAGAAAAGCAGACAGGTTATTTTGAAAGGAGCATACCTGAAGGAAAGCACTGGGGCTTTAGAGACAGGAGCTGGTAGCCTGGAGGGTAGGGTAGTGTTTGCAGGTCCTAAGGGAGTTTCCCTTTCTAGGGGAGGAACCCGAAGGATAGCCAGGGAGCCCCAGTGCTCCTGAGCTAGCCCTCCCTTCCCACCTCCATCACCGTCTGGCCTGTGGGAGATAAGCCCCCAGCAGGTATCCAGTGGTGAGGATCCATTTGATTTCTCTTCCCTACACCCGAAGGAGGTGTGGGCTTGACTAGGGAACTTCCTAAACCATCTGCAAGGCTCATTTTATTGAGTGGAACTTGTTTCTGGAATCTCCAGCCAACCAGCAGAGACGGATAGGCTTGTTCTCTGGAGATGGGAAACTTCAGGACTTATCCAATAGAGGTAGATAGGGCAAGAACAGGGAGAGTGGTAGGTTGACCAGTGTGCCTAGACCAGCCCTCCCACCCAGGAGCAGGTGGTTATAGGTGCTGCGTGCAAAGTGGGAAGAAAAAGTTACTGTCGGGCTACACAGGCAGGGGGCCAAGAACAGCATCTCTGCCATTTCAGAAATTACGTGAAGGGAAAAGGTTTGAGGAAATTATAGCTTCTTCCTTTTGGGGAAGCAAGTCTGAATCCTGCAAAAGATACTCAGGCACTGAGAATGACTTCTGTCATTTTTACACACATAGCCATCAGATTCCCCACCATGGCCTTAAAGCTGGAGTGGGGAAGATTCGAGAGGGTGAGTTTCTTTTACAAAGATCCTACAGGGCAGCCCGGGTAGCTCAGCGGTTTAGTGCCGTCTTCAGCCCAGGGCCTTATCCTGAAGACCTGGGATCGAGTCCCACGTCAGGCTCCCTGCATGGAGCCTGCTTCTCCCTCTGCCTGTGTCTCTCTCTCTCTCTGTGTCTCTCATGAATAAATAAATAAAATCTTAAAAAAAAAGATCCCTCCAGATAACGGCTATGTTACCCTCACAGCAGCTTGAGGATGCACACGAGGTAGGTGTACCTTGGAGATACTGGCTTAGAGATGCTGTCTAACTCCTTCTTCCTGGTGGGGAAGGAGAGACTCTGAACACCTCCCACCCCGAGGTCAGGGCTGCTGCTTGCAAGAAACCTTCCACAGGAAGCTTGCCGGCCTGATGGAGGGTGGCAAAATGGGCTTTAGAACCAACCTGAAGCTAAAGGACGATGGGTCCAGTGCTCTGGACCCTGTGATTACCTTCCTTGCAGATAAGTCCAGGCAGTGGCTGCCGCCCATCTGTCCTGAGGTGAGGGAGCTTGGGCTGCCCACCAGGATTAAGCCCCAGGGAGGGAAGAGATGTTGGCCACTGAGAACTGTCACCCTCCCCACACCTCCCACCACAGAAAGATTTCTTCTCCTGGGGGAGGACAGGCCACTGTCAGAGTACCTGAGTCTGGATACGGTTCAGGCCCCGGAACCAGAGGATCTGGCCTCGGCGCAGTTCCATCTCCGCATGGTCAATCTCATCCAGCCCCTCTGCATCCTTGGTGATCTCCTCTTTGGTGGTGCCATGCCCAGCCTCCTTCAGGAACTTCAGGGATTGGGTGGGTATTGTGGAGATTACCTGAGAACAGGTGCAGTGAAAGGGGAGACATCAGAATCAGGATGAGAGAGCTGTCACTTGGCTTGTGCGGTCAGGCCCTTGCATAGGTCACTTTCTGCCCCATCACCATTGGTGCTGTGGGGGAAGCAGTGGGAGAGATGCCAACCCACCCAGGCAAGCACTCCTCAGTTCCTACCGAATGGCAGGCCCTCAGGAAGGTTTTCTGTATTTGTGGACATACAAAGGATAATTTATATTCAAGTATTTGGCCGGCCATCTGCCTACTTGGTTATATACTGGATTCTCCTTCTGCCTCACTTCTCCTTTTCCATTTTGTCATGTGTCTTTTAAGGGAAGTAGAACTATAATGCATGGTACATAGTAGTGAGGGACAGAGACCAGAGCTAGGGGCAAACAAATCTGGGGATCAGAGAGGATGGGGAGAGGATGGTCATGTCGCATGTGTATGGGCAAAAGGGAAGAGAAGTGTTGGAAGAGAATGACCCTCTTTTTGTCATCACGTACAAAGTAATTTCTGTGTTAGAAAATGAGGGCTTGGAGTAAGGAAGTGGGTGGGACAGGCCAGGGAAGAAGGGACATATGAGTATCATCAGAAGACACAGGGCAGGCAGTTGGGCTTGCAATTCAAAACAAATCACTCAGGAAGCTCAGTCAATCAGTTCTCCTCAACAAACCGATGAGTAGACAGGGCTGGGATGAGAGAGGGAGTTCAACATGGAGTCAGGCATATTGAAATGGGAAGGATGTCTGCTGTTAGATGCTTGGAAGGAGGGGCTGTTATCTGGCATCAAGGCTGCATGGCTACAGGTAAGACTAGACCCAGATGGGGGTTTCAGGTAGTTGGTGAAACAACCAAGCTTCACCCAGGTGTAAAAGGGCCCACTGGTAAAGAAACAGCACCAGACAGAATAGGGTGGAGGGACTCATGGTAGGAACTGGGATAGTGATGAGTCAGGAAGGCATCTAGGAGTAGGAAAGAGACAACTGCAGGTCTAGGGTAAGGCCTGCAGTCCCAGGGAGGGATCTCTGGGGCCACTTAGAGCAGAGCCATTATCCAGGTGGCGAGGTGCCCATCAAGAGAGCTTGGAGGTCTGCAAAGCAGAGCTTAGACTGGGTCAGAGTTGAGGATGAGGGCGATGTGCAAAGTGGTATCAGGGAAGGAATAAAACTTACCAGACCTGATCGTATTATTATGATATTAACGACTAACTTTTACTGTGTACTTACAGTATACTAGACATTGTTCTAAGTCATTTCTGTGTCCTAACTGATTGGCTGATTAACAACGATTAATGATGATCCTGTCCTAATTTGAGGAAACTGAGGTACAGAGTGGTTAAGACATTTGCTCAAGGAGATTCAACTCCTAGAAAGGAGATGTGGGATTCAAACCTGGGGAGTTGGTCCCAGAGCGACTGTCTTCCCTTCTCCCCATCTGTGTGCCCTGCTGCTTCTCTAGAAACCTTGTGGGTCTGGATTTATCTCAAGTGAGAGTCAGCCATTCAATCCAGATAAGGTCATGGTGAACACGAGGGGGCAGGGGGGCCGTAAACTACTTTAGCCCAGTAGCTCACAGCCAGACTGCTACTTCACCTGAACAAAGACTTCTACTTTATAAACTCTTCTACTTCTAAGACCCTTTGTTGTGTTTTTTCCCTTTCAGCAAAATTTCATTGAAAATTTCCACTCCTGTCTCAGAGACGCTAAGGGACCTGCCATGCTTCTAGGCATGGTTAGAGAAGAGAACTGAAGCCGCTGAAGTGCTGCTGGACACTGACCATTCTACTCTGGGATCCTGCAAGATGGAAAGACCTTGAAAACTCGGGGTAGGTAGGGGAGGGAAGAGGAAGATGAAGGTAGGAGCTGGGAGGTCCCACAGGTGCATGTCCCATCTCCTCCAGAGGACAGAGTGTGCCAGCTGTGTGCACATGCAGGGCGAGCCTGTTGGTACTCACCTGGCCCCACAGCAGTTCTCCAATGCCAATGAAGAGACACCAAAACCACTGAGACAGGGTGAGCTTCGTACAACTGAAGGGTTTACCCCCAAATTCCACGATGATAATCTAGAACAGAGAAAGAGGCAGCCCACCATTGGGGAGGCGAGTAAGAGGCAGCTAAGCCCTCCAGCCAAGGCCACCAAAGCTATGTCAGCCCCCTGCCCCATGATCCCTGTGGGGCAAACCCTGATCTGCTCATTGGAGAAGGAAAAAGAAGAAATCCAGAAGGGGAGAAGGGAAGGCAGTCTTTATAGAGACCCTGTTGGGGAGACAGATCTAGTTACCATGAATATTGTTAAGGTAAGAGCTGGTGGATCCAGGGGGGCTGGTGGCTTCTGGTGACTAAAGCCAGTGGATGACCAGCAGAAGGCACAGAGATGAAGAGGAGGAATTGAAGAGAGGAGCAGATGAGGGAGACACTGGCCAGGGAGGGGCATGAGCCCTTTGTTACCAGGTGAGCTCATAGTCTCTTTCTTGTATCTGCAGGTTTTAGTGTACTTCTGATGAGGGCAAGGAGGAAGGAACCCAATCTTTGTACCACCAGGGCAGCCATGTCTTTGACCCCAGTTCTACAAGAGGAACCCAGGCCATGCTTATCTGTCATCTGCCTGTGCACCATCCCACCACTTCTCTCCCTCTGTGAACTGTGCAGTGTTTTCAACCAGGAACCCCCCATGAATGAAGGGGCAGGGACAAGGAGAGCCCATTCGGTATGTATCTGCACATTTCATGTGTGTTGGCAGGAGGCATGGAATGACCTAGAAGAGTGACCCTCTTCTTGGCCACTCTGTGAAATTTCTGAGCTTTTGAAAGACAAGGGAAGGATCCCATCTGTCTTATTTTATTTGCTATCAACGAGTTGGCTTGCACTGTAGCACCTGGCCCAGCAGGCTTCAGTTTTGAGTAATGTGCAAATGGAAGCCAATTGGGAATCCAAAGGCGTTCAATCCACAGCCAGAGACCTCATCATTCTCTCCCTCCTTCTCCTGGGTACCTAGGGAACCCTGTTCCCAGCATCCAACCTCTGCCATCCCAGCCCTCCTACCCCAACTCCAGCTAGAGGCTCACCTGGCTGATGAAGGTGCCCAGGACCACGGAGCAGAAGATGAGGTTGCGGAAGATGCCTGCGAAGACGTTCCTCTCTCCATGGATCTTGCGGGAATTGATCTCGTTGAAGAGCTGCATCAGCACAAAGGTGTTGAAAATAATGGTGTAGTGCTGGCTGGGTGGTGAATGCAGAGGCGCCTTCCTCCCACTATCAATGTCAAAGAATTTCTCACCTAGTGGGGGCAAAGGAAGCATCAGTGGGTTAAGTATGGTCTCAGAAAGGGCTCAGGTTGAGTCAGAACAACACACGTTGGTGTGGCCAAGCTGGTGGCTTACAGCTGGTGTCCATTCTAATGGTTCAGTATCTGAGCTACTGTATCAAATACTTTAAGTGTTAGCTGTGGTCTCAACATATCTGACCCTCTCTCCCCAGTTTGCTCCACTGACTTTGACTTCTTAGAGTGCAGTGTGGTGAGAAAACTACTAGGGTCAGGAAGACACAGATTTGAGCTTAGTGTCACTAATTACTCACCATGTGACCTGAGCTTCAGTTTTATAATCTGCAAAAAACCCCCAACTATTATAGGGGTACTGGGTGGCTCAGTTGGTTAAGCATCTACCTTTAGCTTAGGTCATGATCCTAGGGTTCTGGGACTGAGCCCCCATCGGGCTCCTGCTCACTGGGGAGTCTGCTTCTCTTTCTCCCTCTGTCCTTCCCATGCCCACTTGTGCTTTCTCTCTCTTTCTCAAGTGGATAAATAAAATCATAAAAAAAAAAAAAAAGTACAGAAAGCTACCCTGCGAAATTCTTAGGAGGAGTACGTCAACTAGCATGATGCACCACACAGGACAAGAGGACACACCCAGTGAGGAGAGTTGCCATCATCTCTACTGCTGTGCTCAGCCTGCTCAGCGAGCTCCCGTGCTATCTTCTTTCCTCCTTCTTTCCATCCTTCTTTCGTGCCTTTTTTCCCTCCTTTTCCGTGCCATTCTCTGACCCCCATCTCCACTTAGCACTGCGACCCCTGTTTCTAGCCCCAACCCCACCCTTGGCTCACCAGCAAAGACGAGGAAGAAGATGACGGTGAGCTGATAGACTGCGTGGCCCAGGATGTTCTTCATCATGGTACGTGAGATCAGAGGCTTATTTCGGCCATATGGGCGACGCTTCAACAGAGACTCTGTAGGAGGCTCTGTGGCCAAGGCCAATGAGGCAAAAGTGTCCATGATTAGGTTAACCCATAGCATCTGCACGGCTTTCAGTGGGGAATCCTGGTGGGAAGAAGTACCGGTCCTTTTAGCTTTCCTTAGAAAACAGCCCTCACCTCACTCATCAGCCTCAGCTTTGCCCTTGCAATGGCCTAGCTCCCACTAGCCACCTAGCCTTTGGATATGGCCATTTATGAGCTGAGTGACCTTGAGAAAGTTACTTAAATTCTTTGAGCCTTGGGTTCCTCACCTGTAAAATGGGGGATAATGTGCACTTTGCAAGGTTGTTTGTGGAGACCATATAAGTACTCATCATAGCGGCTGCCATGCAATGTGCTACATTAGTGGTAAATAACTTATCATCCTCCTACATGGGCAGATGGGGATCTAGTAGAGCTAACTCCTGCCCCAACACCACTGGGGGAACATGTCCTTAATCCTCAGTAGCCAAGACCCCACCTGCCATGTTCCCTAGCCTCCCCCCTCATCCCTCTCCTCTCGGCCCACCCCACGCTCCTTTCACCTGAGTGATACAGGCTCCAGTGAAGGCCACAATCACGGCCACCACGTTGACAGTGAGCTGGAACTGCAGAAACTTGGAGATGCTGTCATACACGTTTCGCCCCCACATCACTGCCTTCACAATGCTGGTGAAGTTGTCATCTGTTAGGATAATGTCTGATGCCTCCTTGGCCACATCTGTGCCTGCAATACCCTAAGTGAGAAAGGGAAGAAGAACAGCGAGGACCTAGATAAAGCAGGTTATCTACGTTCTGAACCTAGACTGTATTTCCAGACCTCCACCAAGCTTCTGAACCAGCCATAAACACAAGAGGGCACACTTGCCATGCAAATGCTAATGACTAAGCCAGGGTATTTTGTATTCTCATCTCTTCCAAAGAAAAGGAAGGGAAAATGTGTCATTGTCAGTCCACAGAAAGCAGGGCTGGGACCTGATGCTAGACTGGAAATGACAGTTATCTCTGAAATTCCTTTCTCCCTTCTCTGCTACTCCTTCACCTGAGAAATGAAGGGAAGGATAGGGAACATGTTTTATTCTACGTCCAAATCCTTACACTTCTTTTTTCTTTTTAAAGATTTTATTTTTAAGTAATCTCTACATCCAATACAGAGTTTGGACTTACAACCCCAAGATCAAGAGCTGCATGCTCCAGTAACAGAGCCAGCTAGGCATCCCTAAATTCTTGTATTTCTTTTGCCACTGTCAATGTCCCACTTAAGTCCTTGTCTCCCCCACACCTCTAAGTCACCTTACATTTTTTTCTGGGAGGAGTAGTCTGGCAGCACAGTTCAGATGTCCTATCCTTGTACAAATTCCTGTTCCTGGGGAACCACTAAAGGTTTCTCAATAGACATATCAATGGTTGAAAGTTTAGCTTTTAGAAATAGTAAATTTTCTAGACTGGTAGCCAATAGGTGAACTTGGATTCATTTTCCAGCCTGCTCCTATATAATCTTTCTGCTTAAAACCTGGTGGTTTATTCACAATTCTCTGAACCTCTCATTCACTTCTAGGGTCTAGACTTCTACTTACACCATTTCCCTAAATCTGGAACATCCTTCCTCCTTGTCTATTTAAACCCTCTCTATCTTTAATAGTCCATGTGATGCAAAACCATCCCTAACACCTCCAGCCCATACTTCTATTCCATGTCTTATAAATCCTATAATCCACAGAGGAGCTTATTCATTAATTTGGCTTGCAATAGTAGATATTTGTTCTCTTTACCTGGTAGTAATATTTTCCTATCCAGACTGCAATAAACAAATATCTATTGTAGACTATACAACTCAGTTTCCCCATCAAAGAGTTCTCTAACACATCCACACAAATGCTGTTACATGCGCTGTAAAAAGAAAGATACAAGTAAAAAAAAGAAAAGAAAAGAAAAAAGAACTATATATACTTACTACTATGGAATAATTTTCAGGTTAAGTGAAAAATAGCAATGTAAAAAAAGAGTATATGGTATGTGTGTAGATAAGTATACATAGTAGTATAAATAAGTATCACTTATCTAAGAGGATAGGATACAAATATATTATATATTTGATTATATTTTAAAGGAGCAAACAGAAGGATATACCAAAAACAAAGAAATGTTACTTGGAGTTAAGAGGGGAGGCAACAGGGTGGAGGTGATAGGGATAGAAGCTGGATTTCTAGGAATAGACTTTCTTTTGTATATTTGACTTTAGAACTATATAACTATTTTATTGAGTATAAAACAAAATTAAATTTAAAAAGCAATCTCTAGGGGCGCCTGGGTAGCTCAGTTGGTTAAGTGTATAACTCTTGATCTTGGCACAGGTATTGATCTCATGGTCATGAGTTTGAGTCCTGTGTTGGATTTCACAGTTGTGGAACTTACTTAAAAAAAAAAGAAGAAGAAGAAGCAATCTCTAAAATGGAAAGCAACATGGTATAAATGAACTGGTAAAACCAGCTGGTAGCACAATCACACAAAGGAAAAATGTCCCAAATGACTTAAAAAACCATAGTAACTTGATGGTAGAACCTAGCAGGATATACCTTTTTGATAACAGGAACTATGAGAAAAATCTTGAACTGCTTTTTCAAAAGTAATTGTATTGTTTTTGCTTTTTTGAGACTATTACCTATATTTAGGGTAAAACAAAGTAAGGATTATGTGAATACCATCAAGAATCAAAATTTTCATCTTAAGAGATATAAATATAAAATAAAGGAAGTTAAATAAAATTCGTAAATTAGAGTTCTATAATTCTTTTTTTTTCAAGATTTTATTTATTTATTCATGAGAGACACAGATTGAGAGAGAGGCAGAGACACAGGCAGAGGGAGGAGCAGGCTCCATGCAGGGAACTTGATGTGGGACTCAATCCTGGGTCTCCAGGATCATGCCCTGGACTGAAGATGGCGCTAAACCGCTGAGCCACTGGGGATGCCCCAAGTTCTATAATTCTAAAAGTGAATTGAAAACACCAATATGGGTTCTTGAAATATTTTATCTTTAAAACAAAGAAACACAAAAACAAAAAAGAAATATATATATCTTTTATAAGATATATTTCCTAGCTTAGCCCATTGAAAAGATCTAGAAACAATGATTTACTTAGTAGTAAGGAACACCCTGGCATTCAGATTGTGTTCTCTAAGTACCATTTCTCACTAAAAAGCAGGATTCCTTTGAGAAATGGATGATTCCAGATCTAGGATGAGAAATATGCATGATTCTGGAACATCTTATCACTTCAGAAATGAAGTAAGGTATTAAAGATAACTGGGGCTGTATCTAGAGGACCCAAGCAGTATTCATGAGACTAATGATGTATCAGTGTGAACATCATAATAATAACAAGAGCAATGGATTAAACACATCAAAGATACTTAAATCCATGAGTTCATAACGATATTAAAAAATAAACAATTAACTGTTTTTAGTAGAGTAACTTAGTAGAGTTAATTTAAAAAATACAACTCATGGGGTATGTGGCTGGCTCAGTCAGTAGAGTGACTTTTTTTTCTTTTAAAGATTTTATTTTTTTTGAGAGAGAGAGAGAGAGCATACAGAGACAGAGGGAGTAGCAGATTCCCCATTGAGCAGGGAATGCATGGGGCTTGATCTCAGGACCCTGAGATCATGACCTGAGCTGAAGGCAGATGCTTCACCAACTGAGCCACTCAGGAGCCCCATGTGTGTGATTCTTGATCTTGGGGTCATGAGTTCAAGCCCCCTGTTGAGCATGGAGCCCATTTACTAAGTAAGTAAAATTTTAAAATATATATGTAATTCATTTGCCATCTTTGGAGGATCCTAAAAAGTCAACTCATTTTGAAACTAGTAAATAAAGAAAAAGCTACCTTTCATATAGGAACCTGAACCTTAGAGTAACTAAATAGTCCATGAGGGCAAGGTTCTATAGAAGTCTTGAAGTTAATAAATAGAGAAAATCTGGACAATATTTTGTAGCCCCTTATGAAAGATGGGATCTAGAATCTGATTGTGTGTGACAAGAATACAATCAACAAAGTCCACACTATGCATTATTCTATGTAGACAACCGACCTGGTTCCTTCAAAACTAAATAGCTAGGAAAAAAGATGGGGTGGGCTGGAAAGCTAACATAGTGTCTATTATACTCAGAAATGCCTATTTGTGAGGTTGGTCCTGGGTGGCATCTGGAACCTTGACTCTCAGAATGCTCCCAGTCAACAATTAACTGAAAATTAATTAGTGGTTCATTGTGCCTAGACTGTGCCTGAATAATATGTGTTCTCTTGAACCACCAGCTTCCCTTCTCAGAGTCTGGAATATATTTTTTTAAGATTTAATTATTTATTTTATTTACCTTTAAATATTCTATTTATTTATTTGGGAGAGAGAGAGAGACTGTGCATGCCCACAAGGTGGGGGTGGGGGGGTGGGAGGAGACTCCCTGCTAAGCAAGGAGCTGGACTCAGGGCTCAATTCCAGGACCCTGAGATCATGACCTGAGCCCAAGGCAGATGCTTAACCAAATGAGCCACCCAGGTGTTCAAGATTTAATATCTATTTTAGAGAGAGAGAGAGAGAGAGAGAGCAAGCATGTGCATGAGCATGGGGAGGGGCAGAGGGAGAGGGAAAAATCTCAAGTAGACTCCCCATTAAGCTTGGAGTCTGATGTGGGGCTCGATCTTATCATCCTGAAATCATGACCCGAGTGTAAACCAAGAGTTGGATGCTCAACCAACTGGGCCCCAACTTTGAGCTTTCTGATCCAGTAGAGCTGGTGTGGGGCCTGAGAATCTGTATTCCTTTAGATTTCCAGAAGGAGCTTGCTTCAAAAACTATTGCTATAGATTAAGAGGTCTAAGAGATACAGAAACGACTGCAGCATATGGATCTTATTTAGATCTGATTTGGACAAAGAAATAATAAAGACAGGATTTATGAAGCCCTGGACTAGATGGCACATGGACTAGATGACTAACAATAGTAAGGGCCCAAATTGTTGTGAGGCAATGGTGTTATGATTCTTCTAGATAGAAGTCTTCGATGCACACTTATCAGAGGTGTGTATATACTAACATTCTTTCAAATGAAATGACGTGATGTCCTTTATTTGCTTCAGACAGTTCAGCCTGAGACGGGGGAAGTAAGGACTGGGGGAAACGTTCTGTGGAACAAGATGGACCAGGTATTGATAATTCATGCTGGGTGACAGGTATCGTGGGGATTCATTAGACTATTCTCTCTACTTTTGTGTGTTCTTGAAATTTCCTAGAATCAAAGCTTTTGTTGTTGGTATTAAATAGCACACCCTACAGACAGATTAATTCTTGCATCTCCTTCCACTCTTAAAAATCACCAAGAGCTCAATACATATGGGAGGCTTACAGTCACAAGCCACGTGAGTGTAAGGATGTCCTTGGCAATCTGGGGGCTTCTGCATTTGCTGCAACATCAGAAGCAACAAGTGTGCCTGTTAGGAAAAGCCAAGCACTTCTGGGACCTACCCAGATGCTGCTGAATCAAGATAGCCACCTGGGGGACCTTGGAATATGGGATTTTGAATAAACTTTCCAAGTGATTCTGATGCTCCTGACCTCACAAGTGAAAAGCAGAGTGATGAACAGTTCTGGCCATGATTCATATAGAGTATGAATTTTCTATGGTGTGCCTACACAGACAATATGCCCACCTTCATGGGCAAATTTAAGTTGGTCTCGCTTTCCTGGGTAATGAGGTGTCATGATTTCCCTGCCTGGATCATCACACTTGATGGGTCTCCCATTACACAGACTTTTATCAACCAGGTCAGCAGAAGAGTGTCAGAGAAAAGAGCACAGGGTGGGGGGTGATGGTACAGGAGGCACCAGGCTATAAGAAGCTCATCCTGGCTTCTTGGAGAAGGTGGCTTGCAGGCAGAAACAGTGTGCCGAGCTGCTTACCATGGCAAAGCCAACATCGGCTTTCTTCAGGGCCGGCCCATCGTTTGTGCCATCACCAGTAACAGCCACCACCTGCCGCTGTTCCCCAACAGTGCTGTCGATGATGCCTGGGAAGAGAGATGTGCCCCAATGAATCCACATGCGCCATCCCAGGCATGTGGCAAGCCCTCTGTTCCCCACCATGGTGCTTTTTGTGTCTTCCTCTGTGGTCCCTGCTACCACCTTCCTTTTTTCTTTCCTTTCTTCCTTTTTTTTTTTTTTTTGTGGGTAACAAGCTCACTTTATAACATGTTGAAAGTATAACCACCCTTCTGAGCCGCGACAGATCTGTCAGCTTCTGAGAAGCTGCTACTGGTCTGCCTCATTCTGTTCTGAGGTAAAGAAGGGCTAGAGGAGCACCTTATCTGGCCTTCACTCTGGCAGCAGGCATAGAAACACAGGTAATTTGTAAATAGAAGTCCAGCTACCAGCTGAAAACAACCACAGGAAGGAGTGAAGACCAGGCCCCAGGGGTGTGAGTTGGCTGACTGGTCACTTGGCGGCCATTCTGGCATAGTTGCTCCTTCCCCCTGGTGGCTAGGGGAGCAGTGTCTCAGCCTCCAGGGCCAGGAGGCAAAGCAGCTTGAATGGGGAGAGAAGCCAAGGGAACAGGAACAGCTGGAGGGTGGCAGAGCACCCAGAGAGATCCATGATTTAAGCAACTCCCACCACCTTACAGATGAGAAAACTGAAACCAAGAGAGGGGAAAGTCCTTGCAAGGTCCCAAAGCCAGCTGTGAAGCCCAACCATCATTCCATCCCATCTCAGCCAAAGAGGGCCACGTGCTCCCTAAGCAAGAAAGGAAGCAAAACAGCTGGTGTGTGTGTGTGTGTGTGTGTGTGTGTGTGTGTGTGTGTGTTAAAGCCAGAAATTAGACTTCCCAGGAGGCTGGCTTCTTCTAGCGAGGAGAGGACAGAAGATCGGGATGTCAGAGCAGGACACCAGCATATACACAAATGCATGTGTGCACACATCTACACACATACTTGATATCTGGATGCCCTTTCTCTGGAGTCCAAGCTGGGCCATCGAAGTGTGAGTGTATGTGTATGTGTACCACCTCTCTTTCTACTTCATTCTTCCCTTTTTTCTTCCTTCTGCTGGAGGCTCTGTAGTATCACCCAAAGGTTATAAATTGTTTCCCCGCAGGGTGCTCTGAGCCTTGAGTCTGTTCTCAGCAGGTAGCCTGGCTGGTGCCCTAAGGCAGCTAGGGTGTGGTGGAGAAAGCACCAGTTGATCTGAAGACAGGGTCCTGGGGGTTGAAGCTGGGCAGTCTGGGTAAGTCCTTTGTCTTCTCAGCCTCAAACCTTCTTATTGGCAAAATGAGAATAATTTAACCTGCTCTGACTAGTACATAGTACTACTGGCAAATAAGATATGATGTTTAAGAACAACTTCATTATATGTCTTACGTACAGATGTTTGCTAAACTGTCTGCTCCCCACCATGAGCTGGAGAGCTCTCCTGGGACCTCCCTATTCAAGATGAGAGAGTTGCTTTGGCCCATGGTTCTTGGCTGTCTGCCCCAGTCTGCTCTCATCTGCTCCAGGCATCTGGTCAGGAGCTGAGCTCACCTTTTACCAATGTGTGCTTGTCAGTGGGGGATGATCGTGCCAGGACTCGAAGCTTAGGCCAGATCTTGTCCAGCTTCTCTTGCTCCACCTGCCAACACCAGAGCACACCAGGTCAGTCAAGCTCAGAACAGCCATCCAGGGAGAGTTTACTTCTCCCCATACTCCGAGATTCTGGAAGAGCTCACATTCCACACAGCCCCTGGGGGGTGTTACCATGGCCTCCAAGGGAGATGAAACAGCTCAGTCTCCAAGGGCAGATTCATTGATGGTGACCATTCAGACCCTGTGTGTCTTCATTTCCCTCCCAATTTCCTACTGGGGAGTCTGTCTCCTGTTTCTTAGACCCTTGGCAGGAGGTGGGCCAGGGTTGGCTGTTGCGTCAGGTGGCTAAAGTGCTCCTAAGGTCTTAGGTTTGGTTTCTATGCAGACCAGGAGGCTCTGGTCTGTTCCATACCCAGACCACATCCTCTTGCAAACCTGTGCCACTGTTAGTCATGGGGCAGTGACACAGGGGGGTGAGGTGGAGGGAAATCAGGATGAAATCATCCCATGACTGAAAAATAAGGAAGACATAAAAAGTCAGTGATGCTGTCTCAAAAGACAGCTTATGAACGAAGATAATGAGAATAAAGAAACCTCTCAGTTTTACCACCTGAGCAGCTGCGGTAGAAGGAATAGTTCACTACGAATAGATTTCAGTTTAAAAACCACCCACTTAAAAAAAAAAAAAAAAAAACCAAAACCACCCACTTGGGGTCCAACTCCTCACAGCTCCCCCTACTGGTTATATGGGTTGCTGCCTGATTCATGAAATCATTTAATAAAGCCAATTAGATCTTCAAAACACACACACACAAAACAAAACCCAAAAACAAACAAACAAGAAAAACAAAACCCAATCGCTTTCTTTCCTGTGTCCTGGATCCGTTACAGGAGAGCTGCCTCCCACCCCGCTGCAAGATGAGGTCTTCCTAGCCAGGACCCACCTCTCCTTTCTCGTTGCGGATAAGTCGGTTGAATTCTTTGCCTTCTAAGCACAGGAAGTCATCCCCAGGGGTCACAATGCCACATTTGGTGGCAATGGCCCGGGCTGTATTGATGTTGTCACCTGTCACCATTCTGACAGTAATGCCAGCTCGTTTGCATTTGGCAATAGCTTCAGGTACCTGTGGAGAGTAAGGTGAGAGGAAAGGAGGAGGTGGGGGTGGTGAAGGGTCCCTTCATTGTGGACAGGAGAGAGGCACTTAGGAAGCAGTGCCACGTGGCAGAGGCTAGGTCTGGTCATTTTTATATTGTTTGGTGCCACCCGACTTCTGCCCTATTCATAATACTACATTTGAATTTGCCTTACTGTAGCATGAGTTGAAGAGAAAATCTGCTTGAGGAGCCAGGTGTGGAAGTGTACTCTCCCTACAATCTAGACTTCTTAGCAGGGCACATCCATACCTCATTGGGATCTGGCCACCATCTCCCTTTTTAGCATTCTCCACTTCCCTGGCCCATACTCCAACCAATCCATTCTTTATAGTCTCCTATGCCCTTGGGCCTTGACAACTAAAAGTCCACTTGTCTGAACTTATTATAAGCAGAGACCTTTTCAACGCCTTAGTTTCTAGATTACTGTTCAGCTATTCTAGGGGCAGTCAATAAGAATATGTTGATTGAAAGAAGGTGGCTAGAGGCAAAGTTGGTGTCCCAGTTAACTCTGCCTCCTGACTGTTCTTAGGTACCCAATAATAAGCTCAATACAACCTATGTTTCTCACCCCTCAGACAGCATTCACTGTCAGAATGCCAGCTTCTATCAGCTCAGCACTCCACAGTGGTTTGGGAAGCAGAAGGCACAGAAACATCTATCCCTGTACGTGAGAAGCTGTTGGGTAACGTGCCTGGGGTCACAGCTAAACATGGAACTAGTACCTCAGTTCCCATCTACTGGGGGACTACCCCCTACATCGTGCTCGGCTGGCATGTAGGCCAGAGGCTGTTGGAAGACTTCCATTCATGTTCTCCTACCCTTTTGCCAAGCCAAAGCCTCACCTCTGGGCGCACAGGGTCCTCAATGCCCACCACTGCGATACACGTCAGTTCAGTGAGGATTTCACTCTCATTGTCCCATGGGGGCTCGCCATCATTGAAATCCCGGTACGCGATGCAGATAGTTCGGAGTCCCTCAGAGGCCATGGGCTCGATGACAGTGCGGACCATCTCATCGCGGTCCTTATTCTTGAATGGAACCACTTCCCCTCTCTTGTCCAGGATTCGATTACACCTGGGGAGGCACACGGTCAGGAAGCAGCAACCCTTTCCCACCCCAGACGTCTCTACACTCATTTGCAGACATTCTGGCAATCCTGCATTACTCGTAAAGACAGCATTCTTGGGTAAGAAATCTCTATCCATCATCCAGCCAAGTCCCTTTTCCCAAGGTGGGGTGATCTGTAGATGGATCCGGTCTAGGGAAGCCGAAGGTATGATTCTCCCATGTTGTCTGTTCCTACTCATATGTGAATGTGATGCCAAGAGTCATTTGTGGATTACCTCCTCTTTTGAACTTCTCAAAGGTGGAGAGACATTTTAAATTCCCGGTACGTGAATAGTACTAGAATGGTGTTCAGTGCATAGGGTGTGCTCCACAGGAATGGGTTGGTTGAAAGAAGGTGGCTAAAGCCAAATAAAGGCCTGGTTAATTCTATAGCTATTGGCCCTGTACCTATGTCGGTCAGCCTATAATGACCCATGAACAGTCTAGCTACTTGATGAAGTTATGCAACTTCCTATAAGTGGAGTTGAGCATGAGAAGGAAAAAGGAACATAGAACTAACATTTGTTAGTATTTGCTATGTGCCTGGCATTTTACATACAGGCAAACCTTGTTTATTTTTTATTTTTTAATTTTTATTTTATTTTATTTATTTTTTTTTAAACCTTGTTTAATCACACTTTGCTTTATTGCACTTTGCAGGCACTGTTTGTTTATTTATTTATTTATTAACAAATTGAAGGTTTGTGGCGACCCTGAATCGAACGCTAATGACACCAATTTTCTAAAAGCATTTGCTCACTTCATGTCTCTGTGCCACCTTTTGGTAAGTTTTGCAATATTTTAAACTTTTTCATTATTATTGTATTTGTTACGGTGATCTGTGATGCTACTATTGTAATTGTTTGGGGACATTACGAGTCACATGCATATAAGATGGCAAACTTAATTGATAATGTCGTATGTGTTCTGACTGCTCCACTGCCTGGCTCTTTCCCGTTCTCTCCTCCTCTCCCCAGGCCTCCCCATCCCCTGAGAGACAACACTACTGGAGTTATGCCATTAATACCCCTGCAATAGCCTCTAAGTGCTCAAGTGAAAGGAAGAGTCTCACATGTCTCACTTTAAATCAAAAGCTAGTAATGATTAAGCTTGGTGATGAAGGTGAGTCAAAAGCCAAGAGAGGCTGAAAGCTAGGCCTCTTTGCTCCCAATAGCCAAGCTCTGAATGCAAAGGAAAAGTTCTTGAAGGAAATGAAAAACATTTCTCCCATAAAACCAAACAGCCTTATTGCTGAATGGAGCAAGTTTGAGTGGTCTGGATAGAAGATGAAACCAGCCACAACATTCCCTTCAGCCAAAGCTTAATCCAGAGCAAGTCCCTAACTCTCCACAATCCTATGAAGGCTGGGGGAGATGAAGACGCTGCAGAAAAAGTTTGAAGCAGCAGAGACTGGGTCGTGAGGTTTAAGGAAAGAAGCTGTCTCTATGACATCAAAGTGTAAGGTGGAGCAGCAGGTGCTGATGTAGAAGCTATAGCAAGTGATTCAGAAGGTCTGGCTGGGATCATTAATCAACGTGGCTACACTAAATAACAGATTTTCAGTGTAGATCAAACAGCCTCATACTGGAAGAAGATGGCATCCAGGACTTTGACAGCTAGAGAGAAGTCAGTGCCCGGCTTCAGAGTTCCACAGGAAAGGCTGACTTGCTTGTTAGGGGCTCATGTAGCTGGTGACTTTAAATTGAAGCCAATGCTCATTTATCATTCTGAAAATCCCAGGGCCCTTTAGAATTATGTTGAATCTATTCTGTCTGTGCTCTATAAATGGAACAAGAAAGTCTGGATGACAGCACATCTGTTTATAATATGATTTACTGAATATTTTAAGCCCACCATTGAGAGCTACTGCTCAGAAAAAAGATTCCTTTCAAAATATGACTGCTCGCTGACAATGCACCTGATCACCCAAGAGCTTTGATGGAGCTGTCCAAGAGATTCACATTGTTTTCACGCCTGCTAACACAGCACTCATTCTGCAGCATATGAATCAAGGCGTTAAGACTTATTATTTAAGAAATACATTTTGGTAAGGCTATAGCTGCCAGAGATAGAGATTCCTCTGATGGATCTGGGCAAAGTCAATTGAAAACCTTCTGGAAAGGACTCACCAGCCTAAATGCCATAAAGAATGTTCATGATTTATGGGAAGGGGCCAAAATAGCAACACTAATAGCAGTTTGGAAGAAGTTGATTCCAACCCTCATGGATGACTCTGACCCTCACCGTTCAGGACTTCAGGTGAGGCAGTAAGTGCAGGTAGGGTGCAAGCAGTGAGAGAACTACAATTAGCAGTGTAGCCTGAAGATGGGACTGAATGGCTGCGATCTCATGATAAAACTTGAACAGATGAGGTGTTGCTTCTTGCAGATGAGCAAAGAAAATGATTTCTTGAGATGGAAACTACTCGATGAAGATGCTGTGAAGACTGTTGAAATGACAAGAGAGGATTTAGAATAGTACATAAACTTAGTTGATAAAGCAGCAGCAGGGTTTGAGGGGAAATGACTCCAATTTTGAAAGAAGTTTCACTGTGGGTAAAATGCTATCAAATGGCATCTCATGCTACGGAGAAATCATTCACGGAAAGAGTCAAACAATGCGGCATACTTCATTGTCCTGTTTTAAGAAACTGCCATAACTGCCTCATCCTTCAGCACCCACTGCCCCAATCAACCAGCAGCCACTTACATCAAGGCAGACCCTCTACCAGCAAAAAGGTGATGATCGCTAAAGCTCAGGTGATGGTGACTATTTTTTTGGCAATAAAATATTTCTAAAGTAAGGTATATACATTGTATTTTTATACAAAATGCTGTTGCACACTTAATAGACTACAGCCTAGTATAGCTATGAGTTTTATATGCACTGTGGAACGAAAAAAGACTCATCTGCTCCACTTCATTGGGGCAGTCTAGAACTGAACTCACAACAGCTCTGAGGTGCACCAACGTGTGACGAATCACCTAATCATAGTAACCCCGAGGGTATTCCTTGGGTTTCAGATTAGAAGATGGAAGCTTGGATTGTCAAGTTCTGAATCCTGGCTGCACCACTATGAGCTGTATCACCTTGAGCAAGTACTTCACTTCTTGTACGTCTGTTTTCTCATCTGTAGAACAGGTATGCTAATAGCATCTACTGCACTGGGTTGTGCAGATTAAGTAGAATGGGCCCCCCGAGGCACTCAAAAGCAAGCCTCAGCCTGATTCAATGCTCAGATATTAGTGATGATGTCACCCACTGGAAAGGGGGCTCACTGACCCTTTGGATGGGTTTAGCACGATGCATGTCACCCAGACCTTCCCACGGGGAGGATCGGGAAGGGAAGAGAAGTGGGGGAAGGGATGCTCACTTGCGCAAGATGATCTCAGAGGCGCCCTTGCTGTACATGCGGTAGCCCCCGCTGGGCTTCTCGATGACTGTGCTCATTGACTTGCGCACAGAGTTGAAAGTGTACACCTTGTAGAGCTTCTCCTCGGGCACCTCGTTGCGCACGGCATGGTAATCCTGCTTCAGGTCAGTGACGAAGCCCAGGAGAGCACACTCGGTCTTGTTGCCCACCTGCCGCGGGAGACCTCCCTCCTTCTCTGGAGGCTGAGAGAAAAATTGTATGTGCTGTTGAGTAACATGCTTCTACTAGGGAGAACTTGGGAGGAAAGAACACCTCTACAAAATGTTCACATATGTCCCCGGCGCCCATGTGAGGATAGCATTTATCTCTTTCCCAAGGGTAAGCAGATAGTGGTCAGTGGTAACTGTGGTTTCTAAGCCATCCAGGGCTTAGGGATGTTCTAGTTTGCCCTGGGGATGGTGCTGGTATCTCACCCCATGTGGGTCTCATTTGAATACCATCCCTTAGTTTCTAGAAAGTATGGAATTTATTCCTGATAAACCCACCTCTCCTAGGGATACCATCATATGGTGATTGCTGGGCATTTCATAGATCTAGATTTCTACCTGCCTCCCTATCCCCCACTCTACTCCCATGAATCAATCCCCAGTCATCCCAAACATGTTCACCAAGGAGTAGGACATGGGATGTGCAGTGGCAATTAAGGCAGGATAAACAAGAGAACATTTCTCTGTCCAGAGAAAAGGAATTGCCCCCTCCAACCACCCATTCTAAGTGTCTAGGCAAAGGAGGAGCTTACCATAATCTTGGAGGTATAGGCACTGTTGATAGAAATACCATTGACAATAAGGTCCAGGACCTTAGGCACAAGGACATCAGGGCTTGGGAGTTGATGGTAATGAGTGTCTCCAATATACGCCTGTACCACAGTCATGCGGTTCATGGTCAACGTGCCAGTCTTATCAGAGCAGATGGCTGTGGCATTGCCCATTGTCTCACAAGCATCCAGGTGCCGCACCAAGTTATTATCTTTCATCATTTTCTACAAAGGAGATGAGGATAGACTTGAGGGGAGACCGACTGAGCTCTGCCAAATATATGTCAAAGGCCATTTTTTGCCAACATGTCTCTGTATCTCATCCTCTTGTCTGCACAAAAATGCAGGGTACTATTTTTGTGAATCGTCCTCAGATTCTACTGGTTTACCTAAACCTTGATGCAACGGATCAAGATGGTCCTTTTCATCTCTGAGGATGCCAATGGCTTCTGCTCTTGTGAGGCGCCACTCAATCTGTGCAGATAGTATGGCCTATCCTTTCACTGAAGGCTATGTGGCACCCTCCCCTCCCATCTCAGTCCTAAAAGAAGAGACAGCACTATTCCAGTCTCACCTTCACAGAGTAGGCCAGTGAGATGGTGACAGCCAGTGGCAGCCCCTCTGGCACAGCCACCACTAGTACAGTGATGCCAATGATGAAGAACTTGACAAAGTACTGGATGTAGATGGGGGTGCACTCCGATAGCCACGGTCTACGGTGTATCACAAAGTTGTCAATCACAAAGTACAGGATCAGGATGAGAACTGTGATGGCAGACATGATGAGACCTGTCCAGGAAACACATCACATGAGCCCAGGCTCAAAGGCCTCCCTGGGGCCCTGGCCAGAAGGGGGCTGGCATAAAGTGTAGCCTTTGCTACCAATGTTTATTTCTTTTATTTCTTTTATTTTCTTTTATTTTTATTTTTATTTATTGTATTATTTTATTATTATTTTTGCTACCAATGTTTAAAACCACCATCTCTAGTCATCCCCAAATCCCCCACCCATTCTCTGTTGCTTGTACATTATCATGTAAGGGAAAAAATGCTGGCTTCATCTTCTATGGACACAGGTTCCAGTTTCTGTACTGCACTAACTTGACTCGTGGCTTTGGACTAGTCTTGGTTTCTCTCTGGACCTGTTTCCTCATTCATAAATAAGGAGTTGGTCTAGTTTTCTAAAACAGAAATTTTGTGATTCTCAGACCTACCCTCTTGTCACAATTCAGAATGTAGTGACCGTGTTTGCCTATTTCCTAGTAGTTTATCAATTTGGGCTTCTCCCCTAGCAGATGGGAACTGTCGGGTAATTTACGACTTGTTTACAGTGATACTGCTATGGTGTCAGCCCATCATCTACATGGCTAACCTTTAGAACGGTGCTTCCTGACCTTTCTCTTTACATAGCATAGGCAGAGAATGACAATAATTTACATGTTTACAATAAGCAAAGATGTCTATAGTTACTATATAGGCCAGGCAAGCACTTCACATATAATAACTCATTTAATTCTCACAAAAACCCTGTGAGATAAGTTAGTATTATCATCCCCTTTCATGAGTAGATTGAGGCACAGAGAGTTTTTTAAAGAAGATCAAAACACAATTATGATTTAAAAAATTTTTAATCTTATTTCTTTTCATCATGGTAAGTGTATTCTTTTTTTTTTTAAATTTATTTATTAATTTATTTATTTGACAGAGAGCCAGAGACAGCCAGAGAGTAGGGGGAAGCAGCAGGCAGAGGGAGTGGGAGAAGCAGGCTCCCCCTGAGCAGGGAGCCTGATGCGGGCTTGATCCCAGGACCCTGGGATCATGACCTGGGCTGAAGGCAGACACCTAACTGACTGAGCCACCCAGGCACCCTAATAAGTGTATTCTTTAATCTCCATCACCTATTTCACCCATCCCTATACCCACCTCCCCACAGAGGGATTTTTGGAAAACTGGGGTACCAACTATTCTGGTTTGCCTGAGACTGAGCAGCTTCTTGGGACTCTCAGCGGTAAAATCAAGAGCGCCCCAAGCGAGCTGGGACAAGTTGGTCATCCTACACACTGATGCAAATGGAAGAAGTTTTTCAAGGTCAGATAGCAACTGGCTTAGGAGTTCCAACTGCCCTGGGTGCTGCCTGGCCACCCTGAAGGCTGAGGGGATCAATATCTGGGCAACTGTACCAGATTATCTGGGGCATAATATCTGGGAAGAGCTTTGCTTCAAACCATAGTCTGGTATGGGTCTTTGCTTTTCCTGAGGGCCTAATGATTCAAAAGAATCAGAGCAAGGCCAGAGGTGATTATATCAGTAAAAGCATATTCTTCTGAATTTTGCTTCATCAGGGTCAGGGCTAAGGTCAGGCAAACAAAGTGCCTAGTGTCCGAAATTTAAGGAAGCACTCCCCCCGGAGGGTGGTACAAAGCACCCTACTTGCCTCACCCCCAACTGGCCTAGCTTGAAATGTAAACCAAAACAAGAGAGGAGACCAGGGGCCAGCCATCAGGTAGCTTGTACTCCCTAAAGAACAAAGCAGGGATTGGAGGACAACAGGGGGTGGGTGGGTGGGGTCTATTCAATGTTTCACACCTGTGTGCCAGGCTTAGCCACTTGATTCCATACCTGCAATTCATGTCCCCCGTGTACCCTTGATATGCCAGAGATTTCATGGTGGTCACTGTAAGCTAGGTACTAGAACTGAATGAACATGCTAGACTAATGCTGTCCATCGGAACTCTCTGTGATGCTTCAAACATCCTCAGTTTGCTCTGTCCAATAAGGGAGGTGCTAGCTACGCATGGTTATGGACCAGCTGAAACAAGGCTGATGTCACTGGGGAGCTGAATGTTTCCTTGTATTTAATCGTAATTCATTTAAGGGGAAACAGCCACACATGGTTAGTGGCTACCGTAATGCCTTTTTACAGATCCTTGTCACCCGGTGTGTGGTTCATGGATCAGCGGCATTGGCGTCGCTTGGAGGCTAGTTAGAAATGCAGCACCTTGGGCCCCACCCTGGACCTCCTCAATCAGAATCTGTACTTTAACAAGATCCCAGGTGAACTGTCTGCACAGAATGTACCAGACTAGACTGATGGCAGTCAGCGGAGGGGTGGGCTCAGAAGAAAATTAAACAGTGGGACCAGGTGGCCCCTTGGAAGAAATGTCCAGGGAAGGAGCGATCTTCCTTTTGTTTCTTCCTCCAACCCCCGTTCCTAGCACCCCCAAGAGAGGAGAATGTAGAGACAGGGGCTGGAGAAGCCACTTCCTCTCACCATACACAAGAGTGCCATTAGCAACCCCTCCTCTGGAAAAAGCCTCTCTAAATCATGATCTTCCTGTTTCTTCTAGTCCTTATTTTGAATGTACTGTGCTGTGCCAGCTAGGTGCTAGCGCCATGCTAGGGAATTACTGCTGGCAAACGGGAGCCTTCTCTACCCTTATGGAGCTTACGAGCCAATACAGGAAACAGGTGAGTGGTTGTTCAAGTCTTCCTTCTTGCTAAGGTAAATCTCCCCTGGGTGACAGTTCTTTATTACCCTTCTGTTTGGAGGGAAGGGGCCGTGGGGTCTTTAACCCTGGCACACAGGGGCACACTTCTCTCTGAAAAGACCCAGGGAGTGGCCAGAGGGTGGCAGAGAGAGGGGCATGGTCACCTAGGCTGCACCAGCCCCCTGGGAAGGTTCAGCTCTTTTCGCCAGCCCAGCTGGGAGAGAAGGCAGGCAGTCAAAGCGGCGAGGACCCAGCAGAGTAGCATGGATAGCAAGAGGCACTGCCCTACTCACCGGCTTTCCCAATCTGAACGGCCAAGCGTGTCAGCTTGCCCTGCAGCACCGACTTCTCCTTTTTGGGCAGCTTGGCCGCCTTTTTCTCCTTTTCCTCATTGTCGATCCCCTCCTGGCTGTTGAGTGGCTGGATTTCCAGGGCCACTCCATCCTGAGTCTTTGCTAGGGTGTGCACACAAATAGGACAGGTGAGTGGGCAGGGGGTATCACTGAGTAGCAGGCACGTGAGGACCCAAACTCTTCTGTCTCCTTCCTGGAATCCACCTGGGACCCCCAGCATCAGCTCCAACCACTCTCACCCCTGCCAGGCAAGGAGCATGCCTTCCACCCTCTACTAGGGCCTTTACAATGATATTCTGACAACTAGGGATGAAACGGGAGGTTATGGATTTCCTCTTCGGTGGCAGCTTCCTGGCACCACCTCAGAGCCCCAAGCCAGGTTTATTCCAGCAAGAGGATTAGTCATGCCACTAAGTGCTATTACCAACAGCCATCCTTCCTGGAATTCAGTGCTTAAAATAGTGAATCTTTGCTGCAGAAAGGGGCTGATGGGGAAGGCTGGTAGATGTTTCCAGAGCATAAGCGTCCTAGTCTGCTGTTAAAAAGTTCATCTCTCTCTCTCCCTATAGACTGGCAGGGAAGAAACAGTCCCCCAAACAGCATTTTTCAGTTCCTCCTTTTATATCAGTTGAATGACTGGGGAAGGAAATGCCCTCTCTCCCCTGTCTGATGAAGGTTGGGGAGGTACAGAGTGGGTAGGTAGAGGGTTGTCTTTTGAGGGAGAGGGAAGAAGCTGGTAGGAGGGGCCGTCTGGAATAAGAGGGATAAAGACAGACATATAAATCCACTTGGTTTTCAAAAGAAGAGTTAAAGAGACCTAAAATTAAAGACTTCTTTCTGTGGAGCCCTGGTTCTCCAATGTGATGACTTTATTCCTAAAGACTCCTATGACATGGGTACAAAGAAAAAAATCTCCAGTAGCTGTCTCAAGAGAGCAGTTCTCCCTGGTTCCCAGCCCCCTTCCAGCCTCATCCCTGCGGAGCTCGGCCCCTCTGGTTTGGGAAGGGCACTTCCTGAGATACTGTCTCTGTTGTCAGACTCACAAACAAGACAGAGACGGGATGAAGACACAGCCACCAAAAAAAGAAACACACACCAGATCGGGAGGAAGAAGACAGATGGTGAAAACAAAGAGGGGTGAGGAGAGGTACAGAGGATGGGCTCTGTCCGAGCACCCCAAGAAGACTAGCAGAGAAGGAATCCAGACCAGAAGAGGACACCGATGAGGAAGGTAGCAAGAGGAGGGTGCAGGGACTGCCCACCCCAACTCCCTCTACCGTCAGGACCCTGACATCTTCTAGGCCTGAAACGGGGTACCGTGGGTGTTTAAATCCGGCCTAGGGCAGTGAAGCAGGGAGTTCAGTGCCCCCTGGGGAAGAGCAGATCAATCCCACGCACTCCCCAAGAGAAATCTTGATGGGAGGGTCTGTGAGACAACAGCAGGGGGTGCTGTTGTGCTGTCATCCATGGGGATCAGGATCTGGAGACCACCCCTAAAATCTCTGCACCTTCCTCAGGATGAGGCATCTGGGCCCCAGCAGCAGATAACAGATTTATGGAGAGGAAAAGGGAGAAGGCAGATGGCCTGGAAAGGTCTGGTTTGAGTGTAGGCAGGTAGAGATGGTAAATGAGTGGGTGGAAAGGTTACCTTTGTTGCGATTTTCAGGGACTCCTTGTTTTTTACCTGTTTGAACAAGAAAGAAAAAAGTGGGGTGGAGACCCAAGGTGACTATTAAGAGATCAGGTTTCCAATCTGTTGGTCCTGCTCAGAGCCCAGAAGGGCCACAGCAAAGGGGTGGAGGGGCAGGGAAGGCAATGTAAAGGAAGTTCACGTCTCCACTCATGTCCATGCTTTCTAGGGGCTCTTGGACTCTTTGCGATGTGGACCAGACCAATTTATGCAAGTGAATGCACACCCGCACCTGAACTACTCTCTCCCAGAGCCCAGCCGCTGCTGGGAGGCTGCTCCTGGCTTGAGTCACATCACTTGGAGAAATGGGGTAGGGGTTAGAGAGTGAGAGGTTGGAACTGGTTCTACTTGATGGCAAAGGCCCTGAAAGGTATCTTTGTGTCAATTCTCCAGCACCAGGCCAGCTTCCTCTTTACTCATCTGCAGGTAGCCAGAAAAACCTATAGTCTAGTTCCCAAGGGAATGCGTCTTGTTTCCTTTTGATAAACTGCCCTCCACAATACAGCCTGAGATGGTTCTCCAGCCAAGTGAAAGAAATCCTTCTCTTCTCCAGGGAAAGAAGGAATGTTGAGGGAAAATATGCAGATCTCTCTTTAGGATCTTTTTCTTGTTCACCTTCCTTCCTTGTATTTCCTTCCTTCAGGGGCAAGTGAGTGGCCAAGACAGGACTAACTTTGGGGGTAGATATTGCCTCTGTGCTCCCACCTTCCTAGCTGTGTCTCTCTTCTACTGACCACCCACGCTTTCAGCAGTTTTCCTCAGCCTCAATGGTTTGCTTTGTCCCTCACGTTTGAGGAAGGAAGGGGCAAGGGTGGGGAGACTGCCCAGAAGGCTGCCAGGGCCAGCTCATTTGGGACAAGTTTTCCATCTCATGCCTTCACAACCCACTGACAGACACAGGAGTCGAGGCTAAAGGGGCGACCGGATTTAGTTTTCATCACAGCACCCTGGGGACCCAGGTGTGACATCTTTAGCTCTGCCAGAAGTTTGAGTATCTGCAGTCTTCATCTGGTAGATTCTTCCTACCAGGTCTTCCATCCAGGTCTGTTCCCTTGCTTCCTAGACTCCTCATGGGGATGGCAGGGGACAGAATCCCATCCCAAATACCCTTTACCTTTCTTCTTCTTCTCCTCCTCTTCTCCCTCATTGGCTCCCAAAAGGGTAAAGATGATTCCAGTCTGGGAGTTGATACCCACAGCGGTCACTACCATCCGGCCAGAACCTTCCATGACATGGGTCCCTATATGAGAAAGGAGAAGATGGAAGGAGTGTTGTGTTTTATTTTTTTATTTTTTTTAATTTTTTTTATTTTTTTATTTTTTTTGAGTGTTGTGTTTTATACATAGCCATGCTTTGGTGTGGAATACAAACTCAGGAAAAAAAAAACCGGTCCCTCTTCCTTCCTTCCCCATGGATAATGATATACCCAGTAAATAGCAGGGAAAGGAAGAGAGCTGGGCCCATTTAAAATAGACAAAGCAAACAGGGGGGTAAGGAGAAAAACGTGTCTAACTGCTTTAGGGTAAGGCTCTTTCCCCCACCTGCACCCCTAACCAGCAGAGCCCTTTCAAGGCCCATACAGCACGTGCTTTGTAGAGCACCTCTTTTAGGTTGCCTGATAACCTTGTATTCAACCCACTCACATGCTACTGCCCCAGATGAACTTAGGGGAAGGAGATGCGGCAGGGCCACTATGGAGTGCAAGGCCTGCAGCGGGTCTCTGTAGCCTGCTGTCTGGGGGAGGCAGAATGGGAGCCGCAGCAGCCAGAGGCCATACCTGAGAGCAGCATCGGGTCCCTTTCCAAGGACTTCTTGACATGATCTGATTCCCCCGTCAGAGAGCTCTCATCAATCTTGAGATCATTCCCCTGGATCAGGATCCCATCTGCAGGCAGCAGGTCACCTAGTGTGCAAGAGGGGAAGGGGCAACAGGGAAGGAGGGTAGGTGAGTGCCTGGCAGAAGGTAGGAATCATCCAGCTTCGTCTCAGGGCTGCTCCCACAGGCCCTACCTACAGGGCAATGGACCAGGGGGTACCTGGGGAGCCTGAAAGATACCTTCATCTCTGACAACCTGGGACAAGACTCCTCATAAACTCAAACAATGACTGATCCCTAAGCACCTCCCCGGGGCCTCAACATTATGTATCTTTCACCCTCTGACACACAGGGTACAAGTGTGACCTTCTTTGGGGAGAGTTGCTTCTTTCTTTGAATCCTTCTCAACAACTTCTTCAACTAACCTAGAAGCTAACACAATTTGAAGTCTTATCTTTCTGGGTCCTCAGCGACTCCCAGCACCCCCATGCCAAAGGACCTAGCACTCAAATACAGAAGGCGACATAGGTACAAGAAGCATGAGCTCTCACCGTATTTGATTTGGGCAATGTCACCCACCACGATCTCAGCCACAGGCAGCTGGATGATATGACCATTTCGGATCACGGCGAACTTCTGTTCCTTTTCAATGCGGTTCTGCAGCCCACGGAACTGCTTCTCCTTGCTCCAGTCATTGAAGGCAGTCACCAGCACCACAATGATCACGGAGAACAGGATGGCTGCCCCCTCAATCCAGCCAGCTTCCGCCTCTCCTTCATCTTCTGGGCTACTTACGGGTAGACCACACTCTAGCCCAGGGAAAGGACAGAAAGTAAGGGTCACCTGGGGGCTTTGATGAATACTAAATATGAGAGTAGTGCTTCTACAATCCCCCAGAGTGAAAAGTCAGGGAAAGAGAATACTAGAAAATACAACTCTTGGGCAGAGGAACTCTCCTCTGAGGATACTAGAGGCCAGCAGAGTCGGGCATCATGTCATCACCAATATAAGTATTTATGTTAGCCCGAAAGAAGTTCATGACTAAGTAGCACAGAGCATGTCAGTGCAAATGACTGGCCATACATACATACAGAACATATGATTCCCAACACAGCCAGGCCCCCTGCTCCACTGGGCTCTAGGTCACTGCCATTTCCCCATAATGCCAGATGATTGGTGGGGGGCACTTTGAGAAGCAGGTTTTGTTGGTTGGGGGAGGGTAGAGGACTTCTGATATTCTACATAAGGATTTGGTGGGAGAAGGGGATGAAGACCCTGGAATCAGGATGGGCTGGAAGTATGGCTTCTTAGCTACTTGTTGGTTTTCTTTGGAGAACCCACCCTGGAGAGTGGGGTAAACTTTTCAGCTACAACCTGTCAACCGTGAATACTAGTGCTTTCTGGTGGTGGTGGAAAGGACACAGATCAGAGTCATGCCGGGCTGTTCCAGACACTCACGTTTATTTTCTTCCCCTGGGGGGCGGTAGAAGGACAGAACGAGGGAGATGATGGCTGCGATCTCCAGGATGATGAGTGTGACATCTTGGAGGGCTTCCCACACTAGTTCTAAGAAGGTCTTGGGCTTTTTGGGGGGGATCAAGTTTTGTCCAAACACTTGCTTACGTTTCTCCAGGTCCGCAGGGTTCCCAGATAGACCTGAAAGGGAAATATGAGCGGGATGAGCAGGTAAGAAAAACCAGGGGAAGAAATGAATGATGGGAGAAGGCGGTCAAAGACTCCTTTAAACAAAGACTGCCTGCTTCCTGTTCTGTTCAGGCCCAGGATCCATGTAGGGTGACCAATCCCCCCAGTTTGCCCAGGGCTCAGAGGCTGCAAAATGTTTGGCCTCAAAATGGGCAAACTGGGACAACGTGATCACAAAGTGGCCACTCACTGCTCTTAGTCTCCAGGGTCAGCTACCCTGGATCTAAAAACACATCACCACCTCCTCGCGAGGACCCTGCAGGCTCCAGCTCTAAGGACATAAACATCCCAGTGGTTCCTAGGGCCGACTGAGCTTTTCTCTCTTATCAACATGTATCTGCTGGTGATGATTTCAAAGCACAGTTAGCTGCCATCCACTGGCTTACCCACAAAGGCCTGCGAGAAGAAAGCTCTCTGCTCAAGATCAGGTTCGGAGGCTCAGAGACAGAGCCCAAGCAGGTGTCCTGATTCTAAGTTCCAGGGGCTTCAGGAGATCAACAGTGGGGGCTCTCAGACTCTAACCCTGTGTGGCCACTCAAAGCACGCATTCCCTCCGTTTTGCTCACCTGCCCGCACACAGACACAGCTCACCCCAGAGATGTACTGTGTACTTAGAGAAGTACTACTTAGACTAAGTCAGGGACTAAGAGAAGCACTATTATTTGTGTGGAGGAAACAGAGGACAAAGAGGTGAAGCCACTAAGTCAGTACACAGGCCTTGGTGACCAGCCTGCTCCCCGTAAACATATGTACTGCATGGGTGGGCGCACACATTCCAGGTACATCCTTGGAGAGGAGAGAACCAGGCAGACTTAGTCCTGGGGCCTTCTATCTGTGCCCCTCTGCCGCGCTGTATGAGGAGGGAGAGCCTAAAACTTCACCTAACGCCAGTTGGCATTTATACACAGTGGCAAATGAGCCCTGGTTTTGGCACTTGAGGCTGCTGGCTGCGCTGTTCAATAGGTTCCCACCCATAGGTGGGGCGGTACAACCTCTGTCTTGGAAAAAGGTCATAGCAGAGCAGAGTGAGAATCAGCGGATGGGGACACGCCACAAAGCTTCACACAGAGCATGAGGGAAAGGGGATGCCCAGGCAGCAGCCAGGAGGACAGGAAGGTACTGAGGCCAGAGGCTGTCTGCGCACTTGGGGCCACATGGGGAGCCATTCCACGGGCGGGGATCGGGGTACAAGCCTCTCCTCCCCATCTCCACTCCGCAGGATCTGAGAGTGGTATCTTACATGGCAAGAGGAAAGATTTGGGTCAAACCTAAGGAAGACATCTGGACAGAAAAAGACTTTGAAAATAGGAAAATACATACCCGAAAGGGGTACTGCTTGCAGGGTCTGAGATGGCCTCCATTTCTCCACCCAAAAAACAAAACCATTAGGGGAGGTACTCCAGACACTCACCTGTCTGGGAGGGTAGACACAGGGTCCTGCATGGAGGGAAAGTATGTGTGGGGTGAACTGGCACTTGCACCTGTGGAGTTGGGGAGTAGAGACCACTTTCACCTGCCAGTGCTTAGAAGAGGGAAAACAGGGAAGATAGTCAGGGGAGTGGTGCCCATGTTCTTATCCAGGGCCTTCTGCCTCCTGGTGCCCAGGTGCACCACCCTGGCCTCTGGCTCAGTGGCACAGCCAACCTCTGTGGGGGAGTGGGTTTGGCCAAAGCACTAGAAGCAAACTGGGCTGCTTCTCAGAGGCTCTCTGCTTCCACCACTCTGGGTAGTCAGGTTCCCAGTGGGAAGGGCAAGCTAGGGCCTGGGAAAGGAGTGTTTCTGGGCAGGGCATCTTGACCCCCAGGCAGGCAGAGGCAGAGCAGCTAGGGGATCCTGGCTGGTTCTTTCTCCCCGAGGACCTGAGGGAGCGAGGCTGTGACAGTTTGGGACTGCTGTACTGGACAGCCAGGTTGGCTGCAGGGAAATAGGAGCTCCGATCATTTGTTCATCTCCCTGGGACATTTCTCAAGGAAGCAGTGAGGAGATGCCATTCTCCTCCCCCCCGCCCTCCCCAATAAGGTGAGTAAGTGACTACGAGGGCAAAGCAGATAGCAGCTATTAGAGATCATCTTTAAGGGACCTCCTGAGAGCCCAACAGAGGCCAAAACAAGAGCAGCAACAATGAAGGTCAGGCTAAGAGCCCCCATCTGAGGTCATCCTGCCCTCTCTGGTCTCAGATTAATACCCTGTGATCTCTCTCTCTCTCCCGCTCTATCCATTCAGCCCTCACATCCTGGCAGCTTTATCTTCAAAGTATACCCAAGGTCCACTTGCTTCTCACTTTCCACTGCCACCATCCTGGGCTGAGCTGGCACTATCTCTTGCCTGGGTAATGACAACTGTCCTCTAACTGGTGACCTTGCTCCTACCCTTGCTATCCTGTGCCCAGTCTCCTCCCAACACAGTCACTGGAATGATCTTTTTCAAACTCAGTTAACCCCTACCAGTCATCAGCTCAGGATCCTCTGGTGGCTTTTACTTGCAGTGAAACCAGGCACCAAGGGACACCGGGGTGGCTCAGCGGTTTAGTGTCTGCCTTTGGCTCAGGGTGTGATCCTGGGGTCCTGGGATCGAGTCCTGCATTGAGCTCCCTGCATGGAGCCTGCTTCTCCCTCTGCCTGTGTCTCTGCCTCTCTCTCTGTGTCTCTCATGAATAAATAAATAAAATCTTAAAAATAAAAAACAAAAAAAAAAAACTGGTCACCAAAGCCTTCGTGATGACCCGTAAAGCCCCTTGAGAGCCCCCCGCCTCCTGTCCTGTAACTCCTACTGTGTGCTCTTGTTCCCTGTGCCCAGTGAGCCTTCCTGCCATTTCCTTGAATGCATGAGACAAGCTTCTATTCCAGGGCCCCGCACGGGCTCTTTGCTTGCTCAGCTTGTTTCACTAGCTAGGGCTTATTCTCTTATCTTCTTGGGGTCTCTGAACATATATCACCTTCTCACTGAGGCCGACCCTGGCCATCCTATCTAATATCATGGCTTCTCTGCTCCAGGATTATCAATCCCCTTATCCTGTGTAACTAGTCCTCTCCAGACGTCTTCTCCCTAATACATTATATGACGCGTTCATTTATTGTGTCTGTCTATCCTTCTCCACAAGGGCAGGATTTTTGTCTCTGTTCTTTAGGTGTACAGCAGTGCCTGGCACATAGTACGCATACAAATCTGTTGAATGAACTGAATGAATGAGTAATAAATCAGGTTGCTAACATTTAAGTGATAACTATGTGCCAGATGCTTTAGCAGGCACATTCGTGTCTTCTCATTCAGACACTGTAAAACCCTATGTGGCAGCTACTGTTAACCCCATTTTACATACAAGCAGACTAAGGCCCTGAGAGGTTATGTAACCACTTGGTTAGTATGCAGCAGAGTCTACACCACTCCCCAGGAAGCAGCTGGATGCCAACCTACACGTGGAGAGGGCTGGGGTGTGGAAGCAGCTACACTCTGCTGAGGCTTCATTCCAGGGGACTAACTGGTCCCTGTTTGCCTGGGGTTTGCCTGGGACTTCCTGGGTTTGGGCACTGAAGCTCCTGCCTCCTGGAAACCGTAACCCCCCATGTGCCAGGCAAACAGGATGGCTGATCACCCTGCTTCCTTCGTGACAGAGCGACCCATATGCTGCTTTCTTCTGCGCCTCTGAGCAAGTTAGCCCTGTTCCCACTGTTCACAACTGGGCTGAATTGAATTAGTTCTGTCTTTTTTCCAGTGCTTAGAGATGGTGACGCCAGGTCCATCGGAGTCCAGCCTATGGATCTTATACTCGAGAAAAGGTCCATGATGGCCTTTTTTTGGACCCGAGCAAACCAAGCAAGACCCATTAAGGAAAACAAAGAAGCTCAGGCCTTGCTCTTGCCTAGACACGAACCTGCTCTCAGAGTCACACACTTACTTCGTTTTTGCCTCTTTCTCTTATCTGTCTGTTCCACCTTAAGTGACCCTAAGCTCTCACAGTGGCTACCTTAGGACTGGCAGGTGGCTGTCCCAGTTCCCAGCAGGGTACCTGGGGGCAGGGAGGGCCTGCAGTGGCTGTCAGCATAGTAGTCTTGGGAATCCTCCTCTGACATGTGGCCGGACACAGGAAAGCCATGCCAGACTGGGAGCTCAGCCAATCCCCAATTTTGGGCTTTTCATTCCATTCTTCCTGCCCTCAGAGGCTCCCAGACCCTGCTCTCTGTAGCAGTAATTTCACATAAATACTTGTCTAGCCAAAGAGAGAGTATTAGTCCCTGATCTCTGCACTTGCTTCTCAAATACACAACTTCCTGGAGAGGGAAAGGAATACTTGGCAGGGAGAGAATGCTGGAAACACAGGAAAAGGATTTCCCTTAGAAATACATTTTTTTTTTAAATGAGAGGAATCTTTGTCCCCAAGAACATGAGAGAAAAAGCCCCACCCAAATCAGGAGTACTTTTGGCCCTAAGAACCAGACCGAACACATGAGCTGGGAGAGGCGGCGAGAATGTCAGGCTGTGAAGTCATCGCCCCCACCCCATGCTGGGGAGTTACACGGCCCCTGCCCAGGCTGGCAGGAGATGGAAAAGCAGCAGTGGAAAATCTATGTCTGCTGGGAGCCTGTACAGGGAACCAGGGCTTGGGAGGAGAGGCTGTAGCACAGCCCTCAGTGGCCTGGCTCCAGCAGGGAAGGGCCAGGGCCAGCCTCCCTAGGACGCCAAGGACTGTCGGCAGAGGACTCCTTATGAGAACCAGCTCAGCCCCAGAAAGGGTGGGGCTAGGTTAGACATCACGAGGGACTTCCCAGCTGTCTGAGTTATGGTGCTTTGTCAAAGAGACAGCAGAATCTTCTCCCATACAGAGAGCACAAGGGAGAGGTTTCTCTGGATTATTTCGAAGGCAGTCCTCCTTGGTATGAGAACGGATATCAGAACACATTTCAGGTCCAAAAAAAGAATACTTGTCAGGTCCTACCGTAAAAGCCTTGGGTTGGGGGCTAAGGGTAAGAGGAGCTTAAAAACAATGCAGGGACCACAGGCTTTAACCAAATGCCACCTCTTGAGGAGGCAGAGCACTTTCCCTATGTCCCCCTCTCCAGCTTAACACCACTAACAGCTGGGAGATGTGCTCTCCCTCTGCTGGACTTCCAGCCCCTGGAGATAAAGCCATCTCCCCAGAGTCACAGCAAGAGGATGCCTGACTGAGGGAAGAATGGTCTTTTCGTCATTCTCGGTTCAGAAAATCCAACAGCTCCGGCAGGGGATGTCTCTCTCTGTCTGGCCCTCTGCTCTATGCCTTTTCTGACCACTCCAAAGCTGGCACAGAGAAAGCAAGCTCCCTCATCTGCCCTCCGCAGCCCTCTGCTTGGCCACTTGCTCCTACACTGTGCGTGTGCTTCCCTCCAGTGTCATGCTCCCTGGTGCTCACACCTTGGAGCTAAATAAAAAGAGCAAAAGCCCTACTTCCAAGGGTAGACGAAACATCTGCCTCAGCCAAGGAGGGAGTGCTATCTTCCTCCCCACCTCTAGCTGATGTTTGATGCAAGGCAACAAGAAAATTCAAAAACACAAGGGAACTTGCAAGAGTTTCTGCTGAGCTCCCAAAGGGATGTGGCACAAAGGATTCCTGGCCTGGTGCAAGGGGAGAGAGCAGACCAGGGAGGGGCCCAGGAAGACTTATCCCCTCTCCCCATCAAGCCTTCTCTGTGTACTGCCTGGCAGCATTATGCCAGCTTGCCCAGGAGCCCAGCTCTGGGCAAGGAGGCTGGAATAGAATTCGCAGAGCCTGGGGTTGGGCTGGGAAGAGAAGACCCAGAGCTGTCACACACTGTTGGCCTCATTCAGCCCTGGGCACAGAACTCAAGTCAGACAGGGAACTCCCAGGATGCAACATGGAATTCCCTGCAGGGGGAGGAGGAATGGAGGGGGGCACTTTCACTCTCCTCTTTCTCCATCACTGACCCTCCTCCTTCCAGCTGTTGATGCTGCTTCCCGTGGTTTGGTGGAGGCCTTTCCCACCCCTCTATAAAGTATCAAGTATTTCTTTTATGAAGCTACTGGACTTGCCTCAAATATTCACATTGCAGCGTAGCTGCCTCCTGGCTGTTTGAGCTGGTCTGCCCACCTGCACCCTTTCACTTCCCTCCAAGATATTCTTCTGGCTTGATTCTCTCTCACATCTTAGAGTAGTGCTAATAGATCTGCCCAAAGCATGATGGGCAGAGTGCCCCAGACTGTTGATCTCTGCAGCCATGCCCACATACACTGCTTTTAGGGAGTTGGGGCAAGAGTTCAAGATGATGGTTACAGGGCAGAGGGCTGGAGGAAAGAGAAGGATTTCACGTGGATTCTGAAATTGACAAGCTCTTCAATACAGATATTCTAAAACACACTACATGCTCTAAAGATAGAAGAAAATGTCAAAGAATCCAGTTGCCTTCTTCCTCTCACATCCCTCCCATCCCATATTCACTTGCCTGGTTTTTTACTACCCCCCCAACACTAACATTCTCTAAAGCTATGGTCTCTAAGTAGAGCGCATGCATCCATCTGCTGGAGTGTGGGAGAAATACCAGAACTTTTTATATTACTTCATCCACTTTATTTTATTTTTTAAAATACTTTTTAAAAAAGATTTTACTTATTTATTTGACAGAGAAAGCAAGCACAAGCAGGGGGAGCAGCAGAGGGAGAGGGAGAAGCAGGTTCCTCACTGAGCAGAGAGCCCGACGTGTGGCTTGATCCCAGGACCCTGGGATTATGACCTGAAGCCAAAAGCAGATACTTAACCAACTGAGCCACCCAGGTGCCCCTAAAATACTTTTTAAAAAGATTTATTTATTTGAGAGAGACAGTGAGAGAGAAAGAGCACAAGCAGGAGGAGGGGCAGAGGGAGAGGGAGAAGTAGGTTCCCCACTGAGACGGGAACCCAATGCAGGGCTCCATCCCAGGACTCTGGGATCCTGACCTGAACTGCAGGCAGATACTTAACTGACTGAGCCACCCAGCTGCCTTATGTCATCCACTTTAATTTCTTGCCTATATTACTGTGTAAACAATACTAGTGTTGGAAGCACTAATAGCAATGCTGTAGTGTTGTGGGTAAACATTTATTATTCATTACTGGGGCTACGTGTTCAATTTTTTGCAGATCGAAAATGTTACTGGAAATTTCAGTCTGCCACATGGAGGAAGGGCCCATCCCTGTGTGTCCCAGCTTGTAGAAAAATGGACAATGCTTGGTAGAACATGCCACTGACCTCAAAAGGCTTGGGAACAGGAATGCAAGAGATCATCAGGTGGCAGGAACTATTACCCTAAATCCTACAATTAATGAACCAGGATTGTAATTTGGGCTGGATTGTCTTTTTTTTGGGGGGGGGGGCTGGATTGTCTTAAAGCAGATTCTTTCACCTCCTGCTTGTAAAAAGAATCTCAGCTCCCCAAACTTAGTGGCTGCTCAGTAATTGTGCAAGGCAAAGATGCTTGCACCTTATGTCTGGGACATTCAGTGAGTGGTAGCAATCACCATAGAGCATGGCCAGGCCAGAGTTTCCCCAGGCAATCAGATGTACAGGAGTCCATATTCACCTTCTAAGTCCCTTCCTGTTCCCTGCAGTCCCTTTGGCTTAAGAGCCCATTTTGTATGCTTCCATCACACTCAGCTCTTCCCCACCACAGCACTGTGACAGTATTTCTGAAACTGCCTTAGTTACTGTATCCTCTTGTCAACTCTAAGGAAGGAGGAACTGTGCCTGTTGTAAATACTGTGGTGTCCCCAGTACCTGATGGATGTTAAATGTGTGTTGAAATGTGGCTGCAAAGGAACTGGAAGCCCTCTGTATACTTGTGAGGCCCTCAGCTCTGCAGAGGAGAAAAGAAGTCACAGGGTACAGAGAGAAGTGAAATAGAAATTCCCACCACCATTCTTCTTGATCCAAATCCATAGAAATTGTCTACAGCTTTCTGAGAGAAGCCCACAGGCAATGATTTATTGTCAAGTCAGGGCTCTCCTTGTCTGCCCTTTCTGGCCTGGGCCCAGACCTTCCTCCAAATTGCTGGCCTAGCTCCTCCTCAGAAGACATCATTCTTCCTCCTAAAAAGGGAAGCAGAGCTGAGGACCAATGTGGAAAAAGTTCTACGGAGAAAGAATTCATACAACCTTCTCCCTAGACCAAAGAATCTCATTGGGATTGTCTCTTCTTACTAGACACAAAGACTGAGACTCAGGAAAATATCTTTTCTTCCCCCTAAGCCACAGTGATTCCTATTCCAGAGTCACAAAGCTTTCTCCTGTTCACCGAACTACCACAGAAAGCCACTGGAAAGGTAAAAGCCTATCCTCCAGGGGGTATCATCCAAACACTCTTCTCTCTGGGGATTGGAGAGATAGGTTGTTGGGGGCTGGGGGGGGGGTGATGGAGAGGAGAAAGAATAGATAATAGAAGGAAGTGGAATGAAGAAAGAAGCAAGCCAACTAAGAAACTTCCATTGATGTGAAATGCTCAGATTTTCCCTACATAAAACCTAGGCCATGTCGCTCTCTCACTCGGGAGCTACAGCCTCAGCCCTGCCTCTCTGCTTTTGTTTGACAGAGCCATGAAGCCTGAGGCCTTTAGTTGCTGAGATGTTAGCTTGTATCCTCTTTCACGGCTCTCCCATCCCATCTAGTTTCCCTAACTTTCCTTCCGTTTTTTTACACACACACTCAGCCTTGTGTCTGGTTGTGAATGAATGCTGTGGAAGCTGAACACCTCCCAGTAGCCTTGCATCTAGTCAGCTCTCGGCCACTGGGGCAACTGCTCTGGCTCCAACCAGCCACGTGTACTCAGGGAACATAAGCCATCATTACATTAATATTAGCAGTGGGTCACATTTAGACATTTTATCAGGCACTGAATTATAAAACAAACTTTTAAAATCATCTCTCCTTCTGAGATTCTCTGTGTTGCTGCTCTAGGGTAAGAGGCAGGAGAGCATTCATGGACTCAGTCAGAAAACATGATCTAGGGGTGTCTCGGTGGCTCAGTGGTTGAGCATCTGCCTTTGGCTCAGGCCATGATCCTGGGGTCCTGGGATCTAGTCCTGCATCAGGTTTCCTGCAGGGAGTCTGCTTCTCCCTCTGCCTATGTCTCTGCCTCTCTCTCTGTGTCTCTCATGAATAAATAAATAAATAAAATCGAAAGAAAGAAAGAAAGAAAGAAAGAAAGATCTATTCCATCATGTTTACTTCACCTAAGAAGTTAAGTGAGTCATTCAAGCCTTTGGGTCTGGAAGGGGGCTTGGGGGATGAGCAGAATTAAATCTCACCTGCCTCTACAATTGTGTAAATCTAGAATAATAAAACCACATTAGGGTCATAAATATTATAAACTCCAAGTTCCATAAGGCCCCTTAGTAGCTATGGTTTAAAACAGTCTACCAAATCTACACAAAAGATGCTGTCAACCCAGCAGAGAATAAAAGGGAAGGGTCATATTCTAGGAACCCATCTCCCCAGTCTTACTTCACCAAGTTTCCAATCGACAGAATTCAAGCACCAGGTGAATTTCTTTCTTTCTTCTTCTAAATACCGTGGTGTTCAAGTCTGCAGGGGCCTCCCACGGGTGACAAAACTATGCTAGGCTGTCAGGCACCTCAGTGTGGTCTTCAGTGAACGGGCTGGCTTTTTATAGCATCTGCTCAACGAGGGACCGGGATAGTGATGCTCTTTTCTCAGCCTGCCCCACTAAACAGCTCAGCATCACCTCTGCCTGTGGAGAGACTTCCGTGTCATAGCTCCTCTGTGTGTCCTTTTCTATGCCTTTATTCCTCTTACACACGAGGAGGTAACTGTTGGCACTGGGGAATAAATATTATCCATGGAAAAGCTGTTTTCAGACACCCTGCCTCCCTAGCTCCAGGAGTAGCCCTGTGATAAGTCTTATACTGAAACAAGTCAGGATACAGATTTGTGATCTAAGGAAGCAGGGGGATGGCAGCAGACAATGGCACCAATGGTAGGGGTAGGGGTGCTGGGGTTCAGGCACAGCCAGGGTCTGCAGCAGCAGAGGCACCTGCCATCAGAAGGTGTGGCTTTCAACTTTCAGTCAGAAACTAGGACTGGGAAAGAATCTAAGGGCATTAACTTACATATATAATATCTGCTATCTGAAGTTGAGATTAGAGTGGAATATAGGATGGCCTTTGGGAATGGAAGCTCTTTGGGAATCAGGAAGAACTGTAGCAGCTACAAGAAAGGAGTTGGAAAATTGGGAGGAAAGTCTGGATCCTGCTGTTAGGAGCTTCCCAGGTTCCAGCTGATTTGGACTCCTGAATTTCATTTTGTGAGAGAAACAACTGACCACAGTGATCAAGAATGGGGTAAGAAGGGAAAAGAAAGGTCCTGCCTAAATTCTGACAGGTGTTCCTGAGCTCCTGTATTTCTCATCGAACATATAATATGGATAGCCTTTATTTAAGGCTGATACTACTATAAAAGTGTCAGAATAAAGAAATCTAGCTACAAAGTAAGCAGTGCCCAAAAGGTAGTCATTAGATTCTAGCCAGAAGGCAAAGAGCAAGCCTTGCAAAAGCGGCTAAGCACTGCTATCCTAACCAGATGTCTTTGACATCAAGAAGTGAAAGGAAGAAATGCCCAGGAGCTATGGTAGCTTTTCTAGAGGAAATAATACATTACACTCCATGGGCACTCACTCTTTGGCAAATCTGGTATCACACACACAGGCTCTGTTTTAATCTGAGACAACCCATTCTTTGAACACCCATGATAAGCCTGAGCAGGGTACGCACATCATATGTATATATAATCCCAATGGATTAGTTCCTATAACTGTATGGCTAGGTATTAACATCATTTTCAAAGAAGAAAGAGACTCAGGGAGGCTAAGTAAACTGTTCAGTGATATTCAACTGGTAAATGGCAGAGCTAGTGTTTGAATTCATGAGAGGAAACTGAATTCTAGAAGGAAAGAGAACATGGTGGGCAGCTCTCTCAGACTGCCAAGAAAACAAGACATGGGCAATATACAGATAGCTAAATGAAAACCTCTCTCTATCTCTCTTTTTAATCCTGAAGAGTCTAGATTCCAAGTCACAAACTTACAGCATTGGCCACGGGTCAAAACTTCTTAGACTTGGCAAAAAATATGATGTAGCCTCGAAGAAGATCTCAGAGATAGCACACCTCAAGAGGCTAAAGGCATCTAAAGGGCAATATCTTTGCTTTATCTTATGCTACTCAGCTATGTCCTGCCTCACTGACAGAACCAGGTAAGAACCTGGAGCAGAGATGCTGTAACCATGTATAAGTGAGGAAAGAAGGTCCTTTGGTTCTGTCTCTATTTTAATGAGGCAAAATTTTATATTACCACGGCTTATCAGGCCCCTGAACTGAGCCGGGCAAGCGTGAAGCCAGGTTTCCCATTCTCTTTTAAGAAGAGATTGAGAAGAACTATATTAAAAGGGCACCAGCTGGGGTTGAAAAAGTCATCGATAATTTCCTGACATGAGACAAAGTGAATAATCGAAAGACAGGGTAGGTACAACTATGTACCCTAAAACTGCCCATCCTATTTCTAACTGTCCATGACAGAGAAGTGTCACATTGGGTAGATGGACGTATTCCCTTCTTTTGTGCCCCTTCTCCCAGTTACATGGTGAGATCAGTGAGGAGTGGAATGGTATCTTAAATTCTTTTGTAATCAGAGACAGATACTGAATAAGAGGCCTGATTGTTTACTAATGAAAGCATCTCTAACATAAACTTTGGTAAAATCGAAATACATAGTCTCCTTTCTGTACCTTGATAGAGAAAAAGGAAGAATGGATGATCTTCAGAGAGCACCACCTCTAGGAAAGACATGGCTCTCCACGGCCTCCCCCCTTCAGTGCTTCCAATACTGCATTTTTCTCAAAAGACACAGATACACACCAATGGGGTCTCTCACTGCCTTCTCCAGGAGCTAGGAAAGCAGTAGTTTCGGACACTGGTCATCTTGCCCTGGCTCCCCGCCCCTGACATGGCCTTTACCTTCCACAGGGTTGGTTTTCAGTCTACTGCAGAGATTCATGACGCCTCCGTAGTGGACATTGATCTGGTCGACTCCATCAGTGGAACGCAGCTCCATGAGCTTCCTCAGGTCCATGACTGTGCAGCCAAAGTCCCCTTCACGGCTCTCAACCATCGAGTTGGCCGGCAAAGCATGTTCTGTTGGGTTCGTCATCTTGCCTACCGTTACCCGGCTCCTCGACCAGAGAAAACGTGGGGTTTCCCTTCAACTGATCAGGAACTCCTGCCTTCCTGCCTCACTTCTTCTTACTTCTTGCTTCTCTGGGAACCCAGTGAGGAAAGAGATGGGACTATATCCTGTGTAAGAGGCTTCAGGGTGGTGGCCTCTAGCCCAGATCCTTTTTTGTGTGGGAAGCTTGGCAGCGGGAGGAGGAAGAGGATGGGGGAACTGAGTGGAAGCCGGACCACGTGACACGATGATTGGGGTCCCCAGGCAGTGATGGAAGTGGTTGTCCAGGGCAGGTAGGTTCCTAGCTTAGACCAGCTTGCCCAGATGGAGGTGTAAACAGGATGTGCATGTTACCATGGAGGTCACCTTAGCAACAACCAGCAACTGCAGTGGTAGAGAGGCGGCAGGAGGAGGAGGAGGAAGAGGAGGGCTCCCTGGATACCACTGGCAACTAGGTCTCTGGAATAAAGATTCAAAGACAGACAAAAACGATTAGAGAGGCCATGAGGATCCAGCATCTGTGAGGACAAGAGGTACTCATTCTAGCACGAGGGTTTAGGTGACAGTTGATGCCCGAGCTGAGCTGATATCTGAGGCCTGAGCTAAGTGAAAGGACTCCAGAGGGGCCCTTTCCTCCCTAGGAGGCCCCAGCAGCTGTAAACTGCCATGTAGAGAAGTAACGTCACACACACCCCAAATCCCCCCATCATGCTGCTCTTAAGCCAGGTGACATGAATCCGGGAGGTTCAGAAACTTGGAAATAAGTTTCCAAGAGTTTCTTGCTCTCCCTGTCTATTCACTTGAGGGCCTCACTATGAAATCCTTTAGTATGACCTTTGCCTCTAACTGGGGTGAAGAGGTCAGAAGAGGAGGCTGGACCAGAGTGATCTGGAGGCCGGCCTGTCAGTCTGCCACCCATGTCCCGGAACCCTGCACCCATTCCCAGCACCCCGTACCTGACACACACATTACAGACCAGGAGAAAAGCCTGGTAGATGATGTCCAAATCTTCTGGGACCCCTGAGAATACTCAGTCGCCAGCTGTAGGGGAATCCTGCAGCCTGCTGCGGTGGTCAGCAGGTCAGGTACTGCATTCAGATCTTGGAGCTAAGCCCCACCCCTCTGAAAAGTTTCATTCTGTCCAAGAAGGGAGAATAAAGTGCTCTGGCAATTGGAGATATAGGGTGGAGCCTTTTTACATAAAGGGGACAGAAGGGCCTCTGAGGAGAAGGAAGAGAGTTTGAAGCATATGACTCTTCAAGTTCTTTGGGGTGGCAGGGGTAAGATGGTTATTGGTTCAGGTCGAGCCCAGGGTCATGGCAAGGTCAGCGGACAGTAGTGTTAGCTGGTGTGTGAGTGAGCACCAGATGGTCTCAGATCAGCAGTTCTCCCCTCAGAGAGGCCTGTGCTCCCCCTCTGACTAGGGCGAGTGACAGAGCCATGCACAGGTGAGGATATAAAGGGCTGGAGGTGGCCAGGCTCATTCCTGCCCTGTCCTGAGCTTTAGAGAGCAGCTCCTATGAGTCATGTGGGACCCACTGCCACGCATCAGCCACTTATTTTATTTGTTTGTTTATTTATTTGAGACAGAGAGAGCGGGGGATGGGCAGGAGAGAGAATCCCAAGCGGACTCCACTCTCCATGCGCAGCCTGATGGGGCCTTGACCCCATGACCCTGAGACCGTGACCAGAGCCAAAATCAAGAGTCAGACGCCTAACCGACCAAGCCACCCAGATGTCCCCACATCATTTCAATGTGAAGGGACTAAAAATAAACTGTGAAGGGGCTCTTTCTGACTGTAGCACCAGAACAAACATGGGGGCCCAGCCTTGGTTAAACAGTCCCCAGTGACTTGAGTTCAGTTACCAGGAGGTGGCAAAAAGCTCGGGATAGTCCTTCTCCAATACATCGATGACACCCTCCCTTCTAGAAGGGGAACAAAGAAGCACAAGAACCCTCAGATAAGGCCTAGTAAAACCCTCTTTTACTAGTTACTTTTCCAAAAATCCCATGTGGTCAAAATTCCTGCTGACTCCCATCAATCCTATTCCTGGCAGGTTCCAGGGGACAGAGTTGGTTACACTCCTCTCTCCCATAGTGGCACCCTCTGCCTCCTCCTTTTACCAGAGATTTACTGATTGAGTGATTGGTTTTTAAAGGTTTTATTTATCATGAGAGACACAGAGAGAGGCAGAGACACAGGCAGAGGGAGAAGCAGGCTCCCTGCAGGGAGCCTGATGCAAGACTCGATCCCAGGACCGCAGGATCACACCCTGAGCCAAAGGCAGATGGTCAACCATTAAGCCACCCAGGTGTCCCTTACCAGAGATTTTTAGAGCGACTCTGACTTACAGGGGGTTAAGCAACCAGGGTTGTTGCTATTGTTTTTTAAATATCATACTGCCTTTCTTTCTTTTCCCTTTTTATCTGCCTTTCTGTTTTAGTTGTCGCCTAGTAGCCTGGGGACCAGAGGTCCAGCAGGAATATGAGGAGTGCATTAAAGTCCTTTCATCCTGACTGGCACAGGGGCAGAGGTGGTACCGCAGACTATCCCCACCAGTTCAGCTTCCTGCCTGAGCCTGGAAGCATTGGGAAGGGCCATAGCAGTCAGAAGCCCCATCTTGACCCTTAAGTAGAAACTCCTTAACCTTTTAAGAGGATGTTGAAAACTATGCTGATAGAGTGCTAAAGTAGAAATCAGATTTGACTTTTTTCTCTTCCCATCCACTGTAATATATGCCCCTTGAAGGCAAAGGTCTGCCCTCATCTTGTTCATTGTTGTATCCCCGAGTGTCTGAAGGTAGCCTGCACACAGCGGGCATCAGGCTACTTTGTTGTTGTTGTTGTTGTTGAATACCTGGTAGCAGATGCAGAACCAGGTTTACCATCTTTCCAGGCATCCTTCAGGCAAGTCACATGCCTTCCTTAGGGCTCAGTTCCTCCCACCTTTACCTGGGGGAGAAATCAGCCCTACCTCTTCACACCATCCTAAGAAAGTGCTAAAGGACCAGAATGAGAGATAGAAATAGTGCTTGGAAATCTGGGATGAAGGATGCCCAGCGTCTAGTAAGTCTTGAGTGATGGGAGAAGGCTTACTTTGATCTTAAATTTAAAAAAAAAATTTTTTTTAATTTATTTATGATAGTGAGAGAGAGAGAGAGAGAGAGAGAGAGGCAGAGACATAGGCAGAGGGAGAAGCAGGCTCCATGCACTGGGAGCCCGACGTGGGATTCGATCCCGGGTCTCCAGGATCGCGCCCTGGGCCAAAGGCAGGCGCTAAACCGCTGCGCCACCCAGGGTTCCCCTTACTTTGATCTTAATGAACTTTTGGGATCTAGCCCTTTAAGCAGGGCAAGCTCCATGTGCCCCTCCATCCTTCCTTGCCAGAGGGAACTCCCAACACCCCCCCCACACACACACACACAAAAGGAAAATCCCAAGGCAGCTTCATTAGCAATAACCACCAGCTAGGTTATAACCATTGGCAATGCCACTAGGCGAGGCAGCTTTACATTTCTAGAAAAGAAGGACAGTCTGAGTCAGAATTCCTTACTTTGAACCCCTCCCCTCAAGATACCAAAGAAGAGTGATTTTTTTCACTCACGTAGGCAACCAATGAGAAAGGGACACTTAAGATTAAAACTGATGGGGCATGTGGACAAGAATGAGATTTGTCTGCTTCAGGTTGCTTTAGAGACAGAGAAGGTCAAGCACCAAGCTGCTGGCACAGAGTCAAAGTGGGCAGTGTTAGCTGGGGCCCTGGCTTAAGGTGTGATCTCTATGGAAGTTCTTCTGGAATTCGCAGGCATTGCAGGCACCCATACTTCTCTCGGAGCTCTTAGAATGTGAGCTCTCTGCAACTGCGGAGGCTGCCTAGCCCCTATCCTTATTAGGCAACTGGCAACGAGTAATCTGTAGGAGCTCACACAGCCTCAGCCTCAGCCTCAGCCTCAGCCTCAGACACAACTGCTCAAGACGCCTGGGAGGTACCACCTCTTGTCAGGTCAGGATTAGTCATTCAGCTCGGGGCATTCTGGGTAAGGTATGTTCTCACTCCCAGTTTCTAGCATTTTGTCAGCGTAAAGGATGATAGGACAGAAGAGCAAACCCTCCCACTGCTTCCTTCAGGGGCAAGGAATTGTATTACTTTACATGATCACTGAATCATTGCAATGTTTTTCTTCCTAAAGTCCTGCAACATCTGTTTTGCAATTTGGAATGACCTGTGAAAACACTGTCACATATCAGTTCTAGGTAGGACTGCTGGGAATCCCCCACCTCACAGATGAAGACACTGCAGTCTGACGAGGTAAGAAATGATCTAGTCTTTGGCAAGTCAGCGCCCTTGGCTGTCTGGTGTTCTTTTCGTTCCCCCTTACTCTTCCCCTTGAGCCTGGACCTCCTCATTTTTTGACAAACATCTAAGAGATCCGTTAAAATGCAGCATCTCTGGAGTACAGAAAATACCCCTTTCCACTTAGAGAAAATGCTGACTCTTCCTCTTGCTCTTTCTCTTTCAGAATCAACTACAGTACATCACAGGGGCTGAAACACACCCCCTCCCGATCCAATACACACCTGAGAAGCAAACCACCCCACACTTCACAGTAACTCGGTCCGCAGTGAGGCTTGCTAGCAAGTTCTGACACAGCTGCCAGAGACAAGAACCTCATGCCCTAAGCCACCAAACCATAAACAATAGTGAGACACTCTGTTTCCTCCAATTTTGTCCAAGGAATCCCTTACTCTTGGAAACTTTCCCGAGTGCTAAGGAAGAGATCCATCCCCAGACTACGAGGAGAAAGGGTAGCTCCTGTGTAGGGGACAGAGGAGGGTCTTTTGATAATCCGAGAGGAACCCACCCTCTGAATCGCCCCTGCCAAAGGCTGCTATTGAATCTGGCACGATGCATGGGAAATGAAGTATGAATGGAAACAGGAGAAGGGAAGCAGGAGGGGCCAGGGGTTAGGGAACCAGGCTGGCTCAGCACTGCAGCCGGACCTGCCTGGAATAATAAGGGCTATACTCAACTCTGGCCTCCAGGCTGCAAGCAGGGCTGCCGCTCAGTAGAGCAGAGTCTGGTGCCCCTGGCTTGTCCTCTTTATCAGGCAAGAGCCTCCGCTCAGAGGTGAGTTGGAACACTCAGAGATGCTTTGGTTGTAATGCCAACATCATGGGTCACTGTCATGCAGGACTGAGAGGTGGAGGGAGGAAGACTGTGAAGGGGCTGGGGGAGCAGGCCAGTTGCACCACAGAAGGCACCAAACTGAAAAATGAAACCTACAGTGGAGGGGAGGGGGCTGCTTTCTTTTCTCTGATCCCAAGGCTCCCTCCCCCAAGTGAGGCTCTGTTTTTGTCCCTATTTGCAGCAACAGGGAAGGGATGAGGTGGGGGGTTGGAAGGGAAGGAAAAAATATTAGTTGAGCGCACACAATGAGCCAGATACCATCACAGGCACTTTGTGTGGAAATGAGAGAGAAATCACACACAAAGGCACATGCGTGTGTGCTATACAGTGCCTGGCACGTGGCTGATACGTAGTGGTTGCTCCACACGCAGTGGCTCTTACCATCATTACATACATTGTTTCACTGAATCCTTACCAACAGCCCAGTAGGGAGGGCACCACCATTTTATAGCAGGAAAACAGAGCTTCAGAGAGCCAGGATTCGCGCCCTAGTCTGAATCCAAGCCACCCTGTTTCAAGGACAAGGACAATCCTGTGACAAAAAGGAAAAAAGGCTTTATTTCCTAAAGCCTGATGAGAAGGTCCACGCAAACTTTTCTGTCCCTTGTCCAAGAACCAGCCCTAAAGGCTCTGAAACAGGTCAGGGAAACACCTTCTCAGTGGTGATTTGAGACAGAGCCTGCTCCAGATTCTCTCTCTCTCCTGTCTCCAGAAGAGGCATTTCTTGTTCCATCACCTACAGTTTCCGAAGCTTTACTTCTCCTTTCAGGCACTCCATGCTTCTGAGAGGGCCATGCCCTGTCAAAAAAATCTAATAAGCACTTGAACATGGCATGAAAAATATGGCTGCCTGGAGTGAAACATCCCTGGCTGGCCCTACTCTCTGGAGGTCTAAACCCCACACAGAGGTTTATCTGCTCCCTCCTCATTACAGGCCTCTTATTTCCATGACCCAGATCCTAGCCCACTCTTGCCAGTTCTTGCCACTCAGGTCTGGCAGCCATCCTCATCACGGTGCTGGGCTCTTCCTTTCCTCCCCGTGCCTGCCCTGCCTGGTTGCTCCTCCAATGCCCACTGGTTTGCAGAAGCAGGCCTGAGCACACACAGTCTACTAAGTATCTACTGAGTCTACTGAGTTCTCAGTCTATTGAGGCCCTTTGGAGGCATATGGGAAGAAATTTAGAGACAGAGTACGTTGGCTAAAGTTTATGTGGTGGGCATCACCCATCATCATCCCCCAAAGCCATGCCCATGACAGGAAGCCAAGTGGGGGCTAGGGCACCAAAACCAGGCCTCCACGTTGACCACAGGATGGCATGATGTGACCTGTGGTCCTGCTCTAGGTCCTGGAACCTGGTGCTAATTTGCAGCCAGCTCCTAGGACCTGGGTTCTAGAGGATACTCCCTTCCTGAAGAGAGAACATCACTTCCCAGTTAGGAGGTAGTATACATGAGATTCTCTTGCTTACTCTTCTCCTCCCCATCTGCCATGCTGAGTGATTCTTCAATTCCACAGCAGAAATGTAGTGCCAGAATCAAAGCATCTTTCTGGAGAAAATGTGTCACCCTCCAACCCTGAGCCTCAGGGATCCAGAATTCTCCCTTCTTCTCCAGAGTCACTTTGTACTTCTAAGTTAAAACTAAGTCTCTGCACACCCTGGACTCATCACCTACCCTTGGGTGCACCTCCCAAAAAAAAATGATCATGCAAGTTCGGAAGGGGGCACATGTAAGGACGTTCACTGGGACGTTACTGGTGATGAAGGCAACCTGGGATTTTCGTCCAGTGAGAGGCAGAATACGTGCACTAGATAATAGGGGATATTATGCAAGAGTTAGAAACCCAGATCAGATGTACACACAACAACACTAGTGATCTTAGAAATATTACTGGGGTGGAGCGGAGTGCTTTAATAGCTCTTACACAAAAACACATGATCTAAAGTGATGCTAGACATTTTAAGGGATGTATTTAAACAAAGAGATATATGTGAGCCCATTAGAATGTTGCTCCTGGGCAGAGAAGGGGATAGATGTGGGATAGGGGGTAACAGTGAGCACACAAATTGGTTTGCATGGGCCAGTGATAAAATGGGCCATGAACTAATGGTATGGTAGACTCCCTGCTCTGTACCTGAGATCCACACAAAGAAAAGCAAAACATACCATGATCCTGAAAACTTGCAGTCCTATAGGGGTTGTATTGTCTAAAATATGCTATGGTAATGATGACCAAACTTATCTGTTTGGGCCTGATGCCTTCGGGGGCAGGAGAATGTAGGGCCCATCGAGAGCACAAACTTTCTCTACACAGTGATACCAAGAATCGATCCAAGGTTGGTAGCCTGTTCCTAATCATCTGGCTTGCTGAGATTCAGCTCATGTCAAAGGCCCCAGGAACCATCGAGATGAAGACAGGAAGCTTCAGGGCATGGGTTGGGATGCTAAAGCTGAATGTGCCTGAGAGTGCAGTGTCTGGCTCTATCCTAAAATAGCATCAATACATCAAGATGAGAAAGGGCAGTCCCTCAGACTCAGAGACATGGGGAATGTACCCTCTTCCACATAATCTGAATCATACTGGCCTGGTCACCTCTGTGGCCTCCTGTGACCCAATGAGTGTGGGGGAGCATTCACAGCAAGCTGTAGATTTAAAAAATGTGGAGGATGGAACCATAACACTGACCACTTCCTTCAGTTGATTAAAGAGGCCAGGAGCCAATTTCAGGTGGGAGTGACAGTGCCATGCAGAAGGTCTGTTGTTTAATGAAAGGGGTGCTGGCAGCCTCCCACCTGCTCATGGTGAATGCTCAGGATGTGGGTTTGCAAGGGTCTCTGCTTCTCACACCCAAGTAGGGAGCAACTCCCCAGAACTGGGACAGGACACAGACCTTGGGTAGTAACACGCAAAAGTCCAGTACATATACTTTCTTGGACAACATACATTGCCTTTCTTGGGGCTGCTTTCTGTGGTTTTGCCACATTTTGGTTCCAAGAGAACAAAGGGGCTTTTTAGCAGCTGGATTGGATCTTGTGTTATTTTTAGAAACAAATTTCAGCGGAGTCATGCCAGGCTGGTGGAGAGGGAGAGGAGGGTCAATCTCCCTTGGGTACTGGAGCAGGATCTGGTAGCTCCTCGGTGTCAGGTTCTGGTGGAGCCCTCGGAGGGGAGTGGGGAGACCCCTGACCTCGGACTAAGGAGGCCACAGCTCATCCACCAGAAGGGAGTGTTGCTGGCAGCTATTCTGCCACCAGAGCTGAGCAGGAGGGAGTAATATTCCTGTATGACCCAGACAGCAGCCAGGGCACTGCACATGGACGTCAGGCCTGAATGACAGTCCCATCATCCCCCTCTACTTCATGGCAGTCTCCCCTATACAGAGCACAGAGAACCCCCCGATGCCTCCCCAGCCCTTCCCTCAACCCACCCATCTCCTGCAAGTTCCAGGCAGATAAGCAAGGGCTCTACCCCTGAGAGGATGGCGTGCATTATGAAAGGGGACCAAGGGCACTCGGTCACCCCATCAGCCCAGTTTTGCCCCATCAGCCTGATTAACATGTCACCCCATCAGCCCAGTTTTGCCCTTCCTGTTCACTAACTGTACAGACAGCAGCCACTATGCCAGCCCTGGGCTTTAGAAAGTGGACAAGCCATTGTCCCCTGCATTTGCAGCCTGCCTCGGAGCAGTGGTTTACAAGCTCAGGTAAGCATCAGCATCCCTGCGGGGGTGGATACCGCCTATGGCTGGGCCCTGCTGCTGCCCCCAGAGTTTCTGATTTGGGGGTGTGAGGGCAGGCCTGGGAATATGTGTTTCTAACAAGGGTGCTGCCATGGCTGGTCTGGGACCCACACCTTGAAGACCCCACAGAGGTTAGGAAGCGTCTCCACAACCACATCCCGAGCACCTCCCGCAACACCAGCTTAATGTACTCTGTGGGCGTTGAACAGGGCCCCAGTTCGGGCAGTGTTCTTGGATCTAGGCTGATAGCAGAGGGGCACGGGAGGATCTTGTCACAAATCTCCTCCTGCTTTTCCTTCTCCCAGGGTGCTGACCTCTGCTCCCATTCACCATTCATCTCAGGGTACCCCCTCTTCCTGGAGGCACCCACAGTCCTCCCTAGGAAAGCCTCTCTCCTGTGAGTCCTCGAGAAAATGGACTTAAGAGGACCTCCCGGAACTTGCAAACGGGAGCCAAGTTTTATTTGGAAAGTTGAAACAAGCTACCCCTGAGCTTCAGAACACCCTGACCTCTCCTAGGTTCAGGGGAAGCTGAGCACCCTCTGCACCCGTTTCCTGCAGCCCACAGCAGGAGATAGGAGACAGAGGGCTCCTAACGCAGGTGATGGGAAATGTGCAAACCCAAGACACTCACCACCCGCTTTGGGCTCTCCCAATGTTCCTGCCCTGGCCCATCTGGACCTCTGGCAGCCTCCCCCGCCAACCCCCCCACCCTCGCACCCCCTTGGGGGGTCCTGCCTGCTGCTCCAGGCCCAGGCCATGGCCAGTGCAGCTGGGGGAGAAGCAGCTGTTTTCCTGTCGGGGTGACAGGCTGCTATAAACACCCGCTCCAGGTTGCTATGGCAAAGCAAGTGTGTAGCCGGGCTACAGTGGAGCTATTTATGTGCCTGTAATGGCAGAGTGGTCTGTTTTTTATTATTTTACTTATAAAGCTTTCCTTCCCCAACCCCCTAATAGAGCTTAAAAAAAAAAAAAAAAGCCACCGCAACTTCCTCAGGAACAAAAAGAGTATAGCTGGGAAACAGAGCTTAGGACTTGAGCCAGGAATGGGAAAGCTGAAGTGAAGAGTATGATACGTTCATCTCGAGCAGGGGCGGTGTGGCTTCTCGCTTATACAGGCCTGTGCCTTGGCTCCTCAAGGAGCAAGGCCAAACTTGTGTCCTCTCACCTCTGCACCACATATAATATTAAAAGGAGACAAAGCCACTTTGTCTCCTGTCTTTTTGTTAAAGGTGGGCGCCAGCCAGCAGCATTCCTGCCCTCTTGCCATCAGCCCCCACTGGCTGCCAGTGTCATCAGGGTGAAGACACCAAGGATCCCACCAGAAGTCATGGAAAAGGAGCCCCAAAACATCCCCCTGGCTGGAGGTCTGCAGGGTATGACTCTAGAGGTGTCTTTGTGGGGACCCGTGCTTCCCCACTTATACAGAGAACTTTCATCGAATTCTCAGCCCTCAGGGAGCTCTGGGGTGAATGGGTACCCTGCACAGGATGGGAAGTCGTAGTCAGGATACCAAGGACCCCTAGCTGGTACCAAGGAGTTGGCACTCGAAGCTCAGATGCTGAAAGATAATCAGAAGTGAGGTTGATTCCTTCTCGGACACACACGTCTTCAAGGCACCAGCACATGGAAAAGGTTTCTGGGAGAGGATGTGGGGAGTGATCAGAGAGTAGCCACTGGCTGGGGTCACTGTGGCCTTCTGCTTCCTCCACTCGTCCAACCCAAAATGAAGTGAAAAATAAGAAAAAAGAAATGGGCAGTGGGTGATAGGGCAGCTCAAGAAGGGCCAGAGAGAGGAAGGAATTAGCCCATGTAGTAAACACACACACACACACACACACACACACACACACACACACACCCCTAAGCCAAATATGTGTACCAACTTTGACAAACATGCTACAGGCTGCCCATCACTAAATGACATCCAAGTAAGAGAGAGTCACCTTCCAGAAACAGCTGGAGGGAATACAAAAGATGCTCCAGGATTTTATCTCCCTCTTTTTCCACCTTATTCCAGATTCTTTTGGATTTGGTATATCCTTAGGAGGAGGGATCAGAAAGACCCCACTGCTGATGGGTATGTTAATCAGATAAAATCAAGTTAGGGGAGTATTAAAAAGAGCAAACCCAACGAACTGTTCCAGTTCCTTCCATCTCAGATTCTAACTGAATGTTTTCCGATGCCGCCGTAACTGTGGAAAGATACTAAGGGAAACCACCCAATGAGACGGGAAGAGGGCAGGAGAAGGGGGAAGCTGCTGCTTTTCCATCAGGAAAGCACCCCTGGCTGCCCCAGGACAGCCCTGGTTAGCTGACAAAGGCTTGCTGGGAAAGTCAAAACTTGGGACAGAAATCTGTCTTGGCAGTACCTTGGGGTCAAAAGAGCAGAGTGGTTGTGGTTTCTAAGCCTGTCAAACCAACTGTCATCAGCATCCCACTGTGCCTGTAGGATAAGAAGGGAGGACAGGGGAGAAGAGGAAAAAGTCCGGTATGGGGCACTGTCCTGGACAGCTGAGAGTGAGTAGGCTGATGGCAAGGCTGGTGTCCCAGGCACTGGTGTTTCTATTCCTAAGTCTCAGGATATTAACTCAAACTAAGTGGCCATTATTGAGAGAGACATAAAAAGACAAAGAGAAGCAGACATGTCTCAGGACCTCCAAGGTAGATGAAGCTTCCAAAAATCATGGGGGGCTAGAAAGAACATCTATTCACAAAAGCCCAGATCCATGGTGATAGACACAGAGCCCATTGTTGAAGACACAAATGGCAGGCAAAGAAGTAACTCAGCCTCAGCTGGCCATTGTTGATGAAAGAGGAGAGAAAGTGGAGAGTGCTGCGTCCTCTTCTTCCAGGTGAGCAGAAAGCTTGTCTTACCTCTCTATCCCAGCCCCTGGGCCAGTGCCTGACCTAACATGGACTTAATAAATGAACCAGGCTACTCTGCTCCAGTATGCTTCCATTTCCTTCCAAGGAAAGAAGAAGCATGGATGTCCCAGAAGGAGACTCAATCTCCAGAGAGGATCAGTGACCTGGAAGTCCTAAGAAACACTTCTTCACCACTTGTTCCATATCCCCCTCCTCTCTCTTGGGGTCCTGGAAGACTGACTGGATTGGTGCATCTCTCTTGTTCCCCTGGTCACAGTCCCAGGGCTCTTCTGGTGCAGGCAGAGGGAGACCAGCTATCATTGCAGAAATTGCTCGCTCACTAGGGAGAGGCAAAGGTAAAGAATTTAAGCTCTCCCAACACCCATTCAATTCTAAACTCCCACACACAGTATTTTAAACACCACTGCAGTACCTCCAAAGAAAAGCCTGGGAGAACTATGGTGATGGTGATGGTAGTGGGGACGCCTGTAGGAAGTGGCAAAAAAGGATTCTTTCGGGATTATTTCTGAAGCACTGTGCTGCCAGAAATCATAGAAAAAAATACCCAGCACCAAACTCTTTGGATCTCATTTTTCCTCCCTATACCTCATTTCCAAGCTTCTCACTTTATTTTTTTATATGTGTGTATATCACTTTTCCCATCTCTCCCTCTCTCCTGGTCTACCAGACTCCTTCCTTTCTTCTCTCCCTCCCTCCCAGCTCCCCCCACCCCATCTATCTCGGTCTCAAAATCTCTCATTCTCTTTTCCACATATTCTGCAACAGCATGATTGGATGGAATTCCATTCTCCTTATGTGGTAGTTTCTGGAACCGATCAACCCGGTCCAGTGCATATTGGCTCAAGCAGTGGCATGCTGAGAAGCAGTTGGGCACTTGTGGGGCTGTCACAGTAAGCACCAACACAGAGCCAATCCATGCCTCTGGGGTCATGGGCAATGGACCAAGGGCACACAGAATGAACTCTCTGAGTCTATCTGCATCCTCCCACAGCCTCTGCAGCTTGCCTGGCTAAACGAACTATGTAGCATCCAACTGTGCTTGAAATATAGGCAAATGGCCAACATGGAGGCCCCAGAAGTGAGGAGCCCTAACGAGATGGGAGAAAAGAAAGGGTATGACTATTCAGTGGATTAAAAGCTAAAGTTAGGTTTAGCATGCTCGGCCACATTCCCAGTCTGGCATAAATAAGAAGACAGCCTGATGGAGGAAGAGGCTGGGAGCTGGACAGACGGAAAGGCACCTAAGTCCACAATCTGACTCTGGCTCCTCTCAAAGCACCCACAGAAGTGGAAAAGTCAAGAACCCAACACAATCAGCTAGTGCTATCCAACCACAAGCTACAAGATAGCTCCATTCTCCCACTTCACTTTCATTTGGAGTGTAGAACACATGCGTAGGGAACAGACTTATGGAGGCTGGATCCAGCTCCCTGGCGACACGGCTGCCTTCTGCCCAACCACTTTGTGAGGATTCGAGGACTCACAGAGGGACCTTGACCCACCAGAGCCAGACCTCTGCTGGCATCTTACAGTATCTGCCCAACGTTTGCTTCTGTAAAAGCTTACAGGAGCAACCCCCCCCCCCCCGCCCCCGCCGCCGCCCCAGGCTCACACACTCTGGCCAGCTGCTCCAAATCAGTAAGCTCTCCATCACCAGAGAACAATCCTTCTCGGCAGGCCAGCTGGGGGAAGTGGGGGAGTGCTCTCCCTTCAGGGTCTCAGCCCTGAACCCTCCCTGTGCGAGCAGCCAAGTCCCAGGAGAAGCTGAGGACACATCAGCGGCTCTCCCTGCCCCCTCCTCCTGTAGGCAGCCGGAGAAAGAGGACTCCTCGGAGGGGGAAGTCCCGGGGCAGCGAGGCCTGGAAACTTTGCCGTCTAAGGCTGTGGAATTCTTCTACTGGGCTCCTGCAGTTAATCACTGTGGCTCCCTGGATTCCTGATTTGGGCTTTAAAAGGTAGCACCAGAGCAAGAAGGACAAACATGTTGAGATGAAAAAGAAAAAGAAAAAAAAAAACAGTTGGTAGAAGCTAACAGATAACCACCTCCAACACCAGTCTTCTGAGTAGCTGAGGAAGCGTGAGGAGGGGGGAGAAGAAACGTGCAGGAGCAAAATAAGTATAGACCACGTTTCAGAATGCTCTTCAGGGTTCCCGGATAGTGTTGCCTGTCTTTATACTCCAGACTCTACGGAACACCTCACTCCTATTGCTAACCTGCTTGTGAGAAGGGGTTGGGTTGTCTGAAATGTTCTCCTCTTAGCACATCTGAAAGATCAGTGGCTCTTGTCCCCTTTTGGAAGAAAGAGCCCAGAGAGCTCACAGCTGTTAGTGTAAGGCTTTGGGACATTAACTTCCAAGATGGTAGAAGTGGCCTCTTAGGCCAGGTTTCCATGGTTTCTTAGAGAACAAACAGAGGTTTGGCTCTGAAGAGGGGTAGGAGGGTGAACTGCCTTTTCTTCCTATGGGAATAGTTTCAAGAGCCAAGACAAGAGGGGGATATGGTAAAATGCTGAGGAGGTCACAGAAAATTCTAGGAGAAAGAAAATGGACAGTCTTGACAATTCCCATTCTTTCTGGGGAGGCTGGGGTGGAAGGCCCCCTTAACAGGATATTAAGGCAATTCTCAGGGGCTGAGATAAACCTAGGAAGTATAGGAAGACAAGCAACTTCTCTCTCTAAAGTGCCCAGCCAACCTCGAAGAATGGAGCAGAAGTTGAACTGCTTTGGGAAAGGCAAGGACCTCCAAAGATTCTGAGTTTTGCTCGCAAGGAGGGCCGGGAGCTAACCATCCCCAGAAGTGATGTATGGAGGTGCTGATCCCCAGAACTGAAGCCCATCCTATCAGCAGCCATCCTTAATGCCAACAACAGCACCCTACCTTCCCAGGCCCCCCAGGCAGGACTCTTTCACTCTTTTTCCAAAGGAGCCAGATGGGGCAGCACATGGTCAAGCGCCAAAATGCTACCATGTCCTCCTAGCAGGGGCTGCCCGTGAAGCAGGGCCACCTGGCCAAGGAATTTCCTTGCAAACTTCCGGAAGCGATCTGCATTGCACGAGAACCCCTTGGATGCCTCCTCCAGAGCTGGTGCCTGCTTGGCTCCTCCTGGGGACATGGTAAGGAGCTGCTTGGTGACTGCCACACCCAGAAGCAGTGATCATGGCACCTCTGTAGGTTAAGTACCACGTGTGCTCTGCCACCTTCTCAAAGCAGAGTGGGGCCGGGGGTTGACCGACTACAAACTAGGAGGCAGGCTAGACCTAATCCCAATTTCATCACTGGCAGTTGCACTTGCCAGTAAGTTCCTGGCCTTTTCGGGGAGCAGAACCTCTGCTTTTCCTACCAACTGTATCAGACATCTCATAGAATTCCAGAATCACAGTCATGAAGGGAACTTTAAGGAAAATAGAATACAAACCCCCTCACTTGATAGCAAAGCACAGATGAGTCAAGCACGGTGCTAGGCATTGGGACAAAAAGGCTACGCAATCGACAATAGAAAAGTAGAATACAGGCAGAGGCCAAGGAGGCCAAGAAATCTGTTATCAGATGTCAAATGAAGGGTGGAGATCTCTCCCTTACCTGTTCCCCTGCGTGTGTCCAACACCCCCAGGCTCTGCCCCGCAGGCTGTCTTGCAGCCATCAAGCTGCTTCCAGGAAGAGTTCACTCACAGTATGGACTTTCCCTGGTGGGCTCAGGCCCACACCAGGAGCAAAGGGAGGCTTTCTTAGGGCTTTCCAGCTGTGCAGAGTGCACTCTGAACATGGATACCAGGTAAGGAGATGGCTGGGAGTGAAACAGCGTAAGTTTTGCCAGATAGGTCATACACCTAGAGGCTGTACCCATCTGAAGGGGGCATCTTTTGAACATCTTTATAAATGTGCCTTAGGCTAGTAGCTGCACTTAGCTGTCAACCTGGAACATGGCCTTGGATCCCTAGGCCCTAAGAAATATCTAAGGAAGAAAACCAGAAGTGAATCCAGTTTGACCAGGGGATGCACCAGAGGAGTTGAGGTACCACAGCTGCCAGCCCCATGGCCCCAGTCCCTCCCGGAGCTCTGCCTGCAGGCCAGAGCTGCCCTCTCAGCTCATGGGCTCTCCCATAACAGCTCTTCCCAAGCAGCCTTTCCCTCCGAGGCCCCTCCTCCAAATCCATTTTTCCTGGGCCTTAGAATTCTCAGCTGAAAGCCAAGGATAATGAGAATAGCCCAACTCTGATGAAAGCTAAGAGGATTGCCACTACTTTTATGTACAAAGGCCCACGGACTTTGCATTAAGAAGCTATTGAGCCACGGAAGCCAACCCAGGAGGCTTGCTTCTCGCTCAGAGTCTCCCAGTGCCTCCGGCTCCCTCATTCCTATGATTCCCAGTCCTGGGTCTGGGTCTTGGGCTCTATGTACCAGGAATACATTGGTCCTCCCCACTCATGGACTTCTCCAGAATCTCCAACTTTTGCAGCTCCTTCTGGGGAATGGTCTGCCTGAGGTTCCTTGTTACGTGGTGTCAGCAAGACTGAGCAGAAAGGCAGAAAAGTTCATGACAGTCAAAGAAGCTCGTGGTAAGAACTCACATCCGGGTAACGCCTCACTGTTTCAAAGCACTCTGTGTGATCTTTGGGACAGCCTTTTAAGGTAGACAGGACTGATGATATTATACTTTCTACCAATTTTATAACACATGGTCTTAAAGGGGATGTGACTCAGTGAGGGCCATGCAACCACAGGAAGAGCCAGAAAGAAGCTAAGACATACTACATGCTGCACAGTCCTATACAGCAGGCAAAGGTAGAGGAATCAGAACCGGAAAGCAGTCTCTAGTCAACCATCAGGTAATGTGAGGCCCCACCCAGGACACTGGAGCTGGGGGATTCCTGTCCTGATGAACTCAGAGGCTTAATATAGGTTCTTCTACTTCCTCCCGGAGGTACCTGTGAGACACACTGAAGGTATGCATGATGCCAGTGTGTGTCATCCTCTTAGCCTGTGGACACCTTGGGGGTATAGACTGAGGTCCAGACAGAGGCAGCACAGCTGGTGGTGCACCAAAGGAGTAGAAAAGGGGGACAACAGAAAGGAGAACAGAAGAGGGTAAGGAAGCTTCAGGGAAAGGAAGGAAGGGGGCCTTCCTAAAGGGAACTAGCAGACCTCGAAGTCTCACTAAATAAGACAGGACATGCCTGTGTTAAGGGGCACCCAGGTGGCTCAGTCAGTTAAGTACCTGCCTTCAGCTCAGGTCATGATCTCAGGGTCCTGGGATGGAGCCGTGCATCAGGCTCTCTGCTCAGCAGGCGGGGTGGGGGGGTCTGCTTCTCCCTCTCCCTCCACTTACACTTTCTCTCTCTCTCTCTATCTCTCAAATACAGTCTTAAAACAAACAAACAAATAAGCAGAGGAAGCCCCAGAGTTATAGTACAGGGCCTACAGAAATCCTGAAGTGCATCAAGCCAAGCAGGACACCAGAAATGACAGATTGATGAGGGGAAGAAATACACAAATACTCAAAAATATAAGCGTAGAACACACAAAAACTGCTCTACAAACAGACCTTTTGCCTACAATCCCAAGAGCAGAGCACGCCTGGGGTAACAGCAGTTTCTGTCCCCAGGAAAGCAGGCCAAAGCAAAGTCTTAGCCCCAATTAATCCCTGCTCTCCTCTCCAGCTAGCACATCCAGGTTCAGGGGATGTCACTCACATTATCTGTTGAGAAGACAGACCTTGGGAAGGGTGAAGCCCCAGAAGAGGCTCCAGACCAGAGCTTACAAACAGCACACTGCACTGCACCCTCCCCCCACTCACCGCCACCTCCTCAGTTTCCTGCTTCCAGGAGACTGTTCTCTCCATATTACTGCAAACTATGATATACATGAGGAGGTTTGATTCAAGACAGCGTCCATCAACAGATGGATGAATACACCGAATGTGGTCTATCCAGACAGTGAAATATTATTCAGCCTTAAAAGGGAAGGAAATTCTGACACCTGCCACAGCATGGATGAATCTTGAGGATATTATGTTCAGAGAAAGAAGCCAGACCCTAAAGGACAAATATTGTAGGATTCCATTTAGATGAAGTGCCTACTCTAGGCCCAAATTCAGAAGTAGGAAGTAGAGTAGAGGGTTGCCAGAGGCTGGGGAAAGAAGGTGGGGTGCTATTTTTTTTTTTAAGAAGGAGAGTAGGGAGGGGCAAAGGGAGATGGAGAGAGAGAGAGAGAATCTTAAGCAGGCTCCACACTTAGTCTCAGCCCAATCTCATGACCCTGAGATCATGACCTGAGCCTAAATCAAGTCGGACACTTAACTGACTGAGCCACCCAGGCACCCTGGGATGCTACATTCAACACGTGCAGAATTTCTGTTTGGGATGATGACAAAGTTCTGGGAATGGATGGTGGTGATGGTTGCACAACAGTGTGAATGTAATTAATACCACTTAATTGTTCACCTAAAAATGGTTAAAAGGTTAAATTTTATGTTCTATTTTACCACAGTAAAATTACACACACACACACACAAAAGATAGGAAAGCAAATGAAACAGTGCTGGTGTAGGCAGGTGAGAAAGGCAGAAGGGAGGAGCAGAATGAAGTTCACTGTGGAGTCTGGTTGCGGCTGCCACCAGGAGCTCAGGCCCATCTTGGTAATGGAGGTGGAGCCCCAGTGGCACAGAGGTCAGTTATCCCAGACAGTGGCCTCTGACACATCCGGAGTCAGGAGCCCACGGACGGCCTGGCCCAACACAACAGGTGACCTGGCAAGGCCAAGTGGTAAGGCCAAAGGGAGGGTAATAGACTGGGCTCTCTGGACACCATGCTCTATGTGTATGTGTGTGTGTGTATAGGAGGGCAGTACAGGCCGTGGTGGAAGGGCACTGAGGGTGATGGACCGTTCTCTTTTCAAACAGAAGGGAATACGCTGGCTTTCACCTACTCTCCCGAAACCACACTATCACTGGCTCAGAGCACATAGGCATCTGTGGAGAGCAGGTATATCTAAGGCCTTCCTGACTCACAAGAGAAACACAGGGTCTTCCTCTTTTTGAGGGCCTTGTATATTATTTTGTTTGATCCTCCCCACAAACTTGGGAAATGGATAACACTGCCCCCATTTTACAGAGAGGAAAACTGGCTAAGCACCTTGTCTAGGGCCACATAGTATTCTGCCACAATATCGCCTTGCTTTCCAGATACGAGGGCTCATTTTCTCTTTGTCTCTTAGGGTACAGGGATCAAGAGCACAGGCTCTGCAAGCAGACAGACCCAAAACCCAGTTCCACTGTCATTACCTGTTTGACCTTGAGAAAGTTAGTTATTGTCTCTGCTTATCAGTTTGGGTAGTGATAAACTAGGGATCATCATACTAACCCCATTTAAAATGTTTTGCAAGATTTTGAGATAATTAAATAATCCACATAAAAGGCACACAGTGCTGCCCCATAGTAAGCACTCAAACATAATTCTTGTGGTTATTATGGAATGCTATCAATCAGCCCATTTCACCTCGTGGGTGTAGAGCCATGAGGGGCCTGCTCAGCAGTCTAAAAAGTGAGTGTGGAAATAACACAGTATTTCCCTGGCATTAGGAACATTATGGTTGGAAGGGACTTAAAGTCATTTAGACTAATCTCTTGTCCAGTGTTAGAAACCATTCTCCTTGGGGCACCTGGGTGGCTCAGTGGTTGAGTGTCTGCCTTTGGCTCAGGTTGTGATCCTGGGGTCCTGGGATCAAGTGCCATGTTGGGCTCCTCGAGAGGGAACCTGCTTCTCCCTCTGCCTGGGTCTCTGCCTCTCTCTCTGTTGTTCATGAATAAATAAATAAAATCTTAAATTAAAAAAAAGAAACCATTCTCCTCTTACTGCTCCCTATGAGCCTACTCATTAGCTCCTACTTTCCCTTATATTAAATTGGGGCCTAATTTGTGATCTCCAGCACGCCAGGGATTGGTATGCATTCTTCGAGTCTTATAACCTCTTTTGTGATAGCTTCTATTATCTCCTCTCAACAATTGAAGAAACTGAGGCCTAAAATCCTACAGTTAACTAGCAGTCAAGCTGGGCCATGAACTTGGGTCTACTGGATTCTGAAGCTCATATTCTCAGCTATCACATGATACTGCAGCATTAGAGAAGAGAGGAAAAATCTACTACATAGTAGAGGGGAAAGTAGCTATGGTTGAATTCCAAATCTACCATTTAGCAAGCATCTAGCATTTAATGAGCATTATTTGGTGTCAAGTATTCTATGACCATTTTTACAGATAAGAAGACTGAGGGACAGGGCACCTGGGTGGCTCAGTCTGTTCAGTATCGGTCTCTTGATTTCGGCTCAGGTCACAATCTCAGAGTTGTGATTGAGCCCAGCACGAAGCCCCACAAAGAGCCCTATGTCGGGCTCCACACTCAGTGGAGCTCTCCCACTGTGTGTGTACATGCACAATTGCTCTCTCTTTCTCCAAAATAAATAAATACATCTTTAAAAAAAAAGACTGAGGGTCATTTTTATGTTCAATACCACAAAGTTCCTAAGTAGGGAAGGTGAGTTTCATATTCATGTTGATGTCTTTCCTTTCAGCAAGCTGTTTTTCAGGAAACAGTTTGCTCATCTTTTTTTTTTTTTTTAAGATTTTATTTATTTCTTCATGAGAGACACACACAGAGAGAGGCAGAGACACAGGCAGAGAGAGAAGCAGGCTCCATGCAGAGAGCCCAACGTGGGACTCGATCCTGGGACTCCAGGATCATGCCCTGGGCCGAAGACAGGTGCTAAACCGCTGAGCCACCCAGGGATCCCACAGTTTGCTCATCTTTATATAGTATCAACACTCACTTCTTTTTCATTCATTCTTTAACAAATGAGTTTCTTTTCTTTTTTTTTTTTAACAAATGAGTTTCTACTGAGTTCCAGACTTTGTTTTGAGCACAAAGATGCAGTGATAATGGAAACTATAATTTTTATGCCTTCTTTTTGCATGGTACTCGTACGCATATCACGTGAAATTATGAATGTTAACAAATCAAAATGACTCCATGGTAGCTACTCAATAAGTGGCAATAGTTATTATTTTTTCTAGATCACAATCTTAAATATCTTTTAATGGCCACATTTTCTATGGTCTTCATTCATATTTCCTTTTCTTTTTTCCCATTTTCTTAGTTTGAAGTTACATTATTCCTAGTTTTTTAGTGTTAGCCTAGAAATACTAACATGTATATATATATATATATTTTTTTAACATGTATATTTAACTTAAAAATTCTCAATAACCAATATCTTTAACCTCTTCCCAAACAACACATGGACCTTAGATCACCTGAACTCCAATTACTCACCTTTCAATTTATACACCAAGGCCTTTATTTGCCCTCATTCTTGGAAGACTGTCATTGATGGTAGAATCCTGCATTAGCAGTTATCTTCTCAGTGCTTTGCAGATATTATTCCAATTGTCTTCTGGCTCTTAATGGTTGAGGTTGAGAAATTAGTTGTCAGTCTAAATGTCATTCCCTGGAAAGCAATTTACCTTCTAGGGTTGCTCTTAAAATAATTTATCCTTGGTGTTCTGTAGTTTCATTTTGATGTGTCTAGGGGTGAATTTTATTTATTCTTCTTGGGATTCATTAGGTATAATGATTGTACTTCAATGATTCTTGACCACTGCTTCTTCTAATCTTGTCATATTCCTATTTTCTCCATTATTTCCTCCTGGAACATTAATTAAAGGTGTACTGAGATCTTTTTATTCTGTTCCAAGCATAGGCAAACTATAACACAGGGTCCAAATCTGGCCTGCAGCCTGTTTTTGTAAAGGAAGTTTAATTAGCATCTAGCCATACCCATTCATTTACATATTGACTATGGGCTGCTTCCACACTACAACAGCAGAGCTGAGTAGTTATTACAGAGACCATATGGGCTTCAAAGCCTAAAATATTTACTCCTTGGATCTTTACAGAAAAAGTTTGTCAACATGTACTCTATTTTCCTGCCTTTATACCTCTTCCACATATTTCATCTTCTTTTCCATCATCTATATAATTCCTTCAGAAATATCTTCCAATTCACTAGCTTTACCATCAGCTGTAATATATTATTTTTAAAACTATTCATTGAATTTAAGTTTCTTCTACTTCTACTATTTTTTCATTTCTATTAGTTCCCTTGGATATCTGCCTGGTCAGTTGAGTTTCTTGTCCATCATTCTTTCAGTACCCTCTTATTTCTTATAACATATTTTTAAAGATTTATTTATTTATATTAGAGAGAGTGTGTGTGTGTGCATGAGCATGGGGGGAGGGGAAGAGGGAGACAGAGAATCCAAGCAGAGATCAGTGCAAAGCCCAACATGCGGCTTGATCTCAGGACCCTCCATCATGACCTGAGCCAAAACCAAGAGTCAGACACTCAACTGGCTGAGCCACTCAGGAGCTCCTCTGATAACATATTTTAAAAATATTTTTTTTCACTTTATGTTTTTAAAGATTTTATTTTTAAGTAGTCTCTGCTCCCAATGGGCTCCAACTCACAACCCCAAGATCAAGAGTCACACACTTCACCAACTGAGGCAGCAAGGTGCTCCTATTTTCTATACCTAATAACTCTGTATCTGCAATTTCTGTGGGTCTGATCTATGCAGTGTTATTTATGTTGCTCAGCTTCATTGGTAATCAAAGAACTGCAAATCAAGACCACTAAGAGACATTATTTACACCACTCATTTGGCAAAAATTTAAAAATCTGATGATATCAAGTACTTGAGAGGACATGGAATAATAGTAGCTCTTATACTTCACTGGTAGGGGCAGAACTACTACAAACATATCAGGAAACAACCTGCTATTATCTTGTAAGGTTGAATATTCATATACCAAGACCTAGCAATTCCCTTCTGAGATCTATACTCAGGAGAGACTTGCACACATGTACCAGAAGATATAAATAGGAATGTTGCTGCAGTACTGTTTATAACAGTGAAACAGGGTGATACCTTCACCCATAGAATATTATATAGCAGTGAAAATGAATGAACTTCAGTCACATTCAACAGGGATAAGTCTTAGTATAACAATACTGAATGAAAATAAACAAGCCCCAGAAGACTGTATACAACATATACTTTTAATAAAGAATATAAAGCAAAACTAAGTACTATATTTGCTTAGGCATACATACATTTATCAAGAGAATGGTAAACACAAAATTCAGGATATTGGTCGGAATGGGTGACAAGGTGGGGTCATGGGATATTAAGGGCACATAGGTGGATGCAAGTTATGATAGATCTTATTTTTGGCCTAGGTGATGGGTTCAGGTATCTTCGTTAGGTTATTAAAATACATAAATAACCTATATAAATAAGTAGTGAAGAGAGATATGCATAAACCAGTAAAGAAAATCTATCATAAATGTTCAATTTCGTATGCCTGAGAAATAAAGCAAGCTAGAGATGAGAAGAAAAATAGGTTTCCACTATATCTGTCTGCAACATTTTTTAATCTTCACAATCAAAGATAGCCATGGATCTACCAAAACTTAGTAAGACTGTTTTAGATGAGAACTTCTATTGTCAGTTTCATGGTCTAAAAATGTCCTTGAACAACGTAGTCAGTATTGGACCATATGAGCCTAATATGAAAGTAACAATCAACTTAGATATTCTAATTCTGGGGGTGGGGTGCAGGTGGGGATAAGGGTGGTGGGGTGGAGATGGGAGTAAAGGGAAACAGGGCACAGGGGCTGAGAGCCAGAAGGGAGCACACAGAAGGAAGGTGGGAGAGAGAAGTCCACAGTGACCTGGTCACCAGCTTTGGGTTGGGAGAGGTGAAAGAGAGGTATCATTTCATAAAGGAGGGAGACTCAGGGAATTAGCAAATGGGGGCCCAGGCCCATGAGGGCTTCTCCTCTTGGATGCAAAGTGAAACAGTCTGGGGAGAGTGCCAACCCCTTCCCACTGAGACTTCTTGGGTCCTACAGCTGGTGCCAACCCCACCCAGCCAGGGTGCTCTGGGCCCAGGTCTCTGGAGGGGGACCAGCTGCCCAGCCTCCCACCACAACCCATTCGGCCTCCCATGCAGTGGCCTCGTCCTGGTGAGCAGACAGGCAGAGCCCCACACCTGTAAGCCCTGTGGCTCCTTCCAGCGCTGACATGATAGGATTCTAGGACTTCTAGGCCCTGTGCGCCCTGCGGTCCCCCTCCCCCCGCCCTTGCCAGGGGCTGGGCAGTTCTGACGCGTTGGCCAGCTCCGTGTTGGCCAGCTCCGCTGCAGCCCAGCTCTGCCGGCCTGGCCTGGGAGCAGCTGGGGTTCTAACGCTTCAGCCCTTTCCAAGTCTGGCTGGACACCAAAGCCCCCCAAGAAGGTGGGCGGCTCCACCCTGGCCAGCTAGCGATGGCTCACAGAGGAGCAGTGACTCACTGTGCCCCGCTCCCTCCCCCAGGACCCAGTCTTCCTCGTGCCACACCCTGGGGAGGAATCCCCACCCTTCAGCCTTGGGGACACCGTGGGGAAGCCAGCCAGTTCTCACCCCACCCTTCTCTTCACCTGGCCTGCCTCACACCCCAAGAGCAACGCCCTGTGGTTTCAGTGGCTCAGCCGACTGCTCAGCAGGGTTTCTTCTGGAGAGCCCCGTGCTGAGCAGCCCTGGCAGCCCTGGCCTCTGGGAACAGGGCCCGGCTCCACACTTTGCCCTGCAGGGCAGGCTCCCTAAATGTTGATCAATGCTTGCATGATGTCCGAGGGCAGGGACGAAAACTGAGGTGATTCACAGATGTCAGCATGAAAGGCACTGTTTATATCCCGCTGGAAGGGAAGGGCGAGGGAAAATCCCAGATGCTCTGACACAGGCTATTACAGTATATACATAGTGAATGTCTCAGTCCTCACTCTGTGGTGCTAATATGACAGGGAGGTAAACTGGAGGGTACCCCACTGTGCCTATGGGGAACCTGAGCCCTAGAACAGAGCCTGGCCTGGTCAGAGCACAAGCAGGAAACCTCTTGCTTTCCGTGGCCTTAGTTCTCTTGTAAAATTGAGGGGCTGTAGTTGTGGCTCCTTCCAGCGCTGACATGGTAGGATTCTAGGACTTCTAAGTCTTAATCAATTACTGGCTCAGCTCAGCATCCTCACAAACACCTCTGAGCTCTAAAGATGTACTTTCACATAGGGAGAGTGCTTTTAACTTCTCAAACACTTCTATGCAGATTCCATACTCTCCCCCTGGTTATTGTAAGGATCCTTTGTGATTAGGAACAAATAACAAATGAGGAAACTGACCTCAGAGGTTAAGGAGTTTGCTCAAGGTCATGCTGTTAGCTAGTGGCATGGTCAAGAGTAGAATTCAATCAAGAGGCTCTTTTTAATGCCTTGAGAGTCCCAGATTTTCCACCTACCTTGAGCAATGCGGTCACACTGGCTGGTGTGACTCTCATCTACAGCCATAGAGAAAATCAACTGAATGCATGGAAGAGGGCTCAAATTTTACACTTGATCTTAGCCAAAAGGCTGAGAAGCGATGAGGGCTCAAATTTTATATAAGAGGAAGAAATGGCCTTCCAAACCCAGAGGAATCAGGCAAATGAGGAGGGGTTTCCCTCATCCAAGAATCTTCATAAATAATAATCTGCACATTTATAGGCACTCTACAGTATACAAAGTACTCCCATATTCATTATCCCTTGTGATTCTTGTAATAACCCTATAAGGTATTTAGGACTCTATTAACTGATACTTTGAATAGAATGAAAAGGCTACAGTTTAGCAGTTAAGTGACATGTACAATGATAGCACCCTGCTTTCTTCCTGTGTTGCTGTAGAAGGTTCTAGAACAACAAATCATGAAGATTCTTCTTACATTCAAAACGGAAACCCAAAGCATCTCTCTCCATTTTTCTCATCTATCTCCCTAAGATGGCCTAGGAAGGAGAAATGTGCAGGGATGGAAACTCACTGTGTGCCAGGAGACAGACCATGGGCAGAGACAGTAACAGTCTTCCCTAGAGTCACACAGTGAGGTGGTACGAGCTCATGCATGAACCCAAAACCTCCTATCTCAGCCCTGGAGCCTGCGCCGAACACGTGCCAACATTCTTTGGATAAGACTGTATCTGTCACCAGGGGTCTGTCACTCTTGAATTTATAACAGGCAGTTGGTACAAACTTCAAGAGGCTAGCAATTCAGGTTGTCATTCCAAATGTGTGTCGAGTTACCTACTGCAAGCATCAACTCTGTCCTGTTATATAAGCTAGATATGGTCTTTGCCCCCCAGCCCTGTATTTGCTCATTATCTTATGGCTGGTGACAGCCTCCTGTTCTTCCTCTGCCCCTCCCTGCTCTATTCTTGGATGATTTATTTTTTAAAAGTTTGTTTTCTTTAAAAATATAGCTGCAGATAAAATCTACCCAGCCTCTTTCACACATACACATTTAAGAGAAGACGGCAGGAAAGCCTCATGGTTCTTTCCAACCAGAGGCCAGTGTGAGAGCACAAAGTCACCAGGCAGAGCCAGTCTCTCTGCCGTTAGTGAGTAATTCCACTCACAGGTTTATAGGGGCTTGATTTAGAGTGTTCTGTGTCTTCTTCCAGAACTCCTGGCCTGTGTAGAAGCCACTTTGCATTTGTAACTCTCACTTCAAACATAAGTTGGCCAGTACCTTCGTGAGGGATCCAGACACATATGAGGGAGGGAACTTCTCAAAGGCAATTCAAGAGTTGCCAGCTTTCTCTGATCCTTCTCTGATCTCTTCAGCCCAGGTTCAGACTTCTGCGCCCCACCCAGGCTGGCTCTAGACTGTCCACTCTCAAGGAAAAGGCTGCAGGGATCCGTATCTTTATCTTTATTTCTCTTCTAAAATCACACCAACCCTTTGCTTCTGGTTGCCTGCTCTTTTTAGATTCCTTGGACCCTATTTGAGACTGAGTTGTGGCCAATTCCTCATAATGTAGGAAAATACTCGTGATACAGATAGGATTGTGTAGGAAAAGATTAGAACCCAAACCACAGTATTTGGGGGTGGCTGGCTGGCTCAGTTGATGGAGCATGTGACTCTTGACCTTGGGGTTGTGGGTTCAAGCTCTCGAGTTGGGTGTAGAGATTGCTTAAAGATAAAGTCTTAAAAAAAACTTCAATATCTAATACGTTTCCAATTTTTCAAAATGTATATATTCACAAATGTATAGATAGAAAAGAATACTAGGGGGGCACCTGGGTGGCTTAGCGGTTGAGCATCTGCCTTTGGCTCAGGTCATGATCCTGTGGTCTTGGGATCGAGACCCACATGGGGCTTCCTGAGGGGAGCCTGCTTCTCCCTCTGCCTGTGTCTCTGCCCCTCTCTCTGTGGCTTTCATGAATAAATAAATAAAATCTTTAAAAAAAGAATACTGGGATCCCTGGGTGGCTCAGCGGTTTAGCACCTGCCTTTGGCCCAGGGCGCGATCCTGAAGACCCAGGATCGAATCCCACGTTGAGCCCCTGGTGCATGGAGCCTGCTTCTCCCTCTGCCTGTGTCTCTGCCTCTCTCTCTCTCTCTCTGTGACTATTATAAATAAATAAAAATTAAAAAAAAAAAAAAAGAAAAGAATACTAGAGAGTACACCAAAATGCTAACAGTTATCTCTGGACTTAGGGACATCTTATTTTTTCCTTTATGCTCTTCTGAATTTTCCAAACTGTCTAGAATGATCTTGTGTGGAAGCAGTACAGAGCTCAGATTCTGGAATTTGAGAGGCATGGTTTGAATTCCACATTCCCCACTTAGTAGCTGTGGTACCTTGGATAAAATATTTTATCTCTCTGGGCCTTGGTTTTTTTCTCTGGGAAAAAGGAGAATAGAAACAACACCTTCCTCCCAGGATTGTTCTGAGGAGGAATGGAGGTCATGCAGTTTAAACATTTGGTGTTGTGCCTGAAACATTGTAAGCACTCAGTAAATGTTAGCAATTTTTATGCAATCCTTTTATTTGGGGGTGGGGTGGGATCTGTAAAAACATAAAGAACCACTTTGCTCAATATCCACCATTTGGACTAAAGGACACTGGAAAAAGAAAGCCTGTCTGAACATGTAGTGTCTCTAAAAATGACTGGGACAAGCGTTAATTGTCATGTAAACTGGAGTTTAGACATGTCATGTCCATAGGAAAGGTGTTGAATGAGGCATGATGACTGTGACTAATGCCTGGTTAGGGAAAGGAAATACAGACGGCTATTTTTTTAAGGACAAAACACACACACACACACACACACACACACACTCACAAGATTAGAACAGACCTCAGAATAATTGACCAAACTAAAAGTAACAAGCTAAAGAAACGCATACAAACCAGAAAGCATGAAGAAAATATTTGGTGAGTGGGTAAGTAGGGGATGCTCTCTCTAGTTAAGGTAACAGGCACCATTGCCTGGGGCTTGGGCAGGGTGACTAAGGAGCCAACTGGGAAACAGCTTTGCCTTAAACTGGGGCACAAGTTAGCTCCCAGTTAGACAAGGTACTTTGGGATTGGAACCATGGACTGGGCCAGCCCCGGAGCTCTGGGGTGTAGCTGTTCATAGCAACGGTGCAGGAGACCAGCTGAGCTGGTGAGCAGGAGAATGTGCGCTCCACTCATCCAAATAGAGCTGTGATCCGGGATTGTCTCACGTGGCTTTTGAGCAGTTGGCCTTCTAATGCCCTGTCCTGCTTTGTGCCAAAGACACTTGTGGAGGTTGGACAACAGAAAGGAGCAAAAAGGGAATTACCACCATTGTGAAAATTCTGTAATGGGGCCCCAGACCTCCTCCCACCTTGAAGTGGTGGCTATGGAGTTATACCAACACAGTTAATACAGAGTTATACTCCCCGCATGGGTCCAGGGCCTGGGAGATTAGAGGCAGGGAGGTAAAGAGGAGGGAGGGAGATAAAAGAGGGGGAGATTCAGCTTGGCTCAACAATTCTGGGGTGCCAAATCCCTATGCTAAGCCTTCTGGGGCACTGACTATTGTGTCTGTTCATGCACCAATCACCCCACTTTCTGGGAAGTTGTTTCCAGTCTCTTCCATCTAAGCCCAGCTAAGGATGAGCTGCTTCGAAGGGCTGTCACCCCGTCCTCGGTGCCCTTGCCTCCACACTTAGAAGTTTTATTTTTCCCATTCTAGGTTTGCAAATTTGAATGCCTCGGGGACCAGGCAGGCACAAAACGAAAGAAAGCAGGCTGAGTATTAGGTAACGCGGGAGAAGGAACTGGGCAAACATTTGTCTGAAGGCGGCAGCAGGTCTTCAGCTCCTGCTAATCATCACCACGAGAAAAAGGTGGGCCAGTGGGGTCAGCACTTCTGACTTTGGAGACGAAGCAAGAAATTTGGATTTCAATTTGAAATTTTGAGATTTTAAAAATTTGGTAACTAGTTCTCATTCATCAGTAGGGTTGTTTGGTTAGGAGAAGGCAGAGAATTTGAGAGTTGAAACATCCTTGAAGTATATTTAGGTCAAACTGCTCATGTTACACAGGAAGAAACTGAAGCCTAGAAAGAAAGTTTTCAGTGATTTCCCAAAAGTAATAAAGCAAACGTGAATGGTTCAAATCCCAGGTGTCCCAACTTCTAATCTAGACCTCATTCCTCTAGAGGCCCCTGCCTGGCAGTAGAAGGCCTCTGCCACATGCAGGCACCAGATGATGAAGTGCTGAACAGGGATGGTACCCTGGGAAGGGAGAAGGTAAACTTTGCTATGATCTCAACTCTAGTTTGATGAAAAAATTCTATTTGTTTATTCAGTTATTCATCCACCCATCCAACATTTAGCAATGATCATCCTATGAACCCAGGGCTGTGCTAAACACAGGGTGTTCAGAGATGACTAAGGCACCACCCCTCCTTCCAAGCAGCTCACAGGCTGTGAGTGGGCTCAGTTGACGCTGTAGCCAGAAGCGGCCAGAAGCTGACGCAGCCTGGCAACCACATTGCCATAGGTCACATGAACTCTTAGCTAAAATTCACACCCTCATTTCCTCTGAAAGCATCTCCCATTAATGGATGCCATCCTTGAGAAACTGGGAGGGAATCAGAGAATGTCCCCCACTCCCAGAGGGCCTGGAACACTTAAGTGATCCATAGGAAGCAGAAACAGGAACTGGAACCCAACCTAGCCGCTTGGTGCCAAGCCCCTTTCAGCTCAGGGAAGGCAAGTTCTGCTTTATGTGTTACCTTGGCCCAGCTGCCACCCCTTACCAGCTGAAGTTTCTGTGTGGGTATGTGCTGGGAAGAAATGAGGGGCTCCTAGACTGGGACTTTCCTGCCTGTTTCTCGAGTGGCCTGTTCAATTCCAAGTGGCAGCTGAGTGCTGACCTGGGTGAGCAAGGAGTATTTGCATCCTTGGGTCATGGCTTCTACAAGCAAAGAGAGCATTGTGACCCAGCCTGGCTCCCTCCATTGACAAGAGACTTCCCAGCATCGGCTCTTACAGCATCTTCCAGGGGAAGAATGCAGGGCAGGAGCAAACAAGGTAAGATTGTCTTATTTTCCAGGACTGTGGTTGCACAAATATCAAGCACAACCCTGGAACTGGCACCCAGAGGGTAACCTGTCATGGGAAATGATGGAACCCGTTTGGCTTCTATGGGCCTCTTGGTAGAGGGTTGCAGGAAGTTGGGGCCTCTGGGCCTTTTGGCTAATGGGGGATAATGGGCTATTACCCTTCTATAAATGTACTGAGCCCAAAGATTAGCAGGGAGCATGTAGGCAAGCTCATGGCAGGATCCATTGAGAAAAAAGAGAAACGAAGGGTTGCAAGAGGAAAAATTTTAATTTGGTGAACACCCACGATGTGCCAGCAGCAGGATGCCTGGGTGGCTCAGTGCTTCAGCTTTTGCCTTCAGCTCAGGGCATAGTCCTGGGGTCCTAGGATCAAGTCCCACATCGGGCTCCCTGAGGGAAGCCTACTTTTCCCCCTGCCTATGTCTCTGCCTTTCTCTCTCTGTGTTTCTCATGAATTAAAAAAAAAAATCTTTATGTGCCAGCAGCTTGGAACATAAGGAAATTGAGTCCAGAAGGTCAAATAATTTGTCCATGGTCACATGATTGCCCAGGCAGACTTGAACCCAGTTCTACCCGACAATCCCAAATCCTTACACTCGTGCTGCCGGGGACTAGGAATGCTGATGGGGTGACCAAGAACACAGAGCATTGCTATAGAGAAAGGCATGGGAAGAGATCCAGGATTTGGTAAACCCTGACCCCTGTGGCTGGAAACCTAATGGAAATTAGCATTCTTTTCTCTAGTGATGGAGGAACTTGGCATTCATTGTTCCAGGAAATAGATTTTCCAGTTTCAGGAAATCAACCTTTCCCCTCTTCCCCTCACAGGACTAAGGGTCTTAGGTCAGTATACCAGCCAAGCATCATAGATAGTTCTAGGACCATACTTTCCTTTGGACTCCTCCACACTGAGGGACTGCTCCTAATGTTCCCCATCAAAGTGGACTGTGGGAGTTGAGTAGGGATCAGAGGCACACCTAACAGGTCATTCTCCAAGGGTTAGAATATTACTCTTCTTTCCTCTGACCATGGGAAGCCCAGGAGTATAGAAGATACCAAAGGAAAATCCACTCAACAATTTTCTACTGAGTACTTACTATGTGCCAGGTATTATTCTAGCTGCCTAGGATACAACATGAACAAAGAACCTAAGGAACCTTGCCCTCATGGAGTGTACATTCCAGAAGAATCAAAGTAAAACAGTCCTTTTTTGTGTGAGGCAGTGTTGCATGATAGAAAGACATGAGTTCTGATGTCAGAGAGGCCTGGGTCAAAGACCAGCCCAACCTTAACCAGCCAGAAGATCCCTGGGCAAGCTACTTAACTCACTGGGTGTTAGCTTTCTTATCTTTAAAATTAGGACAATAACATGTTACAGTAGTGCTGTAAGGATTAAAAACAACGTACATGCAAAAAGGGGAGGGAGAACCTCACTGGCTCAGTCAGTAGAACATGCAACTCTTGATCTTGAGGTTATAAGTTCAAGCCCCACATTGGGTTTTCTTTTTCTTTTTCTTTTTCTTTTTTTTTTTTTTTTTTAAGTAGGCTCCATTCCCAGCAGACAGCCCAACACAGGGCTTGAACTCACAACCCTAAGATCAAGACCTGAGCTGAAATCAAGAGTTAGACACTTAGCCAACTGAGCCACCCAGGTGCCCCAAAAATAAAACCTTAAAAAAATAATGTATATGTAATGTCTAGCATATAGCAGGGTTTGCAAATGCTAATCTTATTTTTCCAAGCCTCCTAGCTGAAACCACAGATTCTGGGACAACTCACATGCTCTCTATTTAGAGGCTGAAACCAGGGCATCATCTCTACACTATTGTGAAGACAGTTTGGTGTGATGAAGAGCGTATTTGGGTTTGAATCCACTATGTAAGGTTAAGGAATGCCTCCTTAGGAATGCCCCTCTCTAGAAACATCTGCTCCTTCCTGTAGCACCTGTTGAAAAAAGAGCCCAGGGTGGCCATGTTTGCTTAGTTCCCACTTCCCTCCAGCAGGCCACAGATAATTGGAGCAGGGCTGGACACAGGACCTAAGCTGGAATCAGCATCTCTTGGCATCTCTTTGGACTGAGACTCAGTTAATCTACTTGGAGAGCTAAGCAGGAAGGTCATATGGATTTGGAGCCTGAACCCACTGCTTGCATTAACCACGATGGATGCTATGCATGTGGACAAGAGAGCAGAGGAGAAGGGAGTGTACACAGCTGTAGAGTGAAAGCACGGTCCACCCAGGGGTTGCACTCTCCCCTACTAAGGTCTGTAGTACTTCTCTGTAAACTTCTAATAAAGCCCCTCACCTTTTTTTTTTCTGTTTTGTAATCAGATGATCTCGAAGATGAATCCTGTACCTGTCTCAAAAGGTGGTTGTTGTGACATAATGTGAAAGCAGCTGACATTTAGTTGACATTCGATAAATGCTGTAAAATCTCTCCATGTTCTTGTCAACCAGTCAGTCACTCTGGCAAAGGAGAGAGGAAATCTATGTGTGTTTTAGACTAGGGTTGGACCTCAGCCTTATGCTATATGAGTACCTTCATTAATCTGTAAAATAAAGACTTGACTGCCTATTGCAAATATTAAAGCAACAATCCTAGTACCTAGCACATAATTAATGAATGGTAGGTCAGATTGTCATTTCTACTATTGTCACTATTATTTAAGATGCAACACATGTTGTGTTGGGTCTTCATCTAGATGAGAAGGGAGGGCCCAAGAAAAGCAGCATCTAGAGTGAGCAGTGAGAGAACAGAGGATATGCTACATAGTGGGGTTGAGGGGCTAGGCAGCAGAGAGAAGGAACAGAAATGAGCAGCGGGGGCACCTGGGTGGCTCAGCTGGTTGAGCATCTGACTCTTGATCTCAGGGTTCTGAAATCAAGCCCTGTATCAGGTTCTGTGCTCAGTGCAGAATCTGCTTAGGATTCTCTCTCTCCCTCTGCCCCTCCCCCTGCATGTACTCTCTCTCTCTCTCTCTTTAAAAGAATACATAAAATCTAAAAAAAAAAAAAAGAAAGGAAGAAAGGAAGAAAGAAAAGAAAGAAAGAAAAGAAAGAAGAAAGAAAGAAAGAAAGAAAGAAAGAAAGAAAGAAAGAAAGAAAGAAAGAAAGAAAGAAATGAGCAGTGGGGAATGAGAAGCAGCCCTAGAATAAGAAGCCTTATGCTTACTTAGCATTTATATGTCCCTAGCCCTTTAGTGTTTATGCAATGATTTTGCTTACCATATTTCATTTGTCCATCACACCATTCCATCACACCATGATAACATATACACATTATAGATGGGAGCATTGAAGTTCATTAAAGATCTGCATCATATGTTCCAACCAAATCTACATCCACTCTGTGATCCTGTGATACCACACTGTCTCTGGAAATCAGAGGGGCTGAAATGAGAAGTGAGGGTTGGAGGAGAAACTGGAGGGTTTCTCTGGGAAATTCAGTTTTTCATTCCAAGGTTTCATTCAGAACCTTTCTGGGCAGCCCAGCAATGCCTCAGCCCTACTAGGCTCAGAGGCTCCAGGATATAAGCAGGGTAGTGCAAAGTCAGACAACACGGGAGGATGGGGGCAGCCTAAGGACTGGATATACCAGGCTAGATGGACACCCAGCTTAAGCAACATGCCTTGGACCAGGAGAAGCCTTCCTCTGGCAAAGGACAAGGGCACATCCTTCACTATCTGGCCACAGGTTCATTGGGGACACAGGGCTGCCCTGCAATTATCTCTAGAGCCCTTCTCAGCTCAACTACATATGGAGTCTAGACCTTATGTTTCTGAGGTCAGGGGTTATCTTTCCCTGCTCTCTAGGAACAAATTCCAGTTCTCTGGAACACTGTGCCATTCAGGGCTTGCTGTGGTCCCAGGCTTAGGACACCTGCCCCTGAGCTGAAACTAGGTGATTCATAGGCACCCTGCATCCTGGATGTGACTTCTCCCCAAATCCTCACATAGTGCCTGGCATATGGTTTGTGCTCACTTCATGTTTGTTGAGTGAATAAATGAATAAATGAACGAGCAAATGAATGACAGATTGATTCTGGCAATAAAAGCAGCCTGTGCTGATAACATTATAGCAGCCTTGACCTGCTAACCCTTAGCTCCCAAATCAGAGCTCTGTGGCAGACTCAGCATGGTTGAGGAAGAAGTGGAGATCAGAGGGCTTCCCCTTCATGCTTCTTCTGACCTCTCAGGGGTGCCACACCCTGTGAAAAGGGCAAGGCCAGGGATACCCAGGCAGGAGGAATGCTCTGCCCACCCCTTTCCAGGACTTCTGCTTCCTCTCTCAATCACTTTGCTTCTCCCAGTGCCAAGCCCACTGTCTGGGAGGAGCCAGGGAAAGCACTAAGAGAGGAAACCCAGCTCCATTAGGAGCTACACAGTGATGCCAGGAGTGCTTCTCCTTTGCATTTCTTCAGTGCTAATGACCTTGATCATTAAGAAAAGCAACAATAACAATCATGGCACAGCACTTTTATGGTTTCTGGCATTTTCCGAATGCTTCTAACACATGACCTCTCCATGCTACACGTCCTCCTTGGAGGGGCTGGGTGGGTCCTCCCTGTTACCTGGGTAGAGATTGGGTAGTGAGAAGGTTGGGCATTGATCTGGGTCACACATGCTGCACTCAGACTGGGGAGAAGTGGCTGCCGTTCTGGCTCAGCCTCAAACTGTCCAACCTGCCTGGTGTCCTTGGGCAGGTAAGTCTCCAGGTTTCAGTTTTCTCACTTGCCAAAGAAGGCAATTGCACCATTTTCCCAACTCGATCCATCTCGAATGCTCTGGTTCAATAACATGAACGACCCCCCAGTCCCCAGTCAAAGCCTGGTGGTAACTGACCTCCTCTGTACCGAGGTCAGAAAGCCCCTGAAAGTGTGGATGCCAGCTGTGTCTGTCCTAGCATGTTAACAGATGTCATCTGAGTGCGACCCACAAAGAAGGCTGTGGTACAGACAGAAGACAGGGAGGAAACATCAAAAAAAAAAAAAAAAAAAAAAAGTCATCCTAATAGTCCACAAGCACCAGAAGAGCACACAGGCAGCAGGCTGCTGCTAAGGCCAGATGCCATCCTGCCGGAGACAAGGGTGCTGGCTCAGACAAAGGCTGGAGCTCTTCCAGCAGGGGCAGCAGACAGCCTCCCTCACCTGCCAGAGCATCTGACTCTCCAGGGCACTCTGTGTCCTCTGCAGCAGCAGCAGCAGCAGCAGCAGCACCAAGGTTCTTCCTCCCAATCCACTTCCCCTCCCCCAACTTCTCCTCCATCAAATCTATCCTCTCTCCTCCTTCAGATTCTGTTTGGCAATCACCTCCTCCAAGAATAATTCCAGGTGAGCCCTGCTAAATTTGGGTCTCCACGTTCCCACAAATACCTTCAGATCCAAGCATCACCAGGTCATGTGTTCCTGTGCCAGATGAGGCTTTAAGTGAATGATCCTGCTCTTGTCTGCCACCAGACTGGGGGAGGTGGGGCAAGAATAGAGTGGATATTCCTCATTTTCTCCTTTCTGACTTTTGCCCATCCCAAGATATGAAGCAGGGCATTCAGGGCACAGGAGTAGTGCACTATGGATGAACAATACTCTCTCTCTCCCCATGGGCAGCTGACCTGGCCAGTTAACAGAAAGGATAATGTTGGAAGCTCAGCCAGAGTCTGGACAAGGATTTGGCCAATGTGTTTACCTCTAAAGCCAAAAGTCTAGATTGAGAGGGAGGAAGGCTGGCCCAGCAGTTGGCCAAATTTCTCCAAATCCAACACATAGTTCCGATGAAAACATCTCTCTATCCCATAGCACTGAGTGCACTCACTGGTTTCCAATTTCTATTAATATTAATATGAGGCTGAACCATATGAAATTGCCTTTTGTAGGTCAGAAGTCACTGCATATTGGCAATTTCATATGATTCATGGTTCAATCTAATAACTCTGGGGATGTCATGCTCCTTAGGAGATAGTAAACCCCTTGAAGGCTTGGACCTCTGTATCTCTAGCCAGCCTTTCTTAGTTTCTGGCTTAGGACATAACAGAATGAAAGGTATCAAGTAGGTACTTCTTAATTGAACATCTAGGCAGGTGAGGTGGGGAATCTGAGGACCTGTCCTATTCCCAAACTTCAAGAGTGGCTGTCTACAGGACAGATTCCTTTAGACCTCCTTACCTCTGGTCATCCTGGATAGAAGGATGGAACTTAGCTACAGGCTGCTATATTGTGCCCAACTCTAAAATAAAAAGAGACTGGTTTGGGCATTGAGAGTTTAGCCCCTTTGTAGAAAAGGAGTGTTGAATCAGAAATGCCTTTGTCCATGCCTGGTTTCATTTTGCAGTGGGGGAGACAAAAGTCCAGAGACATCATTGCCTTAGTCAAGGTCACACAGCAGGGAAGGGGCCAGATCACCAGTTTGCAGACTCCCAGTCCCACGCTCTTCTGGCAGGCCCGGCATCATGCAAGAACAAACTCGACCCTGTCTACCCCCTTTCAACTTCCTGGCTTGTGCTCTCACAGGCTCCCTAGCAAGACAGAAGGGGAATTAACTGAAGGATCAATAGCCCTCTCCTGCATGAAAAGAGCCCTGAGTCATGCCAGGGTTTCTAAGGACGGGAGAGAGAGACTGAGAGAGAGAGAGAGAGAGAGAGAGAATGGCAGTCCTGGAAACCTGATCTTTCTCCAGAGCTGGGACCAGGCTGGAGAGGCGGAGGCGGATAGCATGGTGATGATCTGGGTCACTGACAGTGCAGCCGGTACACAGTCCCTGCCAAGGTGTGTGTGTGTGGGGGGGGGGGGGGGCGTGGGCCCAGAAGGCCTTGCTTAGCCCAAGCATGAAGGCTTAGGGCAGCACAGCCAGGTTCTCTCAGAATCACCATATTATAGAATGCAGGAGGGATGGGAAAGGTTGGTTAAAAACAGCCTCGGGGCCATTGGTGGATTCCTCCTCTCATAGCTTGAGACCTTTCCCCAAAAGGTAGGTGGATGATTCTGGAAGCTTGATGATTCCCTAGGCTTCCTCAGCTGACCCATCGGCATGGTGGGGAAATGCCTGCTCCCACCTGTTGTCACTGGTCCAGCTGGCCTACCCACTGTGCCCTAGCTGCTCCCACCTGTTGTCACTGGTCCAGCTGGCCTACCCACTGTGCCCTAGCTGCTCCCACCTGAAGTCTGGAAAGCTTGGTGCTGACAGTAGTGAGGGGGAGAAGGAAGGCCCCCAGGGGAAACCACGCTGTCAAGAAGGTCCCTCCGTGTATTGTGTAGGGCTGGGGAAATTGAGAAAGGATGGTCCTGTTGGTCAGGAGTCTCGGAGGGAGAGGAATCCAGGAATCTAGGGGTCCTCCCTGGTATTGACTTCTCTCCCCAGCTTAGGAAAACTCCAAAACTGAAATCCTGAAAAAATTCGTACAATAAACAACTCCAGGGGCACCTGGGTGGCCCAGCTATTGAGCATCTGCCTTTGGCTCAGGCTGTGATTCCAGGGTCCTGGGATCGAGTCCTGCATTGGGCTCCCCACAGGGGAGCTTCTCCCTCTTCCTGTCTCTGCCTCTCTCTGTGTCTCTCATGAATAAATAAATAAAATCTTCAAACACAAACAAACAAAAAACAATCCCAAACCCTTCACTCAATATCACCAATTGTTAGCATTTTGTATGCATGTACATACCCACACACACATATTATTTTTGTTGAACTATTTATTTGACAATCACTTACAAACCCTTTGTCCCTAAATACTTCTGCATAATCTCTAAGATCGAGGATATTCTCCTACAAAACCATTGTCATTACCATTATGATATCTTCAACAATTGTTAATTACATATCTTCTCATATCTGTATTAAAATTTGTCCGATTGTCCCAGCATGTCTCTTATGGTCCCTTTTTTGTTTGTTTGTTTTGAACCTGAGATCCACTTAAAGTTTATTCATTCATTTGGCTATCATGTTTCTTTAGCTTTTTTACATCTAGCCCGGCTTCTGCCTCCTGGCCCTTCTCCTTTTGCACACAATTTCAATGTTTCTATTAATGACATCCACTTCTTTGAAGTCTCACTCAGCTGTCATGCGGAATGGCTCACATTCTAGATTTGTCTCTTGTCTCCTCATGATAAGATTCCAGAGAAACAGTTTTGACAACAATAGAGGTGACGTGGTAGCAGGTACAGCACATCTGGAGGAACTCAGGCTGGGTGGTCCCACTACAGCTGAGGTTTGTGTATTTGATAAGGGTAGTCAGTGCTGAATCTCCCTGGTGTAAAAGCAGGTTTTCCATTTTGCAAGGAGCAAGTCTTCCATGAGGTGATATGTGTTGGGATTAGCCTTTCACCTGATGGTTTTAGCATTCACTAGTAAGTCTGGCCAGAAGCAGCTATTGTACGAGGGGCTGCTAACAGGCACATGCATACTTCTGTAACTGCCTCCACCTTTCATCAGCTGGCAACTCTGTGCTAAGAGTTTTCCCTCCCTGCTCCACTTGAACTGTTGGAATGGACTCTGGCATCTTTTACTCAGTGTCTCACAATCTATTAATGTTCTTCTTTTCAATGTTCAATGTGTCCCAAAATTGCCCTGTGGGAGCCTCCTGAAGCCAACTCCTGTGTCCTTTTGACATGAGCATGTTCTAGCTTTCTGGCATAACATGATTCATGTGTCCTCGCCCAGCCCCACACTTAGAATCAGCCATTTCTCCAGGGAGCACTGGTTTCCGGGACAGGGAAGCAGTACTTAGAAATAAACCTCTGGGTGCAAAGTGTGTTCACTGCTACCGGGTAGCACTGCTTCTAGACCCTTCCAGGGAACAGACCTAGGAGATAAAGGATCACAGGGTTCTTCTGACTCACCTGCCCCCATCCCATATTTCTCTCTTTTTCCACAGTGAAACCCTGATTTCCAGAGCTACCTACAATAGCTCTGGAAATTGATCTATCCTACAATAAACAAAAAACTGTGCCCAATTTATGACACCACAACACCGTGACACAATTATAAAGTTCAAGATTTTTTTTTGTAGTTCTGTTTATCCTGAGAATAAGCACTCTACCAGGAGTCTAGGCATTAAACTAAAAAATTACTTGAATTAATTATTTGCTTTGTAGAGTAATCAAACTGACACTCAGTAAGTTTCATTGTTTCTGCCATGCTTTGGGGTTTGCTATTTTCTCTCTTTTGGATCTAATTTAACTTGTGAATATGTAAAATACTTACCTGGTGCAATAACCAAAACTGTCTAAAAAGGTATAATCAGTAAAGTTTCATTCCCATCTTTAGCTCCTCTACCTTGTTCCCACCCATGGTATAAGTAACCATTTAAATTAATTTCTGGTTTATCCTGTGTGTGTGTGTGTGTGTGTGTGTGTGTGTGTATGTGCGTGTTTGCAAAAATATATTCTTATTTCTCCTGCTTTCTCAACCCAAAGGTGATTTACTATATAGACTCTTTTGCATCTTGCATTTTCCACTTAACATATCCTAGAAATCACATGATATCAGTTCACAGGGCTCCTACTTTTTTTGGCTGCATAGTACTCCATTGTGTGGATGTGCTGTTGTTCATTCAGGCAGTCTCTTAAAGATGAGCCCTGGGTGATCCCTGGGTGGCTCAGTGGTTTAGCGCCTGCCTTTGGCCCAGGGCATGATCCTGGAGTCCCGGGATGGAGTCCCACGTCCCTGCATAGAACCTGCTTCTCCCTCTGCCTGTGTCTCTGCCTCTCTCTCTCGCTCTCTCTCTCTCTCTCTCTGTGTGTGTCTCTCATGAATAAATAAATAAAATCTTAAAAAAAAAAAAAAAAGATGAGCCCTGGGTAGTTTCCAGTGATTTCCTTCCCTGCTACAAATATGCCTCAAAGAATCACCTTGTGCATATGTCTTCTTGTATCTGTGAATGTGCATTTTCTGGATAAATTCCTAGAAGTAGGACTACTGGGTAAATGCATATGTTGTTTTGTTAGATATTGCTAGCTTGCCCTCTGTAGGAGTTGTACTGGTTTGCACTTTCAGCACTGATTTGGCAACCAAGGTGGATCTTGCTAGAGGTGTTCTGAGCTGAGAGTTTCCCTGAGCCTATACCTGAGAGTCCTTGACCTCCTCACTGGGAAACACACTACCTCAAACTCCCCCTGCCTTAGTGATCTGTCAGGAAGGCAAGACCAAACAGTCTCACTGAATTCCATCCTAGTTCATCATCCTGAATTGTCGCAGAGCTTTCTGTACTTTGGAAACAAGAGCAGAGATGATGGGGCCGAAGACCTCAGCTAGAGAGGAATTAGAGAAGGGAAGGCAATAGAGAGGAGGGATCCTTGTCCCTTTATGCCTAAATTCTCACCTCCCTTTTCTCTCCTTTGGCCTCTCCACTAACCCACCCTCTACCTGCCACCTGCCACCCCCACTACAAATTGCATCCAACGGCTGCTCTGCTGACTGGGAGCCCTTGGCACTGGTCATACCTGGATCCTGCCTGGTCTCCCTCCTCAATTCCCATTCCCATGGGCTGAACTCAGAGGACTGGCTTAAGGTAGAGGCAGAACTCAAAAGTCCCTATCATTTCTTTTTTACCATGTGCAGAGGAAATAAGTCAGTGGAGCAAGAGTGGCTCATCCAAGGGAAAGAGGAAAGAGGAGACAAAGAGATGTTGGGAGAGGAAGCATGAAACATTCCACACACGACTGGGGGATGCCAGCCCCAGGGCCTGCTGTCTATGATCCACTCTACAGAAAAGGGAAAGGGGAAATGAGTTTGACCAAATACCAACTGGGGACAACAGGAATCAACTGCAAGTGTGAGGCGCAGGGAAGCAGCTGGGAAGGGAGTGCTGTCTGAGCAGTAGGCTGGGGAGAAGACATCAGAGGGCCTGAAGAATTCCTCCAGAAAAAGCGTGAGGCCCCAGGGCAGGGCATTTTTCCCTTTGAGGTCAAACCAAACATTTGGGCCAACCTAAGCCAAACCTGATTCTTAAGGTCCTGGGGAGCCAGAACCATCACCTTCCTTCCTTCCTTCCTTCCCTCTAAAGCTTCATGGATCTGGAAGGCCCTCCACCAACAGGGCTTAGCCATGTCTTTGGGTGTTGGGTGCAAGTCCAAGAATGGAGACAAAAAAGAGAAGAGAGTTCATGAAGATTAGTGAGAGAAGCTGAATTCTTGAAATAGACGCATTTTCCTGTGGAATGTTGAGTAGCTGACAGGTGGCAGGCGAGTCAGTGCTGGGCCCAGCAGCCCCAGGGCCACAGTACCTCTGAAGACCTTCCAGCCAAAGCTGGGGAAGAGTGAGTCTACCCAGTATCATTGCCCAGGGCCCTCCACCCCCTCCTCCCCGGGCCTTACTTCTTCCAGCACTCAGGCCTTGGGCGAGCTAACTGCTCTCCTTCTGCCCCTAACTGGGCGTTCCCATTCTGACTTTGTTCTGACACCAAAGCCCAGAGAAATCGGATGAATCTGACTCAGCCAACTCCCTCCCACCATTACAGTGAGTACAGGCTTTCCACGGTGCGGAGGGGAACCGAAGCCCACGGGCCAAGAGAGGCATTAGCAGGATGAAGGTGATTCCCAGCTCTTCCAAAATGTCACTTCATTCTTTCAACCAACATTGACGAGCACCGTATAACGTGCCAGGAACCGTGCCAGGTGCCTAGAGTCCCAGGGCTGAGACTGACTCCCTCGATCCAGTGACTCCAGACTTGCCCTTGAATCTAGCCAGGGACACGGAGGTGGCAGCGGGACGGGGAGGGACCAGGAGGGGACCGAGGCTCAGCGCAGCAGCCAGGGGGGCAGCAAACCTAGCCTCGGAGGAAGGGTGGGTGGGGGGCAAGGGGCGGAGCCGAGCTGCGGGAGGGGCTGGCGGCAGCCGCCGGGCGGGAACCGAGAAGAGGTGCCCTCGCCGCCCCGCGACTCCAGGCCTCGTTGGAGGGGGGTGGGGGGGCGCTGGGGGAGCCGGCGCCTTGGCGCGCTGCTAGATGGAGACCTGCTCGTCGGGGAGAAGCCCTTCCGGAACCGACCAGAATCTACCCCTGGCCAGAGCACTGAAAATAGGAAGGCCAGCCGCTGGGATGGTGGGGTTCTGGGCTCTCACGCTGGCAGGGCGCGCAGAGGGAGGGGTGATTTCGGGGTGTACCTCAGCAAGATGGTGGCAGGGAGGATGGGGCTCCCCAGCAGGAGCAAAGGAATGGATTCCCCTCTCCGTTTCCTACAGAACAAGGTCAGGGATCCTATCGTGGATCCCCTGCCCACGGGGGAAGCCTTCATTCTCTTCTCCATCAGAAGACAAGGAGGGAGAAGCTGTCTGCCCTTGGGGTGCAGTCAGATCAATCATCCAACGCCTCGAAATGAAAACTGGTTCCTGTTGCTTCCCAGGCCCCCATTTAAGCTCTCCTCCAAGAGTCCTTTGCTTCCTTCTTTCCAGTTGCTGACTCCCACCTTTGCCACCCCTGGTTGGAACCAAACCAGCTCGGGCGGGAGGCAGGTGCTTCCTCCCCCCGCCCGCCCCCAGCCCCCAGACTGACCCCGCCGACGACCCACTGCCCAGAGCCCGCTCCCCGGGCCACCCCCCTAGGCAACAGGGACCCGGGCTCACTACGCCCTCGGAGCTCCGGCCTCTTCATGCCCTCCTCCTCCTCCACCTTCCCCTGTCCTGACCCCCTAGGCCCCTCTCCACGGCCTGCCCCGGCCTAGAACGACCCCAGTCTCTTCCCTTCCTTCCTCGGAGAGGGGGCGGGCGCCGAGGAAGCTGGAGGGGGCCGCGGAATAGGAAGGGCAGGAAGGGGCAGCCCTGGGGAGGAGCTCCAGGAGGGAGGGGAGGATCTTGCAGCCTCCTACCAGACACCCCACCCGAGGAGATGGCGCTGCAGCCCGGGGTTCGCTTCCCCTCCCCCGCCGTGTCAGCTGCGCGCCCGCGATTTCTCCATCTGCCATCCCCCCACCAGGCCAGCCGGCGCCGGCACCGCGTCTGCAAGTTGTTGTGAGTCCGGCGGGAGTGCCCGGGGGAGGCGCCTGCGGCCAGCCGAGCGCCCGCCGGCCCCAGGACGCGCAGGCCACTCCCGCGCCCTCCCCACGCGGCTGGAGGGGAGCGCTGGGTCCTTGCGCGACTCCGGGGAGCGCGTGAGGCGGGCCTCGCCTTGGGGGGGGCCAGTCGGCCTCCTGCACCCCAGGAGCCCGCCGAGTATGCGAGGGAGCGCGCGAGCGCGTGCGGGAGGGCAGGACCGGCCACCGCAGCCTCACTTCCAGCGCTTAGGCCGCCGGCGCAGCGACCCCGCAGTGCCCCGCTCGGGCACCCTCCCCGGGACACCTGGGGCCGACCCCCAGCCGCCCAACGCTGCCCAGCCCCGCGGGCCCGGCCTTGCACTGCAAACTTTCCAAGTCACCTCCTGCTCTTTCCTCCCCTTTGGGACCAGAGATGTGTGGGGCGGTGCCCGCAGAGACACTCATACAGTTGGTTCTTGACGCTCGGCCCACACTCAGCAGCAGCGGGGCGAGGGAACTCCCAGCTTTTTCCACAGCTAATTATAGACGTGAAAGCCTGAGGACGTTTTGCAAGCGGCAGAGAAACTGCTGAGGTTTCTCTACAAAGCTACAGAAATTTAATTTGTGCACTCCCCTTCCCCACCCCTCAACCTCTCCTACCTCCGCCCACCCCCCAGCGAGTCCCCATGGCAGCCCCTCCCTCCAGTTGAAAATTTCTTACTCGGTTTTTTTTTTTTCCATCTCTCTTTGGGGCTTTGGAGAAAGGGAACAGACGCGGAAAATATTTTTGCAACAGTTTTCCATTCTGCGTCTCATTCCCAAGCCAAGGGGGAGGGGGAGGGCAGGAACGGATGGGGGGTGGTGGAATAAATGCTTTTTCCAAAAGCTCAGTTTTGGTGTGAAAAAGACAGACTCTCCATTTCCCTACCCCCAAGGCCAAAATGACAATGACAAAAAAACAAAACAAAACACAAAACAAAAAAACAAAACCCAAGAATCTGGGAAAGGAGAAAAAAAATCACTTGTCTGATCATACGGTCTCTCAGAACGGAATCTAGGAAATACAGTGTTTGACAAATCTGGGCGCGCACACACATACACACACGCACACTGCAAACCCGGTGGCAAGAAACATGCTAGGAAGGGGAAATTCGGGGAGTTTTAGAAGCCATTGAGAGCAAAGAAAGAAAGAAAGTTTGCAAATCGCGAGCCAATTCGTTCTCCGCAAGCCTACCTGTCTTTCTAGCAAAGATCCAGGCTTCTCCAAGCGGGACTCTGCGGCCGGGTCTCCATGGACCTGGTAGGGTGGGGGTGACCACCCACCGGTCTCCCCAGTGGGGCAGCCACGCTAGAGATGCCGGCTTTGCTCTCCAGCCTTTCCAGCTACGGCCAGAGTGGGCCGGGTCTCCTCCCCCGGCCCTCCCAAAGGGAAGGACCTCTCAGGTTCCTGGAAGAAAATGGGTTCAGGGGAGCTGGACGGGTGTCTCTGGCTTGGTCTCCTCCGAAGGAAGGTTCCTCGGGAAGTTCGTGCCCCCCCCCCCAAACCCCAGCTTTGGACTGTCTTAACAGCAGAGCTTTCTTAAGAAAATGCTTGTCATGGCAACAGCTCCAGCCAACTCGGGCCAGACTCGGGCTCAGCAGCTCTCCCGGAGCAGGGAGGGAGGAGGAGGGGAGGAGCGAGAGCTGGGCCGGAGGTGGGGCTTGGCGGGAGGCCAGACGATTACTCCACTGTGAAGGTGGCCCGATTTGGAGCTACAGCTGCTCCCTGGTTTGTCTTAAGGGGGAATGGAGACATGGAGGGGAGGAATCCTTTCTCTGGTTTCCTCCCTGCCCTTGCTGTCACTTGTAGGAAGGAAAGCAGGGTGGAGGTGGATGTGGGTGGCGGTATTCAACCGTTGCTGGGTGGAGGGAAAAAAGGAAGCTTCAGGGCTGGCGGTTGGCTTCCTGCAGCTCCTAAGGGCCTCTCAACCTCTTACTCACTCAGACACACGGGGACCCAGGAACCCAAGGTGTCTGCAGCACTTTGTGTCATGGGGCCCCCACCCTCCTGCCCCTGTCTGCATAGGGGACTCCCTGGAGAGGAGGAATTGCTTTGGATGCACACAGGTACACAGCTTTGCTTACACACAAATCTTAGTACACACCTCCTCACCCGGGCTTCACACGTGCACTTTCCCGGGTCATATTTTGTGCCCTCTTGCCTCAGTACTTACCAGAGGCCCATCCATCCTCCATGATAATGGCTGCCTTCTTATGAGCCCTACTGTGTGGTCTAAAGCAGAAAAGCTTTGCATATTTGGCATTAGTTCCAATGCTCATGGCAATCTTGGAAGGTACTTATTATTATCCTCATTTCAGAGTTGAGGAAATTGAGAATCAGTGGCTGGCCCACTTGGTTAATGACAGTGCCGGGATGCAAAGCCAAGTCAGATGGACTCCGAAGCCTGTGAGCTTTCCTGTGCTTGTATCCTACTCGGACACACATTTCCATTTTAATTTGCCCACACTCAGACATCAGTGTGCACTTAGACACAGCCTATAAATTGTCAATCACACCTCCACAGCTACACTCCCACCAGCAATTGTGCAAGAGTGCCACCCATAGCTTTTGCCTGGATTTTGCTTGTGGCTTTCAAGTACAAACATGCACCATCCACTGATTCACACAACAAATCTACGGTGACTGATACATTCCCACACCTACCTCAGCACACCCCTCATTCATATTCATGTGCTTCTGGAAGGCAGGTTAACATACACTTCACCCGTCAGAGTTGTCAAATGTGCAGTGAAGAAGGTGACCTACTACAACTTCAGGGGTTTGGAAAGAGGCCTCTTAGATCCTTCCATCCCAACCCAGCCCGTCACACCATTACTGCCCTGCTTTGCATCCTGTCCTCACTGTCCAGGATGGAGAACAACATGCACATGGAGAAACAGACTTGTGAATTAGACTCCCAGGGTCTACTTTCTTTCTGCCTGTTAGCATCCTCTCTAGTTTCCTAACATTTGAATTCTTTTCTCCTATTTTCCTATCCTATTGTTTCTCAGGAACTCATCCACATCTGCTTGCTTTCTTTCTTTCTTTCTTTTTTTTTTTTAAGATTCTTTTTATTTATTTGAGAGAGAGAGAGAGAGCAGATGGTGGGGGTGAGGGAAGTAGGAGCAGAGGGAGAGGGAGAAGCTGACTCCCCGCTGAGTAGGGAGTCAGACAAGGGGCTCAATCTCAGGACCTCAGGATCCTGACCTAAGCCAAAGACAGCTGCTTAACTGACAGCCACCCAGGCTCCCCGGCCACATCCTATTTCTGACCTCAGGAAAATTAAACAGATAAAATGCAGGGAGATTTTTTAGATCTGTTGCTCAGGGCTCAGAATTTAGAGCTCCCCAGTGTGGTCCTGGAGATTCCCTGCCGCCAGCTCTTTTGGGAACCAGGTCCAAAATCGGCCTCTGCCTGTCCTGTGCCTCTTCTCTCCTGCCTGGTTGGTGGAAGGTTGCAGGGGTATGGAGGGAACTTCAGGAGCCAGCTTGTATGGTAACCATCCATAAACTTCTTGTTTATCCTCCTTGGCACTTAGAGGACACCAAGGGGGAGATTTGTTCTCACTCACTCCCTGCCCCCTCCCAACTGCTTTGGTCCCTCTGACCCCACTCCCCAAGGCTTTTCCATGGATGAACTGCTAGCAGGGATAGAGACCACATCTTGTTAGAGTTTGGAAGGTCCTACCGAAATGTCAGCTTCAGGAACCCAGATCAATTGTTGGAGAAGACATGGGAATGGAAGGAAAGGCATAAGCTGAACAGAGCTTCAGATTTAATGGTTTGTCAGGCTCCCTGCTGGATTGCAATAACTTGACATTTTAGAGTCCAATGAGTGTCAGTTGCATCTTTATCATGAGAAAGCCAGTCTCCAGAATGGTGCTTTAAATGTATTAAAGTATATTTTAAGCTCGTCTGCAGTGGCTGTGCGTGGAAGCATTGCCTAACTGTTCAGTAAACCTGTCTTGGGGGAGTAACAATTTAGGCCAGATGTGTGGTCCCATTAAAGGAGAAGTCTCCTTTGGCTGCCTGGCATGTGGGGCTTGGGACGTGATGCCTGTTCATAGCTGGTTAATATTTGAAAGACAGGATCCTCTCTTCAAACTCTCTTGGCTCAGGAAAGACAGGTTCTGTGGGGGGAGGTGCTGCCAAAGAGGCTCTGATGTGTGTCCCACTTCTGGCTAGCTGGGATTCATGGGCAGGCCAGGAATATGGCTTCTATGGTAGCCATCAGGGAGGTCCTCCCTTCTCTCAGAGCCCAGTGCCCCCACCCCTGCCCAGTGGGCGTTGTGGGATGAGAGAAGAGGAACCCTCCACCCCATTCCAGCCCTCTGCCCTGCATAGGCTGGAGAGAAGGATGTGAGAGGCGGTTCAAGGTGACTCCAGGGGTGGCTGCAGCCTGATCTCTATAACTGAGCCAGCCACCGGGACCTGTATTTTCTGGAAACCCAGAACTCTCGGTGCCTAGTTTCTTGTGACAGCAGGCTTGAGGTCTAGAATGGATAAAAATAAATCCACCCGTAAAAATAACCGCTAAATGTAAGACAGTGGAGTTTTGCCCCTTCCCCTCACCATCACAAAAGGGAGGTCACTGCCTCTACCATGAGATGTTCCTGACTTGGCTGTTGTGTGTGGCTGGCTGCCATAGCCTCTGAGGAGCCCCTTCTTCTTCTTATCCTCACAGCGCCCTTGACTTTATAGGTTCTCTGCTTCATTAGCTCTCACCTGGCTTTCTTCAGCTAGGCCATGGCCTCCCTGGAGCAAACCGGTCTTGGCAGGGCAGCCATCACTGTGGACCCTGTTCGCACCCTCCTCTTATCTGAAGAAAATGCAGTCAGCCTTGTCTTTCTCTTACGTGTTTAACAGAATATGCTCCTCTGGCGTCTTGGGAGCTCCTTCCTGCTCAAATCATACTTGCCGATTCTCCTCACCTTCCTTGAATCTCTGCATCTCTCCCTCCTGGGGGTATCTACTGTGTTCCCTATCTGGAACAGCAACCATCTTCTCCACATCCACACCCACTTCTTTAAGATGGTCTTTTTACTCACTGTTAACATGGGAACTGTCATTTTATTAGAGATCCCACCCCTCCTTGACCCAAACTGAGCCAAATACATCCTTCCCTGGGATTCTGGAACTTAGGACCACAGAGAGAACACGATCTGCTTCCCTCTGGCAGTGGACACTGTGAAGAGTGAGGCTCTGGAATTACCACTGGCCATGTTTCCTGCAAGTGGAAGAAAGCTGCCCGTGGGAAAGAGTAAAGCTTACATGGGGAGAGAAGCTGGGAGGAGAGATGAAGAGTGAGTCCTGGCAACATCTGAGTCAACTGTACCTCATATCCTACTGTGCCCTTGCTGTTCCTGCAAATGAATTGGTTACGTGACTCATTATGCATGCATAAGCTACACCAAATTGGGGTTTTTTGGTCCCTTGTGCAAAGCAATATAGAAAGTAATATAGAAACCCTTTGAGCTGGTACCTACCATTTAGGTACACTCATTTCAGTGAATTTTATTCATTCGTTTTATTCATTATTGAACACCTGCTATTCAATTCAGGATGCATTTCTTGAACGTCTGCTGCTTCAACATCCATTGGGCCCAGACAAAACATACAGAGATAATAAAGCTTATAGTTTAGGGGAGGAAAAAGATAAATTCATTGCATAAGTAACCACAATAGAGGGTGTTATAATTATTTTTTGAAATATATTTATTGAGTACATGTTAAAAGGTGAAAAATGAAAATAGAGTAGTTCCCCCCACCTTTTTTTAATTTAAATTCAATTTGCCAACATATAGTATAAAACCCAGTGCTCATCCCATCAAGTGCCCTCCTCAGTGCCCATCACCCAGTCACCCCATCCCCCTACCCTCCTCCCCTTCTACAGCCCTTTGCTTGTTTCCCAGAGTTAGGAATCTCTCATGGTTTGTCTCCCTCTCCCTCTCTACCCCTCCCCCACTTTTAAAGTTTTCATTTATTTGAGAGAGGAGAGACAGAGAGAGAGAGAGAGAGAATGAGAGAGAGAGAGAGAGGGAGAGAGAGCATGAGCTGGGAGGAGAGGCAGAGGGAGAGAACAGACTCCCTACACAGCAGTTAGCCAGAGGGCTCAGTCCCAGGACCCTGGGATCATTACCTGAATGAGCTCTGATGGCAGATATTTAACCAACTGATCCACCCAGGGACCCCACTGTAGTCTCTCCCTTTATCTGTGGTGGATACGTTCCAAGACCCCCAATGGACACCAAAACTGTAGATAGTACTGAACACCAGATATGCTATGTTTCTTCTATATGTACCCCCCTACATACCTATGATAAAATTTAATTTGTAAATTAAGGGGACGCCTGGGTGGCTCTATTGAGAGCCTCTGCCTTTGGCTTAGGGTGTGATCCCAGGATCAAGTCCCACATCAGGCTTCCTGCAGGGAGCCTGCTTCTCCCTCTGCCTGTGTCTCTGCTTCTCTCTGTGTTTCATGAATGAATGAATGAATAAATAAATAAATAAATAAATAAATAAATAAATAAATAAATAAATACTTTAAAAAATGATTTGTAAATGAGGTACAGTAAAAGATTAACAGCAATTACTACCATACTTCCCTGGACACTCCAGGAAGTGACTATTTCCAACAAGAATGTTAGAAGGCTCTAGAAAGGAGATGGTATTTGGAGGTATCTGAAAAACCTTGAAGAGTAAGCTTTAATCTGTTTTGGAGGGTTGGGTGGGGTAAAGCCATGAGGGTAATGGCATGAGCACAGGTACAGAGGTAGGAAGAATGGAGGGAAGGCTGGGGGGCTGGACTGGGACTGGACTACCTGGGGCACTGAGTGACTCATCTAGGTCTGTGTTGAGTAAGCTCACTGTGGCAGTGGTGTGGGAGGTAGATTGGAAACCTAGGTGGCAGGCAGGGATGATCTGTGCCCAGTGCAATGCTGGGCAGTTGCATATAACATAGTTATATATAACACAGTCCTTGTCTTCTAGAAGCCTCCCATCTAGTTATGGAGACACACAAAATATATAAAAACAGGGGTGCCTGGGTAGTGCAATAAGTTGAGTGTTGGACTCTTGGTTTTGGCTTGGGTCATGATCTCAGGTTCATGGGATGGAGTCTGCAACCAGGCTAAGTGGGCTAAGAGTGGAGCCTACTCAGGTTTCTCTCTCCTTGTCCCTCTGTCCCTCTCCCCTGCATGCATGTGTGAGTGCACACTAGCACACACCCTCTCGCAAATAAAAAATAAATAAATCTAAAAAAAAAGGATAACAACAAAACAGTATGAGATCATGTCTAAACTTGGATCTAGATGAAAAAATCTAAAGAAAGCCTAGTGAAGGGGAAGCTGAAGATGGCTGGAGTCTTTGGGGAATGGCTCTAGGTGGACTTGAAAATTCTTCCCAACATCTCTCTTCCCACTCCCCCGTAAAGGAGTCTGGCAATGGCTGAAGGCAAGCTACTTATCTAAGCCACATCTGCCCCCTGCTCCTAGTCCTTGTCCTTCATAACCCAGGGCAAGAGGAGGAAACTGGATCCAGGAAGACAGAGCTTGGGAAACTAATGTAACCACAGGCTGGCCCCAAAGGCTTGGGGACAAACGTGCCCCCTTGGGGATTTGAGGTAAGAAGGACAAGCAGAGACATCAAGACAAAAGTCCATAAAATTGGCCTGGGCCAAGATGCAGGAGATAAAAGGAGGCTACAACTAGATAACATGGCCAAGGTTCAGCCCCAAGATTCTAGATAATATAATAAAACAGCTCACTCTTGAGTCTGTGGTGAGGGTTGCTTCAGGAACCAGATAGGGAGCACTCTGCTCCTGGAAGACAATAGTGGCTTTAGTGGGAAGGGTCTGAGGGCAACAAGGATTAGCAGCTCTGGCCATATTTGCTTGAGCAAGGAGTGAATCTCAGCAGCTGTCTCAGCAGCAAGCCAGGCCCTTTCTCCCCTGAGGAGCCTTGCTGGTTCCTCCACAGGAGGCCTGGCTTCTGGCTCACTCCCTTGCTGAGTGTGGGTGGTCATCTACACCTGACAAGCAGCAATTTCATTTTTCCCACTTCCTGCAATTCCTGCAGAGAAGCCTGGATGGGACAGCCTTTATGGAAACCGTTATGGAAAGCGTACTTCTGAATCTGCACTGGTACGATGCAGAATTAAATCAGAGCACACCTTCTTGGCTGGCTTGGAGGAGCTGGTCTCAGGATCATCAATCTCTGTCACCACAGAGGTCTTTGTGGCTCAACTTTTGTTTGTGGGGTTTTGGTGTTTTGTTGTATTGAGGGTTTCAGGCTCTGATTCTGGCAATAAAGAGGTTTAGTGGGGGATGCCAAGAACTCCATTGTACTTTGATACGTTGGGCAGAGCAGTATTGAGGGGAAGGGACTGGAGTGGGGCATTGGAGTGTGTTCAAGGAGGTAAAGCCTGTGTGTTGGACCATGTGCTCATGCACAGGAGGGACTGTCTCCCTCATTTCAGCATCCCCAGTGATTTAGCACCTCTGGGACGTTGGGGGAGTCCTGGAAAATGAAGGAGTACAGAATCTGATGTGGGAAAGCTGGAACCAGCAGAGGTAAGGGTCAGGAGCAGGTTTTGGGTCCAGGGCCTTTGATGATATGCAAAATCAGTTTGATTTACTTGGGAGCCTATTTTGCAGTTCCAATTGTATTCTGGTTCAATTGTTTTGGAGGCTGTAGTGGTTTAATTTTAATTTCACTTTGAACTCATTAACTAGGTTTGCTTTTTTTTTTTTTAACTCAAGTTTGGTTAGCGATTTGTTTTTCTAGCAAAATATTTGTCTCTCATTTGTTTCAGTGTAGAGAAAATTAGTGTACAGCAACTTTAAAAATAGTTTTTGGTTAATGGCTGTGCTCCGCGGAGCCGGGGGAGTGAGTGTGGAAAGAAGGGAGCAAATGATGGCTTTTGAATTTAATTTTTAATCCTAATTAGAGTGTGAGCAATGTCTTAAGTGCTCATTAAGTTTCAAATGCAGATCAAAGAAAAGTCAACTGCAAGAATCCATCCTGGCCCCCATGCCAGACAGGAAGAGTTTACGGTCTCTGAGGTCCTCTGCTCTCTGCTGGCTCTTCTGTGTTTGTAGAGAACTTCACAGCTTACGAAGTGCTTTTTCTGCATGGAATATTTAATTCGATTCTTGCAGAAGTCCTATATGGTAGGGAGAATGGGAAGTGAGATATTATTCCCATGCTGCAGATGGGGAAACTGAAGCTCAGACAGATTGACTGGACTGCTTGAGATCACACAATTCATTTAGCAGGCAGGAATAAAACAAAGGTCCTCTGATGGCTGGCTCAGGGCTCTTGTCCCCTACTTTGAGCTGATAGGTTCTCTCACCCTACACAGCTCAGGCTGGTTCTGCAGGCTTCAGGATCCATAGATGAGAGATGAGCTGGGGAGACCAGGGGAGAGCAGCCCTGCTGGGAGGGGCTGCAGGAAAAGGGAGGCAGGAGTGGAATGGGCATCCATTCCAGTAATTGGATTTTTGCTCTCTGGTTCATTCTCAAACTAAGATTTGATCCTCAATTGCAGAAATTCCCCTTCCCTCACCTCACCTGGGGAGGACCATAGGAGGCAAGCCTTTACAGAAACTGAGAGTCGGACTGGCTTTGCAGCTGAGGCTCAGGCATCTGGCACCTTCAGTCTTTACCATGATTTAAGTAGCTCCTTATGCCCCATCTCTATGACTCCTTGAACCAAGGCTTCCCACTGGAGCCCGGGCAAGTGCTTGGATTGGGCACTTACCTTTCAGTCATTCATTCAACTATTTCTTGAGCCCTACTGTATGCCAAACAATGGGCAAGCCACTTCTCTTGCATGATCTCCTTTCACTCTGGCAGTCCCTAAGAAACAGATGTGATGCTCAGCGAGGGTTGCTGACCAATAGCTCACAAAGCTGGAGCCAGCTGTCATTATTCAGACTCAGTCCCACCCCTTGGTGCTACTTGAAAAGAAAGAATAGACATTGAGAGGAGGCGGTATCCAGGCCCAACCCAGAGGCAGGGGCAGGGAGGAGACATTTTTTTAAATGTCTGGCTAGTCTGTGCGTCCATCTCAGTTTAAGAGATTCCAGAAGGCAGGAACTGAGGATGGCAGAAACATCTGTGCCCCCCGCAAAGGCTCTTAGCAGAGGAAGAAGGAGGAAGGAAGGTGATAACCATTTCCTGTGTTTAACCTGGGAAGTAGGAAGGGGTGAGGAGAGGGGAGCAGGCAAATGGAAGGCAGACCCTAGTGTGAAGGAAAGGGTCTGGAGAGCTGGGACCGTGAGTCTTTAAACAAAAACTGCTCACTACCCAATTGTTGTCCGTCCTGCTCCACTCCCTACCTGTCGGTGTCCCATCCCAAGCTCCGGAGAAGTTGGCACCCTCTGCTGTGGGGAGGTCACTCCATCCGTTCCTCCATCTCTCTGCCTCCTTTCCTCAAAGCAGGCTTGCATATGACTCAACAGGTAGAGCATGCTCTTCTTAAGAATCCCCCTCAAGAGACTGCTGACTTCTTGGGTTACACATTCCTGCTTTTATTGATGAGAAGCAAGCATATTCTTCAGAAGGTCTAACCTGAGCCCTTCTTATAAAAAATCCTGACAGGCACCTGCCAGAAACAGAAAGAGGCCAATAACAGGGATGTGAAACCCTGGAACACTTTGACCGAGTCCTCTCTGGCACCCCACTTCACACTGACAGTTGTAGCCAGGGGTTCTACTTTCCAGGCACCTTAGTCTCCTGGAACAGGAGGTGAGGTCGGTGGGGGTACCAGCCAGGGCCAAGGGGAGGGGGAGAGAGATCTCTTCAACCTGCTGCTGCAATCCTTCACTCGGACTTCACGTATCCTCTCAGTTTTGTTTTGTTTTGTTTTCCCTCTCAGTTTCTTCTGGGATTTGGTGTTCAGGGTGAGGAGAAAGGGTGCGGGCAGGGAAAGCTATTCCTCATTGTGTTGTGCGGAGGAGTGCAGCTTCTTTGTGCTAATGGCCAGCATTGTATTTTGGGTCTGCTGTGCAGCCTTTTGCAAAGTGCTCACCTTCTGAAGCCTTCTGGTGGGTTCTCCACATCTGTGGCAAGGGAGCACAGGACGCCTCCCCATTGGGGTGTGAAAGCTGGCTAACTAGTTTGAGGGGAAGACCAACAGGAGTCCCTTGAGCCAAGATTCTTGGGGTAAGCTAGAAATAGCCAGATTCTTCATCCTGTCCACTCCCCTGATAAAAGGGGGTCTCTACAGGTCCTTTGGTTCTTTCCTTCCACATTCTGGACAGGATGGTCCTTGTCACCATCCACACCGTAGCTGATTCTGGATCAAGAGAAAAGGATGATTCCACACTCTTCCCCAGTGGGCCATTGCTCCCAATCTCTGTGAGGACCAGGCACTTGCACTAGCTTTCCTCAACTTCCCGCTGAAAGCGGAGGCTGCGACAAGCCCTACGGTGCATCCTGTTCAGGACTGTAGGGTATCATTCACCACAAGAGGTCATAGTGCCTGAGCTGTCATTACTGTGGATTCACAGGCACTGGGCTACAACTTCTGCTTGGTAATGACCCTGGGGCAGTCAATGTGGTATCATTTCCATGTGATAATCAGCTCGACAATAACCAGCGTTTGTCTTCTTGTATGATACAGGCTGAAAAGCAAGAGTCACCAAATAATTCAGAACTGCTTGCTCAGCTGTCCCTTAAGACTCAGCTCAGGGGTCACCTCCTCCAAGAAGCCTTCCCTGAGCTCTCTCTCTCTCAAACTCAGGTGAGGTGCCCCTGGGATTGCCCCAAACTGTTCAGAGCTGGCCTCTGTTAAGGTGATTACCACGTCCTGCAATGACTGTCAATGTATTCCTTCTCTTGAGACTCCAGGCCCTTTGAAGGCTAGGGCATCTTATTCGTTTTTGTATTTCCAGCAGCTGGCATGGTAGCTGGCATAACAGGGGCCCAATAATTATTATACCAAGAATGAATCAGCCAGTTGAATGACTGCCTGGATGGATAGAAACTGTGGTTGATGCTGGAGGTTTCAGAGTTGGTCATAAGGAAGAGCATCCTACCTAATAGAATTCCAGAGGCAAGGAAGCCAAGAGATCTTTAAGAAGGAGGGACACACCACCTGCCTGGTCTGGGCTAATCCTGAGTTTTGCCGGGCCTGGGAATAGGGCCATGGGTCTCTGCCTCCTTTGGAAGCCACAGATACTAAGCAGGGGTGTGAAGAGCAGGGTCAATGTCTCTCCCTCTAAGAACTCACCCTTTTTCCCCCCTCATTTGTTTCTGAGGCTCCTTATGGCATAGCAAATGTTGAAATCTTAAAAAACCTTTGAAATAGGAAGTCTTGGGTGGAGTCTATACTCACCATTGATCATATACTTTTTGAAGTTCCAGATACTGTGATAAAGGTTTTGGTTATGCTATTGAATCCGAGCCTATGACAATTTGAGGGGTTGGTATCATTATCCTCATAGTATGGAAGAAGAAACTGAAGATCAGAGAGGTTTAATAACTTTCCCAAGGTCACACAGTTAGTATATTGCACTACTAGGTTTCTGTTTTGTTTTGTTTGCTTGTTTGTTTTTTCTTTCTTTTTTTACAGAGGGAGAGAGAGAGAGAGAGAGAGAGAGAGAGAGAGAGAGAGATTGAGAAAGAGTGGAGGGGAGGGACAGAGGGAGAGGGAATAGAGGGAAGAGGCAGAGGGAGAGAGAGAATCTTAAGCAGGCTCTACGCCTAGCACAGAGCCAGACTTGGGGCTCAAACTCATAACCCTGAGATCATGACCTGAGCTGAAATCAAGAGACAGATGCTTAACCAACTGACACCCAGGCACCCCAGCACTTGGTTTCAAACCTAGTTTCCTCACTCCAGAGCCTGTATTTTCTCTTCCAGAGCCTAGAGTCCATGGCTCCTGGACCTCTGCCTTCTCTCCACCCACATTCTCTACCTCTACTTGCTCTCTTTTAACATTTAGTCATTAGTTTAGAGTTCACGAAATAGTTTCTTACTGGGTCTGGCATCTTGTTGGATAGACTCAACCCCAGGGAGCTAACTAAAGTAAACAAATCCCCTGAATTAGGAAAACTATATTTTTCCAAGTAGTTTCTGCCTCTTTTAGACACTGAGGAAAAATGACACTTTTGCTAAACATTCTTCATTTTTCTTGAATTCAGTTTTCCTAAATGCTTGGGAGGTAGTTCAAGTCAAATGCCCTGACCTTGTGATTTAAGACTGAAGACAAAGGTGGATAAAACTGACTCTAGTCCTTGGGGGACCAGGAGTATGTCAGAAGTTCCTCATGTTATCCGTCCCTGACACATACTTTCGTGGTTAACTGGATGTCCTTGGTTCCCTGACTCAAAGTAGGGACTATAGTGGACATTTATTGCTTTCTCTGCCCCTGGTAACAGCATTTGACTTTTCTTGGAAAAATCACTGCTCCATCATACTCAGATCTTGTAGTTTGGGAGCAGATGACTCCACTCATGGGGCGGGCATGTAACCCAAACCAAGTAACAAGATTCAATTCTGGGACTTTGGTCGAAACTCCTTCCAGTAGAATGGAAGCTAGTAGAGTTAACACCTGCCATTCCTTGGGCCATCTTGTCAATGTCTGCCAGAGAATGGGGCCAATGTAGATGAAAGTCTAGCTGTAAGTTGGAAAGAAATCATTCTTGACCACATGGCGAGAGCTCTGAATGCAGCCAGGACTGTGTACTCACAGATTTAGCTCAAGCCAGGGAGAGTTAGGTTTCTTTACATTGCAATGAAAAAAGAAATCCTAATTTTGGACTTGAGACCCATACTCATTAAAATATATATAGTGTCTCTTCCCACTAGTCCCAGGGAACAGGAGTGAACTTCTCTTCCTCCTTACATCTCCTGTTCTACATTGACCATTTATCACTTCCCTTCCCCTTCCAGGTCGTCCCTGGAGTTTGGTTTCACCCGATTTCATCCGGATAAGATGTTAGAGTATGTAGATGAGAAGGAAGGGAAAGCGTCCAGGCAGTATTGTCCTGATAGGACAGGTGAAGCTATGGGGAGATCCAGAAGCAAAACAGTGTTCCATAGGAGCCCTCCTTTTGGGGTGACCCCCACTTGCACTGAATCCCAGGAACAGTCCTAACGATGTTAGGTTTCTAAGGTTGGGTGAGGGAGGGAGTAGCAGTTGGTCAGTAGACAATTATATATCTTCCTGAGAAGCTGTCCACCCTTTACCTCCTCATTCCTGAGACTGAAGTAACTACCTTCTTTGCCTCAAAACCCTGGAATACTGGAAGCCTTGCTCCCATCCTTTTCAATCCAAGGCCCCTACCATTAAGAGAATCAGCTGGGGTGCAGGCGGGGATTTTACACACAAGAGCAAAGGGACTTTGGTATCAAATCTCAAGGCCACATTTTAGACAGGTTACACCACGAGGGGATTTCTCTACCTATGAGGTGAGATATTGCTAAATTCATTAGACTAAAAGGACCCTGCTCTCTTATGTAGTGTAGCTAGATACGTCAATCACTCCTGGTTGTTCCCTTCCTCTGCCTTCCCTGGCACCTGTACCCATCTTGGCTTCTGGCCAACCCCAGTTTTTGAATTACCATTGGGAAAAGCAGGACTTGTATTAATTAACCTCCACAGTATTTTTCACCTCTGGCCTCCTCTTCTTCATCTGGAGATTCTGTGCTTAGATGAGACGAAGAACATCCTAACTAGCAAATGCCTGAGCTGAAGAATGTTCCAACCTAGCACTAATGAGGCAGCCACACCTGCCAGCTCCTGGGTCCCCTCTTAGAATTCTTTCCAATCAGATAGGGGACCAATGTCTTTTGGTCTTTAGCTTGGTTATGGCCCAGTCCATAGTGCCTCCCCAAGGCTTGATGCTACTTTGGCTGGGGTCCTTCTGGATTTGAACCGTTCTCCCAGTGGCCACCAACTCTCATAGGCTTCAGACAATTGGCTGTCTGTCTGCTATGTCCATTAAGCTGATTAGATCCCCAGCACCAACTCCTTTCATGTTAGCATGGGGACACTTTTTCGCTTGGACTATGTTTCTAGCCTGTCTGAAGTTGTCCCCAGCCTAGCCCAAACATCAATGCCTGTGTTGTCATCTCAGTCTGGCTCTATCTGGTTGTTTCTTTCCCTACAAGCCTTCAGTCACTTTGAACTAGATCAGTATCATGGAAAGCAGTAAGGTGAAGGAGGGAAAGGCTCTGGACTTCTCTGCAGGGCAAGTGCCTTAGTTCTGGCTGAGTGGTGGGAGGCTCATTCACACTCATCCATCCTTTAGTGACCAGCAGTACTGAGCAGTAAGGGTAACCTGGACTCTGAGAGCCATCCATTGCTTGGTCCTTGAGTCCTGATCTCAGCAACCTAATGCTCTAACTAAATTTGGCTCATTCCCTCAAACAGCTTTGTATCGGGTATGTGCTTAGGTTTGTCATCACTGCAGGAAGAGTTATAAAAGGCCATCATGTCAGGGGTTGATGCAGGTTTTCACTCTTCCACGGGCCTGGATCAGGTCATCTGGCTTCCCGGGGAATGGCTAGAACCAAGACAGGAAGGCCAGAGCCTTGGTGAGGATCATTCCTCTGAAGAGTATCAGAGTTGAGGTCAGTCTAATTGAAGCCCAGGGCTCTTGCCAGGGGCAGTAGAAGATGAGGAGCCCTTGCTCCCTTTTTTCCCAACTTTGGATAAATCAAGAACTTGGCTATCAAAATAAGACACATTTATGGCTAAAGCCGTTTACACAGATGAACTCGTTTAATCCCCGAACACGGCTATGCAATTGGCGTTTGGATTATTCCTGTTTTTGGAGATAAAGACGCGAAACTCAGAGAGTTTAAGGTCTCAGAGCTATATCAGGATTTGAACCGGTATGTCCTCAAAATACTTGCTTTCCTCACCATGTCATACTACCCACCTCATCCCACACTGTCCCTGGGCCCTCTTTCCTGTGGGTCCCGGTGACTTACACTCTTGCTTGGCAGACATTGTGGTTTTTGATAACTCAGTACATGAAGTCATCCTGACATTGCTTGTGCCATGCTCACTGGCTGCTGGGGCAAGTGCTCTGCAATCAATGGTGCCTGGGTTTCTTTGGTTTTATAGTGTTCTTTGAAAGAATTTGGACCAGGTTCCCCAGGAGCCCCGCCAGGGCCATTGAAATGATATGCTCAGTTATCTGAAGCATCTTTCTTATGTATAAAGAACAAGTATTCTTATCTTGGGGGCGCATTTCCTGCCTTTCTGGAGCCTCTGACTTTCCCACTCTCAGGGCTTGGGGTAGACTTCATCTTTCCTTTCTGTTTGAAGCCTTAAGCCTGATGTATGGGGAACTTGATTATCACCTCAAAACCCTTTACCTTCTTCTCCACGCTCTCCTGGCCCTATTAAACATGATGTCTTGGTTGTCAGTGTCAGTCTTCCAGAATCCCCAGGGTAGGTGTGCAATTAGGTGCACACAATGTCCCCTGCTGAGGAAGATGTGTCGTGAGGTCACAGTGAGGAAAGCTGAAGAGCTAACGTATACTGAATAGCTTCTGTGAGTCAGGCGCTGTGCCTTCCATGCCCCTTCAGGCTTCATCCCAGTAGGGTATCAGTACCACTGGCCTCATTTTGCACTTGAGGATATGGACACTCAGAGAGGTTGGAGCCACCTGCCCACCAGGGGCAGAGCCAGAGCCAGGCTCCTCTTGAACTTGAAGTTGTTTTACCCCTATGCCATACCGGGTCCAGCTTGAACTTTATCCTCTGGGTATTGGAGAATGAGTGAAGGTAACAAGCAGGGGACTGAGGTGTTACAGGAGTATTTTAGGAAGATTCTTTGGACCACAGAGGGTAGGGTGGATGGGAGAGGAGCAAGCCAAAGCTGTGGGGACTGGAGGGGGTGGTGACTGCAACAATATCACCTTAACAGTGGCAGGAGCAAACATGAGGGACAGTTGTAAGGGACAGAGTAGTCCCAGACATGATGAGGAAATCCTTTCTGATCACATGGGGTCGCAAGCGGGTGTTGGTGGCCTTGTGCCAGGGCAGGGGCGAGACCCAGCTGTCCTTTCAGCTAAGGTTAGACCAAGCAGGAGCAGAGGAACACATGTGCCCACATGAAGCTTTGCTCTGCCCCTTGGCAGGGCCAGGCTAGGTTGGCTGCTCTTCCTGGGCAAGGCCTACGCCTTTGAAAGGTCTGTGTATCCAGCGCAGGAGACTGTGTCATGTGTGCTCAATAAACTGTAATTGGCGGTGGTGAGCTCAGAGAGTCTCTAAAAGAGAGAGTGAGCAATCACTGTTTATGAGCAAACTCCTCTCCTCAGGGGAGGAGGCAAATGCGCATAATGTCTCCTCCCTCACTGATGTAGAAACCTAAGCTCACAGGTCACCCGGCTTTCCCATAGTTACCTGGAGAGCCAGAGGGCAGAGCTAGCATTCATATGCATAGTCCCCATCTCTGATCTGGAGTCCTATTGCTTTCCCCAGTCCTTCTTTCTTTGTTGTATGAGAAAGGAGAATTAATGATAAGCCTTCACCCAACTACAGCATTTTACAGTTCACAAAACTGCTTCCCACCCATTAGCTCATTGGATCCTGACGGCAAGCGAGTATTATTATATTACTGGTGCAGATGAAGAAACTAAGGCTCAAAGAATTTGAGGCTGTGTCCAGTCCATTGTGAGTGATCGAGCTGGGATTCAGAATGAGGTTTTCTGATTCCCAGTCCTCAGCTCTTCCCAGGAGCCAGGAAAATAAAGAAGCAAATGAAAAACAGAACAGTGAAGAGGACAAAGTATTCAGGGGAGAGTGGTGGATGCAGCTTAAGCTGGTGCCACCAGCCCTTTGGGTTAAATGTAATAAAATCTTCTGGTCAGCAAAGACTGTTCAAGACAGGCATGAACTACCTGAGCTGTCCTCCTGGGGAATGAGCCTGGTTTTTTCTACAGGCGGAGGGATAAGAGAGGTGACTTCTGGAAAGTCTCCCTGCTCCTGCCTGTGGATCTTGTGCAGGAAAGAAGCAAGAGAAAGAATCACAGTAGTGTCAGCAGTTGTATTTTAGGTGCTCGATGAGTGGGGGTGTTCTGATGGGTGCGTGGAGGGGATGCTGGGGCATTACACATCACCTCAGGGAATACCCTCCCAATCCCAGAGCCCCATTGACAACTGCCTCCCCTCACCATTTAGCCCACCACTATCTCAGGTTTCAATGGTACTCCCAGCCCAAGAAGAAGCCACAGGTGTAGCTTAAGAAGCTGGGAAGGAACTTCCTTTGTTCCAGAAAGGTGAGGAATGGATAGAATGGAATGTCTCTTCTCACCTGTCCTCTGGTTGGCTTGAAGTCTCTCAAGCCCTAGTCTGGGTGAAGAGTCAGGACTCCTGGGTCCTAAGCCCAAGGGAACAGCCATCCTCCCACAGAGCTTTTGTGGTTGGGCTTAGAAAGGTAAAGAACCTAGGAGGGCCCAAGACACTAAGAAGTCCACTGACTCAAATTCCCTTTATTCTGCCTCTTTGCCCACCTTTCAGTGGAATGACTGAAGGGCCAAAAAGCATTGGAGATGGTCCATATAGGGCCCCCTGCTCAAGCTCAACCACCACTCACCACCAGTTGAACCAGTAACTAACTCTGGTCCAAAAGCTGCACGGTGGTTTTAGCATAGATACCTCACAGGACTGGGTATCCCCACCCTGGGTTCTGGGTCTGCCCAAAGTATAACAAAGCATCTGTACACAGTAGGTGCTCACTAGGTATCTGATGGAGTGAGTGAATGAATGAAATAATTAGCTGTGACTTTGAGCAGATTATTTTCTCTTTCTAGATCTTAGTTTCCACATCTGTAAAATGGGGGTTATGATTCTGACCCCGTCCCTCCCTCCAAGTCATCCTCCAGCCCTTAGGAGTGAATGAACAGATGGATGTGAATGCTGTTTATGTATCATAAGATTCTGGGCCACACCAGAGATGACATAATAGTTCACATTTGAGCCACCTCCCCACTGTTGCCTCTGTACACCTGCTGTATGCTAACCAGGCTGTTGCTCACCCACCCTGCCATACTCCACACCTGGTCAGACCTTTGTTATCTTTCCCTTTCAAATGTGACTGTGCTCTACATTAACCTACCAGAGGTACCATGTACCCTTTTTCAATTCCTTGTATGTGTTAAGCATTTAGAACATTATCTCCTTGGATTCTCACATGAGTCCTCTGTGGGACCCACACAAGTGAAGGGACCTGCCTAGGAAACACAGCATTGAATGGTAGAACCAGGATTGTAGCCAGTTCTCTGATCCCACAGAGGGGGCTTCCAACCTTCCAGGTGGCTGTGGATTCTGGTGGCTGATGGCCAAGGCCGGGAAGGGGAGTACTCACAGCAGTGAAGAGAATACAACAGCTAGAGATGAAAGACCTGCATTTGAGGGGTACCTGGGGGGCATAGTCAGGTAAGTGTCTGACTCTTGGTTTTGGCTCAGGATCATGAGATCAAGCCCTGCGTCAGGCCCTGTGCTAAGCGTGGTGTCTACTTGAGATTCTCTCTCCCTCTGCCCCTCTCACTCGTATGTTCTCTCTCAAATGAATAAATGGTCGTCAATCTTAAAAAAAAAAAAAAAAAGACCTGTGTTCAAGTTCAAGCTTTAGTGCATACTATACTGGGTGTCCTCAAGCAAGCTATTCATGTACTAGTTCTCCCTCCCAATTTCATAATTGTGAGTATCAAAAGCAATGCTGTATTCAAACCACATAGTTAGTGGGTAAGTGTTCCTCTGATAGTGGATATGATTTTTCAGGACTTCTAGAGGTGTTGGCTTAACAGAAAAGAATGGCTATAGTGGTAGGGATTCCAGAGTCCATAGCAGGCTGGTGGCATTCTTTGGGGAAAGGTGTATTTCAGAGTTCCTCGGGTCACATGAGAAGAGCTGCTGGCTTCATCTAGGGTTAGGAAGGGCTCTGTCCTTAGTCTCCCAAAGGTCCTATCCCAGGACAGAGTCCTAATATATGTGGTAGTATGAGACTGGATCCACTCTGAATTAATCTGCGCTTCCTTTCTCTCTCTTGAAGAGCCAGCCCACCTTTGGGGAGAGGACCCCAGTACTTGGAGGTCCCCTTCCTGCCTCCACACTTCCCCAGGGCCTGGTGTCAGGAAAAAGAAACAGTTCAGTTATAAACTCATCCCAGCCAACACTCTTATGGAAACACTGACAGACCCTTCAAGACTAGCCACCAGCCCTGTGTGCCTTTCCAAACCCCCAGCTCTGAGCTAAGTATAGTTACAGGAGAGAAGGTGGAGTGGATTTGGGAGGTGCAGAGGGACTCAGGAGGGGGAGAGAACATGGTGGAGGATGGGGGAAGGGCAGAGGGAGAGAGAAAGGAGGCAGCGATGACTGAGGGAGAAATAATGAAAGGAAGGGGAGGCAGAAAAAAAGTTGGGGAGGAAATTGGAAGAGGTGCAGGGGGGAGTTGCAGGGAAGGGGATGGAAACAAGCTGGATTGCAGGCAGAACTAGCAGGTGCACCTGGAATCACAGGAAATCTCTACAGTCCTGCTTGGCTAAAGGGTGCTAGCCTGGTGGGGTGGGGCACAGGGTGACACACAGGTAACCCCAGGCTAGGCCCCTGGTCTGGCAACCACCCAAAACTCTTGGCAGTTGTTTATCTGCCACAGGTGATTAGAACACAGGCAGCTGCTTCCCTAGACCCCTGCCTTCCTCCTCCCGGAGTCCTCATCGTCCTCATCCTCATTGGGAGCCAAGCCTGCCACTAGCTTACCCCAAGGCAGCATCCCAGGCAGCTATAAGGTCCCTGCTGCTCTGCCTGGGGCCAGGGTGGGGGCAGAGCCCCACTTCCTCATCATGGTGATGGTGTGTGCCCTCTGGGTGGGTGGCTAGGGACTCCAGGATGGCCTGACTGGAGTGGGAACCGGCTTATGGGATGCAAGAGTGAGAGGGTGCAGCCTCAGAGAACCTTGGGAGAAACCTGCTCCCACAGCTCCAAACACCTGCTTCACCAAGGCCCCAGGGCTCTCTGGCTGGTGGGACCACTGACTTGGAACCCAGTCGGGAGGGTCAGACTCAGCTGAGTAGAACCAGACCAGGCTGGCAGTGTGAGCGGGCTTGGACTGGTGGAAAGTGGGCTATCCAGGAGTGGGAGGTCTTGGGAGGAGAGAAGGGGGTGCTGGAGCCCCAGCAGAGGAGAAGGGAAGCAGGAACTGGTGAGCTGTCAAAGAGGTTTGGGAAATTCACTGTGTTTTGTTCTAAAATCTCAAAGCATACTAACAGCAGCTTCGACCTGACTTGCTTTCACTACAACTTTTGGGTCTACCACTCTGGCCCTTGGGATGTGGGGTGAGGCTCTGAGGAAGGCCTCTGGCATCCCGGGGTGACAGGTGGGGTTGGGGGATGTGGAGGAAGGGTGGGTGGGATTTGCTGCTCTGAGCCAGTGGCACTTAGTAGCCACTCAGCGAATACTTGTGGGTGGGGTGTAGGGTGAGGGCAGTGTGGAGGGTGGACTGAAAGTCTCCCCTCTGCCTCATCCGGTTCCCTTCTAGATGATTCTGAGCAGGAGAGCATGGCAAGGCAAGATGGGGTGTGGGGGGGGGGGGAAGAGTCGTGTTCTCCCAGTAGTGTGAGAGCACAGGAGGAGGTAGATAAACGAGCCTTGTCACCCTTCTCCCAGGCTCCAGGAGAGCGGAACAGTTCCTTTCCCCATGGGAAGATCAGCTATTATTTATGAGCTCTCTGGAGGGGGCAACTGCGGGTATATCCATCCTGGCTCCCCTCCCCCTGGCTGGGGAAGGGGTACAGGCAGAGCCAGTGGTGCTAGAAGGCTTGTGCTTTCTTAAAGGCACAGAAGGCTTGTGCTTTCTTAAGCTTTCCTTAAAGGAGGGCCGGGGGGCTAGCCCCACTGGAGCTCTTGGCAGCTTCCAGTTTCAGGAGAGGGGACACTTGGTACTACGGCAGGGAAAACCCCCTGAGGGCAAATGGCATAGGACAGGAGCTACCTGCTCCAGTAAAGGAAGGAGCTTGGGTTTTCTCCCCCCTGAGTCCTCAGGGGAGCTTCTCTGGGCTCTGCTAATGCTGGAAGCTCACTGACCACCTGGCACAAACCAAGAATTAAAGGCTGGGAATTTGGGGAATAGGTGGAAGTCTGGGGAGGGGGTGCTGGAAACAAAGACCTCCCTCTCCTGGTTGGGGGGTCAGGAATGCCACCTGGGCAACCCAGCCTCTTTTGATTGAAGAGAGAATAACAGAGAGTGATGGAGAAAAGGAGCCCAGGCAGAAAAGGGAGGGGCCGAGGGGCTGAGAAGGAGCTGGGACGTAGTGGCTGGAGGGGTTGGGATGGGGGAGGGAGGGAGAGGGAATACATGGTGGATGTTTAGGATGGGGAGAGGAGGAAGTGGGGAAAAGAGGCCGGGCTGGACAGCCGGAGAGACCTGTAATTGGAAGTGGCAGGAAATGAGGGGGACAGAGCTACCTCGGGGCCAGAAAGGTGCCAGCCTGAGGAGCAGAAAGAGGACAACAGGGAAGCATGAAGGGAAGGCGAGCAGAGAGATGTGGGGGTGGGAGGTGGGAAGAGGAGGGGGCGCCTTGGTCCCCAAGTCTAGCAGGGGAGAAAGGGGTGGGGGGCAGGAAGGCCGGGGAGGGAAGATCACCCCGCCAGCAAAGGAGAGATTGCTGCATTCCCCCTCTTTTATTTCAATCGCTATCAATAATACATTCCTGAGGAGCTGCCTTTGACAGCAATTAAAAAAGCATTTACGCTCCCAGAGAGAAATTGAAATAATTTCCTCCCACCTCCCTAACGCTCTCTGGGCAACAGTTCCTAGCCATGATCTCCCCGGTGGTGCGCAGTCCAAACCGGGGACACGTGCAGGAGGGGCTGGACAGGGGCCAGGGAGTATTCTCCACCCCCTCCCCAGAGGTAGCTGATCTGGAGGCTTTCTACCAGGCTCTGGGTGTGTGGGTGGCTGTGGGAGATGGGGGGGTGCGGGAGCTGGGGATTTTATATATGGCACAAAAACCTCTCTGATTACCTAGCCTCTGTGAGCCTCTTCAGCCTCCTGGCTGGAGGTGACCCTTGGCCCTCTGTGCTTCCAAAGTACTGAGGATCTGGGAGGTGGAGCTGGGGGAGGTACCTCACAGAGCTGATCTCAATGCAGCAGACCTTTGCCAGGCATCCAGTGTGTGCCAGGACCTCTGGCAGGCAGTGAGGGTGCTTCAGAAATGATTACGAGGGTCTCTGTTTTCTGGAAACTTATTACTCAGTGGGCAAGAGATGGGTTGAATTCCACAAGTTCTTTGAGAACCATGATGTCAGGTAGACAGGGTAAGGAGTCACTGGGAACCAAATACACGGAAAAGGAGAGGGGTGGGGAGGGACAGTCGGGGAGATGTTGCTTCCCAAGACTGGGGACAGGGGAAATGATCATTGCTCTGTTCCTCCATGAACCAGGTTTCCTGCTGGGCTTTTTTTTTTTTTTTTTTTAATTGTCTCTTTTACTGGAATCTTCACAGCTACCCTGCAAGGAAGCCAACACTTTAGCAGACTAGGATACCAAGGGTTGGTCAGGTTCCGTATCTTGCTGGAGGTCACACGGCCGGGAAGTGACAGAGCCAGGGTGAAGGGTATAAGGACATCTTCACCAATCTACTCTGCTGCCCACTGGGAATGGTTAATTCCAGAGCCTACATACTCAGCAACTTCACACCTAGGAATTTATCCTATAGATGTCGGTGCACACAGGCGCAGTGACATTACATACACATTTTCTCACCGGAACATTCTTTTTCACAGCAAAAGATCAGATACAACCCAAATGCCTATCACAGGGGACTGGTTAAATATGATTGGTAGACGATGGAATCCTTTGCAGTCATCAAGAGAAATGAAAAACACTTTATGTATGGATATGGAATAATTCCCAGAACATGTTGTTTAGTAGAAAATGCAAGCATGGAGCAATGTGTATAATATCCTGTGATTTGTTTAAAAAGGGTAAGGGAGGGGCACTTGGGTGGCTCAGCAGGTTAAGCGTCCAACTCTTGATTTTGGCTCAGGTCATGATCTCGGGGTCACGAGGTTGAGCCCCATGTTGGGCTCTGTGTTGGGCATGGAGCCTGCTTAAGATTCTCTCTCTCAAAAAAAAAAAAAAAAAAAAGAGTCTCTCTCTCCCTGTACCTCCCCCCAACCCCCCTCCTCCTCCAAAAAAAAAAAAAAAAAAAAGAAGAGGATAGGGGAAAGAATGCTTATACATAATTACTTCTTTTGCATAATGTATATATGGAAGGAGATACAGGAATCAGACAACAGTGGTTATTTTGGGGAAGAATAACTACATGTTTGGGGATCAAGAGTAGGAGGAAGACTTCATGGAATATTCTTATGTCATGTATGAGTTTGGGACTTTTTGAATATATGACCTATTAAAAATAAATAAAATTAAAAGTAAATATTCTAGTATAAACCTGTTGAATCACTATGTGGTACACCTGAAACTCATGTAACATTGGGTGAGCTATACAAAAAAAAAAAAAAATCCTGATCTAGGCGAGGTGCAGTCTTAATAAGCAGAAAGGTGGAGGTGGGGGTGATGGTGTACTGGAAGCGGAGAGGGAAGAAGCTGTGGGGTTTGACCTTAGGAAGACCTACGTTTGGATCTGCATGCAGACACTTATTAGCTACAAGTCTTCCCACAAGTTAGTCATTGAGTCCCAGCTGACTCAGGTGTAAATAGGGGTTCCCCTTCCTCACAGGTTCTTCTAAAGGGGGAGATACACGGTAATGCAGGCATGTGATCAGAGTGCCCGTCTGTGCTAAGTGCTCAGAATGTGGCAGCTGTGGCCACCACGGGCCCTGGAAGAGACCAAAAGTAGGATTCTGAGTGCCGTTCGTGTCTGGTCAAGAGCAAGGATGCCTCGTGGATCCTGGAAGGCCTCCGGGTTATGCCTGAGTGTATCTGTGCAGATTGTTAGTGCTGGTTCTGCAGCTGTGCCCTCTTGCCCAGGCAGAGTTGGCTTCCATCAGCAACTGCTGGGCCTGCCCAAAAGTCTCTGGCTGGCCAGGAACCCGGAAAGCAACCTCCACCGTGCATAGACTTAAAGGCTGCCTCCATATTCTTTCTTGCAAAAAGCTTTTGATTAGCCTCAGAGAGCTTTCTATGCCTTTCTTGGAGGTTGTGCTTTGTGGGAGGCTGCATGGGTGGGAGAGAGAGCCTGAGGAGTGTCAGGGCCACCTGGTGAACGGAAGTCAGAAGGCCTGTGTCCTAAGCCTCAGTTTCCTCATCTGTAGAATGGAGTTATGGCTGTAAAGATCATAACTGCAGTATAAGTGGAAGCAGGAAAGCCATGTGCAGCATGCTTCTATTGCCTTGGGGTGGTTTGGATACAAACACTTGTAGAAACTGGGAAATGGGTAGATAAACTCTCAGGTCAGGCCCATCAAAGCAAAACAGGATCAGCCACAGGTTTCAAAGGCTTGATGAGACTGATTGGTGCTACAGCTGCCTGGGAGGGATCTCTAGGTGGGTTGGCAAGCAGTGAGTGGGAAAGAGGCTGAGTGGGCTGGCTGCAGAGACTTTTCTAGGGCTTTTCTCCACTCACTCAACAATCAGGAATGGGTGTCCCTTTGATTGTTTCTACTGGAAGATTCTGGGAAAAGATAAGAGATGGGTGGCCCCATCCTTGAGAAACCCTCAGGCAGATGTGGGGGGTAGAAGTCATCCAGTCATTCAACAAATACTTACGGAGCCACTTGTGAAAGTGGTGTGAAAGATGCCCAGGATGGATCGGCTATGGTCCCTGCTCTCTAGAAGCTAACAGTGGGACATTACAGAAGCTTACAGAAGACCATTCATAGCACACAAGGCTGTATTTTCACAAGAGGAAATTGTGCCAGTCAGTTGTGTGAGGACTAAGGAATGTGGAGGATGTGCACCCAGAGCCAGAGAGGCTTAGCTAAGAACAACTTCCTGAGGACGGGGCCCAGCCAGTATGACAAGAACCAGGAGGCACGCTGAGAGGAGGTGGGGTGACCCACGCAGAATGCTGGACAGCAGGTGTACCTTCAGGAGAGTGATGTGCATGTAATGAGCTGGAGGAAAGAGTGCTGCTGGTGGGTGGGCTGGGACCCTGGGGGTGCCGTGGTTCTCGCCCCAGGACTCCCCACAGCCTGGCAGCTGTGCTGCTGTCTGCATAGTAGGGGAATAAACTGCTGATTATTGTCTCTGCAGCCTCACGCAGGGACTGTGCCCTGCCTACCACCAGAGTAAACAGGCACTGAGGACCTCTGGCAGGGGTGGGAGGAGATGCCCCCATGGGACAAGGAGCAAACACCATACCTGGCCACTGGAATCGCGAGGACTGGCCGGCTCGTCAGTCACCTGTTTTGTGTCTGAGTTATAACCTGCCCATGCTGGGGAAGGGAACTCTGCCTCTGTCTGCTGGGCCTCCCTGTCCAACAGGCCTGGTGGATTCACATAAATATTGATTGTCTGCTCAGCCATCTGGAAAGGGAGAGAGAAGCGGGGTGGGAGGTGGAGTCCTATCAGCAGCCCTGGGTGAGTGGAATCCTAATGCCAAAGATGGACCCAAGGACCTCTTTGGCCTGCTCCGCATAGAAGAGGGAGGGATGCTAGGGTGCAGAGTACCCTGGAAGGTGGTAAATACCGAATCTCTGAGAGTGGTCATCTGGGGGAGGAAGAGGAGCTTATCATCAAGGAGAGCGAGCAGGGCCTCCGGAGGTATTCACGGCCACTTATTGATGCAAGCTAAGAACAGCTACAGCGTGCGAATATGGCCTTGTTCTTCATGTTTTCTGTGTATGTGAATAGTCCATGGCACAGTGTGTTTAGTGACCCTGAGAGCTCGGGGAATCCTTCTTCCAGCCTCTGTGCAAGACCTGCCAATAGTCCATTGGAAGTTGGTGATGCTCTAAGTTTAAAGCTCTAAAGGAATTCCTAAGTCCCCAACACAACCCGGGCCTCGTCTTGCTCTGTGCCCTTCCTCCCGCTTGGTCAGGGCAAGGTGTGCCTTCTCTGGGTGAGGAAGGACAACCTCTGCTGTGGGCTCTGGGCAGTGGCTTCCATTATTCTTATTCCTCCTCCTGCCCCGCTGGCCCCACAGTCTCAGCAGCCAGCAAGGGAAGGGATGTCTGAGGCCTTGCAGGGAAAGTGGGCCTTTGGGAGAGAAGCACAGACTCCAGACAACCTTCTGACTTCCCTCTTCCTTTATTCCCATTTTCCTAAGACAAATGACTTCTTGGAGTACTGGGGACAGAGTAGGCTAAGAATTTCCATGAGAAAATGTCCCTATGTGATGGATCCAGATTTGGTGACCAAGATAGGGGTTGAAATCCCCTCTGTCCCTGTCAGGAACTTGGACAGGACTCTGAAGCAAAGGGATAGCCATTTCCACGTTAGGGGGATCCTGTCGGCCTGGGGAGATTCAAGACCAAGCCATCGAACGCCAGAGGGATTTTGGCAACCCCAGCCTGACTGTAAACCATGTGGGGCAGAGACCTCTTCTTTGATGCTGCTGGGCATCCAGCAGGTAATTAATGTTTGTTGACATGCTGGGGAAAAAGCCTAGGGAGTGCTTTCATAGCTGGAGAACCGTGTGGAAGCCTAATGCACAGTGCACAAGCTTCAGAGTCAGACTTGGACTTGAATCTTAGCCCTGACATGTCTTAGCTGTGTGACCAGGGGGATGTCACTTCACCTCCCTAATCTGGGGTTCCTGATGGGTAAAGAGTCACTAACAATAGTGCTGACCACCTAGGGGTGTCACAAGGTGAGCAGATGCTGACATCCCCGGCCCCCAGCTGGGACACTTCGCTTCCTGAGAACACTTCTTGAAGCTCCAGATGGAGATATTCTTATAGTTTTGTCCTGGTCTTGGTTTGTGTTTCTGGGTCATCCAGTTTCTCATTCTGTCACAGTGCTTTTTTTTTATTTTTATTTTTTTATTTTTGGTCATTCTTTATTTTTTCCTTTTTCTGTTTCTCTTCTCCTCTTACCTTTTCCCCTACGTGCTATTTCTCTGCTGTCTTCCACTCCATGCTTTCTTTCCCTGCCCTCTTTCCCTTTTCCTTTCTCCTTCCTGATTCCTGTCCTCCTGGACCTCTGTGTGACTGCTCTGCGCACCTCGCCAGCTCTGGTCCATGGCACAGGATGCCTTTCCTCGGAGAATTCAAGGAAATGGGTAAGTAGCATCTCCCACCTCAGGAACCAGCTGGGGAGCTGCTCTCCACAGAGACTTAATCATCATTTCTGGGAAAAGCTTTTAACTCTTGGAACCCAAATGGCTCTAGCCTGGTATCATTGTTCCTATTTCCTAGGGGTCCTGAGCACCATCAGGTTCCTCTGCCAACCAGCAACAGAGGTCTTGAAAATTGCGCTGCCCGGACAGAGGACTCCTGCTCCTGAGTTTGCTCCCAGGACAGGATTCTGCAGGACCGGAGGTGGGTGGTGGTGGTGGTGGTGGTGGTAGAGACATGGTTTTGAGGATCAGGAAGCCCCCATCTGATGGGGGAGATGCACTTGGTGAGTCCAACCTGATATAAGCACGGATGATAAGCAATGGATAAAAAGCCATTTCCTTCCGGAAGTCTTGGGAGTCATAACATCTAGAACAAAACAGCTGGAATCAGAGAAGATTTCCTGGAGGAGGCAAGTATGGGGCAGGGATGGAAAAGAGGTGCTAGGAGGACACCCAGAGAGAGAACAGTGGGCTGGCTCCCTCAGAGGGCAGGTCAGCGTCCTGGGGTGTTGTGTGCAGGGACGCAGGATCTAGTTTGGTAGGCTGGAGCCCAGAGCCATCCTGAGGAAAGCAGAGCAGTTGGGAGGGGAGCAGAGAAAGACACGTCCCCCCCAGAGCAGCTGGGTGAAATCCAGGGGTGTCAGGCTGTCGGTCTATGGCAAGGATAGGTCATGGGCTGCAGGTGCCACTCCCTCCCTGGGAAAAATGCATGATGGTGCCAGTTACTCCCCCTCCCTGGGCCCTGGACTTTCTGGAAGAAGCCCAGAAAGTGCTCTCTCTGGAAGGAGTCAGTGGCAATTGGAATAGGGTAGGAGTGTGACTTTGTGTGACTATCTAGTGTGGGGTGGGGAGAGAAGGGAGGGTATATCAGGACCTGAAAGTCAGCATCTCTGCCTTTATGAGTGTGTGTGTGTGTGTGTGTGTGTGTGTGTGTATCTCTGTACCTGAAAAAGGGATGGTTTGGCAAATCTGTGTAAATGGGAGGACATGTGTGCGTGTATACACAAGTATCTGTAAGTCCCAGGGCCACACATCTGCTGTTTTTATTAACAGCCCCTTTGGGTTAGTCTCAGGCTTTCTCTTTCAAGGCCTGAGGCTGCATCCAGCCCTTCCTCTGAGCAGGGGCTGGGATTTGGGACCTTGGAGTTGGCTGAGCCCAATTGCATTGTTCTGCTCTGTAATGCCTCAAATTGGCCAAATTAGCTGCAGAGAGCACTGGGCCCAGATCAGGTTGGGTGGGGAGAAGACCTACTGTCTTCACCGACTAGGCTGGTGACAGACAGCCCCATCTGCAGGAAAGAAGGGACAGAGGATGTGTGGTAGAGATCAGTTCACCAAAGCTCATCCAACATACGTTTTAAAAAGCTTCTTTTGGAGGGTGTTTGGGTAGCACAGTCAGTTGAGAGACTCACTCTTGGTTTCAGCTCAGGTCAGGATCTCAGGATGATGAGATCGAGGCCTGCACTGGTATCATGCTCCACAAGGAGAGACCCACATCTCTCTTCCTCTCCCCTTGCCCCTCCCACTTATGCTCTCACTCTCTCGTAAATAAATAAATCTTAAAAAAGAAAAGCTTCTTTGGGGGTACCTGGGTGGCTCAGTTGGTTAAGCATCCAACTCTTGATTTCAGCTCAGTTCATGATTTCAGGGTTGTGAGATGGAGCCCCACATAGGGTTCTGCGCTGGGTGTGGAGCCTGGTTGAGATTCTCTCTCTCTTCCTCTGGCCCTCCCACCCTGTAAATTATAATAAAGTAAAATAAAAAGCTTCTTTTGTGCCCAGTGCAGAGAAGTTCTTCCATCCAAAATTTTGACTTTTTCCTTTCCTAGAGAAGCTCAGCAGCTAAGACTGGGACCCTCAAGTTTGCACCCTCCCCCTTGCTCCCCATTCATCTTTAGGTTTCCCTCCGCCCTTCTGCCTTGCCTCTCCTCCTACCACTGCAGCCTGGGCTGGATGGGACAGGTTAGTGGTCAGGATAGAACAGAATGGCCCCTTGGCCCATTTAAGCACTTTGGTCTGGAAGTGAGTGAGTCAGCTCCACAGCGAACTGGACCAGCAAACACCGACATCCCAGATCTTCCCCTCTGAAGTCAGAGGAGGCTTTGGTTGCCCTGGATGAGAAGAGTAGTCTGGGCAAGCTTCTGGCCCTTTGCCCTCAGGTAGCCCATGGTTCTCTGCAGGCAGCAGCCTCAGAAGGCAGGGACATGAGGTCTGAGGCTGTCGCCCTGAGTTTCTCCATCTGTTCTCTATGGCCCAGGGGTTGCTATTGGGGGTTCCTATGGGTAAAGCCCGACAGGCGGGGGGTCAGTGTCCAGGAGCAGTGCTCACACCTGCCCCCACCCCTTGCATTTGCTGCCCTCACTGTCCTCACCATCCTCCACCAGAGAAGTGTAGCTACCTTTAACTTATGATTTAGGGGGCTTTGTGTCATTATTATTTTGTTTTGTGAATGTGTCCTTCTTGTGCCTCTCGGTGCTCCCAGACTGGAAATTTCCTGAGAGCAGAGGCCATGTGTCTTCGGAATGGAGTTCCCTGAGGGAGGGCTACTTACCTTTTCCCTACATCCTGTCCTCCATCCAGGGTCCCACTGCTTAGGAAGCTTGCCTCCTGCTGGGAGCCCCTGGCCAGCAGGAGGGTGAGGAGCCAATATAAAAGCATAGCGTTTCCTTCAAAAACTTCCAAAGAAACCTCTTAAGCACTTTAAGAAGATTTATATGTTTCCTATGATGTTTGGGAAACCAGAGGACAAAATCACCATTTTTCTCTGCCAGAGTCGGGAGCCCCCGAGAAATCAAGTACTTTAGCCAGACACACAAATGAGAGAGTAAGAAAGTCAGATCTCCACGCATGGTCCTTTGGTCTCCATGCCTCAAGTTGGGTGGGATGTGAGCAAGTTAGAAAAATGATGGTCTCTTATGATGATGGTGAGTCTCTTATGATGTCAGGGCATCATAAGAGATATCGAAACAGCTCATCAAGCCCTTGTCGGTGGTTTTCTGCAGTCAGTTCACTGGCTCGCTCCCGCTGATGAATAATTCAGCCTGGCTGTGTAGGGAGACAGGTCAGACAAGGATCTCCATGCATATAGAACAGAAGCCCTGTGCTGACTAAAAGGAGGTTTGCAAACACTATAAAGGAGATGAAGCCATAGAATAAAAGGAGGAGGGGAGCAAGGCTGAGTGGCAGGCAGAGGATGTTGTGGAAGGAGCCACAAGGGTGTTGGTGGGCTATCCAGTAGGGAGGCCCCTGAGCCTAGGGGTGGACAGGACACTTCTAGACCAGGAGTTAGCTATCAGGCAAGTTGGCCCCTTGGAGAGGGGCAGGTGGGCTACAGACAGGAGGGCTGATGTGGAGGGAGGGATGGGGCCTCTCTGAGGCGGGAACTAGAAGACCTGGCTGGGGTACTTGGGGGGCTCAGTCAGTTGGGCGTCTGACTCATGATTTTGACTCTGGTTGTGATCTCATGGGCGGTGGGGCTTGAGCCCTGCGTCATGCTCTGTGCTCATCTCAGGGTCTGCTTGGAATTCTTTCCTTTTACCCTCCTGCTCCCTCTTCCTTTCTCCCTCTCTCTCAAATAAATTAATTAATCTTCAAAAAAAAAAAAAAAAAAAAAAGAAGACTTGGCTGAATAGTCAGGGAAGGCTGGTAGGGAAGGGGACTGAGGCCACCCAGTCTCCAGCTTCTGAGAGTGACACCCCTCAAGATGTTGAGGGTAGGTCCCAGAAGGGGAGAAGTAAGTTGGTGCTGAAAAGCAGGGTGATGGGGAAGTGATGAACTCAGGCAGGAGATCCCCGGAAGCCTGTAAGGTGTAGAGGGAGCCAGCAAGCCTGAGCCAAGCCCTGAGTGTACCCAAAACTGTCACTGCTTTCCACTTCTTAGTATGTGCCCATCTTCACTCGTGGCCCAAACTGGGAGCCAGGAGAGTGGTTTCTAAAGATGCAAGAAGATGCATGCATTTACTGATTACTTCAAAATGTTAACTCCTCTCTCCCACCCCCTTAGGTAAGCACACCCCCACCCCTTCTCCTTGACGCCCTTCTTCCCAAAATAATCAAAGGCATCACTTTGTCTTACTTTCCCCAGGACTGGGGACAACAGTCGCCTGCACCAAAAAGAACTCGTTAAGTGCTCAGAATCCCTCTGGGAGGCTGGTGTGTTTTGTGAGTTGGAGCTATTGTTATATCAAATTAGAGTTTAAGCTTGCTGTGGTTGGTATCTTTAGAATTGATGGCAAGACATAGAGGCATCATCCAAACTGATGCATACATCTGGGGGTGCTAAGAGTTCATGTGGGAGAGATCCATTAGCTGTAAATGAAGGGCACAGGGAGACCGGGACCTCAGATCAGATGCCAGGACCCAGAACAGGCACAGGAAAAGGTCCTTGGCATCTTGTCGGAAACTGCCAAAGTGGGCCCTTGGAACTGCCAACTGTCTGTCTCCAGAAAAAAGCAAGAATAAGGGGGCCTGGGCATGGTCGCCTCGTCTGTCCCCTGCCTCCGCCCCATGTGGACAGATGAGACACCCGCAATGATATGTGTGTTTCTCAAGGACATCCCAAGGAGTGGGACAATCTGAATTCAAAGTCTAAATGGTGGTGAGAGATTGCCCCTGCTTCCCCAGCAGAGGTTGAAATGTGTAGCTCTCTGAATCTGGAGCTGGAAGGGTGGAGCGATGCTCCTACAATTTGAATTTTTATGAATCGTATTACTATCAGTGATGTTTTAAATGATGAAAAGGTATTTGAATTGGAGGTATTGTCCAGTGGAGACAAGGAAGGAAGGAAGGAAGGAAGGAAGGAAGGAAGGAAGGAAGATTAATATTTATTGAGCCGTGATAGCCATTGGGCTCTCTGCACACATTGCCTTGTGCAATAACCCAGACAGCTGCAGACAGAGCTTAACCCCTTGTCTCCCAAAGCTTCTTGTTTGTTTACCTTTCCTCTGTCTGGGACTTTGGAATTCAGGTTGGTATCCTCCATAACTTTCTGTCCCCAGGGGCTGTCTTGGAGGGAACAGGTTGTCAGGACTTGTTGGCCGGCACTGACTAAGACTCTAAGACTCAGGAAGGGAGCAGAAGAGCAAGCTGGAGGCTTGTGGAGCAGGCTAGGAGGAGGAGGATGGGAGGGGGAGAGGGCTGGCAGTGGAGGGAGGGAGGGAGGGGAAGAGGAGGGCTAGGAGGGAGGAGAGGAGCCTAGGGTACTCTGTACTTCTCATCTTCCCAGATGGGCACAGGAACCCTTGCTCCTGACAGGCCCTCTGGGAAGGATGCTGGGCTGGAGTAGTGGCCTGTGTCTTTCCTCTCCTGGGTGCTGACTGGGAGGCTGGGGGGAGCCTGGAGCCCAGTTCTAGCTTACTCCTCAATTGCTTTTCCTCTGGAAGCTCCATTTCCTCCTTGGTGGGAGCCCAGGAGCTGTCTCTGGGTCCTGGGGGCCTGGCTCAGTTCTGACCTTCTACCATCAGCTGTAGAATGTCAGCTCCACGAGAGCAGGGACCTGGCTTGTTTTCTACCAAGCTGTGCCTGGAATAGGGCCTGGCACATAGTAGGCACTCAGAAAATATTTGTTGAGTGAGTCTCCTATCCTTTCTTCCCTGGGAGGACATCCTTTCCAAGGAAGGCCACGTCTCTCCACCCGGACTTGCTCCTCGCAGCAGTATGGGGAGCAGATGGAGATGGGCCAGTCCCAGCCGTTCTCATATAGCTTCCCTGGGGTCTTGGCTTCCCAGAAGGCTCAGTAACCTGCTGTGGAAACACCAGCCTGTCCCTTCCTCTGGCATAGCAGAGCAAGGATGAGGAGACAGCTCTTCTTGGCAAACTCCAAACGTGGCCACTTCTCTTGAGGCTTGCCATCGCAGAGTACATGGTCATAGGAGGAAGGGAGTGGGGGTGGGGGCAGGCATCATGTGGCATGAGGTGAAGGGGTAGGGTGTTTGAGAGAGAAGGCAGAAAGGGACCAAAGAAAGTCTGCCCCCTGTAGTTGGAGTTTAATTCATTTATTTACTTTTAAACAGATTTTAAGTAACCTCTACACCCATGTCCACAAAAGCCAAACTGTGGAAGGAGCCTCGGTGTCCATCGAAAGATGAATGGATAAAGAAGTTGTGGTCTATGTATACAATGGAATATTCCTCAGCCATTAGAAACGATGAATACCCACCATTTGCTTCAACGTGGATGGAACTGGAGGGTATTATGCTGAGTGAAGTAAGTCACTCGGAGAAGGACAATCATCATATGGTTTCATTCATTCGGGGAATATAAAAAATAGTAAAAGGGATTAAAGGGCTGAGGACAGAAGATGAGGGGAAAATGTCCGAGAAGGTGACAGAACATGAGAAACTCCTAACTCTGGGAAACGAACAAGGGGTAGTGGAAGGGAGGTGGGCGGGGGATGGGGTGACTGGGTGACGGGCACTGAGGGGGGCACTTGACGGATGAGCACTGGGTGTTATGCTGTATGTTGGCAAATCGAACTCCAATAAAAAAATATACAAAAAAATAAAAAGTAACCTCTACACCCAACATGGGGCTCAGACTTACAACCCCCAAGATCAAAAGTCTCATGCTCTACAGACCGAGTCAGCCAGGCACTCCCAGTGGGAGTTTTATATTATCACAAGCAAGTGTTTTCTGTCAACCCCACAAAGGCATCGGACATGGCTGGGCTGCGGTGTAGGAAACCTCCTCTCTTTAGAGACTAAGTTATAGTTGAGGAGTGACCATGTTGCCCCACCCCCTGCCCAGGTCATGCTGTGAAGTACTTTAAGACTCTAGAAGTCCAAGGATCCTTGGGCAGGTATAGTCTGCCAGAGGTCATCTAGGTCATACCTCTGTTGCAGGCCCCCTAGGTGCCTCCTGATTGGCAAGCTGGGAGGGAAGTTGGTGTCCACCAGGGTTGTTCAATCTTCATGCTTCCCTTGCAAGGAATTCCCCTCGGGCTCCCATATCTCCCCTTTCCAGCCAGGTCAGGATCTGAGTGAGGTTAAAAGTCCATTCTACTGGGAGGAGCTAGCACGCTCCTGGACTTCTGGTGGCTGCGGGTTCTTCTTTTTTGGAGGGAATGCCTGGAGTCTGGGCTCTAGGCTTCGGCATGGAGCAGCCTGTGGGACTGGGTACCAGCACCATGGGCAGAGGCCTGAGTCTGGGCATGGGCTTTCCCCGCTTGCTGGTGGCAGGCTGGACTTTGCATGACAGATCCAGAATGAGCCTTCTTATAGATGGAAAGAAAACGTGGCTGCTATCCTGCATGGTCTTCCAGAATGGCTGCCTGAGAAGGAAAGTAGCTGTCAACTTACTTCTCCTTACATGGCACCCATTTCATACCAGAATTCAGGGAACTGATTCTGGGTCCTGGAATTTCCTTGTTTGTTATTAGACCCCTTCCCCCACAGTCTCCCAGATCATGAAACTAATCCAGCTCAGAAGAACTCCAGGCTGGGAAGCTTTCCCTAAGGGGGCCACAAGTTGGGAGCTGTTCTCTGCCCATTTGGGATCTTTGCTTGGGTTCCAAAAGGACAATCATGCCATTTTCATTAGCTTTGGCTCATTGTTACCTATTACCCTGTTCCTCCCGGGGGTTCCCTCTCCTTCCTCCTCCTTGCACCTCTCTTCTTGGTGATTAGCAGAACCTGGAAGGGTATCTGGCCAATAGATGGCCAAAAGGCAGAGCCAGCAGCCGTGGCAGTGGCAGTGCCAACAAAAGGACAGGCGATTAAAACAAAATGATTCATCTTGGGAATGAGTGCAAATCGCTTTCCATTTACAGGAATCAGGGATGGGCTCCAAACAGCCTCTGTGGGCTCATGGGGGAGATGGGAGTCTGGGCCATTGACCGTTAAGTAATGAGCTTGCTGAGTGCTCCCTGCTGACTCTGTGGAGAGGGAATCTGGCTGGCAATGTGGGCGGGTGAGCCAGGGAATGGGCAGAAGAGGCCCTGAGGCTGTTCAGCTCAGTTAGGACACAGGAGAAAGTGGGGCTGCAGGCAGTGGCCCTGGAAACCCAGAGTGATCCTAAGTACCCTTATTTTTGGAGGCCTCCAGAAACGTCAGGCTAGGGCCGCTTAACCTGTTGCTGTGTTGTGTGATATTCAGGAGTCCACAAGGCTATTTAAAGAGCATTTGCTGAGTGCGCCAGGCATGGGGGAGTCCAAGATGGATAAAGCATGGATCTTGTCCTCAAGGGGACTTAGAATCCAGGGCAGGCCATTGGCAGGTCAACAGAGAAAACCAAAGGCTGTAGTACCATGAGAGAGATGCATAGAGGGCATCATAGGAGCCCAAAGCGGGGAGAATTCAGTCCTACCTGGAGGGGGTGAGGATGTTCCAGAAAGGCATCCAGGTGACTCTTAAGCTGCATCAGAAGATAACTAAAGCTTTTCCAGATGGACGGATGGTAGATAGCAGGGTGGAGGGGGAGTTAATATAGCCAAGGAGAGGAGTCTGAGGAAAGAGCATTTGAAATGCCTGTTTGGAAAGTGCTAGAATTGGAACAGCCTACCATGTCTGAGTTGGGGAGGGGAATGCAAGCTGAGACCAAGAGGAGTTGGGGGCTGGAGTTCAGGGACCCTGGAATGCCATGTGATAGAGCTTGGGCTGATCCTAGAGGCAGTAGGCAGCCACTGGAAGCATTAAGGCAGCGACATGATGAGGTCAGGCTTGCATTTTGGGGCACTGTGGGTGTTCCAATCATATCCCGTTCGAACAAACCTACTCTATTCTACAAAAAGAATCGGAAACGTATATGTCAGATGGTTTACATTTATTTTAAAAGGGCAGTGGGTACATGGGTGCATGTTTTTTATGCTCTGTGCTTTCCTTTGAGTTTTTCAATTTCAGAATTAATAATGAATTTTTGTCTATTTATATGACAGAATACTGTGCAGTGGTGAAGACTGCAGGTAAGCTATGTTCTCTGTCATGACTAAATGCCTGCAGTCTATTTTTAAGTTGCAAAACAGGATGTCTATAGGATGACTATTTTCGTGACAACGACAACAAATAAATAAATAAACCAGATGGGGAAGGAAACTCCCAACCAGTAACCACGGTATGGTTACCATTGTGGGTGGGGTTTGGATGCAGACAGAGAGGAGGCACAATTTTCATTTTCTATTTTATGCCTTTCAGAATTGTTTGGTTCTTTACAACGTACCTTTTTTCTTTGAAAACAAAACACTTTTTTTTGTTGTTGTTGTTTTGCTACCCTCTTATTTTGATGCAATTTCAAACCCATAGACAGGTTGCAGGTGTAGTAAAGGAACTCTCCTAGAACCTTTCCCCGGGCTCAGCACTGCCTGATTTCTTGCCATGCACACCTCTCCACCCCCATTTAAAAACAACCATCATCCATGGGCTCCATTTTGCAAAACCCAGTGGCTGCTTTTCGGTCTTTGCCTTCTGGACTCTCTCCTCCTTTTGATCCTGCTGTTGTCTCCTTCTTTCCCAGAAAGTTCTGTACCTCAGCCTGGGACCCTGATTCTCCTCTGCTTCCTCTCCTACTTCTCTGACTTTCTTTCCTCTGTGTTCTATTTCTCAGGCTCCTCTTTCCAGTGCTCCTTAAACACTGCCATCTCTCAGAGTTGCAGCCTGGGACCACTGCTCGGCGGTGTATGTTTTCTTCTTGCAAGAACTCGTCCACTCTCATGGACTAGAAGTATTATCTCTGTGCCCATGAGGCCCCAGTCATGTCTCCAGCCACCAGCTCTTCCTTCAGTTTCAGATGCCCACATTCAAATGCTTGTTGGACACACATGCCCTTAGGTGATCTACAAACACTCTAAAGCCACTGGGCTCAAACACGGAGTCACGCCCCTGCCCTCCCACTAACAGTTTTCCTTCTTCCCTGTCCTCCACCTCAGGTAATGGCTCCACCATCTTTCATGTGGATGACCGCAATCAGTGGGTCTCCTGGACGACCATCTGCCTCCAGATAAATCCCTCTCTCACCCTACAGTCAAATTGACAACTGTAAAATGCAAATCATACCATGTCATGCCCCAAGAAAACCTGCCAGTGGCTTTGTGCACCTGCAGGTCCCTGCTCTGGGGGGTGGAGAACAACACATGGTCCTTCCCCATCTAATCAGCTCAGCCCATGCCCTAGCCCACCGCAGTGAACCATGTCCCCATGTGTTTGCTCAAGCTGTTTCCCTGGCAGGAAGCCACTTTCTCCCTTCTTTCTTCGGCAAACTCACCCTTCCACAGCAACCTGAGTGGTCCCCGCCCCCCACACATCCCCTAGGCTAAGAGATGTGCCACATTAATGTGTCCTCATATTCTTTTTCTTACATGTGCCTGTACTTCTACCAAACAAGTTTTATAAAATCTCAGTTTTTGTGCTTGCCTCCTTCACTATTCCATAAACCTTGGAGGGTAAGGGGTTTGCACATTTTTATACTCAGTTCCACACCTTTATGTCCTTAGTGCCTTAGCACAGTGCCTGGCTCAGGGGATGCACTGTTTGGTGCTTGCTGGCCTGAGGGAGGCATTCACTACTGACATTCCGCCTCCTTCTGGCTGCCTGCCTCCTTCTCCTGGCTGCTGCAAGCTGTGCCACATTACCTCCTCCTTCCTGGTCAGCATGTGTGTTCCAACCCTTGGCTATAGCCCCTGCTCCCCACTCTCTCCCTGTCCCCAGCTTTGCTCCTTCTTCTTTTGCTTTACTCCTTCACCTTCTCTTCTATTTTAAGCAGTTCTCACTACCCTTCCAGATGCTTCTCTCCCACTCTTCTCCCCTGTGGGGGCCATTCAGAACAGTTCCAGCCCACTCCTGGCCCAGGTGTCTGCAACAGGACTTCACATAATTACCTTCACAATGGGGCCTAATGACTGTAAAGCATTTTCATCTCAACCCACAGGATTCCAGATTTACAGCAAAACGAAGACTTGGTTACAGTTGAATGCATGTCCCACCAGGCCCCTTTTGGGAGAGGTCTTTTGGAAAATGTACCTTCACAGCCTCCTAGGGAAGTAGGTCACTTGTTGACAGGCTTTTTTTCTGCTAATACCTGTAAGCATAAGTATCTGGCTTTGCTCCCGAGCACTCCTCGGCACCGCACCTCCATGGTGAGGGCACCATTTTCTCATCACACTCAGCCAGGCACCTGTGGCTGTAAGCCGAGCTTCTACCACAGAGGAGTCTCAGGGATACACACAGCCATTCGGTCATTAGTTCAGAAATGTACTGAGTTCCTACAAATGCCACCCACTGGGGTGGGGACAGAGGACACAGATGAGAGGTCACAGATGAGGGCATCCTGTTCTAGGATCCAAAGGAACTCACAGCCTGGAGAGGAAGACACACCTGCAAACACATTTTAATAAAATAAAACAAGAAGGTACTGGGCTCTACGGGAACAAAATGCTGTGCTACCTGAGCTTGCCTAGGTGGGAGGGAGGTTTTACAGAAGTGACATTTGAGGATTGAGTGGGAATTGAGGAGGAGACAAGGGGGTCAGTGAAGTGGGCTTCGTCAGCTGTGTGATTGCCCCGTATCTGAACATCCTTCCAATTTCAGAGGGATCCCCCACCGCAGGAGTCTCAGGGGATGTGGATCTCCATCTTCTTCTTTTTTTCCTTAAATATTTTATTTACTTATTTATTTTAGAGAGAAAGTGAACAGGGGGAGGGGCAGAAGGAGACAGAGAGAGATGCTCATGCAGACGTTGCACTGACACAGGGCTCCATCCCATGACCCTATGAACACTACCTGAGCTGAAGCCAAGAGTTGGATGTTCAGCCAACTGAGCCCCTCAGGCACCCTGGGGCTCCATCTTTCACTCCACATGAGGAGACAGACTTTTGGTCTCCTGGCACTCCCTGCGGCACAGGCATGGACAGAGGGTGGGTGGAGGGAGGGTGGAGGTAGGGTTGGCATCAGGAACCTAAGTTCAACTGATCTGATGCCTCCTTGGGGTCAGGAGGATTTTGAAACTTGAGGAGTGACAGGAAGGACAGGGACAGTTGGCACTCATTCACAGCCATGGTAGCTTGGTCTGGCATCTTAGCAGCAAATATCTAGTCTGGGGCAGAGGGATATAGGCAGAAAAGGGGCAGAACCAGCAGCAGTGTGCCAATCAGATGCCGCCTGCCTGAGCTTCTCTGCCATCCAGCCTCTCTTGGTTCCTGTGATGGGAGCTGCAGCTGCAGCTTGCCCATCAATTCTTAAGCCACCAGAATTTTGCTTTTCAGAATACTTTATCTGCTTAAGCTAGTGTGAGCTGGTTTCTGTTCTTTACAACCAGGTTCCCTGCCTAGTCTATGCTGGGAACAGTGTTGAGGAAGCTGGGAATGGTAGAGTGTTGAGTCTGGGGAAAGGCAGGTGGAGTGATGTAGCTGGAGTACTGCAGGATATAAAGAAAACAGGTTAACCAAACCTGGAGGAAGGGGCAGAGGTTCTTGATCTTGTCCACCATGCTAAGAAATTTGTCCTTTTCCCCCTGGAAGAGCCATTGAAAAGTTTAAGTAGGGAAGATCGTGCTGAGACTTGTATTCTAGGAAGATCACAGAAGGTCAACGCGGGGCCAGGTTAGAACAGGGGCACAACTACCCTGGGAGGGTAGTAGGGAGAAATTTAGCAAAATGGCACCTCCACCAGGCGGTCTATCCGGATGTATCCAGTATCAGGATATACTGCTTGGCTTGCAGAGTATAACGGGATTTCAGCCCATTTTGCTTGCTCCGTGGGGTACCCTTGTACAAAGCACAGATGCTACAACCATTCTCAGGAGCCTGGATGGTGGGACACAGCAGTGTCCCTGATCCCAAGGGGTTTACAATATTGCCTACTTTGCTTTCTTCTCTTGACCTTGGCCCTCTTCTTTCCTGGCCAAAAATATCGCCTCTCTCATACCTAAACTGAGAAAACAAAGCCACTTGCTTAGCTTGTTCTCAAGAGACACAATCCTTCTTTTCAAGCAGAACCTGGCTTTCTAGAAGGGCCCCTGTCATACGCTGGTTGTGGTCGCCTCTGGGATTCCTCTTCCTGTTCCTATAACCATTGGGGGTTTTCCTTAAGTGTGCACTCAAGCCCTCCAGGAAACACAGTGGCCAGGCCACGAGGCTCATCAGTGTGAGGCTGGCTGCATCAGTGAATGCCAGACTGTGGGAGGAAGGGCTGACGCCTGTGCCCTCACCCCCTAGGACACCATGTACCAAGAAGACTGAGCCCTGGACTTGGAAATCTGCCTGCCAACAGAACCTCAGAGGTTGTGTGGCCTAAGCTCTCCCTCCAAGCAGGAGTCTCCTTTACAGCAGCCCTGTCAGTGAGCACTCAGGCTCTACCTGAATACCTCCAGCAATGGAGAACTCACTACTCAGAGTAGCAACTTGTGCCATGGCTGAACTGCTCAAATCACTGGCAAGTTCCTTCTTTTATGGTGAGCTTCACCTTGGTTCTGGGATGCGAGTGGTATACAATGCTATAGCATTTGTCAACCTTAACGACCAGTCACCCTTACTATGTTTTTGTTTTTGTTTTTTTAAATTTAATTTTTTTTTTTTTTACTTTTTTAAAATTTATTTATTTATTTTTTTTACTATGTTTTATTAGCTGGTCTCTGTCCCCTCGGTATCCCGGTCACATTTGGAACAACTGAAGAGGCTGACGCCTGTGTCCCCTTCACAGAAGGGGACATTCAGCAGGTATTTGAATGACCTTCTTAAGGTCATACACAGTCCTCTGATGCTACTGTGGAGCTTCTGGGTCATTCTTGCATATCCCTTCGTCTGCTTGCTGTGTCTTCCTGCCCCCCCAGGACTCACGGCCTCAGGTAGCCTGGCTGGTTAGCTTTCTCTACACTGACCAAGTGCAAGGGGACAGAGTGCTATAGGAGTGGGTGGGCTGCCCTGGGGCACCCAAACCCTGCCAGTGCCATAGCAACCCAAGAGAGGAGCATGGAGGCGCATGTGTTTCTACTGAGGGGCAGGCAGGGTGAACTTTCCCCCCTGTTTGTGTTTGATCATCTCTCCTCCCACCAGATTCACGCTGTGCCTGGAGGTTGGAGCTGGGTGTGTGTGGGCAATGGGAGCCTGTGAGTGTATGTTTGTGTGTGTGCACAGCTGTGTGGGAGTGCATCACCACCAGAAGCTTCAAGGCACTGCGGCCTCTCCCTGCCCACTGACTCAGAGCCTGGCAGGCTCACACTAGATCAGCCTCCCAAAGTTTCCTGGGTTAGAGGGGAACAAACCCAAGGCTGCTGATAGGCTGTGTGGTTTCCTTGACGACCTGGAAACATGGGTGGAAGAGGGGATGGTGGGAACCAGAGAGAAGGGAGTGATTTGGCTCCACCACCAGCTTCAGCCCCCCCCCCCCCCCCCCCCCCCCCCCCCCCCCCGCTTCTTCCCTCAAAATAGCTCAGGATAAAATGTTGAGCTGGTCCCAGTGTCCTCCTGGGAATGGGGGAGGGAGCAGAGGCAGCAGGGAGGAACCCAAGTGCCCCTCAGATAAGGGAAAGCAAGAGCCCAGCTCCCAAACCTGCCTCCTGGAGGAGTCAGGCACCCCCTGCTCTTCCTTGCCTGGGAAGTTGATTTACCTCCGCTACCACTTGTTTTCCCTCATCTTCTTTCCTGGCAGCTTTAAGGACCCCCACCTGCACTCCCTCCCAAACCAACCAGAACCCCAGGTTCCCAGGTTCGAGGGAAGTGAGGAAGGGGAGTCTGTCTGGCCCCCCACCCTCTGAGCCTCAGGACTGTTCCATTCCTAGAAAGCAGGAGACTGAACTAAGTCGGAGGCGAGGCGGCAAGTTGAGTCGGTTCATTAAGAACAAAAGATGTTCATTAGTAATTAGTAAAACTGTCTCCCCTACTGCTGGGTCTCCTCCCAAGTGAATGTGCTCCCAGCGCCTGCCTGCGGGGGAACCAGCAACCTGGGCTCTGTAAGTCTGTAAGTCGCATGCCCCGTGGTTCCCTGATTCCCTGACAGCCGTCTGGCCTTCCCTGAGGGGTAGGCCTCTGGGCCTTGGGAAGCCCGGCCCTGATCCCTGGCCTCTTGGCTTGGGCGCTGGAATTCCCTTACTTGAGAACTGTAGAAGCTCTGAAGACTCTGGTACGCATTTCCAACCCAAACAACCCTGCTGTGGCCCTAGCTCTGCAGCTGAACTTCGGCGGCGGCCACCTGGCCTGCCCTTGGCGCAGCCCAGACATAAGCGAGGGGCCTGCCCTGCACCCTGGGAGCTGCCCTTCCCGTTCAGAGGCCGATGCACATGCGCAGCAGGTGGAAGGCAGGAGGAGAGCTAAAGGGCGAGGGGTGGGAGGGTCCCATGCGCTCACGGCCTCCCTGGATGGGTCAGCCTGGGGCTGGTGTGGAGGAAGGCCCTGTGCTGGGAGCGACAAGGGCAGGGTTCTAGGCTGGCACAGACTCTGAGCAACTGTGGGTGGGAGGAAGCCCACCATGCGCCTGGTGGCCTCGGTCCCCGACCTAGCATTAGCATGCACAGTCTGACAAACACTTGGAGGTGGGCAGCACGATGAAGCAGATTTGCAACGAAACAGATGGCTGCCGTGAGCATGATCCCTTATGGGTCTGGTCTTTCCCGTCTCCCTCCACGCCTGCTGTCCCTCCCAGGATGTGTTTGTCAGGATTTGCTTGGCCTTCTGCCTCCAGAGCATTGAAGGTTCCAGGGTCCAGGGCACAGTCCTGCTGCCCTTCCCCACGGGTGGCCTCTTCAGTCTCAGGACCTCAACAGCAAGGCACCAGGGCCCAGGTCCCCCACCTCCCCAACTCGGCCCAGGCCTGAGGGAGGAGAGATTGGCTGCTTGCCTCCTCTTTGGGCTCCCCAGGCAGGCAACAGAGCCGGAAGGCCACCCAGGAGAGCAGGGAAGATGGAGTCTTGGGAGCTGCCAATCCCCCACAGTTCCGAGGAGGGGCAAAGTGGCTCTGAGACTGATAAAATGTAAGATGCTGCAGCACGTGGCTGAGAACTGCTTATGAAGAGGGCAAAGTGTCCAACAAGAAGAAACAGAGTATGAGAGAGGGAGAGAGAATGACTTTGGGGGTTGGGGCAGCCTCTTCTTAGGTGATAGTGTAATCACGTGGGTTGCTGTTAGAGAGGGCCCAGCATCGGGCCCTTTGTCTACTCTGGAATGTTCTTCCCAAACATTGCACATGCACAGACACCCCACTTAAAGGAAAGAATCTTTCCCAGGGATCTTTGTGGGAGGAACTGGGAATAATGGATAACACAGTGCCTTCTCCTCATGGGCCATGTTTGGGGGACTTCTCTGAGGTTCCTGTTTTGAGTGCTGGGATCTTAGTTTTTACTGGTTTTGACCTCCCTTAACCTCCTACCTGTGGGTTTCCTGCTTCCCCCAGGCCAGAGACATCACTGGGAGTTTTCTGTGACTGGCTGCCCTGGCAGAGAATGAGAAGTGGGCTCCGGAGGTCAGACAGGCAAGGAACCTATGGTGGACAGTCACCTCTCACAATGAGCCTGGGAAGACCAAGGCCAGAAGATGTGAGCAGACCTGGTGGTGCAGAAAGGAGGCAGGCAATCCCCAGGCTTGGCCTGAGGCCCACACGGAGTGGGTGCTGAGGGTAGTTCAAGTTGGGGTTTGTATGTTCCCGGGGGGCTATGAGGGAGCAGGAATGGGGGGGGCGGCTACAGAATAGAAGCTCTTACTTCTGAAGATACTCTACTGAGAGGCCCTCTAGACACCAAAGTTTAGGCCATTAAACTAGATGGCACTCCGAGGCACATTGGGGCACCTTGGGAACTCTTGTGCCCAACTCCCTTGTATTAGTTTCCTGGGGCTGAAGACACAATTTACCACAAATTTGCAGCTTAAAAACAGAAATTTATTCTCTCAGGGTGCCTGGGTGGCTCAGTCGGTTAAGTGTCTGCCTTCGGCTCATGTCATGATCTCAGGGTTGTGGGATCGAGCTCCGCATCTGGCTCCCTGCTCAGCAAGAGCTCTGCTTCTCCCTCTCCCTCTGTCTCTCCCTCTTCTTGTGTTTTCTCATGCATGCTCTCTCTCTCTTTCAATTAAATAAATCAAATATTTTTTAAAAACTCAGAAATTTATTCTCCCATAGTTCTGGAGGACAGAAGTCGGAAATGGAGGTGTCGGTAGAGCAGGTTCCTTCTGGAGGGTCTGAGGGAGGATCTGTTCTAGGCCCCTCTCCCAGCTTCTGGTGGTTGCGGGCATTCTCTGGCACTCTTAGTTTATAGATACATCCTTCCGATCTCTGCTTCTGTCTTCTTATGGCCTTCTCTGTATGTCCTCTCATCTCCTCATATGGACATCAGTCATTGGATATAGGGCCCACTCTAAACCAGGATGATTTCACCTTGAGATCTTTAACGAACTACATCTGCAAAGACCTTATTTCCAAATACGGTCACAATCCCAGGTTCTGGGTCAACCCACGACATCCCTTACTTCCACCCTGGGAATAGGTGAGCAGACCTCCGCAAGTTTGTTCACCACTGCACTCTTTGAGCTGCCAGTCACAAGTCAGGGTGATCAGGGGACACATCAGATCCTAACTCCCACCTCCCCCGCCTCCCCCGCCTCCCCCACCTCCGTGTTATCCTGAGCTTCCTAGAAACTCGCAAAGCGACACATATCAGACCCCATCCCCATCTTGTTCAGGGATGTTTCTCCTTCATTGAAAAGAGGGGCAGATGTCCAGATATTTCCTTGGAAAATAATGTGCACCCTGCCCTGCTTCCTGGTAGCCAGACAAGTGTCTTTTTTAAAGCCTCTCTTCATCCACCTGGCAGCTTCTCAGTCATAATTTCTCTTGTTCTGTCCTTGTGGGTAATGCAGAACAAGTCCATCCCGGTCTCCTGCTCTGCTAATGTTCAGATCATGTTTATTATCTTTCTCTATTTCGGTGGGGGGACTTTTTTTGCCTGGAGAGGCTACACCAGGGGCATTCAGATGAAACAACCCACCAAAATGAACAGATTTTGAATTTTCTCTATCCGCCATCTCAGCTGACTATTATTTTGCACCCTTCTCTGCCCTTGTGCCCCAGGGTTGGTAACAAGCTGAGCCGTGACTCTCATCTCAAAGCCCTTAGGCACAACCACCCACCACCACTGTGTGTGATTGCTCTCTAGTGAAAGAGAAAGCCGTGAAGACAAACTCTAGGTGGCCCGGCCAGGCCATCCATCACCATGATGCTCTAAAATCAGCAATCATTACCGTGACAAATGGCTCTGGAGTTCCCATCACAAATTGTGCCTCAGAAGGATGTCAGATTTCAACACCAGTCCCAAGGGCATTAGTCTCCCTTTGGCATTTTAAGGAGCAAAGGGGACAGCATTGCAGTGTTGCACTTTCTTCTTCATCAAATGAGGGCAGAATGCAGTCGAGGGGACGGGATACTGTAATCTCAGGGTTGGGCAGCAGTCTGGGAGGTCTTACTTTATAGAATCCCTGAGGTTATAGTGTGTGGGGTCTGGTAGTAAGAGTAGATCCTGCTCAGGCAGCGCCCAAGAGTGGGTGAAAACAGAGGAGACAGGAGCAGGGCCTGGGGTGGGGTGGGGAAGGAAGTGAAGAGTGGGGGGGCCAGATCTCCATCACAGATCAGTGTCTACACTAGAATCATGGTTCAGACCCCAGCTGCTGTGTGTCCCTGCCAGAGCCATGAATTTCACCAATAAATTACTACTGTTTTTTGCTTTATGCATTTGCTAATTGAATCCTTACAACACCACTGTTAGTTATGCATACTTTATTGATTGGAGAAGTGAAGTCAGAGAGGTTAAGTAATTTGCCCAAGGTCACACAGTTAGTGTCTGGAGTCTGGATTTGAACTCAAGTTTGTCTCAAATCAAAGTCAGCAAGTGCTCACAGGCACGGTGCCGTCTAGCCTCCTTTTGTCTTTGCTCAAGGGCTAAGCCTTGGAAGTCTGTCTGGTGGTGACTCTACTGGTGAGGAGCGGGAGCCACTAGGTCAGGGCAGGGGGTGGGATTGCTGATGAATAGGAGGCTTCTGGGGCACCTGGGTGGCTCAGTCGTTGAGTGTCTGCTTTTGGCTCAGGTCATGATACGGGGTCCTGGGATCAGGTCCCGCATTGGGCTCCCTGTAGGGAGTCTACTTCTCCCTCTGCCTGTGTCTCTGCCTTTCTCTCTGTGTGTCTCTCATGAATAGATGAATAAAATTTTTTTTTTTTAAAAAAAAGGAGGCTTCCAGTGACTTGTCCTGGACACCCATGCCTGCAGGGGAGGGGGTCTGGCTGAGTCCCCGGATCTGAAACTGGCGGATATTGAAAATGCAGGGTTGGCAAGCAAAGGTGGGGTGGTGATGGACTGCTTCAGGGCCCATGTCCTTTATGGAGCCCAACCTTCTCCCCAGACAGAAGGATTGCTGCTTCTCTTAGATAATACAAAACTAATCATATTCCTTAAGTCATTGGTCTGTGCAAGGCTTGTATTTCCTTCTATTTTATTATTTTTCCTTATTCTGTTAGTCCCTCACTGTAGACACTCATCAGAGTACATTAAATATTTATCTTTCCAGTCTGATTGAGGTCTATGTGTATTCTTGATAAAAGGAGTGTGTGTGTGTTAACTGACATAATTGATTTTGTGCTCTTATGTCTCACCGTTCACGCAACGGTAGTTATTGCAGTTGTTGTGTATGCTTTTTACAGCAGAGTGTTGTATCATATGTCCATGTATGCCACATTTACTGTCCACTTCTGGGTGGCTCCCAGCTCCTGGGCACTAGAAGCAGAGCCACAAAAAACAACTCAGAAAAGCCTCCTTATCCATCTGTGGGCTGTTCCCCTGGAACGGGGGTGGAGGTGGTTAGGCCACAGGATGTGTGGATGCATCTAGTCTTCTCAACCTCTCCTGGCATTGACTCCCTGTAAACCACACTCATTATTGCGTTCTGGTTTTTCATTGCTATTTGTATCTTCACACTTACCTGTCTTACCTCTCCTGCTAGACCATAAACTCTTGAGGTCAGAGACCATATTTCACTAATCTTCATATTCTTTACTGGTCTCAATACACATCTAATACATAGTTGGTGCTTAATAAAATATTTTTAATACATTAAATTAACACCCTCTCCTACTGGCATGTTAAGAGACACACACAGCTAAGTTTACTCTTAGCTGTGTTTCATTCATCTGAACCAAGTTCAGAATCTGATCCTCTGTCAACTCTTTATCCTAAATATCCCGTAGGCCTTCCTTCGCTGTGATGCCTGACTTTGTCAGATACGGGAAGATAGTACGGTTACAAGTCAACCAGGTTGGGAGTTAGGAGATCTGAGTGCCGGGTGACCAGTTTTCTGACTTTGGACAGGAGTGAATTTCTCCTCTGAACTTCAGAGGAGAACCACTTGTTCCCTTATATCTCTGATGGAGGGTGGTGTTTAGTGGCCTCCTACCCCAGTCTGCACTCAAGGGAACTAATGGTTACCTGTCCATCTCCTGTTCGAGAGAACTGCTAGAAGAGAAGGTGGGCGAGAGAGGAAGATGGAGCTGGACACATGGCTGGGGGGACATTGTTCTTGCCCTCTCAGCCTCAACTCATGCAGGTTGGCTTTACTCATTTCTACAATATTCATCACTGAAGACAGAAGGTCCCACAGAGGAATCAGGGCTCTGTTGAGAAGAGCCAGAATATGAATCACTGGAGAAAGAGAAGTGAGTGGCCAAAGGAAGATGAGAGGCTGCATTAGTAATTGGGAACAAGTGGAATTCAAGGGATGGGCCATACCTGTGCAGCCAGGTTAGAAGACAGGAGACACCGAGCTGATCTGCCGATCATTGTCACCTCTGAAATGGGTACCAGGACTGATCCATAGGGTCCTGCCACAGTCCGTCTGGAGATACCTGGTCAAGGAGGGGTTAAGGTGGTAGGGGATGAAAACAATGTGAATTCAGGCTACCCTAAGAAAATTCAAATGGGGCACCTGTGATAAGTGCAGGACTGGTTGGGTTCCCCATCAGGATGCAGGAGAATCGCTCCCGGGAACTGTTTTGGAATAAAACCTACCCTAGTAGAAAAGGTCAGCAGCTCCAGGAAGCCAGGTGGAGGGTGGCTGGAGGAAACCAATGCTGAGGTCTATGGTAACTTGTTTGGGGTCAACTGAGACATGTTGGGATCTCAGTGGTGACAAGCTACGGGTGATCAGGGTTGAAGATAGACCTGCTCCGGGCTCCAGGAGACCAAGGAGGGAGTCCCCATTCTCCTTAAAGGTCAGGACTGGAACTGACATAACCTCACTTCTGTTGTATGCCACTGGCCAGTGTAGTCATAGACCAGCCCACATGCAAGGGGATACTCTTCATGGGTAGAGCGTCAAAGAACCCTGGTCATCTTTATTCTCCCACAGGAGTTACAATAAAATTCTCCACGCAGCTCTTTCCTTTCCACTCCCCTATTACCTGTTCCTAACTTGTCATCTGCCTGAAGCTCAGCCCGCTTCCCCCAATCTCTGTGTCCAAGTTCCTAGCAAGGTCATTACTACCCTCCCATGTACCCTCATTCCCTGCTTCCCACCTCAGCCCCCCCCACTAGCCCCTTTCACAAGGTCATTTGGATTCTCTTCTATTGTTAACTTCATCTTGGACAATCTTGTCTCTCTGTCTCCCCAAATGAAAGTTAACTTTTCTTCCGACAGAACCAGATCTTTCTTGACACTTTCTGAGGGGAGTGACTGCTTCTTTCATGAAGAGGGCTCAACTTCCTCCTTGCATCCTATTGCAACTTCCAGACTCTGCATAAAACAGCACATAATTGAAATTAAATTATTTCATTAAAGTGTCTCAATGCAAGTGGAGGCTGAGGATAGAGATAATTAATCAGTCAATAAGCATTTATTGACTGGAATGCCCAGTCCAGTGGAGAGCCAACTACGTAACAGATAATCAGTATACAATGTGCAACCAGCAAGTAAGAAAAGAGTAGTAAGGGCAGCCCGGTGGCTCAGCAATTTAGCACCGCCTTTGGCCCAGGGCCTGATCCTGGAGACCCGGGATCGAGTCCCACGTCGGGCTCCCTGCATGGAGCCTGCTTCTCCCTCTGCCAGTGTCTCTGCCTCTCTCTCTGTCTCTGTGTTTCTCGTGAATAAATAAATAAAATATTTTTAAAAAAAGAGTAGTAACTGGCACCAGCCAGTGAGTTCCTTGAGGTCAGAGACCGAGGCTTATTCATTTGTGTCCTTGGAGCCCAAAGCAATGCCCAACAAATGATAAGCGTATAAATGAATGAGTGAATGAATGAATGGTTGCATACTTACCATGGATATAAAATTACTTCAAGAAAGCCAACTTCTCTTGGATTAACTAGAGTTTTCATGAGTCACATAGAAGTCTCTGGAGGGTATTGGGGATAAAGAATTAAGATTCTTCTTTAAAAATCTTTGCCATCTGGCCATCTGCTTATTCTGGCTTTTCCCCATCCTAGCTGATGGTGCTCATAACTCCAGGACTTTCTAAATGACCTCAGCATCTGACTCACACCATGCATATCCCGCCCTCAATCTCACTAATTCAATATCTATGTATAGCTGTTTCTTTTCTAGCCCCCTGATCTAATGATTCTTGAGCTTGGCCCACTTTTTTTTGTGTGTTGTTGCTATAGCTCAGCTTTCCAGCCTTACCTCTCAAGACTACTCCTTTTTTTTTTTAAAGTTATCATTATTACTTTTTTAAAATAATTTTAAAAAATTATCTGTATCACTTCTTTTTAAATAATTTTTTTAAAAATAATTTTTATCACTTTTAAAATAATTTTTAAAAATTATCTTTATCATTTCTTTTTTTTAATAATTTTTTTAAAGATCTTGTTTATTCATGAGAGACAGAGAGAGAAAGAGGCAGAGACACAGGCAGAGGGAGAAGTAGGCTCCATGCTGGAAACCCCAAGTGGGACTCTATCCAGGGTCTCCAGGATCAGGCCCTGGGCTGAAGGTGGTGCTAAATTGCTGAGCCACACTCAAGACTATTTTTTACCACACCCTCTACTGTCAAACTAGGTGGTCCCCTTCCTCAAAACAATTATTCACATTGAATGGACACTATCCTCAATGAACCAACATCCCACCCATACTTCACAGTACATCTCGATTGCTACCCTCTTCCTAAGACTTGTGCTGATTTGCCCAACAAGATAGGATTTCTTCTTTCCTAAAAATTGTAGAGAATCTCAGTTATTCTTCTCTAAAGTGGTATTTATTATGACAATCTGTTAAGACATCTGCTGTCTCCGTCCATTGGGCTGGTATAACAAAAAGTTCCATAGCCTAAGTGGCTTAAACAACATACATTTATTTCTTACAGGCCTGCAGAATGGGGAGTCCAAAATCAAGGCACCAGCAGACTTGGTGACTGGTGAGAGCCTGCTTCCTGCATTCCAGCCATAACCTCACATGGCAGAAAGAGTAAGGGAGCATTCTTGCACCTCTTTAAAAGGGAATCATCCGGGATCCCTGGGTGGCGCAGCGGTTTGGCGCCTGCCTTTGGCCCAGGGCGCGATCCTGGAGACCCAGGATCGAATCCCACGTCGGGCTCCCGGTGCATGGAGCCTGCTTCTCCCTCTGCCTGTGTCTCTGCCTCTCTCTCTCTCTCTCTCTCTCTGTGACTATCATAAATAAATAAAAATTAAAAAAAAAAAATTAAAAAAAAAAAAAAGGGAATCATCCCATTCATGAGGATGCCACCTTCAAACACCCACCTCCTAGGATCATCGCATTGTGGGTTAAGATTTCAACATATGGATATGGGCACCAGCACTCTGGCCATAACATCTGGTATTGTTATATGTGAGGCCTTCTGGTGTTGTCATGTGTGTCTTTGCCTCATCTTCCCAACTTTGCTGTAAGTTCTCACAGAGAAGAGGCTATTTCTCACCCATCTTCTCATCACCCACACCCACCCATCCCATCACTCCCTTTTAATAGCCCCCACAGCAGAATGTTGGACATAGGTTATTCTGTCTTGAAAGCATCCATCTTTTAAGGACCCTTTCTTCTTCTAGATGATCAAAACTGGGGCTGTTAATCACAGTGCCTCACATGATACAAAGCGGGGCAGATGCAGTCTGGCCAATGCAAATATTCCATCCCCAGCCTCAGAGATGGCATATGACCTGAGGAAAACCAATCAGGGTCTGCCTTGAGATTTGCTATAGGTATACACAGAGAAACATCTTCTTCCTCTGAGACTAAGAGCTGTGAGGATGTTATAAATTGGGGTTTCTGTGGCCATCTTTCTGGGTCACATGGAGGAGGCTGTCTGCAACAAGAGGCCTGCCTCAAAAGAAGCAGAGACAGAAACAATAATAGCTGGCACACTGGGAGCTGACATTGTGCCAGGTCCTATTCCAAGCACCTTGTGTGGATAATTGCCTTTACTCCTCATAAGAACCTATGAAGCAAACACTATTATTTTATCTGGTTTACAGACAAGGACACAAGGGCACTGGGAAGTTAAGCAATTTGTTTAAAGGCACCCAACTAGTTGGGTGGGGAGCCAGGCTCTGAACTCAGCCTGTGGGACCCCCAAACCACAATGCTACCTTATATGTGAGCCAGGATGAGCATCAGTGGGAGAGAGATGGATTTATTCATTTATAAGCATGAACGAGAGAGAGCTGACAGCATCATTTGAGCTCCTGGATCTAGCTGTGCCTGGAGCCAGGTGACTCATGTGCTTTTTAGTTAGAGAAGCCAGTGCTTTCTCTTTTACACTTAAAATATTTTGTGTGTCAGTCACTTGCATGCTCCTGGGTTCACTGAGGAATAGCAGGTCTTGGAGATGGAGTCCCTTCTGGATTTGCATCCTGGCACCACCCCTGGCTTGCCACCTAAGCTTAGATAAATTACCTGGCCTCTCAGGGCCCCGCAGGTAAATGACCCTGCCTCACAGGGCTAAGGAGACTGTGAGGGAGATGAGATTACAGGTAATGCACTTAACACTCTGCTAACACAGTGTAAGTACCCAATAATTGTTAGTTTTCGTCTCTTCCCCTTTCCCTTATGAGGAGTAGCTGTTCAATAAGTATTTGTTGAATTGAATTAAATCCTCAAGAGGCAGCAGGATGTTGCCTGAGCTTGAAAGCAGCTGGATTTAGAGAGTCTCCATCAGGGGAGGCTCCTCCGCCGGAGGGGTCATCTAACAGCTCCATTTGGCCATTAAGGAAAAAAAAAAACAAAAAAACCAAAAAACTGCACTTCTTCCATCTCCCTGACAACATCGTTGTCCTCTCTGGCTTCCAGATCTCTCCAACCAACTGGGAGAACGAAGTCTGTCTGATCTGCTTCATGTCCCTTTGTCTGCTTCCTTAGTGTCCTTCCGCATCTACCCACTCACTAGGTGTTCTGATTATCCTTCTAGATCTTTGCCAGACCCGCGTTCTCCTCCTTACCCTTCCTGACAGGACCCTTGCTCAGACCTTCCTCACCTGGCTGGATGTCTGCCTCGACCTCCTCACCGGCCTCCCTCCCTGCAGCCACTAGCCCAGCGGCACTGCCGGAACACTCATGATCAAGGTAATCAAACCACTTTTTTCCTTAAAACCTCCCTTGCTGGGCAGCCCTGGTGGCGCAGCGGTTTAGTGTCGCCTTCAGCCCCGGGCGTCATCCTGGAGACCTGGGATCGAGTCCCACGTTGGGCTCCCTGCATGGAGCCTGCTTCTCCCTCTCCCTGTGCCTGTCTCTCCTCTCTCTCTCTGTGTGTCTCATGAATAAATAAAATCTTAAAAAAAAGAAACTTATTTAAAAAAAAAAAAACGCTGTTGCCGAGAGGATAGGGGGCAAAGGCTCAGCAGACCCGAGGCCCTCTTCAGCTGGAGCACGTCTGAGCCCCCAGGTTCCCCGACTTGCTGTGTCATGCCTCCATGCCACCCTCATGCTGTTCCCTTCACCGGAACACCCAGGTCCACACCTCCCTCCTCATAGCCCTCTCCCTCAATTCTGACTCTGATCAGTTTTTTTTATTTTTAAAAGATTTTATTTATTTATTCATGAGAAACACACAGAAAGAGGCAGAGACACAGGCAGAGGGAAAAGCAGGCTCCATGCAGGGAGCCCGATGTGGGACTTGATCCCAGGACTCCGGCGTCATGACCTGAGCCAAAAGCAGATACTCAACCACTGAGCCAACAAGAAGGCCCCCTACTTAGTTTTTGCTTTATTTTGCTCCCACCGCCCCACCACCCTCGAATCTTCACTCCCTCCTCGGCATTCCCACAATCCCTGTCCATAATTCTATCTTCTCACATTTTGGTTTATAGAGATATGATCACTTTCTGCCTCTGTTTTGAGAACTTTGAGACCGAGGGTGAGGTCTTACTCATGTTTGTAACCCTGGCACCCAGTAGGCCCTTACCTGCAGACTTCATGAAAGCTGATGCCAAGGGAGAAGGAAGGAGAAAGAAGAGCCATTATATTTATTTCTTGCAGGTGAATCTGAACTCTGATTGGCATGTGTTCCCCTGGTCGACTCCCTCCACTACTTGAGTGGAACTAGGGCTTCTCTTAACAGCAAATACAATAGCTCCAGGGTGGAATTGCTTTGGGGGGAGGGGCAGTTTCTTACCTTCTAATGTGGGAAGGGGTGCTCTCTCCACTAGCTCTGTGGCAAACAAAGAAGAATCATCTCTGGGCTCCCATGTGGTTGTAGGATCGTTTCTGAAATTGTGTAATTCTTTATACAGCCTTGTATGTATGGTACACGAATAGGTAACCTTTGGCTACCTTAAAATAGCCCCCATCTCAGTTTTAAAAAGGAGAAAGTTATTTCATGACATCTAAATATAGGTAGAGTCTGTACTGATGCAGAATTTAAGCAAATCCATGCAAATCCTTGCAGACTGGGGAACGGGGTGTTGGCTATCTCCTCCTGGCAGCTACATCTAGGGCCCCCAGGGCTCTCCTCACCAGGGCTCTCCTGCCTCCGCTGCTGACCTTGGTCCCCAGGGCTCCTCCCTTCTGATACTGACCTTGAGCATCCTGTAACCTCTCAGAGTCTTAGGAGACTCCCTGACCTGCCCTAGTGGGCTAGTAATTCCCGTGAGATGGCTTTGCAGGGCCAGTGGGAGGATGAAACGAAAGCCAGCCAATGACAGGGCTGTGCACCTGGAGGTACAACCCTGTGGCTGGCAGGAAGGGACCTGGCAGGGGCCTGGGCAGGCCCCCATTGTGGGCAGCCCTCCAGCTGCTCTGCTGGGCTTTCTGGGCTTTTGTTCCTCTATAATTCTCATTTTTTCCCCTCTCAAATCTGTTTCCCATTAAAAAGAAATGTGTTCTCCTCCCTCCCTCTCTCACTGAGCTCTCAGAATGGGCTCAGCTGCTCTAGCTCAAGGCACCCACTGATTCAAACCAAAGAAGGCGGGAGGCCTGCCTGAGCAGCCACCCGGCTCCTCCCTCCGCCCCGGCCTTGCCCTGACTCCCGACTCTCTCCCCAATGGAAAATTCGGCCTCAGACTGCCCTTGTGACTGGAAAAAGCAGGGTCAGCTCATCAAAGCAGAACAGGGGTTGTTAGCTTTCCTCGAGCAGAGGGTCAATAGGAAGGGAGGACTCGGGCAGGGGGGGTTAGAGCAGGCTGGCCCTGCCAGGAAAGTGGGGGGACTTCCTGCCAGGGGTGGGGGGAGCTTTATTAGAGGATGCTGAGAGGCAGGGGTGGGGGTTGTGGCTGTGGGCTTAGCTGTGGAAGGGAGCCGCATGCTGGTAAAATGGTCTCTGCCCCTTTGGGCCGGCCAGAAGGGAAATGATTTGACCTATACGAGGCCAGTTGCCTCTTGGAAGATGCTTGAGGCCTAGCCCACTGCTCCCCCTTCTGGGCTTGGGGGAGGTAAAGGAAGGAAATGAGGAGCAGAGCCCTTTAGCTGCAAGGGGGCCTCTGGGGCCAGGTGCTGGGGAGTCCAGCTTTCATGTCCCATAACTGTGAAGACTGTCTCTTTCCAAGAGGCAGCTGTGATCCCGCCATGGGAAAATCTGAGTTGCCATTTTGAGTTCCTGAATTCTCCTGTAGTATGATGGGATTGGGGGGAATGGGCTGGAAGGGAGTACAGGGTGAGAATGGGAAGAAGGAGGCTGGATGGGAGTCACCTGAATTGAGGGACCACAGAAGGTGGGGTGGGAGGGAAAGCAAGTGTATATGAAGGCTCAGTGGGCAAAGGCTGAGCAAAGAAGAGCATAGTGGGAGGGGGTTTACAACCTCCCCCATCCCCGGCACCATGCTCTGTCTCCCCCCATACCCCCCACCCCCCCGTTCAACTGCTCCCCCACATTTCTGTGTTATTTCAAGAGATCTGAAGGTTTTCAGGTTGGACTCTGGGAAGTTCTGGCTCTGTGTACAGAGAAACAATAGGAATAGCACAGCAAGGCATGCTTAGGGCCCTTAAACATATATGTGTCTCTTCTTTTAGTGGTAAGACTCAGAATTTCGTTAGGTACCAAGACTCTATCTCCCAGCTTCCCTGGCAGTGAGCATCGGCCTTGTGATGAAGTTCCAGCCAATGGGGTGTGAATGGAAGGGAGCATGCCACTTCTGGGTAGTGCCCTAAAGGGATAGGCATGTGCTCCACTCCCCTTTTCTCTGCCCAGAATGTGGATGTGATGGCAGGAGCCAGAGCAGTCATCTTAGACCTTGATATGGAAGCCATGGCAGAGTGACATGAGTCTGGGTCTTCTGCACTGGGAAACTGCCAAATTTAGTCCTGGACTGCTAATACAAGGACCATTACCAAAGAAAAATACACCTTTCTCTTGTTAAGCCACTATTACTGTAACTTTTGTTACAGCAGCTGAACTTGCATCTTAGCTGTACAAATACTACAACCGAAAGTTATGAGATCTTGCAAAGTGTACTGTATCACTCTTCTGAGCACTCTGTGTGGCATTGAATTTGATCATCACGGGTGTTATACTATATGTTGGCAAATCAAACTTCAATAAAAAAATTTTAAAAAATTAATTTGATCATCACAAACCAGTGATTTGGTGAGCAACATATTGTCCTGAATCTCTAAACACCCCAGCCGTCTCCGCTCTTTTTGCTGTCCTCAACCCAGGTAAGGTCAGGTTGTTGGGGATGAGTCCAGGTACCTGTCCTCAAGACCCTCATTTGTCTCTGCCACACACGAGGTGTTGGATGATGCCTACATGAAGGACCCACACCTTCGAACAGACTCAGATTGAGACACCCCAGCCCAATCCTATTTCACAGGGAAGTGGGGAAGTGAAACAGCACACTTGTTCTCACGGTGGAGGAGTGGCAGTTGCTTCTTGATGGTAGCAGGTGGTTTGCAGTGGTCTGTACACTAGTTCTTCACCACCACACCACCACCCCCAGCTGAGGCAAATGCCCATTGCAACACAGGGAGTCAGAGTGACATTATGGAGGACTTAATCTTGATTTTGCTCTAATTTATTTTTTAGAAGGAATTTTTTAAATTCCTCTAAGGGTTTTAAGCGCTATTAGTAACAAATCCCTTTCTTTACCCTTACACCTGACTGTGGTGGACCTGGTTGTCAGAATGCTGCTGTGGAGAACCAGCCTGAGGGATTGCTTCATGACTGGTCAGGTCTGTAGCTGGCCAGCTTTCCTGTCCATGGTCTGCAGCACCAGAGGGCAAGGCCAATGGGGTGCCAGCTCTTTGGGATAGACAGAACACACAGACGCCATCAGAATGGGCATCTGCTTGTTTTGACTCTCTTTCTACCCTCTTCTGCTCACAGCATCTTGCTTTCCCTTCAGGGAAGTGACTACTGCCTATTCCATGTGCTCAAGATCTGCTCTTTCCACTGATTGGCATCAGACCCAAACCTGACTAAAGTGTCTCCTGGGCACCCAAATGTTGTGTCCCAGGCAACAAGATGGATGGCAGTTAGAACTTGGTTGTCTTGAATCCTGAGTTCTTACAAACCTGAATATTGAATATCGAGTTTATGTAACTAACTAATCAGAATGAATTCAAGGTTATCCTTAACCACTGTCACTCTCTCTCACATTTAATATACATTCTCTTTTTTTTTTTAATTTTTATTTATTTATGATAGTCACACATTGAGAGAGAGAGAGAGAGGCAGAGACATAGGCAGAGGGAGAAGCAGGCTCCATGCACCGGGAGCCCGACGTGGGATTCGATCCCAGGTGTCCAGGATCGTGCCCTGGGCCAAAGGCAGGTGCTAAACTGCTGCGCTACCCAGGGATCCCCCCCGCCTTTTTTTAAATATACATTCTCAAAGAGGTGAGAGAATTGCACTGGAGTGAACAGGTAGGAAACTGTATGTAAGCTGAGCTGCATGATGGTCCTGTTCTTCTCAGGTCAAGTTGTCCAAATCCTCCTTTCATTTTGGAAGCTCTCCTCCAATCAGGAGCCATACTGCATGACTTCAGGGGCACCAATCATATGCCATCTCTGGAGTCATGCAAAGAGGTGGCTTTGCCAGGCAGCCTTCCAGTACATTCCCTGTTGTTGCTTATGTTAGCCCAAGTCCATTTCTGAGGGCTACAGCTGAAGAACCTAACCTGGAAATTATAGCCATCCTCTCACCACTTAATAATACTCCTCTGAAACCATTTAGCAGTCAGAACTCCTTCCCTTTTCCTTGAAGTGCCTCAGGAATGGGGTTGTCAGTACAAATTGTCATAAATACAAATATAACTAAGTACATACATACAGAAAAATATATTATTTTTAGTATAAATATGTCCTATGCAATATTTGAGCGCCCTACATTGTATCTGGCAACACTACCCTGGGAAGAAAATGAAGCCACACCTTTTGAAGTTGGTCTAAAGACACTCACCTCCCCTTTTATTCTGCTGTCCCTTACCCTGACATGTAAATGGCTCCTGGGGGGGGGGGGGCATATTATTTACTGGAGAATTCACGTAAGGGTAGCCATCTGATACAAAATGGATCAGTCAAGGTGGCCCCCCAGGATTTTTGAAACAGAAAGTAAGGAAGAATTAAGTACTTAAGCAGATTCCCTGCTGAGCAGGGAGCCCAGAGCGGGCCTCTGGCTTGATCCCAGGGCCCAAGATCATGATCTGGGCCAAAGGCAGATGCTTAACTGACCAAGCCACCCAGGCACCCCAGATGCCACTTGTTCTTGAGGCCTCTTTACCTTTGCCATGTTTTAATTTTTGATGTCTTCTTAGCTTCTATGAGCTATTAGATTCTTTTTCATTCAGCAGTTGAAACCAAATTAATACTTGGTTGTGTTAGAGTAAGCTGGGAGTGTCTATCTTCCCAAGATGTGAGTAGGAACCACGTCTTACTCATCTTAGCCTTCCCAGCCTCTAACTCAGCACCTGGCACAGAGGAGGAGCTCAATCGTGTTTAAATAAATGAATAAATGATAATGCACATTTGATGGATTTCATTTCTTAAAGGAAAGTCACTGACAGCAGATTACCTTTCTCAGCAGCTCACTGGAAGCCTGGAAATTTAGAGCATTGCCTCCCACCTCCCAAATGGGCCTGAGCTGGGGAAGGCTATGGTTGGTTACGTGCTTTTGCCTAGGGAGGAGAATAATGAAGCCTTCATGATAAAGACTGGCTGCTGAAACAGCCTGACTTCAAAAGCTAACTTTTTTGACTCTGTGTTTGTTTCGATTCCCTTCTAGACAGATGAGAATGGAATAGGGGTAAGTCCTGCTGGGCCCTCCTAAAGTGGGAGTTCTCTAAGGCCTGAAATTTAGCGCTCAGGTTACCCCAGAGGCAGAGCATCTGGAGCATAACATCCATCTCAACCTTCCCAAGACTTGCAAGGAAGGAGGAGTCCGCTTTCAGCCCCAGTGCCCAGCTCTCTGGAAAGAGGGGCCAGGGAGTGCCTCACACTCCCTAGATGCCAGTGGCCCTGTCTCTCAAACTGTGTGGGGACCCGGGAGCTGGTTCTTTCTGCCAATGGAAGAATGGGCTCTGTTCCCTCCTGCACTCGAGGAATTCCATCCCCCCTAGATTATTTGTGTCAACCATTTGAGTAGAAGAAGGATTTCAAAGCTGGGAGAATTTGTTTGTATTTCACAGTTTATAATGCTCTTTTTGTCAGCCCAATTTGCCTATAACAAAAGGATGGCCTAACATTCAATTATGGAGAGAAGAAACACAAAAAGCAAACTAAGGCTTTGCAACATCAGAGTGAATATTATCTTTGGCAAAATGTAAAGAGATGTAGGAAAAAAGGCTGATCAGAAGATTCTGTTAATAATGGGCTTGTCAGCTGATTCCTGAGGCCCCTTTTGGAACTAACTTCTCAAGACTTAGATTCTTTCCTGCATTTGTTCTATTTTCTCTGGTTTTATGCTTTTATCACATTTCCTTATCCACTGTCTTCGTGTCTTCCTTGCTCATCACATTTGCATGCTGATTTTTGTAACAATAGTGAGAAAAGCCTCTCCCCAGTGGAATTCCCTAGTGCAGAAATGTTTCCTTTTATTTGTCTTGTCTAGTGCGTGTATTCCTGCTGGGGGCTTCTAGGCTGTTTTTCTTCTTGTCTTTATTCCTCAGAAGCATAACCTGGTCATTTATTGACCTATTGACCTACAGACTCAATAGTTATCACTTCTTTATCATCAACTACGAGTAAGTTATCTTGCAAAGTACCTCAGATACATTATCTCACTTAAAACTCTTTATGATTCTGTTAGGACATATTATGACTCCCATGTGATAGATGAAGAAACTGAGTTCTAGTGAGATGAAGTAACTCCACCAATGTCACACAGCTCATGAGTGGCCAAGCCAGGGTTGGGACTAAAGTCTTCCTGACTCCAGAATCTTTTTTTTTTTAATAAATTTATTTTTTTATTGGTGTTCAATTTACCAACATACAGAATAACACCCAGTGCTCATCCCGTCCTGTGCCCCCCTCAGTGCCCGTCACCCATTCACCCCCACCCCCCGCCCTCCTCGCCTTCCACCACCCCTAGTTCGTTTCCCAGAGTTAAGAGTCTTTATGTTCTGTCTCCCTTTCTGATATTTCCCCACACATTTCTTCTCCCTTCCCTTATATTCCCTTTCACCATTATTTATATTTCCCAAATGAATGAGAACATACACTGTTTGTCCTTCTCCGATTGACTTACTTCACTCAGCATAATACCCTCCAGTTCCATCCACGTTGAAGCAAATGGTGGGTATTTGTCATTTCTAATGGCTGAGGAATATTCCATTGTATACATAGACCACAGCTTCTCTATCCATTCATCTTTCGATGGACACCGAGGCTCCTTCCACAGTTTGGCTATTGTGGCCATTGCTGCTAGAAACATCGGGGTGCAGGTGTCCTGACGTTTCATTGCATCTGAATCTTTGGGGTAAAACCCCAACAGTGCAATTGCTGGGTCGTAGGGCAGGTCTATTTTTAACTCTTTGAGGAACCTCCACACAGTTTTCCAGAGTGGCTGCACCAGTTCACATTCCCACCAACGTGACTCTAGAATCTTAATGAGCTTGTGTATCTGGCTCCCTTCCTTGATCCACTTTCCTCAATTGCTTCTGTTATCCTCCTCCTCTTCCCTCAAGACATTTCCAGGATCTCTATGTTTCCCAAGAAAGCGGTCCTAATCTGGGTTTGAAGAGTTTCAGGGAGCCAATGAAGCCCCTGAGACTGTATGCATCTTTCACATGTAGGCATTCATGCGCATGTTTCTGGGAAGAGGTGCCGTTGCTTTCATTCCCAAATGAGTATGAGACCCTGAGGTGCAAGAGGGAGTTAGTTCATCCCAAGAAGCTCTAGCTTCAGATTCTAGGACAGAGCTTCTCAAACTTCAGTGAACACCAGCCTCATGCAGGGAGCTTGTTAAAATGCAAATGTACATCTGGGATCTACAGGCCAGTAATCTATGTTTTGACAAGTACCTTTTCTCTGGAGTGGGTTACTCTGTAGTATCCACTCAGTCTCCTGGTGACCTTAGATCCTGTAGTTACCCCCACAACTTTATTGTAGTAACCCCTTTGAAAGGGATCTAGGCATTTTCCATTCCTCCCATGAAAAATGCTTGACCCTGTCTATGAATGTCATGGTTGTGCTCCATAGAAAAAGGAGGTCCAGAGAATCAGGACAAATCAAAAGGAATTTCAACAAATCCTCCATAATGGAAATGCTCAAATTGTTGGACACCCCAGGACTGATGCCATCAAGATACTACCTACTCAATATTAATCTTTATTCCACCTCCAGCAGAGGGTTTCTGAGACTGTCATTGTCCCACTTCCACTCCTCATGGACATGGTTGGAGTTTAAAAACTAAGATGGCTAGAGTTTAAATGACTGAATGCAACTCTTGGCCGTTCTTGGGCAAGTCTCTTGGGAGAGGCCAGTGCTTCTTTACCCAGATGCTTCATAAAGGAGCCTTGGTGGTAAGTTCACAGAGGCCCAGGTGGGGACCTCTACTTTGTGGGTTCCTAAACTTTCATGGCGGATAGATGGGTCAGTTTGTCTGCTCTGCTCACACCTGTTCTAACCATTTGTGTCTTTTTTCAGTGGCCCAAGAGGGGCTGGTGGCATATGAAACTCCATGACAATCATCGTTGCATTTTGGACTGCATGGCTAGAGTGGCCACCTGACTTGTGTTAATTAATTTTTTCTTTCAGGATTTTGAAATGGGGAGGGGGGTGGTCATAAACTAAACTTTCTGGAAGTGGGAAGTTATATGAATTCAGGTCTGAGGCAGCTGTGTTTGGTTTAATAAGCAAATGGAACAGAAAATTGTCTATTAAGGAGTAGAATTGGAAGAAAGAGAAAAGTTGCCAGTTCCTATCCTCTCAGAGGCCCACTTGTGCTTCCTGTTGTGGTTACTTGGTTTTATGAAACACCTCTGTAGTCTTTCAATAAATTCCTCTTTTTTTGCTAAATTGGAGTGAATTTTACTTCTTCCAATCAAATGACGTTTTTACTACACTGCTTCCAAAACTTTGCTGCAGATAGAAAACATTAATACCTGTATGGCACACTCTTAGACCATGGTATGAGCATACCTGTACCATTCGTGGCACCATATTGGAACTTTGCTTTGCTAAGACATCAGATAATGTAAGAAAAAAAGTCTGTAATTAGAAGACTGACAAGAAAACGTGGAATGGCTGTGGAGTTGAGGGGGAAGCTCATGCTGAAGTGCAATGGCAATGTGAACATCCCTTCCTCCCAGGAGAGGTGACCAGTGGCCTTTAGTGCTGTCCATTATCATCCTCTTGGGACCTAGACATGATCTGGCTCTCTGAGGTCAAAGCTTTGGAGGACTTTATAGCTACAAACCCTGGACTAATGGATTGTGCTGTTTTTTTCTTGCAGTCATGCATAGAGTATATAGCAAGAGAGGGACAAATGCCAGTCTAGGTTATCCCACTGATAGCACATGGGGCAATTATGGACTTAACTCCTTTTTGGATTGCCCTCTCTGTTGAGCCAGTATGAATAATTCTGAGCTGCTAAGGGCCATATCAAGAAATTATTAATTTACTTTGCCAAATAGCTACAGTTGAATTCTCTGCCACGGCCTTTCTATGGCTCAGTTTAGTGCCTTGATGAGAAAAAGAGAAGGACCCTGATAACTGGAAATGCATATAACTGAAATGTGGGGAACCTGGGATCCTCCAGAGAACTTTCCACTACATACCCTCTAAGCAAGTGTTATGATGCATTCCACTGTAAAATGCATTCTTCTATTGCAACATCATAAACAAAATCAAAATATAAGAAGAAGATTTGGAAAAAAAATTTGTTGCATGTATAGCAGAGAATAATTTATCATCCATTACATATAAAAGTTTCTGTAAATTAATAAGAAAAACAGTCTAATTATTTAAAAAGGTACTTTATAAAAGAATATGATCTTAAAAACTCATCTCACCAGGAAACAAATAAGATTAATTTATTATTTTCTACTTCTCACATTAACTAAAGTTAAAAGGCAAAGTGATTTATAATTAATGCTTTTGAAAAATGAGTGATTACGTATGTCATTGGTGGGAATGTAAATGTAAATAAATACCAAGTTTTGGGAAGGCAATATGTAATATCTATTACATTATAATTCAATTTCTAGGAATTTACCCTAGAAATACTTATCCATGTACAATCTTAAGTGTAGCTGTGTACAGGATGTTTCCTTTAGCAATTTATAAGAATAAAAACATCAAAATAGAACTAGGTCATTTCCTATTTCTATCACACGGTCTTTCTTTGAACAGGGTACAATTGATTAAGTTTACTCTCAACAAATTACAATTTTATCTTTCTGAAATTATGCCCAAATTTATTTTGATTAGAGTCTAGGATGTTTCCAAATTCTTGAGTCACACTTTCCAGAAACATCTCAGTTTATTCCCACATTCACTGTGTATGAGTTTTACTATTTTAATTCTCAGAGGGCAATCTTATTTTCTAGCACTCAGGTAAGAGCAGTTAGAAAACTGGTAAAATGCCCCCATAAATTCAACTTATATTTTTTTAAAGATTTCATTTGTTTATTAGAGACAGAGAGAGAGAGAGACAGACAGACAGACAGACAGACAGAAAGGCTGAGGGAGAAGCAAGCTCCATGCAGGAAGCCCGATGTGGGATTCGATCCCGGGTCTCCAGGATCATGCCCTGGGCTGAAGGCGGCGCTAAACCGCTAAGCCACCGGGGCCGCCCTCAACATATTTTTTTAAAAGATTTTACTTATTTATTCATGAGAGACACAGAAAGAGAAGCAGAGACATAGGCAGTGGGAGAAACAGGCTCCCTGAGGGGGAACCAGATGTGGGACTTGATCCCAAGACCCTGGGATCACGACCCGAGCCAAAGACAGATGCTCAACCACTGAGCCACCCAGGTGCCCCTGAATTCAACATATTATTAACTTTCCTTTTCCACTTTTGAGTCAAAAGGGCTGTTGCTCTAATGTACTCATTGTCACATTGTTGAGGCAGAGGAATCCTGGGTGGAAGATATGGAAGTGGGGGATCCAGAAGAGAAAGGAACCAAAATATCAGTTACTGCTAAGTGCCTGGCACCATAAAAAGCACAGTCACACTCATGGGTGATTTTACTCTGTAAGAGACATTTGGCCATGTCTGGGGACATTTTTAGTTGTCACAACTAGGAAGCTGTTATTGGCATCTAGTAGGGAGAGGCCAAGGATGCTGCTAAACACCCTACAATGCACAGGACAAGCCCCCAAAACAAAGGATTATCCAGCCCAGAATGTCAGTTGCCCCAATGTTGACTATTGACATTAGGTGATATAAAGCATCTCCGGGGGATTATCTCATTAATATTCCCAAGAATCCTATGAAGAACAGTAGAAAGTCTCTTAGTAGACTTGCACTAAATTAATTCACTAACCCAATTAACTGTTGTTCTCTGTTTCCTCCATAAAACACAATGAGTGATGTGCATTGATCACAAAATGTTCAAGGCTGGCCACTGTCTACAATGCTTTACATTTCTGCTTTATCAATAGAACTGTGCTAACCAAATAGTATTTTTTTTTTACTGATCCTTGAAACTTTCTTATTGTGATTATGTAATTTAGTCACATATCACATAAATCAGATTTTCTTGGTCTTGGTACTAACAAATAAAAATCTGTGAAATATGAGTGCAAAGATGAGAGAATTGTAGAGACTGTGTAGACACAGTAGAGACTGCCTAGCCCTTACAAGCCTGTCCTCTCTAATTCCTGGGCAATGGCTGGACTACATTTCCCAGACCTCTTTGCATTGAATGGAGCCATATTTCTACTTCTCATCAATGGAATGTGAGCAAGGTGATACACATCACTTCCAGGCTGAGGTAGCTAAGAGGTGTGCCTTCATCACTCTTTCTCCTGCTTCTCATTTGATGCATCCCCAAATCATGTGCTGAAGATTGCAGAGCCAAAAATGAAGGAGCTTACATTCCTGAACCATGCTTGGAGGAGAGCCATTCACCAATTGGAAACAACTGTTTGGCCTTTGTGTGAATAAGAAATAAACTTCCATTGTTCTTGAACAATTATACGTTTTTGGATTTGATTGTTAGAGCCAAACAGTGTTTTCTTAACTAATACAACTGGGTTGAAGACTTTGGAAATACTTGTGAAAGTGAGTCCCTCAAAACTTGTCATTAAATTAGGTGTAGGGGAGACAATGGCAAAATATTAAGAATAAAGTCATAAATATCTTAAAGAATTTTATAGCCATATTTCTTTTTTGGAGTCTTTAACTTGTTGCTCCATTTTGAAATAATCGCATTACTTCAGATTATGCATTGTTAGTAAGCATGGTTCATGTAAGAAAATTATCTTGGAATCCAATCAGCAAACCCCAAAGGCCTGGCCTCATATCAAAAGACTGATCTATACATGTTCTTAAAAAAATATTTAAAGTAAATCTATATTTTTTTTTTATGATTTCTTGCTTTTACTTACTACTTAAGATAATGTACTTACCACTAAGCCCAATCCCATTGAATTATAGGACTTCTAGTGTTCTCTCATTTTACAAATGAGGAAACAGGAGTTGAGGCAGGTAAGGTGACTTCTCAAATCATGTGGCTAGCAAGTAGCAGAGCTGGAATCCACTTCCAGATCCCAAACTGTCCACTGTTAGCCCATGTGGTGGCTTTCCTTCCTCTTGGGCTCTGAGACTGCTGAGCCAGACACAGATGGTGAACTCTCTAACTGATGGAGAAGCCAGCTCTGGCTTTCAGAGGTGTATTACAAACCACAAGTAGCAAATGCTCCCATGAATGTTGGTTATTTGGCAAATGGTTTAGTTTTTAGGGTATTTAATAGCATGAAAAATGGAGCCAAGAAGCACAGGCCCTGGTTTCATATCAGTTCTCCTCAAAGCCCTCAGCATCAGTTTCCCCAACATAACTGGTACCCTATCCTTGCAGGGCTGTAGCTACCAGTCCTCAAAAGGTACTCTGAGTCTTGGGCTCCTGACACAAAAGTAACTTTACAGTTTACAAACAGATTTCTGATGTGTTGTTTTGGTTGAGACTCTCAACTGCCCTGTAAGGTAGGTAAGGGCATATTTAGCTTTGTTTTACAAAAGATTGAGCCTGAAGGGGTTAAATAATTTCCTGAAATCCCCTGGCTACTACTGCATGGCAGGGATAGAGGCAGATATATATAAAGCCAGGCCTGTGATACCCAGTCCCACATTCCTTCTGCCACCACACCAAGTCTGGTTGCCCCAAACCCTGTGCCTCTTCAGTGGAGGTAACTTGGTGCCCTGGTTGAGAGTATGCCTCAGGAGGCAGTCCAGCCCAGATCAAGTCAGAGCTCTGACTCTTATCAACCTGAGCGGCAGTGTTTTCATCTTCTGCACGGGAATGAATAACCTTATCAGCTCATCCATGCGTGGTGAGGATGGCGTGCACATTTGGCAAAGGCCACAGTTACAGTGCTTGCTCACATTAGGTGTTCCATCACTGCTCACCCCTCACCCACTGCTCTCTACAGTTGTCCTGTGTTTATCCATAATGAAGTGTTGATGTCTGCACTCTGCACCTGTGTCCTGCATTCCACTCTCACTACTGGCTACCTGTGGGCCCTTCTAAACCTGGCTGGAAGTTTCCCAAGAGCAGGGATCATGTGCCCTCCATGAAAAATAATTATGAAGTGGCTCATGTCCTTGACCAGGAGCCAGGAGATCTGGATTCCAGTCTGTGTCACTTCCTCTAAATTTCAATTTTACCATTTGTAAAATAAGGGAGTTTAACTACATGATCTCTTAGGTCCTTTTGACTGAAGATATTCTGAGGTTTCTAGCTTTCTCACACAGAATGGGAGCTCCCTGAAGGAGCTGTGGCTCCTTCTCCTCCTGGATACTCCTTATGCCCAGCCCATTCATAAATGTTTGGGTGAGCTGAGTATGGTGCTATCATCTTGAGACAGACATGAGGAAGAACAAAACAGTCCTACCCTCCAGAAGTTCTATTTCCTTCAGAAGTCTCATGCACCAGTCTCATTGAAGAGACCAAACAAACACACATAACACTCAGGACCCTTAGTTCAGGCCCTGGGTATCTCTCCCTTGGAGGAATACAAACAACCTTCTAACAGATCTCCTTGCTTCTAGTATCTTCCCCTGCTAACTCAACCCCTACATGGCTGCCAGGTATACAAAAGCCAAATCTGATCAAGTCACTCACTTGTTTGAATCCTTCAATGTTTTGTCTCTCTAGAGAAATCTGAGTTCATTAGCATGTACCAAATGCTTTGCGGTCTGATCCCTGCCTTCCTAGCCGTGCTCCAGTTGTCTCATTCCTCATTGGTACCCGTCAGGCTGATCATTTGGAACCATCTGCTCCTATCACCATCCCTAGCCCCTCCCCCAGCACACTGGAAAGTCTCTGCAACCACCATGACTTGCTTGACCAGCTTAGGTACAATCCAATCACATTTTTTTTTTTTTTTTTTTTTTTTTTTTACTTATCTCAACATTTCAGCCTAAGGTGCCCTTATCAGCAGGAATTCCAGAACCTTCCTCTTAGGGCTTCTCATCCCCCACTACTCTGCACACAATTACCTAACAACCTGACAGAGAGTCCAAACAGATTAGTGTGTGAGAAAAGGCAAAGAATAGGAAAGATCAGAGCCATGCAAGATAAACCAAGACAGATTTCCTGAAGAAAGAGAAAGAGAATTTTCATCAAGAATTAGCAATGTATGAGAACTTGGGCAGGTAGATTGTGTCAGCAGTGGGGATGGGGGGACCCTTGATGTATATAGGAACAATAGCTGGGGTGACTGGATGCCTCAGTCAGTTAAGCATCTGACTCTTGATCTCAGCTCAGGTCTCAATCTCAGGGTTGTGAACTCAAGCCCCACTCAACGTGGAGCCCATTTGAAAAAAATAATAAGAGCAATAACTAAGAGGTAGAAAAAAGCAGCATCCTTGGCTCAGAATTCAGTGACCTGAAGTTGATAAGTTCCAGTTTTGTAAGGCTTTCAGGAAATGGGTGCACTCATTCAAGGCTGACGTTGTTCCAAATTGGTGCAGTCCTTAAGAGCCATAAACATGTTCATGTCTTTGACAAATAATCTTGCTTCTAGAAGATGTATACTTAAGGAAATAATTCAATAGAATACCAAAAGTCTTTGAACAATAGTGTTCATAGAGGCATTCTTTATAGTAGAGACCATTTGAAAGCAATCAAAAATTCAACAATAAGACCTGGTTAAATAAAACATGAAATGTCTACATAATGAAGTGAGAGGAAGACATTAAAAATGATATTTCAAATTTTGTATGATTCAAAAACAATTCAGCGAATATTGAAGGAGGGGGCTGCGTTAGTTTGCTAGGCTGCCCTAGCAAAGGACCGCAGATTGGGCGGCTTAAAGTAAATGTATTTCCTGATAGTTCTGGAAGCTAGAAGTCTGAGATCGAGGTACTGGCAGGGCTGATTTCTTCAGAGACCTCTTTCCTTGGCTTGCAGATGGCCATCTTCTCCCTGTGTCTTCCCATGACCTCCTCCCTGTATCTGTCTGTGCCCTGATTGCCTCTTCTTAGAAGAGAGCTTGTGTTGTTGGATTAAGGCCCACACCAATGACTTCATTTTAACTTAATTACCTGTTTAAAGATCCTATCTCCAAATACAGTCACATTCTGAGGTGTGGTAGAGTAAGAGGACTTCAACATATGAATTTTGGAGGTATGTGTTTCAGCCCATAACAGGCTTATTCTGTGTCTGGGACTGAGCTGTGGTTTTGGGGAGGCTGATAGGGAAAAGACCCAGCCACTGGTTGCCAAATATCCGTGGACAAGGAGAAGACTGGCTTTAATGGGAGGCTAGAACTCCATCAGGGCAAGGGTGTGGGGTGGACAGTCTTTGCAGGGAATGATGAAGGCAACGAACCAGAAGTAGAGCACAGATCACATTTGGCCTCTTTGAAGTGGGACTTGGACATGGTATACATAGGACACAAGGGCTATAATCACAGAGTGACTTTGTCTCCCATTTCCCTTTCAAATGTATTCAGCTGGGAAATTTCCTCCTCTGTTCCTGTACAACAATACACTCAGTCTTATGACTTTCTGATCCTTTTTAGATAGTAAGTCCTTTGGGTCGTGTTAAGTTGTTGAACTCTGCCCCAATTTAGAAATTAATGTAATGAGTCTTCCCACCCAAGTTGCAGCCCCTTTCTCCCTGGTGGGCCAGCTACAGGTGGGCCGTTGGGGGCAGGGGCCTGGGTACTGTTAACCTTTTCCCTCTACTGATCCTCCCTCTTTGCCTCTGTTTCTGGCCTTCCTAGACTGGCGTTCAGGGAGGAGAAAAAAGATAGACCACTCTTGTGTACACATCATTTCTGTGGCTAGAAGAGGATTCTCAGACTCTCATTTGGAGAGTGGTAACACCGACTGGGCTGTGGAGGATGTGTCCTACATGAGGGTTTCAACAGGTGTAGACCACTCTGCCAAGAGCAGGAAGAGTAGGGAGTCATCTCCCAAGTCCTCTTGGCTCCTAAAGAGGTGACATGCCCAGGTCTGTGGTTTCTTAAATGGTCATCTGAACTTCAGTCTGCTCCAATTACTAATTATCTTACGACTGTAGCTAGCTCTTTGAGAACCTCTCAGGACGAGAAACAGTCAACTCTAACAGAAACCACAATGGAAATTGATTGGGTTTCTGGGGCCATATTTGGTTTTCTGTTCTCCATGGAAGTGGTAGGGGAGGTCAGAGGTGGTGGTCCTCATGGAAAAGAAACAGGTCCAGACCTTGTCTAAGGTCCCACAGTGGATAGAAACTGGATCTACAGACTTCTGCCCCCAGAGATGTTGTAGTAGTTGCTCAAATGGTGTTAAGAGCATGGGTTTTGGGGCCAGGTACCTAAATTCTTACCTCATCTCTATATCAATTAGCTCTGTGGTCTTGAACAAGTTACTTGGCCTCTCAGTTTTAGTTTATCTAGTAGATAATAAGTTCTTACTCACAGAACTGTCATGAGGATTGCAACATAGAAAATACACAAAAGCATCCACCCAGTACCTGGTACATGACCCAGAACTAACATTATTTTTTTCTCCTGCTCTGATTAATGCTAACATGCAACCTTCTCCCTGGTCTAAATAAAAGACTACTGAGACATGGCTGGGTTGACTCCCCAGGATGCCAAGCCATGTTTAGAGTTTCCGGGACCTGAGGACCCAGGTAATACCACAGGAAAGGATATAATTGGGAGTCATCCAGGCAGTGATCGTGCTCAAGGAAACTCTGTTTCTTTTCTAAAACCTCCAACTACTCCTGGTGCCATGGATCCACCAAACTCTAGGTCACAGAAGGTTCACATTCTGGGCAAATGGAGTCCAGGTAGTTATTGGTTGTGACATTGAAGTTGTGGTCCTAGTGACTTCACCAGGAAAGGTCTATTGCCTGCCCTCCTCTATTGGTCACTAGCCAAATGGCTTCTCATTGGGCTATGGCTGCTTCTCATGTTGGGACCAGTAGGTAAGGACACCTTATCTACTCTTCCTATTTCCACCAGAAAGGAATTCTGTAGAGTGACATTTCTGATATGTCATCCTAGCCCTCTCTTACCCAACTTGACCTACCTGCTTAGCCATTTTGAAGAAGGGGCTGAATATAAGTGTCGAGGACCTCCTAGATTCTGTCTTGTGATCTGCATTCTAAATTACTGTCTACTCTGGTGTATTTAGCAAAGCTCCTTCTGGCTATTCAGAATGGACTCACTGCTTGGAGGTGGAAGTGGGTCAAAGCACACTTTTCAAAAAAGTTAAAATCATTACTTCCATACAAGTATAGAATGAATACGTGTCAAAGATCTGTTCTACTTACTGATGAGTGAAACATTAAAGCTCATTCTTTTTTTTTCTTTTAAAGATTTTATTTATTTATTCATGAGACACACAGAAAGAAGAGAAACAGAGACATAGGCAGAGGAAGAAGCAGGCTCCATGCAGGGAGCCTGATGTGGGCCTCAATCCAGAGACTCCAGGATCACGCCCTGGGCTGAAGGCAGGTGCTTAACCGCTAAGCCACCCAGGCATCCCTAAAGCTCATTCTTAAGATGAAGAGATTTCCATGGCTTGGGAAGGAATGCTGAAATAAGTTTATTAAATTAGATGCAAAACTGGTTAGTATCCTACAGTGCAATAACTTTCCTTCCAATGGAAACCATTTGCACCTCTATCAGAAAAGAATCTGCAAATTAAAATTTACTGTTTTTTGGTTTTTGTTTTGTTATTTTAAGTAGATCCAGCATTGAGCCCAATACAGGAGTTAAACTCAGGACCTTGAGATCAAGACTTGAGCTGAGGTCAAGAGTGGGATGCTTAATCCACAGAGCCACCCAGGTGCCCCAACAAGTACTGTTAATGAATGTTAATGAATCTAGGCCCTAAAACATAGTCAATAGAAGTCAAGCAAAGACTCATTTCTCCTAGAGAATTAAATAAATCTTGGAGGGGCTGTTAGACAACCATCCACTATAACATTGAAAGGAAAAGCCATCATCTTTTTGCATTATTTCCAAGTTCTTTATAATTCAGGGTAATTTTTTGTTTTTTTTAGCTTGTGGGGTTTTTTTATTTTTTTATTTTTTATTGGTGTTCAATTTGCCAACATATAGCATAACACCCAGTGCTCATCTCATCAAGTGCCCCCCTCAGTGCCCGTCACCCAGTCACCCCCATCCCCCACCCACTTCCCTTTCTACCACCCCTTGTTCGTTTCCCAGAGTTAGAAGTCTCTCATGTTCTGTCTCCCTTTCTGATATTCCCACTCATTTTTTCTACTTTCCCCTTTATTCCCTTTCACTATTTTTTATATTCCCCAAATGAATGAGACCATATAATGTTTGTCCTCCTCTGACTGACTTACTTCACTCAGCATAATACCCTCCAGGTCCATCCACGTCAAAGCAAATGGTGGGTATTTGTCATTTCTAATGGCTGAGGAATATTCCATTGTATACATAGACCACAACTTCTTTATCCATTCATCTTTCGTTGGACACCGAGGCTCCTTCCACAGTTTGGCTATTGTGGACGTTGCTGCTATAAACATTGGGGGTGCAGGTGTCTCAGCTTTTCACTGCATTTGTGTCTTTGGGGTAAATCCCCAGTAGTGCAATTGCTGGGTCATAGGGTAGTTCTATTTTTAACTCTTTGAGGAACCTCCACACAGTTTTCAAGAGTGGCTCTACCAGTTCACATTCCCACCAACAGTGCAAGAGGGTTCCCCTTTCTCCACATCCTCTCCAACATTTATTGTTTCCTGTCTTGTTAACTTTCACCATCCTGACTGGTGTGAGGTGGTGTCCCATTATGGTTTTGATTTGTATTTCCCTGAGGGCAAGGGATGCGGAGCATTTTCTCATGTGCTTGTTGGCCATGTCTATGTCTTCCTCTGTGAGATTTCTGTTCATGTCTTTTGCCCATTTCATGATTGGATTGTTTCTTTGCTGTTTCTTCTCCCATTCTGTAGGTTGTCTTTTAGTTTCATTGACTGTTTCTTTTGCTGTGCAAAAGCTTCTTATCTTGATGAAGTCCCAATAGTTCATTTTTGCTTTTGTTTCTCTTGCCTTCATGGATGTATATTGCAAGAAGTTACTGTGGCCAAGTTCAAAAAGGGGGTTGCCTGTGTACTCTAATTCAGGGTAATTTTTAACAAGGGATAAGTTCAGTACTGGCAGAGAGGATATTAACAAGCAGGTGTGAATATTTTGTTAAAAGAGTTTTTTGCTGTTTCCATCTTTGTAAGGCCTGGGTCTGTCTCTACTCTGTTTTTTTTTTTCCACTTGGGTAGAGAAAAGAGGGATGTTAATAATTGAGTTTCCCAAACCCCAGGGGCCACCTGGTTGATTGTCTAGACCATGGTCTCCCACAATGCCAGGCACCACCCATTCAATTCTCAGACTAGGAAAGCACAGAAGGAAACAGACATTCATTTTATTTTTTTTATATTCATTTTTTGCTCTAAATTTGCCAAGATGCCAGTTTAATACACAAAATAAATTTCTCTTCCCAGCACTCTTTTCCCTTATGAATATGTATGAGCTCTTAGAACTTAGGGAAGAAGTTGGGTTCTGGGAACAGCTCCTGGATTCAGAAGCCCCTAGACAGAGAGTTGCAGAGGGTTTGGGTACTTATTCCTCAACTCCTTCCTCTTCCCTCCACATACAAGGCCTCTGTAAATGCTGAGGAGGAATTCACACAGTGAATTCACACAGTGAATACCTACTGTGTGACAGTCACAGAGATAGGACTAAGATGCATAGGTGAAAATGACCAAGATGTATAAAGTCTCAGTCCTTTGCAAGTTCATGGTCTCCTAGGAGAGAAACCCAGAGACAAGCAAATTACAGGTGGGATGCGATAAATACAGCAGCAGAAGCCTGTGTATGGTCTAGGGGTTTGCTTATAAAGGAGCTGGGGGTAACAAAAACATCCAGACTGTGCCAGCAGACACATCTAGCTTCAAATTTCAACTCCATCACTTGGTGAAATGTTTTAGACATTTATAAAATGGGGTCCATGCCTTCCTCACTGTCTTTGTGAGTATTGGAAGTCATGTATTTAAAGCACTAAATATAGTATGCAGCACCTTGTTGATACTCATGAATGATAGCTATTAGTGAGAAGCATTGATCTTGTTTTTTTTTTTCCTTAGCTACAAGTAGCTCATCACAGAATTGCCCTTGGTAATGAGTAAGCCATGTATCTCAACACTGGAAAGGAGGCATTTTGGGGCCCATTTCACCAACAAGGAACCAAGGCTCAGAGAGGTGAGTTATCTTGGTTAAGGCCCCAGAGCTAATGTGGAAATGCTAAGGAACAATCACTTTTAGGGGCACTTGGGTGGCTCAGTCAGTTGAGTGTCCAACTCTTGGTTTCACCTCAGGTCATGATCTCAGGGTAGTGAGACTGAGCCCCATGTTGGGCCCCATGCTCACCAGGGAGTCTGTGTGAGATCCTCTCTCTCCCTCTCCTTCTGCCCCACTGTGCCCTCCCTACTCCACCCCACCCCCACCCTGGCTCTCTCCAATAAATCTTAAACAAACAAAAAAAGAACACATTTTTAGTTCCAACAAAAAGCCAATGAGCCTGGTCTCACCCAGAGGGGCAGGAATGGTCTGCTTTAGCTGTCTTTTCAGGCCCAAGCGCAGAGGATAGACTACGGGGAACCCCAATCAAGGTGCTCGTGGCCAATGTAGGCATGGTGAGATGGTGGTAATGGTCATGAAGCCCACTTGGAGTAATACAGTCAGAGGACAGACATGAGTTGGGGCCCCCATCTTCTCTTACTGTCTTAGAAGAGACCCTTGGAGGGTAGGCCAAGGCTATCTAAATGCCCGCAATTTCTGGAACCTTGTCACTTCCCCTTGCTTGATAACTTCATCCCCATCCTATTCCCCTGAGTGATGAGCGGTAAAATCCCAATAAGGAAAATCACTCTCTGCATGATTTGGGGGCAGTAAGGAAACAAGATCTTAGGATGCAGCATCCTACCCCAGGGGAAATGGGGAAACCCTGAAGGATATGTGGGTGGTGGCAGCTTTTCAGGGAGAAAAGGCAGCAGAGTCTTAGGCATATTCGAGAGGCTGGGAAGAACTGGAAAGAACACCAGAGGTGAAGTCAAAAGAAGTCCTGGGGCTTCAGGGTGGAACAGCTGCCTCGATGTCCCCATGTGGAGCCAGACAGGAAAGCAAGGCCTTCGTATTGCAGACTTGTCACCACACTGTGGGCTCCCATGCAGATACTGCATCTCCACAATCCCCACGGGAGGGAGGGGCTCGGAGGCAGAAGTTTCCAGAGAAGTTCTGAGAAGGGCTGTGTAGGGGCTGAAAATGTTCCCTTCTTCCTTCTAGGTTCTTTGGCTGGTCTAATAATTAAACCATTATTAAACCATGATGTGAGACAGATAAACAGGAGAAAAACAAATTGAATTTACATACATATGGGTGCTCCAAAGATAAGAGAGTAAAGGACAGTTGAGGCTTCTCTGCCAGCCTGAGCTAAGGAGTGGGAGAGAGGCCTGGGGCTTCCAGGGGAAGGAGGGACGATATGAAGAGCAGATGTTGAGTAATTAGATGTTCGCCTTACAGATAGTCTTTCAGATTTAAAAAAAAAAAAAGTTATCTGAGCTAATAGCTTTTTTTCTGGGCCAGGCCCCCTATCCAAATCCTTTTTTTTTTTTTTAAGATTTTATTTATTTATGAGAGAGAGAGAGAGAGAGAGAGAGCGCGCACCAATGATCACAGTGTGGAGAGGCAGAGGGGGAGAGAGAGAAACTCCAAGTAGACTCCATGCTGAGCGCAGAACCAACTCCAGGCTCTATCTCAGGACCCTGAAATCACGGCCAGAGCTGAAACCAAGAGTCTGACCCAAACAGATTGGGTCCCCCAGGGAGCCCACATCTAAATTCTTTCAGGCAGTTAAGGGGGAGGTAAAAGCTCTTCCTGAGTCTTTTGAGCCTTGATTGACTTCAGATCAAAGTAACACACAGGCCAAAGTGGCACATTTCAGGGTGATGTTCCCCTTTGGTAGAAGAGAGGGACATTGGCTGGATCTCCTGCTGGCTGAGCGAGGAGGCAAGCCACAAATGATAGCCCAGAGGTTGGGAGTACAGACATGGGTGCCCAGAGGCATGAGATCTTGGGAAGAGCAGTGGTGTGGGGAGTGGCCCGGGTCCTGATACCCCATGGCCACCGCCTAATCTAGGCTGTTCATTACACAACTTCCCCGGCCTCATTTTTTTCCTTTGTAGAACGGAGATGAATTATTCCAAACCTAACCATTTCGTAGCATTCTGAACAAGAACCTGTGGAAGTGATAGATCTAAGAAGATACCAAAAAGAGTCACAAGTTCTGAAGGGCTAGGGAAGGATTTGAGATATATTTGTAGATTTCAATTAATTCATTATATTTTTCTCACTGTCTAACCCACTAGTGGGGTATATGCCGTTTACTGCTGACTTGGGGCTCTCTGATCCTGGGTACTCCAGATGCATGTCTCCATCAAGACTGTGTGTGGGCAGAGAAGACCAAATATCATACTTCTGCATTTTTCTCCCACTTCTCCTTTCCTCTCCCCCTGACAACCCCAGAAGCTCAGCAGGGCCGGCGAGCCACAGGGGCTGTCCCATAGTTTGTCAGCATAGACACAGAGATATTTGGTCACTGCCTCCTTGTCTGTTTGGGGGCCCGTGGGGGTAGGGCGGCAGGTGAGCAGTCCATCTCCATGCCAGCCAATGACAAAATAGCATAGCATCTGCTTCACTCACAAGGGTATGGATTCAGGCTACACTTTACAAAGAGTTAAGGCAGCTGGAAGGCTTGAGGAATGCAAATGGAGAGGCCGTGTGAAGTTTTGAGGATTCTCTTTGAAGATTTTTTTGTCTTTTGGTTTTTTGTCCTGAAGTATTTTAGAGTAGATGACAGATACTTGTGATTTTTCATTCCTAGATATTTCAGTTAGCATGTGTAAAAAACTAGGGCATTTTGGATGATGGCAGTGATGATGGTGGCAGTGGGGTGTGTGTGTATGTGTGTGGAAGTGCGGGCAGCTCTTTGAGGGAGGATTTGGATACCGCTCTACTCAGAGGCAGGAGGATGCACCACAGACATTCTCCTCACATCCCCCCTGGATTTTGGAGGTCACCATCTCAAGCTCAGTCAGGGTGTCCCCAAGCCCTCAACGAGGTGGCTAAGGGAGCAGATGGAGAAGGTGGCTCCAGGGTAAGGCCCCTGGTACTCTGCCTTCTGTCACAGCCTCTCCTGAGGCCCTCGGTACCCACTGCCACCAACTCCACATGATTTCTCACCAAGAATCCTGAACAAAATCAAGTGCCGAGTGTGGGACCCAAACTGCAAATCAATGAAAACTGAATTAAATATTGATTTTCCCCCTTTTCTTTCAGGGAAGCTTCTTTAGAGTAATTGGCTTGCTGGTTTTGTTTCTTACTTTTTAATTTTTCATCCTGATCTTTAAACACTGTAGTGCTGGAAGACTAATAATCCTGCCAGGCAGAGCTCTGTCCTCCCCTCTCCCTCCTCACCCTCCTCCCGATCCTCCTCCCCTCCCCTCTGGTAACTTTCCTCTGCAAAAATGGAATGTCAAGAGGTGGGAGATGTGGCTCATAGAGCATGCTGTACCATCGGCCCACAAGGCTATGGCTTGGGCAAAGGGCAGCCGCCCCCATGCCCAGCATCCCCTGATGTGGATGGCTCATTCCAGGAGGGAGGGCAAGGCTTTGTCGCAGGCCAGGTGAGAGGTACAGATAAGACCTTACAGGGGTTCGCTTTCTCCGGCATCTAGGCTACTTGCTTCACACCCCACTTCGGGAAGTCTTTGATCTGCCTCTCCTACAATAAGGGCTCTCCTTCCCAGATATGGGCCTACTGGCACCAGAGGAAGATATTCAGGAAGCACTAAGCCCTAAAAAGATTATGGTCATTTCTCAACTATCCCTGCATCCCCATAGACCATGAAATACAAAATAAATGAAGAGCAAAAAAACCCAAAAGAGTTCTGATTTTCCAAATGATGATGAGGATACCAAGCAGGAAGTCACCTGGATATTATCCTGGTGACTCTGCTTTGCTGGGATTCCTGGAGGCACCAGAGGGCTGGGTGCAGTGGCAGAGCAGGCCAGGCCCACGTATGAGGGGAGGCTTGGTACCCTTGGCCTGGTGGTCTTTGGTCCTGGGGGGCCCCTGACCTCCTGGGAGAACCTATCAGTCCCAGGCTGCAGGCAGCACGGAGAGCTTCCCCAAGCCCAGACCCTGCCATTCCACCCCCTACCCCCATCCTAGCAGCATCCAGGGCCTCTGGCCTTCCAGTCAGCTATTGGCTCTGGCAGCCAAAAGAGAAAACAGCCAGGTCCCTATTCCCAGAGGTCCTGTCTGGAGAGGCTGCTGTTCCAGGATGAGCTTGTTAGTGGACAAATTTAATTACTTCCCTGCCACCAGGCTGGAGGTTCTGTTTCTGTAGCACTCTCTTCCGAGCACCCCAAAGTTCTTTATGACATGGTCTGTGGGTCTCAAGGTAAAGGAGTGGAGACTGGAAGGATGGTGACTGGCCCCAGAGATTTCAGTTATCTCAGGGGGAGAATCCAGCCCTGTGTGCTTCCTCTGGCCCTGCCCTGCTTCTTCACTAGAGATTCCTCAGACCCAGGAATGGGCCAAATCTGGGTTTGAATGGCAGAGGATGCATTCACCCACTAAACACTTCTTGAGACCTACTGTGTGCAGGAGGCTTAACCAAAGGAATATGGAGACACAAAAATACAGCCTGTGATCTTAAAGATACCTGGCTGGGGAGACAGACACATAAGCAATTACAATACTGTGTGCTAAGTGCTTTGGCAGGGACGTCCACTAAAGCACATAGGAGGGCCACCCAAACCCAGTGTGGCCTGAGGTAGGGTGGGTTTTTTTTTTTTAAGATTTTATTTATTTATTCATGAGAGACACACAGAGAGAGGCAGAGACACAAGCCGAGGGAGAAGCAGGCTCCATGCAGGGAGCCTGATGTGGGACTCGATCCAGGGTCTCCAGAATCACGGCAGGGCTGGTTTTGAGCTGATTGTTAAGAACGTGTTAGTCAAAGGTGCCTGGGTAGCTCAGTCAAGCCTCTGCCTTCGGCTCAGGTCATGATCTTGGGGTCCTGGGATTGGGGGACCTGCTCAGGGGGGAGTCTGCTTCTCCTCCTCCCTCTGCCTGCCACTCCACCTGCTTGTGCTCGCTCGTTCGCTGTCAATTAAAAAAATGAATGAATGAATGAATGAATGAATGAATGAATAAATAAATAAATAAATAAATAAATAAATAAATAAATAAATAAAATCTTTAAAAGAAAAAAAAAAAAACAACAAATGGGCTAGCCAAGCCAAAAAAGGTTGGGGGACAAGGCTGGGTGTTCCAGAAAGAGGAAACCGCCTGGAGCAAAGGATGGGGAATTGCTTGCTGTATGTTGTCTGGAATGGGGAAGCCAGGGCCGTGAGAGATGATAGGGGCATGCAGCTAGGAGACCATGGAGGCAGACTGCCCGAACATGCATCCATCCTTTGTGGTCTTGAAAAGTCCACAAAATGGGGCCAACTGGGATCAGCCTTAGGAGATGTGGGGAGGTAAGGAGTAAATGAGATCATCAGGATGAAGTGCTTCACACAGTGCCTAGCATGCAGCAGGCAGTCTACGCATGTTTGCTGATGCTATTACCCATGCGTGGAATGATCTTGTTACTTTAACAGCTCTTATCCTCAGTTTTCTCATCTGTAAAATGGATTTTTTTTTAAAAAAGTCTAGCCAGTTGTGACCAGATCGGGGACTGCCTTAGGGACTTTGACCTCTGGGCTCCTATAGCAGGATGTAAGTGTTGGTCTTCTTCCTTTCCCTTGCTTTTCATTCTAGCAGCCCCACCTCTGGCTGAAATACTTGAAAATCGGTAGCAGCTGTTTATTTTCCTTTCTGGTCAGGGTACATTTTGCTCTATACTCACCTTCCAAAAATAGATCTCACTCCAAGTTCAGCCTGCTTCCCACTAAAGCCCAGTTGCCACAACATATTTTTAGTCTAACAATGACGTATAGATTTTTGCCTAACAAATTAGCAATGCGTTTAAAGAAAAATCCAGTGGTGGGTAAGAATACAAAGAAATGGGCACATTTATACACTGATGGTGTCATGTCTTATTTTTTATTTTTTAAATTTTATTTATTTATTCATGACAGACAGAGAGAGGCAGAGACATAGGCAGATGGAGAAGCAGGCTCCATGCAGGGAACCTGATGGGGGACTCGATCCCAGCACTCTGGGATCATGCCCTGAGCCAAAGGCAGACGCCCAACCGCTGAGCCACCCAGGTATCCCTGGTGTTGTTTTAGATGTAATATATAAGCTGCTAAAATCCTTTAGGACAGGTAACTGACAATATGTAACAAAACCCTAAAAATGTCTTTTTTTCCCCAGTAATTCTTGACTTTGATAATCAAACCCAAGGTAATAATCCTAAAGACACGTTTTTTTTTTTTAATTTTTTATTTATTTATGATAGTCACAGAGAGAGAGAGAGAGGCAGAGACACAGGCGGAGGGAGAAGCAGGCTCCATGCACCGGGAGCCTGATGTGGGATTCGATCCCGGGTCTCCAGGATCGCGCCCTGGGCCAAAGGCAGGCGCCAAACCGCTGCGCCACCCAGGGATCCCTAAAGACACGTTTTTAAAAGCTTGTTGCACAAATATATTTGTGGCTGCATAACTGATAGAAAAACATTGGAGAAAATCTATATGCTCAATCCTAAGAGAACAGTGAACTAAATTATGATAGAGCCATCTACCCAAACCTATGCCATGAGGAGCTACTTAGAGTAGTCAGATTCATAGAGACACAGAGTAGCGTGGTGGTTGCTAGGGGCTGTGGGGAAGGTGGGGATGGGGAGTTACTATGTAATGGGGACAGGGTTTCAGTTTGGGAGGATGAAAAGTTCTGGAGATGGTGGTGAGGATGGTCCAACAACGTGGATGTACTTAATGCCACTGAACTGTACCCTTAAAAATGATTATAACCGTGCATTTTATGTTATGCATATTTTTCACAATAAAAAATATGCATTGAAGGAAACTAGAAAGACATTAAAAATTCTGAAACCCAAATAGAACTTGACTGGAGTCTGGAATATGAGCTAATGAATGAGACAAAGGAAAACATTCTTCATTCATTAGTTCATTTGTATCATGGAACAAATATGTATGCACGAGGCAGTGTGCTGGGCATAGAGTGCACAGTGAGACCAGACAGATCTAGACCCATATGCTCCTCCAAATAAATCTGAACTGGGCGAACTGAAGTTCTAAGGAACCAGTTAAGCTGAGATAAAGTACCAACTAGGTCTCGAGTGCCCTGATTTTGCAGTTTGAGGCTGGGTTGCTCTGCTGGCCAGGCAGTTAGGTCCCGGGTAGATAAAGTAGGCCAGGCCATTTCCAGTGAACCCTTCTATATTGGCCCACCCCCCAAAAAAATTCCTCCTGTGGGAGATGGCATCTTCTGGCTTGCTTAGGTTTAGGTTATTGAGAGCAGGTGAGACACATGGAATAGGCAGGCATGTTAATCATCAGAGAAACACTCTGGGGGCCTTCCATATTGGTGTCCCAGCCAGCCCTATAGCCATGGGAGGACATGGTCAGTGTTTATGACCTAGCTAGAGTGAGGGAGAAGGGGTGGGGGGTGCTCTCCCACTGGCCAGAGCCTCACACTCACCAGTGCTTACTAGGAAAACGTTTTAGAACATCCTAGACTCTGGGATGGGGGGTTAAATGCAATAAAAGTAGTGCTGAATGTCATAGCTGGGAGGGACCGGGAGAGCTTGTGGAAATAGGAGTCCACGGAAGCTTATGGCTCCAGATCACCAAGGACATGTGCCAGGTACAGGGGCTGCAGAAGCTGCACAGAGAAGAGGGTTAAGTGCACAGACAGTAAACTTGGGTCTAGTTCAAGTCCTTGATCTGCCATTTAACATTTGGTCACCTCAGGCAAATTATATTTAACTAGTTCCGTGACTCAGTTTCCACATCTGCAAAGTGGGGCTGAGAATCACATCTAGCTTATGGGCTGTTATAAGGATGAAATGAGTTTGCATTTGCAAAATGTTTAAAGCAGTGCTTGGCACGTGGCAAGCACTATGCAAGTTTTTGTGACATGCAGTTCAATAAGTTATTGGCTTCACAGAGCTCACAGAGAAGGAACTCTAATATTTGAAGCCCAAACCTTAACCCCCTGGACTCGGACCTGTCAGCAGTGAAAGAAGTGGGTGTTGGGGGCTGCGGAGCCCGCAGAGGTGGGCAGCAGGTGAAGCCAGGCTGCCTGTTCTGGCTGGCCGCCCCTGCCGCTCCTGGTGGGTCCCAGGGGAGGGCATGCCAATAGCATCTGCCAAAAGCAGGCAGATGCAGATCGGGATGGAGGCAGATTAATATAATCCCTATATTAGCAGCCCTACTCACTCCCCACTCTTTCCCTTAATTGTGATGATTAGATTATTAGAGGCTCAGCTGCCAATGGCTATCCATTCTCCCCACTGCAGCATATTAAGCTGAGACTTGTAGCTATTGTTGGTAACACAAGCCTCCGAGGAACCCAGGACAGGTGCAGAGCTGGGCCCTGGGACCTTTTCAGGCAGCAGGCGAGGTCCCCAGGATTCCGGAGTTATCCAGAGCATTTAACTCAGAAACATCCGGCCTCAGTGTGCTGGCAGCAGAGTGGGGGATGGAAAGGGCAGTGGCCCCACCCTGGGCTTCTCTCTACAGAGGCCCAGCAGCAGTTTTTTCCAGCAGGGGCATGGCTGGCACTCGCTCTGCTGGCTGAACCACTGCCCCCTCCCCTGACCAAAGTGCCTAATCTTCCTGCATCTCTCCTTGGCCACCCAGCTGGCTTACCCACATCCCTCTCAGGTGGTGCAGAGGGCTAAGCCAGCCCAGTAGAGCTTGGGTGACTGCGGAGCCAGTAAGGAGCTGTGGTCAATGATGAAGTTTTGGAATATAAGTGAGGTTTGGTGGGGTGAGGTCCAGAGCCGACGACTAAGAAAGAATTCTTGAGATGCCTTTGGTGCAAAATGGTGGTTTTATTAAAGCCCAGGGACAGGACCCGTGGGCAGGAAGAGCTGCTGCCCCGGGCCCATAAATGGTGGCTGATTATATACCTGGGGGTTGGGAGGGGTTTGAGGAGAGCTACTAAGGAATTTGGGAGCAAGGTTTCCAGGACCTTGAGGGGGCTGGCTATTGTTGGGGTAGGTCACTTATTACCGTCTAATAAAACCTTAGTCATGAGACCCTTCAAATGTCTATCGGTGGGCCATGTGTTGGGGGATGATCACCAACACATATCTTGGAGGGCACAGATAAAAGAAATTTCTAAAGGAATTTTTATATGTAAAGTTGACTTACAGGCTCCTGGGGGTCAGGCAAGGATTGCCTTCTGCCCTTAACAAAGTGTGAACATTGAGGCAGTTGAGTCCCTAAAGGAAGGTCCCTTTGCCTGTTTCCAGGGCTTGTCAGAGTGCTTTGTCCTCAGCTGTTCCTCTGTTCCCCCATCAGTCCAGGTGAGGTAGGTGTGGCCATGACCCTGCCTGGATGTCTGGGGTCAGGGGTGAGGTTGAGTGAATGAACATTTGTCGAAACCCGACCATGGTTAGGTAGCATGTTAGGAGCTCGGCCTGTGTTATTTTCTTCAATCTTCCCATCAGCCTTTCTAACAGCACATCACTTAACCCATTTTACAGAAGAAACTGAAGCTCAGAGAATCACAGTGACTGGCTCAGGATGCCTGGGTGGCTCAGCAGTTGAGCGTCTGCCTTTGGCTCAGGTCATGATGCTGGGATCCTGGGATGGAGTCCCACATTGGGCTCCCTGCAGGGAGCCTGCTTCTCCCTCTGCCTGTGTCTCTCATGAATGAATGAATGAATGAATGAATGAATAATAAATAAATAAAATCTTTAAAAAACAAACAAAGTGACTGGCTCAAGGTCACTCAGCTAGGAAGGGGGCAGAGCTGGGTTTGAACTCAAGTCTTGTATATTGTAGGTGAGAAAAACCCCATTTTGTAGATTGGTGGTGGCAGAGTCTTCTAGATCTTTGCAGATGTCAGGCCTGCATGTCCCAACCTAGTTCTGTGCAGGCATTGAGGATCCTTGATGAGCTAAAGGCTTCCCATGCACTTGAGCCCAGGAGACTGGAACCTGCCTTGGGTGAGGGCCACTGGCCTGGGCTCTAGGGTGGGCAATAGTCGTGGGCTACCGAGAAAAGTTCCTGGCCCCCCTGGTCTGGGCTTCAGCTCTGGCTCCCGGTGTGCTCCCCAGCCCCCTTCTGTACTGATGTGCTGTGGCTGAAGCCCTCATCCCTTTCTGCCTGGGTGGGGCCCGGGGGGGGTGCTCTGGTGGTCCCAGGGTCCTGTTGCTGGCTGGTGCCTGGTACTCCCCCACCACTCGTGTTGCCATCCTGTCTCCTGGCTGGCCTTATGCAAGCCATGGTCATGAGAAGCTCTTGAAGCAAGTGCAGAAGGGGAGAGTGGCCAATAAAAGTCAAGTGAAAACTCAATAAATCAAAAGTATTAAATATTATGAAAATGGATTTCATACACCCACAAACAAATGGATGTATAATGTGAGCATTTTTCAGTTCAACTGAAAATATTAAGTGAATTAGGTGTTAACAGTTACAAAAAACGATTGCAGGCCTTCGTGGTTGGCGCCTATGAATTCTGGGTCCTTCTGGGGGCCTGCTCAATGGCTGGCTTGTGTCCAAGCAGTCAGGATGGGCAATATCCCAGGCACAGTGTTGCTGAATGCTTGTACTGGGAATGTCACAGAAATCTCATGGTGAGGATTTGTCTCTGCACAGAGCTATGCCTAGTGCTCTTTTGACATGTGGCCCCTCTATTTTCTGAGAAGACTGGAAGCAGGAGGGAACATAAATGTCTCCAAGGCCTGCCCTCCAGCCCCACGAGAGGGGTCCCATTCTTTCTCATGCTGTGCAGAGCTCACGCTTTCCCTGCTCCCTTTCCTCACAGCCCCCCATCAATTCAGCATCTTCTCTGAGAGCTGCCTCAGGGCCTGGTGCACTGGTAGGCCAAGTTGTCATCTCTGAGCTCACGCTGGGAGAGCTGCAGGTGACTTCTGCACCTCAGACAGGATCTCCCACAGGATCTAATCCAAAGCTAGAGCTGGGCTCCTGCTCCAGTGGGTGGGAGGTTGGGGAGGGCGGGGGGCACAGCTTTGGCCAGCCTCCTCAGCCCTAGACCCCAAGACTGGGTCTCTTTTGTCACTGGAGCTAGCCCTGTTCTTATTGCTATTATTATTTTGATTGGTTTGTGCCTCTTTCTCTGCCACCCCCAACCCCCGACCATGTCTCAGAAAACTGCAGGGACCCAGGGCCCAACTCCCCACTCAAGGGGCCTGTAGTACTGAATGTCCCTTGGTTTCCCCTCCCTTCCTCCAGGGGTGCTGCTCCAGGCCTCTGCCATTCAGACCGAAATCCCACCAGCTCAACTGGCCCACCAAGCTTCACCCTGCTCCTGCCCCCTGACCTCTATCCATTGCTCCCCGGCCTGAACTTCCAGATGCAGTGGGGTAGCCACCCAGCATGATTGTGGTGAGAGTCCACTCCTCCCTGGGAGGACATAGCCTGGGAAGAGGTGGGTGTAGGCCTGGAATCCTGCTGATTAGCTGTGGGTCACGTGGTAAAGCACATCCTTCTGAGCCTTATATTTTTTGCATCTGTAAAATGGAGATAGCACCTGGTCAAAGGTGTAGACTAAATGAGAGAGTGAGTTGTACGCTGCCTAAACCGGCACCTGGCACACAGTGGGCCTGCCTCCGTCCTACTTCTCCGCTTCTTCCTCCTTCTGGCTAATTTGTGTTCTTCGCATCTGGTTGGGGCAGGGATGTGATGGGCCTGTGAGCCATCCAGCCCCAGGGAGGTCTGATCCTGGCCGGAGCTGCTGTCACCTCAGCCTCACCTGTGTTACCTGAGGCATTAGGCCTCAGTTCCTGCTCCTAAGAAATGATGTTTCTGGATCTACACAGCTTCTGTGGCTCTTGATGCATCCTGAGACTTGGCGAATGAGTCACAGCAAGCTGATACTCACAGAAATGAGAGGAGCCGGCACTGTGATCTTGGTATGATCATGAGCATTAGGAGCTTCTCTGGGGAAACTTGGAAATGCATCAGAGAGCTGCCCCCAGGCCCTGCTCCCAACAGTTGGGATTCCAGTACAAAGGGTCTTTGTTAATTTTCCCTCAGTTTCCACACACCTGCTGCTCCTGAGCTCTTCTAGTGGCACCAGAGGGAGGTCTCCTGGGAAAGGAGCCTTTCTGGGGAAGAGGACCTGGCCCCACATTCCAGGAACTGTCCCCAGAGCAGCCCCTTGGTCACCATGACTGCTGGCTGGGTTCCAAATGGGGGTGCCCAGAGGAAGAGGAAGAAACCTCCTGTTTCTCCTACAGCACAATTAACAATTGCTTCCGATTGTCAAGCTCTATGTGCCAAACAATGGCAAGCACGATGTGTGCATACATTATTTGTCTTAATCCTCCTAGCAGCCCTGGCTGTGCCTGAGCGCTCTCCCCATTTTACAGACTGCAAAAGTAAAACACAAGAAAGATAACTTACTGTGCGGCTGAACTAAGATTCAAGCCCAGCTTCCTCTCCGTGAGTCATCCACCCGGAACTATGGTCTTTCCTGCCACCGGTGAGGAGAGCAGGGCAAAGTATGTGTGAGTTGGGGTCTGGTCAGGGAGAGAGGGTTGACACAACCAGGGCAGGGGGGCTGATGGAAACTGGCAAGGAGGGTCTAAACTCCCCTGAAGGGGCATGGAGAAGAGCCATCCCTGGGCCCTGGGGAGAGCTGTGGCCTCACTAGAGGAGTGTCACCATAACCCTCAGGCCCAGCAGGAGGCACGGAGAGTAGAATGGATAAGGACTGTGCCATCTGTGTCCAGCCAGTCTCCATCAGCCGACCCCACAGAGGCTGGAGGTCCAGCGAGCCTGGCTGCTGCCACCTTAGTGATCAGTCTTCCAGGCACTGGGCACAGAGCAGGGGAGAGAGTCAGAGGGTGTGGTGGAGAGAGTGAGGGAGACTAATCAGTGCTGGGAACTTCTGGAACTTTCTGAGAAACGTATACTGCTTGATGTTCCAAGAAAAGGGTGGGCTCGGGAAGCAGACAGTGTGGTTTGGCTGGTATCCAGGGCAGCAGGCTTCACTTGCTGTCCTGGATGCTATAGCCCGAGGAGAGGGTCCCTGAGGGGAAGAACAGAGGCCTGCCTGTATAGAGAGGGGAGCCAGGTAAAGAGAGGAGGAGTTGGAGGAAGATGGACATCTGCAGGAAGGAGGAAGGGGAGAGAGGGAGCAGCAAAGGCAAACCCACCCAGGACGAGCACCTACATGTGTCTCACCTGCAGGAACACTTGCTGCCAACAGTCACTCTTTCTGCTTTACATTCTGACTGCAAGGCCTGTCCCTGCTGTCATCATGGATGCTACTCTCTGTGGGCTGCCTGGCCCATGAGAGCTGGCTTTCTGTATAAGGAGGGAGCAGGGGGCCATGCCAGTCATGAGCTGCCTCCTCCAGGTAGTCCTCCAGCTGACCATAGCCCTGCCCTCCTGAGCTTCTGTTCTCATGCCATTAGCATTACTAATATGCCTCCGTCTATGGCCTCCAGAATGTAAACTCCCTAGGAAGGGGTACATGTTTGATTCGTTAATATAACCCTCATACCAGGGAATAAGGGAGCCACAGGGTGTGGAGTGCTCAATGGAGAGATGCTCTATAATCCCTACCCCCCTGTGCTCAGCTTCAGAAAAGAGAGCTCAATGACCCAACCAATAATATAGTCCTTTTCTGTCTGTTGGGCAGGCCAGCCAGTAATGCCAGCTGCCTCTGGCCCCAGGACCCCTCCTGTAAGGCCCTGCCTCTTATCAATTAGCTGCTGGCTGGCAGGGGTGGCTCTCATGACTGTTTCTTTGTTCCCCCTCATCCAGCAGCTGATGGGGAGTAGGAGCAGGGGCACGGTGGTGACCTGCTTGGCATCCTTGCTGGCTGTGTGTATACAGATGGGATACAGCGCAGCCCTGAGGCCTGAAATGGCACTCGAGGGCTGTGGGAAGAGTAGCTGAGGCCTTACCCATCACACCTATGGACTACTCGGCCTCCCTGGCAGCTTACACAACAGATTTCAGCTTTCAGAGAGATCACTGCATTCTATTTTCTGCTTTCAGAGAGACACTGGGGCCCTGGAATGGAGTCCTGATTGGACCAACTTCCAGGGGATGTGTCTCTCCCTCTGCTAGCTAGCTGCTGGCCCCAGTGTCTTTTATGCCTGAAGGTGTGGGGTTGAATGGAGCCTGAATCTGTGCCAGGTGAATTGGAGGCTGGGCCCATTTCTAGGGCACTGGAGCAGGGAGCAGGGCTCAGCTGCTGGGTGAGCCACTCCTCAACGCATCCAAATCCGTGTCCTAGAAAAGAGGAAAGAGATGATCTTTGGGGCCTTGATCTCTCTCACCTTCCCCTCTCAGCTGTCCCCAGTCTCTCACGGGTGTCATGGAATTCAGGACCTGGTTGGAGAGACAAACAGGCAAGGGGAGATGGCTGAGAGAAGGGCCCAGCTCCCCACTGCCTCCATCCAGGTCCCCCCACCCCCGCCCCAGGCATCTCTCCTGTGTCCCAGTTGCTCTGCCATCGTATTTCTCTCTCTGCTCAGTGCCACGGGCCTCGGCTGCCTGGAGCAGCCCCTGCCTGCTCATCCATCATCCTGGCTGCTGGGCGGCCAAGTACATCTCTAGGAGAAACCTTCCTGCCCTAGGCCTCCAAGGAGATGGGCTCAGCTGTCAGAGAAGAGAGGTGTTTCCGAAGGGGTCAGTCAGAGTGCGGGGCCCTGCAGGATTGATAGGCTATGAATTATGGATGTCATGTCCTACTGGGTCCCCGGGCTCCAGAGCCCAAGGAGGGGTGTCCCTGCCTCCTTCTTTCCCTGGGTGGGCCCCTTCTCCCTGGCATGGCTTTAGCATGCACCTATTTGCCAGTTGGTGCATTTCTTATTAACATTACTTGGTTGCTTTCTTAATGGGTGGGGATTTTGTGCCTTCCCTCCTTCGCCCCACTCCCCACCCCAGCTCTCTGAGAAGGAGGGTCCTGCCTAGAAGCCTGGACCGCCAACCAGTGCTCAGTGTGGAGCCGCCCCTGGGATCGGTGATGGGTGGCGGATGGAAGACCGGGGATGACGAGAGAGGCGGCCGTGAGCCGACCGCTGGCCTGGCGTCCAGGGCCCCGCAGAGCCCACCGCAGGCGCCGCCACCCTGGCTCTCCCGGGAGGCCTGGCCTGGCTCCTTCCTCTTCCCGCCGGCTCCTTCCTTCCCTATAGGGTCACAGGCCCCTGCGGCTCTGCTCGGCGCTCCGGTGTGGCTTCTGCTCGCACCCCCGGGGCCATCCCGGGCCTGTGCCTGTCCAGCGGCCCCTCCTGGAGGCTGCTCGCCCTCTGCGCAGGGCCCCATCCCACAATCTATCGCGGGGCCGGCCGGCTCACCACCCACACCTGTCTCCCACTTCCCCCCCGCATCCGCCCCCAAGCCGGCTCCCCGCCCAAAACTGCCTGGCACGGGACTCCCCAAATACCGGGCGGCCCTTTCCGCGATCCCCGATCCCCATCCCCGATCCCCGGGGCGAAGCCGGCCTCTCCCAGCCCTTCTCCTGCGCCGGCTCAGCCCTGCGCACCCGCACGCACTGCCGCAGCCTCGCCCCGCGCCCCGCGCCCCGCGCCCCGCGCCCCGCGCCCCGCGCCCCGCGCCCCGCGCCCCGCGCCCCGCGCCCCGCGCCCCGCGCCCCTGGCTGTGCCGAGCCCCGCCGCGGCCTGGAAGGCCTGTCGCCCACCTGCCCTTCATCCCCCCCAGCACCCTTACTGGCCCCAGGTCTCGCCTCCGGCACCTTCCCTACCACCCCAACTTCAGCGCCTTCGGGTCGCTCGCCACGGGAGCCCCGAGCCCTCCGCCGCCGTTAGCCCTTTGTATTTTAATGGTTTGTTCCCATCCACGCGCCCCCAGCGCCCGGAGTCCCGCACCTGAAAGGGAAGGCTCCAAATCCCTGCCTGAGGGGATGAATGGAAGGAGGGAGTGACCGGGCGTGGGTAGCCCCGCGGGTAGGCCCGTGGGCAAAGGCTCACGGTGAGGGGGAAGGGGACTGGGCACCCGGGGCAGGGGAGACGAGCAGCTGGAGGAGGGAAATGAGAAAATGGGGCCCTATTCAGTCCCGGGGGTAATAATGCTTTGAGTATACAAGACACCCGCTCCCCAGCTGTCCCTGTCAGCGCCTTCGCAAAGGGAGGAAAATAAGCCTGTTTTCCTTCTGCCCGAGCCTGACTCGGTGAGGAATCTTCTCAGCTTCCCGGGAGGGGCAGTGGTTCCGACCGTGGGGAGGAGGCCGGAGGGGAAGGGTGGGGGGGGTGGAGGGAGAAGGAAGGAGAGAGACGGATGGGGGAGGAGAGGAAGGGAAAGCTCTGGTTCTGTGCCCTGATTGCTAATGTGGTGGAGCGCAGCGGGCTCTGGAGGGAAGCGTTCCTTGTGCGGGAGAAAGCGGCCTGTGTTAAAGAAGCCCTCCCCGGCTGGTGCAGGAGCAAGACGGAAGGTGCCAGGAAAGAGAGGGTGGAGGGGTTTGGAGACTGGCCCTGAGGCAGCAAGGTGGAAGGACAGAGGGCCGGCCACTCCAGGCCCTCTCACCAGCGGTCAGGGCTCTGCTGTCCCTCTCCCTGGGACCTGTTCTCCCACTAAAATCACAAGTGTGACCTCCTTGCGGGGGTGGTGTTTACATGGTCACTGGGGCCTTTCCTCTGCCTTGTGGGGCGGGGTGTTTGTGTGCATCCCGCCCAGTCCCAGCATGGACAGATTGGCCACTTATGGAAGCTTCTGGGAGTTCCTGTGCCTGAGAAAGGAGCAGTTCGGTGGAGGTGGCTGGGTCTGAGCAGTGTGCAGACACGGTGGGGAGTGAGTGGGCGTGCCCACCCCCCACTCTAAAGGGAAGCAGAGTGGTCTGAGCAGAGGGAGAGGTAGCTGTTCCTGGGGTGTCTTGGGGGCGCTGCACACTGGTTGATGCTGAGACTCACTAGGGGACCTCAGCCCTAAGCCCCACCTTTTCACATCTCTGTCAAGAAAACAAAAGGACACGTGGCATCTCGTGGCATCTCGGAGTCCCAGATTGTACCTTGGGGATCATCTAAACCAATTCTGTCATGGCCAGAGGGGGTGCATAGAGAAGCCACTTGCCTGAGGCTACACAGCAGGTGAAAGTAGCAGCAGGGAGGCTTCTCACCGGGTTTCTGTCTCCATGGCACCAGCCCAGGGGCCTCTGCTTCTCCTGAGCACACCTCAAGCTACAGACAAACCCAAAAGGAACCGATGTCTGACCCTGACAGGTCTGAGACATAGTGGAACTCTTGGTGTAAAGTCCTCTTGAGCCAAGGAGCAAGGGGAGATGATACTTCAGGGGCCCAGCCTGTCATGGATCATGGTCCTGACAATACCACCGCCCCCTGGGAGCCACTCAGTCCCTGCCCTCTATGCTCTAGGCTGGCAGGCTTTCCTGCGGTCATTCCTTGCTCAGCCCGAGTGTCTCCCTTCTTCCTCCACTTCAGTTCCGCATCTCCACCCATCACCCTACCCAGGACTCAGAACCAAGCAGTGGCTTCTTCCTCCTTAAAGGGTTACACTGGCTCTGGTCACTGTCACCTTCCCGTTCGTGAATCACACTTTCTCTCCTTCCCTGATTGTAGCCTCACGAATAGAGACACTAGGGGGGGAAGGTGTTCTCCTTGGAGAAGGACAGGGTGCTTCCAGTCAGATCGCATAGAACCTTCACATTTGGGGCTGCCCTGCCTTCTGCCACACCTCCCACTCTGCACTGGCTGTTCCACTGGCTCTCCTCTGTCCTCACACTTGCCCTGCTTGTTTCTTTCTGCGCAGGGCCTCACTCCCCCTCTTCCCTCTGCCTGGAAAGTGGTCTTCTCACTTTTTGCATGGCTGCTGCCCGCTGGTTGTGGAGGCCAGGGCTCATTGGTCACCACCTCTGAGAGGCCCTCCTTGACTACCTTTTCTAATATCGCTGGCCTCTACCACCAGTCTCTCCACATCACCTTAGTTCTGTTGTCTTCTAGTACCTGTCTGTGCTCGAATCATATCGTTTATGTTATTGTTTGTTTATTCCATTACTGCCTGTCTCCCCCACTGAGAACAGGGACCTTGTTTATCTTTATTATGATGTCTCTGGTGCTTGGCATTTAATAAAAGGTTGCTGTTCAAAGAGTCAATGAAGGATTCTAGAGACAGTCAACATTGAGGCAGGGCCTGGATCTATGTAAATCTCTGTCGTTGGACCTTGAAGACTCAGGGTTTCCTCTTCCACTCTGCTCAGTTGAGGCTAAGGACCCATGTGAGCCCGGATGGAGAAGTAAGGGATCCCCATCAGTCAGCTTCCGTGATGGAGGAGCTGTGGCTGCTGGTTCTTTGGGGGGGGGGGGTGCTCTCCAGCATTGATGATTCTGCTTCTCTGCAGGCTGTCCTAGATGGTACTGAGAAAGCCCACCCACCAGGCCTTACCCTGGGACCTGGGAGTGGGATGGTGGGGCTTGGTTTGGCAGTGGCTCAAAGAAACAAACACACACACACACACACACACACACACACACACACACACTTTCCCCTTCCCATTCCTCTTCCAGGATTCCAGGAATGAGTGAGCAGTTCCTCAGCTCCAAAAAGGAGCCCCTTGTCTCCCAAGCTACAGTGTGCAGGAATGTGGAAGGTAGCAGAGAGACAGGGAGGGGCCACTGCTCCTGGGGTTCCTAGTTACCCTAGGGAAAATACCAAAGCTCCTGGGGAGCTCAAACCCCAGCAGGAACATACCTCCTGGGGCTTGTTGGGATTCTGTTTACCAACAAGCGGGAAGGAGCCTATTGTGCTTAGGGTAGAAGGAACGGAAAGAAATCAGTGAATAGGAGCTCAGAAGCCAAAAACTAGGCTCAGAGACAATAGATAGGAAGGGAGGGGGTGTGGGAAGATCTACCCTGGAAAGGCTTGGAAGAGAAATCCAGGTGTGCCTGTGCCCCTATTTTGGGAATGTTAGGAGAAGGAGGGGGCAGAAAATGAGACGTTTACAGTCCGCTCTAGTGGGCCTGCCTCTCCCGTGCCTCGGAGCTGGCCCGCCACTGTGTTTATTGGGCGTGTTGTGTGTGCAAGGCTCCTGGAGGAAATGTGAGGTGCTAGTGTTTTAGCAGCTATGCCAGACACCCAGCACCAGTCCAAGAGGGCCGAGGGCTTTGCAGTTTTTCTATTCTGCTTCTTACTTATGTGACCTTGAACAAAGCATTTAACCCCTCTGGGCTCTTCTACAAAATGGGCAGTACTTTCTAGAGGTACTATGGAAAACTGGATACGGTAATCCATGCAGTGCAGGCCTGTGGCACCCTGTCCTGGAGGTGATGGCTGGGGAGCTTTCCAAGGACCTCTGGATGCTACTTAAAATCAGGAGAGACTTGATTCCTTCCTCACGAAGTAAGGTCCTGCCTGGACACAGGGGCTTAGACCAAAGGACTCTGAGGACACTCAGGGCCTTTGGTATATTGAATTTTCCCCAGCTTTCCATCTTTCTCTACCTCCCACTACCTCTGCAGGGATGATGATATGCTGACTTTAAGGAAGACCCTATTTTCAGTCCAACTTGTTCAAAGGAGTAGCATCTACATTGGCAAGGTGATTTTAACCCAAGTATATAGATGATCTGAGAGACCTGAATCCCTAAAGACTACATTTTTTTTCTTCCTCTGCAGAGTGCTTTAGCTTGAAACATCTGAGTAACTGCTTAATACCTTCCTACTCGGCAGAACGTTTCAGCTTGGGGGCTCTTTGCAGCTTTCCGCCTGGTATTTTTCAAGATTACCCAGAGCCATGGACCTCTGGCAGGCACAGCCAGTGGTCCCACCTCTCCTACGTCCACCCCATTCCCCCCTGTTTCCCACTACACCCCGTGCTCTCCTCTGAAGGCCAAGACCCACCTGTCATTGCTTATCCCTAAAGTTCAAACCTACCATCCTGTCTGTCTCCAGGACACAGTCCCCTGGGGATTTCTTAGATTCCCCAAAAGAAGCGCCAGGCTCCAGGAGGCTGGCCCTGGGATAAAGGGGCCCCTCTGAGCAGGGAACACCCCTCCTGAGCATGTACCTTGTGATCCTTTGGTGGGGTATGTTGATTACATGTAAAGTATGGTTCAAGGTCTGTTGCCTCTTGTGTCAAGGTAGGTCAGGATAGGTATCCTCATCAAAGGTTCCTGGGCCCAAGTGGAAAGTTTGGATTGATCCTTCTTTTGCAGGGACCAGAGATGGTCACAGGCAGGCTTGCAGCTAAGCTGGCTTTTAGGGTCAGAGTGCAGTTGATTTGGGATGAGACACCTTGACTTGGAGAGACAGGACATGTCCTGTGCTGTCTGTACTCTCTGGCCTTGCTTCCCTTCCTTTTACCTCTGGCATCTCTTTGGCACTGTTGTTCTATGTTGCAGGGAACAGTAGCGGGGGAGTCTGCTCTTTTTTTTCAGAATACACATGGTGGGGGGTGGGGACAGATACAACACCCTCAGCCGTGCTTTGGGCAGGGGAACTGGGACCCAAGAAGCTCCAAGGGAAGTTGGACAGAGTAAGGTGCTGGTATGACCTGCCACATGCTACACAGCACATATGGGCCTGGGGCTGCAGACTCTCATCCTAGTACTCACTCCTTTGTGTCACAGTCCCTCTGCAGGTGCACTTCCTCCCATGTATGAACCATGTGTTAGACATACACTAAAGACCAGGATTCTGGGAGACAGGGTTTGGACCTTCCTGCCGGGAGAAGGCTAGATAGAAGCTGTTTGTTCCGGTGTCTAGGGTACAGAAGGGGACAAAGAAGGAAGACAGAGGACTTGCAGGGAGAGGAAAGAAGGGAAAGCGTGCTCCGGGTGTATGCTCAGGAGGGGTGTGCTCTTGCATGTCCAGGGCCACAGGTTTGGCCCCGTCTGGGAGGGATGCACAGAATGGTGTAAAGACAAGGAGGCATGAGTTTGGAGAGTTCATTAAAGTGAAGCAGCAAGAAGGTGGTCCCTTGGCTGCTTTGTCACCCCTGGAGGAGAAGGGAGTCACAGGAGAGGTGGAGAAAAAGCCACATCCTGCGTCTATAAGAGCCCCTGGCTCAGGCTGGCAGCCACCGAGGAGGGGACAAGTGAGAATAGACGGTGGCTGCCCCCCAGGAAGGTGAAGCTGGCCCAGCCCAGAGACAACCTTGAGAGAGAGCAGGCACAGGACTGAGTGTCGCCTGGGGGAGGGAGGAGGCGAGGAGGGAGGAGAGCTCCAGACAGTTGGGGGTGGGGCAGAGCCCTGTCTACCTCCCGTCTGCCCAGTCTGCCTCCCTCCCTCTGGCCAGAGCCACAAGGACGCAGACCATGGGGTGCTGGGCTGCCCACGGCCTGCGGGGTGGGGGCGAGATGGGGGCAGCGCGTCCTTGAGCCCTGGGGCTTTCCTGAGCTCAGATCCTCAGAAGCCACTGCCCCTCAGTACTTCATGCCCTCCATCAGAAGCCAGGCTCTGCTGGCCTTGAGGCAGGCTCAGGACCCAGGTCTGTGGACTGCTCCCATCTTTTCAACCCCAGATGCTCTCCCCACTCCTTGCTGGTTTAGGAGCCCCTGGGGGCTGGGGAGGGAAGGGGCTCATCCTTTGCTCCAGCAGCTGGGGATGAGATTTCCATTTCTCATGCAGGAGTTCCCAAGAAATGATGGTGTTCTCTCCCCACCCTCAATCTTGTTTTTTCTTTTTCTTTTTAAAACTTTATTTATTTAAGTAATCTCTTTACTCCACGTGGGGCTCGAACACACCACCCAGAGATCAAAAGTCTCAAGCTCTTGCGCCTGAGCCAGCCAGGTGCCCCCAGTCTTGTCTTCCTACATGTTAAGTCATCTTTCTCTTGAACAAGTCACTGAGCCTCCCATATTCTATCTGGAAAGTACAAATAATAATAATACCTTCCTCACCGAGTTGGTGGGACTATAAATTAGATCCCATATGTAAAAGAGCTCTCAGTAGACTGCAAATCCACAGCACAAGCAGAAGAGATTATTATTCAGGGAGGAGACTGAGGGAAAAGGCTGGAGGAAGAATGCCTGGGTAGCGGTCAGGGGAGGAGCAAGCACTCCCTGGTGCCCTCCATTCCCCATCAGTCCCCTCTGGCCCTGGCCTTGCTGTGGAGCTGAGGACAGGCAGGCAGAGGCAGTCCCGATGCAGGTGTCCCCTACCTCCTCCCAGGATCCTTACAGAACAGGGCAGGGCAGAAGTCTGAAGGCCCTGGGGTGATGAAGACGGAAGAGGTGCTTCTCCCTACAGGGCTGGCAGGATGGCCACCAGAGCAAGGTTGAGCACAGGTACGATGGCCACTCACAAGCCAGGTGAGTTGAGGCTTGGAAAGTCCTGCTGTTGGAAGGGGTGGGTTTTAAGCCAACCTCACTGGCAGTGAGGCAGTCATCGTGCCTAAATACCGTCTCTCCCCACCAGGGTCTCTTCCCAAGACTCCCATCCACTCTCACTCTTTGTCATTCAGCAGAACAGCAGAGCCTTGCTCTGGATAAAGAGGTGCTCTCCTCTCTCTGGCCAGGAGCCTAACCCTACCTGCTTTAGGCCCCTGAGAAGTCAGAGGCCTAGATCCTTCTTGTTAGGATGCAACAGCTGCTGGGAGCAGCCTTGGATTTCTCTCCTGGCCCATCCCCTCTCTAGATTCCGGAGGAGCCTGGGGACAGACTTCAGGGAGGCAGCCAACATTCTTTCTATTCCTTGGGTTTCCCTAGCCCCACACTGGAGATTAGCGAGGAGACAGCTGCACAGGCAGCAGGTCCCCAGGGAGATCCTGCCCTGAGTAGGAACCTCAGGGAAACAGCCATCAGGAGCTGCCTTCTGCCACTGTCTTTGAAAACAGCGCCTGTGCCTGCCTGTCTGAGTGAAGTATAAGAGCAGGACTTGGGACCCTGTGTCAAGAGGGACCCGGTTTTGAATCCTGGCTCTGCCACTTAACTGCTCTGTTCATATGGGCCACTGCCTTTCTGTAAGCCTGCTGCCTCTTGCCTCGTCTGCAGCGTGGGATAAAACATCCCTACTTTCTAGGGTTGTTCTTGGGATCCAATGAGTTGATGTGCATAATAGCTTCTATTATGGTATCGGGCAAATTCCAGGAGTCCAGGAATTATCAGCCCCTTCTCTGCCCTACAGTGGGGGGTCAGATGACTTTCTCTGTCAACACAGATTAACCTAGGGGCACGTGGGTATGATGTGCTTTCTTGCACCCAGGAGCTCTAGTTCTAGAAAATTTTCTGGGTTTTTTTTCATCACAGGGTTCCTTGCAGTTGGGGATCTTGAGGCTTTCAGTGGTTGCATGCCTAGGCCTTGTCATAATCCAATAAAGCCAGGATGTGGAGGAAGATAGGACTTGCAGATGAGAGAGAGAGAGAGCCCTCCTAGTGTAGCAAGCTCCTTGGAAGACAGGAAGAGGAAGGGCCAGAACTTTGCTGTTCTGAAATTCTACTGTTCTCTGCTGTTCGGAAAAGTGAGAAGCTATTGGCTCACTGTTTGCCCAGCCCCAGGTGTGCCGAATCCCTGGATCTCTAGGAGAGAGGGAACAGGCAGTGCGAGACCAACTGGGACACCCCTCACCTTTAAGACATCCCACTCCATTTTTGGTCTGTGGGTTGCATCTCCATCCAAACCTCAGCTAGCCATGTGAGCTCTGGTAAGTGCTTTTATCTTCTGGGGTTCTTGATTTCTTCATCTCAGGAATGTGACTAATAATCCCTGATTTTTCTGCTTCCGGGACTATCTTGAGTATCCGAAGTCCTTGGAGAGGTACTAGACATGCAGGGGACGCCGGCAAGTGCAATAGCTTCCATGTGGGCCTCAGGACGTATACCTGCCCCCTGTCCCAGACTTGGGGAACCAACCCCTCCCCCCCACCTTGAGTGATTGCCTTGGCAACAGAGTGCCTGGCTAACTAACTCTTATTTCTCCCTCAGGTTTTAGCTTAGATGATCTGCTGGAAAATCAGACTGGGTCTCCCTGCTATAAGCTCTCATAGCGTTTGGTAGATTCCTCTTATTGTCTGTGTCATGAGCTGTACAGAGTGGTTGTGTGACTGTTTTTTGCACATGTATTTCCTGTGCCAGACTCTAAGCTCCATGAGGAAAAGTATGTCATTGTTGTGCCCAAGATTGCAAATCCGAGAAAACCACCAAGGAGCCGACACCGATGCAAGTACATGAGTTTATTAACAAGCTCGAGCGTGGGTCCAAGTATACCCGACATAGCAGAGCAGGGACTTGGACCCTGAGGTGGGTTACAGCTGGGTTTTTATGGGCTGGTCTAGGGGTAAGATGGGGTTTTTCAGTAAGGGTAGGGGGGTGAGAATCTCCAGTAAAGAGGTCTCACAAGCTCTTGCTTCCTTATTCTGATAAGGGCATGCTTTGTGATTTTGCCTGTAGCCGGGGTAAGGTTCAGTTCAGTACCTGGTCACAGTGGCCTGGTCACAGTGGCCTGAGATGGCTGCCAAAGCTACAATGGCTGTACTTGTGCCAATGTTAAACTTGAATGGCCCTAATTTTCTCGGCCTCCACATCATCTTACCACCAGCATATAACACAGTGCCTGGCACATGGCAAGCAGGTGCTCAACAAAATTGCCCGCCTCAACCCTCTTCTATGCTTCAGCCAACGCCTGATGCCAAGCTCCCATCTATTACATCCCCCTTACCCAACATCTCCTTATAAGGAGAAGGGTGACATCTCTCCTCTCCTTATAATTCAAGGAACAAGTCACCTAGATCATAGTTGGCCTTCTTCCCATCTCCCATCACAGCAGGCCTCGCCCAGAAGCCAAGGGTGCAAGCGAGTAATCGCTTTATTTGTCTTTGCGCACGGCTGCCCTCTGGTGGTTAACCATGGACGAGAGCGCGGTAAGGATAGAAACCCTCTGGTTGGTTGGAGCCACACTGGGCGGCTGTCCAGTGAGCCAGGAACAGGTAAGGGCTACACAGAGGGCATCCAGGTCAAGATTCCTGTCAGTCTCCATCCTGATGAATGGCTCCCTCCAAATCTAACAGGAAGCCCTTAACTTAGAAGAGCAAGAAAATAAAGCAAGCCCCGTGGAAACCACAACCCACCCCTAGTGGGTGAAATAGCTCCTCAGTGGTGCGCTGGCAAAACTTAACAACCAGCTCTCCCTCTCTCTCTCTCCACCCTCCTCTCTCCCCCCTCCCTCTCCCCCCCCCTTCTCGAAGGATCCCAGTGTGTAGTGTTTACTGATAACCGTGCTGCAAATACTCCCACCATGGCCAATTTCAAACTACCAAGGTGATGTCACCGAGAGTGTCATTGGGGAGCGATGAGCACAAAGGGCATGTCATTATATAGTATGTCATAGACATAAGTTCAAGAACATGGTTACTAGTAAAATAATTGGGAAGTAATGAGTCTGAGTATTTATTACATTTATTTTCAACATCATATATTTAAATGCAAGCTTATAATTTAATCTTTAATAAAAGCTGTGTTTAATGACTGGCGTATAAAATTCTGGAAGATGTAATAATTGGTTCTGGAAGCCTTGTAGTAAGAGCTGGCTAAAGCATGCCACTGCTTCTCCCGCTTCCTCCTTTTCTTCTCCTCTTCCTCTTCTATGACTTCCTGACATTCTGTGTGGGTAGGAGGGATGGGGAATATGGGAATGAGCTTTGCTGCAGATGCTACTTTTCTCTGAGTCAGGAGCCGTAAGGTTTTCCTTAACAGGAAAGAGGATGAAAAATGCAAATTTGGTTACTGAAGGACATTCTGCACATGCACACGTGTGTATTTCTACGTGTGTGTGTATCTGTGCATCGGTGTGTCTGTGTACATGTATGTGTCTGTGTGTCTATGCGTGTATGTCTGTCTCTGTGTATATGTATATATGTCTATATGTCTGTGTATATGTACATGTCTGTGGATGTATATCTGTGTGTATATGTGTGTGCATGTGTGTGTGTGCTCGGGTGTAGCAGGTGGAGGAAGGGAGTGGGGGTGAGTTTTGCAGTTGGCTCCGGAGGCTGATTCCCCTGTGAACAAAGGACACCCTGTGGAGGTGGAGGCAGTCTGTGCCTTTGGCAGGTGGTGAGGCCCCTTGCCGGGGAGTGGGGAGCCGTGAGCTGGGAGCCGTGAGCTAGCAGCAGTGGCCCGTGGGGAGCCGAGGCAGGCAGAAGTAGGCGCTGGGGAAGAGGCCCAGGTTGATGGGATTGCCATCCAGGCGGATGTCTTCCAGCCGCCTCCGGCTGTGTTTGTGCTCCTCGGGGTCACAGAAGGCGTCTCTCTGCATGGTCTCTATCATGTTATTCTGGAAAGAACACACTGACAGCTGTCAAGCCTATGCCTGGAGAGGGCCCTCAGGCATTACTGAAGGCAGATCGGTGAGCTCTCCCCACCAATTCCCCTCTTGAGAGTGGAGAAACTGAGGCCCTTATGGGCCATGAAAGGCCATGCAGCAAAGGAGGGAGGAGAGGTGGCCCCTGGAGGCTGGATCAAGAGCAAGGGGAGAGAGTAAGAGAGACAAGAGAGGAGAAGGAGACAGAGGGGAAGGGAGGCAGGGAAGGAGCAAGCAGTCAGGTGAGATGGGATATAGGACATGGACGGACAGGAAGCATTTTTAGGAGAAGGAAAGGAAGGCGGACCCACTGAGTCTGTGGACAATGGCCTGGGCAAGATCTCCCATCCCTATTTCCAGGAAGCTCCCAGTGAAGGAGGTGCTTGCCCCTACTGCCTAAAGATGCTCCTGGTTATCTGCCCCCCTCCCCCTCCCCAGCTCTACTCAATGTTCTTGCTCCTGGGGAGGCTGCTTACCTGCAAATGCAGCGAACGCAGGCTTGGGGGCAGAGGCCCAGGGATGGAGTCCAGAAGGTTGTCAGCCAGGTAGAGGAACTGCAGCTTCTCTAGTGCCTAGGGAAGAGGCAGAGGGCACAGGAGGCTGGCCAGTGCTGCTGGACCAGGCAGTGAGGGGCACCTGATGTGACTCTATACATTCACTGAGGGGTTTCCCGAGCCTCAGCCCCATGCCAGGCTCGGTACTGGGTGCTGCAGGGGATGCCCAGTCTCTCCAGAGCTCCCAGGCACTAACTCCCACCAGAGGTAGAGGGACTGCAGTTGCCATTGAGATCTGGCAGCAGAGGGAGCATGGGGGAGCTGGTCAGCTGCTGATGAGGAGCAGGGCAAGGGCCGGCAGTGATGGGGTGGGAGGGAGGACGAGGGGATCAGCCTCACTCCAGCCTCAACTTTTCTTTTTTTTTTTTAATTTTTTTTTTTTTAAGATTTATTTATTCATTCAGAGAGACAGAGAGGCAGAGAGAGAAGCGGGCTCCATGCAGGGAGCCCGACGTGGGACTCGATCCCCGGTCTCCAGGATCACGCCCTGGGCTGCAGGCGGCACTAAACCGCTGCGCCACCGGGGCTGCCCCAGCCTCAACTTTTCTGCTAGCAGAAGGCATTTTTCCCAAATGAAAAGTCTCCAAACGCTAAACCAGGAACGGCTGTGAGGAGCGTGTTCAGGACACATCCAGAGCAGCAGAATGGTGGCAGAACTGGGGGGCAGGCTTGTCCACACCCCTGTTCATTTCCTCACGGGGACTGCTCCTGGAGCTCATCCCAGCCCCGTGAAGCAGGCAGCCGCAGGGGCCTGACTCGTGCCGTGTGTTAGCTAGCCCTTGCCGTCAGCACCGGCCAGCCAGCAACAGTCAGACTGTCTCCTTAAGCACTTGCTCACAGAAAGATGGTGATTAGTCAGCTAGTGGTGGGGAGGAAAAGTTTCCGTGGAGTTAGAGTCGGATCTGGCAGGACTACAAGTCACGTGCTAGCCAATGTTTTAGGGGAGCAGAAGCTGAGGGTGCAGACAGGTGGATGGAATGGATGTGTGGAAAGAGGCCAAGAGGCCACATGCCCAGAAGAGGGACAGTGAGAGCTGCTGACCTTGGCTTCTGGCAGCACCCATCTCCTGTAACAGGCCCATGAAGCCATAATTTCCTTCTTCTGGAGGTTCTTGGGCTAGGATGTTGTTAAACAACCCCCCCCCCCTTTTTTTGAGTCAGAGTCAGTCTCTTGCAACAACAACAACAACAAAAGGTTAATAAAACAAATGGGAACAGATGAAGAAAATGGGGTTTGATTTTCATACCCTGAACAGGGTCAGAGCAGGGATAGCCCATGAGGGCCTGGTGTGTGCGGATAGGCTCACCCTGAGAGCTTCAGGCTGTATCCCTGAACTCTGGAGCTGGTTGTGGCGGGCATCCAGCACCTCAATGGCAGGGGGCAGCACAGGCAGGGCTGCCAGCTGGTTCTCTGGGAGGATCAGGTCCTGCAGGGCGGGCAGCAGGCGGAGGGCGTCGTCATCAATGGAGGAGATGGAATTGCTGGAAAGGTCAATTCTCTTCAGCTTTGCTGTGGGGTACGGGGAGAACACAGAGACACAGCACATGCCACCTTTCCTTGCTTTGCTGGACCCTACTCCATCCCTTTTAAGACAGGGAATGCCAGCCAGTTCTCCACCTGGATGAGGTCCAAGCTGGAAGAAATAATGTTATAAACCAGGACCCCGTAGGAAAGCCCTCAGATTCTGCAGTGCTTGCCCATGGAGTTCTGCCCTGAGTGGTGGCTGCCCACCTTGGATGGGTTTGGTAGATAGTGAGATCCAACGGGTCCACCAACCCCTGGACCCATTCCACCCCCACCCTTTACCATTAGTTTACACAAAAAGATGCTATAGCCCAGAGGGCTGTGAGAATTAGTAATGGAATCTAGGTGAGAGCCCAGGTCTCCTATTCGAGGTGGGGTATAAGGAGCAAAATAGACAACAAACAACAAACAGGTAAACAGTGTCAGTGCTATGGAGTCAGAACCCAGGAGGGCACAGAGCTACAGTAGCTTGGAATCCTGAAAATGTAGGCTTGATCATATCTCCCCCTTCCCAGCTTTCCAGAGCTTTGAAGGGAACAGAACACTTTTATTATCCAAAATCTTCAAGGGAAGGAATTAGAGAGACTTCGGGCTATTTCCATTTGGTAGCTGGAGAGAATGAAAACTAACAGGGAAAGGCTACCTCAGGTGGGACACTGTGTCTGTGACTATTCGTGTGGCTGAGTGGCAAGGCAGATGGCCCTGGGGCACCCCCATGCCAGGCCCATCCCCCCTCTTCTGCCAGGGCACTACATACTCAGCCCCTTGAAGTCTCCAGCTCGAATCCGGCGGATGCGGTTGAAGCGGGCATACAGGTAAGTGGTTGTCTTGGGGAGAGGAGGGATGTTCTCCAGGTCAGCATCATCACAGTACACAGAGGAGCCAAGGCACACGCAGATGAGACAGGTGGGCAGGCCTGGCCCAGGTGGAAGACAGAACAAAGGGAGACCCTTCTTAGACTTCCTTTAGCCTCTGGGACCAACGGCCCTCACTCCAGGGAGTGTCTGAGCCCTGGCCAGAACTGAGGGTCACGATGCACTAGGGCAGTGCTGCTGGCTGCTCCCAGCCTGGCACTCAGATCTGTTCCCAGGTACCACCCAGTCCTGGCTCACGGGTGCTTTTATCAGGCTCCAGTCCTATGTAGGTTTTCCTGGACCTATGTGGGTGTTTCTAGGACATCCATTGGTTTCTTTTCCATGGGGCTCCTCTCTGGTCCCCAAAGCACACTGACAATGAAATAAAGCCAGAATTAAGTGGAATGGCCCATGGTTGCTGGCTCTGCCAGCTGCCTTTTGGGTGAGGAATAAGACATGTTCTGTATGGCTCCAAGAAATGTAATAGAGCCACGATGGAGTGGCTTTTGATGGAGTGGAATACATTTTCCCTTCTTATCAGCATCCCAGTATTCTGTTGGGAAACAGCTCTCTACTGTTCTCATTCCATGACCAGTGGTCATTAGACACAGGCCAGGCCATCAAACCCAAACTGGCTTTTAAAAATTGGGAGGCACCACTGGCTCATACCACTGAAGAACGCGTGTGGTTTCCATCATGTGTCATTACGAGGGACAGAGATTATGGGAGACCACCGCCAGTACAGCTCGAAGGGGAAATTGGTTAACAGTGACACATCCCCGAGATAAAGAGGCAGCTCTCTTTTGCAGGCATTGACTAGTGTAGGTGGATCAGAGAGGAGCTCAGTGTCCTTCTTATCCCAATGCCTTGAATGGCAGGTCCAGCTGAGGCCCTTTGCAGTCCTGGGAAGCCTGGGATTCTGTAGCTCTAGAGGTCATGGATTCCTATTGATGCCCCAATACCCAAGGTCCACCCAAGGCAAATATCTCAAGAAAATAGGAACCGGGGACCAGCAGGTCAGGAATTAACTGCATCCCTCCTCTGCTTCAGGCCTGATCCCCAGCAGAGTGCCCCCCCCTATTGCCAGCTATGCCAGCATCCCAGCCTCCAGGAGGGTGTCAGGAAGGGGAAAATGCTACTAAAGAGGGAATTTAGACCTGAAAAGCAGTATGACTGCTTCATTTGCCTCCATGCCAAGTGACAGCCATAATGTTATTTATTCTTCTCGACAGGCTTTTAATTGTCTCTAATCTAATTACCATTCAACCTGCTCCCATAGTGATGCTATTAATTAAGGTAGGGTGGCTCTGCTAGGCATAGCAGAGTCCTTGCCTTTTTCCTCCATCCCATCCAATTTGTACAGCCCAAAACCTTAGGTTTTCTTTCTGTTTCTTACTGTGGCTATTTCTCCTCCTCTCCCTTACAGTGAGGGCTAGCGCTGACCCTCTACTCCCCACCCTGACCACACTTCACTGTGGGAGGCCTGGGGGCTGGGTCATGACTGCAGATCCTCTGACCTTTGCATATTGAGTCCTGTGGCCGTGGACTCACCGTGGCTGTTTGGGGAGCCCAGGACGCCCAGCTCCGTAGACCTGATCATCGTGGGCTTCAAAGATAGGGTCCTTGGAGTCATTGTGCTCTGAGCAGAACTGATCCCAGTTGGAGGAGCCAGGTTGGTCACTTTAGCCTGGAGACATAGCACACAGCACACACTTGGCCAGGTTTTTGCCTGAGAAAGGACTTTACTTTGAATTCTGGGGACCTCAGTGACTAGTTTTACATTTGCAAAGAGTCACTGTGGAGAAAGAGGGAGGAAGGAAGGGAACTTCTTTTTTAAAATTTTAAAAAGATTTTATTTATTTATTTGAGAGAGAGAAAGAGAACACAAGCAGGGGAAGGGACAGAGGGAGAGGCAGGTTCCCTGCTCTGGTGCCAGGACCCCAGGATCATGACCTGAGTAAACGAAGAGGCTTAACCAACTGAGCCACCCAGGTGCCCCAGAAGGGAACTTTCTAAAGACCAGAGGATCCAACATCTTCCCTATATGGAGAAGGAAATGGACCCAGGGAGCACTGAGGATCAAGGAGGCAGGCAGCTGGCAGCCCTGCTGTGCCAGGGCTAGAATCCACATCTCTGGATCACCCAGGCCAGCGTGCTTCCCCTTGCCCAGCACTGACCAAGCTCACGCAACTAATGGGTGTAGACTCCAGTTCAGCCCCTTGGAAGGCAAGAAAGGGCCAGGAAAAAGCTTCAGACCAGAAGACAGCATAAGAGCAGATGGGGTGGCAGAGCTTCTTTTTCTAATGAGAGGATGAAGACAAGGCTGACCCCCTTCCCAGTGAGATACGGCTTATGATCTTCCTTAAAGGCATCAGGACAGATACATGACTTTTAAGGGCGGGGTGTCCCACTAAGTTTACTACAAACCAACAAAAAACTTGAACGTTTGTTGTCCTGTTTCTTAGTGTCATCTAAGTGACAAGTTCTTAAGGAGGGACCAGAATTTCCACCTCCTGGGGAGAGAGGAGGAGGCTTGAAACACCTACACGGTGGGCAGCTGGCAAGGGGCCAGGCCTCCGGTGCTCAGCATCTTATAGGGAACACCGCCAGTCTGCTGTCGTGCCCTTACCTCAGGGAGCTGGTCCCCGTAGTCCATGAGCCCCTCGTAGTCGCTGAGGTCAATGACCTCATCATAGTTGTCCGGGACATAGTTCCCCAGGACTACATAAGAATCACCTTCCCCGTGCATCTCATCTCTCCGCTTCCTCTCCTTGGGGAGAGAAGCTGTCCCCACTTCCAGCAGCACCAGGGCCAGCAGGCTCAGAAATGCTGGGAGCTTCATGGGGGCCCTGGGAGCAGGTGGCAGCAGAAGCGAGGATGGGGTCGAATCACCTCAGCGTCCAGTCCTGGGGACAGGGCAGGAGGAAGGGCAACAAAGAGGCAAGGCTCTCTCTCGAGCATCGTGGGAACAGTTCACAGACTCACCTTGCTTCCCATTCCCACACTTGTAAACTCAGGCCATTCATTGTACACTCAGCGTGTTCATTGCATGTGCAAACCCCCTAAAGGCTGGGGTTAGGTCTGGGGGTGGGAGAGCATCTCCTGGCAGCCCCTCCCACCACCACCCCACGTTAGTGCCTAAATGCTCCCACCCACACTTCTATTCACTCACACAGGCGTGTGTAGACACCTGGCAAAAGCTCGTTTGCTCCTCGCATGCCTGTTTCCTAGTCTGCCCACCTCCCTCCTGATTAGGCACATTCTCGTGCACGTCTAGGGATGTTCTCTCTTATACAGCCACACACACAGAGTACAACCATTAGTCACTCAGCTAGATTTAGATAAACTTCATCATCAAGAAGTCTTGTCGCTTTTTAAAAGATTATTCAGGAGCCCCTGGGTTGCTCATTGGTTGAGCATCTGCATTTGGCCCAGGGGGTGATCCGAGAGTTCCAGGAGTGAGTCCCACATTAGGCTCCCTATGGGGAGCGGGCTTCTCCCTCTGCCTGTGTCTCTGCCTCTCTCTCTGAGTCTCTCATGAATACATAAAATCTTAAAAAAAAAAGAAAAAATTATTCATTCACTCAACAAACATTTATGGCATGTCTATTATGTTCCCAGGCACTGGACTTATCTCTGGGCGGCAGAGGTATGCAGAAATAAATAGGGCACATCTAATGAGAGTGCATTCAGAGCACCTGTGTTTAAAAACTAATGTATAATCTAAAAAAGAATGTTTATAGAATATACTTTCTAAATGCAGCTTTTTAGTAACAAATGATTACAGGAAACCAAGTGTTCTTGCAATGTGGCTGTGGTAGTTCGTACGCGTCCTGAGTCCCCTGGGTCTCTGGGTGTGTGCACAGGTGAGTATGTATGTGCGTGATGGGCCCGTGAGCATGTGATGAGCATGTGTACATTTGTGCACACATGGGCAGGCAGGGGAGGAAATGTGTGTGGTGTGGGTGTGAGGGACCTGGTGTGTCTCTGGTAGTGGAATCCTCCCCAAAGCCAGCTGCATCAGGATTCTCCCGCTCTATTCATTTAGCTGGCCTAGGGGAAGCCCTCTGCAGCAGCAACAAGGAGCCCTCCATCAGAGCCTTCCCCCATCCCTTCCCTCCAAGTTCCCTGCCAGGAGCCCTAAACTCCCTCCCTTCTTCCTCAGCTGCATCTGCCAGCCCAGCACCCTAGCCCTTCATTTGTATCCCGGTGGGCCCAAAGCCTCAAACTGTGAACCTTACCCTGCAGGTACTCCCATCCTCCTGTTCCGGAACTGAGCCTCCCCTCGCAGCTTCTAGAGAAGTGGGGACTCTGGCGGAAAGGTTGTACGCAGTGGGCCAGGGTATGGCCAGGGAGCTGGGCTGAGGCAGCCAAGGCCAATCAGACTTCTCTTCTGCCCGGTGTCCAGCTGTTTCCCCTCCTTTTTGCTCAGCGGGTCCCCGTCTTATTCTTGTGTCTGGTGAGAAGGAATTCTCTCTCTCCCTCTCCCCCCCCTACTCTCCATAGGTACCCCGTCCCTCTCCCCCTCCTCTCTCCTTCTCTTTCTCTGTCAGCTCCTCTTCTCTTCTCTAGGCGTTTCTTCAAGGGGCTGACAGTTCCTTATCTCTAAGGGAGCAGCAGCAGGTGATGGAGCACTGAGAGGGATGGGGCTTACTTTTCTAGCTTTTTTTCAGACAGAATCCAAAAATTCCAAGAGGCCAACTTAAGGCACTTTGAGCACACTGCCACCCACCACCTGGGGCCCTAACAAGAATCACCAGGGGGAGGCTCTGCAGGCTGGGGCAGTTCTTCCACGAGAAAGTGAACGTGGATGAAGTGGATCTCAAAGATCATCTAGTTCTCCGATGATGATGATGATGATGATGATGATGATGATGATGATGATGAAATGATGGCAAGGAGTATACAAGAAACGCTCTCCATCCACTGAGGTGCACTGCGGTCATGCACACCAGGAGCCACTGGGGAGGTCCACAGGGGGCTGAGAAGAATCTTCTTCACCCCCATCCCCTGTCAAAGATGTCTGTATAGGAGACATAGTCTTTTCCTTGGTTTGTCAGGCTGTTGTGTGAAGGCAGGAGTGGAAGGGTCTGTGTGTTTGCCAGAGGTGTTCCTTAATCCTGCCCCTTGCTCCCTATTCCCTCCCCCTGACCAGACATTGAATCCTGACTATGAAGCCCCCGAAGATCATCTAGTCCCAATCAGCAGGGTGTTATCCAACAGACAGGAAATGTGGGTCCAGCTAGGTGCAGTGAGTTCCAAGGTCACACAAAGCCAGTGTGGGGGCCTAGATTTGTCTAGAGAGAGCTGTCCTTTGTTCATAGGACCCTGGCCCTTTCCCCCTTATCTCCCCGACCCTACTCACCCCAGCTCCAAGATCATGTGCCTAGATGCCCTCAGAACAGATGGCTTTGGCAAGACTCCTTTCTGCCCTGGCACACCAGGTGAAGGGGCAGATCGCATAGCCCGGCCAGAGGTGCAGTCTTGGCCTGCAACGTCCCTGGGCACCAGCTGGTGAGGGGGTGGCATCCCCCAACCCAAGGACCTGGTCACCACAGGAACATACATTCCCGTGCCCCTGGCAGCCCACCATCTGGGGAGAGGCAGCAACAGAGGCTCTGCTGGGTGAAGAGAGAGATAGCCCTGGAGCCAGCAGGGTGCCCAGGAAGCAGATGGTACACTTGGCACGCTGTCTTCTCTGACTTTCTTTCCACAGCCTGGGCTTTGCAGGCCTTCCCCCATCCCCCAGTCAGGCTGGGCTCAGCTCCCCTTCCCATCCCACAACATTTATTCCCTGTGAGGAAAGCAAATGCGACTGTTCATTCATTCTCCCTGCCTGTTCCCACTCTTCTTCCCCACTTTCTCAGCAACAAGCACTTCAAATGGTCCTCCCCCATGCCTTTTCAAGCTCTGCAGGCCACAGACACAGCCAGTCTCCTCTAGGGTGCATGCACAGGCTCCCCTGCACCCTAGGAAAGAGCCCCTTTGAAGCAGAAGTCACATCTCAGACCCTCTCCCAGCTTCTACTCTCACACTTACAAGCTTGCCCGTCACATGCTCTAGTTCCTATGGAGATCGGGGACTGTCCATGGCACGGGTGTGTGACCTGTGTGGGAACCCACTAACCATCATGCCATTGTGGCATGCAGCTCAGCATCCTGGGAGCATGCACAAGGGCGCCTGAGGTGCAGGTGCCCTTCTAATCCCTGTGTCTCATTAGGAGAAGCACAAGGCCTGCTGATGGAAAGGAGGTGGCAGGCTGTGGGGACAGGAGTCTGGCCAGCTGACCCTGTTGCTGCCCCTTTCATGGGCAGGCTTGGAAATTTCAGGAACCCTCCTGGTTTTTGGACGACAGGGATATATTCCCTGCTGAGGGCTTGTAGCCACATAACTCTGTAACCTAAACACATTCCTCTCTCTTCCTCAGGCGTGTACACACACACACACACACACACACACACAATTACAGGGTATACTCCCTTTTGGCTCATGCTGTTTCATCTCCTGGTTATATGCTTTTTTTCCCTCTCCTTCCCTCACCTGAAGATCCAGCTCAAATGTTAGGAATCATTCTGGTGTCCCTCCACGGGGGTAGAGGACCTCTCCACCATGCTCTTTGTATGCTGCGTTACTACACACTCAGGATGCGGAATTACTCCACGGACTTTCCCCTTTCCCAAGCTAAGAATTGCTCAAGGGTACAGACAAGGATATTGTCTCTCCTTGAATTCTTAGCTGGCAACCTTGCACACAGTCGATGTCCACTGAAAACCTGCTGAGTTGAACTAAAGCAGGTATTAAGGAGGCAGAGTGGGAACAGTAGGGCAGCATCGGGCAGTTTTCACTCTAAAGAAAATGGTGTAGGCTGAGGGGATCATAAACCCACTTCTGGAATCAACCTTCTGTCTGAAGACAGACTTCCAGGCACCTGGTTCATGCCCTTCCACATGGCCTGTAGAACTTTGTTCTTCGCCCTTGTTATAGTTCTGTCACTAATTTGTCTTTCTGGCTGTGGCTCTGGCACTAGATTCTAAGTTTCACTTGGTGGAGAATTATTTTGTGTCTTTCTGAATCTGGCTCCAGACTGAGCATTTCGGAGACCCTCAACAATCTGATATCTGTGGTTTGAAAGACTCTGAGCCTCTGGGCTTCAAATGTAGCTATCAGATGTCTGATCTGACTTTAGGAATAATTTTTCATGACAGTTGTGATTCCGGGTAAATTTGCCAAGGAAAGACTTTGGAATTGTTTTCTTAAGAGTTTCTTAGGAAGCAGAGCCTTTCTCCATCCACCTCCTTGGAGCCAGGTAAGAGGTGGGGTGTGTGTGTGGTGGGGAGAGGGGTAGCAAGATAACTTCAAGGTATTCTCTCAACTTGTTCACACGGTCAAGTTCAAGCAGGATATTTTTCATGTTCCTTTATTTCTTCTGCTGTAAAGCGTGTTGGAGTGTAAAGGTTGTTTCACAAAGTTAACATGGTTTTGAAGAAAGAACAGATACATGTAGAGTAACCTACACATCTACTCACACACCTGTCTATGTAGATGCCAATGGCACTGAAAGAATGAACTTGCTTATGGAGGAGGGGCTTCCTGAAATCCAAGGGAAGTCAGCACTGGGCAGAGGGGAGTAGGGGGTTTGCTGTAAAGTGAACTTCCCCTGAATCCCCTCTGGCTTACAGCTGCAGGGAGCAATGGGAAAGCAGACTGCATCTAGATGGGGCAATGGGATGATGGTGATTGTTTTGCTGCTGAAACAAAACAGTTTAGATTTTGCAGGAGCAGAAACGCCCCCCTGCCCTCAAGGGACCCCAGGAGCTGTGCTCCCCTGAGGGCCTCGTCCGAGGGGCAGAGATTGCAAAGTGGGAGTTTGGTGCAGAAGTGGGGGCTTATCCAGGCTTTAGCACCAGGTTGCTTACAGCCACAATAATATATTGACTTCCAACAGGAGCCTTGGAGAAACCAGCAGTAGCTGGGAAGGATCGGCAGCTAGAGGGGAGCATGGGGAAAGACGCTAAGGGGAAATGGACCCTGTTTTCTGTAAATGAGCAAAAGAGAAAGGAGAGAGACTTCCGTGGGAATTTCTTGAGGTTAGGGTCCTAGCTTAACCTAATTTCTTAAAAATCTCTGGAATGTTTCTCAGCCTAATGAGGGTGGGCACTGTGTCCTACTTATTTCTAGAGCATCCACCTCCCCCCACTCCCCAACATATACTCTAGGGAGCTATAGAGGGGCAACATTCCCTAGAGGAATGAAGATGAATGAGCCCTATGGGACCCAGGCTCTGCTTGGAGGCCTGCAAGCCACTCACCTGGCCCAGGTGGGGTGGGGTGGTGGATCTTCAAGGGGAGGGATGGTCCATATAGGGAATAACTTACTGCAAGTGGCAGCAGGGATAGTAGATAATTCGAATGTGGTTTAAGGAGTGGAGCCACAGACCAGACTGTGAATGCTGGAGAGATCTGGGATCCAGATGTGGGGGCAGAAGTTAGAGGGACCACAAGGTCAGACAGCACACAGGAAGAAACTACATCCTCACCTGGGTTCCTGAAGGTTCCCATTTGTGCTCACTTGTGATGGGAACCAGGCCCCCACCCCCCCGGCCTCAAGGCCACCAGTACCTTTGCACCCTGTACACCCCAGAGGACACACCACACACATGACCCATGGCTCTTCAAGCTGGAACTCTAGGCCAGCTCCTTAACCTTGTAAAACCATCCTGAAGACAGGCAAGAAGACAGGAGCCAGCTGTGACCTGTACCAGCCACCAGGTGTCACTGATGCATCTGCCTTAGACTGGGAAGCCCGGCTGTGCTCGGTGCAACGGGCTTCTACCCCGGGGGCTCCACCCCTTTGAGAGCACTTTCTCAGGAACTGCTTCCGGGCTTTGGACAGGATTGGGCCACCACATTGATAGAGAACAGATGGTGGGGTGGGCTGGTGGCTCTGTACCCCTCACTATGGACACTGTGTTGCTCAGGGCATCGGGCCTCTTGTCCAGACTGGCAAGAGGACTGCAAGATCTATCTGCACCCACAGGGGCCTATCCCCAGGGCTCTGACTGCCAACGCCTCCTCCATCAGCTGATCCCTAGTTCCTGGAGCTGTTCTTCTCCTGGACTGCTCCTTCCTGCTCTTACTCTTGAGTAGAAGAGGCTCAGCTATCCCTGTGAAGAGATTGCCAGATGCAGGTCCTCCTGACCCTCCACCGTCCTTCAGCCACTCCCTTACACTTCCTTGCTGGAGAAACCAGGCTGGTAGGGAGCCAGTGCAACGTCTGGTGCCAGTGAACAGGTCGGTGGAGCAGCAGTTTTAGAAGGTGTGATCTGTGGCTAAGGGCCCCGTTTGGGCCATAGCTGCCTATGATGGTGGAGTCTGCAGCAGGACTTTCCAACACCTCACCTCTGGGCTGCTCCTGACCACCTTCTCCTTGTTTTGACCAGGACCAAGTTCCAGATATCAGCCCATGGCCCCGACTTACCCCAGGAGTGAGAGGAGGAGAGAGAAGAAGTTGTCTTTAGACACACATCTATGCTTCTGGTGCCAGAAGTGTGGGTGTGCAGTGGGTGTCTTTGAGCTGGCTGAACCAAATCAAGCCCTTAGACGGCTTGCTCTAGAAGCTGCAGGTGCAGCAGAGTATGTGGCTAGTTCCTGCCTTGGGAAGATGGGATGAGAAAGGCAAAGCTGGCAATGAGAAAGGAAGATAAAGAACACGAATGGTGGGCACAGGCACCCGGGCCACCAGCATTCAAGTGTGGTCAGAGGAGATCTGGGTGGCAGAGTAAGGCCTAAATAACCACAGACTGCAGCAGGCGGAAGCACATCATGAGGTCCAGCGGGATGGGCGGCTTCAGGTGGTTCCCATCCAGCCGCAGGTAGCGGAGGTGTGGCACATTCTCCAGATCTGAGGAGAAGTCATGGAAGGCAACTAGGTTGTTGGGGCAGATCTGGGTCCCATTGATTTCTGTGGAGAAAGAAGGGAGAAGTCAGCAGGTAGGGTGGGTGGGGGGTTGGGACAGATGGGGCTGGAGGCAAAGATGAGGAAGGAGAAGGGGGCGGACAACTGATGATAAGAATTTGAGTTCTCTTCTCTGGAACTGGCTGACCTTGGGAATGTGCCACCGAGGTTGAGTCAAGCCTGCCCACCCCCAGGTTTACTTTACTTGTTTGTAGAATGAATTAAGTCAGAACCAATCAACCATTACTATTGGAAATTCACTCTGTGGAGTCACAGAGGAAGTAAACTGTGAGCTGGACCTTCAAAGATAGGTGGGGCCACAGCAGGGTGGAGACGTGGGGGTTGGTGTTTGCTAGAGTGACCTCCTATTTGAAGGAAGTTGTAGGGGCAGCAGAGCTCATGGCAGAACCCAGGAGTAGTAAACAGCACAGTGAGCTGTACTGGAGAGAGAAGCCGGACAGGTCAGCAGGAGCCAATTTGTGGTAGACTTTCAAATGGAAAGCGAGATTCCACTTTCTCCTTCACCTCTGGTGAGATGATGTCACATGAAATGATGTCATCTTCTGAATGAATTTCTTATTCATTCACCCCCTCAACCTTGCCTCTTTCATCAGCGTTGGGGGATCAGCATTGCTAGTGATGTTCTTCTCCTTCTTGGTCTTCTTCTTCCTCTCTGTCCATCACTGGAGTAGCAGAAAGAGCCCTGACTTACGTGGATTTTGTTCTTATGACCACTGTGACTTTTTGGACTGTCACCTTACTACCTTGACATTCAGTTCCCAAATCTGTGAAATGGTGGGAGGGGTACCTGTCCCTCACTTCAGATGAGAGAATATTGGCAAAGGCATTTTGCAGGCTGTAAAGGACAGGGAAGTTGGCAGCATTAAGGTCATTGCTGAGAACATGGTTAGCTGATCTAGGGCCAGCTCTGCCCACTCTGTCCATCAGTGACACAGGAGACAGGTGGGGCGCAGGGGATATACACGGGGGGGGGATTTTTCTGACTTCAGCCTTAAAAAGCTGGATGTACCCTAGCAGCCTGCCCTTCCACACACTGATAGAGACCTGCTGGCCACTGAGTAACGTGATTCTTAGGATTTAATTTATTTATTTGACAGTGAGAGAGAGAGCACAAGCAGGTGGAGTGGCAGGCAGAGGGTGAGGAAGAAGCAGGCTCTGCACTGAGCAGGGATCCAACCCCAAAGGCAGATACCCAACCAACTGAGTCACCCAGGTGCTCTGAGTAAAGGTATTCTTTCTGCCTGGATTTTCAGCTTATCTAGCTTTTAGGGTAATACTTTCCATCAGTTTACTACCTGCAGGATAAGATTAGTTTCCCCTTTTCCAGAATTTGCTTTTTGCCAGCTTTAAAAAAAGCCTTCCCCTACTTCACGTAATTATCCCAGATGAATGAATAAGCCTGTTCTCCCATCCATTTGTTTCAAGATTGTAGAAACTCAACAATCTTCTCATTCTTTGGTTTGGAAACTGGGGATTCCTAATATTATCTTAGGGTTGCTGCCCTTTCCCCTTGGTTCCCTGCAACCCTAGAGCTGTAAATTCCTGATGTGGATGGAACCTGGTTTTTTTCAAGGACCAGATAATATTCTCTCTTGTTTTTCAAGCTTTCTGTTAATGCTTTGCTCAGAGCCAACATCATTGATCAAAGCAAAACTGGGACTTCCAGCCCTTTCTTCTGGGCTGCAATTTTTTCCCCCAAGCTCAGGATCCTATAAATGTAGTTTGGGCAAATTCTGCCTTAAATGTACTATCTTATATGATTAAATATTCCAGCCTTGCAGCTAGGTTCAGAAAGCGCCTGTACACTGGCGTGTTTCTCTGGCTGCTGCATTTGTACCAGCTGCCTATCCTGAGCTGCCTTTCTGTGTACGTCTTTTAGAGATTCTCCAAAACCTAGGCTCAGCCTTCCTCTCACAGCTGCCAGCTTGGGCAAGGGACAGGCCCAGGACATCTCAGAGTAGTGATAGTCAGAACATGTTACTGTTCTGCTTTCGTGAGAATGTCCAGGACTACATTCCATGTCCACCTGTAGATTTGGAGGGCAGAGAAGCTGGGGCTGACAAGAAGAGACAGAGGAGGAAAAGCGGTTATCCTTCAAGCATGGTATTCTGGGCACTTTATCCGTATTACCCTGTTAAATCCTCATATCAACTTTGTGACAGAAGGCATTGTTCCTGTTCTCATTTTACAGATGAGAAAACGTGGCAGAGAGGTAAAAGATCTGTTCAAGGTCACACAGATAGTAAGTGGCAAGGTCAAGGTTTGAAGTCCAGTGCCAAATTGGGTGCTATTTTGTTCTACACCCCCCACCCCGGCCCAAACTCCTAGAAAGGATTGAGACAGTAAGAGCCTCCACTTCTCTGACCATGGCCCTGCCCTGCCCCCACTCACTCTCTATGCTGTTGTTGTTGAGATACAGGTGTTCCAGCTTGTTGTTGATGGCAGGCACACTGCTGATCTTGTTGTGGGACAGATGGAGCACCAGCAGGTTGGAGATGTTGAAGGAGTTCTTGGGGAGCCCCCTGTCTGACAGCCTGTTGTAGTTAAGGCGAATGAAGGCAAGGTTGGGGAAGCCCTTGAAGTATCCATTGGGGATGGTCTCAATCTTGTTGCTGTCCAGGTAGAGCTGGTGAATGGCTGCAGGCACCTTGGGTGGCATCTTTCTCAGGATGTTGTGAGCCAGGTTGAGTTGCATGAGGTTCTTGAGGCCTTGGAAGGTGTCCGGCTTGAAGACACCATCACTCAGCTTGTTGTGTTGGAGATCCAGGAGCAGCAGGCTGTCCAGCTTGCTGAAGACGCCGGGTGGGATTCTGGAGATCTGGTTCTGGCTCAGCCTCAGCTGCTCCAGGTTCCGGGGCAAGGCCGAGGGCACCTCTTCCAGCTGGTTCTTCTCCATGTAGAGGAATACTAGACTGGGTAGTTTCTCCAGTACCTTCTGGTCTATCTTGCGAATTCGGTTGTTATCTAGGTTGATCCACCTCAGGCCTGTGGCATTTTGGAAGGACTCCACTGGGAGCTCAGTTATGAAGTTGTTCTGCAGATAGAGGTAATGGATGCGGGGTGGGATGATAGGGACCTTTCGGAGGTTGCGGCTGTCACAGTAGAGGGCAGACGGGAAATCAGAGGGGCAGTAGCATTCCCGGGGGCAGTCAGGGAAGATAGAGGGAGGACCTGGTGGGAGGGGAGGGGGCAGGTCTGTAGGCTCCGGTGGCTCATAGGGCTGAGAAAAGCTGGGTGTAGGCCTGGGTCTGGGCCTGGGTCTGGGTCTGGGTCTTGGTCGTCTTGTTAGCTGGCCTTGGGCCACTGAGGCCAAGATGAGGAGAAGTGGGAGGAGCCAGCAGAGGGATGACCTCATGATCCAGGTGACACACCTGCAGGGAGGAGACACACGAAGTCATTAACCTTCTGGGCCTCCATAATTAAAGGCTCTGTCTTGGCACTAGTGTTGGCCAGGACGAGCTCCAGTGAGAGAGACCTGTTGAAGCCTTTCTTTGTCTGCCCATATCCAGGAGGTAAGAAAATAACAAGGACTTGAGGGTTTGGACCCCCAGCCTACATGCCTAGCCAGCTCTGGGAGGGTGAGACATCCTGGCAGAAGGCACATTGACTGAGAATCAGGAGCTCTGGGGCTTGCTGGAGAAGACCATTAACCTCTCTAGTGCTTGGTCTCCCCACTTGCAGCATGAACAAATCACCCCTGTTCCTAGAAGAGGGATGTTAGGATACGTGAACGATAGAGTCCTAAGTGGTACATCTGGAAGGATCCTAAGAGATCCTATGATTCAAAGGTTTTCAGACTGTGCCCTGATATGTGGAGCCCCCTGAGGGAGGGAAAACAAGTGGGTGGCCCTGGGGTACCTCCAACTCACCCCTGAGCCAACCTGAGTGGCTCTGTGTTTTGTTGCTGTTGTTGTTGTTGTTGTTGTTTTATTTCTTTTTTTTAATTTAATTTTTATTTTTTTTAATTTATTTTTTTGGCTCTGTGTTTTTAAATTTGTCATATACAGAGGTTTGACTAAAGCATGTATTTGAAAGAAGAGCTGCATTGCTAAAAATGGTTTGAAATTCACCAATCAAGCCCAGATTCTACTGTTTACAGAAATTGAGTACTGGAGGGATGGAATGGCTTGCCAAGGCCAGGAAGCTGTTGAACACCAATCCTGGGACAAAAACCCAGGCCTCCTGCTTTCCAGAGCAGGGCTTGTGGAGGTCCTGGAAAGGAAGGAAAGAGCTGTGGACACACTTGTGTCTGGTGCCTGCCCCTGCTTACTCCTCAGCTCTGTGCTCAGCTCAGGGAAAGCTGGTCTTTGCCAGCAAGAGGCATACCAAGAATTTCTCCCCAGATGTGAAGGCTCCTGTGAAAATAAACAGGGAAGGGATCAAAAGCTGTGGGGAAATCACTTTCATTTCTTCTGACTTGGTATCACTGCCCCCATATCCATGGCAGTTGTTGGTGTTGAGACTGGCTATGAAGAAAAATTTCCTGCCTGCCTCTGTGACATAGTGGAATAGGTCACTGAAGGCTATATTGGGGTCATGCTCCCCAGTGGCTCTGGTGACTCTTCAGATAGGGTCATGTGGATTGAGTTGAATTAAGCTGGAGAAATAGCAATAGGATCAGGGCTGCAGACAGAGTGGCAGCTCCCACCAGCTTCCTCCCCTCCCACCATCTCCTCCACATGGCCCGCCAGTCCTATGACTCTCCCCTCTGGTCTACAGCCAGGTTCTCTGTTCCCACATCACTTCCCCTAGCCTCCTTACTGCTTCCTCATGAGGTGGTGGTCTGGGGCCCAGAGAAGCAGGCTTCCTGGGATTCTCTGACCTAGAGCAGGCCACAGTGTGTCCCCAGCTGCATCTGGACCCTGGGATCCTGCCTGCCTGCCTCTGTGCCAGGCCTATCACTGTCTTTCCTTTGAGCCCACATCCACTTACACTCCTCCCTTGCATGCTTCTTTCTGGCTCTGCTCAAAGGAAGAGGATAGAGGCCTCTCACCAGCTGCTTAGTCCCAGGCCTGATGCTCCAGAGGCATTGAATGTGACAAGAAACTGGAGAGAGGGCGGAGCTCAACTCCAAGGGGTAGAAGGGGGTCTCCCTGCACCTTTCATACACACACACCCTTGACACCTAGCCAGCTCTCTCTTTCATGTACACACACATGCGTGCACATAAGCAAACCCATGTCCACATAGTACTCTGAAGATGGGAGGAAAGGAAGGAAGAGATTGCCCTGCAGCCTCTGTTGCTTCCCTACCTCCCTCTAAGGGGGTCTCTCCCCAGGCAGGCCTCTCTGAGGGGGTCCACCAGGTCCATTTTCTTGGGCCTCTCATCACAAAGAAGAACTGTACAGTTAGATTCTTGGCTTTACCTCCAGCTGAGGATCCAACAGTCCCACAAGGGCTGAAAAGAGTAGACATTCATTGTAAACTCCCATCTTGTTACCGGGCCCCACACCAGTCAGGATTGGGAAACTATGAATTAGTATTTCATAAGTCCTGTAATTTTCTAGAAAATAGCACAGACATATACACTTTAAGGGGTTGTTAAAGCATTAGTATACTGAATGCAAACATTTTTAAGAGCCCCAATTTTTCCGACCCTATTTATTTGGGCATTTCTTTATTTTCTGATCACCTGGGAGCCAGAAATAAACATAAAATCTCTCAGGATATGAAGCCCTGCTTCAGGGAGGCTCCCCAGCACTGGCTGTGAGCTCCCCCATTTCCCTTCCTTGCCGTTGTCATCAAAAGCATCTGCCTAGATATTAGACCTCTAGTTAAGCAAGTAACACGTGTCTAGCACTTACAGCAAGGGTGGCTCTGTGTGGCTCACTGACGGGGCAGCTGGCCTTTGCTCCCGGGTATTTCTGGGTAGCTGGGGGCCTGGGCAGCCCTGGGGCTCACAGTCAGGAGGGCAGGCTCACAGGCTAGCCTCCTGCTCCTTCTGTCCACAGTGAGCACAAGTCTTCCTCATCCCCAGCTCCTGCACCAGACTCTTTGGGAACTCCTCTCATCTTCCCTGCCACCCTCCAATCCCAGCCCCCACGGGCCTCCTGACCCTTTTACATTCCAAACCTCGGAGACTGGCCAAGGTCCGCTCAGAACCACGAGGAGGTTTCGGAAGAAAAGTTCTCTACCCTCATTCCATGGAGAAACACTGCATCTGTTCAACTCCCCTTATCTGAGCCCCAGGGCTCAACCACTCTCTGCTGTGTGTGTATGTATGTGTGTGTGTATGTGTGTGCACACGCCAGATCCCATGCTTCTTTCTTGAGAAAATAGAGCTCATTTCTAAGGCTTTTTTCACTGGGCAACGCCTCTTCATGCTGGAGCCTGACTGTCCAGAGGGGAGGTCCTGACAGCACAGCTATTGCTCTGGCAATACTCAGCGATGCCCTAAGTCCCTGAAAGCAGAATCTGTGTGACCAAGTGGAGGTTCCTGGACTCCAAGGGGAGTCACAACTGCTCCCCCCCGACCCCCTGCCACAAAGCCCAAAGTCACATTTTCTTATGCTTCTGCCTTCCAGAGCCTTCCATCCAATCATAAACTCCCTTAGGTTGGGTCATGAGTGTGTGTGATTTTTACATTTCATATGTCTTTGCAGGCATACCTCCCCACCCCACTCTCAGCTTTCTGCTGGGTGGTGCTCACTAGCAGTCCTCAGGCTCCTGAAGACCAGCAACAACCACTAAACCTCACCCAGCTCCGTGCCCCAGCATGGGCTCTTGAGAGCTGCTGCTTCATGAGGGCAAAACCCAACCCAATGTTCACTCACTACTTCAGAACATTTCCTATGAGAGTTCTCAGTTCAAATTTCCATTCCAAGTATTAGAGATCTGGGCTTAAATCCTGACTCTCACCCTCCGTCCCAAGGCTCCTCATTTATTAAGATGAAATGAGATCACACACATGAAGGCGTGTGGTAGAGCATAAAATCTCCACAAATGGCAGGGGTTTCATTTATTCACCTATGTATTTATAAAAGAGCAGATACTCTAGGGAGACTGATTTTTAAAGTGAGACAGCCCTCATCCCTACCTAGTTCGTGAATTCACTCATTAAGGCTTGAACACCAGGACTAATGCAAGGTTGAGGCTCAGGGCAGGGCTGTGCTGAAGTTCGCATGGATTTGTCAAGTCAGTATGAGCAAGTTTAAGGCTAATTGACTTGGCATAGAGAGTCTGGGGTTGGGGTTGGGCTGGGAGTAAGGTTGGGTGTGTCTCCCGGGGTTGAAGAAAGATTATTTCACTCTATAGTTGACCCTGGAACAACATGGGTTTGAATATCATGGGTCCACTTATATGCAGATATTTTTCAATAAATATATGTACAGTCCTATAAATGTGTTTTCTTTTCCTTATGATTTTTTAAAATCACGTTTCTTTTCTGTAGCTTACCTTCTTGTAAGAATACGGTGTATAATATGTAGAGCATACAAAATATGTGGTAATTCACTGTTGATGTTATTGGTTAAGCTTCTGGCCAATGGCAGCCTATTAATAGGTTTTGGGGGAATCAACAGTTATATTGCAGATTTTTGACTGTGTTGTGAGGGTTGGCACCCCTAAGCCCTGTGCTTTTCCGAAGGTCAACTGTACTCACTGGTAGTCTTGTTCTTGTCATATTTCCTGCCTACTTGGTCACCCCTAAGCCTTCACAGCCTAACTCAGCCAGTGACCCTGTCGTGGGGAATGGGGCTGCCCCTGGCCCCAGAGGCACATCCATGGACATTAGGATGACCCTCTTTCTTTGTTCCCTTCTTTCTGTCTAAACTCAGACTTCTGAAAGCTGTCCTGCTTCCTTTGTCTCTTCCTAAAGCCCAGAAGGAGGTTGGAAGACAGGAGAATCAGGTGGTCATTTGTTAGCCAAGGAGTTGAGACAGCCACTCTCCCCCACCAGGCTCCCTTTCAAGGGGTCCCTCATGTGGTCTTCAGCTAACAAAAGGGCTGATAAGGAGGCATGATGAATTCAACACACTATTGATGGAGCTCTCCCTTTCCTGTGGGGTGAATCAGTATAAGGGTGAGCCTGACAGGGGTGGTGGCAAGAGAGCTTTATGGTACATGCTAGACAGGGGATGAGGTTTCTCAGCCTGTCTTCAGCATCAGTTTCCTTACCTGTAAAACGGATAACAAATCTTCCCTATCCCTATATTCCTCTCTCAGTTGTTGTCAGAAACAAGTGTGATAAACAACTTTAAAATGAACCACAGATTTAAAAAATCCTAAAAATAAATATAACACTATTATGGAGAGACCATCTGTCTCCCCAGTGTCTACCACAAGGCAAAGTGTAAACAGAATGAAGTTTTTCTGGCCTGAGGCCACTAGTCCAGAAGAGCACGTTTTCCATTCTGATGAACCAGGGACGAAATGGGGTGAGATGGCTGTCCTCCTCTGACAGCCTGTCTCCTCACCATATCCTTCATTCTGCCTCCATCCCTCAGTATCTCCAATCCCTGAAGAAAGTCTGGAAGAATCTGTCTGATGCCTAGAGTACTCATAGATCAGGGTTCCAACCCTGCAAGTCTTTAGTTGCTTAGCTGGAGAGCTTGGGTAAACCTACCTCTACTCAGCTCTAGTGTCCTCATCTGTAAAGCAGGCATATTAACACCTTCATATCAGATGGTTTTGAGTGCTAAATGAGTAGATGTGGTTAAAGTGAGTGCTTAGTGAATGTTAAGCTGTTGTTGACATATTTTCAAAGTAATGGGGTCTCTTTTCCTTTAACTTGGCCAGAGGGCAGCCCTGCTCTCCACTCAAAGGTAGGGATTCTTGTAGGTGGGTACTGGCTCCCATATTTCCTCCAGCTCTTCCACACACAGAGCAGCCTCCTCCCTGTGGGGCCTGTGAGGCCACACTTGGGTCTTAGAACCAACTAGTTGGAGAGACCATAGGAGCCTCCAGCTACCTGGGACAAGGCTCACTTTGTCTTTCCAATTCACTAACACCACCTGAAGCCTTTCTGTAGCAGGTAAGGGGATGCTTGCTCACTTCCTCAGCTGGCTCTGGAGACCCCTGTGATCCATGACTTCCCTTCCCAACCTTTTGCACCTGGCTTTTCTGCCCCCTTCTAGTCTTGACATGCTTCCCTCGCAGGCCCAATAAACGAGGCTGCCCACCAGGGAGGTGAAGGGGGAGCACAGAGCTTGGTGTTTAGTCCGACCTCTCTCTGTGCACCTCAGGACAGACAGCTATCAGGCAGGGGGAGAGGGGATATAGAGGGAATGGGGAAGAGCCCAGTCCAGTGCCCAGTGTAGGCAGATTGGCAAGTGAGAGGAAACAGAAGCTCTTTGGAGCTATCTTGGGGGAATTTTCTGGGATATGCCTGATGATGCAGTTGCTGGTGCTTGTGGGGAAAAGGTAGAGGAGGGCCCACTGGACATCTTCTCTATTCCTTCAGGTGGCTTGTTCCTACTCCAAGGACACTCTGGAATTCCCCCACCAGACAATTCTTGTCCGGGAAACCATACAGTCCTTCTGCCTAGCTCATACTGCCTTGAGTCCTGGGTTCTTCAGTCCCCACATGGGTGTCTCTCAAGCCCCTGATTCAGGTGCTCAAACCTTGGCTGACCATCAGGAGCCCCTCAAGCATTAAACAATAGATTACTGGGCTCCATCTGGAAGGAGCAAAGTGAGGGGTCCAGAAATCTATATTTTTAGTAAGTTCCCTTATCCCCCACCTTGCTCCCAGGTGATTTTGAAGATCAACCACATTTGGCGACCCAGAGCTGCCCACCCCTACCTGCCCTGGCACAGCACTCCCTCTGTTGTTGCAGAATTTAAGAAGCTGGGGAGATGATGGGGCTACTTGGAAATCCACTTTGGCTTCCCCCTCCCTGACTAAGGAATTACTATCTTTTTGCCACAAGGACACCTTATCAACCTGGGATGATTTTGAAATTGGTTTAAAAAGAGAAGTTTTCTGGCTGCCTGTAGAAAAAAATAAATGAGCTGCCCCCAGTGCCGGGAATCAGGACCTCCAAGTCTTGGAAGCTAGGATGCTTTTTTCCCTTTCTTCCCAAAAGCCAAGTGGTTTGGACCAGGGAGGGACATTCAGAGCTAATGGGAAGATACTGTGCAGGTTAGAAAGGCGCTTTTTTTCTCCCTCCTACCCAATTAAGTTCTAAAGAATGAAAAAACCCTTCCAGCGCTTGCTGGGTTCATCTCCTCCCTCTCAGCCTCAAATCAGGACACATGGTTTTCTTTTGGCTCTCCCATCTCAGTGGGGAGACTCACTTTCTTTTTGCTCTTCCAGCTGGGGAAGCATGTGAAAGTGTGAGAGACAAGATGGATCGTGTGTGTGTGTGTGTGTGTGTGTGTCTGTCTGTCTGTCTGCTGGCAGCCAGTCTCTGTGTGCTCTAGCTCTGCTTGTCGTATGCAGTCAGAGAGTGGAGGTAAACAGACAGGACATCCTCATATCGTGTGTGTGTGTGTGTGTGTGTGTGTGTGTGTGTGTGCATGTCTTGCGAAAATGCAGCCCCTCTGTGACGTGTGGGTGCCCTTGTGGCGGTGTGTGACAATACGTGAAGGGTGCAAAGAAATGGATTCTAGAGTCAGGTTTCCATAGAAACACCTGCTGTGTAGAATACTGTGCGCAGTATAACTTCCTGTGCCACAGCAAACATCTGAACCAAGAAAGTTTAATTTTTGCATCAAGCAAATACATGGGCATAGAATGAGAGAGAGAAGGTAGAGGAGGAGGGTGCAGGAGAAATGTGGAAGAGCTCATTGGGGCTCACTTGAAAGGAGAAAGGCTGGGAGGAAGGAAGGAAGGAAGGAAGGAAGGAAGGAAGGAAGGAAGGAAGGAAGGAGATGGAGACCAGATCAATAAGGTTGATTGGACAGAGTAGGAGGAAGCCTTCTGGGGAAGGGGTCTCCCCCATCTCCCCCTGGGCTTACCTGCACACACCTGCCTCTCCTCTCAGCTGTGGGTTTAGTCCCGGGCAAGGCTCCCCCTCTTCCTCCCCCACCCTTTGGTGGGGCTGTGGCAGCAGAGAGCCGGCTAGAAGTTCTAACCTCCCAGTGGTGCCTGCGTGCTTGTATTTGCCTGGCTTTTCTTCTCCCAGATCCTAGTAGGGTGGGGAGGTTAGGTTAGGGGGAGGGACAGGCAGATTGTAGGGAGGGAGGGGAAGGAGGAGGGAAGAAGGGAGGGAGGGAGGAGGGAGGAGGGGGAGAGAGAGGGAGAGAGGGAGCTTGGGAACGGAGGAATGACAACAATAAAGTCTTTATTTGGCAGCCAAAAACTCCCAGAGACTTCGTCCACACACCATGCCCACTAACGGACTCGTTTTTTAATAACATTTCCTTCTGCTGCTTCTGTTTCTGGGGGGAGATTGTTTGACCTATGTTTGGAAAACAAGTCAAATTAACAGAGGAAAAAGGCGTGAAAAGCAGCTTTTGTACAGGCCAGAGCTGCAAAGCTGGGTCCAGCCCCAGCCTGTTTCATTCCTCCTCCTCACAGTCGCCAGGCTTCTGATGCCCATCACTTCCCTGGTGTTACATTCCTAAACCAGTGACGGGTGTGGGATGTTTCCTCTGAGCAGTGACCATCCTGCCCTTCCTCACCTTCTCTAGGAGGGTGACAAGGGAGTGGAGTCTTGCTGTGCAGTGAGCTGGCAGGGAGATGGCTTTGGTTTGGTTGCTGGAGGGATGCTCTGAGGACCAGAGAGGGAAAGGTCTGGCCTGAGGGTCACACAGCAAAGGCAGACAGAATTCAGATTTGACATAAGATCCAAAGTCTCTGTCTCTAGCTCGTGTGGACAAAATCAGTGTCTTCTTTCAACTTCTCCAAACATCTTGCACTCAGGAGAGATTTGGGGGCTGTATGGTCCTCACACAAGGTACATGAGGAAATCCAAATGCCCCCTGTCCATGTCATCCCAGAAGACACCTCCAACAATCCTCCTTAATTAAAAAGCTGCAACACATTTGCAATTAAGTAGTGCCCAGCAAAACTTCCTGTCACCCTAGGCACCCCAAGTGATTACTTAGAAAAATCAGTGCTGACATTAGGGTCAGCATCCCTGGGTTCCACCACTTATAAGTTGTGCTATCTTGGGCAAGTCAGTGGATCATGTGGAACCTCCATGTCCTTATCTATAATATGGGATGATATCTACCTCACAGGGTTGGTAAGTTTCAGTGATGTCATAAATGGGAGGGTACTTTATGAACCAGGAAGATGATTGGGTTTAGGAGAGAGATGATGGTGCCTGAGAGTCAGCCTAAGCAATGGAGAAGGAAAAATAAAACCCGCTCCTTCTCTCCTACCCCCTTTCCATCCTAAAACTCATGCCTTCCACACCCTGCTGGGGAGGTCTTGCTGGAACCCAGCACAACTCTAGATTCCCATTAGCCTGCATGTGCCAGGTCACTTGCACATTTTATTTTTCATCCAGATGGGATAATGTCCCCTCCTGCAGCCTGAGCCCATCGGATCCTTCAACTTGCTTGTTTGCCTTCGTGTAGCAGGTAGTAAGCAGAGTTCAAGAAAGATGAGCAAGGTACATGAGGCACAGGGAGGGTGGGCAGGGAGTGAGGGGAGGCACTAGATCGTGCAGGGTGAGTGTGTGTGTGACTTGTATCTATTTTCATGGGGTTCCATCCACATCCCAGAGTCTATGCTCATTGACGATGGCCAACTCCAAGCCCTGCCAAGCCAATGTGTCTCTTCGTCCTTTCCACCCTCCCTCATTTGCTCTATCCTAGGCTCTGCAGAGAGAATCAGAATGAAGCATACAAATGGCCAGGGGAATATTCTAGAATGTCAAGAGTAGAGTTTGCTAATTGCAGGCCTGTGGATCTAATATGGCTTGAGGACCCAACATGTGTTTTGATAGCACATTAACAAAAAACCGTTTTTATTATGGCACATTTAAAACATATACACATTTACACAGAATAGTATTAATAACCCAATATACCCAATACCCGGCTTCTGCAATCACCAACTCATGGCTCGTCTTATTTTATTGGTTCCCCTCATTCCCACAAAACCCACTGAAATATTTTTAAGCATTGATTTTTTAAAAGATTTTATTTATTTATTCGAGAGAGGGAGAGAGCATGAGTGCAGGGGGGCAGTGACAGGCTTGATCCCACATCCTGAGATGGTGACTTGAGCTGAAACAAGAGTTTGACATTCAACCAACTGAGCCACCCAGTGGCCTCAAAGTATTGATATTTTTTAAAAATTGGATTTGAAGCAGAGAAAGTACTTCCCAGTTGAACACAATCACCATCCTTCTGTGTTATCTTGTCTCAGCTGATGGCCTAGATAACCTCACTCAATTACATACCTGCCTGTTCTCCAAGATATTTGAGGTCACAAGCACTGGTCTAAGGGGCGGCAACTGAGAAATGAAGTGAGTTGGGACAAATCAGGGATGCTATAGGGGAGAAGGTGGCAGGTTGTCTCAAACAACCTGCCTTTTTCATTCTGTTGACAGAAGGGTTCACCTCTAGATGGGAGACAGGCGGCTGGGTTCTTCAGACCTAGCTTTGCCTCTCACATGATGTGTGACCTTGCAGATGTCCCTCTCCCTCCCTGGCCTCAGTTCATCATTTGAAAATATGAGGTTGTCCTAAGTGACCTCTGAGTTCTCCTTCAGCAATAGTGTAAAGAGAACCTGAGATCTGGGGTCAGGACCCTGGGCTAACCTCTCAGTTCCGCTACTCTAGCTGGTTGGTGAGCAGGTTTAGGGCAATAACCTGTGTCCTGCCCAGGACACACCCAGGATAGCTCAAGGATTATTGGAAACATCAGCTGGAAGAGCATTTTGTGGTTTACTAACTTCATATAGCCAGATCCTGGGACTCCTCCAGAAAGAGCTTCCTCTCCTAGAGTCTTAGAGACCCCAAGTGGTATAGCTTCACCCCAAGGGAGGCATTTATCTCTTTCCGAGTCAAGGATGATGTGAGGACAACACTGGGGGAAGTGGTGAAAAGTTGGGACATGCTGGCTGCCACTGCTGTTGCTTGCTCCTAGGAAGGGGCTGGGGCAGCTTGGTCAGGGGAAGGTGTGAAGCAGAAAATTTGGGAGAGACAGAGAGGGAGGCAGCTGTCCAGTGTGGCAGACTACAGCTACCTTTACAGGGAACCTGGACACACTCACTCTTCCCACCCAGGTTGAAACTGTCTCACAACTCAGTGCTTATTTGACCCGTGCGGTAACTGCCATCTCATTACAAGCAGTGAATGCTCACAGTCCAAGAAGAAAAGGCACAACTGTGTCTGATCCTTTCCATCGAAATACAGAAGGAAGTCCATCAGACTCCCTACCTCCCTGCCTCCCCACGGCACTACCTCAACCTCTGCCAGGAAGGAGCCTTGTAGCCCAGAGGAGTTTTGGCTCAGACTGCCCCGTGGTCCTCAGGCATACAGAGGCTGGCCCTGAGATGGACCCTCACCCCTCACCAACTGAGGCTCACAGCATAGGGTGACTGGGGGTCCTGGCAAGTGTGGAATGGTGAGAGGCTGTGGGAGTCCTGTGGTTGCTTATTCCCCCACCCAGCCTGGGGGGTCGGGGTTGCCTGGGGTAAGTGGGCTCCTGGTGGTTGGAGGCAGCATCCCTCTCATTATGTATAACCCACAGCACCCACTGGGGGTTTGGCACAACCTGGGTGCTCAGTGGGAGTCTGTTTCATCACATTTAAGAGGGTTGAACAAAGAGATTCTCTGTCACTCACCTTATAAAAAATGTTATTTTTGAATCTGAATAGGTAATAGATTCTCTTGATTCAAAATCCAAAAGATACAGAAGGTTGTATAAGGAACAGTCTTCTTCCCGTCTGTCTCCCCATTACCCAGTTTCCTCCAGAAGACAACCAGCATAGCAGTTTCTTGTGTCTTGCTAGATTTATTTAATGCACATACCAGCGATGTGTACAAGCAGCTGTGCACCTTTACTTTTACGTAGTGGCATATCTTGATGATCCCTCCATATTGATCCATAAGTCTCTCTCCCTTTCTCTCTCTCTCTGCCCAGTATTTATCAGACCAGTCTTCTCAACGGGTATTTGGTCCTCCTGCCCAATTTTTAAGGTAGGCAATGCCGAGCTTGGAGTCTCACAAGCTTGGGTCGGTTCTGGCTCCGCTTCCAGGTGATCTAGGTGGCTTGACCTTCTGGCTTGCCCTCTCTGAGCCTCCTTTTCTCAGCTGTGTGACAGGTATCCACTGCAGGATATCAGCTCAGTAGTTCAATTATTCTATCATTTAACTTCGTTCTACCATTTCACTTAACTTCTGAATCTGAGCGTTCATTTCATACACAGCAGAAAACTTCCTCTCCGTCCTTCTTGGTATCCCTGCCCCTGGGACTGTACAGATAGATGGTAGGGTGAGTTTATCATATGCCAGGGCCTGGGTGGGAGGGTGTTGAGGTGGAGATGTGCACATGGTTCCCAGATAAAGTTCCACCTAGGATGCTGCAGGGCACGCCCTCCTCCTGGAAGGCTCCTGAGCGAGCAGCCCTCTGACAGTTTTTTTTTTTTTTTAAGATTTCATTTATTTATTTGAGAGTGAGTGAGCAAGAGAGAGAGGTCACTTGAGCACATGTGCACATGAGTAGGGGGAGGGACAAAGGGAGTGGGAGAAGCAGACTCCTTGCTGAACAGGGAGCCCAGTGTGGGCTTGATCCCAGGACTCTGGAACCCTGATCTAAGCCAAAGGCTGATGCCCCACCTACTGAGCCACCCAGGTGCCCCCTCTGATTCTCTCTAAGGCCGTGCACAGAGGACAGAAACCTTCTGCGGACCTGTCATTTCCTCCTATGGCTCTCTGGCAGTGGTTCAGGTTCCACAGGGCCCCACATTCTCCCCCCGACCTGGTCCCAACCAGGGCCATTTCTTCTCTGTATGGAGAAAGCCTCCTTGTGCACCCTTAATTCTAGCCAAGACATCGTATCTATGCTCCGAAACCCCAAGGGCTAAGGCTTGCAGAATACGAAGCCAAGGCCACCTGTAGGCTGCTTCCATCTTCTGCATCACCTGAAGCAGGGAGCACAGAGCTGGTCCACTTGTTTCAATGAGAAGGAGAGGAAAAGACAGGGAAAGAAGAAATGGAATATCTATTGGCCAAGTGGTGAATACACTGGGACAGGAGGACCCTGAAATCCCTTTCTACTCATCATCCAAGATCCTGTCCATGAGTTGTCAACTCATGGGCCAGCCGAGCAGTCCCGCTGCACTGTCAGCTGGTGTAACCCAGTCACACCGACCTGGGAATGTCCAGTCAGCATTGCTTCTGGAACTCCTCAGGTGCTGGAGAAGCCAGACTCAAATGAGTAAGGATGGCATTCTGCCTTCCAAGGTGGGCGGAATGCCTCTGTTGCCCTGCCATCATACCATCCTGGAACTCTGGCCTCACTTACTTTTATGTTGTAAAAATCACTTTTCACCAGTCACAACACCTGGATCTAACTTCAGGTCCCAGGGATAATCTGATAAGCCACCGGGGCCACCCTGCTCCAATGCCATAGAGTGTTGAGTAGTGACACCGCCTCACATAGAACACACGCTGCAGCCACGTGACAATGACTAGTCTGCCGACGTGTGTGGTCAGTTATGTCCCATGTTGCAAAGTCTAGGAGGGCAGGAGCAAGGCAGCCACCACATATGACCTTGGGGGTCCTCACATCCACATGTCCACCTAGCATCATCCTTAAACTGAACAATAGTGACAGTAATGGCTAAAGCTTATTGGGACATACAGATGCCAGGCATTCTTCTATGTGTACAACTCTGGTCCTTATTCAACTCCATGAGGCAGGTGCTGCTATAATGCCCATTTTACCGGTGGGACACTGAGGCATAGACGGCTGTAGGGCCCAAGGTCATATGTCTGGTAATGGTGGAGGTAGGATTTGAACCCAGGTTGTTCTGCCTCCAATGCTCATGTTTGTGTACCTCTGTGCTGTTGTGATGAATAAAATGCAAACCCTTTCAGATCATCTCTAGATCCATGTAGCTGGGTGTCCGGTGTTTTCAACTCATGCAGGTTTAACAATCCTCCAAAATTTTTTTTTCCTAATGTGGAAAAGAAATCCTCACATGTGAAATTGTTGAGAACCGCCGATCCAGGACTCAGGTTCTCATTCCTAAAATAGAGAGCTCATCTCAGTTTCTATCTTCCTGACCCTGCCTACGGGTTCCCCAAGATCTGTCAGGTCTGTTTCCTTAATGACTTCGGTGCCCGCTACTCCTTTCCTGCCACCACTGGAGTTGCCCTCTGGGTCTCCCCTCTATGCCCCACGCTCTGTTCTCCCTGGCTCCTGCTAAGGCACAGATCTGATCAGGTCACCCCTTGGAGTCTCCCTGTCCCCACTGTGGTTCTTACCCCACAGTGCCTGTCAGAGTCACCTGACAGCTTTTAAAAATGCTGAAAGGCCCAGCCTCCAAGATGCTAATTCAGGCAGATCTGGACTTTTAAAGGCTGTCAACATGGGTGATTTGGGCCCACACCCTTGGCTGACAGCTACAGGCATACAGAATGCAGCCCAAACTCCATACTCCGACTTCTGCTTACCACTCCAGCCTCACTTCTCATCTTCGAAGATGGTCTCACCGCAACCAGAATACCACAAGCTATTTCATATCTATACATTTTTTCTCACTGCTACTTCTGTCTAGAAAGTACTCCTTCCCGGAAGTATTCCATCTTCTAGAATGCTCCGTTGACAGTGCTCTCTTCTTCAACCGGAGGGAGGAATGACCACTCTGTCCGTGTGCTGTGACTGTCCCCTACTGTGTGTCCATCCCAGGTCCTGTGTCACATCCCTGCCTTCCTCTGTTCTCTTGGCCTGGCTTGCCAGCTCCATAGGGGCCTGGACAAACCAGAATCCTCCTTAGAGCCCCAGGACCCAGGGACAGCAAGCCTAGAAGCACTAGAATAGTGTCTCCTCCTTTGTGTTTGCTGAGTTGTGGCAAAATGCTCCTCTGTGTGTGTGTGTGTGTGTCTGTAACCTGCTCACTTTCCGACCTCTTTTCCAGGACCCATGAAGTGTGTTCTTTCCCAAGACACACACCTGATCGTGTACTTCCCTTGCTTAGGATTTGGCAGTGTCTCTCAACTGTGTACAGAACAAAATCAAACGTCCTATGTTTTTGTTTTATTTTTTAATTTTTTAAAAAAGATTTTTTAAGATTTATTTATTTGAGAGAGAGAAGAGAGCGATTACAGAGGGAGAGTGAGAAGCAGACTCACTGCTGAGCAGGGAGCCCAACGTGGAGCCGGATCCCAGGACTCTGAGATCATGACCTGAGCCGAAGGCAGACACTTAACCAACCTCAGTTGGTGCCCCCACCCAGGTGCCCCCATAATCAAACATTTTAACATCATACCTGTGGCCCCTGCAGCATGGCCCCACATTCTCACCATTCGTATTTCTTTCCATACCGCTTCCAGAACCTGAGAACCAGATTCATGAGATCAGGTTTCTCTGGTTTTCATGTCTCTAGGTGTTTGCCCAACTTGGGTCCAAATGTCCTTCTTTCCTTAGTCTCCATTTGGGGAGCTCCTGTTCACCTTGCAAGGCCCACATCTTATATCACCTTCTGTGTGATGCTTTCCCTGATTTCTGCGGGCACAGTATTCTTGCCTGTACCCCCCTGAGCCCCAGCTGCATTACTGACCACACTTCAAGGTTCAGGGACCGTTCATTTCCATGTCTCCCTGCCTCCCCACCTCTGGATGACTGAGGGTTTCCAAGGCAGAAAACTACTTCCTGGCAAAGAGGCTGGCATATCTGTAATGATCAGAGTCGCCAACATTTACCCAGAGCTTATGTGCCATGTGCGCACTTCACATTAGCTCGTGTGGGAGTGGGTATTATCATTATTATTGTCATTACCATGTTACAGGGTATTGTAGTCACTAAATGCTGAAGCCAGGATTGGAACCCAGGCAGCCTGGTTTCAAGGTCCAGGCTGTCTATACCAGACTGGTAGTGCTCATAGACTGAATCCACACTGTGTGTGTGAGTGTGTGTGTAGAGAAGATATTAGTTAATAAGACACGACATTACTCTGTTTCTGCCCACACCATTCCTGGTGTCAAGCTGGGTTGGAGCCCTCATCTCCAGAGGCCTGGTCTATGGCTTTTACTAAAATAACAGAGCTGTCATCTCTTCTAGCAGCTGACACGGATGTTCATCCAGCCCTGCCATTACCCCACAGGCCTCAGCCTCCTTTCTTCTTATTTCTCCTTTCTTCTGTTTTGCGAAGTTGGAAAAAAATGGTCTGTCTGCAGTTTGAGGAGTAGTGGCCCATCTCCTTCTTGGCCTCATGGGCCGCCTCCTATGTACCTTTCATGTGTAGCCCTGGCCTTCAAGAGAGCCAGACGACAGGACTCAGGGGCTGCCCACCCCTGGCTCCCTTCTAAGTCTGGGAGCCTCCTGACTCCAGCCCCTGCAAAGGGAAAGGACTCTACCAGAGGCAAAGATGGAAGCCAGAATGTTTTCCGCCTCCAATTTCTGGCTTTCTCGGCCTGGGTAAGAAGTGCTCCTGTGGGCTGTCTCAAGCAATATGTGTATTTAATCCCGCCCGCAGCCTAGAGCTTCTGTAGCCTCCTGGGGCTGGTGACACAGGGCAGCCGACTGAAACAGGAAGGAGGGAGAGCATACCTTTGTGTAGCTGTCTGGCTTGCGCCATCCCAGGCTTGGCTCTCCAGACAGCAGAGCCTCCATCCGGCTTGTGTGCAAACACACCTCCTCCAGGTAACATCACCCCCTGAGCAGGTCCTGGAACCCCTCTGCTCCTCACCTGCCTTCTGCCCCCTTCACTTGCCTATGCTGTGTACTTGGATCTCCCATTCCACTCTTCAGATGATGTTGCTCTGCCCTTAGACTATCAGGTTGAACATGTCCCTAGACAGACACTGTATCTCCTCATTAGACTAGCATTTCCCTAAAGCAGAGTGAGAAGGGTTCCTCCCAGGTGATGATGTGGGAAAGAGCAGGCATACTTGGCTTCATTCCTGTTCTCCCTCCCTAATCAGTGCCCTGTGAGGACGGCAGGGGGTTTGGGGCAGATTCTAAGTGCTTCATGGAGCAAGCAAGGAAATTTTCTTCTACTCTAAGAGCTGACTCACAGACTAAAATGGGAAATACATACATAGATAGGATGATCGGGACACCAAGACCCATAACAACCATCTGACCCCAAAGATACACAGTAAAGGATAAATACTTTTTATGGCTGTGGCTCATGAAACAGTATTATGGAAGGATCCAGAGCATTGTTAGAAAGTGTCTTTGCCAAGAGACACTGTGTTTCTTTAGTGATGTTTGCACTGGCCTTGGCATCCATCCACAGAGGATTTGGCCAAGGGAGCTCCAGCCTGAAGGCTGTGAGCAGGGAAGTAATTTACTGGGCATAGATGCTGCCCCTTCGATCCAGTCACCCTTGCAGTGAGCTAACATGGCCACTCCAGCCGGGTCTTAGACAACCATCCTGGATGCCCTACCTTGGGAGGCACTCTGGGGCTGGGGCCAGGGACAGTACAGCAAGACCCCCGATGCTCCAAGTCCTGGCCTCTTAACGGCCCTCTCCCCATGTGGCCCTGCAAGCTGCCCCTTGCTAATCTAAGGGCCCCAGGCCTGCTGTCCCACCCTGTAAGGCAGCTCTGAGGACAGAGCAGGGCTTTCAGGCTGGAAACAGTGATGCTAGCTATGGACCGGCCCATCTTGGCCCACCTCAGGTGTGGGGAATTTTCGGGCCCTGTGGAGCCAAGCCACAGAATGAAGGCAAAAAGGCAAAACATGTTTTGGAAGGTGGTTGGCAACTCTATCTGTCTGTTCCACGGGCCAGGGCTCAACAAGAAGCTGTAGGGTTGGTAGAGTGGTGGTGGGGGTCGGGGGGAAGCTGGCCGGGACAGTGGTGGCTCTGCTTCCCCCTAGGCCCCCAGAAATGATGGAGACTCACCCCACCATGCTTCTTTCCCTCATGCTCCATAGCCTGGCACTTCCTGTTGGGAAGTTCTTCCTTCTCTCTACCTTGCCTCCCTTCTGCTGGAACTCAGGCTCCTTTCTTGTATTTAGAACCTCATTGGAGAACAGGGAAGCCCCCTCCTGCCTTAACCAGACTGGGATTTGAGGGAGCTCAGGGCTCCTTGGAGCCAGGCAGTGTTGTCATGGGTGCTGTGTATCATTAGCATTACTCATCTGTCAGCGCTTGTGAGTGCAGTAGCTCTAAGCAGGCAGCCAGGCTCCTGTCTTTTCTGGAGGTGGGGGTGTAGGGGGCCTGGGGAGGAGGAGGATGGCCTGGCTGAAGGGAGCCTGACTTGGGGTGGCACTTGAGGCGGGGCGGCTGAGAGGCTGGGTGACCCGGAATGAGAGGCTGTCATGCTTGGACTCCGTGGCTGGGAGACGGCTTCCGCCCCCCGGGGCCTTCCTCCTCTACCTTCTCCTGCCCCCTCTGACGCCTCCACCTCTCCTTCTGCTTCCAGTCCTCCTCTTGGGCCCAGGGAGCTGCTCCCTTTGGCTTTCCCCTCTCTCCTGCCTCGGGGTTCCTCCTGCGGCCCCGCCTGGGAGGGGATATGAAATTCATTAGTGGCCACATTGCCACGGGATTAAGTCATGGGCTGCTGCTCTCCGCAGAGCTCTCCTCCCCTCCTGTCAGGCCCAGCGGCCTCTGTACCCTGTGGGCCTGCCAGCACTGCCGGGTCTCAGCCCAGTGTGGCCATCCACTGCCCCTGGGCCCTGGGACCTGTCCCTGCGTCCCCTCCCCATCTGAACCAGTCCCCTAACAGTGGGGCGCAGGGGGCCCCCAGCTGCTCACTTTTCAGCCTCCCTCCTGGGGGCATCCCCCACCCTCCTGCCCTACTCTGCTTTCTAAGCCCAGAGCTGGGTCCTTTCTCTGGTCTCCCACCCCATGGTCGGACAGTCTTAAACCCATCTTCTGGTGCCCCTGCTGCCTCCCTGTCGGCGCTCCTGGGCCAGCCCCCCATCCCATCTGCCTCCTTGGCTGGGTCCTTCTCTCTTCACTTGAAGCCTCTTGCCTGATACCTTTTGCTAACCTCTTGAAACTGCCTTCAGAGGATTTATTTAACTAAAACCAGTTGGGCTTCCCCTTTAGACTCACAGCTCTATGAGGCTTGCAGTGCATCCCAACACCCTGCACAGGCCATTCACAGATGTTTACTGGATGCCTACTGTGCGACTGGCACCATGTGAAGCTCTGAAGATGTTGAAACAGACACGGTTTCTGTCTTCCTGGAGAGCTAGTCTAGTGGGAGAGGCACAAAATAAAACACTTTTAAAAAGATCACAGTGTAAAACCTAAATATATATAATTTTTATCAATCATACTTCAATAGAGCTGGCAAAAAATAAAATAAACACAAAAATATAAAGTCACGAATGGCCATGTCATAGGTCATAGGTGCTTTGAAGGGTTGGGAAAGAACACATAGGAAGTGCCTAACGCAATTATGTAATGCATGAATGACAAATTAACTACAATTTTTTTTTTTTTACAATTAACTACTATTTCTTGTCCCTACTTGCTTCCAAGCCTGAAGGCTGGTCTCGTCTATACTGCCTAAAAGTATCTTTAATTATATCTCGTCCTCAATTAGTCTCTCAGTTGTTTGCCTTCTATTAGTCTTGTCTCATTAATCACAATAATAATCATTTCCATGGGGTAAATGGCTACTGTGTGCCAGGCAATACATTAAGAACCTTAATATATTGCCTCAGTTTAGTTTTTATCCCCATTTTTAATATAAGAAAACTAAGGTTCAGATTAAATGACTTGTCAAAAGTCACACAGATAGCTCCAGTAGATCTCTGTCTTACATTTCTTTATCATTCTGTGGGCGCGGGTGCCTAGGATTCCATAAAAGTTGCTGGGGAACCAAGCTGATGGGGATGGACAGACCTGGAAGGACAGCTATGCCCCAGGCTCCTGCTGGACCCAGCAAGAGGGAGTAGGCAGCCTTCTTACTAGGGTTCTGCCTCGATGGTGGGCTCTGTCTTGATTGTCTTCATGCACCTGCCGTCACCCATGGAAGCTTGGGAAAACCCACCCTGTTCTCCAGACCTCACCACACATGTCCCAGAGCCTTCCACCATCTTCACTTCTATGCCTCTCTACCTACCCTCCCTTCCATCAAGGTCTGCCCATAAGAGCAGTAGGGATAAGGCATTCTAGACTCTTCTCTTCTTGTGAGACAAGGCTACCTTCTTCAATAGTTGTCTTTGGTCTATCTTACCCATCTCTAGCTCCTCAGGTGCTCCAGAACCATTTCCACTTAGCTAAGGATTTATTCTCAACTCCATGTGCTACCTACATCTTAACAACTATACAAATTCATTAATGTTGCATTTATAAATGAGGGAATTTTACTCCCCACCCACAGACAGACTCTGGACTTGCAGATGACTGGGATGATGAACAGTGCCTAGTCTTTACTTTCTCATAAGGATCCTGTACTTGCTACTGTATGATCCATTCTTCATCAGGAAAAAAGATGTTCTTTCTTACTTTTGATTTACTTTTTTAAAAGACTTTATTTGAGGGGGGTGGGCATAAGCAGAGGGAGTGGCAGGCAGAGGTAGAGGGAGAAGCAGATTCCTTGCTGAACAGGAAGCCTGATGCAGGACTCAATCCCAGGACCCTAGGATCATGACCTGAGCCAAAGGTAGACACTCAATCCACTGAGCCACCAGATGCCCCTTTTCTTGCCTTTTAAATCAATTTTCTTTTTTAAGCTATAATTTGCATAGAGTAAAATATACCCATTTTCAATGTACAGTTTGATGAACTTTCACATATGTACATATACGTTGGGGTAACCATCACCCCAGTCAAATGTAAAATGTTTCCATTATCCTGAAAAATTCCATGTTATATCATCACAACCCTCCAAACCATTCAGTGAGATTTCCAATATCCAGTAATGCTGAACTTAAGTTATCTAAAGCAAACTTATTGAAAAAAAGTAAAACTGGTAAGATATTAAATTTTTTTTCTCTAAAAAACAAGAGCCAAGAAGAAAGTTAGTAAAAGAGAATGAACAAACTGAAGAGGAAATATGGAAACCCCAGAGACAGAAACTGAAGATTTACTCTGAAACTATCACTGATCCCAGTACATTTGAACCTTTGTCTTTGTTCCTTCAAGGGTCAGGAGGATGCAAATCAAAGCTTAAGCTTTGAATATAGAAAGATATTCTCCTGTATAAGCAAGGACCCCAAAGGACTACACCCTGAGGGTAAAGGCAAACCAAAGTTAAACCAATGTGGTAGCAATTTCAGAGAGTTCTCATTACTGTCTGGTTCAGGGAACTGCAATAACTTGAACTTGATTTAAGGTGGTTCTAAATCAGATCCCACAGGTGCTCGCCAAAAGCAAAACACCAAAATGAATAACACTAAGCAATAACACTTCTCTGGAGGAAGGTACTCTTATCCCTTTTATATCAAACTATTTCGCCAAATTATTTTTCGAGTACGGTGAGCAGTAAACACAAAATAATTAAATATACTGAAGAATGGGCACTATGAGTAAGAAAGTACAGATACAACAGACAAGAAACCAAACTGCAAAAGCATCAGATTTGATATTTTTTAGACGCAGATTACAAAACAAGTATGATTATTGTGTTTAGATAAACAAAAGACATGCTTGAAAATATTTGCAGTTAATAAGAAACTATAACAATGGAAAAAGACCAAATCAAATTTCCAGAAATAATAAATTCAATTAATGAAAATAGAAGTTCAAATGATACAATTGGAGAGAACTAATAAACTAGAAGATAGAAAAAATTATCCAAAATTTAGCTCAGAGGAACAAAAAGACAGAAACTATTAAAGTTAAGGTGCGTCTGGTGGCTCAGTCTGTCTATAATCTGCTTTCAGCTCAGGTATTGATCCCAGGGTCCTGGGACCAAGTCCCGCATTGGGTTCCCTGCTGAGTGAGGAGTCTACTTCTCCATCTCTTTCTGCTGCTCCATCTGCTCTTCTTGTGCTCTCCCCCTCTCTCTCAAATAAATAAATAAATAAATAAATAAATAAATAAATAAGATCTTAAAAGAAAAGAAAAATAAGAGCTGCAGAGGGACAGAGGGAGTAGAGCCAACACATGTTTAATTGGAGTCCCAGAAATACAAGTTTGCTAAACTGTCTCAGAGGCAGCATGGTAAATAGATAATAACTGATAATGCTCCAGCATTGATGAATGACAACAACAAATCACAAATTTAAAAAGAGAAATGTGTCTAAGGCATGACAAACAGATATCCACAACCGGACACATCCTCGTGAAGTTTTGGTAAATCAACACATAAAGAAAAATATGAAAGACACACCACCCTCTTAAAATTTTTTCTCAGTATGCTGAAAGACAATAACTGCCCAACTAAAATTCTTTTTTCAGTGGAAATACTTTTCCAGAATGAGGGTGAAATGCAGGTGCTTGCAGATGATAAAGTAAAAAAAAAAAGAAGAAGAAAGAAAGAAGAAAGAAAGAAAGAAAGAAAGAAAGAAGAAAGAAAGAAAGAAAGAAGAAGAAAGAAAGAAAGAAAGAAAGAAAGAAAGAAAGAAAGAAAGAAAGAAAGAAAGAAAGAAAGAAAACCCCAAGGTGTTTCTTACCAGATGATTATCACTAAGGGAAATCTTGACCTTTAGGCAGAAGGGAAATGATCCCAAATGGAAGGGCTGAGAGGCAAGAAAGAATGAAGAGCAAATAAAGTGGCAAATGTGGATAAATCTAAATTAACATTGACCAATGTCTTGTGAGGTTTAAAAATAAAAAATACAATGGGCTTCTCAAACTTATAATATCCAAACTGAGATCTCTGATACTTTCCCAAACTTAATTTCATCGTATTCCTCCCCATCTAAATAAATGGCAAGTCCATTTTATCAGTTTCCCAAATCTCAGAATTCTCTGTGCCTCTTTATTTTACTTCTCATGTTCAATCCATCAGCAAGTGCTATTAGTTCTCCCTGGCAGTGTGGGGACCCTGGCCTGTATTGGCTTCCAAGGGCCAATTGTAAAATTGCTAGGAATCCCATGAGCCAGTTGACATCCTGTTGGTAGCTTGAAATCAGCCAGGGATGTTTACACCATGGAAACCAGCTGCACACACCCTTCCCAGAGCCAAGTTGGTCAGCCTCTACCAGCACACCACTGGGTTTACCTAACAAGCCTGTCCAGAACTGAATCGCTTCTCATTACCTTCACATCACCATCCTGGATCCAAACACCAGATTATTGCAATAGCCTTAGAAAGACTCTTCTTGCTTCTTTGTTTGCTTCTCTTTGTTCTAGTCTCAACACAGCAGCAAGAATAATCCTGTTACTCCAATGGCTTCCAATCTCATTCAAGGTAAAAGTCAAGGGCCTGGGCACTTCAGCTTCCTCTTCCCCACTCTTCTTACCTCCCTGACCTCTAATACTACTACTCACTCCTCTTCCAGCCATTCTTGTTCCCTTTCTGTCTCTCAACCACTCCAGAACTCCCCTTGGGACTCAGGGCCTTTGTACTTGCTATTCCCTCTTTCTGGACATTCCCCCAGCAGATAAGTTCATGACTCCCTCCTCTCCTCTTGTTCAGGTCTTTATCACATTTCCTCTCCTCAGTAAGGCTGTCTCTGGTCACCCTGTCTGTAATTGCAATACCAGCACTTCTTAACTGTCTTTCCTGCTTTTTCTCCTTAGCAGTTATTATTAACACACTAAATTTTACAAATTTATCTTCATGGTATGTCTTGACTTAGAATAGTATAAGCTTCATGAGAGTGTTTTTGCCAAGTTGTATTCCATATCCCCCAAAAGAAATTTGACATTCACGTATGACCCACCCCAGGGCATGCGAATATTTTAATTCAGTTGAGGAAGGTGGGGGCTAATCCCAGCTTTACTGGCATCTTGGAGGCAAATGCGTGGGCCTGAGTCTGCAAACTGGCAGCCTGGAGTCAAGTCCAGCCCAAGAATGTGTTTTGTTTAGCCCGCTAGATATTTTAAGCTAAATTAAATGAGTTTCCAACATTAAAAAATGGGAAATATCACATCTTAAAAAGTCCAGATTTTCAGCTTCTCTGGAAAAATCCAAAGATCTCAAAATCCTGAGGCTACATTCCCACCTGGCAGCAATCCATGGGCACTGCCCAGTCCCTACCCTGTCCCCACCCCGCTCCTAACCCTATTTATTTTATTTTTTTAATAATAAATTTATTTTTTATTGGTGTTCAATTTACCAACATACAGAATAACACCCAGTGCTCATCCTGTCAAGTGCCCCCCTCAGTGCCCATCACCCATTCACCCCCATCCCCTGCCCTCCTCCCCTTCCACCACCCCTAGATCATTTCCCAGAGTTAGGAGTCTTTATGTTCTGTCTCCCTTTCTGATATTTCCTACCCATTTCTTCTCCCTTCCCTTCTATTCCCTTTCACTATTATTTATATTCCCCAAATGAATGAGACCATATAATGTTTGTACTTCTCCGATTGACTCATTTCACTCAGCATAATACCCTCCAGTTCCATCTGCATTGAAGCAAATGGTGGGTATTTGTCATTTCTAATGGCTGAGGAATATTCCATTGTATACATAGACCACAGCTTCTTTATCCATTCATCTTTCGATGGACACCGAGGCTCCTTCCACAGTTTGGCTATTGTGGACATTGCTGCTAGAAACATCGGGGTGCAGGTGTCCCAGCATTTCACTGCATCTGTATCTTTGGGGTAAATCCCCAGCAGTGCAATTGCTGGGTCGTAGGGCAGGTCTATTTTTAACTCTTTGAGGAACCTCCACACAGTCCTAACCCGATTTATTCACTCACGAGTCCAGGACCTCCTGGCTTCCAGGCTTAGGTTGGTGGCTGTCCGATAGTGAGGTTAGTAGCAAGACCTCTGAATTGGAGACAGAAGCTCTGAGTTTCAATCAATTCCTTATCTGTAAATGAAGGTAGTATCAATACCAACTCAGAAGGTGGTTGTGAGACAACATCTGTGAATGGACTGTGTGGGTTGCTAAGCCTAGGACACTCTGAAGGGACCTGCATTTCCAACATGGCAATTCACATTAACACTTTGTAAGGAGCAGGGCTGCTGGCACATCTCTGTCCAGGCTGCTCCCACCTGAAGATCCCACCCGGATAGTCTATACATCCTCTGCCCCTCAGATGACATCTGGCTCCCATGTAGAGCAGGTGCTCAGCCTGTCCACAGACCCTCATTCAGCCCCCCTCCTGGTACATTTGGTCTACCAGGCAGTCTCAGTACTCAAGTCCTAGGGTCTGTGGTGTCCCCACTGGACAAGGCTCCACTGTATTGGGCCCTGGGTGGCTCAGCCAGCAAAGCCTGACAGGTTGATGCCAGGAGATAATCTATAGGATCCTGTGCAGCCTGGGCCCTGGGAGAGCCATATGAGGGCCACGGCTCCTGCCCACCCACAGCACCCACCAGCACTGCTACACAGAGCCCAGTGTGGTTCCTGCGGGGCTCCCAGCCCGAGACCAGAAAGGCAGGAGTGTGGTGAAGGAGGACACCATTCCCTGGGACCATGGTGGCTTTGGGGTGGGAACACTGCCTATTAACTGGAAGACTTCAAGAACATGTAGGGAAGCCACAGGAATGCCAGAGGAGGGGAGATAAAGGGAGGGTAGGGATGCCAGAGCTCAGAGTTTTGGTATGCCACGTCTGTGTGGCTCAGAAGCCGGGCTTAGAGTAACCATGTGATCACTTATTAGCTGTGCTGCCTGAAGCAAATCATTTCACTTCTTTGAGCCTGGTTCCCTTCTCTATGAAGAGGAGGAATCCATGCTTACTTTCCAGTCGTGACAATCACATGAAACTATGTGAGAATCACATCAAATTAATTAAGGAGAGATTCACAAGGTGAGCTCTTGCTGTGTGGCAGACCCTGTCCCATGCGCTCAGTGCATGCTAACTCACTCCTAGCACAAACACTGTGAGGTAGGTGCTATTCCCATTTCTGAGATGGAGAAACTGAGATGCAGCGTGGTTAAGGAACTCGCCTATGAATTTACACTTAGTAAGTGGCAGGTGGGATTTGAACCCAAGAAGTCTGGGTCTAGAGTTCAGGACCCTTTTAACCTCTTGCTGTGTCTCTTTTTTGGAAAATGGTGCTAGGACCACCCTAAAATTTATATTGCAATGTAAGGGCAAATTGTTCAGTCTGACAGCTGGGCTTACTTCACTGGGAGGAAATTGTAAATGGAATGGACAAGCTGTCTAATCAATACCTTGAGCTCTGTGTGGGTGCCAGCTCCTGCTGGGAGAGAAGGACCAGCATGAGGAAGAGCCCTGGTGGTGAGCTGTGGGTGGATGCCCAAGAGAAGAGGCCCATATGCAACTTCCAGGAAGGCTTCTGAAAGAGGTGCTGGCTTGAAAAGTGGGAGAAGAATGAGGATGGGAGCCATTCAGGTGCCATGGTTGTGTTGTGACTTGCAGTCCTGCTCGCTGACTTTTCTGTACTATTTTCTGACTCCTTCTGGCCCTTCCAGACAAATCTGGGGCTGGGAGTGTCCCATGATTCATTCTGTGGTAAGGGACAGGATTCTGAGGTCTCAAGGATTTTGTTCACTTTACAGGTAACCCTGAATGGGCACAGTGGTTTACCTCCTCTGCAAGCAGGGGCTTTGTCATGACTTTATGATATAAACTATTCTCCTGGTCGCTTTCCACCCAAGAGAGCAAGTGGCAGCCAAAGGCTGGGTCTTGGGGCCAATGGCCATGAAAATAAGGCGATGGAAACTAGAATGACATCCTCCCTCCCATGGTGTCACTCTCTGAGTATGTCCTGTGCCAAGCCTTCTCATCTTTGGGAGGAGACTGGCTGAGTCTGGACTGTCCTGGAGCTTCATGGGTGGATTTCTGGAAGCCCCGTTTTGGTTCTGCCACCACATGAGAAGCTCTCTTTCCCAGAAAACAATCACATCTGTTCCTGGATCCTCTCCTTCTCTCCTCCCTAGACATGATCAGAACAGAGTGAGACACTTCTCGCCCCTGACAAAGTCATGTTTATCAAATGACTCATATTCAGATTTCTTGAGGCCAATCAGCTCTCTAGAAAGTATGATTCACTCATTCATTCATTCATTAAATATTTCGTCATCTATGAATGGGATTAATGAAGTATCTCATGGGAGAAATGATGAGGTACCGAATGGGCGAGTACACGTAAAGCCCCTAGAATAGTGCCTGGCACACAGTAAACACCATGTCTGGGTTTGCTGATGCTATTAGGTACTGGCACTGCTCTGCATGCCCTGGTGATTAGAAGTGATCAGGACTCGATTCCGGCTCTCAGGAAGTTCATAGTCTGGTGCATCCAAATAATAGGAACACAAAGAAGGGTCCTACAAATGTGGTTCTCCATGCTGGGTATGCCTCAGAGTCCCCTGATTCCCTGGGGGACAAGGCAGGGCTGGAGCATCTGCATTTTATTAAAGGTGCACAGATGCAAGAGGCTGCTCTACAGCACCATGGGTGTCATATGGAGGCAGACAATCACTTAGGAAGGGTGGATCAGCTCTGCCGGGGTCAGGCAGAGGAGGCTTCCTAGAAAAGCTGCTGCTTGAAGGTTGCAGGCAAAGAGGGTAGGCAACTAACTCTCTTCCGGTAAAAGGATCGGATACATTACATTGATGGCATTTTCTGGGAACTGTAAGATCCTGTCAATACCATGGAACACAGGTTCAGGAGGTGCAGGGTTGGGATCAGGGGGGAACTGCTGGGAGATGAAGCCAGAGAAACAGGCAGGGGCTTAACTCTGTAGCTCAGTGGTCACTTAGTCTTCAGGCAGAGTCTGAAAAAGCAGAAAGAAAATATGTATACACACAAAATCCTGCGTGCAATTTCTGGAGGTTCACAGGCAGTCTCGCCCACTCTAAGCCTATCCACAGCTGAAAACCACAGTCAAATATACCAAGGAATGAATATAAAGGAATTAATGAGCTCACTTTTGGACAAGTTGATTTGAGGTGTTGCAGATATTACCTCCACATGGAAATGTCTAGCAGGCAGGTGGGTAGGTGTGGGATTTAGGTGAGAAGAGGTAGGCTGGAGACAGAGATTTGAGTCATCTGCAACCTGGTGCTAGCTGAAGTCATAGGAGTAGCTGGGGTGACCTAGAGGCAGTGAGTAGGGGAAGCAAAGCAGGAGAGTCTGGGCTCATGTGGGACTTACACACAAGAATAACCTTTACTGTTTTCACATCATCACACTAGGTACAGCAAACCCTGATTGTAGATTATTTGCATACTAGAAAAGTCAGGGATGCTACCCTTAGAGGTAAGGACAAAACAAAAGAGGAAGTGAGGAATGACAGATGTCCTTGTCAGTACTTCAAGTTTGGGTGGGATAGGCTTGTGAGGTCATTTTGCTAGAGTCCTTGCAGCAGATAGGATTCCACAGCTCTCTGGATGAGGGGGAAGCTCCCCTGGCAGGCTCTGGTAACCCGGGAGCACACTCATGGTCCCACAAGAGCTGCAAGTGCGTAGGGACAACTGCTTCCTTGCTCATGAGGGGTTTCTGAGAAATGCCTTATTCTAATCCAGTTGGCACATGGGCTTGCTGGCGGCACCCACGTTGCCATGAAACATTCTACATATGAGTGAACTGAGGCTGACCTCAGGGTCCTCCCACCCTCTCCCCACTTGCACCCTTCAATGTAGCTATAGGAAATGCCCTGCCAAAGGAGGCAACTTTAAACAAATTTAGCTACAGACTTAAAGGATCTCTATTTATTTATTTATTTATTTATTTATTTATTTATTTATTTAATTTTATTTTTTTTTAAGGATCTCCTTTTAAAGAACAAAATTACCTGAATTGGGGACTGGAATAGACAATAGTGGACATGTGGTCACCATATGGCTTTGGGCTGGGCAGTAAAACTTTTGGAAATATTAACTTAGGTCCCCACATTGTTTCCTTCTCTTTTGCCTTTCCTTTCAAAGTCACAGCCTTTCCCTGTTCATCGCCGCAGGGCAGGGTTGTATCAGCAGAGCAAAATCACCCCCTGCCTGGCTTGGTCCCCTGGACTGGATGATAGAGATTAGATTTAAAAATTCAGGAGAGGGGCACCTGGGTGGCTCAGTGGTTGAGCGTTGGCTTTTGACTCAGGTATTGATCCTGGGGTCCTAGGATCAAGTCCTGCATCAGGCTCCCTGCAGGGAGCCTGCTTTTCTCTCTGCCTATGTCTCTGCCTCTTTCCCTGTGTCTCTTATGAATAAATAAATAAAATTTTAAAAATTTGGGAGATAACTATTCCCCTCCCCTTGTCTAATGTGACACTTGCTAAAATTCAGCAGTACGGCATTGGGGGATGGGGACAGAGCATAGACATGGATGAGTTTTGGAGAAACTGGCCTGACACCTGTTTCTTTAGTCAGGATGAAGCCCCAGAGATGGGGCAAAACCAGGGAGATAAAAGGGATCTATAAACAAGGGTCTGAACCTTATACACCGGGATAGCTCCAGGCAGCAAAGAGCTCAGGGAAGACAGGCTGCATGGGATATCTAGGCAGGGGAAGGCCTTATGAAATTTTTATTATGTTCCACACGGGGCTCCAGAGTCATCACCGAGTGGCAGAGAAGTAACAGAAAGAGTCATCAATCTGAAGGGATCACAGGGCAGGGAAAAAGGGCATCTACCCATAATCTGAAAGATCCACTAATCGGGACTGGCTGGGGTGGTGGGGTCCCCATGGGGCTTCTACAAATAAGGACATGGCCTACTCCATTGGCTGCCATTCAGGGAAAGCATTCGGCTCCTAAGGATTCTGCTAGCCCAACTGAAGGAAAAGTCAAAATAGAAATTAAAGGAAACAAGGGAGTCACACTTCTCGCACTCATGACCTCATGAAAAGGTCATAAAATTTAAATCATATTTACATACAGATTTTACATATTTACATACATATTTGCATATTCACATACAATTAACAAATTGCCTTTAAAAAAACTGAGACTTTCTGGGAAGATGTAAGGCAAGTGATAACTGTGCTATAAATCTGAATCTTTAGATGACTAAAAAAATATTTTTAACTTTAGGATGGTTGACACACAATGTTACATTAATTTCAGGTGTAAAACACAGTGATTCAACTTTATACGTTATATATGCTCACCACAGATGTAGCCATTTAGGTACTTTTTTAAAGGAAGGAAAAATTATTCCAATGCCTCTTAGAGAGAGAGAGAGAGAGAGAGAGAGAGAGAAAGAGGGTCTTTGTAGTGCTAGCAGCCACTTTCCAAACATTTCACTGAAAAAAAAAAAAAAAACCTCTTGAATCTAGTCATTCATTCATCTTAGGCAAATACGGAAAAATTGGAAGAATTAGCAATGAACAGTGAAGTTACCAGAGCAGGGGCTGGAGATGGAAAAGGTTTTGCAATTTCATAGCCGTTGCCACCTCGGGTGGTGTAATGGGTCATGAACACAGTGTGTTTGGGTGCCTGCTGGTGGGGGTGGCCCAAAGGAGAGTCCAGACACAGGCTCCTTTGACCTTTTATGTCTTTAATGTCTCAGCCGCCTTGATGTCTGGAACAGCTGTCTCACTCGTTCCTGTGGAGGGTGTCCTGACAAGTCCTACACTCCCCCTCCACCCACACCAATCTGTGAGGTGGAACCATAGAACCTTGTGCCTTCAGTGGCTTCCCACTGGGATGGGCTGCAAACATGGGCTTGGAAAAGATTTTTGCTGAGAAGGGAGAGTGGGCTTTGAAGGGCAGCCGGGGGAGAGGGATTTAGGTTAGATGTCACAGAGTATTTCCAGATCACCTAGACCAAAAAGCATGGGTTCATGACAGCCCTTCCCCCAGGGAAATTGAGGTGGTGGGAGTCGGGCCAGATTGCCTGAAAGCAGGGGTGACTCTGTCACTTAATGCCATCATTCAGTTTTGCTTTTTTTTTTTAACAAGGGCTTCCACTTTTATTTTTATTTTATTTTAGAGACAGACAGTGAGCGTGCATAAGCACATGTTGGGAGTGGGGTGTAGGTAGGTGGGGGAGGGGCAAAAAGAGAGGGAGAAGAGAGAATCCTAAGCAAGCTTCATGATCAGCACAGAGCCTGACTCAGTGCTCGATCTCATGACCCTGAGATCATGCCTGAGCTGAAACCAAGAGTCCGATATTTAACCAACTGAGCCATCCGGGTGCCCCTAAGATCTTCCACTTTTAAATATGCCCACAGACACACACAAGCAACAGTTTACTCCCCAAGTCTCTAAATAGTGCCTCAGTCCTCCAACTGGGCTTTTCTCCCTCAGTCTTGCCTTGAAGAATTTTTCTGTACCCTGTAGACTCTGGAGACCGAAGCTGGAAGGACGTCACTAGAGAAACAGAACAGAGAGGATAACTGTCCACCCCCTGGCCCCAGAGTCTCTTGTCAAATTCAGGACTATTTCTAAATTCATTAGCCCATCCCTCTGACCTTGCCCATAGTGGGAATGGAGAACGGAAATGCCTTAGGTCAAGGCCGGTCACCTCTGTCTCTCAATCTCCCAGCATTTTGTCTTCTAGATAAAGACCCAGGGATGAAGTCAGTTGTGTAATGAGTTATTCAGAGCTAACCAAGCAATGAGAGTCTTAACATATTTCCAGCACTTTATGCCAGGGCCTTGATGTGGTCTGTCTTATTTAATTCCTCCAGCAGCCCTGGGAAGAGGAGACATTTATCAGCTTCATTTTCAGTAAAGAAAGCCAAGGGGCACCTGGGTGGTTCAGGCCGTAGAGCATCTGGCTCTTGTTTTCGGCTCAGGTCTCAGAGTCATGGGATTAAGCCCCACATAGGGTTCCATGCTTGGTACAGCATCTGCTTTAAATTCTTTCTCCCTCTCCCTCTGGCTCACTCCACTTATGTGCTCCTCATCTCCTTCTCTCTCTAAAATAAATAAATGAATCTGAAAGAGAAAGAAAGAAAGAAGAAGAAAAAGAAAGAAAGAAAGAAAGAAAGAAAGAAAGAAAGAAAGGAAGGAAGGAAGGAAGAAAGAAAAGAAAGAAAGAAAGAAAGAAAGGAAGGAAGGAAGAAAGAAGAAAGGAAGAAAGGAAGAAAGGAAGAAAGGAAGAAAGGAAGAAAGGAAGAAAGGAAGAAAGGAAGAAAGGAAGAAAGGAAGAAAGGAAGAAAGGAAGAAAGGAAGAAAGGAAGAAAGGAAGAAAGGAAGAAAGAAAGAAAGAAAGAAAGAAAGAAAGAAAGAAAGAAAGAAGAAAGCCAGCTAGGCAAGGTTTACAGAGGCTAAGTAACTCACCTCAGCCTGCATGGCCATTAAGAGACCATGGGTTGGGGTTTGAACTCAGGTCCCTCTGACTCCAGAGTCCAGGATCTTAACTCCTAGATGCTACCATTTCCTACAAAGGATGTGGAGGGATGCATGACATATAGAAAGCTGGGAGATAAGTAGACTAGTGCATGAAAAGACAGGAGGTAGAAAATCTATTTTAAAACTATAGATGGGGGGCACTTGAATGGTTCAGCAGTTGAGCATCTGCCTTTGGCTCAGGACGTGATCCCAGGGTCCTGGGATTGATCCTGCATGGGGCTCCCCGCAGGGAGCCTGCTTCTCCCTCTGCCTATATCCTATATCTCTCTGCCTGTCTGTGTCTCTCATGGATAAATAAATAAAATCTTAAAAAAAAAACAAAAAAACAAAAAAAGCAACTATAGATGGCATCTTTGGGGCAAGGTTGAAAATTCCATTGCTGAAAACAGTGACCCTGGGGCAGCTGGGTGCTCAGTGGGTTAAGTGCCTGCCTTCAGCTCAGGTCACGATTCCAGGGTCCTAGGATGGAGTCCCACATCAGGTTCCCTGCTCAGTGGGGAGTCTGCTTCTTCCTCTCCCTTGGTTCTGCCCCCTGCTTAGGATTTCTCTATCTCTCTCTTAGATGAGAAAATCTTTAGGAAAAAAGAAAATAGTGTCTCTGTTCCTTTGTTTGGCAAATACAGACATGGAGGCCACAGCTGCAAAAAGCTTGTACCTAACAGAGGTGAGAATAAATCTGTTGGAAGGTTTGGAATGCACCAACAACTTCCTCCGAATACAGGTTTCCTCCACTATTGGGAAGTAGACCCTTGCTAGAAAAATGTTTTTGTAAGCAGAAATGGCATAAAGCAAAGAAACGCTTACCATTAATTTACATGGAAAAAATTTTGAGTGTTTCCAGACCCCAAAATAACCTCTCTTAGGCTTTTCTGATACCTCAGGACTCATCTTGCTAACAGATGCACGAAACAAATGGAAATAAAGCACAGATGCTTGTAGACACAGTTCAGAGCCTGGCAGCTGGAGGCTGAGGTGCTTAGTATAGTTCCGGGGGAGGAGTTAGGCAGGGGCATGCTGCCTCTGGGAAGGCTCCTCGCAAAACCAACACTGCACCTTATTTCTGCTTGTTACCTTTATTCATAAAAGCGAAGAATCCTCGCATAATTTCACTCAGCAAAAACAGGTACTAATTTAGGTCTTTCACCAAAGTAGCTCACAGGGAACTTTTGAAAAGCGGGAAATGTGTAAAGGCAGAGCGTGCTCCTTCTCCCTGTCCTAGCTCAACTCCAGGCCTTCTGTTGAACCACGTTCCCCACCCCATCCAACCCCACCAAACTTCAAGCCTAACTCATTGGCTTCCAGGGAAATGGCAGGGTGGGACAGAGGATGACAGCTCCAAAGGAAGCTGCCAAGCCTGCCCTGCTTCCAGAAGCCAATGGAAGGCATGATACAGAGAGGAGGAGAGCCAAGCTATTACTGGGTGGGAAGCTGGATTCTCTGTCCAGACCATCTGTGGGTACCTGTCCAAAGTTTTGTTGCTGGGATCTTCCTGAAGACTCTGAGGGACTGGGGTGGGGGTGTATGTGGGAGGTGGTCAGTAGCTCTTTGAGGGGTAGAAATTTGGGGTGAAAGATTGAGCAAGGGTAACCAGCTGCCTAGGAGACACGCCTGGCTTAAGACAGGGGCTGGCTGCTGGGCTTCCAAAGAGTGTTGAGAGACCTGGCAGGAAGCTACAAGCTTTCTTATTACAAGCTTTGAAAATTCCAGAACATTGCTTCTGCCATATTCTATTGGTCAAGCAAGCTACTAAGGCCAACCCAGATCCTAAAGGAGGAGTAGGCATCTTTAATCTACCACACATCCCCATCTGCCAGAAAGCATAAGTGAGGTCCATAGTGGTACCTGACTGCTTCTAGATCATGCCATTATAGTATCAGTTAGATAGTATATTCATTTTGTATTGCTGCTGTAATAAATTATCATTAACTTAGTGGCTTATGACAACACATTTCTTCTCATAGTTTGAGAAGTCGGAAGTCTGCAATGTGTCTTATCAGTAAAAATCAAGGTTTCAGTTTGAAGCCTCTGAAGGAGAGAATTAGTTTTCTTGCCTTTGGCAACTTCTAGAGGCTGCCTGCACTCCTTGGCCCCGCCCTTCATCCTCCAACCTCTATTCTACCACCACACCTCCCCTCTGACCTTGACCCTTGTGATTAGACAGCGCCCATATGGATAATGCTGAATAGTTACTCCATCTCAAGATCTTTTTCTTTCTATTGTGAAAAAATTTATATTTAGATTTAGTCAGCTGAATTCAGTTTAGATGATCTCTCTCTCTCTCTCTCTCTTATTTAGAGAGGGAGAGAGGAAGGGGCGGGGCAGAGGGACAAAAAGAATCTTTTTTTTTTTTAAAGATTTATTTATTTATGATAGACCTAGAGAGAGAGAGAGAGGCAAAGACACAGGAGGAGGGAGAAGCAGGCTCCATGCTGGGAGCCCGATGCAGGAATCAATCCCAGGAATCAATCCGGGGACTCCAGGATCACGCCCTGGGCCAAAGGCAGGCACTAAACCGCTGAACCACCCAGGGATTCTGAGAGAAAGAATCTTAAGCAGGCTCCATCCCTAGCATGGAGCCTTAGGTGGGGCTTGATCTGACAACCCTAAGAACATGATCTGGGCTGAAATCAAGAGTCAGATGCTTAACCAACAACAACCAGGTGCCCCAAGATGATCCCAATTTTGTTGGCAACATCCAAAGTGTCATAGTCAAGAGCCAGTCGGACATATGCCTTCTTCTCTCCATCAGGCCTGATCAGGGTGTTGACCTTGGTCATGTCGATGTCACAGAGCTTCTTCATAGACTGTTTGATCTGGTGCTTGTTGGTCCATCTCAAGACCCTTAATCCTATCTGTAAGGGCCCTTCTACCAAGTAAGGTAACATATTCACAGGTTCTGGGAATTAGGATGTGGATATTGAGGGGCTTTTATTCCATCTACTATAGATACCAAGTTTGACCTAGAACAGAGGCTCCTAGCTCATGAGGTGTTTTCCATGACAATAAGAGGATAGTGCTATATGAGTCACGTATTGCTTCAAAAATGCAGCATAACTGATCAACCCCCAAACCTGAGGCCTTAAAACTAGATATGTTCATTTAGCTCACAAGCCTGTGGGTGATGGGTGGTTCTTCTCATCTTCCCTGCTCACATGTTTCTATGTTGGTGCTCATCAGCTGGGGAAACTGAGGCAAATCGATTGGCTCCTTTCTGCATGTCTCATATCCCCCAGTGGGCCAACCCAGCTTATTTTCCTGCCAAAGGTCAAAGTGTAGGAAACCCAGGAGAAACATGTGAGTGCATTTAAAGGCTGACACACATCTGCTAACAGCCTATCAGTCAGGGCAAGTCATATTGTTGGGGCCAGAGTCAGGGTAGGGAAGACATGCTAAGACTTCATGGCAAAGATGTAGATACCTGGAAGGGTGAAGAATTAGGACTCCGAATGTATTTTCCTCTTTATATCAGGCCCCCTGTGATGTCAGTATTTCAGTTTCAGGTGCCAATGGGTGCTGAACTCACCAGTGAGCATTTGCTATGGGCTTGCAAGGGCTGGCAATGTTGCAACTCTGTCTTCTTCAAAGGTTGCCAGGCCTGTTTATTTATCCCATCCCTTGAGCTCTTCTTACACTGTGGCTGAACTCCTTCCACTGAGATGTAGGGTTTAATGATACCCTTGCCTCAGTGGGAGCCTGGGATTGCTCTGACCAATAGAATACAGCAGAAGTGGTATGATGTGACTTCCAAAGGTTAGGTTATAAAACAGGATTCAGCTTCTGCCTATCTCTGTCTCTCTGTTCCAAGATGGTTTTCCTTTGGAGCCCAACAACCATGTTGTAGGGAAGCCCAGGCCACATGGAGGGTTCATTGGGAAACAACTAAGATCTTCCACCAACAGTCAGCACCTACTTGGCAGCCGCGTAAATAGGTCACCTTTAGAAATGGATCCTTCAGTCCCAGTCAAACCTTTTGATCAAACTGCTTGAGAACTGAGCCAGAACTCCCCAGCCAAGCCACACTCAGATTCTTGATCCACAGAAACAATGAGAAATAATAAATGATGACTGTCACTAATATTTGAGATGTTTTGTTATGCAGCATTAGCTAACTAGTATGCACCTGTTCTTGAGGCTTAACACAAAATGAAAGTAAATATAGTCTGGGACCTTAAGGAACCTATAATCCCTAGGTAACCAAGTAGACATTAATGGAATCAATAGGAATATATGTGTTATTCTGTTTGGGCTTCGATAACAGAATACCATAGATGAGGTGGTTCATGAAGAACAGAAATGTATTTCTCACAGTTCTGGAGGCTGGGAAGTCCAACATCAAGTTACCAGAAGTTTTCGTGTCAGGAACCCACTTCCTGACTCATAGACAGCCCTCTTCTCTCTATGTCCTCACATGGTAGGAGGGGCAAGGCTGGTCCCTGGGGTTTCTTTCATAAATCTGTTCATGAGGACAGTATAAAGTGTTGGTTCACCTGTCAGAGGCCCCACATCCAAATAGCATCATGTTGGTGAGGATTTCAACATATGACTTTTAGGGGAACACAAACATTCAATCCATAGCAATAGTGGAAGTATTTAATATAATCAGGGTATATGATGTTTGCTAAGAGGGAGGATGGGTCAGTGATCTGGTGACCATATTTTCCCAGCTCCAAATTGGGACAATTGATTAATGATAGCTCATTGTAGCTTGGGTTGGGAACAGAATATCTATATCAGGACTGATGGAAATAGTTTGGTATGACCACTTTGTCCGGAAATTGTTCTGCCCTGCTGGGACCTGGCATGATTTGGAAGGGCTATCTGTGGTGTCAGCTCCTGTACAGGGGAATAAATGATCACCACACGAATGTTTCCAGACCTTGCCTTCTCTCCTGCCTAGGAAAGATGGGCTTTACCCAGTCACCTGCTTCCCAACCCTCTCTCCAGAGTCTCTGGCTTTGCCAGACTGTGTTCTATGGGCTTTTGTGCTGCAGAGTCAGGAGGAGAGGAGAGAGAAGAAGGATGAGAAAGGGTGTGTGTGGCTACAGCTGGTAGAGGAGCTTGGGAAGTAGAAATTTGGAAGAGAAGAGGTAAGGGATCTGATTTGGTATGTAGAGAAATAAAAGAGAGAGGTAAAACAGGATTTTAAGAAGGATAGTACTGATCCACTGCATCCTCTTCATAGTATTTGAGAATTTGCACAAACAGCTTGAGTTATTTTGAAACATGTATTGGTTGCCAGACTGAGTTGATTTGATGGCAACTGCCACGAGAATGGGCCATGTGGGTGATGGCTAAGTGTTGCACTGTGATTTCAGAGCAGAGAAGAATGGGGTGTGGTTAGTTCTACGGGTAGGAGACAGTTGGGTCAGTGGCTGTAAAGGGAAGAGGCTGGAAGCCAAGGAAATGTTTGTTCCAGCGTGACTTATGACCTGGAGAATTTGGGCTGCCCTGGGTCCAGCTGTGTCCAGATGTGTGAGCAGAACTCAGACTCAGGGCTTTTACAGGCCTGTTTGTGGCGTCACTGCCCACTCTGGCAGGAGGCACCCGCCCCCCCCCCCCCCCCCCAGCAGCGCTGGGAGGGAGTGGTTTGGCCAGAGCTGCCCAACCTCTCCCAAAGGAGGGAGGGAGGGACCTGGGGCAGGAGGGAGAGGTGAAACTTTGCTGGGCCCCCATGAGGAACTCAGAAGTAAAGACAGGGAGGAAAAAGCCCTCTGGAGGGTGAGGAGGTGTCCATAAAGACCTGCCTCAGGTTTCTGGAATTTCCCAAGGTATTGTGAATTTTCCAGGGTCAAGGGCCCGTTCCTATTTGTTTGTTCCTCAGAACTAGCATGATGCCTGACAGGTTGTAATTGCTCAGTAAACAGTGTTGGAGGGTTAGAGAGAGAGAGAAGGAAGGAGGGAGGAGGACAGGAGGGAAGATGGGGAGGGAGGAAGGGAGGAGGAGGGGGCAGGGAGGGAAGGGGCGAAGCCAGAGATCCTGGTTTTAGTGCTAAGTTTCTTAAGTCCTCTTGATCTCTCTGACCCAGCCATGCCTCCTCTCTAAGGTGAGCACTCGGCTGTTAGGAACCCACTTGGGATCCAACAGAGCTGGATTCGAATCCACACTCTCCCACGTTACCCATGGGACCATAAGCAGATGACTGATGACTTGTGTAAGTTTCAGGCTCCTGTGAAAGAAGTCGGGGCTTTGCAGCAAGGTGGGGCAAAGGAAATAAGGGTATCCAAGCCCCTGGCACCACCCCAGCTCAGGGGTCCCCCTTCCTTCTGGTGAGTAAACACAGCCCTTGTCCACATCTGGCAACCATCTGACTGTTCATTACACTCTGACATCTGCAAGTTGCCCTCCCGCTCTCTCCTCCTTATCTCTGGCTCCGAGTCCTCTTGACATCTTCCAGGCTCGGTTACTGCTCCCTGGCCCCTTTTCCTGTAATGTTTCTCTAGCTCTGCTTTGCTCCCGTGGTAGAACTCTGCCAATGACCCTCCAGGAAGCTCCGGCCTGGGACATGACAGGCCAACAGAGCACCCCAAGATGAGCCCTCAGGATAGGACTGTTCCCTTGGTGCCTTTGGAGGGTTAACTCTCATCTTCTTCTAGCAACTTAACACAGTTTACTATGGGGGGGGGGGGGGTGGATAAAATTAAAATTTAAAAAACAAAACAAAACAAGATGCTCCTACATTCCAGAGCATTCCAGGGCTGTGTCTCAGACCCAGGTCAACTCCATCCTCATCCAGCTTTCCACTGCACCCTTACATCCCCAGGCTCAATGGCCTCTGAGTTGCCATCCCTTCTGACTCTGCCCTCCTGTGCTGCCTAGAGAGACAGTCAGCTGCAGGCAGAAGCCTTGTTTTCACTCCCATCGCCCCGGCCCCAAAGACGGGAGGATTACACAGGGCGCCCCAGCCCCCATGTGGGCATTTAGATTCAGTAGGTTTCTGTCTCTAAGATGAGCTGGAATACGCCCACCAGCAGAGAGCAGATCTGTGCCTGATTTGAAGGACAACACCAGGTCTGGGGTCCGGTGAAATTCTGACAATCCAGGTAAAAGGTTGGTGGTCATGGGGGAGAGAGTTCAGGGGCCATGCCCGAGGCTGAGGGCAGGAACAGCAGCACGCAGTGGGCAGTGGCACACAGGTTTCCGAGCCTTCTCCGTCAGTGGGACACAGAACCTCAGGAGAGAGTGAGATCAGGGCCTGCTTTCTGTCCACCATGGGGCACCAGTGCACCATCAGGAGGGCCCAGGGGCTGCCAGTGTGGCTCTGTCCAGGGTGAGCAGCGAGTGGCTTGGGGAGGAGCTGCTGCAAGATGCCCTGGCAAACCCTTGTCACATTCCAAAACGCAGAGGACCAAGAACCCCCACTTGGCCTGAGGCATCTAGGGCTGGCATCCCGCCCAGTCACTTCCTGCCCTTAGTCCCTCCTTTCTCTGCTTTCTTTCTGCATCTTGGGGCCAAAGGTTGAACTGGAGCTTCCATCTTTCTTCCTTACAGAGGAGCTGTGCTGGAGCTGGGGAGACTAGGGAAAGGTGGGTGGGTGTCAGCTAGAACTTTCCACCTTGTTTAATGGAAAGCCAGACACCTCTAAAATATGGACTGAGCACTCCCAAGTGCCTAGCCCCGAGCCAACCAGCCCCAGAATAAAGACATGAAGAAGCCTGATCTCTGCCTGCAAGAGCTGTCTGTCTAGAGGGAGGGCCCTTATGGAAGGGCCCTTAAAAGCCTCGTGGGCTGGGCACCTCAGAAAGATGGACACAGGAGCTGTCATGGAGGCTTCCAACTGCTGTACTCCACAGGCTGCACAACACTGGGAACCAGAGCAGCTTGTTCTTGGCCAGAGCCTAGCACAGAGCCGGGCCCACTGAAGGAGCTTAGTGCACATTGCATCGTGGAATAAATGAATGAATGAAATGAACCAATGAAATGAGGTGGTCTAAGAAGGCTTCCTAGAGGACAGGGAATCTAAATAGTGCCAGTGAGGGTGGGCAGGATTGGACCAGGCCAAGCAGAAGGGAATTTATCCTAGGTAGCCTTGTAAAGAAAGGCAAGAACAGGGACAGTCCACAGAAGGGTGGTTCTGGACAAGGGCAGGAGGAACAGCTGCTCCGTTACCCTCAGGATAAAGTGCAGTGTCCCTCCCAAGCCCCTCTGCTGGCTTTGCTAGCCACTTTGGTACTGTCTCTGACCTCTGTCTCTGGCTGGTGTCTCTGTCTCTCCCTTCCAGCTGCAGTCCATGGAACAAGCCTCTTGCTCTCTCTCCTCCAGGCCTGAATCTTTCTCATGCCCCCTGGCAGGAAGACTCTCTCCCTGCTCCTCCGTGTGGATGGTCCCTCCCCGCCAGAGGCCTCCTCCCTTCCCAAGTCAGATCAGCCAGCCCTCCTAGTGTGGCCATGCGGCTCCATGCTTGCCCCATGCTCACACTTAACACAGACCCCCGCCCATGATCAAGTTGCCAAATTCCCCTGGAGACCGCCAGCTAAGGTCAGAGACAACTGACTAGGACTTCAGCAACACAGACTTCCCTGTCTGAGGCAGCTGGTATCCAGGGACCCCATGTGCCGCCGTCCTAACAGAGACTGTGTCCCAGATACTCCCAACCTTGACTCACGTGGATCTTCCCTTCTCATCTCTAAATGGCAGAGGCTGGGCTGAAGTAGCCTTGGCTTTCAAAGCTTTCCTATAAAGCAATAATGATTTCTGATCACTCCTGGCAAACAGCCTTTGTGGTGGTGGATTTCTCATTAGCCTGTAAGCTCCTCGGAGCTGGAGGTCAAGGCTCTCTCTCCCTTTAAGTGTCACGCCAGACACACAGTAGGCTTAATAAATAATTGGTTATTTATTTGGTTAATTAACTGATCGCACCCTCTGAAAGAAGCTATCATCAAAATTTCCAAGCTCGGTTCTCAATTTTGAATGGGCTGCAGGCAGGGTACCCATACCTAGAGTGTATGCACAGAATAGAGCATCCTACCACAAGTAGGAATAAGAAAGCTATTCCTGGGGCACCTGGGTGGTTCAGTCAGTTAAGTGTCTGACTCTTGTTTCAGCCCAGGTCATGATCTCATGGGGCGTGGGAACAAGTCCTGTGTCAGGCTCTGCACTCAGTGGGGAGTCTGCTTGAGGTTCTCCCTCTCCCTCTCCCTCTGTCCCTCCTCCCTCCAAAATAAATAAATAAATTTTAAAAAGAAAAAAAAGGAAAGCTATGGCATTCAATGGGACGCAGGTTCCCAACAGAATAAGCTTAGCTTTGGAAAAGGTTTTAGAGAGCACCTAGGCCAAGCCCTCACCTTATATGACTGGAAACTGAGATTAGAGTATGGAAATTATTTGTCCAAGGTCACAAGGCATCTTGCACCTTTTGCACATCAGATCCGCATGTGTGACCTTGGTCCTTGAGGAGCAGTGGTCTCTTCACTATAGCGGGCTGCCTTCTTCAACTACCACTAAGCCTCCTCCTGCTGCCTTTTCCAAATGTAGCCTGGTAGAAGGATCATGGGCATTGGTGAGCTGCTGTTTGGCCTTGTACGGCTCTCTAACTACTCTCCTGCAGAAGAGAGATCAGGCACCTGTTCAGAGACCAGCATGTGAATTCTCAGTGAGATGATGTTGGCAGATCCAGTGGCCCTCAGTCAACATCGACTCTGTCTTCTTTCTCCCAGTTATTGGGAATTGTTCTTGCTTCTCTGCCCTTTCCCTGGTCCAAGAAAATCATAAAGTCTACTTAGACGGGCTTCTGGGGGTCTTGTGTGCCACTCTCTAAAACAGCCCGTCCACCCCCGAGCTCCTGAGGAAGGCATCTCACCGTGGAACTCATGGCAGCAGATGCAGGCAGGTGGGACTCGCCTGTGCCTGGGATCTAACCCGACACTTCTTGCTGCAGTTTAGGGATGAAGCCATCTTCCTTAGTTTGCACTCCAGAAGGAAGCAAAAAGCTCCTTTTTCCTTCCTCCTTCCTTTTTCTATTCTGTGTGTGTATTCTTCTTTCTGTGTCCTAATTTATCCTCCTTTTCCCCTCCTGTTCCCCCAGGGCTACAGGAGCTACCCCCACCACCTTCTCTGGCCTCCCTAGCCCTGTCCTTTGTCTTTAGATGGCCCCACATGTTGTGTCCCATGCACAGCCCCCATCTGCAACATCCCACCCGGACCCAGGCATCTCGGCCACCCTCGGTGCCTGCTTCTGGCAGAGATCTTATCTCTGTCCTCACACACAGCTCCTGTGGCAGGCGGTGTGGGCAGAGGGACACAGAACGACTCAAGTGAGTCTGCAGATGGAGTCACCCCAGCCCTCTCACCCAGCTGCCTACTCCAGGAGAAGTGGAATCAAGGCCACCCTCTCGACGCCTAGGGCCTCTGTGCATTGCACAAGACGGGTGCTACTACCTTGCCTTGCCCAGGTCCTTCTCCCTGGGCTGCACTGGCCACTTTGCCAGAAAATTCCAGGGCAGGCCAAGGCAATCTGCCTGGAAAACAAACCCTATGCCGAGCCACCACAGGATGGGCCAAGGCGTTTTGGTTTAATCCCAAAACTCTGAGCACAGACAAAACCTCATAAATCAGGGGGGAATTTTTGGTTGTTCTTTTAGAGCAGCCCGTCTTCTCTTGTGCTGGATGCCCCCCTGCTCCCTTTATCCTCCCCCTCTCCACTCCCCTTCCTGGAGGTTGGGAGGACAGGCGGAAGGGCCAGCAGGGAAGAGATGGGGTGATTTAGCAGGAGCCATGCCCCTGCTGGCTGTACCCCTTGATTTGCAGACTGACTAGAAGGCCTCACTGCTAATTCCAGTACTGACCATTGTGGGGAACAGCACGACCTTGGATTCTGGGAATGTGTTCCACCTTTGCCAAAGCGACTTCATTTCTGTGAGCCTGCACTCTCCCCCTGATAGCCCTGGGTGGTGGTTGGGGGAGGGGGAGTATTAGATCAGAGAGACTGGTGTGTCCAGGCTTGTGGACTCAGGAGGCCTCTGGCATTTGCCCGCACCTGGGACCACCTCCCTGGAAAGCATGCCTTCTGTGGATATATAGGGCATTTCCAGAAGCTTCTACACACTGACCTCATATTGAGGTGCTTGGGAGCATGGGCTCCGGGTTCAAAAATCTGCCTCTGCCCCTGATGACTGTGGAACCTTTGGCAAGTTATTTGGCTTCTCTGGGCCTGAGTTTCCTTGTGTGTGAAATAGAGGTAATGCTAGCACCACCTCACAGGGGGATTGATTATCATGTAAAATGTGCTAGGAGTGGCTTGTGGTGGGAAGTAAGTGCCATATCAGTATTTGCTAAACAAGTGGGTCGCAATTCTGAAATATGGGATCATACAAATGACAGTCCTCTCTCAGGTATGAAGCCGTCCAGACCTGGAATGCTTCTTCTCTGAGCCCTTCGTCTGCTTAACAAATATTTATTGCACACTAACCATGTGTCTCTGTGTTTGGTCTAGAGTTTGCTGTGTGAATAAAACAAAATGGCCTCATGTTCATGGACTTTACAGTAAATGCACAAATGGATAAATCATCTCAGACCATGCTGTGGACTATGCAGGTAGCTGGGGACAAGAGTGTTGGGCCAGGGAACAACAGGGCAAACCCACGCAGGAGCTGGCAAGCATGAGTCCCTCTACCAGGACCTGGCATTGACCCCTGCCCTGAAGGAAGAGAAGGAGCAGCCACAAGAGTTGGACGGTGGGGAAGAGCATTCTAGGCAGAGGGAATAGCATGCATAAGGGCCCTGGAGAATTTTGGGACCAGTTAGGGTCGAGGCCGTGCTCCACATATGGCATGAGGTGTGGAGGGGCTTTAACTGGCAGGATGGCAGGGGCCTGTTTCGATTGTCAGAGCCCACTCTGGCTGTCCTGTGGAGAGTGACTTGGTGGTGCAGGAATGAAGACAGGATCAGTTAGCAGAGGGTCTGCAGTGATCAATGGAAGTAAGAGATGCTGGTGTCTTTGGCTGAAAAGTGGCTGTGAATGGGAGAAGGGGCCAAGGCAAGATGGGTTTTGGAGGGAGAAGGCGGATCTGAGAAGTGGCATGTGTGGAAAGCCTTCAGGGCTTTAGGAGCCTGCTAAGCTTGCTGTGACTCAGGGCTGGTGCTGGGGGGATGTGGGAGAATGGCTTTGAGGGTGGTATTGCAGATGACTCCCCACATTGCGGCTATAGCACTAGGTAGATGAAGAGGAGGAAGGTAACATCCCCAAACATCCCTTTCTGCAACATTCCTAAGCTCCCTCTTCTGAACATGCTCCGTTTTACCTACCTCTAAGGAAGACTTGGAGTGTTGGTCCTAGAACAAAATAGAAGACTCTGGAAAAAGGTTTCTTTTCAGCACAGAGCAGAAAATGACTGCCTCCCTGAGCTAAATTCCATGCTTCCAACCCAGAGCACTCAGGGTCTGGATCCAGAGGACTCCTGGCTCTACTACTTACTAGCTATGCGTTCTTGGGTAAGCTACTGAAATTTCTGTGCTTCCACTTCCTCTTCTGCAAAATGGGCATAATAGAGTAGTGCCCACACCATTGAGTATTTCAAGGCTGGCAAGAGATTGTGCTGAGTGCACTGTAAACACTGCCATCCTATATCCAAGGGGCAAATTCTTGTTTTTACTGGCAACTTAAGTCGCAACAAGCTCATCATCCCCTAAAACTTAAAAGCTTTCCTATACATGCCACTCCTAAGCCCTGCCTCTACCGTTCTGTGCTCACGCACTTGGATTTTTAAACTCAAGTTCAGGGCCTAACATTTATCCCTGTTAAATTTCATTTTATTAAACGGAGCCTGTGGCGCCAGTCTGTCAGCTTCCTTTGTATTCTGATGAACGGAAGACCCCACGGTGCATGCTAAATCCATTTTTGCAGGCCACAGAGGCATCGATGGATCCTGCTTCTGCCATTCTCTTGTCTCCTGGTGAGTGGTCCCTGGCCTTGAAAGTTGGAGGCAGGGGCAGCTTAGGGCTGAGATGGAGCTGGGGAGATAGCCAAACAATGCCTTGGCTTGAGGATGGTCCCGCACAGCTGTCCTGGTTCCTTCTCCCAAGTCAAGTGCTGGCTTTGAGTTTTGAGGTATAGGGCCAGAAAGACAAAATCATATCGTGGGTTGGCCAGTGACATGGACCTAGAGCTTGGGCCATAGCTCACCTCTCTGTCCAAAGGCCCCACTACCTTATGGTCCCATTTATTTCCAAACCTCTATGCCACATTCTCTGACCTTGGATCAGAGAAGAATGTGGGCCAGAAGGAAAGATATGTCCAGCCCTGTAGCCCTCTTTTCTCTCTTTATTAGCATAGTGTGGGGGTGGGGGAGATGCTCAAATGCATTTGCGTTTAGCCATGCACTCACACACATGTACTGTTTCTGTACTACTCAGAACTATCTCTTCCATATTGGTTGGGGGAATTGTGCCCTGTCCAACTCATATCCTATCTCTCCTCTGAGCCTTTCCAAAGCCCCCGTCCCCAGCTTGGAGCTGATCTCCTCATAGCAGAGGTGGCTACCTTTTTAAAAAAGATTTTATTTATTTATTCATGAGAGACACAGAGAAAGAGAGGCAGAGACACAGGCAGAGGGAGAAGCAGACTCCTTGCAGGGAGACTGATGTGGGACTTGATCCCGGACCCCAGGACCACACTCTGAGCCAAAGGCAGATGCCCAACCACTGAGCCTCCCAGTCATCCCCAGAGGCAGCTGACTCTGATGCTCTGGCTCAACTGCATGCATTATGGAGCCTTCTGGGGGAACCTCTCTTCCCTAACTTCCTGAGGGCAGGAGGTTCTCCTGTCAGGCTGAGAGCTCTCAGGACAGAGCCGAGTATCTCAGGAGCTCTCTTCCTATTCTTCAGACCCTACTGGGCCCTGCTCACAGAGAGAGCTGAACCTGAATGTGACCCTGGTGCTCAGCAGAGGCCTGCAAAGAGAGCCAACCCTAGAAGCCCAGTAAGGCAATGGCCCACTGATTTCATGGTATACTCAGACTCCAGGGGAGCAATGAGTGAGGGACCCCTTCAGACACCAGGCATGTGTGGCTGCTTTCTGGGCCAGACACACATGCCTTTGGTACAACTGGAAGACTTAACCAGATTTCAGACCTGATGGCCCACCATCAGTCTCCTTCCCCTGTTAATGCACTCCTTGTTCACCGTGTGTGCAGTGAGGCATATTTCCAGGTGGTAGGTTCTAGGGAGAATCGAATTTCCCCTAAGGAGCAGGCTTGCAAATAACTAGGAGGGCAGGGAGAGAGGGGGAGATGGCTCCTGTTAAAATCTAACACTGGCAACCACATATTAACCCCTGCTGAAGCAACACTGGGGATTATGGGGGAAAGTTCTAGAAGGTATCCTCTTTTTCAAGTTTTCCATTCCTCAAATAAACCCTTGATTAATTTTCTCTGCCAGTCTGCTAGTCTGCCTTGGAGATGACTCTGGGACAGGGCCTGTGATGGAGGACAGAGAAGAAAAATATAACCCCCTTATATTGCACAACACTTTATGTCTTTGCAAAGCATGATCCCCTCCATAAGCCTATGTGCTATTATTAGACACCATCCACCTGTACGGCTTCTGGTGCAAGCCTACTGTGTGCATGAGGCAAATTAGAAGTAAAGGTGGGGTAGGGTGCCTGGGTGGCTCAATTGATTAAGCATCTGCCTTCAGCTCAGGTTATGATCTTGGGGCCTGGGATCAAGCTCCACATCAGGCTCCCTGTTTAGCAAGGAGCCTGCTTCTCCTTCTCCCCTACACCTATTCTCCTGCTTTTCTCTCTCTCAAATAAATAAATAAGATCTTAAAAAAAAAGTAGAGATAGGGACACCTGGGTGGCTCAGTGGTTGAGCATCTGCCTTTGGCTCAGGTGGTGATCCTGGGGTTCTGGGATAGAGTCCCACATGGGGCTCCCTGCATCGGCCTCCCGGCGGTGAGCCTGCTTCTCCCTTTGCCTATGTCTCTGCCTCTCTCTGTCTCTCATAAAGAAATAAATAAAAAAATAAATAAACAAAATCTTTAAAAAAATTAGAAATAGAGGAGATAAAAGCCCAGGTGTAGGGAGACAGAATAAACATACAATGAGGATTTAGGGTAGAAAAAAGGGTAATGAGGGCTGAATGAAGAGGCATCTGGGCTTCTCAAAGGAAAAGATGGCTGATGTGGGCTGCTCCTGATAACGGAGTCAAGGAGAAGAAGGAAGGAAGGAAGGAAGGAAGGAAGGAAGGAAGGAAGGAAGGAAGGAAGGAAGGAAGGAAGGAAAGAAGGAAGGAAGGAAGGAAGGAAGGAAGGAAGGAAGGAAGGAAGGAAGAAGGGAGGGAGGGAGGGAGGGAGGGAGGGAGGAAGGAAGGAAGTTCCTCATTTTATCTAACCAAGTCTCCTTACAGCTGATGCTCAGCAGCAGAGAGCTGCCAGCATGGCAAAAAGCCTAGAAACCACAGTGTATCAGGAAAAGAAGGAGCTTTGGAGTCTGCCCTAGAGAGGAGGTTTGGAGATAAGGAAGCACGTCATCGTTATTTGGACTGATGGGTGATATAAAGACAGAGTGGTTGCTCTGTGTGACTGCAGCAGGGAGAACCAGGCCAGTGGGTGGAAGGGAAATAGTTGAGCCCAGCAGAGAGAAAATAGGTGAAGCAGTGCAGACAGCTCAACCACAGGTGCTGCCCCTTCCCCCAGGAGAACATTTGGCAACGTCTGGAGGTGATTTCAGTTGTCATGACTGAAGGAGGAGGTGTTAACTGGCATCCAGTGGGTGGAGGTCAGGGATGCTGCTACATATAACCTACAATGTTCAAGGAAGGTCCCTCGACAAAGAATTCTCCATCCCCAAATCCTAATAGTTTAGATCAATGTAGTGGAAAGAACACAGGCTTGGATTTTAATTTCAAATGCCAGCCTTGAGACCTTGGGCAAGGGATTCAAGCTATCTTGTTGGCAGTACCCTCATCTGTGAAATGGGGTAATAAAGCTGAATTTGCTGGCCAGAGTGCCATGCAGTGGAGTCTTTCTGTACAGTACCTGCTATAGAGAAGGTGCCTTGGGATCCTGTTTTTGTTTGGTTTTTTTTTAAGATTTTATTTATTTACTGATGAGAGACACAGAGAGAGAGAGGCAGAGACACAGGCAAAGGAAGAAACAGGCTCCACACAGGGAGCCCGACGTGGGACTTGATCCTGGGACTCCAGGATCATGCTCTGGGCCGAAGGTGGCACCAAACCACTGAGCCACCCAGGCTGTCCCAGATCCCTGTTATTATAATATGAGGGAGATGCTTCCTTTAACCAGTAATACTGCCCACTACTGGATCAGAGCCCCAGAGAGGCCTGAATTGTAAAGAATTTTCTGTCCCTGGGAATGCCCAACTTCTAGCAGGGGTATTGTCAAGGGTTTTCTCAAAAAGGGGGGGAATTAGGTTACATCATGTGGCAATGACTTGGTCCTTCCATTCTGGCATTTCTCTGGAGGGGAATCCTGACATCTGCCCTATAGTCCAACACACCCACGGATCAGAGAAATGTACTGTTCTGGAAACCAAAGAACTGATGTATAAGTCTGATAAAAGTCTTTATCAGAGCCTTGCTCCCCACATCCTCAACAATGCCTCTCCCCAACCCTAGCCCACCCGCTGAGTTCTGGCATTTATTTATTTATTTATTTATTTATTTATTTATTTATTTATTTTTAGATTTTTATTTGTTTACTCATGAGAGAAGACACACAGAGAGAGGCAGAGACATAGGCAGAGGGAGAAGCAGGCTCCCCGCAGGGATCCCAATGCGGGACTTGATCCCAGGACCCTGCAATCACCACCTGAGCCAAAGGCAGATACTCAACCCCTGAGCCACCCAGGCACCCTGGTTCTGGCCTTTAATAGAAGGTGGAAAATTGAACAGCGTTCCCAAAACGGAATGCAAAGGATGCAAAGTTCAGAAGAGGATCCAGGAAGATGGGGAAGAGCTCTTTTTGGGAAGAGGGAGGTCGAGGGGAGCATGGGGAGTCTCAGTTGAGGCAATTGAGGCATCAAGTGGGATATTAGCCACTGTTCTCTGCCTCCTCAGAGGCCAGAAGGAGGAAAGAGCTTCCCCTGTAACAAGAGGAAGGTGAGACTCAAGTGCCTCCTTGTCAAAAAAAGCCAGGATCTATGACCTGGGTACACAAAGACAGCTGCATCTGGCCATACCCTGTGCTGTGCAGGGATACTGTCTCACTGTCTCACTGTCTCAGGAACCTCTAGGGAAAGTCCAGCAAATGGCTAAACCACCTCCTAGAGCTGGTGTCAGCATCCCCATGCTGATCCCTCCATGCAGCCTGGGAGGGCCAGACTGGGAGGAGGGATGGGGAGAGAAAGAGTGGCAGAACTCCACAGACCCTAGGCAGGAGGCTGATGCATTTAATTGTACAGTTTATTCAGGGAGCAATGAGAGCTATAGAATTTTCTTACCTGAAGGCCAGAGACTGGACCGGATGACCCCTTGTGTTCCTTGAGTCTATAGTCTAGAGAGGATCAAATGAAGCCTCTAAAGCCACCCTTCCCTCACACAGCAGTCTTGTGAGGGCTCACAAGGAGGAGACTCCCAGGAGGCCATCTGCTCTCCTAATCCTGCTCCGTAGAAGGGGTGTGTGGGGTGGACCTCTCCCTCCCCACCCTTGCCTCACTTCCCTGGAGGAGTCCTGGCCTGGAGATAAGTTGAAGGCCACGTTCAGGGAGCATGGGCAGTTAGTGGAGAGGCCCTATAGCTTCCAGAGCAGAGACGATGCAAGGTATCTCTTCAAGCAAGACAGGCAGACACTAGCCTATAAGAGGGGCCTGGTGTTAAGAGTGGTTGAGGTGGTTCTGAGGCTTGGTGGCATGCTGCCCAATGTCATGAGGGGTCCGGTCAGATTCTGGTCTGGAGTTTAGAGGATGTCACCTTGAAGGTACTTCCCCTCCTATGGGACTAGGAGCTAGAACAAATCTTACGTTTGTCTCCCTACTAATCCTTAAGCTCCTTCAAGACAGGGCACATCTTAGTCCTATTTTGTTTCTACCACATAACAGGGTACTTTGTACAAATAAGATGCCTGATAAATACTGGTGGGGGGAAGGGAGGGAAGGGAGAAAGGGAAAGTGGAGGGGAAGGGAAGAATGCCTTAGATGAAGTCATCATGAGTAGCTGACCAGCATGCAAGCCTTCCCTTCCCCATCTGTGCCCAACCTTCCTTTGTGGTGCTTGTCTTCAGATGTTGCCCTGATTCTTCCTCTATTCCTCATGTCCTGGCCCATGTAGAACCTCCTTTCCCTGAGCTGCCCCCCATCCATCCTGTGCTCCAACAGCATGTTGGATACTACACTACAGCATTTAACCCACTGAACTGGGAGTCTCTGCTCTTCCTCTCTAGCCATGGATGGAGCTTCCTGGGGTTAAGGATGAGGGCCTGTCCCTCAGGCTGGCTGAGAGGGTGTCCAAGTCCCTCAGGTCAGAAGGCAGCACAGCAGGGCAGCTAAGATGAAGATTTAGGTGAGACAGCTCCCTCCTAGGATGAGGAGGGACATGTGATGGGGTGGAAGAAGGCTGCCTTGGAGGAGGTTCTGGCAGCAGCATTTGTATATGAAGGGCCCTCAGGCCAGCAGGACTGTGCCATTTGGATAGGCTTGTGTTTCATAAAGGAAATGAGGTAGTTTCTGGTATTGGAAATTAGAACCTGGCCTGGGAGCAGGATGGAAAAAACAGCTCCACTGGTTGCTAAGGGGTATCATGGAAGACAGGATTGGACCCTGGTCATCTCCTAGCCAGTGGCTCTTACAGGGAATCCCTGGATTGCTACGTGCCCTCAAAGATAATGTAAATCTCTTTGTTTCTTCCAATCTTCCCAAGTTGGCCACCCAACAAAAGCCTTGTGAGTGTTTCTACCACAGTCTCCATCTGTAGGGAGGTGGTGGGGAGCACGGATAGTCATGAGGAATGGCCATGGGACCCTGGACTGAATGATTCACCCAAAGCAGGAGCACCCTCTGGAAGTTTGCAGAAAGCTTGAAATGGTCATTAGGCTTTGCAAAATCCAAGGCATTGTAATGGTTCACATGGCACTTGCTCTGATCTTCAAGGTCAGTATGACTGTCTGGTCTCCATGAACAAGTTCATGTGTGTTTCAGTTGCAGTATTCCTAAAAGAAGCGTGAGCTTTCCTTGCAGAGTTGATGGCTGTGTTTGCAGCTATAATGAAGGTGTGTGTGTTTATGCATTTATTTTATTTTTTATTTTTTTAAAGATTATTTATTTATTTATTCATGAGAGACCCAGAGAGAGGGGCAGAGACATAGGCAGAAGGAGAAGCAGACTCCTCGCAGGGAGCCCAATGTGGGGCTCAATCCCAGAACCCCACGATCACACCATGAGCCAAAGGCAGATGCTCAACCACTGAGCCACCCAGGCGTCCCTATGCACTTCTTTGAGATTTATGTATGGATATGATTGCATGTTGTACCTTTTTGGGAGATGCTGTTAAATTTCATGCAATCATACTTGTTAAAATTTTTGAGTAGAGTTGACACACAATGTTACATTAATTTCAGGTGTACAACATAATGATTCGATAAGTTTATGCTATGCTCACCACAAGTGTAGCCACCATCTCATGAGATCATACTTTTCTTCCTCATTGAATCTTTGCACAGGGGAACAGAGTCCCCTCACACCCTATGAGGAGCAGAGGCCTTCCCAGGATCCATCCATCTGTCTCTGAGCCCAGCCAAGTAACATGTATTCCGGGTCCCCATCTTCCCTTCTCCTGCCCCTGCCCCATTTCCCTGACTTCTGTTTCCAGCCCTAAGCACAGCCAAGGTCCTTAACCGAGAATAGGAAAACAAAAATCAGGTCACCAGATGTTTCCATTCCATCCTCTCCCTCCCCATCTCTCCTTACCACAGGGCAGTAAATTCTGACTATATATATAGCAAGCACCTGGCATCTCCCAAACCCAGTTGTGGCTGCCTAGTGACAGACCCAACAGATGGAGCCGGGGGGTGACCACATGAGCCACCACACAGCCCACCCATGTCTCTAGCACCATGGTGCAGCTCATCTGCTTTGTCTAGGCAGCTCCAGCCGACCCCAGAATGATTTTCCTGTCTGACCGAAGGGTGGTACATCTGAGGCGCCAGGTCTCCTTCTCCCTGTGTAGACACTGCCCATCAGTGCAGAAGGACACTGAGCTCTCCCAGGCAAGAGCCCTGTCTGGATCCTGGAGGAATGAGAGACAAGCAGCACAGGGGAACTTGTGCACAGGGCTCCCTGGAGCTGGCCCCACCTGGAGGCCAGAATGAGTGTCTGGGTCTCTGGAATGAACCAAGCATCTGGGATTCTCATTGGAGACTGTTTACTTGTCTATTTGCATGGCTAACAGCCCACAGCTGCCCCCTTCCTGCCAGGGACTTTTAGGAACAATGTCTCCAAGCCAGCGTGGCCTAGCCTGGGCATGAGCCCTTCCCACCTCTCTCTCCCTCCCTCTCCACACCAGCCACGTGGATGTGACTCACACAGGCTCTTGGAGCCTCTGCCAATAGCAGACAGAAGATTGCTCGGATAAAGTCGGATGGGTTATTTCAGGAGCAGGGACTAGTCCAGAGTGCCTTTGGAATCCCGTGGGCCTCTGTATCATCCTCCCATCGCGGTTCCTCAAGCAGCCCTCCACCCCAAATCTACCACTCTGGAGTAAGATCACCCACCCCATCTGGTTCTCTCTTTCCTCCAATAGCATGCAAGACAATCAGGAATCACTGCAGGAGTGCTCTTTGCCTTTCACTGGAATATTACATAAATAACACACCTAAAGCAAAATACTCATATAAAGTATCTCATTTTGTCCTCACAATCTCCCTGTGAGACAGTTATTTCTCCCATTTCAAAGAAGAAATTGAGGATAAGAAGATTAGATGAAGACAGAAGGCAGAGCACAAAGGATTTTTATTATTTTTTAAAGATTTATGTATGTATGTATGTATGTATGTATTTGAGAGAGAGAGAGAATGGAGAGTAGGGAGCAGAGGGAGAGGGAGAGAGAAGTCCCAGATTCCATGTTGGGCAGAGAGCCCTATACAGGGCTCGATCTCACAACCCTGAGATCATGACCTGACCCAAAATCAAGAGTCAGATGCTTAACAGACTGCGTCACCCAGGTGCCCCCAGAGGATTTTTAGGGTAGTGAAATTATTCTGAATTATATTGTGATGATAGATACAGGTCATTAAATATTTATCAAAACCCATGGAATGTACATTACTGAGAGTGAACCTGAAGGTAAACTATGGACTTTGGCTTGTAGTGACATGCCAGTGTAGGGTTGAGGACCATAGAAAATGGACTGCACTGGTGCAGAACGTTGATGGTCGGCGAGGCTGTGCATGTTAGGGGTGGGAGGAATGGGGGAGCTCTTTCTACTTTCTGTTCAATTTTGCTGTGAACCTAAAAGTGCTCTTCAAAAAGGTCTATTTTATAAATAACCAATAATAATAAAGCAGTTACATGACTTGTTATGATCACACAGAAAAGGGTAGACCTGGGATCTGAGGATGGGCAGCCTGCTCCCACAGTCTGTGTTCTCTCCCACTGAGATACTCTCCCTCAGTTGGGACAGGAGAGGTTATGAGTGAGGCTGCCCTGGAGGTTGTCTAAGGCTAATCTCCTCGGTCCCACGTCCTAGACATGCTGCCTGCACCACTAAAGGTACTTGGAGACTTACCAGTTAACTCTTTGCCAATTGTCACTCCTCGCCCCAGCCTGTCATCTGTGCACAGCCCTCTCCCCGAGCCCTAGACTATAAGAGCCTCAAGCTTAACTTTGTCTGTGTTCTTAGCTTGTAGCACAGTGTTGGACACACGGCAGCTGCTAAAGCAGCGGCTGCTGAAAAATTGCATGAATGCAGGAGCAAAGAGGAAGGAGGGGGAGAGGAGATGAAAGGCAAGAAAGAGTGGGAAGGAGTAAGGTGCAGGCTGGAGTAGGGAGGAGAAGAGGCTTGGCCTCCCTGGTTTGATCTTACGCCCTCTGTCCTCTGGGGGGCTAGAGAGCCCTCTGATGTTATTCCTCCTCCCCTCCCTCCCAACAGGAGAAGGACTTCGGCCTGAGCCCCGTCCATCCCTCCCTCCCCCCACTCACGTGTTCCTTATAAAGTCTTTAACCCTTGGAAGGAGGACTGCCCCGTCCCCTTGCCACAGAATGAACGTGTCATTTGGGCAAAAGAGAAAAGGAGAGAAGTTGAAGTGGAAAAAGCTCTGATTTGGAAATTCAGCTGACTGCCCTCATTTGAAATAAAAGCTCCTGCAGGCTCTGGCTGCATGGCAGGCGGGCTGAGCCAACAGTAACAGTGGCTGCCGGGACACTGGGAGGAGGCCTGGGGCTCTGCGGAGCGGCCGCCAGAGCAGTATGAGCTCTGAGGCCAGGAAGACCATGAGGGGCTCTGCTCTGGAGGCCGAACCTCCACCCTCTGCTTCAGGAGGGCTGGTGGTCAGTCATCCTGAGGGACCAGTGGAGTGCTGTGCTGGGGGCAGGAAAAGGAGCAGAAGAGGCAGACAGTGAGGGAGGGCAGGGAATGGGTCTGCCTTGCATCCTCAGTACCTACCTCAGCGCCTGATACATAGAAGTTGCCCCCAAACATACCAGCTGGGGAGATAAAAAGTAACCTTTGTCCAGAGGTTGACAGGATACCCAGCCCATCCTTTCAGGTTGCTCCCAGCCTAATGGTGGAGGAAAAACATATATAAAGAAAACATGGGATCCAAAGTTTGGATATGTAGAAACCAGGGTCTTATTTTCAGAGTAGTACTGTGGACTGCCTGGCTTGGAGCCTGGCGATGTTAACTGAGAGCCTCCTTAGAGCCGATCTTAAATAACCTTCAAAGGAGCAGATGGAAATTCTTTGGCTGCAACAAACAGGATAGGTGTCTAAGTGGAGGTGGGGGGACAATCCAGAGGCAAACTGGGGGAAGGAGAATAGGAGGCTGAGGAGGAGGGGCGGGGTGGTGCTCCCTGGCTGGGGTAGGTATCTGACAGGTATCTGCGGGTTGGCCATGTGCAAACAGGGCTGGCGTTACACTGGCTCGATTGTAACCTGGGCAGCAGGGGACATAGTAGAAGACAATTTATACACCTTAATGTCATCCTCCAGATTCTTTGTTTTCAGTCTTGGTTGTGCTTAGAGGGGAGATATATGGAGGCCTAGATGTGTGAAAGCCCAGGGCTCAAACTGATTTCCACAAGAAGGGCACATGAATGAATGAGGGAAAGCATGGAAACACATGAGAGGAGGTTGGGAGGCTGAGGCCAGGCTGTGCTTGATCTTTTTTTTTGTTTTGTTTTGTTTTTGCAAAAGAGGGATATTGGGACAGCTATTGAGAGGAGGCAGAGGAAAATATAAAGAGACTTGTAAAAAAAGGTTGGCTGGACAACGTGTGCTGTACTCCATCACACACATGAACAGCCCCCTTCAGTAAAGGGCTGCCATTGAGGCTTCTGGAGCTGGGCCAATTGTCCTGTCATGTGGGAGCCTGCTTTGGAGCAAGGGGGAACCAAAAAGCCTCCAGTCGATTCTGGTTATACCTTTCTGGTAGACAATGGTTTCTATCCAATATCCATTCTTTTCTTCCTTATTAATGAAACCTCACTTTGCCCCCCAGACACAAGATGACACCTCTCAGCCTCCCTTGCAGCTAGAAGCAGCCATGTGACACAATGAGTTGTCTGTAGAAGCTGCTGGAGGGTTTGCGGGAAAGTTTAGATTTCCTCCTAGAGACCACTCCCACTTTGAGTATCATTTTCTTTTTCCTTCTTCCTGCCTGGAGTGTGTGATCAGAAAGCAAAGGTGAGATTGGAAATCACATGTGACAGGTGGCGGAGCAGGTAGGGGGAGGAACCTGGCTCAGGCAGCTGATTCCTGCTTGGTGAAGTCATTAAGCAGCCACAGGAATGTGGGGCTGTTTAGTGGCCATGGAGTACAATCCTACCTGATTCAGGGGCCTCCCTCGAGGCCGCATAGGAAGAGAGGAGCAGCCCCCAGGCCACAGCAGCCAAAAGGTGCATCAAAGCATTGGGGCATTCATTATTCCAGCCTTGGCCACTGCTGAGTGGTGACAGGGAGGGCAGGACCTCACCCAATGGACTCTGCATCCAGAGGCGGCCCAGCCACCAGGTGGACAGGAGGCAGGACCGGGACTCAATGGGGCCAGTGTGGGGAGGGGAGTGTCCCATGGCTGGACCAAAGGCAGGAGGAAGGAGTGCAAAGTGCTTTGCTACTTCCCCACTCCCTTCCTACATGGGGACTCCCATGCCATTCCCCTAGCCCCAGGCTGTAACCTACTCATTTTCATCTTCTCCCTGGTTGAAGGACAAAGGGGAGCCGTAGAGGCCAGATTCCCTGGTCATCATGCCCTGCTACAGTGTGGGCTTTTGCGCTCCCACGGAAACGACCTGCACACTTGCCCACAGATTCCGGCCCCACCCCCAGCCCTTGGCTACCTTCATGGAGAAAAGGGTTGCTCTACTGGTGGCTCCCAAGGACCAGTTTATGAAGGCTTTGCTAGTCCCTGCCTATATGATAACAATGGCTATCACTTACTGGCTGGTTCCTGTGTGATAAGCGTTTTTCACATATCAGCTCATTTAATCCTCACAACTACTTAGGGAAAGTATGTACTACTATTATGACCTTCACTTCATAGATGATAAAACCAAGGCTGAGAAGTTAAGTGATTTATCTGAGGTTCTTCAGATTGTAAGTGGCAGAGCCCAGATTTGAACTCACTATTGTGGTCCAAAGTCCATGCACCAAATCGCTCCACTACAGCTGCCTATATGATATGGAAAAGCCAAGGAGAAGGAGGATAAACATATGTGCATATTTATACACGTGCGTGCACACACATATTTTTAAAAATCTTATAATGTTGGTATAAATTTAACACCAACTTGCTGGGGAAGGACTGGGATATAAATTCTTTACGTTTAGAGTGAGAGAATAAATCTTTCTTTTTTTTAAGATTTTATTTATTCATTCATGAGAGATGCAGAGACAGAGAGAGAGGCAGAGACACAGGCAGAGGGAGAAGCAGGCCCCATGCAGGGAGCTCCATGTGGGACTCGATCCCAGGTCTCCAGGATCACACCCTGGGCTGAAGGCAGCACTAAACTGCTGAGCCACCCAGGCTGCTTCAGAATAAGTCTTTCATATTTTGTACGTTAAAATGTCCTTTTTCTGAGATGACAGAAGAGGAATATTTTATTTGGTCAACTGGCAAAATGATGACTGACAGCTTGCTATTTTTTAAAGTTATTTCTCCGCCCTGAGTTGTGATAGACCATGGAATTAAAAGTCTGGGGGTTCCTGGATTATAGGAACTCAAAGTCCTTTCTAGGTTGAATTGTCCCAGGTCTTCAGCTTCCAGATGATGTGATTTAGGCCATATACTGCCCCCACCGCTGCTGGTTTGGGGCCACACCAGCCTGGTGCCCTGGATAACTTAGCAGGTGAGCAATCGCCCAGAGGAGCCTGTTGTACCATGCCTGTTGGAGGCTCAGCAAATATTTTGATCTAAAAAGAAAGTGTACTTTCCTGTCCTGGCCTCAACTTCAGCTCCAGCTCCTCTGCACTTGTCCACCTCTCGGGACAGATGCCACAGAAAGTGTTAAATTACTCTTTAGCTAGGTGGAAATATTTTATTTGAGGTCAGGCTTTAGACATAACTTCCCTGCACCAGATCCTGTATACCAATGTACCACAGAAGACCTCGCTCGAACCTGAGTGCTGTAGGAGAGGAAGCAAAAGGCAAAATTATGGATTATCTTGGGACTGTCTGTTCAAAGTACCTGTTCTCCATGTCTATGGATTCTGTCAAAACCAGAAATAGAACAAGCAGTACTGGGGGCAGTCCACTGGTGTTTTCTTGAAAAGAAAGCTGGCAAACATTGGTGTAAATTGTATAAAAATTTTATTTTTATTTTATTTATTTTTTAAAGATTTTATTTATTTGAGAGTGAGAGAGAGCATGAGTGGGGAGGAGGGGACAGAAGAACAGAGGGAGAAGGAGAAGTTCTGCAGGGAGTAGGACACAGGGCTCCCTCCCAGGACCCCAGGATAGTGACCTGAGCCCAAGGCAGACGCTTACCCGACTGAGCTACCCAGGTGCCCCAGTATACACTTGTTTTGAAGCTAATATACAACAAACAATTTGGGAGAAAAGGAGTTGGGACAGCCCTGTGCTGTCATCTTTTTCTTACTAAAAGTTTCACAGTCCCTTATGAAGGAAGGAAGACATTTGCTAATGTCTATATAGCAGCTGGAGACATTCCTAGGAGGGGCAGCTGAAGCCACAGAACTGCTTCTGCTGTGGGGTCTACATAACTATAACCCAGTAAAGAATTAGACGAGGTGAATTGGACTCTGTCACAAACAAACTAAAACAAAACAGATTTAGGGTATTTGTGGAAAGTGGAGGGGGTCTTTTTCTTTCTGTCACACAAACACAGCCAACAGAAGATTGACAAAGGCTACCAGTCTGGCAGAAATCTCAGGAATTAGAGGAACAGGATATCTGCATTCCAGTTTTCAAACCAGATGTGAACTGGAATTGGGTGTAATGAGGAAGAGAAACAGTTGTTGATGATGCCATGTGGTGCACCCAATGATGGCATTCTTCCATCATCCAAAGAGCTTTGACAGCTTCACTACTCACTGTGAGATTAAAATACAGAAAGAGGAAAGAGCGGCTGGATCACAGCACTCATCTGATTTATTTGCTTTGAAAGATCCAGGCTGAGGGCCCAAATCTCAGCCATGGAAACTAGCTATTAAAACTGGTTCTCTTGGGATGCCTGGGGGGCTCAGCAGTTGAGCATCTGCCTTTGGCTCAGGTCATGATGCTGGGGTCCTGGGATGGAGTCCCACATTGGGCTCCCTGCAGGAAGCCTGCTTCTCCCTCTGCCTGTGTCTCTCTGTCTGTATGTCTCTCATGAATGAATAAATAAAATCTTAAAAAAAAAAAAAAAACTGGTTCTCTCTGGAGGTAGCGTTTTAAGAAATGGAGAAGTTGGCAAAGTAGATTGCTCTATTTAGAGAATGTTTGCAGCTATGGTGGTCCATTAGAATACCATGAAAAAGAACAAAAGAGAAAACATTTACTGGCAGGAGAGCTCTTAGGAAATCCACAATCCCAGTGTCAGGGGAGCAGCAACCGACTTGTAAATTGAAATTGGCAATTTGTGTTTTCTGAGCTTTTTGTGGGATGGAAGGTCAGGGAGGGGCTGTCTGCTTTTTATGGGTGGGCCCAAGGAAATGATTTCTGGTCTGGCTAGAAGCCCAGAGTTTAAATAGTCAATTACTCCCCCACGGTGCCTAGCCTCTGCCACTATAGGCTTTTCCCTTCAGCCTCACAGCGGCGACAGAAAGCAATGCCATGTGCTCTGCATGCTCGGTTGATCCCAGCCTAGACACAACTTTTTGTTGACCCGGGTGCCCTTCCAGCAATGGCTCTTAGCACTCATCTTTTCTTCCCACCTGTGCTCGAAAGAGAAGTCCACATGTTATGCTGTCAGGACTGTCCCCTAAGATATAGGACACCAAGTTAAACTGAATTGCAGATAAGCAATGAATAAATGAGACATGCTTATTTAAAATTTTTGTTTATCAGGGGGCCCCTGGGTGGCTCAGCCAGTTAAGCATCTGACTCTTGATTTTGGCTCAGGTCACGATCTCAGGGTGGTGAGATCAAGCCCCTCTATGATGGGCATGGAGCCTGCCTGAGATTCTCCCTCTCCCTCTGCTCCTCCTCCCACCCCCACACTCTCTCCCTCAATAAACAAACAAACAAACAAACATTTTTAATCTAAAATTTCGAGTTAATTCAGGTTTAACAGGACATCCTATATTTTCATCTGCTACATCTGGCAATCCCACTGACCTCAGATCCTCTTCCTTACTTTCCATTCGTGGCCCAGCCCATTAAAACCTGGATTCTCTGCCTCCTCTCCACTGCTCTTCCCAGCTTCCCCAAGGATCCCCTCATGGCCAAACCCAAAGGAGGTATTTCCCAGGTGTTACAGCAGGGACCTCTCTGGAGCAGTCGGCTATCACTGTTGGTGTTCCCTCTCTTATGGTGAAGCTGTCCGCTGTCTTGGCTTCTTGTTTTCTCCAGCTTTCACTGACAGCCCTTCTTTGCTTTCTTCATGCATCCCCCTTGTTAAGCCCTCTCTTACGTGCTTAGTGCTCCACAGGGTTCTGTCCTTTGATCTTCAGCGCTCTCTACACACAGAGCTGTTTGCTCCCATATTTCTCTCTCTGCTCAGGCTGCCTTGAACAGCCCTCGCCTGCTCATCCATCATCTTGGCTACAGGGCACCTGAGTACATCTGGAGGAGAAACCTTCCTGCCCTAGGCCTCCAAGGAGATGGGTTCAGCTGTCAGAGAAGAGAGGTGTTTCTGAAAAGGTCAGAGCACCAGACCCTGCAGGATTGATAGGCTATGAATTATGGATGTCATATCCCACTGGGTCCTAGTGCTCCAGAGCCAGAGAGGGATGTCCTTGCCTCCTTCCTTCCCTGAGTCAGCCCCTTCTCCCTGGCATCGCTTTAGCATGTACCTGTTTGCCAGCAGGTGCATTCCTGCTTTGCTTTTTTATCTTGTTGTTTTTAAATGATTATTATTTCTATGCCACCACCACCACCCCCACATCTGACTAGGAGCTCCTTGAGCTGAGCTCTCTTCCCCCATCAGACTGTGCCCTCCTAGAGATTAAGGACTGACAATGCCTCATGGGGAATGGTTAGCACATAGGTATAACTGTGTGATTATAAGGATTGAAAGGTGGGAAGGATGACATAGGGTTTTTTTGAGGGAAGAACTGGGAGACCGTGAGGGAGAGGATGTACTCAATCTACTGTAATATGACATCTCCACCCAACAACCTGAAAAGCTGCTCTCTAGGTTGCCAGTTCTCTCAATTGCCCACTCTAATAGACTAGTTTGGACATCTCTAATGCATTGGATTCTGTTGGTCATTCTCTTATGCTACTTTTTTTTTCTTTTAAAAATAATTTTATTGCATAACCAATGGCAATAGTTCTTAGTCATGCTTCCATGACACATTCTAGTAGAGATAGGAGGTGTGGATGAAGGAATGAAACAATAACATGGTAAATGGTTATAAATGTTTAAAAATGAATAGAATGAGAAAAGTGATAGAATCTCTTCTATAAGTTGACATTTCTAAGGTGACTCAAATGAAGAGAGGGAAGAAATCATGGGGCTAGCCAGGGGAAGGGTGTTCCAGAAAGAAGAAACAGCAGGTGCAAATGAATGAGGAAGGAGTGTGCAAGGGGGCCAGGGTGGTAGAATCAGAGATGGGATAGAGGAGTAGGTAATGATGACAAAGAATCAGTAGGAGTGACTGATCATGAATGGCCTCATGAGCCATGGCAAAGACTGCTCTGTGTGAGCTAAGAAGCTGTTGGAGAATTTGGTGGTGGCTCTGCCAGGCGTGTACTGGTAGAGATGGTGACAAATGGTTAGACTTGAATATATAGCTGACAGGATTTGCTGATGGGCTGCATGTGAAATGTAACAGAAGGAAAGACTAACTCCAAAATGTTTTTGACCTGCATGATTGGCACGCGAGGTGGAGATGCCATTTGTGGAGAAAGAAAAGACTACAGGGTACTTAGATTTGAGAGGGAAGACCAAGTTTAGTTTGAGACTTCAGTTCATAATACCCACTGAATATCCAGTGGAGATATGTGATAAATTGACAGTTGAGTTAAATGCAGGACAGGGGTTAGAGATGGGGAGGTAGATATGGAAGTCATCAACATATAAATGATATCTAAAAGCATGGACTTGGTGTATCTAAGGGGCTAAGTGTAGATAGAAAAGAGGTCAGAAAGAGGAGGAGGAACTAGGGAAAGAGATGGAGAAGGAGCTTCCAGAGAGATAGCAGGAGAGTGATGAGAGTGACTTCCAGAAGCCAAGGGAAAAGAACGTTCCTAAAGGAGGGCATGATCAGTCATGTCACATCTTAAGGAGCTACATCACATGAGGAATGGCTGTGGGGCCCAACAGTGTGGAGGACACTAGGGCCCCTGAAAAAAAACTGTTTCAGTGAAATGGTGAAATGCAAGCCCAACCAGACAGGAGTAAATGAGAGAGAAGATGAGATCAAGTTTAGGTAACTCTTAGTAGTTCAGGTGTACAGAACAGAGCCATGGGGCAATAGTTCAAAGTGGAATATGAAACCAAGGGAGAGATTTTGTGTTTTGTTTTTTAAATGGGAAATATTATAGGGTTTGGGACCATCTCAAGACTACCTCAGTGATACCATTACAACACTCAATTACGTATATAGTCAGGTAGGATCTTCTGAGTAGAAAGAAGGCAGGAGTTTCTCCCTCACTGTAGCTTATCCCGTGTGCTGCATACCTTATCTGGTCCTCTCCATAGGAGGCGCCACCCCCAAGAACTTAGTCAATAGAGTGGGTCACAGAAGTAATGTTAGCTCATATATTAATGGATTAGAATTTTGTCACATCTACTTCTGCAAATACATATTGTGTTATCTTAAAATATTTCCTAAGCAGTTGGGGTTTTAGACATGCAGGGAAGAAAAGAGAGCAAAGACTTCCATTTCTGTCTATAAAGGAGTAATGGGGACTAGATTTATCTTCTTGTCTTAAACAAATTAAAAAAAAAAACAAAACACCACAGACAGAATATATGAAATACATGGTTTTCAGACTTTGGAAAAGGACTTCTAAAAGAAGGGAAACAAAGTGATCTCTGAATTAAGGACCAGAGTTCAGAGTTTTGGAAGTCCAAGTTGGCCAGGCTCTGCAGGGCAGAGTGCTGCATCAACAGACAGCTTCTGAGCCTTCACCTGTCTTCAGCTGAGACTGATTAGCGAATGCATGTGAGGAAACAACCAGGCAGGACTATCCCTGGCGTTCACACAGCTCAAGGAAGTAGTTCCTGCTCTCACCAGCCAGAAGCGAAAGATCTCTTTTGCCATCCTCAGAGGGGCATCACCTCAGTAGTAGGGCCAAATTAGCCTTAGACTAAGGGATGTTCTGGACTGGCTCGGAGCTTGAAAGCAAGTCAAAGAATCAAGCTATTTCCACGCAACTTAACTGTATCTTAGAACAAAGCTCAAAATTATTTAAATACAGTTTTCTTTTTAAATCCAGCAACCAACAGTCTAAAGTTTACAATGTCTGGCAGCCAAAGAAACCTTAGCAGGCATGCAAAGAGGCAGGAAAATACAACCCTTAATGAAAAGAAAAATAATTGAAACAGACTCAGCAATGACAGAGTTGATAGAATCAAGTAGACAAGAACCAAGCTACCACAGGGCTACTACAAGCAAAGCCGCTTCTAAATGTTCATGTTCAAGGGGCACCTGAGTGGGTCAGTGGCTGAGCGTCTGTCTTTGACTCAAGTTGTGATCCCTGGGTCCTGGGATCCAGTTGTTCCACATCGGGCTCCCCATGGGAAGCCTGCTTCTCCCTCTGCCTGTGCCTCTGCCGGTCTCTGTGTGTCTGTCATGAATAAAATAAAATCTTTTTAAAAAATAAATAAAAGTAAATGTTCATGTTCAAGTCTTCATGAGAGGGAGTTCTCAGAGCCTCTTTTTGTCAGGGTACAAATCTCATTCCTGAGGACTCCACCCTTATCACCTATTCACATCTCAAAGGTTCCATCTTCTTTCTTTTTTTTTTTTTTTTTTAATTTATGTATTCATGAGAGATACAGAGAGAGGCAGAGACACAGGCAGAAAGAGAAGCAGGGTCCCTGCAGGGAACGGATGTGGGACTCAATCCCAGGAGTTCGGGATCATGCCCTGAAGCTGAAGGCAGACACTAAATCCCTGAGCCACCCAGGCGTCCTTCAAAGTTTCCGTCTTCTGGGGATCCCTGGGTGGCTCAGTGGTTTAGCGCCTGCCTTTGGTCCCAGGGCACAATCCTGGAGTCCTGCGATCCTGGAGTCCCGAGATCGAGTCCCGGGATCGAGTCCCGCGTCCGGCTCCCGGCGTGGAGCCTGCTTCTCCCTCCTGTGTCTCTGCCTCTCTCTCTCTCTATGGCTATCATAAATAAATAAATAAGTAAATGAATGAATAAATGAATAAATGAATAAATAAATAAATATTTTTAGAAAAAAGGTTCCATCTTCTAACACCATTACTTTGGGCATTAATATTTCAGCAGGTGAATTGGGGGCAGCGGGGGTGAGGAGTACAGAGCAGGGTTACATGAGGGCTGACAGGGGGCAGGGACAATCGAGGGCCATCTCAGAGTCTGTCTGCTACAAGAAGTTTGCTTGATTGTGCTGAGGACTTATGGGTATATACGTATTTTGAAACACACCAAATTTTACATGTTAAAAATGTGTAGTTTTTGTACATCAACTATACTTCAATAAAGTTGCAAAAAGCTAACAAACAAAAAACTTGACAAGCCAAATATAAAATTAATATGAAAAGGCAAAGAGCCAAGTTCAGCCCCAGCAGAAGGAAAGTCTTCCTCTAACAGATAGGAGGATTTGTTTTAAAAAAAAAAAAACTACCATAATTAAGACAGTATGGTGTTCGTATTGCTAGAGACAGTCTAGTGGAACAGATTAGAGAATTCGAAAACAGACGCACACATGTGGGAGCTTGATGAATAACAGAGATACCATTATAAATCAACAGGGACAAGATGGACTTCTATATAAATGACGCAGAGACAACTGGATATCCATATGGAAAAAAATAAAATTAAATATTCACTTCATAAACAGTCACAAAAATCAATTTCAGGTGGAGTAAATATCTAGATGTTTCAAGAGCAAAACTTTAAAACTTTGAAAGGAAAATATAGGTATATATCTCTATGCCTTTTGTGTAGAGAAGACTTTTGAAACAATAGAAACAATGGAAAATGTAATCATTTTGATTGCCTGGTAATTATAATCTTTTATATAACAAAAATATAATCTGTTAAATGAAAAACAAGCCACACAATAGGAGAAATTATTTTCAATATATATAACTGAACAAAGGATTTGTACCCATATTATATATATTTTTTAAAATGTCTGAGAATCAGTAAGAAAATTATAAACCCAATAGACAAATAATATGAACAGATAATTCACCAAAGAGAAAACCTCAAATTCTGTATGTTTGTGAAAATATTCTCAACTTCCACTAGTAATCAGGCAATGCAAATTAGAATTTTCTTTTTTTTTTTTAAATTCATGAGGGACACAGAGAGAGAAGCAAAGACATAGGCAGAGGGAGAAGCAGGCTTCCTCTGGGGAGCGCAATGTGGGACTCGATGCCAGGACCCCAGGATCACAGCCTAAGCCAAAGGCAGACACTCAACCACTGAGCCAACCAGGTGTCCCGCAAATTAGAAAATTAATAAGGATATTCACACCCATCAGACTAGAAAAATGTAAAAGTCTCACAACACCGGGCGCTGCCAAAGAAATGAAAAAATATGAACTTGTATTCTCCTAGTTGGAATGTAAACTGGTAAAACCATTTTGGAAAAATATTTTGGCAAAGTTGAAGGTGCACATCACTTATTTCACTGCTATGAACATATCCTAAAGAAACTTGCACAATTGCATAAAAAAATGTTTATTATAGCAATGATTTTCCTTCCTATGAAGCATAGTTGTATCTGTTGAGTTTTGTTTGCAATATGCATACGATACAGCACGGTGTTTAACAGCACAGACTCTAGGAACTGATTTGCCCTAGTCCTGGTTCCATCACTTATGAGCTGTGTGACCTCAGACAAGTTACTAAACCGTTCTGTGCTCAATTTCCTCTTCTCTAAACTAAAGATTATAATTATACAACCTCCTATAGAAACTCTGAGGATTACATGGATTTCAAGCACAGTGTTTAGAACACCTAGCCCTTAGTAAGCACTATGAGCGTTAGTTATCGCTGGTTTTTTTTTTTAACCTGAATAACTTTGTAAAGCATTTTGAAAGCAACCTTACTCCTTCCCCTTCCTGCACAATTCAGTCTTAAAGCAATTAGGTAAAGTAGAGCAAGGTAGGCATCCATGGAGAGGGGCGACCTAGCATGAGGTGTCGGAGCCAGAACAGAGTGAGGAAAGGATTCACCTGTGCTATGTGAAGGCCCAGCACTGGGTGTCTGAGCCCAAACAAGGTAAGGAGGGCATTCGCATAGCAGGGGAGGACGAGGACTGGCATGGAGTGTTTGAGCCTGAGCAGAGCAGGAAGGTGTCCACATTAGTAGGAGGAACAGTGGTGTGGGGAGTTAGCACCCAAGTAGGGTATGCAGCGTATGCATGTGAGAACAGCCCAAAAAAGTCTGGGGAGGAGGGCATGAAGAGTGCAGGGGAGGGGGCATTTGTGAGTAGAGGGTGGTATCTATCATGAGGTGTCTGTCCAAACAGGGAAAGTAGAGGTACCATGTAAAAGAGCAGCTTGCATGGAGAGTCAGAGCCCATGCATGGTGACCAGATGTCCACACACAAGGATGGCCCAGAAAAGAGCATCAGAGCCCAAACAGGATGAATGAGTGTCAGTAAGGGGCAGGGTTGGCAACAGGGATGGGAAATTGGTTACAGGGATAATTGATGGAATGAAATAGTCTTTTAATTATAGTGAGAGCCAGGGTTTTCTTCTTTGGAAAAAGGAGTTACAAATACAGGAAAGGAGAAGAGTGGAAACTGTCCTGCAGTATTAGATTAGAATCAAGGGCATTGTAAACACACACACATGTTCTAGCTCTGTCCATTGAGAGGGTCTGGGAAGAACAACACTCCAGCAGCTACAAGTACATGTGGCACTCAGATCCCAGCTTCTGAATATCACTCTCCACTGAAAGACATGAGGGCTCTTGGAAGAAATGTCTGCTTTCAAGGCTGAAACAGAGACAGTACAAAATGAGCCTGGAACAAGAAAGAGTTCAAAGAATGATGGAAGTCAAAGGGCACAAAAGCTGGCTTGAAGGGGCTTGTACAGTTGAATCAGGGATAATTTGAATATCCAAATACATGCTAGTAGCAGATTACAACCCACTGCATAAAGGCAAATCTATGAGTCAGCAGACTATGGCCTATGAGCCAAATCCAGCCCACTGTCTGTTATGTATAGCCCACAAGAGTGGTTTTAACAGGGGAACACTTGCAATCAGTTCAATAATAGGGAATGCTAATTTTGAGCCCCAATTAAGTCTAATCTTCTCCTAACCAAAAACAGAATTCCATCCTTATTAGGAGACCTGCATTATTTAAAAAAAATGTACTCAAGGGATCCCTGGGTGGCTCAGTGGTTTAGCTCCTGCCTTCAGCCCAAGGCATGATCCTGGAGTCCCAGGATCAAGTCTCACATCAGGCTCCCTGCATGGAGCCTGCTTCTCCCTCTGCCTGTGTCTCTGCCTCTGTGTGTGTGTATGTGTCTCTCATGAATAAATAAATAAAATCTTTTAAGAAAATGTACTCAATAATTATATTTTTAATTTTGTCACTGAAAATCTGTGGAGAATTTTTTCCCTTCTTGTTATAATAGTACCTATATAAGAGGATTTAGTTTTTGGCGAAAGCTGTAGGAGTGTTGCAAAGGAGGGAAAGAGAAGCTTGCCTCTCAAACCAAGTGATGAGGACATTAAGTGACCATATGGAGAATATAATGGGATAACAGAGTGGTGCAGTACCCATGCCTATAAAGATATTAAAGGCAAGATACTGTGTGTGGCTGGCTAGTGCTTTGGCATTGGGTAGCAGAGAGAGCTGTGTCGGGAAGTTTCTGTTCTCCATGATGATAGGACCAATATCTTGATAGGAGTCTGGAATAGGGATGGTGGCCTGGGGGCTCTCTATAATGGGACCTTGCCCAAGAAGACTGCTTGAAGGAACTTTAGGGCCCCCCAACAAGAATCTGTGTGGTTTGGACCCCAGGACACCCATGAGCTAAGGAAGGAATGGTAAGTGGGCAGCTAGAGGAAAGTCATGGTCTGTATCAAGGAAGCTGTCATCAGGGATCCCTGGGTGGCGCAGCGATTTGGCGCCTGCCTTTGGCCCAGGGCGCGATCCTGGAGACCCGGGATCGAATCCCACATCAGGCTCCCGGTGCATGGAGCCTGCTTCTCCCTCTGCCTACGTCTCTGCCTCTCTCTCTCTCTCTCTGTGTGACTATCATAAATAAATAAATAAAAATTAGAAAAAAAAAAGGAAGCTGTCATCAGAGGAACCCAACAGGAGCATCACCAAGAAACATGTGATCCAGGAGAAGAATGTCCATTTTTAATATGCACCAAGGCTAGAAAATACCAGCATGCTTACAGCTCACTACAATGGTCAGGTGAGACCTTTCTGTTTTGTAAATCTTTTCCCTATCTAAGCAATGGTCTTGAGTAGACAGGAGGAGAAGGGATCAGCCCAATGTTTCAGGGGAGGGACGTGTCTCAATAGAATAGAGGCTGTTCATCTTGTAGCTGGGGATGGTGGGGGTGGGGTGGGGGATCAACTAGGAAAGTGTAGCTGGATTTCCCAGCAGTACTGAGCTTCATTTAGAGATGAGTCATCTCACATTTAGGAGAAGACCAGGCCATGCAGGGGTGGCTTTCTTCTGACCATGTCTGCTTGCTTGGAAATGGTACAGAACAGAAAGCTGGATTGACCAAAGTTTGGGTTTTGCTGGGTAAATACACTGGAGGAAGACAAGTATGTGCTGTGTGTGAGTACCCTGAAGGGCCATGATATCTACCATGGGGCAGGAGGGAGGTGAAGACAAGAGGGGGATGAAGGGCACTAAATCACAGGGCCAGCATCACAAAGTGCTCATGAGTATGAAGAATTGTGGGGTTGGTTGTGTCTATAAGCAGCCATCACAGACAACCCTAAACTGGAAGACATAAATCTGTTAACACCACTCATACCCACCTCTCTGCCCTTTCAACCCTTCAGAGGCTTCCCACTGTCTGTCATCCGACCCTCCTGTCTTTGGTGTGCTCTGTATATCCTTCAAAAAAATGCAGGAGCTGTGAATCTAGCTCAGTTCTTAGCCCTGCAAAGCCACTAAAAGGATTTTTCCCCCAAGTTTCAGTCCCTATACTCTGTTTTTCTGCACACTGCTATTTCTGGATCTGCATACCTTGGATAAAGCTCAGTCATTTTTCAGAAAGAAAAATCTACTCAGAGCTGGAGTAGATGCCCAGGGCCCCCTCCACCCCAGCTGGGTGAAATGCCCTCCCTTTCATCTACAAATGTTTCCCATAAGAGAGCTTTGGGAAAGAAGTGGTATTCCAACTCCTTTAAGTGGGGTCCAAGAAATAGTAGGAGACACAATAGCCACAGACCCTCCAGGACCCTCCAGGTAAAATGGCAAGGGCCAGAGACCCAGATAACGTCAGGGAACTCCAGCCAGAGAACTGTCCTTTGAGCACAAGGCGCTCAAGAAGCTGTCACATCATCTTGACTCTATAAGCTGAAGTGTGTACAATTTGGAGCTGGCTGGGGAAGGTAGAAACTCCTGACGTGTGTGTTGAGCTGTTCTGGTCAAGTACACGTGGTAGGTAGACCACCATCCCACTCCCCACCAAAAATTGTTTTTCAACCTCTTTTCTCTCCCAGGCTGTTTCACCTTGGGAACACAGAATCTCCTTAAAGAAATGGAGCCCACTCTAAACCTCCCTTGGTGACGTGGCCATGGCTTCTAATGAGAGCGGTTCTAACACCAATGCATTTATTATCCTCAGACTCGAAGTAAAAGAGGAACTCCCACAGCATGCTCTGGAGCCAGCCCTCACTGGCTCACAAGAATGAACTGTCCAACTTTCCAGAACCTTGTGAGCTGCTCGTTAAAGTCACACAACATTCGGAATTCACTTATATAAACTGACAACGTCACATTAAAGACAAAGATAACAGATATTGAAAACTCATCACGTGCTAATTGTTCTACTGTATTTTATTATTATCCATGCTCTTGATGTTATGTACCTCTGTTGTATCTATATGGCAGAAATATTGTAAAATTAAGCTCTGATGAGCATCTCTTCCTAACTCCGCGTTCAGTGACTTCAGTTTTGGTAGCTCCAAATAGCCTGTGGGGATCAGCAACCACACTCCTACTTCCCAGAGAGTGGGGCACACTGCTGGACCCTGGGGACCCAAGGGAGTGCAGTTAGAATGCCTGCAGCATCACCCTGCCATGTTCTCTGGCCTCCCCCCACAGCCTCCTCTCTGTGGGGAGGGCACAATGCTGCATTTACTTGAAGGGTATCTTGGCCAGATGGTCTCCCTCAGACAGCGGTGCTGAGGAGCTGGCTGAGGAAATATTTTCCCAGCTCTGCCTGGTTTCCTTTCAAATGGGAACAAAATCAGTTCTAAGGAATGCAGCTGGTAGGTAAGTAAATAGGGCAGCTGTGATGTGAGTTCCAGCTGAAGTAAAACAAACTTATGAGTCTGGTTTGTATAAAACGCAAGCTTATAGATTCAGATTTTCCTCCTATCCTGCCCTCTCGTCTCTCTCCTATAACAGGACTTAGTCTGTGGCTGCACTGCCCTCCCCCTTCCCCAGGGATACAATCGGCACCTGGCTGTTCCTTGGCTCTAGGACAGGATAAACTTGCTGTTTTCTGGACACTTGTTTCCAGTGGTGGAGCTATTTATTTCTCCTTTCATAGTGGACATTGCTTAGGCACCATGGGACTCTCAAGGGCCCACATTCAAGGATCCGCTGTTCTGAATTAGAATAACCCTCCAGCCCCAATTCCCTTGGGGAATTTCACTGGAGCTCAGTCATTTCACTCGAGGGCCAAGTACAGGACAGGGAGGAGTGGGGGAACCTAGCAGCTTTGGGAATTCAGCTAGATTTCTGATCCTCCCTAAAAATACACAATTTTCTTTTTTATGCCAAAACCTGTTGGTGAATTAGCCACTCTAAAGATGCACTGTGGACATGTATTCCATGCTAGTACGTGCCAATGCTGCTCCAGAAATGGCTGCATCTACCAGCTTCTACTTGTTCATATGTATGTGTTAGTATGTAGTGGAATCATCTATCATGAATCCAAATGTCTAGAGATGTATATGTGTGTAGACAAGCTTATGTGGGTGCCATATTGTAGATATCTGGCGTTTGAATGTGTACAGGAGGACGTATGCAGCTGTGTGTGTTCCCTCTGCCTGCCCCTTTGTGTATGCAGACATGACAATGTGTGTGCAGGAGGAAGCCCAGTGACTTCCACAAAACTGATTCAAATGCTTGGAGAATGTCACAATCTTCTAAAAATAGAAGAACTGAAATATTTTGAAGAAAGGATTTCTTTTAATAGAAACACACCCAAACATATTTCTTTTTAAAGACTCCCCATGTGTAATGAGAAAATACCAAATATTTGCATTTTTCTATCCTGATAAGGATTGTTGATTTTCTCCAGGGACATATTTCATCATTCAATTTAGGCTAAAAGTTCTTTAGAGGGAAGGTCCTAAGGGGAAGGGGGAGAGGTCACAGGCCCTGAAGGGATAGGTTTGAATGTATCAAGCTTCCCTTGCTTCTTTCCAGCTGCTACCATCTGCCTCTAAAACATCTTGGCCCTCTTCCCACTGTTCAAAGGGAAGGAGCTTGTCTCTTGCTGTGGATCCATTTGGTACATGGGCAAGGGCCTAGGGGGCCATGACCTTCTTTCTTTTGAGGACAAGAAGACACAAAGATGACATAAAATTGTGTTGTAGCAGAATGAGATTAGAACCAGGGGGGAAATGTCTACTTCTTTACGGGCCAAGGATTTTCTGTGATGCTCGTGGAGTCTCCTCCAGGAGATTCTAAGAAGAGACTCATTGCTCTCTGATGTAGATTGAAAGTAGGGTCATGGAGAGGCATACAATTAGCAGGATGACCTCTGGAAGTTTTGACAGTACAATAACTTATATCTATTGGGCCTTTGTTATGGTGGCATGGATTGAAGGTTTTGTGTGTATCAACTCAATCTCCACAATTGTGTAAGGAGACCTCTACTTCACACATAAGGAAAATGAGACACAAAGAGGTAGGCACTTGGCCAAGGTCATGAAGTTGATAATAGATTATACGATGGGTCCAGGGTTCACACTCAGGTGGTCTGGCTCCATAGTCCATGCTGTTAGCCATTGGGCGACCCAAGTCCTGCCAATTTGGCTTCATGTTTCTGTGTTGCTTCAGAGAAGTCGATGCCTCTTCTTTAGGGCTTACATACAGAAGTTTAAGGTTAAAACAGGTAGACAGCAAAGGTTCCCAACCACCAGGAGTGCTTTTAGATGTGTGTGTTCATGCCATGAAAACCCTAAGCTGGAAAGGAATCTGAGGAGGTCACCTGTCCTCATGGGTCAAGGTTGAAAAGTTTCTGCAGGAAGGAAGCTAACAGTCATTGAGCACCTGGTATCTAACAGCTGCTGAGCTCCTTGCCTGTCTCAATGACTAGCATTTCTCAAGTCACCAGGTCTTGACACAAACCTTTTGTAACAAACCCTTTGCTCTGTATTTTCCCTGACTGTTGTAAAGTGTATCTTAAGTAAAAGCCTGCCAAGCACACAAACTTCTTCTAAGGAAGATTTCCTTGCTTACAGCCCCTGTAACCTTGTGATTCTGTCTCTCTGGATACAGTTGCCTAGAGGCAAAGAACCCAATGGCAGCCAATTCACAGGCTGGCCAGTCCAGGCTAACAAGGTGAACTGAGATAATCCTATATGGTTGTTCTCAGGAATCCAAGCTAGGAACTATTGGAAAAAGGAGATAGATAACAGTGGAAGTTAAGGTGGAAAGATATACAAAGAAGAGAACGGCCATGATGGTCATGCGCAAAATGAGGTTATAAGGGAGCAGAACTGGGAGTGAACAGAGGCTATGAGGAGAGAGAGAGAAAGAGAGAGAGAGAGAGAAATGTGGAAAGAGAGATAAAGAGACAAAGACCGAGAGAATGTGGCTGAATCCCAATGGCCTTCTGGTTTCAGAACAACCACAAGGCCCTGTACACCCTAAAGAGGCTTGAGTGAGCTCCTTGCAACCAAAAGGCCTGCTTAGAATTCCAAAGTTTTCAAATCATTTATTTTTTTATATTGTTAGAATTCAGACTTGATGTTATCCCATAATCAGTCTTTTGTTGATTTGTGTGTGTGTGTGTTTTAAGATTTCATTTATTTATTCATGAGAGACACAGAGAGAAAGGCAGAGAGACACAGGCTCCTCACAGAGAGCCCGATGCAGGACTCAGTCCTGGATCCCGGGATCATGCCTTAAGCCAAAGGCAGACACTCAACCTCTGAGCCACCCAGGAGTCCCTAATTTGTGTTTCAAAATGCCATTTTGATGGGTAGCCCTGGTGGCTCAGCGTTTTAGCGCCGCCTTCGGCCCAGGGTGTGATCCTGGAGACCTGGCATCGAGTCCCACATTGGGCTCCCCATATGGAGCCTGCTTCTCCCTCTACCTGTGTCTCTGTGCCTCTCTCTCTCTCTCTCTCTCATGAATAAGTAAATAAAATATTTAAAAAATAAAAATAAAAAATAAAAGGCCTTAAAAACCATGAACTAAAACCAGTACTGGGAACAGTGAGTAGAAGTTAAAGACGAAGGTTGTCCAGAGGACAAATGCTCATATCAGGGCTGCCCTTAAGAGACCAAACCTTGGTCCTTCAGCAAAGTGGGGAGCTGAACCCAATACTCTGAGGTTAAGCCAAGGACACATGGGGATAAAGCAGTCCTTGCTCAGGACTGCCCCTTGCTTCCAGCAGAAACTAATGCTAATTCTCACTGAGGAAACATTTTCACGTTCATTCTCCAGGTTTTTCAGAAATTCAATCAACCAACTAGGAGATCACAATCACAGATCACCAAATACTCAAGAGATAAACCACCACAGCACACATAGCCCCCTGTCTCCTCATAAGGGCTTCAGATATCGAAATGATCAGATACAGAATAGAAAGTCATGATATAGAAAATGTTTAAAGAAATTTGAAACAGGGTGACAAATATGAGCAGGGAACTACATATCACCAGAAGTGACCAGGCATGTTTGAGAAAAGAACCAAAAAGACATTTCACAGATGAAATACCATATTTTGGGGGGAACGTTTTTATTTTTAATAATCTCTCCTCTCAACATGGGGCTCGAACCCACATACCCAAGATAAAAAGTCACACACTCTACTGACTGGAGCCAGCCAGGCACCCCTTGGTGAAACACCATAAGAAGCTTAGACAGAAGATGAGTCATAGCTCAGGAGAGAATAAGCAAAGTATAAAATAAGACAGAGAGAGAACATATGAAAAGCATTAAGCAAGAATGGAGGATAGAATAAAAAAAACTGAATAAACATCTAATGAGAATCCCAGGAGACAAGAGAGTGAATGGAGGAGAGATAATATTTGAAGAGAATTTTCCAGAACTGAGGAAAGACATGAATCTAGAGAGGAATACAACATATACCATGAGGAATGAACACACAGAAATTCACAACTAGACACATCTCGAGGAATGTGAAGAATAATAAAGTCAAGGAGAGGATCTTGCCATCACTAAAAGAGTAAAGCAAAATCACCAGCAAAGGCATGAAATGTAGACAACCGCAGACTTCCCAACAGCAGTGATGGAAACCAGAAGTTGTGGAATCATATTGAGGGGAAAAGAAACCTCTCATCTGGCAATTGCATAAACAGAAATGTTATTATTCCTAATAGAGGGTGAAATAAAGACATTTTCAGGACTCAGACTCTAGAGTTCATGCTTCCTCCTCTGTCTCATTATGCAGCTACTGACAGTTCCCAGCTATGTCTAGATCTGCCATTATATTACAAGAATTCCCTTCAAGGAGATTGTTCTGGATTCTTCTATGTCTTCCTGCCTTAGCTAATTCTCCTAAGGTCAGAGCACATTGGTGAAGAAAACATGCTGTTTGCTTATTTTTGAGAGAGTTCCAGGCCTAAATCCTGGGAAGTTCTCTGTCAGGTTAAGGCCCTGAGGAAGTCAAGGCTTCCCCTGCTATACCCTAGGGACAGTCTGAGCCAAGGGAGGTAATCACAGAACATATCATGAAGGCCCCCAAGTCCTTCTAGAAAGCTTCCGGGCTCCCTTGGAGGCCACAGCTTGGTAAACCCTGAACCTTTAAATACCATCTTATTGAGTAAACAGACCCTGCAGGCATTGCAATAATCAGTTCAGTGTTCGCTGTAATCCTGGGGGCTGGTTTGCCTTCTATTTTCCCAAGGTCAGAAATTACTTCTGTAGTTCACTTGGCTCAATTTCCTTTCGGATCAGCACTAGGCTTTTAACTAAAAGTTTTCTCCCCCTTGAAATGCTCTGGACCCTCAGCTAAAACTCCTGTCCCTAGATCACAAACCCCCTCCTGCCTGTCCCCTGCGGAGCAACCCCAAGGGTGATTAATGTGCTTAACATTAGTTGGTCCAAATATTTGAATCAGCTAACATTTGAATCCAGTATATTATTTGCTTTCTAGGAGCTGGCATTTCTTGAAGGTCTTCTCTGGCTCTCACAGAAGAGGCAAGACCTTCCTCTAGCAGAAAATGGAAGGAAACGCAGGAGCCAAACAAGGGGGACAAATGGAGAGGTTGCAGAGGCAAAGGGAGATCAGAGAAGTTAGTGGAAGGGCTGCTCTGTCCCTCTCACAACCTGTATCTTGGCTTACCCAGGTGTGCTTGCTCTCTCTGTCTTCTTCCTGCTTGCTCCCCTGCCCTGCCCTGAGCTGACCTAACCCCTACTCCATTCCTGCCCTAACATTCCCACTCCTCCCCTTCTTCCAGCATGCCTGGATCAGGAAGGACTTTTCCCCTGTAACCTAGACCTTGCTGCACCTTCTTTTTACCCTTAAGTCTCTCAGATGTGGGCTCCTGGAATCCTACCCTCACTCCCTCTATTTGGTAAGATAATACTAACTGCTATAACAAATAAGCCTAAAAATACATACAGCTCAAATTTGATGGAAATATTTTTCTTATTCATGAAAAGTTCAAAATGGGTCTTACTTGCCTAGCAGGCAACCCTCCCTCCTCTGAGCTGTGGCTGGCATCCAGGGTCTTTCCCTCCTAAGGCTCCACCACCTCCACCCCTGCCACTCAGGGTGCTAGGATGGAGAGAGTCACACAGGCCTAGGTACCAGAGACCTTTATAGGCCAGGCCCCTAAATAGCGCTTAGCTCTTCCTCATTGCATTGGCTGGAACCCAGTCACATGGCCATGGGGCCTCCCCAGAGAGGCTGGCATAGGTAGGGTAGCTGATTCCCACCCCTGACCCTCTCAGTCTACTATTTTGCCTGCCACATCTTCACTGGGTACTAGTTAAGGCAGGGTCTACTGTTCAGAGAAGCTCAGATGCTTCACTCACTGTTCTAGACAGGGATGGTCCACTAGATGTACTCTCCATGTTGTGTTTCTGAGCACATGGGCAAGCCCCCCCCCCCCCCTCCCTTGAGAAGCATTCTGGGGCCTCACTGGCTCTTGAGTGCTGGGATTGATTCACACAGCGCAGGTGTGGTGGCACTGGTTCCGTTTATTCACTGTCCCCGCCCCCACAGCATCATTTTATGTTTATTTCCCCAGTGGCCTTGCATCTCACTGGCCGGTGCCATCATCCTCAAATACCACTCCCCCTTCCTGGTCCACTTTACCCCTCTGTACTCAGCCTCAACCTACCTAGCTGATATCAGTTGAGTTGCAGAGCAGAGCCATCCTATGTAAGATCAGGGACAAGGAACAGACCATGAAAAGCTTTAAAGGGCAGCCCTGTGATCTAGGCAATGCTGAGCAGTGGAGGGCACATGGGAGACAGCTGAGTCTTAGGAAGCAGCCTGGTGGGATGCCTGGTTGGCTCAGGTTGTGATCCCAGGGTCCTGGGATCGAGTCCAACATTAGACTTCCCTCAGGGAGCCTGCTTCTCCCTCTGCCTGTGTCTCTGCCCCTCTCTGTGTATCTCTCATGAATAAATAAATAAAATCTTAATTTAAAAAAAAAGAAGGAAGGAAAGAGAAAGGCCTATGTCCTCCAAGTTTGGAAGACGAGGCGGGAGCCAGGGAGGAGGTGCTGGTAAGGTCACTTCCCAGCTGCACTGCAGTAGGGTAGGTGGTGGTGAGAAAACTTGACAGGGCCCTGAGCCCCTGGTGAAGAAATGAAGAGCTTCTCAGGGAACCAGTTTGGGAAGAGGCAATGCTCCCAGTGGGTGATTTTCATGTGTGGGTGGAGGTCTAAGGCCACTCTCCATAGCCTATTTGCAGAGGACGGGGTGAGGGGGTTGCTGTGAATGGAAGGGGCTGCCTTTCTACTGCCGCCTCTCCCCAGCCAGCTCCACTCAGAGCCCAGGAGCCCTGAGACCAGATGTGTCCTCCAGGCTGCCACACGCTATTCATTTGGGTCCTCCATGCTGACTGGCTCCACGCTGAAGCTCTAGGACTAAACTGTGGGCCCATCACGACCCCTTCTGTCCTCAGATAGGAATGTGCATGCACCTATAGCAGCAGCCAGCGTTGCGCAGGAACCAGATGCCTCAGAGTGGCATGGATGGGAGGTCTCAGTGTTGAGCTTCGCCTGAATGGAGGCACACCGTCTTCTAAAGGATGAGATGAGGCAACAAGGTCAGGAGGCCTAGCCAGGGCCACAGAGGTCAAGAAGGAGGCAGAGGCATGGCATTAAATTTCCTCTATGGAAAAACTGATTTCAGGACGCAGAGTGGAAAAGTTAATGTATCTCCCAGATCCTGGCTATTTTATTTTTCTTCTGCTCTCAGGCTCTTCCCAAATGACTTGGCCAGACCTGGCCAGGCCCTCAGCAGAACCTAAGCAGATGAGGTTAGGGCCCAGAGGTCAGCACTGCCAGCAGGACTCGGAAACCCTGAGGAGCCCATTTGTCTTCTTTCTGGAATGAGTCAGTCCAGGTTGGCCCAGCAGGTGGCCTTGCCTAGTTCCCACTCCAGCAAGGGCCACAACGCAGTCTTGTGTCCCAGGCCTGGTTCTGGTCATGATGGATTAAAGCTGCTGGAGCCCAGTGCCTGGATCTGTGCATCAAGCCCCTGGTCATTAGTCCCCCTCTGACTGCAGGCTGGAGTTGTGACAACCAGCTTTCTACCTTTTTTTTTTTTTTTTTAAGGATTTTATTTATTTACTTGAGAGAGATAACACAAGTGGGGGCAGGGGGAACAGTGGAGGGAGGAGAAGCAGGCTCTTCACTGAGCAAGGAGCCCAATGTGGGGTTCAATCCCAGGACCCTGGGATCATGACCTGAGCTGAAGTCAGATGCCCAATCAACTGAGCCACCTAGGTGCCCCTCTACCTTGCTCTTGAGACCCCCTTTCTTCTACCCTGAGGACCTAGGTCTCTCCACCAGTCTTCTGGTGAATTCCTTCCTCTGGGAGCTGTGTGTTCTTGCCCAGGGATCACAAATCTTCCCCAGGGTCCTCCATGGTAGTTGTTGTTAATCAATCACACGACTCTTGCCTACTTTTTCTGCAGAAGCCAGACTCCAGACAGCCCCTACCAGTCCATTAGAGCAGATATCAATATATCCTCTCTGCTTTTTCCATTTCCTCCTCCTGACCTGGAGGCCTAACAGTGGTGAAGACCCCTAACAGACTGGTTCCACAGCAACAATGGACCCACCTGTGTATCCTATGACTCCTGTGCTGTGCCCTACTTGCAGGGGCAACCTGGCCATTTTGCTGTGGGACCCCCAGCTCTAAGGGTTCCCTGGGCCATCACCTGCTGTATCCCCTCTCCCACACTGTGTTCTCGGCTCCTGCTGGCCCCTCCAGCTCGCTCCCCTAACAAGTGCCTGGGCCACCCCAGGGGCAGACCCCAGTTCATTTCTGTCCCCTCTACCCTACAGAATTTCACCAGGCCAGGTAGGGTAAGAAGCTTAAAGCTGATAACTAAGAGTCCAGCTCCTTTTCCCTCCTAATCTCAGAGGGAAGTTGACATTATCCATTATAGGAAGAGGGCAATTGGGGAGGGGGAGAAGGAAGATACTAGAGTCTTACCTGGTTCTGACCTCAAAGCAGGGAAACATCCCTTAATCAAGCTGAGTGACATCCCCGCATGGAACCAGGGCCCCCAGCTCTATCCCATGTCAGTCCCTGTTAAAAAAACAAAGCACCTGGTTGCCACTTACCTCAGGGGGCCCCTGTTGGCACTGAGCAATAAACTCTCATTTCACAACTCTTTTGTACACTTGCTGTCAAATACAGAGATATATCTCCCTACACCACTGTCCTTGCCCTAAGTGGGCTCAAAGCCCATCTCCTCAGCATCCCCTGAGTGTGTTCTTAGAGGTCCTAGGGCCCCAACTTAACAATGCATATCTGAGGTGTAGGTTTCCCAAATTTTGAGCTTCAGCATCAACTGTAAGCCTGTTAAACAAGCAGAGTTGGGCCCCACTCTATTCTGATTAAGAATCCCCTGGATGGGGGCCTGAGACTCTGGCCCTAGACCTGTGTCCCTAACATGTGGTTTGCAGACTACCAAGTTTCCATTAGCACCTGGAAACTTCTTATTAATGCAAATTCTCCCTCTACCCCAGACTCACTCAATTAGAGATGCTGGAATGGGACCATGCAATCTTGTTGGGTTTTTTTGTCCCAAAGATTTAGTCATTTATTTGAGAGAGAGAGAGAGAGAGAGAGAGAGAGAGAGAGAGAGAGAGGAGGGGCAGAGGGAGACAAGCAGACTCTCTGCTCAGCCTGGAGCATGACATGGGGCTCGATCTCACAACCCTGAGATCACTACCTGAGCCAAAATCAAGAGTCTGACACTTAACCGACTGAGCTCCCCCAGGCGCCCCCATGCAATCTTATTTTAACAGCCTTCCAGGTGATACTGAAGCACATAGAAGTGGGCCCTGCCCTAGGTGATTCTGAGACAGATTTAAGTTTGGGAGCCATTGATCCATGAAGGCCTCTGCAATTCTGATTCCAGCTGTGGCTCCTTTGGGCACATCCAGGGCAGCCCAAGCAGTGGGAGCAAAGACCAGGACCTCTAGTCTTCCCTTGGAGAACGAGCTGTTAAAAGGGAGAGGGAGCTGCCATGGACAACTTCTCCAAGGCTGTTGATATACCTGGCAGTGGTTTCTACTGGCTGGCTGGCCAAAGGCCCTTCTGAAAGGTTCTATTCAGAGTTGGTGGATGAGTAAACATCACCACTTTTTTCCTTTCTCCGGAGCCTGGGGCTGTGACCAGAACTCTTGGCAACTAACTATAGCTGTGGCCCTAGGAAAGGGTCAGGGTAAGAGAAGATCAATTCTCACCTGCTGTGGAGCTGGGCCCCAGGGAAGGAGCTGGCCAGTGGGTTGGGAAGAGGAAACGTCTCCCGGAAATAGAGAGTGGGAAAACCAATCTCTTCTACATCCCTAGCACAGTGCTTACATTTAGAAAGTGCCAGAAAAGTGAGCTGTGCTGAATGCTCACCAGATGGTCTCTGAGGGTATCTCAGTCTGAGGGGGGGACACCTGGACAGGCTGACCACCCACAGATAATCCAACGGCAACATTAAAAACCAGGATGGGAACCGATGTCATAGACCTCAAGGGTCAGAGCACTTTGGGGCTGGAGTTGGGGACCTCTATAGTTGGTGACAGAGTAGAGATTTGACTCTGTCTTGTTCTTGGTGTCCATGTCACATAACCAAACAGGGTTCTGAGCTGAACTGGCCACTGCACAGAGGGCAGTACATCACTGGGCATCCTGTCTCAGGGTTTAGCACACTTCATTATTTCCAGAAGGCAGTAATGTGTCCTGGTTTCTGGTTTCAACTGCAGTGTATTTGTTTTAACCTCCTATCCTTTCATTCCCTAGGGAATAGGAATCAACTCTCCAGTATTTTATGAAATGATAAGACTTTAACTGTATTGAACTTGAACACTCCATCACCTCTCATATTCCTGGAAACCATTCTTATTAGAGTCGGATTGGGTAACCATCATGTCTTTTCCCAGCCTCAATCTCCTTTCCTGCAAAGTAAGGATGACACCAACAACCTCACCATGCCCTTATATCACGTCACAGGCATTCAACAAATTCTGATTTCTTACTGACACTCTCTCTTGAGAAGCCAGCCCTCATGGCCACAACATGGTAGATTCTCTGTCTCTCCACTCAGAATACTCATTACAGAGTCAGCTGAATTGTGTTCCCTAAAAATATATGTTGAAGTCCTAACTCCTAGTGCCTGTGAATGTGCCCTTATTTGGAAATCATATCTTTGCACCTATAACTAAGTTAAAATAAAGTCATTGGACCAGAGTGGGTCCTAAAGCCAATGACTTACGTCTTTATTTTTTATTATTTTTTTTTGCTTTATCTTTTTTAAAAAATATTTTCTTTTAATTCAATTTGCCAACATATAGTATAACACCCAGTGCTCATCTCATCAAGTGCCCTCTGACTCATGTCTTTATGTAAAGAAAGGAGGAGACTTGGATCTAGAGAAACACAAAAAAGAAGCCATGGGAAATGGAGGCAAAGATGGGAGTGATGAAACTGTAAGCCAAGGAGTGCCAAGGAATGCTGAGGGCCATCAGAATGGAGGCAAAGGTTTTAAAAAAGAGAAAGATATAGAAAGGAGGCAGAGGCAAGGAAAAATCCTTCTCTGAAGCCTGCAGAGAAAGTGTGGCCCTACTGATACCCTGATTTCAGACTTCCAGCCTCTAGCACTGTGGAAGAAGAAATCTCTGTTGTTTTAAGCCACCCAGTTTTTGGTCATTTGTACATGCAGCCTTGAGAAACTAGTACCCCATCCCCCCCTAAATCCAGAGCATGGCCATTGACCTTTCCTTGGTCCTGTTCCCATTAGCAGCCCCAGCTTTCCAGGGACATCCACCTTTATACAGCTCTCTCTAAAACAAAATAATATTTTACATGGAAATCATGATTTACAGCCTATAAGGCACCAACAACATCCAAGTTTTCACTCTATCCTCCCAGCCTTCCCGGGAGAGTTTTGGTCTGTTGACCCCATTTTGTAGATGTGGAGACTGAAGACCAGAGAGATTAGTTTAATCTGATCATCCTGTGATGTCATGACAAACAAGTAGAAGAGCCAAGACTGAACCAGATATTCTGACTCTTAGGCCAGGATTCTTTTTCTTTAAACTTTTTTACTGTAAAGTGTTATACATATATAAAAATGCACAAAACACAAATGTGAAAGCTTGAGGAAAGCAACACCCCCATAACCACCATCCAGCTCAAGGACTAGAGCATTGCCCACCTCCCAGGAGCCGCCTGCCAACTTCTCTTCCTTCCTTCTTCCCCAAGGTAGTCACTGGCTGTTGTTAGGCCACTGCTGTTTTCACCAGACCACACATTCCATTCCGATGACATTCATGTCCTTCAAGATCAGTGGAGCTGTAGTAAAAAGTTAGAAGCCTCTGTCCTTGGGAAGTCCTCTAGACTTCTTCCTTAAGGGTCAGGATTTCCTGAAGCTATGCCTCTCTGAGGCTCTTCTCCATCCTTCTCTTCAGGAGAAAAACAAAAACAAAAACAAAAAAACAACTCCCAACTGGTCTTGACATTTTCAGAACCATAAAATCTGGGAGTAGCTGCCACTTTTTTGAAGCAGTCAAACCACAGACTTTTTAACTAGAGGGGAAGGAGGAGGGAGGGCAGAAGCATAGGCCCAGCGCTGGAATCAAGGATAGGTTAAAGAAACAAAACAATTACCAAGTTGCCCAAGACAGGCTGTCTGCCACTTCTCTCTCCCTTCCTCCCTCCGGTCAGAGATGTCTGCTAGAGTGGCAGGAGTCAGCCTGATCCTCGGGATTTGGGTCTAATCTTGCCCCAGGCACTGGTAAACCACATGGCTCCTTGGATCCTTCCGGCCTGAGTTTGTGACCTCTCTCTTCTCCAAGAGCTTGTGCTCCTGTTCTTGGTATCTCAGAGCAGGGCAGGATCAGGCGAATGTAAGAGAATGGGGTCCAGTCAGAAAACTTCAGCCAGGAAATTGAGCTGTTATTCCCGTACCTGACTTCTGGAAAGTCACAGAAGTCCTCTGGGTTGCAGATCCAGCCCTCTGAAGCAAGGACACCGGTCAAGGCCCTTCGGGATGGTAGTGAGTTAACACCGATGCAGATATGAGGTGTTCACTTGAACTCCCAGATGAGAAGAGACAAGCAGTTGGATCTTTCTGTTGTGGACAAGCCTCTGGGTTGCACATTCCCCTGGAGGAGGCTCAACGCAGCTACTTTTGCAGATGGGCCAGGAGGCAGGAAAATGAGGGGCTCTGCAGAGACAGCAAGAGCTCAGGGGAAATGACAGCTCAGCCAGTTGTTGGTTACAATCATTGCCACTCCCCACCTGCTGTCCGAGCTGGCACCGTGTGGCCGAGGCCCAAGGAGAAGGCAGGACAGTGTGGTGGGCTGGTGGGTTTGGAGAGCTAACTACAAGTGTCCTGTCTCTTCTTGGGTTGGGGGGGCAGGACCCTGAGCTCATGGGGGCTATTCATACTCCTGGGGTTGTTTTCTGGGCAAAAGTTCTGGCCTGAGTTCCTGAAATCTGCTCTAAGAAGATAGGCTCTATAGACTAGAGACCAGAAGGCCTCAGTTTTGTTCTGACTCTACCAACTTTAGTGTGCTTGAGCAAGTCATGTCCACTCTCTGAGAAGTTTCCACATCTGATAATAATATTTTTAAATTTACCAAGCACATATTATATGCAGGGTAATAAGAAGGATGCTTAATATACATCCTCTCTGATATCTACCCTGTGGAGCATGCAGGGATGCTGTGAGGGCCAAATAAAACGCATTTCCTTAAAAAGTGAAACATAGATTTACCACATGACCCAGCAATTCCACCCCTAGGGATATACTCCGAAGAATTGAAAACAGGCACTCAAACAAATACTGATTCACAGATGTTCACAGCTATTCACAATAGCTAAAAGGTGGAAACAACCCAAAGTCCCCCACTGGATGGGTGGATAAACAAAATGCCGTACATCCATACAATGTAATATTACTCAGCCTTAAAAAGAAATGAAGTCTTGATGTTGCTACAACACAGATGCACCATAAGGACATGATGCTAAGTGAAAGCCAGACACATAATCATATATTGTATCATGTCTTCTATATGAAATATTCAGAATAGGCAGATCCACAGAGATAGAAAGCAGATTTGTGGTTGCCAGGGAATGGGAGGAGGGGAGAGGGGGAAGAGATTGCTTAATGGGTAAAGGGTATTCTTCTGCGGGGAAAAAGTCTTCTTGAGACTAGGGTGTGGAGCTGCACAATACTTGAAATGGGCCAATGACCCTGAAATGTACATGTTAAAATGGCTAATTGTGTATCATGTGACTTTCATCTAATAAAACATTCATACATACATACATACATATATATGGAAGTGGTTGCCATGTGTAAAGTTACTCCTCTAAAATGGCTAGCTTACTCCTCTAAAATGAGAAGGGATAAAAGCAGCTTGCCTTGGCTCTCTTCTAAAGCATGATGCAGCCACCCTCCTCGGCATGTGGTTGAATTCAGCCTCCCGGGCTAGTGGTGCTGCCAAACTGCACGGGCTTATGGTATCCACGCGTGGCCTGATGTATCCGAGGGCGGTGTTGCTCCTCAGGGTATACAGTTCCCACACAGAGCGTCCATCCCTCTGCAGGGAGTGAATGTGCCCAGAGCTTCCCCACGTACCCATCTCATCAGGTGGCAGGGAATTATCAGCAAATACAGTGGGTCCCTATTAGCACGGAGCCTCCTCCTATACAACAGTGTCCTTCAAGGTTCACTGAAAGGTGAGACAGGCTCCAGCTTCAGAGACAGTAGCAAGTGGCAGGCCAGTGGGCTGTGGGAGGCTGCGGGGGAGGAGGGTGGGTAGCAGCCAGAATGCATTGCTTTTAGCTAATGAGCAAAGCACCACACTCCCTTAGTGCCTCCTCCCCCTCTGATCTCCAAGCACTTAAAGGGCACTGCTTTCCTTTGGGAAAGTCCACAGAGAGGCAGGGGCCAGGAGGGGAGGTGGGGCTGCACAAGCACCATAGGGAAGGAGGGGGCAGCATTCCAGATTGGTACCCAGACCACCTCTGCTAATTGCCCTGGGTTTATCACTTTGCATGGAGATCCCAGAAGGGCTGTGTGGACAGAGCAGTATGTGTGGTGGGAAGAGAAGAGTCTCAGGTGCTGTGAGCTCAACAGGAAAAGGCCAACTTTCTTAGACTGCCAAGCAGGAGGGACACCGGCTCTCCTCCATCCATGCCCTGCTCTGACCTCCAGAGGATGCCAAGGTCCCACAGGCCCCAAATTACCAACCTCTGGATGAGCCACCTGCTGCCCCTGAGGCCACCCTCCTAAGGACCCTAGATGACTGGAGCCAGGTGACCTCTCTGAGCCGCAAAACCTTAAGTGGAAGTGGGCTCAAGCTGCTGGGCTCCTTGGCCCCAGGTTGGTGCTGCAGTTACCATGGGAGCTGCCAGGGGCCCTACCAGCAGTGCTTAAGTCCCTGATGGACTTAGGTAATGGCTCCTTAGCATTCCCTTGCATTTCGCCCAGGCCTGGCTGGTGCTGGCACTTCAGGAGGAAATGCTGGCTGCCCCGAGGACTGGGCCCAACCTGAGAACGCCATGTGGTTGGCCCTCTGCAGGGGTGCAGACAGCAATCTGAGTAAGGTTTTATGGGAAGGGAAAGGGGGTCAGCGCATGTGCCCATCGCACCATCTGCGCCCACCCCCCTCCTCAGCCCCATGCACACATGCTCACACCACGGGTGGCAAACACTGGTGCTCAACAAAGGAGGGACAATAATGCAGAAGGGGGTAAGGGCTTTTTTTTTAATTAATTAATTAATTAATTAATTTTTAATTGGCGTTCAATTTGCCAACATATAGCATAACACCCAGTGTTTATCCAGCCAAGTGCCCCCTCACTGCCCATCACCAAGTCACCCCAACCCCCCACCCACCTCCCTTTCCACTACCCCTTGTTTCTTTCCCAGAGTTAGGTGTCTCTCATGTTTTGTCACCCTCACTGATATTTTCACTCATTTTTTTCTCCTTTCCCTTTATTCCCTTTCATTAATTTCTATCTTCCCCAAATAAATGAGACCATATAATGCTTGTCCTTCTCCGATTGACTTATTTCACTCAGCTATATGCCAATAAATTAGGCAATCTAGAAGAAATGGACACATTTCTAGAAAACCACAAACTACAAAAACGGGAACAGGAAGAAATAGAGAACCTGAACAGGCCGATAACCAGGGAGGAAATTAAAGCAGTCATCAAAAACCTCCCAAGACACAAAAGTCCAGGGCCAGATGGCTTCCCAGGGGAATTCTATCAAACATTTAAAGAAGAAACCATACCTATTCTACTAAAGCTGTTCAGAAAGATAGAAAGAGGGATCCCTGGGTGGCGCAGCGGTTTGGCGCCTGCCTTTGGCCCAGGGCGCGATCCTGGAGACCCGGGATCGAATCCCACGTCGGGCTCCCGGTGCATGGAGCCTGCTTCTCCCTCTGCCTGTGTCTCTGCCTCTCTCTCTATCTCTCTGTGACTATCATAAATAGATAAAAATTAAAAAAAAAAAAAGAAAGAAAGATAGAAAGAGATGGAGTACTTCCAAACTGGTTCTATGAGACCAGCATCACCTTAATTCCAAAACCAGACAAAGACCCCACCAAAAAGGAGAATTATAGACCAATATCCCTGATGAACAGATGCAAAAATTCTCAACAAGACACTAGCCAATAAGATTCAACAATACTTTTTTCTTTTTAAGATTTTATTTATTTATTCATAGAGACAGAGAGAGAGAGGCAGAGACACAAGCAGGCATCATACAGAGAGCCTGATGTGGGACTCGATCCAGGGTCTCCAGAATCACGCCCTGGGCTGCAGGCGGCGCTAAACCGCTGCTCCACTGGGGCTGCCCAGGATCCAACAATACATTAAGAAGATTATTCACCAGGACCAAGTGGGATTTTTCCCTGGGATGCAAGGCTAGTTCAATATTCATAAAGTAAAGCAATTAATGTGATTGATCATATCGCAAGAGAAAAAACAAGAACCATATGATCCTCTCAATAGATGCAGAGAAAGCATTTGACAAAATACAGCATCCATTCCTGATCAAAACTCTTCAGAGTGTAGGAACAGAGGGAACATTCCTCAACATCTTAAAAGCCATCTACAAAAAGCCAACAGCAAATTTCATTCTCAATGGGGAAACACTGGGAACCTTTCCCCTAAGATCAGGAACAAGACAGGGATGTCCACTCTCACCACTGCTAGTCAACATAGTACTAGAAGTCTTAGCCTCAGCAATCAGGCAACAAAAAGAAACAAAAGGCATTCAAATTGGCAAAGAAGTCAAACTCTCCCTCTTCACAGATGACATGATACTCTACATAGAAAACCCAAAAGACTCCACCCCAAGATTGCTAGAACTCATACAGCAATTCAACAGTGTGGCAGGATACAAAATCAATGCCCAGAAGTCAGTGGCATTTCTATACACTGAGACTGAAGAAAGAGAAATTAAGGAGTCAATCCCATTTACAATTGCACCCAAAAGCATAAGATACCTAGGAATAAACCTAACCAAAGGGGGTGAGGGCTTTTTAGAAGTGGGCCTCTAGCCGGCAGAACAACAGAATCTGAATCCCCTTGATCTACAGCCAGCAGTCACTCTCCCCCATCCCTCCTGCTACAGTTGATTAGCAGAGAGTCTCACACCACAGAGGAGAGGACTCTAATTAAAGCATCAACCTTGGGCCTGAACCCAAGTTGCTTTTCCCATTCACTTTAAGTGACACCCAATGACACCCCACACACAGCTCTGAGCCTCCAAGGGGCTCTCAGGCCGGGGTTGCTGACATGGGGTCTGAGAACAAACAGCAAGACTAGACAAGAATATCTCCGAGCTCCTGAGCTTTCCGTTCTTTCCCTGCCAAGGAATAGCACTTTTTCACATCAAATCCCAGTAATTGGGGGCAGCCCAGGTGGCTCAATGGTTTAGCACCTGCCTTCAGCCCAGGGCGTGATCCTGGAGACCCCGGATAGAGTTCCACGTCAGGCTCCCTGCATGGAGCCTGCTTCTCCCTCTGCCTGTGTCTCTGCCTCTCTCTCTCTATCTATCTCTATCTCTCATGAATAAATAAATAAAATCTTTAAAAAAAAATCCCAGTAATTGGTGATGCTGGTACCTCTCCCTTGACTAACCCACAGCAGCCAACTAAGACCAAGCTTTGGGTGGCTCAGCAGTTGAGCATCTGCCTTTGGCTCAGGGTGTGATCCCAGGATCCAGAATTGAGTCCCACATCGGGCTCCCTATGAGGAGCCTGCTTCTCCATCTGCCTGTGTTTCTGCCTCTCTCTGTGTCTCTCATGAATAAATAAAATCTTTTTTAAAGATTAAAAAAAAAAAAAAGACCAAGCCTTCTACCTCGGGGTCCTCTTCCCACTTCCCTCCTCCCCCCACCGTTGCCCTCCCTTCTTCCCTCCTGTGGAGGCAAGATTGTGTGGCTGCCAGCTGTCAATTCAATGTGACTTATCAAACCTTACCAAATATCCACAATGTCTTAGGCGTGGGTGTGGGGTTGTGAGGGAGCTGTTCCTTCAGCAATGTCAGTATATGCCAGGACCAAAGTCAAAGAAAACTAGGCATGAATACAGAAAAAGAAAGAAAGAATAAAAGAAGGCCTCATTCACTTCCATTTCCTGTGGGCTTGGTTTTCTCATGGAAACCTGGTTCTGGAATAGAACAGACAGGGTAAAGAGGGCGTGTTTCAGAAGGTGATGTGACATCCCAGACTCCAGGGCAGAGACCTCAGAAACAGATCTCCCAGAGCTGGGGCATTCCAAGAAAGCTTTTATTTATTTATTTTTTAAGATTTTATTATTCATGAGAGACACAGAGAGGCAGTTAGCCCAAAGAAGTCAGACTTCGCTTCCCAGTTGACTTGACCTACTCATTGATTCGCTTGCCTAGGCAACCTTTCCTTCACACTGTACACTGATGCTAGGCTGATGCTAAAATCCCAGTTGACCTCTTTATACCTCAGTTTACCGTACATGTTAAATGGAAATAATTGCAATTGTGTATCAGGGTTTTACAAAGATTAAATGTTGTATGTAGAAGACCTAGTCTAGAGCCTTCAAAAATATCAGTTCCCTTCGTCTTCCTTTTTCTGGTTCTCCAGAAAGAAGGCACACTCTTCTAATCCTGCCCCCTACACCCCGGTCCTCCCCTCAAAGCACAACACATGACTCCTGGAAGATGCTGTTTTGTTGAAGAGGATGAAAAAGGGCGCTAGAGGAAGAGAGGGTCAGGTCCATAGAAACATCACAGGTCAGATAGAAATGCTTCAGGGGACGAAGTTGGAGACTAGGCTGCCCTGTGGGGCTGGCTACAGGCAGGGAGGTGGGGGGGGGCATAAACTTTCCCCCAAGGGTGCATTACTTAACATGGCTGGCGATCTCAGAAGTGGGAGTTAGAGAAGGGAGAGAATCTTTCTGTGTCTTGATTGAAGATCAAAACAATTTCTATTCTTACAAATTCCCTTAGAAATATAGCCCCATGGGGATGAGAAAAGGAATTCAGCTCTTTGCAAAGCTTAACCAAGCAGCCTGGCTGGGAGCCATTTGGCAGTTTCTCCAAAAGGAAAAGTGGTGAAGAAGCAACAGTGCCACCTCTTCATGCTCCAGCAACAGATGGAGGGAGCTGGTCTGTCAGTTCCCGCCCCGGGGGGAATTCAACAGCTGGGGTGTATCCCTGCATCCCATGAGATGCGAGATGTGAAGATGCACAAGCAATGTGTAGGGGCAGCTCCCCCAGCTGTCCTTCCAGTGACCAGGGAACTCGCCAGCCAAGGTGAATGGCTGCTCAGTCTGTGAATGCCCGGGTCCAGAGAGCCTCTGGAGAATGGTGTATCTAGGGCACCGTTTTTACCCAAGGATTTTTCATGGGGAGGAGGAGGACTGCTATGGAAATAAACATGGGTGTTTTATGGGACAAAATGCAAAAATCACATGACTTTTTAACATCAAATGTGAGGTTTGATCCTGAAGTTTTCCATGCCTCCTCCCCCAAGAGTGTTCTACACTGACCTTGCAGGCACCTCTCTAGTTATTCCATGGTGGGGTGGGGAAGGGGGGGTGAAAATTCTAGGCACTGAAATTTCCACTTCTATCCTTGGTTAGCTTCTCTCTGATTGGTTTAAGTTACCAAAGTAGATTTACTACTATTCAGTAAAATCCAACTTTCGTTTATTCAACCAATGTTTAGAAAGGGCCTAATAAGTGTCAGGCACTTGGCCAAGCATTATGCCAACTAATGACATTGCCCTCTCTCCCAAAGAATTTGCAATTTACTAAAATAAACAACAGAGGCTGCCATTTATTGAAGGACCACCACATGCAGTCTCCCTACCAGGCACCTCTATTTTTTTAATCTCATTTAGTCCTTCCAAGATTTCATGAAGTTAAGTTTATTGTCTCCATTTTATAAATGAAGTCTTATTGATGCTTAAGCAATTAGCCCAATGTCATGGGGACAAGAAGTGGTAGAGCTAGAATCCAAACGGATATGTATATGTTCCAAATCCATGCTTTTTCTTTTACGCTGGAGATTGTATATGCATAGCAGTCAGGAATTCAGACTCTAGAAGCAGATAGACAAGTTTAAAATCCCAGCTCTGCCGCTTAATTACTAGGCAGTCTTATACAAATGTATCAGCCTTTCTAAGATTCTGTTTCCTCATTTGTAAAAGTAAGATATGATAATACTTATTTGATAGGGTTGTAGTGAGAATCTCAGAAATGGTAGCTGGTATTTTAGAGTTAATATCTAGTCCTGGTCATACCTAGAGCCAGGTAAGCATAGGCAGTGCCAGAATCCTGGGAATTGGTCCATCGTATATGATTCTCTCCCCCAGCACAGTCTCAGGAACATCATTAGTTCTTGGCTCATTTGTAAAACAAAGAAGGATGTCCTATACTGAGTGGCCTCTAGACTTTAGATTTCAGGTTACCTCCTTTGCCTCCTCCCTCATGTAGGTGTCTCTCCCTAAACCAACCCTGATCTCCTAATTCAAGGACATTCAACTTTCTAGAAGATGATCTGGAATCCATCAGGTCATCATCAGGTTAATGATACCAAGCATGTAGTAAATACACAGTCAAAATAAGACATGCTATCCATTAAAAGAAGAAAATTGTTGTCTTGTTTTCTTTTTAAGGAGCTTATTAAAAGAAAATTCTGAAGCCCTCAATGCATTTTCCAGAACTCCGAAATTGAGGTCTTCCTCCTATTGATTGATTGCATTTGAAAGAAAACAAATCTTTTCCCCAGCTCCAATATCTTTGTCTTGTCCTTCTGGAAAGAAGAGACTCTCCATGGTGAGTTCTAATGACCCTTCAATGCCAAGGGAATAAGGAGAAGCATCTCCCTTTGAAACTTTGGGACACTACTATTGGGTGCCAGGGTAGCTCAAACTTTCCATCAAAGCATCAGACTAGTAAATAATCCCTCACTGGCATCAGGAGTTTTCAGGATGGGCCAGGAGTAGAGCCTGGATTTTATTCACCATGATCATCTTTCTACTGACCTCTTTATATTCAATTTACTAATCCTGTTTGGGTGGATTTCCACTCTTTTTTTTTTTTTAAGATTTTATTTATTCATGACAGACACACAGAGAGAGAGACAGAGACAGAGACAGAGACAGAGAGGCAGAGGGAGAAGCTGACTCCATGCACAGAACCCAATATGGGACTCGATCCCGGTTCTCCAGGATCACAACCCCGGGCCGAAGGTGGCACTAAACCTCTGGGCCACCGGGGCTACCCCTGGATTTCCACTCTTATCGCCACCATCCCTGGTTGTTTAGGATCAGAGGCTGTGTTATAAAAATCAGGGGTATTGGGTCCTAAGGGAGAGAAAGAGGAAGGGGTGGTGACCACCAAAGCGTCACTGTGTCTTTGAATTCCAGTAGGAATTTGAGTCAGAAGACATCTCATCCTTTCCAGACAGGGTGGGTCCAACATCAGAGACAATCAGCTTTGCCTAGTGGTTCTGGTCTAACCTGTACTTTTTGGGGTGGGGAGGAAATACCAGTGGCTTGCACCCCTGGAAAGTCAAATAGGCTTGAAGGCCAAATGGTTTTCCTGGCCTTGTTGGTGCTGGTTATGCCCTGGGGCTTTGGGTACTGAAGACAGGCTGACTCTGTAGGGAGCCCAAAATACCATTCATTCCAGAATACTTTACTGATTACCTACTAAGCACAAAGCATTGAATGCCCAGCTGGGGTTAGGGGTTACATAAATGAATAACAGAGCGTCTCTTTTTAGTTTGTTTGTAGTCTGGTGACTGGGCAGTGCTGGCTTGACACCTCCCGAAAAGCACCCGTGTCCCAAATGAACCCCTTTCACATGTGGACTCCCTCAGCAATCTGGAGAACATCAGTATCCCCTACTTGGTTTTCCATATTTCAGCCAAGCTCTGAGGGCCTGGATCCAGGACCCAGACAAACAGAGCAGTAGTAGTCAAAATGGAGATTAGAGTCCATAGACGGTGGGATCTCTGAACAGTGGGTCATCCCCTGGAAGTTGCCCCCTGGCCTGGTCCCAGTCATCCCTTCTTTATTCCTTCCAAGCCTACCTTGAAACAGGATAGATAATTAAAGATGTGGTACAATCTCTGCTTTAGAAATGATCAACAAAACACATGGAGATACTGCCTTTTGGGGTGGAGCTGCTTTAGGAAGGATCCCAGTCAATGGTTGGTCCTCAGCCTCCCCTGACTTTCACTGTTAGTAAATTCAGTATAATTCAGCATGTTGCAATTAAAAAAAAAAAATATATATATATATATATATATATATATATATATACATCTGCACCCGGTGGGCAGATGTGTCTGGCTATCTAGGGCCCATCTATCTTGGGCCCTATTGCCAAAACCAGTGTCTTCCTTTGAAAAGTGACTACTTTCTGGACTCAAAATGATGAGAAGGTTATCTGTGCGTTATTGACAACCATCTTCACATTGAGACCACTCTGTCTCACTCATGGAATCAGAGTGTGCTGCAAAGGCTTCTGCTTTATTTTGAGCAGGCATTATACTGGAACCTTCTTTGCATCCCTTATACTAAAGATCATGCCAGGCACAAAGTAGATGCTCACATTTATTAAACTGAAATAAAATATGTCTGGGTTTGGAAAGAGAAGTCCTGTATCTCAGCTCCCTCTCACTGTTACCATGCCCTGTCCCCAGATTCCTGCAGATTGGGCCACTCTAATTAGTTGGGTTCAGTATGAATTGAATCCAAGTGCATTATCAGGATAGTCATCGCCCTCTCCACTCCATCAGTCCTCTGGTCTTTTGTTGTGAGAAAGTCTTTAGAGTTATGCAGCTCAAGATTCAAATTCTTGTTTTAGGGGATACCTGGGTGGCTTAGCAGTTTAGTGCCTGCCTTCTGCCCAGGGCGTGATCCTGGAGTCCTGGCATTGAGTCCCACATCAGGGTCCCTGCATGGAGCCTGCTTCTCCCTCTGCCTGAGTCTCTGCCTCTCTCTCTCTCTCTCTCTCTCTCTCTTTCTCTGTGTCTCTCATGAATAAATAAATAAAATCTTAACAACAACAACAAACCCTAAAAACCAAAACCAAAAAACCAAATCCTTGTTTTACCACTTTCTGGCTAGTCACACCATATCTTTGTGCCTCTATTTTTAATGCAAAGTACCTACTGTGGCCATTAAATGAGATAACATGAGTTAAACCACTTAGTTTATAGCAAGTGGTCAGCAAATACCCATTCATTATGTTTAATCTTTTAAAAGACTCTTCAGAAGTCCTGAGAAGAATGGATTTCTAACAAGGACCTTTCTGATGGCCTACACAGTTCAGAACTTTTGGAGCAACCAAAAGTTGCATCTGCCTTCACACCTCTAAATTCTTCAGATTCAAATCTGAGCCTTTCTCAGTTGTTTTGTTTTGTTTTGTTTTTAAATAAGGAGTGTTTCAAACTTGAACCTTTGTGCCCTGTTGGCATTCTCACCTACTATGGAAAATAGTATGGTGGTTTAAAAAATTAAACATAGAATTACTGTATGATCCAGCAATTCCACTTTTGAGCATATATCCAAAACAATTAAAAGCAGGGTCTCAAAATGACATTTGTACACTCATGTTCATAGCGGTGTTATTTACGACAGCCAAGAGGTGAAAACAACCCAAATGTCCGTCAGCAGATGAACAGATAAACAAAATGTGGTCTACACATACAGTAGAATGTTGTAGGAAGGGAATTCTGCTGCACGCTACAACAGATGGATTTGAAGAACATTATGCTAAGTACCAGTCACAAAAAGACAAACGCTGTACAACTCCATTTATGCGAGGTTTCTAGAGGAGTCAAATTCATAAAGACAATAGAATGGTTGCCAGGGGATTATATGAAAGTGTGTGGTGGTAGTGCATAATAGGTGATCACAAACGTGAGCTCCCCTTCCTTTCCATTAATTCCAGTGAAGGAAAGAAACCTTGCCCAGATGAGTCTACACCGATAAGGGATGCAACCAGAGCCAGAGCCAGCTGTCCTGTGTCATGCCCTCTCATGCAGTAACCACTGGCATGGAGGGGGAGCCAAAAAGGCCAGAGTAGTCCTGGGTCTCTGGGGAGGACACAGGGGGTTGCTGAAAGAATTAAGATGGCTCTTCCCAAATCCTGGGCCTCCCCAGCCCTGCATCTGCCTTTGTGGGTTAAATGAGAAATCCAGGCACTTGGTAAGAAGCTGTGCAAATACCTTCTAGGATGCCACTAACCCATTCAGCAGAAAGACACTCAGAGCTGCCAATGCTTTAGGGAAGATCAGTGAGTGGAAAGAAGGTGGTTTTTCTAAGTCAGGACTGAAGGATTTTGCCTGGTGGAGTGTGAGCTCCGCCCCTGCAGCAGAGCCGAAAAAGTCTCCTCGGTCCCTCTCTTCACAATATTTGATCAGGAATTTGGGGGCGGGACCCTGGCCTGGCACAGACCCGCACACTCTCAGTAGACACTCTGTCTCTGTCTCTCTCTCTCTCTCTCACACGTTCTCCAACCCAAGGAGGCCAGACAGAGGGACGTGGTCACTCTCTGAAAGGTTCAACTGGAGGTAAGTTTAGTCATTTTACTTAAATTTTTAGTCCCTTGTAGTTCCATAACGGGAGAAAAAGAAAGAGCTCGAGCATGGGGAGAGGGGCTGGCAGGGGGGAGTCATTCCTCATGCTCCCATCTGGGCCATGACGCCAGGATACTGCAGACAGGCATGGGGGAGGAGGGAATGTGTTAGCCCTGTCCTACAGTTCCTTTCTGGTTGTTGTGGGAAGGGGGGACCTCCACTTCTCAGGCATGAGAAAGGGAAGGACCAGGTATCTAGAGAAGCCAGCTCGGTTCTGCTAATACTCATAATCCCACCACCCCAGCCCTGCAGTGTGTCCAGTAGGCAGACTATGGTATCTGAGTGCTGTTATAGGGGAAGGATGGGGGGGCAGTGAGAGAGAGAAAGAGAGAGAGAGTGTGTGTGTGCTGGGATGAAAGGGAGAGAATAAAGAGAAATGTTGAGAATCAACCACATTTAGGGAGCCATGAAGGAGGGTCCAGCCCAGCTGAGAGGATGACTTCTGGTCTGATGTCCTCGACTGTGGTAAGAGGCAAAGATCATTCTCCAGAGTGGGGGAATGAGAGAACAGCATTAAATCCTGAGTCAGCTCCCTAAGACTCATGGAGTACCAGGAAGGTCTCTACTATTAGGGTGGGCAGGGGGATTTAAAAGTATACAACCCTGGAGCAACACTGCTAAGAGACAGAAGGGAAGAGAGGCAGAAGCTCCCCACCCAGCTCTCTTAGCAGCCATGGCTCCTAAGGAGAGGCCAAAGTGGGTAGGATGCACAGCCCCTGGAAAGCTAGATCTTGAAGAGGAAGGTGGATCTCGTCTGCCAAGATGCTCAGTCTGGAAGGAAAAATGGAGACAGAGGCTCACTGTGCCAGCCTCCAGACAGCTACCTTGGCCCTGCAGCAGCCTAAGGCTGTGCATGGAAAAATGCGCTGTTGGCAGTGGGCTGCTCCATCTATCTTTTCTCCTGGCCAGAGCCAGTGCCCAGCCAGGGTGCCCAGGCAGTGGGCAGTTGGGTTGGCTTCTCAGAAACACTGTGGGCTCTTTGTCCAAGGCCTGAGGCTGCTTGAGGATGAGCCAGGTGGCTCTCCTCTGCAGCCCAGAGGCTAATGGAATGAAGGAGGCCTATGGGCATCACTTTTAGGAAATAGAGAGGTCTGGGGCCTGGGAGGGATGGTTGCAGAAGGTGACTAGATTGAGTGACACAGTCAGGGTCTTTCCCATCAGTTCATTGGATTTGATGCTGACTTTTAGATTTCTTTCTTCTGTCTCCAGTTGCCAACTTGAGGAGGCCTAATAGCAGTGTGAGGGATATTTGTGACCCTTCCAGGACCAAGAAAGGTTCTAAGGTTCCTCTGCCCAAGGGTGAATCTCTTACCTCTGGAAAGTTCCCATTGCTTACAAGGGCTATCCAGTGCATTGGCTATAGGTATTCAGAGTAGGGTGACCAGTAGGGTCCCTCATCTTCCATATCTTCAGTTTCCCTCCCAGAACACACCAAACCCACATTTCTCTCCAAGCCTGCCCTGTTCTCATCTCGCTAGCATACAAGCTCAAGGCAACAGGTTGCCTGGCACTGGCGGAGAGAGGGGGGTAGTCATGGGGGCTGGTAATCCAGATGTCATCATAGATAGCTCAGAATGAGAGATGCCAGAAGCCCATTCCAAAGCCACATTCTCTTAGATATACACAACTTTCTTCAATCCCTATTCCATTTTTCAGCATTCTTCATTCATTTCTCTGGGCTCCACATGGCTCTAGCATAATGTCTATGGTGGAGCATGAGGGAAGCTAACACACTTTAGTAGATACTATACAAGAGATCCCGAGTGCATGGACTCAGATTCCACACACTCAGAACCCATCCTAGAAGACCAGTGTCGTACCTGGTGCCAGTGTCCCCAATCTGGAGAGGACTGTAGCTATGACATGAAGACCCTGTGCCAGCCAGGTTGCATGCATAGTCACAAACTGCCAATCGGAGAGTTTTCTCACCCAGCAGACTGCTATGGACACTGGCACTTTGAAAGGTCACCCAAGCCTTGTGGGGACTGCAGACAGCCCACACCCCTCCCCAGAGACCAGAAACCAGAAACCCCCAGCTTGCCCAAGAGACCAAAAGATCTTCTAGGTGTAGTTCAGATCCTCCCCCTTTGAGGTCTCAAAATGCTTCTGGAGGTTTCCCACAAACATGGAGAGAACCAGAGAGCTTTTTCTTTGGACTCTTGGAAAATATTATATCCCTGGGGAGTTCAAACTGAATGTGAATTCAGGCCTGAAGAGCACCCACCACCGCCACGGGCATGATTGTGGTGGACTCACCAGGTCCCTCCACAGAACCTTTAGGTTGCTAGAGGCTCCTAAGGACCTGCCTCTTGAAAGAAATGCAGTGCCCCCCATTCAAGTTCCTTCTAGTCTGGAAGGCTCTGTTTCTGTGACTCTATGAGCAAGGTAGAATGCACCTGCCTCCCCCAGGTAGACACAGTCCAGCCGGATCAAGTGAGCTGAGCCGGTGCTGGGGGAAGGCGGGTAGGAAGTGAGAGCAGAGTCGCCCCGCCCCCCAGGGGCTTACTGCAGATGTTAGAGCTGATTGCTCACAGCCCAAGGCTGGCCTCCCCGTTTCCCTGCCTCCCTGCCTCCCTACTGTCTCACTCATGCCTGCTTGCTCTGTTCTCTCTCCCTTCTTGCAGAGAGACAAAATGCAGTGGGCCTCCCTCCTGCTGCTGGCCGGGCTCTGCACCCTGTCCTGGGCCCAGTATGATGAAGACCCCCTTTGGTGGTTCCACTACCTCCGCAGCCAGCAGTCCTCCTATTATGATCCCTATGACCCTTACCCCTATGAGCCATATGAGCCTTACCCCTATGGGGTGGAGGAAGGCCCTGCCTATGCCTATGGCTCTCCACCCCCGCCAGAGCCCCGAGATTGCCCCCAGGAATGCGACTGTCCACCCAACTTCCCCACAGCCATGTACTGTGACAACCGCAACCTCAAGTATCTGCCCTTCGTCCCTTCCCGCATAAAGTACGCCTACTTCCAGAACAACCAGATCTCGTCTATCCAGGAAGGTGTCTTCGACAATGCCACGGGGCTGCTCTGGATTGCTCTCCACGGCAACCAGATCACCAGTGATAAGGTGGGCAGGAAGATCTTCTCCAAGCTGAGGCACCTGGAGAGGCTGTACCTAGACCACAACAACCTGACCCGGATGCCTGGCCCGCTGCCGCGATCGCTGAAGGAGCTCCATCTCGACCACAACCAGATCTCGAGGGTCCCCAACAATGCTCTAGAGGGTCTGGAGAACCTCACAGCATTGTACCTCCAACACAATGAGATCCAGGAGGTGGGCAGTGCAATGAGGGGCCTCCGGTCCCTGATCTTGCTGGATCTGAGTTACAACCACCTGCGGAAGGTGCCTGATGGCCTGCCCTCAGCCCTGGAGCAGCTGTACTTGGAGCACAACAATGTCTACTCGGTCCCTGACAGCTACTTCCGGGGGTCACCCAAGCTGCTGTATGTGCGGCTGTCCCACAACAGTCTCACCAACAATGGCCTGGCCTCTAACACCTTCAACTCCAGCAGTCTCCTGGAGCTTGACCTCTCCTATAACCAGCTGCAGAAGATCCCCCCAGTCAACACCAACCTGGAGAATCTCTACCTCCAAGGCAATAGGATCAATGGTGAGACACTGACAAAGGAAAGTGGGGAGTAGCTGTCAGTTTCATTGGGAAAAAAAAAAACAAAACCCTATTCTGAGTGCTAGCAGCAATACAAAAGCCATAGACATAGGGAACCAAAGAGCACTGATGAAGCAATCTGCAACCCAAGCTCTCCCCCTGTACAAGAGGTACTAAGTGGCATGTCCCTAGACCAAACAGCAGTGCTGGGAAAATTCAGTAGGGGGTGGGGTGGCCTGGAAGAAGTCATTCCAGAAGAGGTAAGCCTTGAGAGATAAGTGAGTGTGGGCCAAAGGAAAGGGAAAGGGACAAAGCCATTCTAGGGATTGGAAGTGCCACACAGGAACCAGTCACTGAATAGGTCAGTAGGGGACAGCCCCTGTCCCTGTGTGTCATATGTTGAGAGCAACAAGAGGGAAGTGTGCAGAGGTTTGGATGAGAGCAGTTCATGGAGAGGGGGATTTAGGACTTCTAGGGTCCATCTTGGGAGGAAGGTGGGCTGTGAAGAAACCATAGCATTTGTACTACTGATCCAGACGAGGATGAGCTCTCTGCTTCCACATGTGCTTTACGCCTGCCTCCACAGCCCATCTTGTTTTTGGCTGTTTATTTTTTGAACATAACAACTGTTGGATAAGAACATGTGACCTCTGTGAGCTGAATGAGGTACTTGTTCTGGTCAGTTCTCCCTGGAGTACAAGGAACCCCTGGTGGGGGAGCAAAGGTTCCCCTAGGGTCACAGGGGCCCTATCACCACAAGCTCCAGGGTGGGAGTGGGGGTAGAAGGCTCAAGGACACAGGCCTCTTGTTTTCCAAGCACTTCCCAGTAAATGCCTACAGGAATCCAAAGGGCTACATCTCTCCCTCTTATGACTAAAATATTCATTTCAGATAGAATTATCTAGTTGCTCTTCAGGATCCGTGTCAGGATCTCAGGTTCAGAAAGTGCTTACATTATCCCAGGGCCTCTGATGTTGGAATCCCAGCTCATAGGTCCCGAGGCTTCCTCCAGTCAGCAAAGTACCCCCTTCCTTGGGAAAGGACTCACTACCCACCATTGGCAAAGGGCTTTGAAGCAGAGCCTGCTGTGAGCAAACCAGCCATCAAAGCCCAGATAGGGACTGAGCTTTCATCCCTCTCTCTCTGTCCTTTTGCTCCCCATGCTCAGGGAACAGATTAGTCATTTGGCAACATGCTAATGGGCTGGATAGCCCTGTGAGGGAAAGAGGCACCCAGGCCCAGAGGTCGACAGCAGGCCAGGCGAGGTGAGGAGCTATCTGGTCCTCTGCTTTGAAGCCCAAGACACCATCATGGGCACACGACTGTTTAATTTGTAAAGTGTCTCTCTTTGGGGGAGGGAGGATTCTTCTTTTCCTGAGTAGGCCAGCTCTCTGAGACGTCTCTGAGATGTCGCGTGCTACAAAAGGTTTGACATTTACTCGTGGCTGTCCATCATCCCACCCAGAAGTCACTTGCCACCCCACTCTGAATCCAGAAGGACTGCCACATCAGAAATGTCATATTATGTGTCATGTTTGACCCTGAAAATGTGACAGCAAAGAGCAGCTGCCAAGGGAGAGAACCCATTAGTTATTGCCTGATTATATGTAGTCTGAGAAAGTTGGGGTGGAAAGGGCTCCATCACAGCACCCTGTCACCCTCTGCCTTCCACAGAGCACATCTGCCATTCAGATACAAGCTGGTCCACCCATTCCCAAAGCTCTGTGGAAGATCAAACCACTTCAGTTAAGTGGACCAAGGTCTGATGAGAAAGCTCTCTATTAAGTCAAACAACTTAAAAATGTTCAGTGTCTCCCTCAAATCCCTTCTTGTATCATTTAAGCCAAATCCCCTAATCTAGTTATCATTTAGTCTCTCTGCCAGTCTTCTTTTGAGGGAAAATAATACCAATTCTTGCATTTAATTTGTCTTAAATTAGCAAACTAAGACATGTGAGGTGCTTGGTCTAGGGCTGGGCACATAACTGAAAAGCAGTAGATGATAACAGTTACCAGCTTCTTCCTCTCATTGCCACTTGGAAGTTGACAGTCATACTTTCGTTTTGCTTTACTCTTTGCATTGCGGAGATGGAGACACTGAAAGGGAGCAGTCATCTCTCCAGGTACCTACCTGTGTAGGTAGAACCCTGAATACAAGCCTTCAACGTGTGAGGACCTGGCACCAGGTGTTTCTGGCTGAGAACATGAGGAATACCTCTCTGATTCAGACTATCAGCAGGAAGGACAGTGCCCTGAGTTTGACCCCCCTCTCCCAGGGCACCCTCCCACAGTCAGTTGCAGGGATGGGGGTGGGGGTGGGTGGGACCCAAGTAAATCTGGGGGAGGAGCTACATGGAGGACAGAAACTAAAGGGTGTGCTGGGGAATAAAGCCCTCCCTCCCCCTTCCCTCTTCCATTAGGATCTCCCTCAGATTTTCCAGCCTGGCAACAGCAAGGGAAGACAGCTCAGAATGTTATTCATTCAAGGGAGCAGGGTGGGTACTCCAGGAGGAATTTGGAAAGACTTATGTCAGTATTTAATCTGGCCTGGAAAATGTCCTCCAGAGTCTCCAAGCAGAAGCCCTGTCCTTTCCTTGAGCTTGGGGAAGACAAACTCGGGGCACCGTGCATCTGCTGTGTGGATAGACTCCACGTACTTGGTGTGTCTGGCAGTCCTTAGGTATTCCCTGTATTTATATAAGTGTGCAGGGATCCAGGATTTTAGCAGATGCTCTGAGAGCCCGAGGCTGGGGTAGAGAATCAATCTGGTACAGTCCCCAGTAGATTTGGAAGTGATCTCTAAGCCAAACTACCTGACTTCTCCCCAGCCCATTCCACTCTATCCTTCTCTGTGGCCACCCCAGGTGCACCCCCAGCCTAAACTCTGCGCCCAATCTGACCATTCAGAGTCCACTTAATCTACTTCCTGGGACCAGAAAGGAGATGTCCAAAAGTGTCCACAAGATCTCCACCACCCCCACCACACCCCACCCCTGTCCCCACGTGTCTCCCTTCCTACCCTTCCCACCCTGCAACTGAATGCCATCCACAGAAGGGCATTTCCCAGCCTCTCCCCTCTCCCCAGCCCTGTATCTTATTATTCTTCAGGGCTGGACTTTGTGTCTTTGTTGCAGTACAAGTTAATGGGTTGCAGCCTTGCCGCATTTCCTCTTGGTCAGTTCTTGGGAGAGACTGAAAACAAGTGTTAGTGCTATGGCAAAGCACTTTCCTGGCCAGCCTATTTAAGCTCCCCACACCGTCTTCCTCGCAACCTTCCCTTTCACAGGTAACCGCAACCTCATTGAGGCCAGACATAGTGCTCCCAGGAAAAGAGTCAGAAAACCATCCTCCTCCCGCTCCTCTTAGTCCTCCCGACCACCCGGGTAGGCTGAGGAATGCCTCCGGTGGAACCAAATGCAAGCTCTGGGTCTGCCCAATGTAGTGACAGCCCTCAAAGTATATCCCACCAAGACCCAACAGGTGACTTCACCTGGAGCCCCCGCCCCCCCCCCTCCCCCCCAGGCAGAGGCCAGTTTTCTGGCGGCCCTCAGGCACCCCTTCGTGGTGACTTGCGGCATCCCTGCTGGAGTTTTAGCTGAATTCTTGGTTTGTTCCCTTCAAGTTCCTAACCCAGTAGACCCGAGACAGAAGTGGTTGATATGTCCAAGAGGACAACCAGAGGGAAAAGAGGATTTATGTTAAACCCCAAAAGAACTATTTTGTTCATTAAGATCATGTGTTTTGGGGAGAGGGGGAGAACAGCTTCAAAAAATCTTTTGAGATTTAAAAAAGGGGAGGAGTCAGGTAAGCCATCTCACATTAAATGCAGGAGGCAAGGGAACTATCTGTTTGACTGTTGAGGTCCACAGCAGCTCTTTTCCAGCTTCTCCGATCTGCGGGCCTTGCTCATTCCTTCGGCAGTACTGAGAATGGAGACATGCACCTCCTCAAAGCTCCTGCACGCAGAGGTACTTGTCTCCCTGCCCAGGCTTTCTCTCTTTCATTTCCTGCCACCCTCTCTATCTGCCAGAGTGTCAGGAGATATTCCAGATCTAAGTCCCTCCACGTCCCCAGTCTTCCTTCTCAGAGAAGTTCAGCAAGCCCTCCTTCTCCAAAGGCCATCAAGTCCTTCGAAGCTGCAACGTTGGTCTCTGACTACCTTCTGCTCCCCACTGCTGCCCACAGAAGGGAAACTATCAATGGGATCCTGGCTGGAAGGACACTCAAGGACATCCCAGGGTCTGCAGAGCACCGTGCAGATAAAGGCGTGGTGGTTCGGGGGCCAGGGCTGCAGACGCAGGCAGCGATCCCCCTCTGGCCCTGGTGTTACCCCCTCGCGGTGCCGGCGGGCATATGGCCCCACCCAGCCAAGTCCCGCTGCTCCCCCCCAGAAGGGTTGAAGCCGCTTCACAGAGGCTGACCTGCCTCCCTGTGGATCCGGGTCTCTGATCCAGGCTTCTGCACCCCTTCCCCCTTGTCCCCACAGAGTTCTCCATCAGCAGCTTCTGCACCGTGGTGGACGTCATGAACTTCTCCAAGCTGCAGGTGCTTCGCCTGGACGGCAACGAGATTAAGCGCAGCGCGATGCCGGTGGACGCGCCCCTCTGTCTGCGCCTTGCCAGCCTCATCGAGATCTGAGCGGCCCTTGCATAGGGCAGGGGCCGAGGGCCCCCACGCCCCACTGCATTTGGCTTGATGGTTTGGTTTGGCTTTTGCTGGAAGGTCTGGGACAGATCATGTGACAGAAGTCCACGGGCTCCCTCTGTAGTCTTCTTCCCTGTAGTCAGGGTCAGGTGGGATCAGGGGACAGGCAGCCTTTTACTGAGGGACATAGCTGTGGCTCTCTTTTCAGGACAGACGTGGTGGCAGAGGATGTAATCCCTGGAAATCTCACTACCCCTAGGTTCTTCCCAATGATCCGGTGTCATGAACTTGACAAGTCCCTTGGGCAACAGCACATAGCGTGCTTTCCCCACAATCCCTGGCTCTCTCTGTGAGCAGCGCTAGACAGCTCTCCTGCGTGCTGGGCTGGTGGTGCAGTTACTCTGGGCTCCCTCTCAGTGCTCCTCGGAATATATACCTCTTACCCAACTGCCTCCTCCTTACCCTCCTCATCTGCTCAGCCTCGCTCCACAGACTCCTCTTCTGTGCCTTAGGCAGAAGCATGAGAGCCCAAGGCATGTGGGCATGTGTCCCACGGCCTGTGCAGAGAACTCACACTAGTGTCCGGGGGTAGAAGAAACCCAAGAGTCATCTCTAGACCTCCCTAACCTCACTCCTTGAAAGCTACCAGGTTGGAAGTCACCAGCGTGATGGCAATATTCAGGGACTGATGAGAGAAGACACAACCAACTTTAGGCTTTGATAAGTGGATAGGGCTGTATTTTAACTGGGCAGTTCTTTGAAGGTGGATCAGACTTCTAAACAGGAAAGGCCATATCTTGCTTACATCAGCATCCATAATAGTGGCAAACATCCCGAATCAGCTGAACTGAGGAAGTAGCCCCCAGAGTTCCACCCTTGCCCCAAACACCCTCTGTGTGTCCCCAGCAGCTCTTTACTTTATCCTCCAAGGCACGTGGTTCTCAAAGCATGAGAAAGGTAGTTGGTCCTCTTCTCTTGTCCAAGCAGAAAGGTTTACATCCTGATGGGAGAAATGGTCTCCAAGCAGGCCTGGGCATGTCTGGCTAGCCCAAAGGAGGATGCTGTGGTTCGGCTGTTATTAATTGATTTGTGCTGAGGCCATAGTTCATAGTGAAAGCTCTGGCTGGAGATGCTTGTTGGGTCTGTGAAGCCTGGGCCAGGCAGCCAAATCTGGCCTGTGCTGAGGAAGAACCCCTCTGCTTTCACATCTCTGAGCTGCACCCTCATTACTGAAGATGCCTTTTGCTTTATAGCTTTGCTGGAGAGCAATTCATTCTTCCCATGTCTGAAAGGTAATGTTGCCTGGGGCCTAAGCGTCCTGCTCCTTTGGGCACCATTGGAATGGAGCCATCTGGGAGGTCAGGGACGGGGACTGCCTGAGGAGAGCTAGCCCTAGCCTGGCCCCTGCCCAGATGCCATTCCATCACTGATATTTAAGTGAAGGGGAGGATCCCTAGACTATGTTCTTGGCTCCAGACTCAAAAATCCACAAAAGCCAAACCAGCTCATTTCAACAAAGGAGAGCTGATGTGAAGGGCGAGGCTGCCTCTGCTCCAGGCTCTTCAGAAAGCATCTGCATGTGAACACCATCATGCCTCTATAAAGGATCCCTATTACAGGAACAGCATGAGTGGTGGCTAACCTGACCAATAAAGTTATTTTATGATTGCATCTGCAAGAATGGAGTCATTTAAGGCACACACAGAAGGGTTACTTTAAGGGGACCTAATGGGTCACATTGGCCTTGGACTGGACGAACCACCTTTCTTGTCTATTCTGCTTGGGGCAGATGTGGGGGGGTGTTAAAAAAAAAAGTCACCTGTATGAAATTTCTAGTTAGCAAACTTGGTGTTCTGGAAGTTCTTCCATAAGTCTAACTTCAATCCCGCTAGTTACACATTTCCTTCCATTTGATCCCCAGGAGAGAAAAAAACAACTGGGCTGTTTTTCCAGTCATAGTTAACATTTTTCTTCCACCACCAATCTTGGCTCCTCAAGCCAGGAATTCTGGGGCTGGCGGGTCCTGAGTATTGTTGCCTTACCTGCTTCTGCCCTCTACTGGCCACTGTGCAGAACTGAGGGTAGTAGAAGGCGGTGCAGCGCCACTGGGCCAGGACGAGGAAAAGATACAGCCTTCAGCAGAGCGCTCCTTCATTCAATCTCTCCGGAAAGCCTGGAGGTGCCATATGCTTAGCAGATGTCACATGAGTTAGGAGGGCGGACCAGACTGGCGCTTTGGGGGACAATCCATTGTTTTCTAATAGGGAAATCACTGTGGGACGCCTGGGTGGCTCAGAGGTTGAGTGTCAGTTCAGGGCATGACCCCAGGGTCCTGGGATGGAGTCCCACCCACATTGGGCTGCCTGCCGGGACCCTGCTTTTCCCTCTGCCTGTGGCTCTGCTTCTTTCTGTGTCTCTCATGAATAAATAAATAAAATCTTAAAAAAAAAAAGGGGGAAATCCCTGCAACTGATGTTTATTGAGCTGAATATATTACTTGCTGAATACATTCACTAATACATTCTGTGAAGTTCTTTGCTGAGACGATTTCAAATGTTACAACTCCATCTTAAGCAGGAGTAAACTAACTTGATTATTCTTCTCTGGAGCAAGAGATAGGCAGGAAGGGGTATGGAGTGCCGGAGGATAAAAAGATGCAAAGGAAATCACAACTTCAACCACTCTTGAGGGGCAGTGGCACACCTGCTTTGGTGACCCAGCACAGAGATGCCTCATGCAGCAGGCGGAGAAACACACAGAGCCAAAGGCTTCTCATAGCCAAGCTACCAAAGAGAATCCTCTGCCTCTCTCTTTGGCTTCTGAGCAGCCCCTGGGAACAGCCCAGCCAAGATAGAGCAGCGGGAGAATCCAAAGCCAGGCTTGGCCCTGTTTGCAAGGATCCTCTGGTTTCTAAATCTGATGCTTCTCAAGAGAATAGCAAGAGTGGGCGATCCATCAGGCTTGGTTGGCTTTCCTTTGGGTCACCATTAGGCGGATTCTTATTAGGTGCTCGGTACTTTACTTACCTTACGTCCTTAGCATTCCTAAGCATTCTGTGCCATAGGTACTAGTATTTTCACTGTTTTACAGATGGGAAAACTGAGGCTCAGGGAAGCTGAGATCACCCCAAGAGGAAGCATTGAGGCCAGGATCTAACCTCTGACTGTGGAGACCGAGAAAATGAAGGCCATTCCCCTTTACATTCAGCGTTAGCACAAGTACAGCCGTCCCAGGCCCCTGTGAAGAGCTGGATTTTACATTACATCAGTTACAGGAAAAAAACAGCTTACAGCTTAACGCCCTATAAAGCCCCATATTAGAATAAGAACAGAGCCCAAGCCAAGGGCTGGAAGCCCCATATTAGAATAAGAATAGAGCTCAATGCCCTTGAAGGCCCCATATCAAAATGTAAACAGAACTTGAGGAATTGCTCCAGCCCTTCTGGAGGTTCCCGAGACCAGCCCTTAAAATTAAGCTGAAACCCTGCTCCACTGTGCAGGGTGTACTTGGCCCCAAGCTTGAGCTTGTAAATAAACCCTCGTGTGTTTGCATCGGTGTCGGCACCTTGGTGGTTTCTCGGATTCGCGATCTTGGGCACAACGTGACCTGTCAATTTTGCTCTCCTGTTTCTCCTGGGCTGGGCCTGAAGTCTCCATGTCACTGGTGTAAGTAGGTCTGCCAGGAACGCAGAGGGGCCATGGTGGTAGATGGAGTGCCATAGGGGAAGGAGGGCCATCTGACTTGATTTGTGATGTGCCTAAATCCATCCTGCTAGTATTCACAATCCCTTTATGAGTTTCCCAACTGAAATGTACTCTTCATCTGTAAATAAGGAAGGATCTTTGCGCACGCAGTGTGTGTATTACAGAGAAGGAAAGCAGGCAGCCCTGCCTCGCAGGCTTTATTGTCTAGTTCAGAGACAAACATGGCACCAAAAAAATTGTGGGGCGGTGGGAGGGAAGAGGGTTGGTACCATGTAGTTACAAACTGAGAAAGGGCTGTGAAGGACATAAGCACGGGTCTGCATGAGGGTGACCAAGGAGGCTGGCCTAGACTGGCAGTTCAGGGGCAGATAGTAGCTGGATGCAGGGCACCATTATCTAGATGAAGAGGTGGGAGGAGCAGTCCAGGAGCCCTCACAGCCTCTGTCAACTTCCTAAGTGGGAGGAAGCTGACAGCGAAGAGGGCTGGAGCAGCGAACGAGGAAGAGGGTTTCAAGCGATAGGGATGGATATGTGAGTGGGGATCAAACTGCCCACTGCCTCCGTGTCTCTTATTTCAGACCCAAGTACCAGGAAACTTACCAACACCCCAAATCCCCTAAAGGTCCCTAAAGGCGTGCATTATATTTAATCTCGCAGTTCCGAATTTCAACCACTAGAGGGAAGCATCTCACTTTGCACCATCAGAGCTTTTCCTGAAATCCTTACAGGCCGCAGTCCCCTCAACTTTCTCCCAACCGCTTTGATCCTCTGATCAAAGTCCTCAGCCACACTGGACACTGACCAAAAAAATTTAGGCACCAAAAGTCACTGTTGTAACCAAGGAGCCTTGACCTTTGTGTGCTGGTGACCCCTTTGGCAGGCTAGTGAAACTATGGACCTCTTCTCAAAATGTTTTTAAAGACATACATAGGGTTCCAAGGAAACCCAACTACATTGAATACAGTTATCAAAATAGAAAATATATGTTTTTATATAGTATAATGTTTGCATATTAATGCAAAAAAATGGCAAGATCTAGCAATTAGTCTAACTACAGTCATTTGGAAGTACTGTTGAGCATAATGGCACTTTGAACTATTTTCAATAATTGTGATATGACATAAAAATACCTGCAATCTCAGTTGGTGACAAAGCCTCAGTTACCATTAATACCGCAGTTGTTTGTTATCTTTGTAATTGGAAGATATGTTAAACTTCAGTTAGCTGTGTGAAAAATGAAGATATAGGGACGCCTGAGTGGCTCAATGGTTGAGTATCTGCTTTTGGCTCAGGGCGTGATCCTGGGATCCGGGATTGAGTCCCACATCCGGCTCCCTACTGGGAGCCTGCCTCTCCCTCTGCCTATGTCTCTGCCTCTCTCTCTGTGTCTCTCATGAATAAATAAATGAAATAGTTTTTTAAAAATCAAGATATAGTATTTTCGGGGCACCTGGGTGTCTCACTCGGTTGAGAGTCTGCGTTTGGCTCAGGTCATTATCCTGGGGCTCTGGGATGGAGCCCTGAGCCCTGAGTTGGGCTCCCTGCTCAGTTGGGAGTCTACTTCTCCCCCTCTATCTGCTTCTCCCCAATCCCCACCTCCCACACCCTGCTCATCATGCTCATGTTCTCTCTGTTTGTGAAATAAATAAATAAAATATTTTTTTAAAAAAGATATAGTATTTTCTCATCCAAGTTCCCAGACTCCCTCTAAGTTAAGCCATGGAAAGATAGGCAAAAAGGATGGATCATAGAAGAAAGGCAAGAAAAGAAAATACGTGTGGTCTTTTCTCTCCATGAGCATAGCTCAATCGAATGTTTATCAAGCAAACTCAAACTCAATCTAATCAAAGTCTACAAATGTTTATTGTGTGCAAAACCCAAAGCCATTGAATGTCAATAGTTAGTGCATTCAGGATTTGAAAGAATGGATATAAAGCTCTCCTGGTACTTGCTGTGGAGTTTGGTGAAGATGATAGTAACTAACATGTATTTTGCCTTAGCCTTTGGAAAGACAGTTCATTTGAGGGGCGCCTGGGTGGCTCAGTGGGTTAAGCTTCTGCCTTCAACTCAGTTCATGATCCTGGAACTCTGGAATTGAGCCTTATGTTGAGCTCCCTGCTGAGCGGGGAGCCTGCTTCTCCCTCTCTCTCTGTTGCTCCCTACCTCTCATGCCCCACTGCTTGTGTGCTCTCTCTTCCTGTCTCTATCAAATAAATAAAGTCTTGTGGGTTTTTTTTTTAAGATTTTATTTATTTATTTATTTATGAGAGATACAGAGAGAGACAGAGACACAGGCAGAAGGAGAAACAGACTCCTCACAGGGAGCCCAATGTGGGACTCGATCCTAGGACCCTGGGGTCACTTCCTGAGCTAAAGGCAGACAATCAACCATTGAGCCACCCAGGTGCCCCATAAATAAAATCTTAAAAAAAAAAAAAAAAAAAGAATAGTTAATTTGAGAACCCTTGAGGCAGTCTGACTTAAGTGCTGAATGAAGTATATGGACAAATGTCTCCTTATTTGTTTTAAAAGAGGAAGAAATGATTAAGGCTGAATGGCCAGGAAAGCTGTAGGCGCAACCCCTAGCACCTTCTCCCCCCAGGGAGTGGGTGGGCTGGAAGTTCTTTCTTCACTAGCTCAGCCGTCAGATCACGAGCAGTCCTGGGGAGTGTCCACAACTGAAAGTGTGTCATCGAAGCTTCTTCATGCTGAGTGGACCTCAGACAGTCCAGAAGGTCCTCTGGCTCAGACAGATGGAAGCTGGCAGACCCAGCCCCCACCACTGGCTGAGCCTGGGGGATGCCCTGGGCCACCATGTTGGATCCAAAGCCAGCAAACACGTTGCTCACTCCCAAGGCAGCCTGAGTTTCCAGAGCACCAATCCTTCCTGGAAACTAGACAATGCCCTGGGGACAGAGCCCCTGGATGGTTTGATGACTATGAGAGACTGAACCCTGTTGTTGGCTGCCCCATGTGGCCCAGAAAGGCTGAAAGGGGCAAAAGGACCAAGTCTACTCTGCCCAGTCATGCTGGGGCCCAAAAGGAGCAGCAGATGTTACACTTAAACAAGCAGTTCCACCTATGTGTGCGGGTTGCCAGTAGCACGTAGAGTAGAAGGAACAGAATTACACTTGACCTCGTTTTAGAGATAATAACAGGAAATGGGTCACAGTCCCAAGAGCAAGTAAGAAGACCTACCTACATAAACAAAAGCATCAGAAAGCAGGTGAGGGTGTACAGGTGGCTCAGTTGGTTAAGTGGTTAAGTGTCTGCCTTCAGCTCAGGTAATGATCTCGAGGTCCTAGGATCGAGCCCCTCATCGGGCTCCTTGCTCAGCAGGGAGTCTGCTTCTCCCTCTGGCTCTGCCTCTCCCCTTACTTGTGCTCTCTAGCTGTCTCTAAAATAAATAAACCAAATCTTAAAAAGAAAGAAAGCCAGCAAGCCAGTGGAGTTAGTGTTGAATGAACCCTCGTAAAGCCCACCAGCAGTAAATATTCTATTCCAATAGTCCCTATGTCTCATCTACTGGTCATACAGAGCCATGACCCCTGGCAAAATAAGACTTTGAAGATAGGCTGGAACAATAACAGATGCATACCAGGCTTAGCGGCCAGTTCTGGAAGGTGGCCTGAGTCAGATACTAGAGCCAACAAGGCCAGTTGGTACAGGAAAGTGGGGGGAAAGCTATTCCAAGGAAGGAGCCACAAAGCCCAAGTCTCAAAACAGAACCAGATTTATGTGGCAGGGGCACAAGCAGCTCCAAGCCCAGGAATAAAGATGACCCAGAAAGATGGGGGATAACATTATGGCCAATGGGCAAGGGCTCAGTGCACGTGGAGGCTCTCAGCCCACAGGCACCTTGAAAGTATGAAAAACATTTCTCATTGGCTTCAATGATCACATTTTCATTTATTATTATTTATTTATTTATTTATTTATTTATTTATTTGAGAGAGCAGAGTGAGCAAGAACACGAGATGGGGGAGGGGCAGAGGGAGAGGGAGAGGGTGAAGCAGACACCCCGCTGAGCACAGAGCCCTACTCAGGACCAGATCCCAGTACCCTGGGATCATGACTTGAGATGAAGGCTGACACTTAACCAACTGAGCCACTCAGGCGCCCCTAGAAATTGAATTTAGCTGATTTAAGCAGAAAAGGAATTCAGGTGGCATATCAGGTAGCTGCCAGAATCTCTGGGAGGGTTCTAGAACCAGGCTTGAAGGGCATGCAGCCAGAAACAATGCCTGAGGTCATGCCCATGAAGGCCCCACAGCCACCACCCCCGGGGGAACAGACACTGAAGCTGGCTCCTCCAGCACCACCCACAAAGGATAACAGATGCTCCTCGGCACCACTGCTGCTGCTGTCTGTGGGCAATGGGTGCAGCTGCCCCCATGCCCGCCCGCCCCTCGCCCCCCCCCCCACCCCGCCACACTCCCACTTTTACACACCACTGACTTTCAATTCCAGGTGAAATTGGCAGAACCAAGCTCTGTGCTCGTGCACTGACGCTGCAGGAGCCTGGCAATCTCATCTCCAACAGCAGGAGTCAGGCATCTCCTGTGGTGGAGAATGACCCATCATAAATAAGGGCTCCAATGCTGAGTGGCCAAATAAATGGCAGGGTCTCCTTTCTGGAAATCTGTGGAAGGAGGCTTGTGAGGTGCATCAGTCCCCCTAGCTTGCTGCCATGGTAACTCTGTGGACTGGAGTAACAAACACCAGCACGGGCATGGAGTGTCCTTATGTAACTCGGGACTGCCACATACACATGCCTCCTTCCTCTTAACGCAGAAATACTTCCTCTGGCCAGCACTGCTCTGAGTCTGTTTTCAAATCTGCAGATGCGTCTGTATTAGTCTCCTAGGGCTGCTGTAGCAAATACTACAACCAGGTGGCGTGAAACTATTTTTTTTAAGATTTTATTTACTTACCTGAGAGAGAGACTATAAGGGGGGAGGGGGGGCAGAAGGAGAGTGAGAAGCAGACTCTTCGCTGAGCACAGAGCCCAACACAGGGCTCCATCCCAGGACCCTGAGATCACGACTGGAGCTGAAGGCAGACGCTTAACCCACTGAACCACCGAGGCGCCCTGGCGTGAAACAATTTTTTTTTAATTTATTCATTCTTTTGCATTTCAGGAGGCCAGATGATCAAGATCAAAGTATAAAGAGGGCTTTAGGGAAGACTACTTCCTTACTACTTCCAGCTTCTGGTGGCTCCTGAGTTCCTTGGCTTGTGGCAGCATCACTCCCATCTCTACTTACCTCCATCCTCATGTATCTTTCTTCATATCTGTCTCTTTTCCTCCTTATAAGGGCATTAGTCATTAAGTTTAATTCATAACGATCGCATCCCAATCCTTAACTAATTACAAGTTTCCAAATAAGGTCATTTTCTTTTCTTTTATTTTTACATTTTTAAATTTAAATTCAATTTTCCAACATATAACAGCCAGTGCTCATCCCGTCAAGTGCCCTCCTCATTGCCCATCACCCAGTCACCCCACCCCCCCACTCACCTCCCCTTCAGCAACCCTTTGTTTCCCAAGGTTAGGAGTCTTTCATGGTTTGTCTCCCTCTCTAATTTTTCCCAAATAAGATTATTTTCTAAGACCCTGGACAGACATGAATAATTTGGGGGTACACTATCCAACCCATTACTTCATCTGAAGGGGACTTCCCCAGGGCAAACTAAAAGAGCTTCATATAGGCTGTCAGAGAGATGTTTCCAAGGATTTGGGGATGGAATACCAGACAAGCACTAAGACCCAGACACCACAGACCAGGTCCTGTGGATGACATCCTGATGACAGCAAAAATAGTCCAAGGGAGGCATCACGTATGCACCAAACCAAACAGGAAAAGAAGGGGGACATACTTCTGGGTTGGTATAAATAGAAAACAAAGCAATCTAAAATGTCTCTAGGGTTGCCAAATATTCCCGAGGCCAAAAGCACCACCTGTTAAGTACCACTGGTATTCATGCCCAGGAGGAACTGCTGAGTGTGAAGTATGAGCAGTCTACCTCTACTAGATGTTGTCAACCTGCTCTCCAACGGGGGGTACAAGGGCACCAATGGCACCTGAGAGTCCCCTTTGCCCCACATCCCACAATGTCAAATACTACATCAGACTTGAGTCATTTTGATAGTCTGATGGGTGAGACTTGGTATTGATTTTTATTTTAATTAGCATATCCCATCTTTTCTTTTCAAAGATGATAGCGATTACACTAACCCATTCCTCCTCAGAAGTTATACTGAGCCTTTTTTGGGCAATCCCAGAAAAGAAAAAGAGTTAAATTTGCTGGCCTACCACTGGAAATCTGGAGCTGGAATCTGCCTGCTAAGGACGAACAACAGAAATGGTCCTTCACCCCACTGCAGACCAACATCCCCAAACAAGAAAGCTGGGGACAGTCCCAGACAGGGACATAGCTATCCCTCTGTGCTGGGGGAAAGGGTGAACACCTGGCATCTTTTCTAGTCTACTGGGACAAATGCAGAGATTAGAAGGGGGTACACTAGCACCACCCCCCTTGGAAAGGGGAAGGGAAGTGGCCTCTTTTGGCCAACTCAGAAGGGTTGAGGACAAGAGAACTCCAGTGTCTCACCCCAGGTCCACCCTAGAGCAGCTGCTGCAGTCACAGTAGTTGTGATGGCATTTGTAACTAGCATCAACGGTGAGCAGGAGAGGAGGCCCCAGTGAATGCACTAGCAGCTCCCCAAGCCCAAGTCATAAAGCATCAGGCCATGACTCAGGAGCACTGATGAAGGCAGGAGTGAGGAGGTTTTTAAGATCCCTATGCCCTGCCAAGGACAGAAATACAACAGTAAGAGGCCAGCAGCTGTGCTGGTCCAAGTGGGGCCACCTACTGGTTCCATTGTCACATCACCAGATAGTCCTTTCCTTGTAGCACTAAATAGGATAGGGTTAGGAAGCATTGTTGCAAACCCACAGTCAGTGGCACACATCAATGTTTCATATATAGTTGAGCAACCTGGTTAGATTGTAAATTGTTTAAAAGTAGGGATCATGTCATATGATTCCCTCACATACCCCACAAGAGTTAGCACAGAGCTGGTTTCAAATTTTTTTTATTAATACCTATTGGATCATATTATTTTGGGCCCAGTGAAAACAGTGGCATGAAATGGATTTAACAGCCCATTACCTGCCTCCCACCCTCCACCTCACACAAACCTTTTTTATCTTTTCTAAAAATGTAAAGTGTTTTCAACTGTATGACTTCATTTCTTTTCCTAAAATATCTACTGGAAAGGAGACAAGTATGATTTACTCCATTTTGCAGATAGGCTAATTGAGACCTACCACTTCTGATTGATTTGCCTCTGATAGCATAGACTCAACACCGAAATCCAGGTCTACTAGCTCCCATTGAAAAGCACCTCAATACTGTGTGCTCCTTGCCTTCCTCCCTGTACCCATCATCCTGCACCACACACATCATTGCCTTTGTTTTTAACAATGCAAATGTCAACAAAGGGTCACTTCAGGCATCAGCCAGGCCCAGCAAATGGTAGAACCGGATGGTCACCAAAAATCTGTGAGCACTAAATTGCTAGTCTCTGTATTCACTGAAGAAAATCTGTGTACCAGGGTGTAGTATATTGGGGGAAGGCAAAATCTGAAGAAGAGATGGGCCTCTGGGTGGCTCCAGGAGAGGAGTTTGAGAAAAACAATCACAACTTGGTGTTAATGTAGACATATGGGGAGATGAAATAGGGCATTCCACAAGTCCATTAAAAAAAAAAAGGCAATGTCAAATCCTCTTCAAATGACATAGATTGTAAATCCTCAGATGCTGCTTTTGTAAAATTTTTGAGAGAGACGAATTTGAAGAAAAGTCCTTCAGGAAAAGAGGACTGCTGTCTTGCCAAGACATCTCTCCCTTGGTAAAAATCCATGAGCTAAAAGCAGGACCCTAGAGAAAATGCTCTGCATCACTTGCCATCAGGGAAATACAAATCAAAACCACAATGAGATACCACCTCACACCAGTGAGAATGGGGAACATTAACAAGGCAGGAAACAACAAATGTTGGAGAGGATGCGGAGAAAAGGGAACCCTCTTACACTGTTGGTGGGAATGTGAACTGTTGCAGCCACTCTGGAAAACTGTGTGGAGGTTCCTCAAAGAGCTAAAAATAGATCTGCCCTACAACCCAGCAATTGCACTGTTGGGGATTTAGCCCAAAGATTCAGATGCAATGAAACGCAGGGACACCTGCACCCCGATGTTTCTAGCAGCAATGTCCACAATAGCCAAACTGTGGAAGGAGCCTCGGTGTCCATCGAAAGATGATGGATAAAGAAGATGTGGTTTATGTATACAATGGAATATTACTCAGCCATTAGAAACGACAAATACCCACCCTTTGCTTCGCCGTGGATGGAACTGGAGGGTATTATGCTGAGTGAAATAAGTCAATCGGAGAAGGACAAACATTGTATGTTCTCATTCATTTGGGGAATATAAATAATAGTGAAAGGGAATATAAGGGAAGGGAGAAGAAATGTGTGGGAAATATCAGAAAGGGAGACAGAACATGAAGACTCCTAACTCTGGGAAATGACCTAGGGGTGGTGGAAGGGGAGGAGGGGGGGGGTGGGGGTGAATAGGTGACGGGCACCGAGGGGGGCACTTGACAGGATGAGCACTGGGTGTTATTCTGTATGTTGGCAAATTGAACACCAATAAAAAATAAATGTATTATTAAAAAAATAAAAAATAAAAATAAATAAATAAATAAATAAAAGCAGGACCCTATACTATGTTTTAGTCTGTTTTAATTGCTTTACAGATAGAAATTTTTTTTAATTTAGTTAACAATAGTGCAATATTGGTTTCAGGAGTAGAATTCAATGGCTCATCACTTACATACAACACCCAGTGTGCAACACAACAAATGCCCTTTTTAATGCTCATCACCTATCTAGCCCAACCCCCATGCACTTCCCCCTCCAGTGACCCTCAGATTGTTCTCTAATTAACAATCTCTTATGGCTTGTCTTCCTCTCCTTTTTCTCCCCTTTCCCCTACGTTCATCTGTTTTCTTTCTTAAATTCCACATATGAATGAGATCATGTGGTGTCTTTCTCTGATTTATTTCACTTAGCATAATACATTCTAGCTCCATCCTTTTCATTGCAGATTTCATTTTGAGGGCTAATATTCCATTATATATATTGGCATAAAGAAGATATATATTCTTTACTCATCAGTCAATGGACTCTTGCCCTCTGTCCATAGTTTTGCTATTGTTGATAATGCTTCTATCATTATCACCCTGATGCTAACATCAGGGTGCCTGTGTCTCTTCAAATGTATATTTTTGTATTGCTTGGTAAATATCTAGTAGTGCAATTGCTGGATCATAGAGTAGTTCTATTTTTAACTTTTTGAGGACCCTCCATACTATTCTCCAGAGTGGCTGTACCAGTTTCCATTCCCACCAACAGTGCAAGCAGGTTCCCCTTTCTCCACATCATTGCCAACACCTGTTGCTTCTTGTGTTATTAATATTAGCCATTCTGACAGGTGTGAGGTGGTAGCTCATCATGGTTTCGATTTGTATTTCCCTGATGAGGAGTGACGTTGAACATTGTTTCATGTTCTGTTAGCCATCTGTATGTCTTCTTTGGAAAAGTGTCTATTCATATCTTCTGTCCATTTCTTGAATGGATCATTTGGTTTTTGGGCATTGAGTTGGATAAGTTCTTTAAAGATTTTTGGATAGTAGCTTTATGGATAGGAATGTTAAATGTCCCTAGAATCAAAAGTTCTCCACAGCACCCAAACAAAGAATGGAGGGTGGAGATTAAATATGGGAAAAGAATACTCATGCCTCTATTATCAGTACCTGAAATAATAGCATCATTAGTAGGCATTCATGTACCAGATATTTTGTGACAGAGAGAGATGCAGAGACACAGGCAGAGGGAGAGGGAGAAGCAGGCTCCCTTTGGGGAGCCTGATGTGGGACTCAAACCCAGAACCCTGGGATTATGACTGAGGCAAAGGCAGATGGCAGTTGAACCACTGAGTCACCCAGGCGTCCAAATACAGGTGCTACATTATATTAGCATTTTTCATAGAAGGAAACTGAGGCTCAGAGAGGTTGAGTAACCGCTCAAGATCACACAGCCAATAAGTAGAAGTCAACCCCTGGTCCCCTGTCTCTAGCCTTAATCTTATTGCTACCGTGCTGGGTCCTTGAGTCTATATGCGTGTATGTTTGTGTAGGTTGGAATGGGGGAACAAAGTTGTTCAAGATATTTTCTTTTACAACACTTACAATGTGTCCTCGGAAAATATACACTGTACTAGCATATGAGGCTCTAATACAGTGTGTACGTATGAGGCTGCGGGCCAACAGGTACAGTATAATGGAGCGATGGTCCCCTGGGTCTTAGTGGGTGGGTGAGCGCGCGCCGGTGTACAGGACGGAATCGAAGAGGGCCTGAATAATGAACTTGGGGAAGCAGATGCCCCAGTCTACAAGGACTTTGGGAAGAGGACCAAGAGGAATTAGAGAGGTTCAGAGACCCAGAATCTCTAGACTTGCTCAAGAACGACTGCGAGGGTGTCGGCGACAGGGGACACGACCCAAGCTGTAAAGGACCCAGGCGGTCGGGCAGCGGGTGGAGGGGCTGAGGCACCGCAGCCCCCCCCCCCCCCCCCGCCCCCGCGCCGCCCTCCGCCCTCCGCCCTCCGCCTCTCCGTGAACCGCCCCATTCCCCGAAGCCAACGCGCTGAGCAACTGCGCTGGGCACCACCTAGCGCCCCCGCCCGGACTCTCTTATGAAAACTTCTGGGCAGAGACGCCCGGGAGGCTCGAGGGTGAGCGTTTGCGACCAGCCCAGGGCGCGATCCTGGAGTTCCAGACGCGTGGGCACCGGGCTCCCTCGGGAGCCTGCTTCTCTCTCTGCCTGTCTCTGCTTCTGTGTGTGTCTCAGGAATAAATAAAATCCTAAAAACAACAACAACAACAAAACCAAAACTCTGCAGAACCTCGAGAATCAGGGAAGATGTGGACTGGCCCGCCCCGCCCTCCGCCAGCCAAGCAGCAGCTTGTGGCCAAGGTGGGGCTTCCCAGAGCTGGAGGGGCCCGGGGGCTGGCGCGGAGCGAGGAGAGCAGAAGCGAGCGCTTTTGCTCAAGTTTCAAGGCCCCAGCCAGCTGCTCGGTGGGGATTGAGGGCTGTGGTGGGTGGCCCAAGGCCCATATCCGAGAGGGAGGGAGCCAGACACCTGCCTGTCCCCACACCCCGCAGCCTGCCCCCCCCTTTCCTCCCCGCGGCTCCACCCTCGCTGGGCAGGTCTGATTCCCGGCGGCCCCGGTCACCGTCACGTCCCGGGGTGAAAGGCATTGCCAGTGTCCCCACCAGACAGGTTGAGGACGAGAGAACTGCCTCCGCTGGAAGGTGCAGAAAACACACCCCACCTGACACGATTAGGGCCAGACTAAGACGTGAAGATGGGCTAACAAATACGCTGACCTGCAGTGCGTGCCCCACAGTGACCTAGTGACCACCTCATGCCCGGTGACCTTATGGTCTCGGAGGAGCAAAGACGCGAAGGAGGGGGGGAGCCCTAGAAGCAGAAGAATCGAATCTGAAGCGCCCTAACCTTTTGGATTGGTTATTCCATCCATAAAATGGGGCTCATAATAATGCCCAAACTGCCACACAGCAAGGGGCCGGACCAGAGGATCTCGGAGCCTGAGGACCTGTAGCTGCTGGCTCAGCCTGGTGAAGGTGGAAGAGGGGTGCAGGTTGGAAAGGGGGTTGCCCAAACAGCACTGTGACTCTAGGAGCAGTAAAGACCACATTTCCAACCACAGCTCATTACACATGTGACAAAAGGTGGAAGCAAATTGTTGCCCTCGCCAAATTCTCCTTTGGCCTCAAAACCAATTCCCAAATTCCCTCTTTCTCTCCGTTTCCATTGTGTAGCCTATAGAAATGCCTCCTGGCTGGTAAGGGTAATAGTAATATTTAATAACACTGTGTGCTTACTAAGAGCCAGGCACTCTTCTAAGCTCTTCTCATATATTAATCCCCTCATCAACACGGAATGGGAACTATTTTTTAATCTCACTTTAGGGGGTCCCTGGGTGGCTGAGAGGTTTAGTGCCTGCCTTCTGCCCAGGGCTGATCCCGGAGTTCCGGGATCTAGTCCTGCAGGGGGCTCCCTGCATGGAGCTTGCTTCTCCCTCTGCCTGTGTCTCTGCCTCTCTCTGTGTGTGTCTCTCATGAATGAACAAATAAAATCTTTAAAAATCATAATAATCTCACTTTAAGGATAAGAAAACTGAGGCATTGAGAAGTACCTTACCAGTGGTCACAGAGTTAGTCAATGGCAGAGCCAGAGTCAAACATATGTAGTGTGTTTCCACCTAGGGGCCCACTCTGACCTTGCTCTTCATGGTATAGCCCTTGCTTCAATGTTGTCAGAGAAAAAGGCTGAAACAGGCTGCCTTTTTTTTTTTTTTTAAGATTTTATTTATTTATTTATTCATGAGAGACACACAGAGAGAGAGGCAGAGACACAGGCAGAGGGAGAAGCAGGCTTCATGCAGGAAGCCCGATGTGGGACTCCATCCCAGGTCTCCAGGATCTCGACCTGGACTGGAGGCGGCGCTAAACTGCTGAGCCACCTCGGCTGCCCCAGGTTGCCTTTTGAAGCAGCTTGTATGCCCCAAGAGCGGGAACTCCAATTATCTACTTTGTCAGTACTTCCGTAGGCTCACTGTATAGTCTCATCATATAAAATAAGACCAGATGGGGCCCCTGGGTAGCTCAGTGGGTTAAGCATCTGCCTTCGGCTCAGGTCATGATCTCAGGGTCCTGGGATCCAGCCCTGCCTGGGGCTGTCTGCTCAATGGGGAGTCTGCCTCTCCTTGTCCATCAGCTGATGCTTTCTCTCTTGCTTGCTTGCTCTCTCTCTCAAATAAATAAATTCTTTGAAAAAATACTTTAAAAAGATGAAAACAGATAAAATGGTGAGTTTATGATATATGAGTTTTACCACAAAGGAAAGGAGGGAGAGAGGAAGAAGGAAGGAGGAAGGAAGGAAGCAAGGAAGCAAGGAGGGAAGGAAGGAAGGAGAGAAAATCCTAGCACCCATCTGCCCAGTGCTGATCACCACTGTTGAATCAATCTGAAGCATCCCTTAGTGCCAGAAGAGAGGTGAAAGAGTGATCCCCTTTCACACTTTACAGCTTTGTTGGATGTTTCCAAAATGGACCTCACTTAGGGCAGACATGAACTTTGAGATTGGGGAGTGGCAGGCAGGAGATCTAGAAAGAAAGGCTGAGCCCCTACTCCCACCCAGTTTAAGAAAAGGTGACTTGCAGGGCACTGCTTGGATCTGGAGAGCAATCTCTGACTCACTTCCAGCCCTCCTTCTCCTACTGCCTGAGCTCTGGCCTCTGGTTTGGCACTCTCTACCTCCCCCACCCACATCTGGGCTCACCCCACACCCACTTCGCAGCTCCTTAGGCACACCATCTGCCTAGCCTCCCCTATCCCCCCGGGGACTTTACTCCTTTTATTGATACCTTTAAATAATTAAGTGCCCCAAAGCCTCCCCCACTCCGATGATCCCAGCCCCTGGCCTGGGATGTTATTCAAAGACCAGAAGCTGGTTGGAGGACTGCCAACCCCACTGGCTCTGTTCAGCTCCTTTCTTTTACTGCTCAGCTGCCGGGCAGCTAATGTGCCCCTCTGCCTGCCAGGCTGCAGAAACCAAATAAAAAGCAAGGGACTCTAAGGGATTGATAGGAGTGGGTCAAGAGGAAGACACCAGACCCACACAGAACTGGGTCTGAAGCGATGGGGACAGAGAGTGGAGAGAGAGGCCCAGAGTGGCTTTTCCAGGCACCCCCATCACTGCAGAGGAGCTGGGGCCAATCCCTCCAGCCCTGGGGAACCACAAGCTGAATGCGGAGGTGGAGAGCTGTATAATGAGGAGAGGGCTGGAGGCTGTCAATCACTGGAGTGGTTTGGGTCTTGGGCAGTGTCCTCATGCAAATTATCTTAGTGAGTCACCGGAAAGTTCCATCCAGACACAAAGAAGCTGCTTCTCTCACTCGTTAACTCCCTCATTGCCCTACAGAAGCCCCCCCACCATGGCCAGGCAACCAAACAAAAGGCCTGAGCCCAGCGGTGCATGAAGGAGTGAATGGGTGAGAACCTCCATGGTGACGTCCCACCAGACAGATGGCAACAGTTGCCAGCCTCCTTTCATGAATTCCCAGTCATAAAGAACAGCCCCTATCCCTCCAGAGCCCATCAGCTCCTCAGAGCCAGCCCAAAGATACAAGTTGGTGGGAGGCGGGGTGGGAGGCTGCCAGGGAGTGTGTGTGTTTGGGGGCGGGGGGGGGGGGGGGGGGGGGGGGGGATGATGCTGGATGTTTGGCTAGAAAACAAAAAGGTTGTTCAAAGCACTGGCACTGGGGCCAGCCTGCCCATCTGTCCTCCTTTGGGGAGACTCTGCCTCCGTGCGCCCCCTCGGCTTCTGGCCAGCTCTGAGCAGAGCCAGGGGGCCCTGGGAAGGGAGACCTCAATTTGGACCAGCAGTGCTGTGCCCACAGTCGTTTGGGGCTTCGTGCTTTGAGGGTTTCATTACAGAAAATCCCCTGACTGGTCATTGTTTCATCTCTTCAGAAATAGGGTTAAATGGAAAAATCCAAGTCCTTGGGGACAGGTGGAGAACAGTGGGATCTGGTCCTCGTCATTAAATAATCAGGTTTGAGTTGTTCTAGAATAGGATCCTGTCAAAATAATCCAGAAATGTCCTCAAACATCAGCAGCCAGTGGAGACGAGGGGACCAGGAATCAGAGGACCCAGCTCCACTCTTAGCTCACCATTTGGTTGTTGTGTAATTTGGGCAAGTCATGCCAGCTGGCCATCGGAATCCCAGTTTCCTCTCTGTTGGTTGGGGGTAAAATCACCTGCCACCTCTGCCTCCCAGCACTGTGGAGAATAAGCGGATGTGCAATCCACAGTTGTATAAACAGGAGAGGCTGTGCAAATATAAGGCTTTGCTCTCAATTTCCCCGCACCCATATCTCCCAGGAGGTGGAGTGGGCATGGCACGTTCAACGTTTTCAAAGTACTTCATATCTATTCTTTTGTGAGATAATTGAAAACAAAAATGTCTAGGATGGTGCAAAGATTTATATATATACATAAATATATATATTATCTATATAGTATATATATATATGAATGGAGGCTCCCCTGCTTCCTGCCACTGACCTACCAGTTTCTTGAATCTCCAATGTTTGTCTCCCTTCTCTCTCTGCCTTCCAATATCAGCCCAGCCTCATTAGAGAAAATTAGTGGGAACTCTAGGTTAAAGGGCTAAGAGATCTCAAAAAATTCAGAATGAAAAGGAACCATTCCTTGTGTCTTAAAGGGATAAAAAGGTGCAGCATATGCAAAATTATGATTCTGAGGCCATCAGCTTGCCTCTGGGCTAAACTGTACCCCCTACCACCACCATTGCATTTTCTGCAGAAGGGCTGATCTGGTGGTGCTGGGGGAGCTGGGTTGGGAGATGGGGGTGAGGAATAGAGTGGCTGCCCAGGGACACAGGGGACAGAGCTCTCTGTACTCCTCCTACGTGGCTTCATGTCCTGCTCTTTCATCCACCCACCTGACCTGTTTGTGTTGGCCAAGGTGACCATGCTCAGTTGGTTTGGGTTTCTTCTCTCTGGCAGAAGATAGTAAAGGCATTTCTCAAAACATCTCTCTCCCAACCCTTGCCCAAGCTAACCTCACCCATCTCTGATCATTTCCATTTGCCTAACAACCATCTGGGCTCGAAGTACTGTGTAATGTATTGTTCTGTGTCATTTCCATTAGTTTGCATTTAATCCGTGCCTGGCATTCCTGAACTCTCATAAATAATTATCCCATCACCTCCTTCAGACTGGCAACGCCCTGAGGACAAAAACCTGTTTCCTCCTCTCTGCCTTCTCCCCCTCCCCACCCCCACCCTGTGCTTCTTTCAAGGACCATCTCAGGACATAAAAGGGCAAAGAGAAAGCTGAAATTCCACCCAAAGAAAAGGTCTTTCAAGTTGTCCTGTGCAGCTGGCCCTCTGCTTGGCTCCAGATACAGCCCGTGGGCACCAAGGCCAGCGTGGATCTGCTCCAATCCTCCCATTCCGTTAACACGGGGATCTTGACAAGTGCGCGTTCCTTGTGTTCTGCCCTTGTGTCTTTGAATCTCATCCTATGACACCACCATTTTTTGTTTTCCCCACCTGGGAGGTGATGGGGGAAAGTCTGTTGGTCAAGCAGGGATTATGATAGGGACGTTATTCTCCTTTTGTGAAAACAAGAGGAGCCACTGGGACCTAAGCCTCCACCCGGACAGGCACAAGGAAGAAAGGAAATGGGTCAGAACGAAGACAAGGAATTCCTGTGTTTTGCACCAGGGCTGGAAGTCAGTCCATCTGGTTGGTCTGTCTCCACTGGAGTGAAATTTCTCCCACTGGAAAGGCACAAACGGCAGATGAGGGGTTGGCCACTGGGGTGTCTAGACCAGACCACCTGGTCCCCCAGCCCTCTTGCTGTCCGATTCAGCCCCAGGTTCTGTATTAGAGCCAGATGCTCTTCAGAGGTGATCTCTAGGGCCTTATATTCATTTGGAAATATGATACATAAACAAAAGAGAAAACCACGGAAGACAGAGGCACACAAAACACTATCCACATAAGGAATCACAGACAGAGCAGCAACTTCTTCCTTTAAGAGTTCAGAAAGTTTTTATAAAATTACTTTAGGGAAAATGGAAAGGATTTCATGGATGAGAAGCAACCTAAGCTTGAACTTAAAAGATGTGTAAGCTTGAGATTGCACTCTTCTTATCTCTTGACTATCTGCAATGTGAACGGTGGCTTGGTGTTAAAGTTCCTGGAATCCAGAAGACCAGAGAGCTAAGGGTGGGGTGGTGGCAGAAAAATTAGGAGAAGCCATGGATCTAGTTTTGTCTTAATTTTTCTTGTTGTTTCTCTCTGTTTATTGGGCCAGGCCCAGATTTGAGCTTGACTCTGCCACTCACTAGCGGTGTACCTAGAGATCACCTGCTATATCTTCCCAGAGCCTCGGTCTCCTCTCCTCTAGTCTAATGGTAATAATATCAATGCATAGAGTTCTGAGGATTTCATGAGATTATGTACCCGCTGAATCTCACCAGTGCTATTATTGCATTATTCTATTAGCCCACCACAAACATAAGGACAGAAAAGGATTAAAAAGGTAGCACTCATTCATTCATTTACAATACTGTTGCGAGCCCACTTTGGGCCAGGCCCTGTGCAAGCACTGGAGATAAAATGTAGAATCAAAACAGCCTGGATCCCCAGGAGTCAACAGCCTACCAAGGAGACATAAATTAAATAATCAACTAGAGGGGATCCCTGGGTGGCACAGCGGTTTGGCGCCTGCCTTTGGCCCAGGGCGCGATCCTGGAGACCCGGGATCGAATCCCACGTCAGGCTCCCGGTGCATGGAGCCTGCTTCTCCCTCTGCCTGTGTCTCTGATCTCTCTCTCTCCCTCTCTCTATCATGAATAAATAAATAAAAATCTTAAAAAAAAATTAAAAATAAATAAATAATCAACTAGATGAGTGGACCGTTTCAACTGCAATGAAGAAACCCGAACCACAAATACTGCTTTCCTTCTTGGGAAGAGTGGCCAGGGAGAAACCCAAGACAGCATGTGGCTTTGCACCCACTGGCTGGGGCTGTGGGGAGGGGGCTTGGTGAAGATGGGGTGTGCAGTTATTTCAGGTCTGACATAAGGACATGGAGGCTCTACCTGGCCACTCTTGGCTTTCAACTCAAGACATAGTTCCATCCCTTTCATGGCAGGTGGACAGTGGAGGGTGACCCAGCACCACTCACCACTCAGACTTGTCCTGTAGGGATTAGAGTCCAGGACATTGGGGCTTCTGTCCTGAGGTTCCTGGGGTGACCCACACTTTAGGCCTGACTCCTCCTCTGGGGAAAGGGGACCTGGGTAGGGGGAGCTTCTGGACATTTCACTTGTGAAATTATCCCTTTGGCATGACCCAAAAGAAGCCCCTGCCCTGCTCTACTGAGGCTGGTACTGTTTACAGGCTCTCAGAAAGGCAGGTGTTGGGAGGCAGCTGCTGCTTGTGGTCTGCTCTCCCCAGATACAGGAGCGCCTGGCCTCTCCCACACTGGCTGCCATTGGCTCACAGGAGGACCAAACAGACTTGTCCTCCGCCCTCACCACCCTGCCAGCAAACAAAGAGCACACAGGAAACACCTGGAGGAGAGGGCAGCTGGCAGGGGGACCTCTGCCCAAAAGAAGAAAAGAGTTTGCAGGAGTTGGGCCAGTGAGGAGCTGGGAGTGGGTGCTCGGGTGTTTAGTTGCACTTCTCTTGGCCCCCACCAGCTGCTGAGAATGAGCTGCTGAGTTGTTCAAATGCACCATCACGGCCACCCCATCTCCCTACTCATCGATAAAGGGATCATTCCCCTCCAGTGCCGGCTTTCCTAGAATGAGGACAAGAACACCCATAAAGCAAAGACTGCTCAGTGGGTTTTGCCTCTGCCCCTCTCTTCCCTCCAGTGGTCTCCTCCCTCTCAGAGTCAGACCCTCTTTGGATCATGTAAGTTGAAAACCATGGCATGAAGATAGAATCCTTAACCAAGGCAGCAGCCTGTGTCACGTGAAAATCTATTCCAAAGAAAAGTCTTTGTTTATTTCTAAACTTATCTAAGATCTGCATCCATCTCTGCCTGCTTATTGCTCATTACTTCAAGTGGTTGTGGTTCCAGGGGGAGCAGACTTGACTGAGGAGAATCTAAGCGAAGCCCTACCATCAGCGTCTGCCCAAGAACACTTTTGCTGGTGTGTAGACTGTGTGCTGGGAACTGTGTGTGTGCATGCAGGGGTGACAACCCACCAGGCCCCTCACCTTCTTTTAGGAAATTCCCAGAATGGGCACTTTCCTTTCTGGGTCTGGAGGGGGCAGATTGGAAGGGGGCCATGAGGAGAAGCCACTTGCCCCACAGCCACCTGTGGGGACACCACAGTTTCCTCAACTCATAGCTTTGCATTCAACGGCCAGCGTGCTCAGACTGTGGAGTGCCAAGCCATGTACAACACACAGGAGTGTAAGGAGAAATAGAGGGCAGTGATTCTTCCTATGGAGGCAAGTATGGTCACAGTTGGAGAGAGGACATGAGCTTGCAAAGCCTCCAGACATCAACCAAAAATGATACATGAAGATGTGCTGACTGTATCGGTAACAAAAATGTAAACAGTAATAAAGATGTGTACACATCATTAAGAGGCCCTGGAATGAGGAATCTATTATGAAAGTGTAACTAGTTTTAAACCATAGGTATCAATGTTGAAAAGCCTTGAGGTGAGAATGTTTTTCAAGAGTACAAGTGGAATTATTCAGGGATGGCATTGTGGAGAGGCAGCAGGGGAAGGAAGAAGCATGGACTCTGGAGTCAGACACATCCAGATTTGAAATCTCTTTCCACCACCGCCCCCTCTAGTTTCTGGTGCTTGGCTTCCTTCATCTGTGAACCCGAGGTGACAGGACCTCACAGTGTGCTTGTGGAGATTACAGGAGAGAGGCTTTGTGTAAGGCACCAGGCAGAGTGCCTGGGAGCAGTGGGTGTTCAGCACCCGGGCAGGTGCTCATGTCCTAGCAGAAAGTATGTCAGCGTACTCTGATGAGTGATTTGGGGCCATCATAACTGGCAGAGTAGAGAGACTTGCAAATGTGGTTGTAGCAGCAAGGAAAGGTGAGCAGAAGAGAATTGAGAAGGTGGGGGGTGGTGTCCTGGTGTGGTCAGGCCATTTCACAAGGTGTCTAGGGTTGGAAATATTTGGACAGCCTTGTATTCCCATCTTACATGTTCAGAATGCAAAGAAAGGCAGCAGAAAGGGAATGGCACAATGAAAATGACGTTTGCGGTGGTCCCGGGCTGCTGGCCAGGTCCCGTAGGGAGGCAGGTAGAAGGCTGTTGGGTTATTTCAGGGGTGATGGGGTGGGCCAAGGGCTCTGTGCTGGCCTACACAGCCCAGAAGAATCAGAGTTCCCTGTTCTGTCTGGGAATGGAAATAAGATGGTGAAAGGTGATTTAGCACAAGGGACTCATTTTACAGATGAGAAAACGGAGGCTCAGGGTGAGAGGGCAGGGGACAGTAGTCAAAGATGTCAGAGAGTAACATTCTAGTACTAGTTACTGCCGGAACTGAAGCTAGGGCCCCTATTTCCCAACTCTTAGGCCGAAAGGTGTTTCTACCACCCGGCAGCTGGCTTCCAAGGTCAACACTGGGAAGGATTTCTGTGGACAAGAGCAGTATTCAGTGTCTGTGGAGTCTGTTCTCCCTCTCCTGCTACCGAGGTCAGAATTGCTTAACCACATGTGGCCCAGCCATCCGTCCAGGTGATTACCTTCTGGGTAAGCCCACTTTAGGGAGTTAATTGCTAACTGAGGTTCTCTCACATTATGATTTGAAGTGTGCCCACCCCTCTCTAAGTAACATTTACATTTCAACAGCAGATGCTTAAAGACCTAAGAGCTCACAAGAGTCAAAGGATTGTTTTCTTAAGAAGATACAACCACAGGTTAGCTATTCTGAGTTCTTCTGACCCTTCACTGGCAGACCCTGAATGCACTTGATGTTTTTCTTCCACCTCTCATCTAAATTCCTTTCATCTGTTAGCCCTAATTCTTGGCAACATTGACATTCATCTGTTCAACAATTATTCGCTAACACCTACTAAGCACCAAGCACTGCTCAGGTAATGTCCCTGGCTTACATTCTAGCTGTAAATTCAGGGTTATAAAGACTAGGACAGAGGAAAACACTGAGTAGCATGGGAAGGGATGCTATCACTGAGAAGATCTGAATCTTGAGAGTTAACCAGAGAGAAGCGGGCAGGTAGGAAGGGTCAGAACATTCCTTGAGCACAGGCCCAGAGGCTACAGGCCCAGGGACCAGTTAATGGGCACCAGTTGAGGGTGGCAAAGCTGCTTCTAGTCTAATCCTTGAAGGGGAAGCAGAAGCCCTATGTGTGCCTGGGTCCTGTCAGAAACCTGGTGGGATGTTCCTTCAAGAGATCACAGCCAAGGTGACTCTGTGCCATCAATGCCTTCAATGCACAAACCTCCTTCCGGTGTGGGAGATGGGGCCCTATTCCATGGGGTCCAAATCTTATCATAAGTCAAACTGTAAGCCTATGCAAATAAGTACTTATAAGCAGTTTACCACTTGAAAAAAAATTAGTTATCATCATTAGAACTTAGGGATATGTAAAATAAAAGTCTATATTTCAGGGATACCTGGGTGGCTCAGTCAGTTCAGCATCTGCCTTTGGCTCAGGTCATGATCCCAGGGTCCTGGGATCAAGCTCGCATCAGGCTCCCTGCTCAGTGGGGAGCCTGCTTCTCCCTCTCCCTCTGCCTACTGTTCCCTCTGCTTGTGCTCCCTCTTGCTCTATCAAATGAATAAATAAAATCTTTTTTTAATGTCTATATTTCAGTTTTCTCTAAAAAAAAATCTCAATATCTAGTGTCACTGGTCTTCCAGGGAGGCAGCAGACGACAGCTAAAGAGCAGGGTCTTTTTCAAAGCCTGAACTCACTCTCTGAGTTCCCCACGCCTGTGTCCAGCTGTCCTCAGTCACTGATGGCCTGGCTCTACCTTTCACTCCTCCAATGCCCACTGAACTGAACTTTAAATGGCCCCTCCTTGCTGGTGCTGGTCAAGAAAATAGCCCTTGCTTCAACCTGCCCAGCTATAACCTCATCTTATCTGATGTGCTCTGGGGCAGCCTGTCAGGTTTGCTGTGCAAGGGTTGAATAAAGGCCTGCCCTTGTTCATGGCAACAGGGCTAGGGTGTGGTAGAGCCACTTCACCTGGGAGCGCAATGACTTGGAGCTGTGGGTGCCCAGGGAAGCAGGCCTCTTTCAAATCGGGGAAAAGGATAGGTAGCACGTCTAGGGTATGCTTGTTTGTGTAAGATTATTATCCAGGGACCTGGTTGCCTCTTAGACTCAGTTCAAATATTTTTCAGACCAGCTCTGCAAATAAGTGGTGCAGAAAGAAAACCAGAATTCTCTGGAACTCACCAGGCTTGCCCTTCTCAGCTTCCCCATTTCTCTCTCTTCCTGGAAGGAACACGTGGGTGTGATTCCACGGATGGGCAGGATGGAGATAAGCAAAGTTGTTATTGGAGAATTCGTTTCCCCACCCACTGTGTGTGTGAATGAGCACATAGCCCAGTTTGGTATTAATCCACAAGCAGATCATGGAGCCAAGAGGTCAGAGTTTCCCTCCAGCCAATGAGATCGAATGTCTGGTGAGGACATGGTACATTTCAGCAAGGATGGCCAAGATCAGACATGAATGCCTTCATTCGTTCTGCAGATTCTTATAGAGTACCTACTATAGGCTACATGATACCTATGTCATGTATAGGAAGGGCTCTTGGACTGTGAACATTTTTTGTTTGTTTTGTTTTTATTTTAAGTAGGCTCCATGCCCAATGTGGGGCCTGAACTCAGGGACTCTGAGATCAAGAGTCACATGCTGTATCAACTGAGCTAGCTACATGCCCTTGGACTGTGAAACCTTTTCAGCAAAGGACTGAAAACCATCTTTCAATAGGGGAGGCCGGGGGGCTGCTCAGTTGTTGTTACCCGCAGCCATTCTGGGAAGCACTAGTAGAAGTGCTACTTAGATCATCATTTCCTCCCAGTCATCAAAATGTCAGAGTATCCTTACTCATCTCAGGACCAATTCAGATTAACTTCAATATAAAACTACAATTCTCATTGGTGGAGTACTTAAATATGCCAAGCCTTCTTCCAAGTGGTTTAGATCTCACTGGATCCTCCTTCCTGTTTTGAGATGGGTTCTAATCTCTTTTTTTTTTTTTTAATATTTTTATCTTTTTTTTTTTTTTTTTTTTTTTTTTTTAATTTATGATAGTCACACAGAGAGAGAGAGAGGCAGGCTCCATGCACCGGGAGCCCGATGTGGGATTTGATCCCAGGTCTCCAGGATCGCGCCCTGGGCCAAAGGCAGGCACCAAACCGCTGCGCCACCCAGGGATCCCCAAGATGGGTTCTAATCTTAAGTCCCCTTTTACAAATGGGGAAATGGAAGCCTGGTTGATGTATCTTGCTCCAGGTGCCATAGCCAGGAGGCAGGTAGTAGAGGTGAAGTCAGATCCCTAGACAGCCTGAGCTGCTAACCCCTGCAGTACTGCCTATTGTGCTTGGAAATGGAAACCTTATCATGAGCTGGAGTGTGATTCAAGCAAGGGGAAGACTATTTATTATTCCACTGCCCAACCCAAATGAGCTTCCATTCATCTACTTGAAAATGATGATAATAATTGTGCTAATTTGCCCTCCATCATTGCCAGGATAATGGAGATGATTTAGAATCAAAAGCTGAAGAAGGAAACAGAGGTCATTTAATCCAACTCCCTAGTTTCTGAGACAGGAAAATTGAGGGGCTTTGTCCCAAATTCACACAGCTAGTTAGGAAGAACCTGGACTACAACCCATATATTCTCCCTCCCAGCCCAGAACTCCTTCCACCGAATTAGGCTTTGCTGGGCCTTGGTGCCAGTACTGGCCTAGAAGCCAGGAGTCCTAACTATCTTTGCTCATGTAAAGCTGCTCTAGGGCCGATGTCAGACTCACAGGGGAGGGTTTCTTCCCCCTGGGCTTGCTTGTTGAAACCTCAAGCCTTCCCCCACCCAAACATCCTTATCAGAAGCTGGGACGGGCCCTTAATCTGCAGCTCCCAGACCTTGTCTACACTGTCTGGACAGTGCCTTATCATCCAGAAACAGCCGACCGAGTTTAGGTCTCCCAGGCTGGCACCGTGTACCAAGTGGGGAAGCTGGGAGCAGAATGGACCAACATCTGGTCCCTGAATGCACAAAAGCCACCAGCAGCAACTCCTCAAACTGCTCCTGTGCACCTCTATGCCCCCAGCTAGCCAAGAGGTGCTCACTGCCGCTGCCGCCGCTAAAATTGATTAAAACTAAAATAATCTGGGGCTTGATCACAGAACACTCCCATGTAAATCTAGGAATTGTCAGTCTACCTGGGCCAAGAGTGATTCCCCAAATCAATCTGCCTTTCTACAGTCTCCCTGGCTTGGAGACAGAGGTGGATGATGCTCTCTTGGCCTCCAGATAACTCTCCCTTTCAGGCTTTTTAGACATGAAAACAACGAAATCTCCTCCTTGAGTGGAGCCTGTTAGAAAACAAGACGGGCTGACAAGGATAGCACACCGGGAGAGGCAAAAATGCAATCCTAACACCATCCTTTCATCCCACAAGGCAGGTCCTTACAAATGAGTGCCTAGGACATTTGTGTTAGAAGGTACAGACGCAAATGGGGCCATTTCTTCAAATAACCTCTTGACACAAGTGGGTCCCTATAACCAATTCTATTCGTGAGACAGATGAGCTGGCCTCCCCCAGCCCCATCTCCTGCCTCCTCTACCCTTCCACTGTACTGTCCACAGCCCTCTCTGGTCCCCCTGCCACCTAAGACAGGTCAAACCACACATTTGTTAATGAGGGTCATGGAGGTGTGAAATGAAGGTTGTGTGTTGATGGGGGGGGGGTAGTTCTGTTCACAAATCAATGTGTTTAAAATGTAATTTAAATACAGCCCACTTCTGACCGAGAAAAAAAAAAAAACTAGCCCAGGTTAATGATGTACTTGTGACCTCAGTGGGAACGGCTGAGCTTGCAAGTAGGACAGGGAGTGCAGAAGCCTGTGTCACCACCTCACAGACAAGAGCACAAGAGTCAGGCATGATAAAAACTATGCTTATTTCCTTGCATATGTCCTATCTGTATAGCCACGGGGAGTAATTGGTAACAAACCTTTGTTGTCAGGAGTAGCTGCTCTTTAGCCAACTGGTAGCCTTGGCCTTTGGTCACAGGTTGGGCTCCAGTGCCCAGATGCTAAGGCCCAACTGCTCTCATCTACTCAGAATGGAGGGTACCAAACGGCAGTCCCAGAGGTGACAAGAGCCTGGCCCAGGAACTTTCAAACAATTCTGCCCCAATCTGGGAACTGGTTCAGTGCCCCTGCTCACCATCTCGGTCTGAGACTCAATCATATGTAATATTTTCACTCCCTCAGGCTGATGGACAGTATAGAGGTGCTGAATGAGCAAGTGAGCGTGGCTGAGGCCCGGCCAGGCTCAGGAGTGCTCAGTCTAGAACAGGCCCCCTCTAGCATCTTCACAGGGAAGTGAGAACAGGCACTCAAAGATGAAGCAAGGAGTTCACACAACTAGATTTTTTATCCTAGCCATGTGCTCCAGGTCTTCAGGGTATTGCCGAAGAGAAATACTGAGACATCAAGAAAGGATCTGGATCTGAGGAAACGGCTTAGTGATGCGGGAATGTGCCCTTCTCTATTACCACTCGGCTTCATCTGCTACATTTTTATTAAAGTAACAAAAACAGCATACATTTGTCCATAAAATTGTACATTCTTCCTTATAAAAACACTATCATACAATTCGTAACCCTTGTCTTTTCTGTCACAATAGCTTACAAACGTACGACTATTTATTTTTACTTAATAGGAGAGACAGGCCTGCTCAACAGTCCAGCTCTGGGTGTTTTGTTTTTAAAGTGAACATCAAAAAAGACAGATGAAGCATGAGACTGTGAGGCTGCTTCTAGAAAGGCGGGGACCTGTTTGCAGACTAGATGCCACACCACAATTTGCAGATTCACAGCTTCGTTTCCATCCACAGGCCAGAAAAGGAGCTCTTGGGTCTGTCGGCCTAAAGTCACCTCTAAAGCAAGAAATGTTGAAGCAGGGTCTGGGAAGGTGGCTCGGAGTCTAGAGTTGACAAGGAGGCAGAGCTGGCAGGAATCAGTAGGGACAGTGTTTGGTAAATAGCACCTTTGTGTTCAGAACTGAGTAGTTCAGGGATCCAGGGGAGGGGATCAGCAGGGGAGTAGGGACCCCCTAGGTAGGGAAGAAAGTTTCCTCACCAGGGGGCCAACAGCCTGGCAGGCTGGACAGGAGGGTAGCCAGGTCAACTAGAGGCTCTAGCTGTGTCCTTCTAAAGTGATTCGGGTTTGCAAAACTCAAGACCTTCTGAGAACCCCTCACTCAACATCACTGAAAAACCCAAGGAAGGGATTCTTTCCCAGTCTAGATTTCCACTGGCTCCAACCCAAAACAGTAAATATTGCACAAATCTACAGACAAACTTGGATTGTACTGAGAGGCAGCAACTTCCCCACAGGTGCTCTGAGCACCAGGGAAAAGGGGAAAGGGAAAAAACAAAAAACTATGCCCAGGACTGTGGCTTTTAGTGTCAGCCCTACAAGAATACCAAGTAGTCCTGAAGAACTTGGCTCATTCTCGCTTCAGTCCAGGAATACCTGCAAGGCTGACCAGCCATCCAGAGTCCTGTGGATGAAGACAGAGGGAGCATTCCCTAAGCCCCTCCAGGGCACCAGGAGGTTCTGAGAGGCAGTTCTCTTCAGGAAGGACCCAGGAGGCCATATTGCACAGTGAGTGAGAGAGAGCTCTTGTTCTGGAAAACTGGGTAGTTCGGTGACCCAACCAGAAAGGGACAAGAGCAGGAGAGTCAGGGAGGAGTGTTGTGCTTTTAAAAAGGCAGTAATAAAGAACCTGGAGTTCCCCAGAGCTTTTGAGCCAACTCTTGAAGGGCTAATGGCAGCAGCATCAGGACTTTCCTGTGGTTCCAAAAAGAAGGATTTTGACCAAAAACAAATATCCCCAGTGGATACTCCTTGGGTCCCCAAATTCCATTGCAAATCATCCCCAAATTATTCAGCACACGTACTCACACACAAAGCAGCACACAGCAAAGCGAAGGTTTTGTGCAGAGTACCCTTCCATCCCAACCCCAACAACCTCTAACTCCTGCCTTACTCCCCTGACCCCCATAAAACAAAAAGCTTTTGTTTCCTGCCTGGGAAGCAACATCTACAGGCCCCTGAGCATAGAATCAGAAACAAGTCATGATTTCAAGAAAAGCTGCTTAGGACAGAAGCGATCAGGAGAGGCCTTTTCACTCTCTGCCTTGGATCTCACTGGAAAAATAAAAGAGAAGATTAGGCCACAAAGCATAACTGAAGTCCAGGCTCAAATGCCCCTGAGGAGCGGGGCCAGGGATGCAGATGTCCTGCTCAGGACAGCAAGAGGTCTGGATTCGGCGTTTCTCCCTACCGCAGGGCAGCTCTTGACCCGTTCTCATTCACAGTTGCTAACCTTGCTTGCTCCCTCTCATATCTTCCTGGGGAGGCCAGCCAAGCTTCTCCCGCCTCGCCCTGGTTAGGCCCACCCCCTCACTAACCACCCCCTTGTAGGCAGGCACTGGCTCCCAGACTCCAGCCCCAACAGTTCTCTCCAAAGGCACCTGGGGAGACCACTTCCAAGCAGCTCCCTTTAAGGATTTTTTCTTTAAAAAAAAAATCTTTTGGGTTTTTCTTCTCTTTTCTTAAAAAAAAAAAAAATATATATATATATATATATATATATATATATATATATATATCTTCATTTAAAATACAGTTCCCCAGGTTGAGGTATTCAGTGGCCTGTTGTCACGGCAGAATGAGTACAGTAGAGTGCCTGGTCAGGGGTGGCAGGGGATCTAACTGGAGACTGCCATCACATAGTTTTTCGAGGGGCTGCTCCGGCCCAGCATCATTTGGTTCTTGCAGGTGAGGAGCCCATAGGAGGCAGCCACAGGGGCCTCCTCGTACAGGACGCAGATGGAGCCATCCTCCCCGATGCGGTAGGACACCTCGTAGGGGTCCACCCACAGGGTCAGCTCACTGGGCAGCAGCCGGTGCAGCTGGGGCTGGCTGAGTCCGATCTGGCTGGCCACCTTGCTGATAATGGGGTCCATCTTATGGTTGATGCGAATGCAGCGGTAGCCTGAGCCCTTGGATGGCTTCTCAGGAAACCAATGGTGTTTGTAGTGCTCTGTGGGGATGGAACAAGAGGGAGATGGCTTGGTTAGAGTAGCTGGGCTGTGGAGGCTACCCCCAGGGTGGGATGGGAATGAAGGGATAGAGTAGAGGAAGGAACCCAGAGATTTTAAGAAAGCAACGTGGTTTTTCATGAGTTCCAGGATCCTCCTGGAACCCTCCTGCCACCAAAGCAGAGGAAATTATATGGGATTCCTTCCTCACTCCTTCTAGGCAAGGATGTGAGTGTATATGGGGAGGCAGTCCCCATAGTTCTGGGGCAATCCCAAGCAGACAGTGTATTGCTGTTAGCACGCACACACACACACACCCTCCAGTTAAGAAGGAGGGGTGGGACCCGAGGACATGTCCAGGCAGTGCTCCTGGAGACAGACGAGCTGAAGTTGCAAGGCCAGGAAGGCTGCCATCGTTGCTGTGGATCCACAGCAAGTCATTGTGTCTCCCACCCTGGGCCTCAGAGGCTCCCTCTTGCCTCCCTCAAAAGCCAGAGACCCTCTGCAGTGGCTAGGGAGCCAAAGCTGGGTTGTTTTTGATGAAACGTATGTTGCTCCTCAGAAGGCAGGATCTGTGTGGGCAAGTTCGGAGATGGCTATCGCTGCCCGAGACCAGCGCCTAACCCGCTAGAAACAGCTGAGAGATAGGTCTCCCCTGGTTGCTTATCTCTCGCCGGCCTCCCGTTTCACACTGCCCCAGCACACAGGCCAGCAGAGCGCAGTTACTACCTGCAAGGCTTTCTCAGGACCCTAACGAGTGGCAGATGGCTAAGGGGAGCCAAAGTATACAGAGGGCGCCGGGATCCCAACTTCCAGCAAGTAACAACCGGCCCGGGCACAGCGCAGCCCGCGCAGCCCGGAGGTCCACGGCGGATCCACGGCCGAGGACAGGTCGTTGAGAAGCTCGGTGGCACCTCCTTGCCCCATAACGACCCATGGCTGGCCGGACTGGCCCGTCCGCGCGGCCCCGGAGAATCTCGGTAAGGGGGGAGCTCGCACTCGGGCCCGCAGGCGCCTCTTCTCCCGGGCAAAAGCCGGTGCCTGCGCCCGCGACAGTGTGGAGGAGCGCGCCGGGCCCGGGCCGTCCCGGGGGGGCGAGCTCAGGGCCGGGCGGGGCGATGCGGCCCAGGGGAGTGGAGGGGGGTGCCGGCCGCCCTCGGGGCTGGGGGAAACCGAGGCCCGGACTGCTCGCGACGGGAGCCCTGCCCGAGGAGGAAGGCAAGACGGCCCAGGCTGGAAGGGGGCCGGGGTGGGGGTCGGGGGGAGCCCAGCGGCGGGGCTGGACGGACGCGGGACGCTCGGCGAGCGCTCACCGGTTAGCGCCTCCTGGAGAGCTCTGCTGAAAACCCTTAGTCTCTGCTCGCTCACGCAGCCCCGGGTCCTCAGGAGGCTGGAGAGGAAGCCCACGGCGGCGGCGATCTCCGGGAGCATGTCTGCTCTCTCCCCGGTCCAGCGGGCCTGGCTCATGTCGTGCGCAGCTCGGGGGGCGGCGGCGGCGGCGGCGGCGGCGGCGGCGGCGGCGGCGGCGGCGGCGGCGGCGGCGGCGGCGGCGGCGAGCAGCAGCGGGAGGCCTCGGTGGGACGTGCCGCCTCGCTCGCGGGACGGCTCGCGGCGCGGCGGCTCGACTCTGCCGGGACTTTACCCGGGACGCGCCTTTCATACTGTTCCGAGAGGCGGGGGCGCCCGCGGCGGCCCCCATTGGCAGCGGCCAGCGGATGGGGCGGGTTCGGGCTGGCGCCCCGCCCCGCCGCGCCCCGCCCCGCCCCGCGCTCCCGGGCCCGGCCCGGCCGCCAGCCCCCGCCCCGCCCCGCCCCCGCCGCCTCCTCGGCGCTGAGGTCATCGCCCGCTGACGTCACTGCTGGGAACCCGAGCCGCGCTCGCTGGCCGTGGGTGGCGCGGGGAGAAGAGGGGGAGCCAGGGAGGGGCCCAGGCCTCCCGGGGGCGAGGGCTGCGTCCAGGTCGCCCCAACCTGGGATGCCTGCGGCTCTCCTCCGCCAGTCCTTCCACGCTGAGGTCCCCGCCACCTCTTCCAAGAGGCTTTGCTGATACCACCTCTCCCACGAGGTCCCTTTTCTGGCTCCCACGTTTTCCAATGTCACAACCACTCACCCGGACGCTTTGTCACCATTTCACCGCTTTGCTGTGTTTGTGAAATAGGCTTCCCTGGGCTCTTCGGGAATGGGAACTAAACCTTTTATTTGCTTCGAGGAGAGTCCCACCTCCTCCGATAAAGCTCCGTGCTTCCTCTACACCGGTGCCTTTCTCTTGCCTAGTAGCGTCCATGTCTTACCTCTCTTAGGGTGAGGGAGATGTTGTAAGACTTTTCTGTCTGCCCAAGGTATTTTCCTTGCTCTCGCTTTCTTTTAAATGCCAACATTTTAAAATAAGTGTTCAGCTCTCAACTGTACACAATTTCCCATCCACTTCTTTCTCCTTCCCGCTTCCCCCAGCCCTCTCTCTCCTGTTCATCCTTCTTATGGACTGAAGCTTTTGTAAACACGGTCTCCTGGGTAAAGAATCCAGCCTCAGTCTCCAGGGTCCACATGCACCACTGTGCCCAGCGCCTGTGATGGTGCCCCGGCGCTGGGCACCATCTCAGGCGCTGGCCAGATGTCCCCTCCATCAAGCTAACTTCTAACCAACATCCTGGGGTCTGGCATAGTAGGTGCTCCATATTTATTTGCTAGGTGAATCAAACCCAATGGCGCCTGTAAATTCTTACTTTTCTTGAACTCTGGGTCCTGGTGACCACCTCTAGAGGCAATCCCTCCTCCTTTTCCTGGGCACCTGACGCCAGACTTCTCAGCCTCCCTTCCCCAGCTCTGTCTGCCCTGGATCCCCTCCTGCCCCTGTTCCCTCTCTGTGTTCCCACACTCCTTTCCCTTTTCTCTCCAATTGCCTTCCTCAGAGAAACCCTGTTTATGATGATATCCACTCTGATGTTTACTTTTTCACCCCTGACTGTCACATCTGCATAGTGTGTGTCCCTTCATCCTCCTGCTACCACCTCCTGCTCTGTCCCGCCCCTTAGGTGTCCAGCCACCAGCTCAGTGTCAGTCTAATTCCACTGTCCTCCCCAGCTACCTTCCTAGTCAAAGATACCATCACTTGCCCAGGCACTCCAACCTGAAAACTCACCCTAACTTTTGACTTTTTTTTTTTAAGATTTTATTGATTGATTGATGAGAGACACACACAGAGAGAGAGAGAGAGAGAGAGAGAGAGGCAGAGAGAGAGAGAGGCAGAGACACAGGCAGAGGGAGAAGCAGGCTCCATGCAGGGAGCCTGATGCAGGACTCGATCCCGGGTCTCCAGGATCAGGCCCTGGGCTGAAGGTGGTGCTAAACTGCTTAGCCACTCAGGCTGCCCCCTAACTTTTGACTTCTTGATCTAGCCACAAGACCTCTTGCTTCTTCCTATCTAGATGATTGCAGTAGACTTGTCAGATCTCATCCCCCAAATTACCCTTTCCATTGTTAGTAGAGCTGTATTCCCAAAAGTCTGTATTCACTTACTCTTTCGCTCAGATCATTCTAAGACACTCTCCACCCTCATTTGTCTACTGCATTAAGTCTGGACTCCTTTGCCTAATATCTTGCCTAATCTTTCATCTTAAAAAAGACCTCATCCACCTTTTTAGGTTTCTGCCACTTTGTGTTCCAGGGTCATTCTCCTCACTATTCTCTAAGCATCAGAACAGCTCTGCAGCCCAAAGCCCTCAACATTTTGCCCATGATCCCCATCCCTGCCCTGTAACATGGTCCCCATTTCATGTATGCCTGAATACACCTGGCTCTGCTGCACCTTGGCTCATGCCATTATGTCCTGGACATCTATCTCACTGCCTCCTTCTTGCCTCTCCCAATCTCCCTCCCACAATCCTGAAGGCACAGCTGGAGCTTGGTTTTGTACCCTGAAAACCTGCACTAACCATTCTCCCACTACAGAATTAATGTTATCCATACCATTTATGTGGCATTTATAATCTATCGTTTGATATTATTAGTGATATTTTTAGAGGTTGACATCTTATCTCAACATCAGTTGGCAGGCTGCTTGAAAATAAGTTACTATGCTCATTTGTCCTACATTTGTCCAGAACAGTTTAGATTTCAAATATTCTGGTCCACTGCTTCATATAGCTCATCAAGATGCCCTGAAACACATCCAGGAGATGTGCCTCTTAACCAGCTCTTCTCCAAAGCTGGGTCAGGCTAGATGAGACTCTTCCCTCTGGTTGCTGAGAGGAAAATGATTTGTTACAGAAAACAGGGTTGGAGTGGAAACAGGATGACCCTACAATATGTCATCCAGGGAGAGTAGGTGTTGCTCAGACCAGAATTGACCTAAGGCAACCACCAAGGAAATCAGGGAAACAGATTAAAATATAGATAGGTGAACAGGGTGGTTTAGCACCTAAATCTGAAAATACTTAACATCTGCCTGGGTGTGTCTTTGACAAAGGTTGGGTGTTCTGGGCTTTGTTTTTGTCTAGAACTGATTTTTTTTTTTTTTTAATCTTTTGGCAGATCATCACCCGCTTTTTTGGCCTTAGTAAATAGAACTCTGTCCTTATGTAGATTTTTTTTAAAAGATTTTATTTATTTATTCATGAGAGACACAGAGAGAGAGAGAGGCAGAGACACAGGCAGAGGGAGAAGGAGGCTCCATGCAGGAAGTCCAATGCAGGACTCGATCCTGGGACTCCAGGATCACACCCCTAGCCAAAGGGATGCGCTTAACCCCTGAGCCACCCAGGTGTCCCCCCTTATGTAGATTTTTGTATCACTCATCAAGTCACAAATCTAGTTCTCAATAGACCCAGGACCAGATTTTGCCCACATCAAATATGGCGCTCTTTTCATTGGCCCATGGAATCTTTGCACTGTTGTTAAAATGGCACGGCCCATAGTCCCACATGGTCCCTCCTCCACTACCTAGGTGTGTCTTTGCCTCCTTATTGGTGATTGGCTCCTGAACTTTGTATAGGACATCCTTAGGAACCAGAAGGCACTCCCCCTACTTTCTCATCTGTTCTTTCTACTCACAAGCCTAGGGAGAGGAGGTTTAATTTTTCCCACACTTAAAGTTCCCAAGTCACTATGCATTGTAATTATACCCAATTCAGGATTTGGATTCTCAATCAGTTTCTTCTAAGAGCAGATACAGTATAGTTGTCCAAAGTATTTTTGAAATCTCCTGAAACTGCCCTTCAGTTGCTAGGACCAGGATCCTTAGAAGCCAATGAAGTCCTTAATTTCTAAGGACTCTATGAACCTAAAAGTTCAGGTTACACTTCTTCCCTTTGCATGTTGCTTTCTGCTTCCCATTCCTTGGCATGGTCAAGGTATAACTGGAGCATCAGCATAAAGACAGTGGGTCCCTCCCTCCACCCCGCCTTCTTCCTGCTCCTCTTCCTCCTCATTCATTTCTTCCCCTTCTACCCAATCCCCTTCTACCAAGGGCCTGGAGTTGATTTTTTTTAAAGATTTATTTATTTATTTATTTATTTATTTATGAGAGACACAGAAAGAGAGGCAGAGACACAGGCAGAGGGAGAAGCAGGTTCCCTGCAGGGAGCCCAATGTGGGACTTGATCCCAGGACCCCGGGATCACACCCTGAGTCAAAGGCAGATGCTCAACCGCTGAGCCACCCAGGAATCCTGGGCCTAGAGTTGAATTTTGAACATGAAATGCCCTGACATACTGTGCCAACCTCTGACTCTACCCATTGTCAAGTGGGCAGGTAGTGGTGAGGGTGGGGGTGGACATCAGTTCATGCCTCATCTGGATCAGAAACTTCTGAGCCATGTGAGCCTGACCTGCTGACTTCCTGGTCCTGCATGCCCATCTTACCCACTTGGATGGACCACCTATGTGGACCACTGTAGAGTGAAACATGGCATCCCACTCAGGACAGGGTCGCTCTCCTCAGGCCTCAGCTCTGGCCTTGTCTGTGGGGTCATCACACAGGCTTGCTCTCCACTCCTTAGGAGCAGCCAGATCCTTGTGTACGACTCATCTTTCCCAGTGTCCTGTTAGGCCTCTAAGGCCTTGGCGTAATTGCCAAGATTACCTCTCAGTTTCCTGATCACATGTGGAATCCTGAGGCTGAGCAAAGCTAATCTGTTGGCAGAGCTGAGCTGAGGTATTCTACAAGGATGACATCAGCTCACTCCCACTCTGTGCAGTGTGTAGTACTCACGGGTCTCTGTATGCGTGCACAAGCGTGTGTGTGTGTGTGTGTGTGTGTGTGTATGTGTGTGTGTGCATCAGCATGGGCAGGGAGGACAGCATATATAAATATATCTGAGTGAGTATACACTTCAATGTGTTGTGCGCTCTGATGTTCAAGAGTAGGAGGGAACATGGATATATGTTTGTAGATGTTAAAATGCGCTTAAAATAGTAGACACAGAGGAATGTCATTTCATGCGAAGTGTGGATATTTTGGTGGAGTGTGTGTTTTGGCGGAGAGAGTAGATTTGGCGGGGTATGTCTGAGTGTGGCTGGTATAGATGCTAATTTGATCTTTCCTCTTTTCAGACCTCCCTGGTGACAGCCTCATTCAGTTGTCCAGAGCTGATAAGAAACACTACCCCAGGAGGGCCAGATGCCTCTTCCTCACTTCCTACTCAAGCTGGAAATACTGCCAAATGTCTTCATCACTCTTTGTGAGCCTTGCTGGGTAATGTCCAGGACATCTTCAGGGCTCTGTGTCATCTCACAAAGTCATCCTTTTCAAGGGCAGCTCTAGGCCAGCCAGTCTGAGAGTTATTCTTTTTTTTTTTTTAATTTAAATTCAATTTGCCAGCATATAGTATAACACCCCTTGCTTATCCCATCAAGTGCTCTCTTCAGTGCCCATCACCCAGTTACCCCAACCCCCCATCCCCCTGCCCTTCTGCAACCCTTTGTTCATTTCCTAGAGTTAGGAATCTCTCATGGTTTGTCTTCCTCTCTAATTTTTCCCCACTCAGTTTTCCTCCTTTCCCTTTTGGTCCCTTTTACTATTTCTTATATTCCCCGTATGAGTGAAGCCATACAATGATGGATTTTCTCTGATTGACTTATTTCATTCAACATAATACCCTCCAGTTCCATCCATGTTGAAACAAATGGTAGATATTTGTTCTTTCTGATGGGTAATATTCCATGGTATGTATGTGTGTGTGTGTGTATATATATATATATGTATATATATATACGCACACACACACATATATTATATATCACATCTTCTTTATCCTTTCATCTGTTGAAGGACATCTCAGTTCCTCCTACAGTTTGGCTACTGTGGACATTGGTGCTATAAACATTGGGGTGCAGGTGTCCTGGCATTTCACTGCATCTGTCTCTTTGGGGTAAATACCCAGTAGTGCAATTGCTGGGTCATAGGCTAGCTCTATTTTTAACTGCTTGAGGAACCTCTGGAGTTATTCTTTACAACCAGAAACAGGAATCAAAGATAGAAGAAAATGACATTGTTCTCCAAGCTTGTTAATGAAGACTGTATGAAAGTGAGGATGTGAGCTCTTTTAAAAATTTCTGTCTTTAAACCCCTTCACCTGCCTCAAAGTGAACCAAGAATAGGGAACAGAAATTACTAATGCAAAGATGATTAGAGTTGAGGGCTAGCTGGAAAACTACCCATCTGGGCCAAAGACAGACTTGGTAAAATATAAATAGGTGAAGAGTTTCCTAATCTCTGGGTCACAACAAGTTCCAAGTGCCCCCAGGACCCTTTCTGAGAACCTGTGGAGGAGTGGAGATGGGTCTGAAAACTACAAAGTAACCCTTCCTCCACTCGATCTGAAGATAGAAGCAAAAGAAGATTTAATGGTACCCAAAATACCTATATTAGACAACAGAATCACTTCCTGATAGGAAGGTAAGCATCATCTGGGATGTGCTCAACAAGATGCCTCCTCCGGCCAGGACTCAGACCCTCTGGGGTACAGGGCATCTTTCCAGGGAGGGAGGAACAGGGGGTGGTAGGGTGAAGGCTGCAGGCTCCTCCCCAAATTGGCATTTAAGCTGGAACCTCAGTGGCCACCACATGACTCCCAAGTGATGAACAGAGACAGCTGTGGCAAATGCCAGTTTCCATTGGCTGCCACTACCTGGGAGCCCACCAGACACCCAGTGACTAAAAAACTCAGGACCTCTCTAAGCCCCGGGCACACCCACAGGTGAGCTTGGGAGCCTCATGTTCCCAACATCACAGTCTCTGAGTTTTCCCAATTTACTCAACTCTTTGCCCCAAATGCTACCTTTGTAGCTCAGAAGCCACAAATTGGAAGCCCAAGAGTCAGAGCTGACCCCACATATATACTGTCTGGCCTGTAGAGTATTTAAATATTTTAAAAATTAATTGTCAACATTTAACTGTTAGGAAGTGTCCTGTTTTTTTAAAAACCCTGGAATCATGCTTTCTCTTCAAAGACCTGAATGCAAACACTGGTCCCACATTCCTGCTCAGCGTTGACAAGTACCTAAGACAGGGAGCGTGTCCTCCCAGTTCGCCATGGTCGAGCCCTTTGGAGGCTACGTGGTGGTTAATATTTATCAAGGAGATATGCTGGGTTTTAAAAATTATGCTGTCTTTGATATAGAATAAATCCCAAACCATAATCTCTAACCCCAACTTTACAACTGAGCTCCCGCCTGCTGTTTTTTCTGATTGAGAACTGGGTATCTCTGAAATATTTTTCCAGTATTTTAATCTCAACATGTAACAAATCAAGATCCTTCTCTCCCATCTTCCCCACTTCCAATTTCTTTCTCTTTCTCTCTCTCTCTCTCTCTCTCTCAATGGCATTACAATTCTTTTCCTAGTCATCAGGTTCACTGTCTGACAGACATTTTTATTTTTTTAAATATTTTATTATTTGAGAGAGAGAGCACAAGCAAGGGGCAAAGGGAGAGGGAGAAGCTGAGCAGGGAGCCGAACATGGGGTTCCATCCCAGGATCCTGGGATCATGACCTGAGCCAAAGGCAGATGCTGACCCCACTGAGCCACCCAGGAGCCCCTGGCAGACATCTTTAACCCTACCCCTGATAATCAGTTGCCAAGGCTTAGGAAGTCTCTGTCAGCAACATCTTTCCTGTTTTTGCCTGGCCATGGGCATTGCCCTGCCTCTCCCAGTCCTTCTGTCCCCTCTAGACCATTGCCATAGCCTGATACTAGTATTCTATCTTCCAGTCTCTCCTCACTTCAGTCCATGCTGAAGACTGCTTGCCAGACTTAATTTTCCTTGAATAATATTGTGTCACTTTTAGGCTTTAAAAACCTCCAGTGGCTTCCCATTGCCTCCAGAATTCATTAAAAATCTCTTATCTGGTATTAGAATTCCTAGACCATAAGACCTCCTAGGACAGTAATTCAGATCACCTGGGGAATTTGGTAAAAATTCAGATGTAGCTGCCTATCCCTGAGATTCTGGTTCAGTAGTTGGATGTGGGGCCTGGGCATCTGAATTGGTAATGAGAACCCAGGCCCTTCTGTTGCAGTGGCCTGTGGACCCCACTCACACACCCTGTATTAGAGCACCAAGCCCACAGTTATCTGATGTATCTGCAGCTGCTCCATCCCCATGGAGCTCCTGCAATGACCCCCCCAGCTAGCTTCTCCTGCCCCAGCATCTGACCTACAACTTCTGGCTGAGCTGGATGGGTGGATGAAACCCACCCCTGCCAAAGATGAAAGCTAGGTCTTCACCGCCAGCCAGATTTTTGAAGGCCCCTCTCTGCCATGTCAGAGAGACCTTCAGTAACCAGAGGCCTAGCTTAGAAGAGCAAACAGTAGTCCTACTGGACAAGTCCCTTCTTTGATCTCAGAACATGAAACTCATTTAGATATACCTGGATTCTTTTTGTTTTTTGTTTTTTTGCTTTTAAATAAGCTCTACGCTCAATATGGGGCTTGTACTCATGGCCCAGAGATCAAAAGTGGCATGCTCTACAGACTAAACCAGCGAGGTGCCCCCAGACATACTTGCTTTTGTTGACCAACCTGGACTCTCATCCTGCATCTGCCACCTATGATCTTATGACAAGGCAAATAGTTATCTCTCTTATCCTCAACTTTCTCTTCTTTAAAATGGGAACAATCGATCTTCACTGAGTTATTGGGTACATGAGAGGTAATCTATGGAAAGTGCTTAGCACACCTAAATCACAGGTGCTCAATAAGCCATAGCTCTTATTATTGCTGTCAGAAGCAAGGTTTTCAGAAATAATCTATGCAAAATGTCTAAATTTCCAGATGAAGAAAAGGAGACCAGGAGATGGGGAAAAGATGCCCAAAGTCACAAAGTGACTTTGTGGACCAGAACCTGAATCTCCCACTCAGTCTGTGCTCTTTCCACTTTCCAGACTCCTGTCTTGTGACACACACTTCATTCATTCACTCATTCATTTATTCACTTACTCAGGGAGTATGTACCAGGTACCCATGGGTGCCAGGCTCCCGAGATTCCAGGGAGTGGTGGGTGCCAGAGGCTGAGACCAGGACATGGTCACTTGGCAACAGGGAGCCAGGAGAGTGAAAGCCCAGGGACAGAGTGAATTCAGCTGCTTACACAGACGCTGAAGCTTCCTTGGGTGGTGGCAGGAGTTTGAGGTGAAGAGAAAAGTTGGGAGGCTTGCTGGGGCAAGATCTTGGGTCAATGAGGATTGAGCAGGAGGGCAAAGATGACTTTCCAGGGGGACAGAACAATGGGGAACAATGGCCAGGAAGAGGTAATGCAGAATGAGGAGGACTCTGCCCCTCTGCATGAGTCTGAGGTGTTCCGGGTGTGACTCAGAGACAAGCTCCCCCAAGGGGGCCTTTGGGTATAGCTGGCTTAAGTTCAAGAGGTAAAGAAAATGTTCAGAGGAGTTGAGGATATGGGGTAATTTGTTACACCAAAGAGGACTGGTAAAGAGGTCTGGAGCCTGGAGAGCTGGGCTCAGCCAGGAGACCTGAGATCCAGAGTGCTGGACGGGGCAGGACACTGCCACTTCTGCTCTCTGGGGGTGGGGGGGTGAGGAGTGGGCACAGGGGTGGCAGCTGGGAGACCACAGGGTGATCTCTGTGGCTTGGAGGGGTGAGGCCTCCAGGTTCTTGGACTTGGGCTCTTAGGCACTGCTTTGTGTTCCCCAAATTCACCCCTTCATCCCCCCTACATCATTGTGCATCATGTTGCCTCTTGCAGACTCCCTCTCCTCCCTCTGCGAGAGAGCTGGAAAGTCTTATTAATTCATCAAACTTGTAACTGAGGCTGACAGTATGCCAGGCCCAATGGAGGGGGGAATCTGCTTCTCAAGACAGCTTTTTCCCTGAGGGTTGCTCCTCAGCTGCTATGTCCTACTGACCCACAAGCATCCACAGGCAAAGGAACGCTCTGGTGTCCTTCCTTCCTTCACCAGCCTGGCCTGTGGTAGGGTCATGGCAAGAGAAGGCAGGATGGCTGAGGGTGTACGAGAGAAAGAGAGTGAAGGACAGAAGAGGTAGGGGGGCTGGGGCTGGGTGGGATGTGGACAGATGGCCAGACCGGTATTTGGCTGGAAAGGTCCCCAGTGATGTGTGTTTGCTTCTGTGACTCCCTAGGTGTATCATCGGAGCAAAAGGATGGAAACTATCTGTTAAAAGTCTATGATCCTGGAGGCCCCCCAAGAATGTGACCTCCCACACCTTTACCCTCTGGGCCTTCTCCAGTGGTGCTAGAAGGTGTGAAAGTGTCGGAAACTCTACAGGGAAACACATGGACTTGGGGGCAGCAGCAGATCTGAGGCTGGATTTATTGCCTCTTTCTCAAACGTAGAGGACAGACACGTTGTAAACCCTCCTCATCCTCACTCCCGGGGGGCCCAGGATAAACCCCCTTCATCTCCAGACAGAGAACAAGAGGCCCTGAGACCGTCGGAGCTTCCCCAGATGTTGTTTTGGCAGAACCATAATGCAGCTGGGCCTCCTGGGGCTGAGTGTCTGGGGCAGGCAGGAAGCTGGCATCATAGCTGTGACAAAGACCCCCCTGCCCCCGACCGCCACCGCCTTGGGGTGGGGCCTGAAGTGTGGAAAGAGAAAGAGTCAAGAAAGAGGGACAGAAGGAAGAATGTGGAGAAGAGGCCCCGAAGCTTCCCACCTCTGGCCTCCTGGCTCTACTGCACAGTGGCTTGGTGCCAGGGGAGGCTGACCCCTGGATCCCTATGGTTCATGGGAAGGGTCCTGGTGGCCAGACCAGGAGTCACCTCCCTGAGCCTCAGTTTGCTTATCTGTGACAAGAGGGAGAGGTCAGGAGATCCACCCTGTCCCTTCCTCAATCTGTGATCTGTGCTCCATACTGCTGACTCCCTGGGGGCCCCCGAGAATACGTGATCACCAGAGCTCCTGATTCGGTGACAGGTATCCAGGAGGCCTCCTTCCTGAGCTGATGCCCTATATCCAGTTAGGGACCTGCCCTGTCAATCGTCCTGTGGAAAGAGCTCCCACTCAGCATCACTAAAGCTCTTTGCCATCATATCCCACCTGGACAATCACAACAGTTTCCTATGTGGTCTGTCTACCTGGAGGGGACCCCCTTCACGCCCTTGACGCAGTCTATACTCTGCTTTAAGAATCCCTTCTCAGCAAGGATTTATCTTATCTCCTTTCTACTTAAAATCCTTTGAAGGCTCCTTAGAGGAAATTCAAATTCAAAGCCTTTATAATCTGGCTCTGTGAGCCTCTAAACTCAGTTAACCTCATCTGCAGTGCTTCTTCTTATTTTTTTAAAAAGATTTTGTTTATTTATTTGAGAGAGAATGAGCGAGAGAGAGAGCAAGAGAGCATGAGTGGGGGGAGCAACAGAGGGAGAAGGAGAAGCAGACTCCCTGCTGAGTGGGGAGCCCAACCAGGGACTCGATCCCAGGACTCTGAGATCATCTAAGGTAGACACGTAACCAATTGAGCCACCCAGGTGCCCTCGCAGTGCTTCTTAGACACACACTTGTACTTTGATGCCACCGTGCCTTTGCTCATATTATGTGCTCAGCCTAGAATTCTCTGTTCACATCTTTACCCAACAAAACACTATTCATTCCTTCAAGGCCTGGCTTCTCAAATGTCACCTCCTATGTGAAGCCTTCCTGGATTCACCACAATCTCCAACTCCCCGTTGCAATTAGCCACTTCCTCCTTTGTTTATAACTCCATAGCTCACATGCTGGTGTTACAGTTCATTATGTAGCCCCAGTGAGACTAGGGTCCTTTGAAGGTAGGGTCTGGCTTACTTCAGTGCCTGGCACATGCCTTGGCCCTCTGCACATAGTAGGGACTCGGTGACTCTGGTTAAATTCATAGCTCCATGCAAGTGATACAGTAAGGGAGAGAACATTATTGTTCCCATATTAGAGAAGAAATAGTAAGCACAGGTAGGAGGATGGATGTGACAGAAAAGGCACTAAAAGGGGCAGGATTGGGTGGGGAGCCTGGGAAGGGGTGAGAAGGGATTCTACACCTTACCATCTCTACCCCCAGCATGAAGAATAAGGTCAGGAGGGAGGAATCTCTCTGCAGATTAAGAATGGGTGGTCTCAGCTGCTTAGTATATCAGCCCTGTTCTGATGATGACTGACCCTCATGGTTCATAATCAAACTTCTGACCTAGCTTGTAATTTATTTATTCAAGTGTGGTCGTTGGAGCACATGCCCTAGAGCCACACTGCCCAGATTCTAGCTTAAGCCAGTTATTAAATCTCTCTCTGCTTAGTTTCTTTTCTTTCTTTTTTTTTTTTTCCAGTTTCTTTATCGATAAAATGATGCTAACAGTAGTTCTTACCTCATAGAGCTATTGCCTTAAATGAGTTAGATTTGTGCCTGGCACTGCTGGGGATTTACCCCAAAGATGCAGATGCAATGAAATGCCAGGACACCTGCACCCCAATGTTTCTAGCAGCAATGTCCACAATAGCCAAACTGTGGAAGGAGCCTCGGTGTCCATTGAAAGATGAATGGATAAAGAAGATGTGGTTTAGGTATACAATGGAATATTACTCAGCCATTAGAAACGACAAATACCCACCATTTGCTTCAAAGTGGATGGAACTGGACGGTATTATGCTGAGTGAAATAAGTCAATCGGAGAAGGACAAACATTATATGATCTCATTCATTTGGGGAATATAAATAATAGTGAAAGGGAATAGAAGGGAAGGGAGAAGAAATGGGTAGGAAATATCAGAAAGGGAGACAGAACATGAAGACTCCTAACTCTGAGAAACAAACTAGGGGTGGTGGAAGGGGAGGAGGGCGGGGGGTGGGGGTGAATGGGTGATGGGCACTGAGGGGGGCACTTGACGGGATGAGCACTGGGTGTTTTTCTGTATGTTGGCAAATTGAACATCAATAAAAAATAAATTTATCATTAAAAAAAAAAGATTTGTGCCTGGCACATGAGTGTGGTCAGTCCATGTTCATTATTATTACTTATAATTTATATTTTGCTTCCTTCCAAGAAGAACATGAAACACCTTAAAATATTGAACCACGCATATAGAAAAGGATAATTATATGTATATATTCATATTATATTAAAGACCAGAAACCAATTAGTAGTATGAGGGAAAAAGATAAAGCTAGGTATTTGCTAAGGTGTCTGAATTAGCTCCTTTACTGGCCCATTAATTATCTGTGAGATTCCAGGAAGCCAAGGCAAAAAAGCAATACATGCATTATATAGTTTTCATTGTGAAATGTAAGAAAGCATTCAAGTCAGCCTCTTACAGTAACCACCCCCCAACACACATACATAGACACACTGAATTCGAGGAGGAATTTATGGTGTGAATCCCTCTGTTAGAATATTAGAGCCCAGGGATCTAAACTTATTCTCAGTTGGCATTTAGTATCATTCTCAACTGAGCTTTAATGAGAGCCCATGATGACAGTGGGAGTAATCAGAGTCAGGATAAATGGCCAGGAAAATAGCAATCAGCATCCTTTCCATGTTTCCTTCTATGTCAGTTCATGGTTTCCTTCCTTCCCTCCCTCCCTCCCTCCCTCCTTCTTGGCTCAGGAAACTCCCTTGAGGTCAGAGGTTGGGTCTTCTGAGTCACACAAATGGCCAAGTGGCTGCAGGTGCTTTCTGCTACCTCCCCCACCCCCAGCACTGGAGTTATGTGGAAATGAGATGGGTCCCCTGGCAGCAGCTCCTGAAGTGAGTGGAGCTGGAGGAATGCTATGAGATAGGGCTAGGATCATTTGAAGAAGGGGGAGCCCCCAAATTTGAGGAGGGTGATAATCTTAGTGGGAATGCAAAAGCTCCTAGCAAGGTAACAACTCCCTGCCTACCCCCACCCCCCAAGTTCTAAACTCAAAGAAAAATCTATGGTAAGCAAGCATCCTTATGTAAAAAATACATATAAGTCTGGAAACGCCACCCACCCCTGTCCAGCCTAGACTGGCTTAGGAGGAGAGACTCTACTTAAGAACTGAAACACACAAAGGCTTCGAACCCATCTCTGCTGAGTTCAGATAAAGGCTCAGAGGTGTAGTAAGGGGTCAGGAATGGCTGGATTACCCTGCAAAAGAAAACAGGAGGAGTCTGCAAGGAAAGGGCTAAAATCCACAGCTCATAACAGCGAGAACACTTGTGGATCAGCAAGATGATTCCTAACCTGATCTACTGCAGCAAAACAGGAGCTCAAAGCCAGAGGCAATGATGAGAAGGAAAGTCTTTCCTACTCTCCAGCCCCACACCCAGAGGAATCTGGAATGTTCTGAGAAAGAGCATTGGATCTCCCATAGATCTTGGAATGCATCTTTGAACAACTCTTAGCCAGTACCTAAAGAGCAGGTGACCTCCACGGACACAGTTCACCCATTGGGAGCATGGCCATGGGTGTTGTCCCCAAGTGCCTTGACTTTAATGAGAACAACCACCTCCAAAAGAGGGTTCCTCCCTGTCCACTGTGCAATCTACTTCTCAGCAACCCAGCCTGGTCCTCCTTTGCAGGGAGGGGGTTCCATGGGGATTGAGGAAGTCAGGGGGTGAGGAGGAAGAGGGGGAGGGTAAGTAAGATTCCTTCACCCTGCCTGGCTCTCACCAGGGCTCACTGCCATTTATATATGAGTCATAGGTCAACCACTTGACTCCAGGATCTGAACACCTTTTGTCCTTTCTGTCTTAGAGCGAGCAATCAAAAGAAGGAGGCTTGGTATCCACTTAGGACTGGAGACTGGGGGCTCTTCTGTCTGGTTTGGGAAGAAATGGTTCCTGCCCTCAGGAAACTCCAAGTTCCCAAGGAGGAGGGAGTGTGCACATGGAGGACACTGCTGCCCAAGCAGCCAGTGGACAGGGAAATGTGTGCAGAGGAACATTGTGCAAATACAGTCCAGAATTAACTGAAGGGGCTAGAGTGGAGGTGCCAGCAGTCAGCTGGTGGCCAGCAAGAAATAGCTGGGAATTCTGAGCCCGAACTGGATTTGGAGGTCAGTCAGGCCAGTCCTGTACACTGTCTAGTACTATAGGAGGCGTTCCCATGATGATGACTGCTGGCCTGCTGCCTTTGGGCAATTCCGGTTTCCCTCCCACTTTAACTGGAAGGGTCATCTCCAGCATGCTCACCACTTGCTTACTAACTAACCAGAGGCTGGGAACAGCCTCTCACAGCCTTGGGAGCCAGGAGGCAAATACCAGATGACTCTGTTTACAAAGCTTCGCCTTCTCAGCAGGGTGAGGGCGTTCCCAGAGCAGCTGGGTGAGACTCCAGAGAGGCAGCTTCTGGAGGCTGAGTCAGCATGTGGGCCTTTGCTGCCCCCTTACTCAGGAAGAGCACCTGAACAGGTTCTTGCGGGGCACAAAGTGACCACCCATAATTTTGCACCATGTTTCGCCGTTTACAAAGGTGTGTAGCACCAACAGGTAGAGGGCTCATCTGACCCGTAAGGCTAGTATCAGCTGTACTTTATGAGTAAGGAAACTGAGGCTCGAAGGCATTAGGATGTTAAAGGTCAGCCGGCCGAGGCAAAGAGGTCCTTCCCACTACTGCACCTGGCCTCCACATCACAGCCTCGGACTTCAGGGACTCAGGGGAATTAAGGGACTAAATACGTGCATTAAAGGCCAATTCCTCCTCTGCATTTCAATCCAGCTCTGCACGCTGCACCTAGAGAAGCCCTAGGAGGGAGGAGGCCGCAGGAAGGGAAGGCCGCCCCCGCCCGGGCGCTCAGGCTGTCTCCCTCTAAGAAGATGGAAAAGGCCGGTCCTCTCCCAAAGCGGCTCACCTAAACCCCCTTCCGGGGACTGCTAGGGGCGGGGGACGCGCACAGCTGTCGCCCGGCCCCTCCGGAGTCTGCGCCCATATAAGGGCAGCGCTTCCCGGCGGCGGGGCGGGTGACGCGTGGGGGCTCACGTCAGCGGGCGGCGGGAGGGGCGGCGGGAGGCGGGAAGGGAGGCGGGAAGGGAGGCGGGGGGGCGGGGGGCGGGAGGCGGGAAGGGCGGCGGGGGGCGGGAGGCGGGAGGCGGGAAGGGCGGCGGGCGGCGGGAGGGGCGGCGGGGGGCGGGAGGCGGGTAGGGCGGCGGACGCGGCCCCGGGCGGGGGGGGGGGGCCTGTGCGTGCGGGGTCGCGCGTTTGTACTCGGGAGCCCGGCCGGGGGCTTTGCCCGCGGTGTTTGGAGACGATCGCGTCTCCATCCTTTCCCTCGGTGCGGCCCCGGCGCTCCCGGAGACGCCCTCCGCCCCAGAAAGCCTCAGAGGGGCGCTGCTGTAAGGACAGGGCTGCCTTTTTACCCAGCCGCCTCCCAGCCACCCCTGTCCCAACCAAATCGAATACAAACAGGAGAAGCCTTAAAAAGGAAGTTTTCGAGATGGTTAGTGCCAGGCGGAGGCCTGCAAACAGACGGGGAATTAAAGGAGAGACACTCAGGCTCACGTTTCCACCTTGGAACCTTTAAGGAACCTTGGCAGGGCGCGGTGTGCGGGCGGTGCTCAGGCTGAGTCCAGCTGTGCTCAGGTGAAGCCCGTTGGACTGCGGCTCTTAGAGCCCTGCCTGCGTCACCTGAAATTGTGAAGAGGCGTGGGTGGGGGGCAGAGACGAATAAGGATTGTAAGGAGGGGCGGTAACGTGCTGGAGAGAGGGTGTAAGAGAAGTAGGACATAGATGGGAAGAGCCAGACACTGGAGCAGAAGCTCAGCTTGTGGTTGACTAACTTGGCTGGCCCTGCTAGGGTGGGGCTCAGGCATAGGGGAAAGTCCCCAGGGCCTCCCAAACTGTCCCTTCACACCCACAGTGCTCACCCACCCACTCTCCTTCCCCGGTCTAAGACCTACTTCCTTTCTTTATTTCCCCCTGGCAGAGTTGCTGGTAGAGCCTCAGGGACCCCAAGTTCTCCGCACAGGGAGAGAGAACCAGAGTCCGGGGATGGGTGGGAGGACTGTGGCCCTCCATTATGAAGGATCCAGGATTCGACCAGTTTGCCTTGACTGGGGACACCATCCTCGGGGCCTATGCTCAGAATGGTTATTTGAAAATGGTTTTATGGCTGGGGATTTTAGATCCTGCAGAACAGAGGTCTTAACTTCCTTGGGGTCTAGCATCCTGGGGTTGGACCATCACAAAGTGTCCCACATGCTGGTGATGAGGGTGAGCTTTCAAGTCTTAGCTCTGCTACTCTCCCTGAGGTCTTGGGCAAGTTCCTAAAGTCTCTGAACCTCAAGGCCAGGAGTTGTCTGAAAAATAAGAATATGGGTATCTGTCTTATTGGTTCTTTTGAGGATTAAAAGTGATTATGCCTGGGCAGCCCTAGTGGCTCAGCAGGTTTAGCGCCACCTTAAACCCAGGGCCTGATCCTGGAGACCCAAGATTGAGTCCCACATCCAGCTCCCTACACGGAGCCTGCTTCTCCCTCTGCCTATGTTTCTGCCTCACTCTCTTTCTCTCTCTGTGTCTCTCATGAATAAATAAATAAATCTTAAAAAAAATAAAAATGATTATGCCTATAAAGCATTTCATACATATTAATCCTTACATAATATTTATGCATCTGGTACATAGAAAATAATAAATAGTAGCCATTATTACTATTAGTAGCAGCAGCGGTAACTGAAGAAGGCCTCTCTAGGATGCCTATAGGGAAAGTCAGCCCAAATTGTCAGGAGTTCAGGGGTCCCCTGCCCCTCAGCTTGTTTCTCCCTCTAGTACCTCATCACCTGGGCTGCCTCTTCCTCCATCCAGGTCTCGAAGAAAGAGCTGTGAGCCTGGGAACACCACAGGTGTTTGCACCCTGGCTCTGCCTCAGTTTCCTTATCCCTGAAGTAGGGAGTGTACTCTCTGGCTGGCTTCTCTTATTGTGAGAGTCCAGGGAGTAAAAGTGTGTGCACATACGTTGAAGATTGTCCCCACCTACCACTTCTCTTGGTGACTTGTCCCTCCTCAGCCTCAGCTCCTGGTCCTGTTTCTCCAGACCAGGAGTCTCTCTCTGTTCACAGCCTCAGCCACTTGGGGCACAGCCTGATCAATGGCACTCCCTTCAGACCTCAGACTGCTCCTGTGGACAACTTGGCAGGGCAAGAAATAGGTCTGCTTTGTTTCATTTGGTGACAGGTGCCAAGACCTGGGGCAGAGCTTGCAGTAGGGGTTCGGTAAAGGCTAGTTTCCATTACCTCTCAGCAAATCCTAGGGCAGGAGGCCAAGGGAGGTGGCCCCAACTGACTTTAGAGAAGCAAGCTTCTGTCCTCTGGGAAGGAGGGGTTGGGGAAGAGAGGAGGGCAGAGGACGGAAGGCACCATCTGCACTCAAGAATTCCTGTCTTTGCCAAAGCCCAGGATCACCACCATCAGCACAGGGCTGCTGTGGTTCCCTGTGGTTCCTGGGCCCAGAGAAACCTCTGAAGACTTCTAGCCTCCATGCTCCGCTCTTCTTGGGGAGGAGAGCAAACGTCAGGCTGAAACGGAAGCGCTTGGGCAACAGGTTCCACTTCCTCACAGCTGCAGCACACACCAAGCCCCTCCCCTGGCCCAACCCGCCCCAGCCCCGCCCCCCCAGGCCACAGGGTTCCTCTGGTGCCCGCTGGGAAACGGAAAACAGCAGTTCTCCCGCTGACGGGTTTATTTTTTATTTTATTTTTTTAATTTTTATTTATTTATGATAGTCACACAGAGAGAGAGAGAGAGGCAGAGACATAGGCAGAGGGAGAAGCAGGCCCCATGCACCAGGAGCCCATGCACCAGGCCCCATGCACCAGGATTCCATCCCCGGTCTCCAGGATCGCGCCCTGGGCCAAAGGCAGGCGCCAAACAGCTGCCACCCAGGGATCCCCCGCTGACGGGTTTAAAGTGAGATTGGCTTTATCTCACCCTTACCTCTGCGCCCCGCCCCCCCTTAGGCTAGATCCTGCTCCTCAGGCAATTGCTCCTGGGCTAGCCGTTTCCCCACCCTTGGGGGGGGGGAGGGGGTGCTCTCCCTCTCCCCTCTCCCCGCTCCCCCTCCCCCAGCTAGACTTCCTTACTGGGTAATCCGCTCCTGCCCAGCCCCTGAGTGTTCCTGGCTGCTCTGGCCACCAGCCCTCTGGCCACCAGCCCTCATCCGTGTGGCCCCCTGGACCCTCACTTCTGAGCACAATGACTTTGCATCTGCAGGGGCCCTGAGCTGCTTCTCTGGAAGCCAAGGTTTATGCTCACTCGGGGAGGGCTGACCCGTAGGGGAAAGGATGTCAGAAGTTCTGCATTTACTGCCGCTTAGAAGCCTCTCTAAGCCTCAGTCTCCCCCTCTGAGGGTGATGATACCTGCTTACAGAGTGGCCCATCAGATGAGATGTGGCTGTGAAGGTGCCTCGTGAACAGTGCTGGCATGTGCAGTATTTCTGTCTCTCACCCCCTCTGCCCACCCTCTCCCCTCCAAGAGCCCCCACTACCAGCTGCCATCTCTACAAGGGGCCCTCTTTCCCTCAGTCTCAAGTAAAGTCTACCTTCCTTGGGCAGTGGAGTGCCTCTCACTATGTCTTTCAGGGCTCACTTATTCAAATCATGCCACAGACAGGTACACCTGTTGCTTGTGGGGTGTGGAAAATATCCAAGGTTTTCCATGGTTTGTGTGCTCATCTTATCTGTTCCTGCCCTGTCCTGGCATCAGAAGAATAAAAGTTTCTTCCTAAAGCTTGTTCCTTGTTGACCTGACCTACAGCCGGCTGTCACCTCTTTGTTCTCCCACAGCACTGGGTAACAATAAGTGTAGCGAATCAAAGTGTGTAGTTTGGTGAGGGCACACAGCCAGACAGCTTCTTGGGGCAAAACTTTATTTCTACCACTTAGGACTTTGTAGACCTATCGCTTCTTGGCCTTTTGGCTAAGATCAAGTGTAGGACTTTGTAGACAAATCACTCTCTGGCTGTAGTGGGGTTTTGTGTATTTGCCTCATGAATTAAGCTGATTTGGGATTCACTGGGCATTCAAGAAGGCAGCTGCCTGCCTGAGGAGCCTGGAAAACCCAGGAAAACCCTCTTTTTAGAGAAAGACAAAGATCTCAGGTTTTCAACTCTCAGTGGGCTGTCCTGCCCAGCTGGTCTTGCTTCTCAGAGGTGTGGCAGAGGGCAAGGGCCCCAGTGTCTCCCTGTCTGAAAGCTGTCACTGCCTGGGGTGGGCTGCCCATGTTGCGGGACAGATGAGCCTTTGAGGTGGGAAGAAGCCCTGTATAAATAAATATCCTCTGGGGCATCTGGGTGGCTCAGCAGTTGAGCATCTGCCTTTGGCTCAGGGTATGATCCTGGGGTCCTGGGATCCCCTGCGGGGAGCCTGCTTCTCCCTCTGCCTGTGTCTCTGCCTCTTTCTCTGTGTCTCTCATGAATAAATAAATAAACTCTTTAAAAAAAAAAAAATCCCCTACTGCCTCAGGGAGCAGAAGTTTCTGGAAGATACAATATAGCTTTATTCCTAGCTTATCAAGCAGACCTAGAACTGGGTGGGATGGAGAGGTGTTTTGAATCTCCCTGCAAAGGTCTAGAGAAATTTCCTTGGGTTAATCATTGTGAAAAGAGTTCCCCCATCACCCAGCAGGCTCCCCAGAGTGGTGGAATTAAGTCAGAATTGTGTGATGAGGAGTCAGCAGTATGGGCTGCTGTGTCAAATTGCCTGGGTTCAAACCTTAGCTTGAACAAGTTAACTAATATTCTCTGTGCCTCAGTTTCCTCATCTGTAAGGTGGGAATTACAAAGTATCACATAGGATTACTTGTGACTAATGAGGTAATAGCGCTCAATAATACTTAGGGTTCAGTAAATACCGTCATTATAGAACCTTACTCAAGAGGCCTGCTAATCTATTTCTCTGCTTTTATGAAATGAAGTTCTCTACCACTGAATCAGGCCAGCATTTATTTTTAGTTATTTATTTATTTTAATTTATTTGAGAGAGCATGAGCCGGGGAGAGGGGTGTGCAGAGGGAGAGGGAAAAGCAGGCTCCCCACTTAGCAGGGAGCTAGCTCCATCCCAGGACCCTTGTGATCATGACCTGAGCCAAGGACAGAGGCCCTCAGGCCAGTGTTTATATGGTTATTTCTTCTGGCTTCTGAACTCCAGGCTCAGCAAGAAGAGAATGCTCAGCTCCTTCCTGTGGACTGTGGAGACCAGAGGAATGTCTACCACTGACAAGGGGTGGTAATAGCTGCCCTGGGGGACTGGGAGGTAGAAAGTCTGAGGATTTTTTTCAGTGTAAGAAACCTGCCTGGCCAAGTGTCCCTAACTTGATTCATTCAGTCCCTCGATAGCCAAGTAGTTTTCATGTTGATAGTGTTTACCTCTCAGGACTTTCATGTTTATGGTATTATATAATCTTCAGGATGATCCCACAGAATAGGCTGTAAAAGAACTTATCAGAGAGGCTGGCTGGGCCTGGACCTCCCACTCCTGACCCCTGTTCCAGCAGGCCACTCAGGAGTGAGGAGGGGCTCAGCCAGCAGAGCCTCTGCCTCCCACCCCCAACCCCCAACCCCCAACCCCCCTCCCCCGCCCACTTAGGAAGCTGCGAGGTAGCTCTATGGTGGTAGAATTCAGGGTCCCCCCAGTAACAGGATGACTTAATAACAGATGGAATCAGTGGGTTATTTGGGGCAAAGTGTGGGGAAAGGGCTCATCCTTTCCCCTATTCAAACACTCCCACTTAACCCCTGGCCTCCCAGAGTCCAGGAAGCACATGGTGCAGTAGCAAGAACCAAGATTGAAGAGCTGAGTATATTTTTATCCTGCAAATGAGGAATTCTGGGGGGCCCTGAGGGCCTCAGTGCTGGCCCTGGACATCCAGAGAGCCTAGGCCCAGGTTTACCATGAGCTGATTATGTGAGGCCAGTAGCATCATCCCTCCAGGCACCTGGGCAAGGAACAGGGTTCTCCCCAGCTCAAAGGGAGGGGTGCAGAGCCTCTTGATCCCAGGCCTAGGTCTTCAACACAGAGTCAGGAGTCAGGAGCCCAGGGAAATGTTGGGTTCTGCTATTGACTCCCTGGGCCTCAGTCCCCTCCATTACAGAGTGAGGGAGTTGGCCCATCCGAGAGCTTGGGCAGCCTGTAATGACCTTCTGTGTGCAAAAGGAGCTTGGCTCCTTCCATCTTTTGTCATTTTGTTGATAAACCTTCATTTTGTTGGTCTCATTTGAATCCTTTGAGAGGTTTTTCTTTTTTCTAATTTCATTCAACATTCTCCAAGCAACTAGTATATGGAAGACTGAACTGGCAGCTGGGAGATCACTAGTGGTCAAGATAGCTATTGTTGAGCTTCTTCCTTTTTAGTGGGGGAAGACTGGCAAGCAAACCAGTAGTGAGGCCAGGGTCACTGGAAGCCCCGAGGGCAGAAAAGGATCCCACCCAGCCAAAGAGGGTCTCCCTGAGGATACTTAAGTCTGGGAAGAAAGTCATTTCCTTCCACTAGGAAGGAGAGAGGGGACTAAGCTTTAGCAATCACTTCTCTTGGCCAAACACTGTGCTAGGTAACTCATCTATGCTATTTCATTCCATCCTTCTAACAACCTTTAGATCAGGCATAAGCCCATTTTACATATGAGCAAATGCAGGTTCACAGTGCTGAAAGCCATGCCATGAGATGGAGTTGAGACACACAGGTCCACTGGATACTGGAGCCAACTCTCTTTGCACCCAACTAGCTACCATAAGGGAAAGGGCAGGAACAGCTGAGTCTTGGAAACCACTCAGGGTCTGGGCCCTGCTGGCCTCTTCTGTGTCCTCCAGGTCCCTCCCTCTTTGGCAAACAGGAGAACTTCCCCTTTAAGAGACACAGAGCCCCTTAGGAAGGGGCTGGTTTCCATACATTTTTAATGGCCCAGCTGCCAGGGTCTCTCTGCCTCCCTGTGGGACTAACCTGGAGTTTCTCTGCAACTGAGCACCACGCTCAGGCCTGTCAATGTTTAATTGCAGCAAGACGCTGCTTATCTTGGTTACCTGAGTCGTTTAGATTACCCTGGCAGGGACCTGGGCATCAGGGGAGGCGGCAGATGGCAGATTCATGGGTTACCCCTCTGCCCTGCAGAGGGAGGAGGAGAGATTATTGGAGCGAGTAGGGTGAGAAGGCAGGAAACCTGAAGGGGGGTGGGTAGACACTGTAATGGGACCTGAACACCTGGTTGGATGTCTGTGTGGCTCTGGCCACGTCCTCCTCCACACTTCCTCTTCTCCACCACCTCCAGCAGCCAGCAGTGGGAGTCTGCCCACTGTATGCTCTCAGGGCGTTCCTGGGGGACCCAAAACACCGGGGCAGGAGTGGATGAATCCCTAGAGGCCTTAGACACAGCCTTCTTTTGAGCCCACTGTAGAGGCCCCTGAGCATCTGAATCTCTGCTTATTTGGGGGGTGGGGGGGAACACAGCAGTATTTGTCACTCTTAGGAGCTGGTAAAAATAGGGACTTTGAGGGCTCCAGGGACATCAATCAGCATGTGACAGAGGTGATTCTTACCATATCTTCAGCAGTGGCCTGCCATAAACCCATGAGCTGAGGGTCCACGTGTCCTGGGTCCTGGCTCTCCAGCACCTCCCCCAGGATCCACAGAGTGCCCTGAGCATGTAGTCAATGTCTATTTGGGTAGTGGAATGTCATGGTTCAGACACAGCCCTAGAGGCCACTCAGATGTTATTTACAGACCTTGTCTAATGACCCAGCCTCCAAACTGGGAGGGAGGGCACAGCCTGGTTGCCTTCTCCAATTTCTCCTGCCTTCTGATTTTCTCACACCCTGTCACAATCCCTCTCCTTCCACCTCTCTCTGGCCAGGAGCAAGTGGTGCCCTAGATCTGATGTGTGCCTCACAGCTGGGAGCCTGGAGAGAGTGCTCTCAGAATGGAGGCCGGGGTCTGAGAGCAGGGCAGAGGGCCACTGCCAGGGCCAGGCAACTGAGAGAGGTTCCTCGTTGGGGGGCTGGACACGGCAAGGAGGGTGGAGAAGTCCCTCTGAGTGGGATTGAGCTAGCCCTGCCCCACTACAGGAGACCTCTGTTGGGGGTGGTAGGGAATAGAGATAGGGAAGAGAGATTTCCTGATTATTTGGCTCCTAATTCAAACAAGAAGCTAACAGGTTGAATGAATTAAGAATGGTCAGCGTATCAGGCGAACATTCACAAGCCTAGATCCTTGACTCCCGGGTTGGGTTTTTGAAAACTGATCTTGTAGAGACTGGGGAACCCCGAAGGACACTCCAGAGATCCTGTATAGCAGGATCGAAGCCACAACAGAGATGGAGCGAGGTGTCTCTGCTCTGAAAAGCTCATGGGACCTCCTGTGCGTTGGTTGGGGGTTGGGGTGGAGTGTCTTCATGCTGATGGAGTCCCTCTTCCCCATCTGTTCCATGACATGCGGGGGCTCTCCCACTCCAGTTCCTAGCCTTTCCTCCCAAGATGGCACAGGCCTGGGTAGGCAGGCATGTGATATGTGTAATAATAGTCCCTGCCTCAAAATGTTATGGGAATTAAATGAGATCATCCTACAGAATGCTTAGAACAGCACTTAGCACACAGTAAACACTCAGTGTTAGCTATTATTACCAGAGGTAGTAGTCAGAGGAAATAGGCGGGTGACTGAGCTCCAGCACCAAGGCATATCGCCGTGTCTTCCCTGGCTCCATCGTTAATCCCTATATGGTAGTGTGGAGGCCGAGAAAAATTAAGGCCATCCCACCTAAAGTTTAGCATTAGCACAAGTACAGCCATCTTAGGTCCCTGTGAATAAGAGCTGAACTTTAAGGGGAAAAACTGCAGAATGTCCTCAATGTCCTTGGCAGGTAATCCCATATCAGAAAGACAACAGAGCTCAGAATTGCCCTCAGCAGAGAATCCCATATCAGAAAGACAAGAGAGCCCATGCCCGTGGTAGGAAGTCCCATCTTAGAATTCTTCCATCCCTTCTGGAAATCCCCTAGACCAGCCTATAAAAAACCCAGTTGTAACCCACTTTGGGGTCCAAGTCCCTGCTCCGCTGTGTCGGGTATACTTGGACCCAAGCTCGAGCTTGCTAATAAGCCCTCGTGCGCTTGCATCAGTGTCGGCTCCTTGGTGGTTTCTCGGATTCGCAATCTTGGGCACAACAGTAGACAGAGCTTCACATCAAGGAAAACCCCTTTGTGGTGGAGCCCCCCGGAGCCCTGGCATCCACTGAACCATGAACAGATCTGTGCTTCATGTGCTTTTCTTCCCTAAAGCCACAGACTCCTGGCTTACTGAGTACCTACTGTGCTAGGTTCTGGCTGATGAAGGTGAGTAAGACGGGGTCTGTGTGCTCAGCAAGCTCACAGGGAGGCCAGAAGGATGCCTGGGAGGGGCCCACTGACCATGAAGCAGGGTGCTCAGATTACAGGCCTGGCCCCCGGAGCACTTGAGAGCCAAAGGAGGGAGGAAGAAGGGGCCCAGAGCAGCCCAGGAAGGTCTGCTGGTTGGAAGTGGCCTCCAGAAGAGGTTGGAGGTGGTGAAGGCCAAAGGGAGGGGATCTCGGGAGGGGAAAAGCAGGTGGCTATTCTCCCGCCCCATTGCTGTGCCCCATTGCTGAGGCCCATTGCTGCATATCCCTGCTCTGTGCAAAGTGGGTCGACATTCAGGTAGCAGGTAGAAGATGACTCCACCTGAGCTGATGTGGAGTTGTTGGGTCTTGCTCTGCGGGGGTGGGGGAGGTTGGGGGGGCACAATCTCAGTGATCTTGTGAGGATCTCTATCTCCCTCCCAGCCCTGCCCCTCCCTCATTGTGAGTTCTTATCAAGGAGGGCTCTGCATTCAGAAGCTATTTTCTGAAGCACTTACTTTGTGTTTAGGCCTGTTCTATTGGCCCTGGAGAAGGAACAATGACTAAAGCAGACAAAATGTCCATTCCACGTGTGGGAGGTGGCAGGTGGAGCATGGTCAGATGCTGAACAGGATCAGCTTGGGGAATATACACATGCTATATCAGATGGCAGCATGAGATGTGCTCAGGAGGAAAATGGAGTGGTGGCAGGGGGTGAGATTGGAGCAAGGGTGGCTGGAAGGGGAGGAGGGCATGGTTCCTGCCCCAGGAAATCACCATCTGGTGGGCGGCTCTCATTTGAATTTAATGAAGAATCTTCTAGAGGAGCTGTAGAATGCAGATTCCCTGGGCTTCACCTCTGAGACTCTGATTTAGCAGGCCCGGTGTGGGGCCCAGACATGATGCTGTGGATGAGCCCACACTGAGGAGAGTTGCTTTCTTAGGAAGCCAAGTCCAAGAAGGATGACACTGGTTTTTCCCCTAGGAAGGCCCTCTGGGAACCCCAAGAAAACCAGACAAGGGACAGTGACAGCAGTGCCACCCAGGCTTTTAGCCATGGAGGAAGCCTCTACCAGAATCAGCTGGGTTGAGCTGGAAGAAGGGGAAAATCCAGTCTGAGGACAAAAACATGGTTTGGGGTTCTGCCTCCTGAGTCGTTTGTGACACCCCAGGGCTGTGAGGAGGGGCCCCAGCCCAGCCCAGATGCCACCATCCCAGTGTTTCCCAGCTATCTCAGCTCTCATCTGTGAGGTCTCAGGGCTCCAAGCTCTGGTAACAGAGGGAAATGGACTCTCTCAAGACTTCCTGGAATGATCTATTTATTCCACAAAGAACTTACTGAGTAGGTAAGACCTACCTGTGCCATACCCTGTTGTAGGGGCTGAGGATACAGCAGTGAGCAAAATAGGTAAAATCCCTGCTTTCTTGGAGTTTATTGGGAGGAGAGTCACTGAACAAGATAATGAGTAAAATCTTTCTAGTAATGATAAAGGCTGAAGGGAGATAGGAAGAATCAATAGCAAGCATATTGAAAGTTTAGATGGAATGGCCAACAAGGGCCACATGGAGAAGATGACTCAAGTGAAGAATCTAAGTAAACAAGAGAGTCATGAGGATTTCTGTGGGATAGAATTCCAGGCTGAGGAAATGGCAGGTGCAAAGGCACTGGAACAAGGCTGGTGGATCATGACTGAGTTATAGCACGTCTGCCAGTGTGGCTGGAGGAAGGAGGGAAAGAAGGAGAACAAGGAGACAGTATGAGAGATAGCATTGACCAATCATAAAGGGCCCTAGAGGCCTTCCTAAGGACTTGGGCTTTTACTCTCAGTGACATAGGAAAGCCAAAGGAGAACTTTGGCAGAGGACTGACATATTTAAAAAAAATTTTTTTTTTTTGTTTATTTAGAGATTTGTTTAGGGCAGCCCAGGTGGCTCAGCGGTTTAGCACCGCCTTCAGCCCAGGGCCTGATCCTGGAGACCCAGGATCGAGTCCCACTTCGGGCTCTCTGCAGGGAGCCTGCTTCTCCCTCTGCCTGTGTCTCTTCCTCTCTTTCTCTCTGTGTGTTTCATGAATAAATAAGTAAAATCTTAAAAAAAAAAAAATAAATAAATAAAAAATAAAGATTTGTTTATTTATTTGAGGTGGCAAGAGGGGGAGAGGGGGCTAGAGTCTTAAGCAGACCCTCTCTTTCCTCAGCAGGGAGCCCTAGGCTCAGCTGGATCTCAGGGAAAACCAAGTCAGCAGGGCTTAACCAACTGGGCCACCCAGGGACCCTAAAAGAGGTTTTTTAAAAATTCAACTTCATGTAGCAGTTCTGATGAATATCTTTTACTTCATGTCAATGTCTACTTTTAGGGCAGCCCCGGTGGCTCAGCGGTTTAGCGCTGCCTCCGCCCTGGGGTATGATCCTGGGGACCCGGGATCGAGTCCCGCATCCGGCTCCCTGCATGGAGCCTGCTTCTCCCTCTGCCTGTGTCTCTGCCTCTCTCTCTCTCCCTCTGTGCCTCTCATGAATAAATAAATAAAATCTTTAAAATAAAAAAAAAATAATAAGAAATGTATACTTTTAGTAGCAATCCCAAAAGAAAGTCCTATTTTTAGGAGTATGTTTAACTGAAAAAGCTTATTCTTTCCCACTTTGATCTAGGCAATTGTTTTGACAAGAGGTAAGCCCCCAGCAAGTATCTCATACTTAAGCACAGATTCCAAATCACAGTTTGTAACTTTTTTTTTTTGAAACTTTCATCCAAAAATACATTTTATATCTTCTGTGACCTAGGAAATACTGTATCTTCCTATTACGGTAATGGAAAGGAAACTCTACGCCAGAGGCTGGACTATACAGAGTTTGGAGCCCCACACACCGCACGTGCAGACCACCACACTCACGTCTGCTGTCCACTAAGCCTGCTCCAAAAGCTCATCTTTCTCCAGAGGTTCCAGAATCGGGGCAGGAGGTGGGTGGCCGCCCTGTGAATCCGTGGCTCTGAGTCAAGCCCACCTCTTGGTGACGTTGAGATGGTCGAGCTGGTCCGCCACGAACCTGTGCGGGGGGAACTTGGACGTGCTGGCCGCCTTGATGGCCTCGAAGGCTGCTCCCCGCTTCCCTGAGCCCCGCCTGGTGGCCGTACTGCTCTCCCACAGATGGGGCGGAGCTCAGCCAGGACTGGTTCTCTGCCTCCGGCTCCAGCCGCCCGATCACGTCTGCTTCGCTGGGAAGGACACGGCCCGCGGTCACGGGTGCTTCAGGGTCCACTGCCTGCGGGGGGTGGGACTGCGGCGGAGGAGAGCGGTCAGGAACTCGGCACCTGCGCAAAGGGCAGAGCCGCACACGGACTGGCCACGCGCTCGGCCACCCGCGAGAACGCACACTGCACCCCAAAAGAAGCGGAGATCCCAAATAGGATCTACAGGGAAACGAGGGGGGACTCCCAAAATAAGGAGATGTGCCAATCAACTCATTGACCGCATCTCCCAACAGACCCCACAGCCTCCACATACCAGCAGGCACGATCCCCCGGACTGATGTATTTTAAGGGATCACCTCTGGCATCTATGTTGGACATAGATGTTGTGGCACAAGAGTGGAAGCAAGACCAGGTAAGAGGCCATTGAAATATGCCCATAAGAAATTATGGTAGTTTGGATTGGATTATGAGCAATTTGAAGATAACAAGTGGTTAGATGTGTTAAAGGAAGAGCCTACTGGATTTGCTGGTAGGCAAAATGAGGGTTGTAAGAAAAACATTACTTGTGTATATATGCCAGGTGCTACAGGAAACCTTTTATATGCAAATCATTCAAAGTTTACAACAATCACATAAGTGAGGTTCTATTGTGTGTGTGTGTTAAGATTTATGTATTTTAGAGAGGGTGTGAACAGGGGGAGAGGCAGAGGGAGATGGAGAGAAGCAAACTCCCCAAAGAGCAGGGAGCCTGATGTGGGGGAGGGAGATTCCATCCCAGGACTCTGACATCTAGACAGGAGCAGAAATCAAGAGTCCAATGCTTGAACGCTTAACTGACTGTGCCACCCAGGTGACCCATGAGGTTCTGTTGTTCTATGCACTTTACAGATGGGGACACTAACAGAGAGGCTAAGTAACTTGAAAAATCTCTTGGCTAGCAAGAGATATAGTGGGTATTTAAACTCAATCTTACACCGAAAGCAACCCCCTGAGCCCTTCCTTAGCAGCTCTGCCATGACAGTCTTACCCATGCTTCTACATGCACCTCTGCACATCTACTCTGCACCAGGCACTGGCAGCTGTTGGGGATGCAAAGATGAGTAAGGAACAGTTCTTGGCCTTGGAGAATGCATGGTTTCAAGAGGGAGACAAGAAGGGAAATAACCACAGTTCTAAGAGAGAAGTGTGTAGAATCCCAGGCCCTCAGAGGAGTGGGTAACTTTGCCCAGGGGGTAAGATGCCTCAGAGGAGGAGATGTGGGGCTAGAGCTCCACCTGAACAACAGGAAATGGAAAAGCATTCCTGGCTGAGGGCCCTGTGTGCCAAGGCACAGAGGTGGAGAGGAGTCTGGTGCCACCAGAGGATTGCATGTACGGTGCTCTGGTTTGGGAGGAGTGTGGGGAGGCCTGGGAAGCAGAAGCAGAGCTAGAGTAGTTAGCAAGGCCTCTGGCATGTCTGGGAAAGAGCTTCTCCTGAAAGCAAGGAGAAATCACTGCAGGTTTCCGGGGGGGGGGGGGGGGGGGGGAGGGAGATTCAGTGAGGTCTGTTTTCCAAAGATGGCTCTTTATGTGGCGGGTAGATGCCAGGGAGAAGAGGACGTAGCTTTCCCTGTGTCAGGATGATGCGGCTCACCATATCTGGTAAGACCATGAGAACCAGCCAGCATTTCCAGGAAACAAAGCACTCTCCCATGCATGTGTGTCTCTGTGTGTATGTGTCTATAAATATACAATTCTTGGCTAGAGTCTCACGTGAGGCCATGATAGCATATTGCCACACTCACCAAGCTGCCTCTGAGGCCTCCTGTCCTCCCCCTGGCAAGGCTCAGCCCTATAAAGCACCACATTTCATCATGCAGCAGGCAGGGCCAGGATCTGAGCTATCTTACCATTTCCCCTCAGGACACCAAAGCCAGTGGCAGGACAAAGGATGTGAGTTTGGCCAGAAGAGGAATATGGAGACTCTTTGACTCCCCAGTGACAAGACTGAGAAGGAAAAATCTGTTTGAAAACCTAACCCATCTCCAGTGGTTCAAGAACCATCATGATCAGAAATAGTAGGTGGATGAGGTGGCCCTTGTCCTATTCACGGGAAGTTCCATGACCTTAAGTTAGATTAAGGAAGAGAGAAAAAAATAGAGACAGAGAAAGACAATGTATATGTGTACGTGTGTGTGTGTGTGTGTGTGTGTCTAAAGGTGTATACCTGTATATGTAGATACAGTATACACAAGTATGTGTATATAAATAGACACATGTATACCTACATACCTGCGTAGGTATACATATGGAGAGAGAGACAAAGAAGACACAGGAAACAGGGACAGACAGACAGAACAGAGTAATGGGGCAACCAAATGGGGTTTTAACCACAACATTCTTCAAAGCTCCAGCTAGGGCAGACCTGCTAAAATAGGGCAGAATTTATGTTACTACTATTGTAGCAGAGTCCAGCCTCGTTCTCCTATCCACATCTTCAGCTGATGTAGTTCAGCTGTCTGGTTCATTGGGGGCTGCAGGGACCTTGGGAGACTCACATACCTGGGGACAAAGCTGAGTCTTGTTCTCCATGTGACTTTAAAGTAAGGGATGGATATGGTCCTTGCTCTCTTGGGCCTCAGTCTCCTCATCTAGAAAATGGGAAGAAAACATTTGCTACTGTGTGATCTCACTTCTATGGGGAAACAACAATAAAACTCCAAGCTCCCAGCTACAGAGAAAAGACTGGTGGTTGCCGGAGGGGAAGGGGTGGGCAGTAGGTGAAATGGGTGAAGGGAGTCAAAAGTACAAGAAATAAGAAGTTATACAAGTTATACAAGAAATAAGTTATGGAGATATAAGGTATAGCATGGGTACTACAGCTAATGACAGGATGATGCGGTTCACCATATTTGCATATTTGCATATTTGAAAGCTGCTAAGAGAGTGGATCTTAAGAGCCCTCATTACAAGAAAGATAATTTCTTTGCAGCTATATATGGTGATGGATGTTAACTAGACTTATTGTGATCATTTTGCAGTAAATACAAATATCAAAATCATTATTATTTTTTTAAAAATTTATTTTTTATTGGTGTTCAATTTGCCAACATATAGAATAACACCCAGTGCTCATCCTGTCAAGTGCCCACCTCAGTGCCCGTCACCCAGTCACCCCCACCCCCCGCCCTCCTCCTCTTCCACCACCCATAGTTCATTTCCCACAGTTAGGAGTCTTTCAGTTCTGTCTCCCTTTCTGATCAAATATCAAAATCTTTATGTTGTACACCTGACACTCATATGTCCATTATGCCTCAATAAAAACTTTTTTTTTTTTTTAAATTTAAAAAACTCCTGTCCTAGGCACCTATGTGGCTCAGTGGTTGAGCATGTGTCTTTGGCTCAGAACATGATCTCACTAGGATCGAGTCCCACATCAGCCTCCCCACGGGGAGCCTGCTTCTCCCTCTGTTTATATCTCTGCCCCTCTCTCTGTTTCTCTCATGAATAAGTAAATAAAATATTAAAAACAAAAGAACAACTCTGCTCTCCATTTTACAGATGATGAAGCTGAGACACAAAGGGGTTAGGTAATTCCCCAGGATTTGGGCCAGGCAGTCTGGCTGTAGATCCTGTGCCTTTCACCACATTTCTTTGCTGGGTCCTTGTGGCACCAGCGTTCCTGAAGTCCTGCTTCAGCATAGTGAAAGCTTTTCTTTAAGAATGTGAGATGGATGAATGGATAAAGAAAATGTGGTCTATGTATACAATGGAATGTTACTCAGCCATTAGAAACGACAAATACCCACCATTTGCTTCAACGTGGATGGACCTGGAGGGTATTATGCTGAGTGAAATGAGTCAATCGGAGAAGGATAAACATATGGTCTTATTCATTTGGGGAATATAAAAATTAGTAAAGGGAATAAAGGGAAAGGAGAGAAAGTGAGTGACAATATCAGCGAGGGTGACAAAACATGAGAGACACCTAACTCTGGGAAATGAACAAGGAGTAGTGGAAAGGGAGGTGGGCGGGGAGTTGGGGTGACTGGGTGATGGGCACTGAGGGGGGCACTTGGCCGGATAAACTGGGTGTTATGCTATATGTTGGCAAATTGAACTCCAATAAAAAAATTAAAAAGTTAAAAAAAAAGAATGTGGGATGGAACTAGAGGATATTATGCTGAGTGAAATAAGTCAATCAGAGAAAGACAATCATCATTTGGTTTCACTCATATGTGGAATATAAGAAATAGTGAAAGGGATTACAAGAAATATAAGAAAAGAGACTATAAGGGAAAGGAGGGAAACTGAGTGGGGGAAATTAGAGAGGGAGACAAACCCACAAGAGACTCCTAACTCTGGGAAACAAACAAAGGGTTGTGGAGGGGAGGTGGGTGGGGGATGGGGTAACTGGTGACAGCACTGAGGACAGCACTTGATGGGATGAGCACGGGGTGTTACACTGTATGTTGGCAAATTTAATTTAAATAAAATATTAAAAAAAAAAAAAGAATGTGGGACTTCAAGATCTGAATAGGACCAACTCTAAGATCGAATTCCAGTTTCTCAAGGGCACTGACTTTGGGTTGAAAGGCGGTTGCCTCTGTGTTAAGGCTGGCATGGGGCACATCTTTAGGTTTCCCCCCAAATGCTCATGTGCAGGGTCTCCACCACCCTAGGGACTCCCCTCCCCCGGCACCTGAGAAAACAAAAAAGGTGGTAAAAGAGCCTTAGCAAACAGATTGTGGAATACCATCTAGAATTCGGCAGAATTTTAATTAAATGCTCAAGATGTAAGTGCTCACACCTTTAGCACTTAAAAAAAAAAAACACCATCTGATTCTTGCCGTTTAGGGACTATTAATAAAAGTTTCTGAAATGCAAAACAAACAAACAACCCCCCCCCCCAAAAAAAAAAAAAAAACGAAAAGCAAACATCTGCTTTGCCCATCCCTGCAGGACTGCTATGAGCAGGGGATTAAGGTGAGAGCAGGGAAGGCATTTTCCAAGTTGCTGTCTGCAACTCCAGGCTGGTGCCTGAGTCCATGGCCCTAGGGATGGGGAGCCAGCTTGAGTGTGCTTAATTGCAAGGTGTGCCTGAATCAGGTTCCCCAGAAGGGCTTGGCTGGGGGACTGCCTGTCTCCCTCATGGGTTTGTGTACAGAATGTGGGGGAAGGGCTAAAGAGGAAGAAAAAAGCTCTTCAGGAAGCCCTAGGTTCCCCTGCCTAACCAAGCTACCCACAGGCTCTTTCTTCCTCGGCCATCCCCAGATCTCCAGACTCCTCAGGGACCCTCAGATCTCCAGGCCAGAAGCATTCTGGGTGTGTTGGGGAGCAGCCCACTCTGCAGGATGTCCTTCTCCCTGTCACATTCCCCAGCTCCCATACCCTGAGCACCCAGGGTAGACCCTTGGAAAGGGGTATTTGAGGGAGGGCCCAGGATATCAGAGACCCAAGCACACCAGGTTTTAAGGCCTGCAGGAAGCCTCTCACAATAGTCCTGTTTGTGGCTTTGGTCTTTCCCATCCATGAACTATCACAGCCATCCATTTATGAGGTCTCCTCATCACGCACCCTAGCCGTGCCATAGTTCCATGAACATCTCTGAATGTGACCCTTATAAGCCCCACATCACTGTGATAACAAAACAGTTACCATTTATGGAGGCCTGTCTGCACACAGGGCAATGTGTCAGACCCTTGATGGCTGGAGTCTGGTCCTCCCAGCAGTCCTGTGGGTGGGTGCGCCCCCAACTGAGAGGCCAGGAAGCTGGGGTCCCACCAGGTTAAGTCACATAGCTAGGGTTATACACAGTCACGTCACACAGGCCCCAGATTCAGAAGCCTGTGTCCTTGGATAATGACCTCCTCAGGGATGGTATATGGTTGAGGGAAGTCATGTACTGGGTCTTCAGATATCCCTGAAAAACAGAGAGTGTCTCCATCAAGTTGAATGGAGAGGAACAGAACATCACTAAATGAAGCTGTAGCCCAGCCAAGTGTCCAGGCGCCTGTCTGGAGAGACAGTGTATAAGAGAAGGGCTTCTGGGGGATGAGGGGGGGTGGATAGCCACAGCTGGTGAGTGTATCCAGTGGTGGTGACAGTTATCAATACACCTGTGGCAGGGACAGCGCTAAGATTCCAACTCAGGTCAGCTCCAGAGCTACCTTCCACCGATGCTTCTGCCTTGCACGTCTCTCTCCCGGTCTGACAGACCAGGAAGTCCTTCAAGCTAGCTGAGCTAGCTCCCTTGGTCCTTGTTCTGAGCTCATGGGCACCACTGGGGTGGGGTGGGGGGGCAGAATGGGGGGCTCCAATTCCTCACACTAGCCTTCATGACAAACTTGTGCTCCCCTGTGAGTGAACACATTGGCATGCTTTTTAAAGCCCGGTCCCCTCCCATGTGTTTGGGGGATGGGAGCCAGGCCTCCAGAAGTTCACCAACTCTGGTGCCTGAAAAATAAAACAAGAACAAGTTCCAGATCTGTCGGGCTAAGTCTGGTCCTATTGTTTCTTCACCAAGTTTGTGCCTCAAGCAGTTGGGATGCTGGTAGAGGCAGGAGCTACCAAAAGAACCAGCAGAGGCTTGGGGTGTGCAATCAGAAACCTTTGTTGTGTGACCTGAGGTAAGTGACTTAACTTACCAGCGCTTCATTTTCTGATTTCCCTCACAGAATAAAGGTATGTAAAATATCTCAGTGAACTAATGTGCTCTGTGGTCTCCATGAGTCATTAGTGTCGCTGTATGTGCCCGCCTGGCCGGCTGGTCCCAAGTCCCTCCAGGACGGGAAGGGCAGGGGGCCTTGGTCCCCTCATCTGCCTAGGCAATGTCCTATTTCCTTCAGGTTTCCTAGTAGCTGGCCCTCCCTGGGACCTTTCCTGTCAGGAGCCTTCTTCCGGGCTTGTCACTCTGTGGTGACAGACCAGCAACCACTCTGTTCTGTCAGCTCCTTGTCCCTGCCCCTAACTTGGGAAGGATGGTCACATGGTGGCCCTTCATGGGGCACTCTGAGGAGTCAGGGAGCAAAAAGAGAGCCAGCTGCTGACTGGACTGTGGGAAGAGCCTTAGCACTTTATCTACTTGGCAGGTTGAGATCACCTTCTCTGCCCCCCGTATGACCTCAGGCTTTTCCTGATACGGCCTGACTTGTCCTTGGTAGAATATCATCCTGCAAGCTGCTCTCTCCTGCAGTGTCCTGAGGGGTGGACAGCATCCCCCCCTTAGGTGGGAGCTCTGGGGCGGAGGCCATGCTTCTGCTCCTGTCCACCATCAGACCAGCTTGCCCTGGGAAGGGTCCACCCCCTGGGGCCTAGCAGGTGACAGAAGCCCAGGCTGGCTGATTTGACTTGGGCAATTACTTCCCTCTGGGTAAGACAGTGATCTCACTGAGCTTGTTGTTTTGTGTTTTACTTTGTTTTGTTTTTGTTTGCCTTTTTTTTTTTTTTAAAGATTTTATTTATTTATTCATGAGAGAGAGAGAGAGAGAGAGAATGAGAGAGAGGCAGAGACTCAGGCAGAGGGAGAAGCAGCCTCCATGCAGGGAGCCTGACATGGGACTCGATCCCGGGACTCCAGGATCAGGCCCTGGGCTGAAGGCGGTGCTAAACCGCTGAGCACCCCCGGGGTTGGGGGTTGGGGGGCTTCTTTTGCCTTCCTGTCCAAGAACCTGGGAGCTGTTTTGCAACCATTTGCCACTTTCATCTAGCCAGAGAAGCAAAGGAGACTTCCTCCATCCTGGGTCCAACTGACCAGAGAGCAGGAGCAAGGGTGGGTGGCTGGGGGTGGGAGGGGACTGCCTCCAGGGGCTTTCTCCCGAGGCCACTCAAGTGGGTGCTTCCCATTACGGGCCTACAGAGTGACTCCTTTCTGGGCTGAACATGGAGGCCAGTGGTTCTGGATCCTTGTGCAGCACTAGGGAGTTCCCTTTCTGAGCATAGGAGATATGCTGCCTGGTCACTGCCTGGAAGGCAGGACACACTGACAGGAGAAGCCCCTTTCCACCGCTCAGGACCGAGCACACACAAGCATTTCCCAGTAAAGCTCTTTGCACTCAAGCTCTTCCATTCACACACACACACCCAGAGGAAGTCAGAGAGTGAGAAATGCTGACTGGCTTTAAATAAACACAATCAGCTATTTTAGACCTCTGGGCACCTGGTGTCTTTTCTAGGCTGCCAGACACACTTTGCCCAGAGCAGCACCTGTTGAGACTTGCTGGGCTCCCAGTCCGGGCCGCGCAGACCAAAGCAGAAGCCTGGCGCCCCCTGCTGGTAAGTCTGGACACACACCAGGTTGGGTGAGTGCAAATACCCCAGGAAAACACCTCGGTCATGGGTTCTGGAGGGCAGGGATACAGAGACAGCAAGAGGAGTTTCCATCTTCCTCTCTCCTTTCCTTCCAAGGAACCAGATTGATTCACTTCCATTCATTCTCCCAAAGGCAGGATTCACTTCCCCGTGGTGTGGAAGGAAAGGTGGGGCTCAGAGAGTTCAAGTGACTTTCTCCAGATAACACAGCAAGTTGGAGCTTCCTATTTCTGAACGTGCAAGGAGGCAGATGTGCCCATTGAGTGCCACTAGGCCCACTGGGCCTCGCAGGGAGACCTCACAGTGTCTTCTCATCTCCATCGACCAAGGCCTCCTCCTTACCATGTTCTGTCTGGCTGAACAGTGGCTAATGCCACACCACCGACTCTCTCTCCCCCCGCCGACCTGGGCTACATGTGACCTGTCTGAATAGCAGCCCCTCCTACTCTGTGGTGGCTGTGTGACACAGAAACCTTCATGGAAGGAGGGCGAAGAGCTGTTTCTGCATTCTGGGCCCACTCAGTGAGCATCTAAGCCAAAGGAATCACTGATGTTTCAGCCCATATGCACTTAGCGGCAGTGGGCCAAAGCATCCACCTCTGTGGAATGTGTGTCTAGAAGGTAAGGGGGTCCTGGTGTAGGAACCGAGGGTCTGGGAGAAGGAGCCTGTCATGGCCCTCCCATGGGGGAGCTCTCAATCATAGGAAAGGCAGGCCAATGGAACTACCAGAAATCATATCCTCAAGCAGGGAATGGCTCTGAATTTCTACATGGAGGTGAAATTCCACCAGCTGAGGCCAGACTGGTGTCTCTGGTGGGGAGCCAGGCCCAGATCGTTTCTTCCATGTCAGGAATCTCCTGTATCATCCTCTCTTCTGTGCTCAGCATCTCCAAGATGATAAGGGCCACTTGCTTGTCCTAGCAAGGGGCCCCTCTTCTGTCTTCTAGAGAATGTACAGGTTGAGACAGTGTCCATGTCCTGCTTTTCTTGGGTCCAGGCTGTCTTGGTTTCACTTCTCCTGGACACCCCTGGACTTCAGGCTAAAATAAATCCTAATTATGGAGTACAGCTCACAAAGGAGACTTTTCTTTTCAGAGTTGTTGGCTAGGGATCCCAGGGGCTTTCACTTGTACCAGGTCCTGATTCTCTGCCCTTGAGGTCAGGGCAATATGAAGAAGGTACGGGTGAGCCCCAAGCTGGCCCCATGCTATTAGTCATGGTATCTCTCTGGCCTCTGGGCATCTTGCTAGGTTGATTTGGTGGTAACTCCTGGGGCCAATGACCCAGAGTTCCCAAAACTCAGTCTTCTCACTGGGAGAGGGCTTCCTTCATGGCACTCCCTCCTCACGCATTCCCCTGGGTGGCCAAGATCCCTTAGCAACAGGTTCTATTACTGGGCCGTGGGTAACCTCTACTCATGGTAGCATGACAATGATAGGAAAAGGACTTGGAACCAGATACACTGGGATCCAAATCCTAGTTCAATCTGTTACTCTCTGTGTTACCTTGGGCAATCTGCAGAACCTCTCAGAATAATCTCAGTTTACAAATCTGTCAGCAAGGATAATAAAGTTGACCTTTGAACAATGTGGGGGCTGGGGGTACCAACCTCTCCCCAAACACACAGTCAAAAATCCAAGTATAATGTTTGACTCCTCAAAACGTAACTACTAAGAGCCTACTACTGCTGGCCAGAAGTCTTACTGCTAACCTAAACAGTCAATTCACAATTATTCTGTTCGTTGTATGTATTATATACTGTATTATTACAATAAAGCAACCAAGAGAAAAGAAAATGTTATCACAAAAGTAATGAGGAAGAGAACATGCATTTACAGTACTAGATTGTATTTGTCCAAGGAAATCTGAATATGAATGGACACATGCACTTCAAACCCATGTTGTTCAAAGGTCAACATGCCGTAGTTTGTATGGCTTGAAGTTGTGCAGGAATGGAAGGGGATAATGCAGTGACTCCAAGGAGTATGTACACTGGGCTAAGGACAGGGGAAGATAAAGGATAAACATGGAATATTTTGCTGTAGCATTAATTTTATAAGAAAAATATAGGGAATGTATTTTGAAGTAAACCAGCAAAATATGAAGTTCAAATACGTTTTAAAGAAGGAAGAGCAAACCAAAAGAAATGCTTTTACTCATGTCACTTGCTTTGGGTTATGCTGTAAACTTGGAGGTCAGAGGGTAGCTGGTTATCAGTCACTCAGGCTTTGGGATTCTTTAAAAATATTTTTTAAAATATTTAATTAATTTATTTATTTGAGAGAGAGAGAGAGAGAGAGATACACAGAGAGACAGAGAGAGGGAGACAGAGAGAATGATCAGGGACAGCAGCAGCAGAGAGAGGGAGAAGCTCCCCCACCAAGCAGGGATCCCACCAATGCAGAGCTTGATCTCAGGACCCTGGGACCATGACCTGAGCCGAAAGCAGATGCCCAACCGACTTAGCCACCACGGAATCCCATTTCTGGATCTTTTGATAGAAAAGTCTGATGTATGTGAGGTCCCTGCTCGCACAAAGCTGCCTCAGCCTTTGTACAGGCTTCTGCACGTCTGAGATCATCCTGGGCTTCAGCTACCAGCACCAGGATAAGAATCTGAAGCTCCAGTGAGGGGCTGGGGCAGGTGTTTTCTTGTATAAAACCACCAGCTGATTAAGAAAGGTAGGTGGGGAGAATCTCTTTCCACAGATTCCAGGATGGCAGGTGGGGAGATAAGACAAGTCCCTGTGGCTTACCTTAGACTCTGGGGCCCAACACAGAAGCCCTGGGAAATTTCAGGCTGACTCTGGGAATTTGGTTGGGAATAGCAGTCAGAACCTGGCTTCCGTTGCTCTGGCCACATTTGAGAGGATGAGAGCTATTGGTGCACATTCCAGAATCCTGGAATCAGAAAGGAACTAAAATTTATGTTGTGTGGTGTGTTTGTTTGTTCCAGGCTCTGGGCTAGATGACTCACATGTGAGGTTTCAGTTACTACTTCAACGTGTGTACGGTAAGGCAGCATTCTCTCCATGCCCAGGGCGGTCATGAGACATGCCCAAGATCACACACCTACTGTGGTAGAAGCTATTAGTTGTTCCCCAATAAGTGTCTACTATATCTCGGTTATGGAAACAGAGCTGCCTAGAAAGAAGACTACATTTCCCAACCTTCTGTGTGGCTAGGTGTCATCACGTGACCGAGTTCTGACCAATGAGAAGTAAATGAAGTGTCTCAGGGCAGCCTCTAGGAACCTTCCTTAAGGCACAGCTTGTGTTTGTGCACTCTCCCCCATCCTCTTTGCTCTTTCTTCTATTTTGCTGTTTGGTAGGTGAGTGCCACTTTGATCCACGAGGATGAGGGCCACCCACTAGGAACAGCAGAACAGTGAGCTGGAAGAAGACTGGGACATGGTACCAGGCCCAGACTGCTGCCTCTAGGCTTTCACATGAGAGGGAAATAAACATCTACTTGTTAAAGCCACGTTGTTGTGGGTTTTCTGTTATCTTCATTTGTACCTCATCTTAACTGAGGTACCTAGTAAGTGATGGAGAGGAGAATTTGAATCTGAATCAATGAGATCTTCAACCCATGCTTTCCCATTAGGATGTGATGTTTCTAGGGCCCCGTACATGCTCTTGCTATGCTGCCATAAGCTCTTAGTGTGAAGCATTACTTGGAACTACAATGGTGTCAACTTGGGGCCAAAGCCCAGGACCCTGAGAGGGTGGTGAAGGTAACACTTCCCCTAAGATCCAGGAAACTCCATCCTTCTTTTTTTTTTTTTTTTAAATAAATTAATTTTTATTGGTGTTCAATTTACCAACATACAGAAAAACACCCAGTGCTCATCCCGTCAAGTGCCCCCCACAGTGCCCATCACCCATTCACCCCCACCCCCCGCCCTCCTCCCCTTCCACCACCCCTAGTTCGTTTCCCAGAGTTAGGAGTCTTTATGTTCTGTCTCCCTTCCTGATATTTCCCACACATTTCTTCTCCCTTCCCTTATATTCCCTTTCACTATTATTTATATTCCCCAAATAAATGAGAACATACACTGTTTGTCCTTCTCCGATTGACTTACTGCACTCAGCATAATACCCTCCAGTTCCATCCACATCGAAGCAAATGGTGGGTATTTGTTGTTTCTTTTCTTTTCTTTTTTTTTTTAAATTTTTATTTATTTATGATAGTCACAGAGAGAGAGAGGCAGAGACACAGGCAGAGGGAGAAGCAGGCTCCATGCACCGGGAGCCTGATGTGGGATTCGATCCCGGGTTTCCAGGATCGCGCCCTGGGCCAAAGGCAGGCACCAAACCGCTGCGCCACCCAGGGATCCCGTATTTGTTGTTTCTAATGGCTGAAACTCCATCCTTCTACCTTTGGACTTGCCACACCTCTTGTGGCAGGTGAAGGCTGCATTCAGGTAGCCCCTCACCCTCACCCCAGTCTACCTTGACAGACTATGGTCACTTGGGACACCTCTAAGGAAACTTTACTAAGGAAACCCCTAAAACAGGTGATCAGTACCCCAGGAGCATCCTCTTTCCATTGGAGAATTCTACAGGAGCTTTGTGAGCCCAGCACAGCTCTACACAGACAAGGCATGGCCCTTTGCTGGTAAGAAGGTATATTGTCTCTTACTCAATCTCAGAAGTGGTAGTAGGACTGAGTTAAAAGGGCTTTAATATCCTACTGTAAACCACAAGAACCTCCACGTCACCAAGGAGACCCTGAAGTAGGACCCACAACAGCTGGCTATATGTCTGATAAGATGCTACCCACAAACAGAGAAGACATTTAACTGGCTGGGTGATCCCACACCACCCTGTGGGAGTTGGAAGAGGGGGAAGCTTGTCTAATGCAACTCTTCACATTCATTTATTTGAGGACAGCTGAAGGAACTTTGATGAATCCCAACCAGATCTTCCTTCCTGGGCTGGTGCACTCACCCCCCAGCTGTGTGAGGATTGGTGCTAACAGTTCACAGCTCTTCTGTTTCCAGAGAATTCCCTTGCCTGAATGGAAGCTGCCTTGCTTGGGAGCCTGCAGCCAATGACTGCCTGACACAGGGATAGGAAAGGCCAGCCCTCCTTACCTTACCATAGGATTATCTTTGGTGTAATCCATGCTCCAGAGCTCCCTGCAGGGTCAAGGTTATCAGCTGAGACCACAGCCTTTCTTGGCTCTGTTCCCCTGCCCTATCCCACTTCTTTCTCTTTCTCCTAGAAGGTTCTTCCTCAGTAGATCACATGTGCTGAAATATGCTTTTAGGAAACCTGACCCCAGTGTCCACCTCATTAAATATCTGTGAAGATAAAATGATATACTATAGAGAAAGAGGGCAGCCCCCGTGGCGCAGCGGTTTAGCGCCACCTGCAGCCCAGGGCGTGATCCTGGAGACCCTGGATCAAGTCCCACCTCAGGCTCTCTGCGTGGAGCCTGCTTCTCCCTCTGCCTGTGTCTCTGCCTCTCTCTGTGTGTGTCTCTATGAATAAATAAATAAAATCTTTAAAAAAAAACTATAGAGAAAGAATTTGTTCCATGCCTGATATCCAGCAAGTGTTTAATAAATGTTCGAGATTGTTATCCAGGAGACCGGAGTATCAGAAATCTCTTAGTGTGCGATGTTAAGGGGTAGAAATCTGGTGATTTGGTAAGTGGATTGAATTTCACTTGCTAACAGAAGGAGCAGCTGAATTTTCTTGGCTATCACTGGTTCTCTCTGCTTTGGGCTCTGAGTGGTATTCCTTATGTCCCTGATGGAAAAAAAAATTACTCATTATATACATTTATCAACAGAAAGTGCCATTTCCACACAAATAAGTATGTTTCCTCCGCTAATCTGGACCAGGTTTCATCAACGCAGCGCAGGTTGGTAGAGATAATCAGTGAGATGGCAGAGCAGACCTAGGAAAATACCTTAAGACCAGCACAGATCACAGAGGAAAAAACAGTGAGAAACACTGAGTTGAGATGGTGGGGAAGCTTCCTGGAATGGGAAGCTTAAGCTGGGCATTCACCAGTGAACAGAGTGGTAGGAGATAATGTCCCCAAGGAAGCCACTAGTCTAGGCTAGGTGATCAGGGCCTGAGCAGGGCAATGGCAGCGAGGGTGGCTAAAGGAGTGTGTAAAGGACCTGAAGGAGGGGCCCAGGACTGTGATTCCAGCCAATGGGTTCTAATGGACCCACTGGCCCAGGGGGCAGAAGTCAGGAAGGACATGGTTTTGGTGACACACTGTGCTTTCTCCATCGGGCTTGCCTGTCCTGTTATGGTGTCTACAGTGAGCTTGCCCTACATAGTACCTTCCCAGCAAGTCATAATACTGCAGGATTCCTGCTCTGTGTAGATTCCGGAAACCAGTGCAATAATCAGACATATTACTAGCATTAAGATTCCATTAGTTCCTTCCCTTCTGAATAGAGACGGCAAGAAACGACCCACAGCTTTCTTGAATCTCTGATCTAGGAGAGAAGAATCACACAGTACTTTGAACAAGGGAGGTTTGATAGAAGAAACAACTATTTTCAGGGAATTAACTACACAATGGGAGTAGAAGGGAAGGCTAAAGAGTCTTCTGGGACTGATGAAGAGGACACAAAGAAGAAACAACTCGGAAGGGGAGGGAGCATCCAAGGCTGGGATTCAGCCCTTGTTGGAGAAAATGTGGTTGCAGTTCCCTAGATGGCAGAGAAATTGCCTGGATTGTTTCAGGACAAAGCCAGTTGATGCTCAGAGAGCCAAGGCTGGTGGGCAGAGAAGGGATGGCTACGGCTGCTGTTGGGTGTTGGGTGCCCGCATAATTCCCCAGGAAATTGGTTTTGGGGGCTGCTGATGAACTCAAGGCTAAGCCACCTTGGGCTCACTCAGAACTCTTCTGGAAGCTGCCCTAGGAGAGCACTGTGTGCGGCACCTTCCAGGCAGGAATCAGGCTGGGTCACCGCTGCTCTTCTTCAGGGAGCACCCACAAGAGTGCAGTGGAATTGGGAAACCAGGTGGGACACCCACAGAAGAGGTTAGCAGGAGTGATGCCCAGACTCGCTGGGAGTGAACTCCCCCAGGGTCCACAGTATTGCAAGTAGAAAGGGAAGTGCAATGGAACCAGAAACAAGTTTCCTCTCTCCATCAACCCCCCCTGGCCCTCTAGCGCCCTCTACTGATGAAGTTTAACATGTACCAGCTGGCGAGGGAGAGCTGTTCCAAGCATTTTTGAAGGGTGGATTTGGAGCTGAAAGGCAATATATATTGGTAACTGGTGAGGGTGTTAGTAGGTTCCACTGGGGAAGGGGGTAGCGGGGGAAGGGGGGGCTCTTGCATTAAATTTTTGGATAATCTTACTTTAGGAAATATCCCTGCCAGCTGAGAAATGAGTCACAATCAACTCAAAAAATGAAGTTAGAAAAGGCAAAGAACGATTAAATCACTAGAACTAAATAAAACTACATAAACTAAGTAATTGTGATTCACATGATGAGAAACTCCAGAAAAGCGAGATAAAGATAATTCTTACAATTATATATAATAAAGATTTCATTACTGTGAACTAGGGTTTTTATAACAATTTACTGTGACAAAAACTGGGAAATAGCAAAGTTAAAATTTTCATAGAGCATAGGAGATGTCAATAGCTGTGGAAGCATATGGATTTAGAGACAAGTCAAAAGCAGTTATCCAACAGGGGTACCTGGGGGGCTCAGTTAGTTGAGCTGCTGCCTTCAGCTCGGGTCATGATCTCAGGGTCCTGGGATTGAGCACTGCATCTGGCTTCTGGCTCACTGAGGAGCCTAATTCTCCCTCTGTCTCTGTCTCTGTCTCTGTCTCTCATGAATAAATAAATAAAATCTTTTTTTTTTAAAGAAGTTATCCAAAAAGAAAAAAAAAATAAAGAAGTTATCCAACAGGGGGATCCCTGAGTAGCTCAACGGTTTAGCGCCTGCCTTTGGCCCCAGGGCGTGATCCTGGAGTCCTGGGATCGAGTCCCACATTGGGCTCCAGTCCCACATCGGGCTCCAGTCCCACATCGGGCTCCCTGCATGGAGCCTGCTTCTCCTTCTGACTATGTCTCTGCCTCTCTCTGTGTGTCTCTAATGAATGAATAAATGAAATCTTTTAAAAAAAAAAAAAAAAGAAGTTATCCAACAAAACAGAATAGGGTTCTGAAATAGACCCACGCACATATGGTCAAATGATGTCCTACATAGGATATAAAAACCATCAACCAGAGAAAAAATCATTCTTCTATTGAAGTCTGAGAATTAAATATGACCTACTCAAAATTAAAGATCACTGTCCATCAAAAGGCTCAACTAAGGAAAGAAATAGACAAAACCACAAATTGGTTAAAAAAAATTGTCACAATATATATCTGAAATGGACTTCTATCCAGAATATGTTAAAAACTTCCATAACTCAGGACTCCTGGGTGGCTCAGTGGTTGAGCGCCTGCCTTTGGCTCAGGGCATGATCCTGGTCCGGGGATCGAGTCCCTCATTAGGCTCCCCAGAGGGAGCCTGCTTCTCCCTCTGCCTATGTGTCTGCCTCTCTCTGTGTCTTTCATGAATAAAGAAATAAAATCTTTAAACCCCCCCCCAAAAAAAAACCTCCCATAACCCACTAACAAAAGCAAACAACTCAATAAAGATATGGATGACAGACTCAGACACTTTGCAGAGGAAGACATACAAATGGACAGTAAACACATGAAAAAGTGCTCAACATCATTAGTCAGCAGGAAAAAAATAACCACAGTGAACTGTCACTACACGCCCAACAGAATATTTAAAATTGTTTAAACTGGCAACAACACATGTTGGCAAGTATTTGGCATAATTGGAACTCTCACACATCGCTCTTGGATGTGTAAAATGGCACAACTACTTTGAAAAGCTGTTTGGAGGTTTCTTATAAAGTTAAACACTTATCTACTCAGTAATCCCATAATTCCACACCTATGTATGTATCCTGACATTATGGACTGAATGTTTGTGTACCTTCTCCCCCCAGTTCATGTGTTGAAATCCTAACCTCCAATATGATAGTGTCTTTGGGGGGTAATTAATAAAGCCTTTGGGAAGGAGGGTGGAGCCCCCACGAATGGAATTAGTACCTTTTTAAGAGGAGACGAGAGAGACCGCTCTCTCTGCCATGGTAGGGTACCACAAGAAGATGGTCAGATGTAAACCAGGAAGAGGACCTTCATCAAAAACTCAACTATACTGGCATCATGAGCTCGGACTTCCAGCCTCCAGAACTGTGAGAAATAAAATCTGACTGCTTCATCAGCCAGTCTATGGCATTCTATCATAGCAACCCAAACTGATCAATACATCAAGGAAAATAAAAACATTTGTTCACAAAGAAACTTATACATGAATATTCATAGAAGATTTTCATTCATAATATCCCTCAAATAGAAACAAACCAATGTCAATTAAAAGGAGAATGCATAAACTGTCATTTAATTATACAATGAAATACTTCTCAGAAATTAAAAGAAACAAATATTTATACACACAATACCAGATAAATATGTCAGGTACTAAAGGACTTGTACTTTGTGATTCTATTAATATGACATTCTAACACAGGGAAAAATACATTTATGGTGGTAGAATAAAAGCAGTGGTTTTGGTGTGAGGGATTGCAGATTGATTGGCAAAGGCACAAGAGAACTTTCTGGAGTGATAAAGTTGTTCTCTATTGTAATAGAAATATAGGTTATACATGTGTGCACATTATTAAAACTCATTTAACTATACATGTAAGATGTATATATTTTAGTATATGTAAGTTATACTTCAATAAAAAGGAAAAGTAAATGAGATAAACAGGTATAAAAAATAAATAAGATAAATGGGTAATAAAATTTAGCCTGGCATATGAGGAGGCAAAACTACATGAATGAAAACCAGTAGAAACAATAGACAATGGGTACAGACCCAAAAGGGCTATAGATATTGGAGTTATCAGACACACATATCAAATAACTGTGCTTACTATGTCCAAGATGATAGAAAATGAATTTTTACAGAGAACTGGAAACTAAATAAAGTGACATAACTGATTTGAAAAAGATCCAGATATAAATTATAAAAATTAAAAAACAGAATAACTGAACATAAGTATACAAAAAAAGAATTTGACAGCAAACTAGATGCAGTTGAAGAGAGATTAGTAAACTGTAGAATAGATCAGACAGAACTATCCTAAACTAAAGACTAAAGCATCACACAAATCTTGATGTTGTGTTTTCATTTTCATTGAGCTCAAAATATTTTTAAATTTCTAACCATCTATATATCTTGATTCATATTAATTAGACCACTCACATTCATTTTTTAAAAGATTTGTTTATTAATTCCTGGCTCAGTGGTTAAGCACCTGCCTTCAGCCCAGGGCATAATCCTGAAGTCCTGGGATCAAGTCCCACATTGGGCTCCCTGCATGGAGCCTGCTTCTTCTCTCTCTGCCTATGTTTCTGCCTCTCTCTGTGTCTCTCATGAATAAATAAATAAAATCTTAAAAAAAAAAAAAAAAAAAAAGAACCAGCCTTGCATCCTGGGGATAAATCCCACTTGGTCATTGTGAACAATCTTCACAAAGACATGGAAAAATATTTCATGCTCATGGATTAGAAGAATTAATATTGTGAAAATGTCAATGCTACCCAGGGCAATTTATACATTTAATGCAATCCCTATCAAAATACCATGGACTTTCTTCAGAGAGTTGGAACAAATCATCTTAAGATTTGTGTGGAATCAGAAAAGAACTCTAATAGCCAGAGAAATATTGAAAAAGAAAACCAGAGCCAGGGGCATCACAATGCCGGATTTCAAGTTGTGCTACAAAGCTGTGGTCATCAAGACAGTGTGGTACTGGCACAAAAACAGACACATAGATCAATGGAACAGGATAGAGAACTCAGAAATGGGCTCTCAACTCTTTGGTCAAATAGGTATTTTATGGCTGGCTCCCCAGAAGCAGGGCAGAACTCACTTGGACAGGCAAGGCCACAAGAAGAGGATCTGAGGGGATCTAACAGTTCACCTACACTTATTGTCAGCCTCACCTCACTTCACAACATTCCACCAACTCCTGTGGCTTTCCAGGGTGCCTTGGCATGAGTCCCTTTCTTCCCATGGGCTCCATACCTGCAGTGGGAAGTCTCAGCTTCTTCAGGTCTGCTAAGCCAGTTCCACTCTTTCACTCTGTGTTCAAACATTTGTTGACATGTCTCATCAATTTTGCTCCCTTCTCTCATTTGCTTTGTTTTAGTTGATTTATATCATATTATTCCTTTAACTGCTGTTTTGGGAGTTTTCAGAAGAGTGAAGATCAATACCTTTGTCAACCTGCCATGTGCTATGGGTACACTTTGCTTTTTCCCTTAACAGTGTATTAAGGAAATCTTTCTTTCATTAAAGATTTTATTTTTAAGTAATCTGTATCCCCAACATGGGGCCCAAACTCACAACCCCGAGATCAAGAGTTTCATGCTCCAGGAACTAAGCCAGCCAGATGGCCCCTTTATGTGTCTTTTTAATGGGATTTAGAATTCCAGGCTCCTAGAGGCAACACCTAACCCTGTTTTAGGTTTATGTTATGGTTTTGAATGTTGCAAGGAAAGCAGTGGACATTATTGTATGTCAATAATTATGTGTAGAAATATACAAAGGAGGGAAGAAGAGAGAGAGAAAGAAAAGCAAAGAGAAGGAGAGTTCTTGGTGTGGAATATCAGGCATCTGAAGCAGACCAGTAGGTGAGGGAGAGCCTTGGGAGGGTGGTGAATAGGCTGTATTTCCCATGTTGATCCACTCTAGTTGGACCTGATCCTTTCCTCTCAGTTCTGGTACCCACTGCATGCCAACTGCCTCAGGCTCAAACCAGTTATTGGAAAGAGAAGCAGCTCCCCTGGGATATGGTTCACCAGGACCCGAAGATAAGCTGACATCTGGACAAGGCAAGGCCACATTCTGCATGGCTAGAGTGAACTCGGTGTGCCCTTTATCCCCAGAGGATGCCCCGACTCCCAGACATAAGTTTCAGCATGACTGAGAGTCCATGTCAGCCAGCAGCCCTGAGCTCCATCCTTGTCGGGGACCCAGGCACAATCAAAGGTGCATAATCAGATAGGGAAGGGAGGAACGCAGGAATCTCCACCCCACTCTGGTCCTCTTTTATCCAGCTTTGGGCAAGTTTGCAAATTCTCTCTCCTTCTTCCCCCACAGTTTGGGAAGAATAGCTTCTGCTAAGGCATTAAGAGGTTTTGATTTGTACATTTAGACCATATGTGTGTATTTGTACATTTAAGAGGAGGTTTGCATTTCTCACATGGAGCAGCTAGTGCCTGAGCACTTGACATTGAGTATTGAAGGATACTGAGAAATAGCATGCAATAATTAGCTTACTCGACAGCTATTTATTGAGTCTGCCCATTCTGTGCCAGCCCTTGGGACTGTAGGTGCATGGCAGTGGAGAAACAGATATGGTCCCTTCTCTTGGAGCCTCTGGCCTAGTGAGAAACACACACATAAATGCACAAACTCACAAAAGCAGTATATAGTTGCAAATTAGGATAGGGGCTTAGAAGGGAAAGAGCATGCTGCTTTAGGAGAGAGATTCAGGAATGAGGTAGGCAGGGGAGGCCTCTTGAATGAGTGACAGTGGAGATAACACCTGGAGGATGAGAAGAGGAAAGAAAGCACATTCCAGGCAGAGGAAACTGGACATGCCAAGGCTCTGAGGTGTGCAAGAGCTTGTCATGTTCATGTTCATGAAGACCAGAGCACTTGGGGTGTGCTGACCAATGTGAGGCTGAATGATGAGGCCAGATCATGCAGAGTCTTGGAGGCCATATTCTCTCTCTCTCTCTCTCTCTCTCAATTTCTTTCTCTCTCTTTCTCTTTCTTCTCCTTCTCTCCCTCCTTCTCATCCTTTCTTCATCCCCCCCCCCTTTTTTGTAAGAGAGTGAGCACAGTGGAACCCGGCACAAGGCTCAATCTCATGACCCTGAGATCATGACCTGAGCTGAAACCAAGAGTTGGACACTTAACCAGCTAAGCCACCTGGGTGCTCCTCTTTCTTTTTTTCCCAATAGACAAGGTAAGCACATGGGGATCCCTGGGTGGCTCAGTGGTTTAGCCCCTGCCTTCGGCCCAGGGCGTGACTCTGGAGTCTCGGGATTGAGTCCTGCATCAGGCTCCCTGGTATGGAGCCTGCTTCTCCCTTTGTCTGTGTCTCTGCCTCTCTTTCTCTGTGTCTCTCATGAATAAATAAATAAAATCTTTTTTAAAAAAGACAAGGGAAGCACCTACTATGTGCTAGGAAGTGTTCTAGGCACTTGAGTTAAAGGAATAAACAGGAAGAAGTCCCTTTTTCCACAAAGCCTGTACTCTGATGGTAGGAAACAGACCATACGTGTGGAAAGTTAGATGACTGGTGATAGATTCAGCTTCTGGAAGTACTTACGAGAAAAGAGATCAGCAGAATAGAACAAAGAGTGAGTTGAGGGGCAGGCACTACTCCATATGGATGTTCAGGCAAAGCCTGATGGGGACAAGGAGCCATCACAGGGAAGATCAATGGCAGAAACAATGGCAGGAGCAAAGGTCTTAATGAAAGAACAGACTTGAAATTTTCAAGAAATAAAGTTAAGGAGGTCATATTTTATTCTGAGTTCAGTGGGTAACCCCAGAAGGGTCTTAGCAGGAGAGTAACAGGATCGGATTGAAGTTTCTCAAAGCCCGCCCTGGTTGCTGTGCGGAGAATGGAGGGCAGGGAACAAGAGAAGGCAGGAGGAAAGACAGTGATGAGGCTCCCCCAATAGACAGGGCAAGAGCTGATGGGGGTCGGGGATGGTGGAGGAGATGGAACAGGAAGGAAGACATCTCATAGCACCTAATGTGAGGGTGGGGAAGAGGTGGAGATCAGGGACACTGTCTGGGTGACTGGAAGAACTGGCTGGAATGTGGGAAAAAGCAGTTAACGGACCTACATGAAGGCTCACCACAAGCTCAGAGGCCCGGGCCGCCTGGCTGTGGATAGTGCAGCTCCAGAGATAGAATGACGGTGGCCAGCAAGGGCACAGGATCATGATGCTAGCCATTGGGATCGTGGTCTCATGACAAGATCTGGTTGGTTGTCTGTCACTTACAAGCCCTTCCACACACTGTCGACTTGATTCACTTCATGAGGAAGATAGTGTCATGTTCATTTGCAGATGAGGAAGCAGAGGCTTGGAGAGGTTGTAACTCACCCCCTGCTCAGACAGTCAGGATGTGTGTGAACCTGAGCGGGCTCCAGAATTTCTGTATAGGGTCTTCTCTAGGGTGGGGTGGGCTGGGGGCTTATCTTAAAGTTGCATTGTGTATCAAGTACACTGGTCTTACTTGAATTTGGTTTTTGTTGGGGTTGGGGGAGATCCACTGAGGCACACCCAGATCTGTTGGTCTCCAAGTGGAGGGCTTTCATGTTCTGGATGGAAGGAATTGCCCTCAGATGGCAGGAGTTGGTGTGGACTAGCATGACTGGGGAGGAAGCAATGTTTGACTTGGATGGATCCCTGTAAGGTGTGAGGGGCTGGGAAGGCTGCCCCAGAAGGGAGAAGGTCAAGGAGCAAAGGCATGATGTGCTGTTGATTAGAGCTTGCTGAAGGCACCAGGGATCTTTCAGTGTAGACATGGGCTGCCTGCACTAAAGGCCAAGATTTGCTTACTTGAGTTAGAAATTCAGTGCTGAGTGTTCTGGGTCAGTCCCTGGGGAAGTTCCCTCCCCAGCTTCACAGGACATGGGCCTTCCTTCTGCTCCCTGGGCCTCAACCTCCAGGCTATTCCTTGATATGTTGCAGTTTAGATCAAGCTACCAGGTCAGCCTTGAATGCACCCTACCTAGCCCGAGACATAATTGTAGAAGAAATCCATGTTGGTAAAGCAACACACCCCTCTACTCCCCTGCTGGCATGTCCAGTGCCCTCACCCAGAGCCCAGCCCCTTAGCAAAGATCACCCCAGCCTGCTTTTCACAATCAGTAGTTCTAAACTGATGAAATGTAGGGTTTTTAACTGTCTCACTATCCCTGTGGTATGATGGGCAGTTTTACCTGGGACCACCTGTCAGTGAATAGCTCGTATGCTTGCCAGAACCATCCTGCCTTTCTTTGCCAACAATACTACTAGTTCTCAAAGCTCCACTGAAGCACCACTTCCCCTGGCCAATCCTTTCCCTCTCTGGCTGGGTTCTGGCCAGAGCACTTTTACTTCTGGGGCACCCCTTCATCCCATCCCTGTCTTATTTGCTATAAATGGTGTTCAGGGCCCAACCTTGATTCTTTCCATTTCTGTAGACAGTTAAGTCATTGATGTCTATGAAACACTTTTCCTGATCAGTTGAAACATTGCCTTTGTTGGACATATTTTCCATATATGCTCAGATCTACCTTTGTTTGTTCTGGTGCCAATCCCACGCTTTGATCCCAATGGATTTATAGTAAAATTTTGTATTTACCACACATGTCCTTCATCCTCATTACCTTTTTTTTAACCTGAGGAGGATTGACATTTTAAAAAAAGATTTAATTAGTTACTTTATTTATTTGAGAGAGTGAAGGGAGAGCACACAAGATGGAAGAAGGGGCAGAGGGAGGAGAAGGAGAAGCAGACTCCCCACTGAGCAGGGAGCTTATGACCTATGGTACAGGGCTGGATCTCAGGACCTCAAGATCATGACCTTAGCCAAAGGCAGATGCTTAACTGACTGAGCCACCCAGGCACCCCAAAGAGAACTGATGTATTTTTATGACACGTCCTTGTGCAAGAACATGTTTGGATCTTGTTTATGCCCTACAATAAGTTTTGTAGACTTTATTATCAAATTTATTGTTAATTTATTCCTAAGGATTTTATAGCTTTAGACACTTCTATAGATCACACATATGCCCCCATTTCTATTTCTAATTAGTTTCTACTAACATAAAGAAAGGCTACTAGTTTTTGTATGTTCACTTTAAATACAGCAAATTCTGTTTTATTCCTGGCCTATATTTTTAGAGTCTAGAAAACTGGAGAGTTTTGTAGATATCCAAATATATCTACAACTATTGGTAATTATAACATTAATATACTATATATATTTTCCCCTTTTCTTAATTTAATAGCCAATTTTTTTATTTTTTTAAATTATTTAAATTTTTTATTGGTGTTCAATTTGCCAACATATAGAATAACACTCAGTGCTCATCCCATCAAGTGCCCCCCTCAATGCCCATCACCCAGTAACCCCCATCCCCTACCCACCTCCCTTTCTACCACCCTTAGTTTGTATCCCAGAGTTAGGAGTCTCTCAGGGTCTGTCTCCCTTTCTGATATTTCCCACTCATTTTTTCTCCTTTCCCTTTATTCCCTTTCACTATTTTTTATATTCCCCAAATGAATGAGACCATATAATGTTTGTCCTTCTCCGATTGACCTATTTCACTCAGCATAATACCTCCAGTTCCATCCACGTCGAAGCAAAGGGTGGGTATTTGTTGTTTCTAATAGCTGAGTAATATTCCATTGTATACATAAACCACATCTTCTTTATCTATTTATCTTGCGATGGACACCGAGGCTCCTTCCACAGTTTGGCTATTGTGGACATTGCTGCTATAAACATCGGGGTGCAGGTGTCCTGGCGTTTCACTGCATCTGTATCTTTGGGGTAAGTCTCCAGCAGTGCAATTGCTGGGTTGTAGGGCAGGTCTATTTTTAACTCTTTGAGGAACTTCCACACAGTTTTCCAGAGTGGCTGCACCAGTTCACATTCCCACCAACAGTGCAAGAGGATTCCCCTTTCCCCACATCCTCTCCAACAATTGTGGTTTCCTGTCTTGTTAATTTTCCCCATTCTCACTGGTGTGAGGTGGTATCTCATTGTGGTTTTGATTTGTATTTCCCTGATGGCAAGTGATGCAGAGCATTTTCTCATGTGCTTGTTGGCCATGTCCATGTCTTCCTCTGTGAGATTTCTGTTCATGTCTTTTGCCCATTTCATGTTTGGATTGTTTGTTTCTTTGCTGTTGAGTTAATAAGTTCTTTATAGATCTTGGAAACTAGTCCTTTATCTGATATGTCACTTGCAAATATCTTCTCCCATTCTGTAGGTTGTCTTTTAGTTTTGTTGACTGTTTCTTTTGCTGTGCAAAAGCTTCTTATCTTGATGAAGTCCCAATAGTTCATTTTTGCTTTTGTTTCTCTTGCCTTTATGGATGTATCTTGAAAGAAGTTACTGTGGCCAAGTTCAAAAAGAGTGCTGCCTGTGTTCTTCTCTAGGATTTTGATGAAATCTTGTCTCACATTTAGATTTTTCATCCATTTGGAGTTTATCTTTGTGTCTGGTGTAAGAGAATGGTCTAGTTTTTAAAAATTTATTTGAGAGAGGGAGAGAGAGCCTGAAAAGGAGGAAGGGGAGACAGGGTGGGGGGGAATAATCAAAGCAGACTCCCCACCAAGTGCAGAGCCTGACACAGGGTTCATTCTCATGACCCTGAGATCATGACTTGAGCCAAAATCAAGTTAGATGCTCAACCAACGGAAACACGCAGGTGCCCCTATCATAGCCAAAATGTTTAAAACAAGGTTGATCAATAGTGGTGATAGCCTTCACACTTTTTATTACTTATTTTAATGGAAATGCCTTTAGTATTTCAACATTTATGTTTATTGTTGGTTTTTCTGAAATAGGGCCTGTACCTGTACTTGCCAGTGTCTCTGAGAGCCATGGAAGCTAATATTTGAGGAGATATTGAGAAAACAAGTATCAAGAAGACAAGAGTCAGAGCTCCCAGAGGAACTTAGAGGATCTTGTCTCATATATTAGGTTTCTACTTATTTTCCTTTGAAGAAATGGTCTGGTACAAAAACTAAAAAAAATAACACGATATAATAAGAGTAAGAAGGAGACTCATTAACCAAGGTAGCGATGCTAATGGTAGGCTACTGGGTATATTGGAGACCCCACATGAGTCGGGGCAGGTGTGTATTTGGAGCAAATCAGAACCCTGGACCCCTGCCATGCAGAGTCCTCTTCCAGACATGAAGTTGAGTCAGAAAAGCTCAAAACTGACAGGTCAGTTATGTTTGTGGGGTGTCAGACAAATGAAGGCGGCCACTGGCTTATCAGCCTCTCTGGAGAAGCAATCTGCACTCCCACATCCACCTCTCCCCTTCTTTCTCACCTCCTGGGAGCTGAGGCACCTCTACAGATGTTGATTGACCCTGACCAGACTCCTTTGTGGGAACCCCAAGTGAAGGGAACAGAAATGACCAAAAAAGAGGTCATAGAGGTCATGGCTGCCACAGGGAAAGTGGGGACATAAGACCTGCACATCTGGGCGTGGAGGTCCCACCCTATTAGGACTTTACAGAGGTTACCAGGGTCCCGGTCTCTGGCACACAGAGATTGGGAAGAAGCAAGAATAAGAGCTGCCAGCATATGGTAGCTTCCCAACAATCCTGAGGATTTCTTTTTTTTTTTTTTTTAAGATTTTATTTATTTATTCATCAGAGACACACAGAGAGAGGCAGAGACACAGGCAGAGGGAGAAGCAGGCTCCTAGCAGGAAGCCAGATGCAGGACTCGATCCCAGGACCCCAGGGCTATGACGTGAGATGAAGGAAGACACTCAACCACTGAGCCACCCAGGTGCCTGAGGATTTCATTGTATAGATGAAGAAACTGGAGTTCAGAGAAGTTAAGGAACTTGTTCAAAGTTGCAGAGATAATAAATGACAGAGCTGGGGTTCAAATCCAGGCAACCTGACCCCAGAGTCTGCTGCCACCAGACTTTCCCACTCAGCCATCCAGGCTACTCATGTTAAGGTCAAGGACCAAGGGTTAGATCACCTAAAAGCTGCCAGATTTTGCCTGGGAACCTGGAGTTCATGCATGCACCAGACATTGTCTGCAGACAGAGTAAGTAACACAAACACAATTTCTATACTGGATTGAATGATACTCCTCCCTATGCCACTCCCACCCACCAAAAGATATATCTGCCAAGAACCTCAGAATGTGACCTTATTTGGCATAAGGGTCTTTGCAGGTGTAATTCAGGCAAGAATCTCAAGTTGAAATCATCCTGGATTAGGGTGGGCTCCAAATCCAATGACAAGTGTCTTGGTAAGAAGCAACAAGACACATGAGACACAGGGGAAAGGCCATGAGACAGAGGCCAAAGTGATGCCACCAGCAGCCAAGGAATACCAGGAGCCATCAGAAGCTGGAAGGTGCAAGAAAGATTCTTTCTTAGAAACTCCTGAGGACAGTTGGCCCTGCCAACACCTTGGTTTCAGACTTCCAGCCTCTGGAACTGAGATAGAATGAATTTCTGAAAAAAAAAAAAAAAAAAAAAGAATGAATTTCTGTTGTGGGAATTTCAATTTGTGGGAATATGTTATAGCAGCGATAGGAAATTTACATATATATATGTATATACATGCATATATATACGCATTTAAGGGGCACCTAGCTCACTTAGTCGGTAGAGCATATGACTCTTGATTTTGGGCTTCTCGGTTCAAGCCCCATGTTGGGTGTAAAGCTTATTAGAAAAGGCAAAGAAAATCAAGGCACTTAAAACTACTACTAAGCTCATAGTTACTATATATAATTAGGTGCTTTTCTCAACCAATGGATATGAAATATCCTATCGTGTGGAGAGTAATAAAATAAAACTTTTATGAAATACATATTATGTATATATATTATGTTTATATTATGTTTGCAACCCCATCATCGTACAGAGAAGGCAAGTGAATCCCAGAGGGGGCAGTGGAGAAGCAAGCAAGCAAGCAGGCTGGTCTGGAACCCAGCTCCCTTGACTTGTGAGTCATTCATTCCTCCTCCTCTCAAGCCCATTGAGTTATGGGTCACTCATGGTTTTCATCAGCTCACACCAAGAAAATGGGAACAGTGCTTGTCCAGAAGGAAGCTTAGAAATGCTTCCTGCTTCCCTCTCTTCTGCATCCCAGTTAGGTCATGCTAAGGGCCCAGTCTACACTCCGTGATTGTTCCAGAAAATTGCTAAAGACCATTGTACCATATTTGCCCAATCCATGCTCTGTGACACCTTAGCCCTTCACACCACACCCAAGCCCCTCTCTCCTCCCCTCTGACCCCCCAGATTTCAACACTCCAGGCTAGGTCTAACAGGGCGGCCTGATAAAAGGAGAACACACCTAGAGAGCCAGGGACACAGGCTGGAGTCCAGTGTCAAGCCAGCACCATGGCACTGTCTGTGGCCTGGGCAGGTGAGTAGACACTGTTGGGGATGGTGGGTTGGGCCCTGGGAGCCATGAGGAGGTGAGGATGTGTACATTATTAGGTGGCTCGTTGGTGCTATCTGCAAGGAGGCAGGAGTGTTCGGGAGAACATCAGAGGGTCATTCAGTTCTTCCCTCTGCCTCCATTCCTGGGGGCTCCCTTGGGCTCTTTCAATCCAAGAGCCTTTGTGTTGCAAGTAAAGGCTTTTTTTCTCCAGGCTGAAATGGACCTTTGCTCCTCCTGTCCTGGAAGCCCAGAGTCAGTGAACACCACTGGAGTGGGTGGTCTTATCTTTGCCATATTCTTAAGCTTCTGCATTTGGCCTTTTCCAAAAGACACCCACTGCTAGCAGGTTCTTCCCCAACCCCATGTTAGTTGTCCTGCAAGAAAGAGGACACCTGAGGGCCATGACCTTGGGTGTCCTTGCCAGTTTTCACGCAGGCTCTATTGGGTTAAGAGGAAAACTCAAGGTCACCAGAAAGGTGAAACACATCTTTTTAATGGAGTCTTGCCAGGCCCTAGATCTTCAAGGATGCTGGTAACTCAAGTAAGCCCTAGTGCCGGGGGAGGGGGGGGGGTGAGGGGAGCAGCAGGAAAGCAGCAGGAAGTTGGTAACTAGTAGCCATGAGCCCAGGCATAGGGGCCTCCTTGAGAGATGGCATCTCTAGCCTAGCCCTTCCTAAAGGGCTCTTTCAGCCCCAGGACAGCTTTACTGCTTGTTTCAAAAGAGAAACTTTCTGAAACCTCACAAATCAAGGGTTTTCCTAGAATCTTCCTAAATACACACCGCCCTCCACAGATGCTCTAGGGAGGGGCAGCCTTAGCTCACAGTAATTCCATCTGCTCTGGAGAGGCCCCTGCTGCCTGGCCTGGGTGAAGGGATGGACACAGTGCCCTCTTGGGTCCCTTTTGGACAGAGGAAGGTTGATTTGTAGGAAACCAGCTTGGCCTACCCCTCTGTGACCATCTCTACCTCCTGAGCTTCAATAGGCAGACAGGAGTCGGGAAAATGCAAATGATCTCCTAATCTCTGCCTTCTCTCTCATGGTGCTTCAGGTTTGATAGTTTTTCTGACCATCCAATGTGGTAAGTGGCACCTTTCTTTTTGTTGTTTTGTTTATTTGTTTTAAGTAGGCTCCACACCAAGCGTGGAGCTCCATGTGGGGCTTGAACTCACGACCCTGAGATCAAGACCTGAGCTGAGATCAAGAGTTGAATGCTCAACTAAGGCATCCAGGTGCCCCCCCTTTTTTTTTTTTTGAGGGTGAGAGGGTAAGTGATGCCTTTCTTAAGGCTAGCCCTGGATTCCTGGGTTCTGCTACCCTCCCCACACCCAACTCCACCCCAACCCCACCCCACCCCAAGAGCTTTTATCAGATTTCTGCCGGGTTCCTCTTCCAAACTCAGCCCTTCATAAGTGTCCTTGTGCCCCCAAACAGTCCTGATATTTTTTCAGGGAAGTTTCTTGTCATCTTACCCACTGGCTGAATTGCATGTCCATGGGGCCAGTTTAAATGTCAACCACGCTGAGGTTTTTCATGAAGACCACTTGCTCCAATCTCTGTGCTCCCACAGACCTGAACACATTTTCCAGTAGGTATGTCAGTGTTGTTAATTATTGGCATAGATATCTCCCCGACCAGGCTGGGAGCTACTGGAGGCAAGGATCATAGGTCTTATCCAGCTCCATGTCCATCCCCCAGCCCCTTAGCTCAGCATGGACAAAACACTCGCTCCTGTTTCTGCCGGATTGATTGCTTGTAGGGCTCCAAGGAGCCCAGAGGGGTGATTTCCCATGTCAGACAGGAGAGAGATCTCTAGGGGATGTTCAACTTGGATTCTGGGATTCACTTCCCGCCCCGCCGCGCTCCACTCTCTGTGTGTCAGTGGCCCAGGAATGCTGGCTCCTCAGACCCTCATCCTGAGGCTGGGCTGTGACATTAAAGATATTTCTCCTCTTGGTCTCACAGGAGACAACAGTCAGGGGTCACAGAAATAACAAACATGGGGAAGAAAGGTTGAAGGTTTCCTCAAAAGCTGCAATCCAAGCTATTTCTGGGCATATGGCATGGTGTGATATATGTATATATTTTTTTGCTGGCAAAGTGAGTTTATTTGGGGGATAGCAGAGGAAATCACAATTCGGGACATGCACACTATGGTGAACCATAGGAAAGTCCAAAGAGACAAAAAGAAGGTCAGTTTTTATTAAGTTTTAGGGGGAAATAAGGAAGGGTTATTTTAAACAAAAGTTCACTGGAAGAGGACAAGTGTCTCAGATTGTGGTGGTTTCTCATTGGCTGTAAGCAGTGCTTAGTGAGCTGCTGCTGAGACAGGGAGGGATTTCCTTCAGAAGGACAATCATCACATGGTTTCACTCATATGGGGAATATAAAATATAGTGAAAGGGATCATAGGGGAAAGAAGATAAAATGAGTGGGAAAAATCAAAGAGGGTGACAAAACATGAGAAACTCCTAACTCTGGGAAACGAACAAGGGGTAGTGGCAGGGGAGGTGGGTGGAGGGATGGGGTGACTGGGTGACGGGCACTGAGGTGGTGTGGTATATATATTAACAGAGTTTTGTGTGAATGAAGGGTTACTATATGTAAAGCACTAAGAACAGAGCTTACTATATGCTAGCAGTATTCTGAATATTTAATATATTAATTCTATCTATACAACAGTCCTTTGAGGTAGGAACAATGATCATTCTCATGGTATGGAGGAGGAAGTTGAGTTTACCTGGCTGGAAAGTTGCAGAGTTTGGATTTCAATGCAGGCATTAAAATTCCAGAGACCCTGCTTTTACCCACTACACTTTATTGCCTCTATAGTAATAAAATCCATGCATGATATTAGATATAGCAAGATATAATGTGAGAAGAGCCACCAGGTATCTTCCTAGATAGTCCTAGGATGTGTTGTTCCTGGGTTAACCCTTTGATTTGGGGAGTTCACCAATCCTCCTCCTATATCACTGCAGGCTACACTCCCAGCCACCACTGGCAAGTTCTATACCTGGGTGGTCTCTGGCTAGAGCTAGTGAACACCCAAGAATGCCAGCTTCTCCTTCAGAAGCCATTGGTCTGCCCAAGGGAATCCCAGGCAACCTTTCATGCTCTGGGTTTCCACACAGCCTCCTATAACCACCCTTACTCCTTCCCCTGACCTCTCACTAGCCACATGGAAGCTGGAAGGGACTGCAGAGAGACCCCATTGGCTCTAAAGGAAGTCCTAGGGTCTAGACACTGGTCACAGGTTTGCTGCAGTACAAACTCACCATTATGCCACATCCCTGGCATAAAATGTTGGCTCATGCAAACTGTACCCTCATAGACCACAAATTCTGGAAGAGACCTCAGAGACCACACAGTCATTTTCAGATGAAGATCCTTGGCCAGAGCTGAAGAGGCAATTCACCCAAAGTGAATTTCTATCAGATGTAAGAATAAAGATTCTACATTCTTGCTGTCTGGTTATCTGGTCAACCTAGCACAGTGCCAGCCTCTGAGGGAGCCTTCACTGCTAGATCAGCCCAATAAGAACAGATGCTCCCCATTGCAAAAATTCCCAAATATTCTGGGGATTCCAGAAACAAGCTTCCTTTTTTTCCTTTTTTTAAAAATAAATTTATTTTTTATTGGTGTTCAATTTGTCAACATACAGAATAACACCCAGTACTCATCCTGTCAAGTGCCCACCTCAGTGCCCACCACCCAGTCACCCCCACCCCCCGCCCACCTCCCCATCCACCACCCCTAGTTCGTTTCCCAGAGTTAGGAGTCTCTCATGTTTTGTCTCCCTTTCTGATATTTCCTACTTATTGTTTCTCCTTTCCCCTTTATTCCCTTTCACTATTTTTTATATTCCCCAAGTGAATGAGACCATATAATGTTTGTCCTTCTCTGACTGACTTATTTCATTCATCATAATATCCTCCAGTTCCATCCACGTTGAAGCAAATGGTGGGTATTTGTCGTTTCTAATGGCTGAGGAATATTCCATTGTATACATAGACCACAGCTTCTTTATCCATTCATCTTTCGATGGACACCTTGGCTCCTTCCACAGTTTGGCTATTGTGGACATTGCTGCTAGACATCGGGGTGCAGGTGTCCCAGTGTTTCATTGCATCTGTATCTTTGGGGTAAATCCCCAGCAGTGCAATTGCTGGGTCGTAGGGCAGGTCTATTTTTAACTCTTTGGGGAACCTCCACACAGTTTTCCAGAGTGGCTGCACCAGTTCACATTCCCACCAACAGTGCAAGAGGGTTCCCTTTTCTCTGCATCCTCTCCAACATTTGTTGTTTCCTGCCTTGTTAATTTTCCCCATTCTCACTGGTGTGAGGTGGTATCTCATTGTGGTTTTGATTTGTATTTCCCTGATGGCAGGTGATGCAGAGCATTTTCTCATGTGCTAGAAACAAGCTTCCTTTTCCTAGATAAAACAAGTTTGTTTTTAGAACCTTATCAATGATATTAATAATAGATTCTCTGAAAGAAATAACAAGTAGATGTAAAACTTTATATCTTTATTTATTTTTTTAAAGATTTATTTATTTATTTATTTATATAGACATAGAAAGAGAGAGAGAGAGGCAGAGACACAGGAGGAGGGAGAAGCAAGCTCCATGCCGGAGCCCGACGTGGGACTCGATCCCGGGACTACAGGATCGTGCCCCAGGCCAAAGGCAGGCACTAAACTGCTGAGCCACCCAGGGATCCCCAGATGCAAAACTTTTTAAAGCAAGACTAAAACATAAACCCAGAGCAGTAACTGAGGCCTTTTCTCTGCTACTTCATGTATTTGCACTTTAATTAAACTTCTGAAGTATTCCAAGCTGCATTTTGAATGTTCTGCCTCCCTGCCTTCAGCAGATCAAGTGTTACGTTTAACACCAGGCATTATGTAGGTTCTGCCCTGGGCAGTGAGTGCCAGTCTCCACATACCCTTATGGCTGTCATTTATTTTCTTGTCCCAAATGGCCAGATTATGCCACCAAGATGGTCTGCTAGTTCACCATCTGGGTCAAGTATAGACAGGAGGCTGCTTGCTTCTTGCCCAAGGGTATGAACCCGAATCTGTGCACCCACCTCATCTATGCCTTTGCAGGCATGAACACTCATCAGCTCAGCTCTATAGAGTGGGATGACGAGGTGTTCTACCAGGAGTTCAATGGCCTGAAGATGTGAGCTGCTCTGGAGGGGGTTGGGAGGTAGAGAAAGCAGGTACCTCTTCTTCCCCAGCTCTTCAATCCTCTACCACCTGCTATGTGGCTTTGGGCAAGTGGCATCACCTCTCTGGGCTTTCCCATGCTTATATGGAAGATGTAGGTGTAGATAGGGACTCCTTAACAGCCCTTCTAGTTTAGGGCTAAGTGGGGTCTGGGTTGGGAAACCATTTCCCTCTGCTGGGAATGATTATCTTCTTCCTCCTAACATCTATCCATCCTTCAGCTCAAGTCTATCACCACCGTGAGAAAGCCTCTCTGCAGATCCACCCCCATCTATGGTTTCCTGCATTCTTTATGTGTATATCCCCCCAGCCAGATAGGAGGCCCTTGAAGTCAGGAACATGCCCCTTCTTTCCCAATCTAGAGCTCCCCCAATCCAGGTTCTGTGTATAGGGACTTACACAACCCCCACCCCATCAGCACCCATCAGAAGACCCACTGTTCCTTGCTTTCCCAGTCAATGAGGTGAGCCCTGGTTGCTGGCTGGGCACTAAATTCCATAAATTCCAGCATTTGTTTTATCTTTCCTAGGAACCCCAAGCTGAAGACACTGCTTTCCATCTGGGGCTGGAACTTTGGCACCCAGAAGTGAGTTGGGAATGGGCATCTGTACAGCAGAGCCACTGGGTGGGGATTTGACTCTGCTCCCCAGAAAACCCTGGCCAGAGAATCAGGCCAGGCTGTAGTATAGTCAGAGTGGGGTGATCAGGAGGGGAGCCTGGACTCTGGGGGCTGACTTTCCTTTTGGGCTCTGGTACCTCATCAGGAAGGCCATGGAGGGTGCTTAGCTCCGGGCTGTTACACATCCCATCTTGCCAGGACCACAGGAGAGATTTGGCCTCTTTCCAGGCCTCAGTCTCTTCCTCCACAAAATGGGTAGAAGGAGAGTCCCAATGATTCCCAGACAACATATAGTGTCTATATATTTCCTGAGCTCTGAAAGGATATCTTTTTATATATATATAAATTTATTTTTTTATTGGTGTTCAATTTGCCAACATATAGAATAACACCCAGTGCTCATCCTGTCAAGTGCCCACTTCAGTGACCATTACCCAATCACCCCTACCCCCCGCCCACCTCCCCTTCCACCACCCCTAGTTCGTTTCCCAGAGTTAGGAGTCTTTCATGTTCTGTCTCCCTTTCTGATATTCTGAAAGGATATCTTATCTGAGAATTTTTGTTGCACTTCTGGGTGTCAAAGGCAGTTTGTGAGAGTGGGCTTGACTGCCAAAAATTTGGCATTTCTAGGGCATTTCTGAGGGATTATAGAGATAATGAAATGAGATATCCGAAATTAGACTTTTCCTAGAAAGTCTAGAATGTAAGATTCACGGATTCTAAACTACTCTTTCTAAAATTTTTTGGATCATGAGCCGTTTTGAAAACCTGATGAAATTTGTGACCTACTTTCCCCAAGTACTGTTTATATGCAGATTTTTTGTTGGAATACAGAGGACCTTAGCTTGGAGATATGGGTCTCACTTAGGAAGTATTGTTATTTAAATTAATAAATCAATAGAAAACCAATCAAAATATGATCAGTCTATAAAAAACCTTGAGACACTTCTTTTTTTTTTTTTTTTCCTTGTGACACTTCTTATCAGGATCCTGGGAATCAGAAGGATGTGGGAAGGGGGTTCCTGGGGCAGCTTGGAATTTCCAGGAGCTCTGAGCTAGTAATAGCACAAGGCATTTGACAAATGTGAGTTTGAAGAAAATGACCATGTTAACCTACCAGGGAATGAGAGCAGTAGGCTCTCGGGTTACCCATATCCTTCCTAACCTTGCTATACTTCTGTTTATTTTAGAAACTGATTGCTCTTCCTTCCTAAACTTCCATGCTGGGGTGACAGCCAGCTCTGATTCAGGGTAGAACAATCCCCTGAGCAGGGACACATATGACAGCCGGCTGCTGGAAGGAAAGTTTTGGGAAGCAGAACTCCAGGCAAGTCAATGTGCCCTGGGGGCAGGAAACACTTATAGATTGTCTCTTGTCCTAGGCCAGGCCAGTAACTCCACAGTGAGTATCACAGCAGCATCTGAAACAGTCCTCCCAGTATCCTCCTGGTCTGAACAGCTAGCCACAAATATCCCGAGTAGTTTCTCACTTGCCTCCGAGGGACAGAGTAGCCTCCTATCAGCAAGGAAGGTCCACTCTGCCCTACATCGCACCCCCCCCCCACCAAAGGTTCACAGATAGGGTGGCTACAGTCAATAACTGCCAGACCTTTGTCAACTCAGCCATTAAGTTTCTGTGCAAATATGGTTTTGATGGCCTTGACCTTGACTGAGAGTACCCAGGAAGCCGAGGGAGCCCACCTTCAGACAAGCAGCACTTAACAGCCCTGGTGCAGGTATGGCTGGGAGTGGGAGGGGGTCACCCAGTTGGCCAGGGGTGCCCAGATCGGTGGCCTCACAAGACACATGGGTGCTGCTCTGTCCCCAGGGTACTCTGATTCCTATATTTACATACTACAGACCAGCCCTGCCATCAGTTTTCAGAATCCCAAGAGTGAACATCTGCTTGGGGCCCCCAAGGGCCAGCCTGGTTCCTGCCTCTATATTTACTCTAAGCTGCTCCCACAGGACCTGGCCAAAGCCTTTCAACAAGAAGCCCAGGCTTTGGGGAAGGAACGCCTCCTTTTGAGTGCAGCAGTTCCTGCCACGAGGAAGGACATAGATGCTGAATACAAGGTGAATAAAATTGTTCAGTGGGTCTCAGGCAGATGGTATGGAACCCGTGCTCTCTGAGGTGGGAGAGGCCATGGCAGGCTGAGCTGCCCCAGGAGTAGAGCAGGTGCTCACCTGCAAGGTATTATTTTGGGGAAGTCCGACCCTTCTGCCAGCAGATCCAGGAAGGATTGGCTCACTATGTCCACTCCGATTCTCTCTTTTGGGACACTTGCCCTTTGCCTTGGGAATTCAGTTTTTTTTTTTTAATAATAAATTTATTTTTTATTGGTATTCAATTTTCCAACATACAGAATAACACCCAGTGCTCATCCCGTCAAGTGCCCCAAGTGCCCCTGTCAGTGTCCCTCACCCATTCACCCCCACCCCCCCGGGGAATTCAGTTTTAACATCAAGGACCCTGGGAGGGCAAGAGTGAAGGCAAGAGGACGAGTCATCTAGATTTCTGCTCCCTGAGGTGTTGAGCATGTGCCTGGGTGCCTATTAGCAGTGTGGGATCTCCTAAATTAGAGCCTGGGTTTGAATGAGGTTCCCAGGTGATTCGTGTGCACATTATTTCCCTCCCAAATGGTAAGAGATGTCCTGCAGGGGCTTGTGGGAGCTGGCACCCTCACAGTCTGAATGACCATGGCCTCAATATTGGGGGTTTGGGGGAAACTAGGGAGTGCTATCTGATCACCTCTTTAAAAACCCCTGGGGTGAGGGCAGCAGCCCTGGTAGCCCAGTGGTTTAGCGCCGCCTTCAGCCCAGTGTGTGATCCTGGAGACCCAGGATGGAGTCCCATGTCGGGCTCCCTGCATGGAGCCTGCTCCTCCCTCTGCCTGTGTCTGCCTCTCTCTCTCTCTCTCTCTCTCTCTCTCTCTCTCTGTCATGAATGAATAAATAAAAAAATCTTTTAAAAAAAACCCGGGGTGAGCCTGCATCCCTGCCTCTTACCATGAGGGCCCCTCCTCAGCCTTGCAATGAGGGCAGAAAGGAGCAAGGAGGGACTGCTCACTAGCCTCTCACTCCTCCCTCCACACCTCCTGCAGGAACCTAGATTTCATTAACCTCATGAAGGCCTACGACTTCCATGGCTCTTACAAGAAGATCACAGGACATGACAACCCCCTCTCCAAGAGGTGGGGGAGAGTGGGCCAGCAGCTGAATTGAATGTGGTGAGTAGCTACAGGGGTGAGGCAGGACTCCCCATCCACAGTCCCTGTCAGGTGGCCTTTTTAAAAAATATTTTATTTATTTTTTTGAGAGAGGGAGAAGGGGCAGAGGGAGAGGGAGAAGCAGAAGCCCCATGAGGGGCTCCATCTAGGATTTTGAGATCATAACCCCAGCCAAAGTCTGATGCTCAACCCACTTAGCCACCAGCACCCCCAGGTGGCCTCTTTTGAGCCTTGAGGCCCTAATGGCAACAAAAAGTAGGATAACCAAGCAGGGTGCAGAGTAGCCAGGACTTTTTGTTTCTTTGCTTGTTTATTTTCCTGTCTCGTACCAATGCTGAGGGGAAACTATTTCTGCATAGCATCTTGGCTGATGTTAAATACAGCAAACCAATATCACAACATCAAACAAAGCAGTGACTAGTAGGGAGGCTGTCTTTGAGCTGGAATGTCCAGTGAAAATGACTTCTTGCTTCCTTCACACCCCCATCCCATTTTCTTCAAGACAATGGGTAAATTCTCCTTCCGGGTCACTCTAATTGACCTTCTGGAGGGTGCTTTCGGAGGTGGAAGCTCAGAAAGTTGGTAACAAGGGATGTCCCTTGGGGCAGAGCTGCCTCCGTCCCTACCCCAGCCCCTGGAAAAGGCAGGTTTGGTTTCAGACTGGGGTGGGGGTGAGGTTTCCTGCCCAGATCACTCTGGCAGAGCAGTCCAGAGGGTTTTTATAAGTCCACTCTACATTTTAAAAGTTAAGAACAACCATATTATTTTTAAATTTTTATTTATTTATTTATTCATGAGAGAGAGAGAGGCAGAGACACAGGCAGAGGGAGAAGCAGGCTCCATGCAGGGAACCCAACGTGGGACTCGATCCCGGGTCTCTAGGATCTCACCCCGGGCCAAAGGTGGTGCTAAACCGCTGAGCCACCGGGGCTGCCCCATATTATTTTTTAATAAACAAATAAACAAAAACTCTAAATAAAAATGCTTTTTAATTTTGGGGAGCCCACGTCTTAGTGTACCAGCTGGGGTAGAACATCTTAGACTTCTGTGGCTCTTTCACAAATAAGGGACACATGTTTGGGGACTGAGTCATGCATCCATAATTCACACTGAGCCCAGTCCCTGCACCCCTATCTGTGTGGGTCCGGAGGGAAGCAAGCCCAGCCCAGCTGGAAAAAACCCAGAGATGTTCAGCTGAGAGGTGAGGGCCCTGAAGTCCTACCAGCACTGTGTTCTCCAGGCTGTGTGCCCTGGATCCATGTGGGGAGAAGGGAGGCCTTTCTCCTCTTTACAAATTGGCCTTCTACTCTCTGCACTGTGTGCCCAGGACTGCTTCTGGCCAGAGGGTGACTTTTCCAAAAATTTTTTAAAAAGATTTATTTATTCATGAGAATACACAGAGAGGAGAGAGAGAGAGAGAGGCAGAGACACAGGCAGAGGGAGAAGGAGGCTCCATGCAGGGAGCCTGATGTGGGACTCAATCCCGGGTCTCCAGGATCACACCCTGGGCTGAAGGCAGCGCTAAACTGCTGAGCTACCCAGGCTGCCCTGACTTTTCCAAATTTGTACAAAGTGCCATAGAGCTTAGCAGGGTGCCCTGCCCTCTGCCTTTGGAAATTTCCAGTCTTATCAGAGATAAATTGTGTAGAGCAGCAAAAAGAAATAAATACAGATACATGTAGTGAAAAGTGTTCCCTACTTAAGTGCCAAGAGTGTAGGGAGTAACAGGAGGACTTGGACTTGAGCAAGGCAGCTTCTGGTGGGGGAAGCAAACCTGTAATCCTGGCTGGAGGGAGGAGTTCTCAGTATTCATTTATTCCACATCCTTAGATTGGGAACCCCTGAATGAGGAGCCACATACTGATTTGTCCTTTGTGTTTGAGCATCTGAATGTCAAGCATTGTCCTAGGCACAAGGGACACAGAGATAAATAAAACAGACCACACTCCCTGCTCCTGTACTCAGAGTGGAACTTCAAATGACAATGAGCACAAGTGTGATCACAGCTCCTCATCACTGCGTGAGGCCAGACCTTTATACATTCTTGCACTTTTAGTTGTTTCTGTTTTACAGACCCAAAGCCTGAGGCTCAGCAAGGTTGCATAATAAGTTGCTGAGCCACGCAGGGATTTCAGATACTTTACTCATTGATGTATCCCAAGCAGCTAGCCAGCCACATGATGGCTAAATATTGGCTCCATGAATGGTTGTTGGATTACAAAGCTCATGTTCTTGGCCACAATGCCACATAGCTTCTCTCTCTCTGGGGTCAAGGATCTGAGATAGGACATAAAGAAGACAAGGAAGGATCAGAACACTAATAAGGCCTGTGAAGCTACTCTGAAGCCTCCAGGTTTGTGTGGCCAGAACCAGGCCAAAGGCAAAGTAAGCTAACCCTGTCTCTCCTTGCCCCTCACCAGGACTCTGCCGTGCAACTTCCTTATATTAAAGACTAGTTGAGTGCTGTGTTTAAGGAAAGTTTTTTTCCCCACAGTTAAGCACAGTGCATTTCCATTGTGCCTCTACACCCACTGTTGAGATAGGTTCTAACTCCCTTAAGATGGGGACTAGTTGAAAGCTATATTCCAGGAATGCTTGTCTCTCAGAGGAAAGTACAACGCATTTGCATTGTGCCTTCACAACTCCTTTCGAGATAGGTTTTAACGCCGTTATAAGAGGGGATAGTTGAAAGTTACATTCAAGGAAACCTTGATTCAGAGAGCTACCCATAAACCTAAACCTACCCCTACCCTTACATCTACCCCTTAACCTACCCCTACACCTACCCCAACCCCTATGTCTAACCCCACATGTACCCATACCCCTACCCCTAACCTGACTCCTATTCCTATTCCTACTCCTACTCCTACCCCTAACACTATGCATACCCCTACCCCTAACCCTACCATTTCCCATCTGTACCCCTACCCCTAACCATCTACCTAATCCTACTCCTACCCCCAATGCTACCCCTAAATCTAAGACCAACACCATGCCTGTCCCTACCTAATCCCTACTCTTACCCCTAATAATAAACCTACTTCTAACCCTACACCTAACCTTAACCCTTTCCTACCCATATCCTTAACGATAAACCTACCCCTAACACCAACTCTAAAACCACCACTATGAGCAGCCCCAGTGGCACAACGGTTTAGTGCCGCCTGCAGCCTGGGGTGTGATCCTGGAGACCTGGGATTCAGTCCCGCGTCGGGCTCCCTGCATGGAGCCTGCTTCTCCCTCTGCCTCTCTCTTTCTCTTTCTTTTTCTCTCTTTCTTTCTGTGTGTGTGTGTGTGTGTGTGTCTATCACGAATAAATAAATCTTTAAAAAAAATAAACCCACCACTATCCCTACCCATACCCTAACTGTAATGTACCTCTAACCCTAGGCCTACACCTACTATTAACCCTACCACTACCCCTAACCCACTTCTGCCACTACCCTACCCTTAATCCTAACCCTACCCTAAGCCTACCCCTATACCTACTGCTAACCCTACTCCTATACCTACCACAACCCCTAACCCTACTACCCCTATCCCAAATCCTACTCCTACACCTAAACCTATACCTAAATCCTACCCCTAACACTACTACTACCACTACTGCTAAACTGCCCTCTACATATACCCTTCCCCCTCCCCCATCCATGCCCTACCCCTACCCCTACTTGTATACATACCCCTAACACTACCACTATCCCTATACCACCCCTAACCCTACCCTAATACTAAACTTAATCTTACCTCTACTCCTACCCCTATCTATACCACTAAACATATCCTACCCCTACCTCAACCCCTAACCTACACATACCCCTACCACTTCCTTACCTATATCCATACCCCTACCCTTACCCATCTACCTAATCCTACCCCTAACCTAATGCTATGCCTAAACCTACCCCAAGCCTATGCCTACACCTACACCTACCCTTTCCCTACTCTTAACCCTAACCATACACCTAACTCCAACCCTAACCTAATCTTAACCCTTTCCTACCCAAATCCCTAACCATAAACCTACCCCTAGCACCAATCCTAAACCTATCACTACCCCTACCACTACCGCTACCCCTACCCCATCCATAATGCTACTCCTAATCCTATGCTTATACCTAATACTAAACCTACCACTACCCCTACCCTAAACCCTACTCTCACCCCTAACACTATCCTACCCCTAACCCTACACCTATCTCTAACCCTACACAATTCTACCTAAACCCACCCCTACACCTGCCGCTAATCCTACTCCTACACCTACCACCATCCCTACCCCTACACTAACCCTAACCATTACCCTATCCCTACCTAAACACTACTCCTACCCCTACCACAGCCTCTATGGTACTCCTACCATTACCACTACCCTGACCCTTAACCATACCCATACCTTAATTTCTAACCCTAACTCTATTACTACCATGACCCCTACCCCTACATCTAACATCAACATTCACTCTACCCTACCTGTACACCTACCTTTACCCAATTCCTAACCCTATGCATATGCCTACCCCTAACCCAACCCTTAACACTATCTCTACCCTACCCCAATCCCTACTCTTAACCGATGGCTACACCTAACACTACCCCTACTCTAAACCTACCCCAACCCCAGCCCTAAAACTACTACTACCCCTACATCTACCCCTAACACTACACCTACCCTACCCATAAATCTACCCCTAACCCTATTCATACCCGTACACCTCCATGTACACCTAATCCTAATCAAAACTCTACCATACCCTACGCCAACTTGTACTCATATCCATACCACTAAATCTATCCTACCCCTAAACCTAATCCCACTCCTACCCCTAAAGTTACTCTTATCACTACTCCTACACATACACCTTATCATAACCATAACTCCACACCTCCATACCTCTACCCCTACTAGTTTCCCTACCCCTAATACTACCCCTACAACTACCCCTAACTATACCCTAACCCTAACTTACTTCTACCTGTAATATACTCCTACACATAACCCTACACATTCCTCTAACCCTACACCTACCCCAAACCACCCCTAATCCTACCCCTACCCCTACATGTATCCTTACCTCTAACTCTACCCCTACGCCTACCCATACCCTACACCTACCTTTAACTCTAATGCTAACACTACACCTACTATTAACTCTACCCATACTCCTATTCCTACCCATACCCCTACATCTATCTCACCTTAACCCAGCCCTACCCCAACCCTACCCCTACTCTTACCCCTTCACATACCCCTACCCCAAACCTACCACTAATGATACTCCTACCACTACCTCTACCCTATCTCTAACCCTACCATAATCCTAATACAACACCACCCCTACATCCAATCCCTACCCCTACCCTACCCCTACATAACCCTACTCCTACACTTACTTCTACACCTAAAATAACCATAACCCTACTCATACCCTAACTATTCTCCTACTCAATTTCCTATCCCTCATACTACCCCCACACCAACCCATAAACCTAAACACTAAACTTAATCTTACCCCTACCCCATTTATACCCCTAAACATACCTTACCCCTACCCCGACGCTTACCCCTACCCCATCCTAATGTACTCCTATGCCTACCCCTACCCTGAACCCAGAGGAAACTGGTGGAGGTCTGTAGTGGTCCTGAAGTGCAAATAGGTCATCTGACCAGAGTATAATGGGGAGAGATTAATCAAACAATCTAGTAGCTGGTTCCCTCTGAAGTTTCCCTCAGGATAGCTGGCACTCTCACACATGAGCCCACGCAGTTTTATCTGGTAAAGTGAAGGATTAGAAGTCATGGGGCTGAAATGATCTCAACCTATTCTCAAACTTTTAATGGGTAAGAAGCTGGCTCGCTGGCATGGAGCTGGGTGTGGAATGAGAGTGCCTAGTAGGCCACTTTTGGTAAGCAGAACTGGCGCTGCGGGATGAACCAAATGCTGGGTTAAGGCACCCAATGCCAATGCTCATCAGACCCCAGAAAATGTGTTGTTTGATATAGACAGCAGGGCAGTGGCACAGAAGTTGGAATCTACTAAGGAGTGTATAACAACTCACCTGCCAATTCAACTTATCCTGAAAATAGATTTGCACTGGAGCATCAGGCCCATAATTGGCCATCACTGGCAGCCAGTGATGGGTGCAAGAAGGACAGGAGCAGGCGGGGTGGGGAGCGCACGGTGGTTTTCCTTCGAAGGGGCCCCGCAGATTTCCCCAACCCCCACCACATGGACGCTATGCTAAGATGAGTAAGAGGGTCACTGCAGTGAACCTTGAAGCCTAGGGCTTGGGCCTAGGTGAAGCCACCGCAGGTGCAGATCTTGGTGGTGGTGGCAATTATTCAAATGAGAACCTTGAAGGCCGAAGTGGAGAAAGGTTCCATGTGAGCAGCAGTTGAACATGGGTCAGCTGGTCCTGAGAAATGGGTGAGTGCTCTTCTGAAGGGATAGATGATGGCCTCTGTTGCCCTCAGCAGATCGAAAGAGAGTTGGGTTCAGATCTCCAAATCCGGAGTGGTGGAGATGGGTACCTCAAGGCATCCAGTGTGGTAAGCAATGGATCCCAGAGAAGCTGGCGGGATCCCGGAAAAGAGTTCTCTTTTCTTTGTGAAGGGCAAGGTGCCCTGGAATGGGATTGCCCTGAGAGAGAGACCTGTGCTTTGGAAAACATCGTGGTTCTGGTAGTGTCCCATGAGCTCTCGTTGGCCCTTGAAAATCCAGGGGAGAGGGTGTAAATCTTGCGCTGGGCCATATCCATATCTGCAGCAGGTCTCCAAGGGGAACAGCCTCTGGCATGTTGGAACAATGTAGTTAAGGGAAGTTGGCAAGCCAGATCCATAACTTTGGGATAAGAATTGGCTCTAAGGACTGGGTGGGTTGGGTTGGGGTACGAAGCATGGCTGGGCACCCACCTTGGCTGGATGAGGAACCATTACCCCACACATGCCTGGGGCACCCCCACTGGGCCTGCCCCTGCAGCCCTCCTCCACCCCAAACCCTGCGGCTACCCCCACTCTCCTCTCTCCCCTTCCCCTCCTGGGGTGGGGGTGGTAGGTGGGGTGTGGAGGCACCAGCAGAGGAGATACCTTCAGGGCCCAGGCACTCAGGGGGCTGGTGGTGGCAGCGGCAGTGGCAGCGGGGACTCTGGACGTGAGTGGGGCCCTTCAAGTGGATGAACCCAGCTGTGGTGGGCATGGAGGCTGCACCGTGGGAGTCCAGCGGGTTCAGGCGCATCCTGTTGTGGATGCACTGGGGGTGGGGGTGGGGTGCCGCCGGGGGTTCTGTCCCCCATCTTCCCCAACCCTTGCCCCGTCAGTGGTCCCCCCCCCCCCAACGAGCCCGCCCCAAGGCCGCAGTTCGGGAGGCGCCCTGCCTCTGCTGGTGTCTAGCAGCTGACTTAGAACTGGCGTGGACCAGGGGAATCCGACTGTTTAATTAAAACTAAGCATTGCAAAGGCCAGTGGTGGGTGTTAACTCAAAGTGATTTCTGCCCAGTGCTCTGAATGTCAAAATGAAGAAATTAAAAGAAGCTGGGGTAAATGGTGGAAGTAACTATGACTCTCTTAAGGTAGCCAAATGCCTCATCATATAATTAATGACGCACATGAATGGATGAACGAGATTCCCACTATCCCTACCTACTATCCAGAGAAACCACAGCCAAGGGAATAGGCTTGGCAGAATCAGCACAGAAAGAAGACCTGTTGAGCTTGACTCTAGTTTGGCATAATTAAGAGACATGAGAGGTGTAGAATAAGTGGGAGGTCCCTGGAGCCCCTCTGTCCCCTCAAGGGGGCGAGGTGGAGTCCACCTGCCTTGAGGGCGGCTGGTGAAATATCACTACTCTTACCATTTTTTCACTGATCAGGTGAGGCGGGGGAGGGGGGGGCGGTGGTGAGCCCCAAGGGGCTCTTGCTTCTGGCACCAAGAGCCTGGCCCGATGGCCTGGTGCGACCTGTTCCGGGGACAGTGCCACTGGGGAGTTGGTCCGGGGAGGTACACTTGTCAAAAGGTAATGCAGGGGGAGTAGGGCAATATGGTGGAGGAGTAGGGTCCCCAAGTCACCTGTCCCCATCAACTTACCTAGATAACTTTCAAATCATCCTGAAAACCTACAAATTCGACCTGAGATTTAAAGAGAGAACAGTTGGACCATGACAAAGAGAAGAGTTTGTACTTCTAACAAGGTAGAAGGGCAGAAAAAATAAATAAAAAAGAATCCAGTGTGGGAGGGGCCCCTTCGAGGAGCCGGTCTAAGGCCAGGTGGTGAAAGCCTCCAGGACAGGAAAGCCCAGTCCTGGAGAAGCAGGAACTTTAAAATTCCTCACCAGATTCTTTCCAGGGAAATCAGGCAGAAGTACAGGAGGGGCAGTGGAGCCTCCAGTCTCCCAGAGTCACTAAAAGAGGAAGTGCACCCAGGGGAGAGTGCACCACAGACTGTGGACTGAGCTTAGTAAAGAGCTGAAGTGCAAGGCTGGCAGGGCCTCAGGAGAAGATCAGGTGGCGGCTCCAGATGGAGGGGGTTGTACCCTGCTGCCTTCGGGAACTGTGGCCCTGGAAGCGTGATTTCAGCAGTGCAGGGCCCAGATCCCAGGGCACCAAGGGGACACAGCCCAGGATCCTGAACTCCTGCCGGGGCAGGTGGAGGCAGGGAAGGAACAGGACAGTGAGGACTCTCCTGTGCCCAGGCACCCCCAGCTGTGCAGATCAGCACCTCTGCCCCCAGAGCATCCAGGCTAGTGTGGAATGGAAGAGTGCAGTAGTTACTGTGGGAGCTGACTCCACAGCTGTAGACCTGGCCACCACCAGTGTTGTTGTTCCTCCTGGTGTCACCCTGTACCTGGGACAGAGTGGGGCCGCCAGGGAACAGGGGCCCCAAAGGATAAACAGCTCCCACTGAGCCGTGCACCTGGCAGGGGGTGGGGCAGCTTCCTCAGGTGCATACACCTGAGAATCAGTGCAGCAGGCTCCTCCTCCAAAAGACCAGCTGGAAAAACAGGGGAAGAGCAAGTTTTTGACCAAGCACTGCTGGAAAGCTCCAGGGGAAGTCAAGGGATTTACAGTATATAGAACCAGAGTTTACCCCCTCCTTTTTTTCTTTCTTTTTTTTCATTCCTTTTCCCAGAACAACTCATTTTTAGCCACTCTGCAATGAAAAAAAGTGACTAGAAAGAAGAAACACACCACAAAAGAAAGAATCAGAAAGACTACTCTGCCACAGAGTTACAGAATTTGGATTATAATTTGATTGTCAGAAAGCCAATTCAGAAGCATAATTATAAAGCTACTGGTGGCTCTGGAAAAAAGCATAAATGACCCTAGAGACTTCATGACTGCAGAATTTAGATCTAATCGGGCTGATATTAAAAATCAATTAAATGAGATGCAATCCAAACTGGAAGGGTCTTAATGAAGAGAGTTAATGAGGTAGAAGAAAGAGTGAGTGACATAGAAGGCAAGTTTATGGCAAGGAAGGAAGCTGAGGAAAAAAGAGAAAAACAATTAAAAGCAAAGGATACAATCAACAAAACTAAAAGACAATCTACAGAATGGGAGAAGATATTTGCAAATGATATATCAGATAAAGGACTAGTTTCCAAGATCTATAAAGAACTTATTAAACTCAACACCAAAGAAACACAAACAATCCAATCATGAAATGGGCAAAAGACATGAACAGAAATCTCACAGAGGAAGACATAGACATGGCCAACAAGCACATGAGAAAATGCTCTGCATCACTTGTCATCAGGGAAATACAAATCAAAACCACATGAGATACCACCTCACACCAGTGAGAATGGGGAAAATTAACAAGGCAGGAAACCACAAATGTTGGAGAGGATGCAGAGAAAGGGGAACCCTCTTGCACTGTTGGTGGGAATGTGAACTGGTGCAGCCACTCTGGAAAACTATGTGGAAGTTCCTCAAAGAGTTAAAAATAGATCTGCCCTACGACCCAGCAATTGCACTGCTGGGGATTTACCCCAAAGATTCAGATGCAGTGAAGCAGCAGGGTACCTGCACCCCGATGTTTTTAGCAGCAATGTCCACAATAGCCAAACTGTGGAAGGAGCCAAGGTGTCCATCGAAAGATGAATGGATAAAGAAGATGTGGTCTATGTATACAATGGAATATTCCTCAGCCATTAGAAACGACAAATACCCACCATTTGCTTTGACATGGATGGAACTGGAGGGTATTATGCTGAGTGAAATAAGTCAATGGGAGAAGGACAAACATTATATGGTCTCATTCACTTGGGGAATATAAAAAATAGTGAAAGGGAATAAAGGGGAAAGGAGAAACAATAAGTGTGGGAAATATCAGAAAGGGAGACAGAACATGAGAGACTCCTAACTCTGGGAAACAAACTAGGGGTGGTGGAAGGGGAGGTGGGCAGGGGGTGGGGGTGACTGAGTGACGGGCACTGAGGTGGGCACTTGATGGGATGAGCACTGGGTGTTATTCTGTATGTATGTTGGCAAATTGAACAGCAATGAAAAATAAATTTATTTAAAAAAAAGACCATGAGGAAAGATTAAGGGACATAAATGACAGCTTCAGAAGGAAAAAAAAATCTACATTTAATTGGGGTTCCAGAGGGTGCCGAGAGAGACAGAGGACTAGAAAGCACATTCGAACAATCATAGCTGAGGACTTCCCTAATTTGGAGAGGGAAATAGGCATTCAGATCCAGGTGATAGAGAGGTCCCCCCTAAAATCAATAAAAACCATTCAACACCTCAACATTTAATAGTGAAACTTGCAAATTCCAAAGATAAAGAGAAAATCTTTAAGCAGCAAGGGACAAGAGATCCCTAACTTATATGGGGAGAAATATTAGATTAACAGCAGCACTCTCCACAGAGATCTGGCAGGCCAGAAAAGGCTGGAAGGGTATATTCAGGATCCTAAATGAGAAGAACATGCAGCCAAGAATACTTTATCCATCAAGGCTCTCATTCAGAATAGAAGGAGAGATAAAGAGCTTCCAAGATATACAGAAACTGAAAGAATAAGTGACCACCAAACTAGCTCTGCAAGAAATATTAAGGGGGACTCCGTAAAAGAAAGAGGAAGTCCAAAGAAATAATCCACCAAAACAGGGACTGAATAGGTATTATGATGACACTAAATTCATATCTTTCAATAGTAACTCTGAATGTGAATGGGCTTAATGATCCCATCAAAATATGCAGGTTTCAGACTGGATAAAAAAACCATTTATTTGCTGTCGACAAGAGACTCATATTAGACATACGGACACCTACAGCCTGAAAATGAAAGGTTGGAGAACAATTTACCATTCTAATGGTGTACAAAAGAAAGCAGGTATCAGATAAATTGAAGTTTATCCCAAAGACCATAGTAGGAGATGAAGAGGGACACTATATCATACTTAAAGGATCTATCCAAAAAGAGGACCTAACAATTGTGAATATTTATGCCCCTAATGTGGGAGCTGACAAGTATATCAATCAATTGATAACAAAAGTAAAGACATTTTTAGATAAAAATACACTAACACTGGGAGATGTCAACACGGCGCTTTCTGCAAGTGACAGACCTTCTAAGCACAACATTTCCAAAGAAACAAGAGCTTTAAATGATACACTGGACCAGATAGATTTCACAGATATTTACATAACTTTACATCCGAAAGCAACTAAATACACATTCTTCTCAAGTGTACATGGAACTTTCTCCAGAATAGACCATATACTGGGTCACAAATCAGGTCTCAACCAATACCAAAAGATTGGGATTGTCCCCTGCATGTTTTCAGACCATAATACTTTGAAACTTCAACTCAGTCACAAGAAGAAATTTGGATGAAGTTCAAACGTGGAGGTTAAAGAGCATCCTGCTAAAAGATGAAAGAGTCACCCAGGAAATTAGAGAAGAATTAAAGAGATTCATAGAAACTAATGAGAATGAAGATACAACTGGTCAAAATCTTTGGAATACAGCAAAAGCAGTCCTGAGGGGGAAATACATTGCAATACAAGCATTCCTCAAAAAATTGGAAAAAAACTAAAACACACAAGCTAACCTTGCACCTAAAGGAAGTGGAGAAATAACAGCAAATAAAACCTACACCAGGGGGATCCCTGGGTGGCGCAGCGGTTTGGCGCCTGCCTTTGGCCCAGGGCGCGATCCTGGAGACCCGGGATCGAATCCCACGTCAGGCTCCCGGTGCATGGAGCCTGCTTCTCCCTCTGCCTGTGTCTCTGCCTCTCTCTCTCTCTCTCTCTCTCTCTCTCTCTCTCTGTGACTATCATAAATAAAAAAAAACAAAAAGAAAAACAAAAAACAAAAACCTACACCAGGCAGAAGAAGAGAGTTAACAAAGATTCGGGCAGAACTCAATGAAATAGAGACCAGAAGAACTGTAGAACAGATTAACAAAACCAGGAGTTGGTTCTTTGAAATAAGTGAAATAAGTCAGTCGGAGAAGGACAAACATTATATGGTCTCATTCATTTGGGGAATATAAATAATAGTGAAAGGGAATAGAGGGGAAGGGAGAAGAAATGGGTAGGAAATAGCAGAAAGGGAGACAGACCATGGAAGACTCCTAACTCTGGGAAACGGACTAGGGGTGGTGGAAGGGGAGGAGGGCGGGGTGTGGGGGTGACTGGGTGGCGGGCCACTGAGGGGGGCACTTGACAGGATGAGCACTGGGTGTTATTCTGTATGTTGGCAAATTGAACACCAATAAAAAAATAAATTTATTGTGGACATTGCTGCTATAAACATCGGGGTGCAGGTGTCCCAGTGTTTCATTGCATCTGTATCTTTGGAGTAAATCCCCAACAGTGCAATTGCTGGGTCGTAGGGCAGGTCTATTTTTAACTCTTTGAGGAACCTCCACACAGTTTTCCAGAGTGGCTGCACCAGTTCACATTCCCACCAACAGTGTAAGAGGGTTCCCTTTTCTCCGCATCCTCTCCAACATTTGTGGTTTCCTGCCTTGTTAATTTTCCCCATTCTCACTGGTGTGAGGTGGTATCTCATGTGGTTTTGATTTGTATTTCCCTGATGGCAAGTGATGCAGAGCATTTTCTCATGTGCGTGTTGGCCATGTCTATGTCTTCCTCTGTGAGATTTCTGTTCATGTCTTTTGCCCATTTCATGATTGGATTGTTTGTGTTTCTTTGGTGTTGAGTTTAATAAGTTCTTTATAGATCTTGGAAAAGAACCCTTTATCTGACACATCATTTGCAAATATCTTCTCCGATTCTGTAGGTTCTCTTTTAGTTTTGTTGACTGTATCCTTTGCTGTGCAAAAGCTTCTTATCTGAAATGGGTAGGAAATATCAGAAAGGGAGACAGAACATAAAGACTCCTAATTCTGGGAAACGAACTAGGGGTGGTGGAAGGGGAGGAGGGTGGGGTTTGGGGGTGAATGGGTGACGGGCACTGAGGGGGGCACTTGACGGGATGGGGACTGGGTGTTATTCTGTATGTTGGTGAATTGAACACCAATAAAAAATAAATTTATGATTAAAAAATAATAAATTTATTATTAAAAAAAGATAAAATAAAATTTCACCTTCAAAAAAAGACAAGTTGATGGCAAGGAGGGAAACTGAGGAAAAAGAGAATAACAATTAAAAGATCATGAGTACAAGTTTTTTTTTTTTTCATGAGTATAAGTTAAGGGAAATAAATGACAGCCTCAGAAGGAAAAATCTACATTTTATTGGGGTTCCCGAGGGCACCGAAAGGGACAGAGGTCCAGTATATGCATTTGAACAAATCATAGCTGAGAACTTTCCTAACCTGGGAAGAGAAACAGGCATTCAGATCCAGGAAATAGAGAGATCCTCACCCCCAAAATCAATAAAAACCGCTCAACACCTCGACATTTAATAGTGAAACTTGCAAATTCCAAAGATAAAGAGAAGATCCTTAAAGCAGCAAGAGACAAGAAATCTCTAACTTTTATGGGGAGAAATATTAGATTAACAGCAGACCTCTCCACAGAGATCTGGCAGGCCAGAAAGGGCTGGCAGGATATATTCAGGGTCGTAAATGAGAAGAACATGTAGCATACTTTATTCAGCAAGGCTCTCATTCAGACTAGAAGGAGAGATAAAGAGCTTCAAAGATAGGCAGGAACTGAAAGAATATGTGACCACCAAGCCAGCTCTGCAAGATATACTAAGGGGGATTCTGTAATAGAAAGAGGAAGTCCAAGGGAACAATCCACAAAAACAGGGACTGAATAGGTATCATGATGACACTAAATTCATATCTTTCAATAGTCACTCTGAACGTGAATGGGCTTAATGACCCCATCAAAAGACGCAGGGTTTCAGACTGGAAAAAAAGCAAGACCCATCTATTTGCTGTCGACAAGAGACTCATTTTAGACATAAGGACACCTACAGCCTGAAAATAAAAGGTTGGAGAACCATTTACCACTCAATGGTCCTCAAAAGAAAGCAGGGGTAGCCATCCTTATATTCACCTCCACCTTCCACTTGCCTCTCACACAAGTTCTGTCTTGCATGAAGATTATATCTTATATCAGATAAACTAAAGTTTATCCCAAAGACAGTAGTAAGAGATGAAGAGGGACACTATATCATACTTACAGGATCTATCCAACAAAAAGACCTAAAATCATCAATATTTATGTGCCAAATGTGGGAGCTGTCAAGTATATCCATCAATTAATAACCAAAGTTAAGATATACTTAGATAATAATACACTTATACTTGGTGACTTGAATGTAGCGCTTTCTACAATCGACAGGTCTTCTTAGCACAACATCTCCAAAGAAACAAGAGCTTTAAATGATACACTGGACCAGATGGATTTCACAGATATTTACAGAACTTTACATCCAAATGCAACTGAATACACATTCTTCTCAAGTGCACATGGAACTTCTCCAGAATAGACCACATACTGGGTCACAAATCCGGTCTTAACCAATACTAAAAGATTGGGATCGTCCCCTGCATATTTTCAGGCCTTAATGCTTTGAAATTAGAACTAAATCACAAGAAGATGTTTGGAAGGATTTCAAACACGTGGAGGTTAAAGATCATCCTGCTAAAAGATGAAAGGGTCAACCAGGAAATTAGAGAAGAAATAAAGAGATTCATAGAAACTAATGAGAATGAATATACAACTGGTCAAAATCTTTGGGATACAGCAAAAGCAGTCCTGAGGGGGAAAAACATCACAATACAAGCATCCATCCAAAAACTGGAAAGAACTCAAATACAAAAGCTAACCTTGCACCTAAAGGAACTGGAGAAAAAACAGCAAATAGATCCTAAACCCAGCAGAAGAAGAGAGTTAATAAAGATTTGAGCAAAACTCAATGAAATAGGGACCAGAAGAACTGTAGAACAGATCAACAAAACCAGGAGTTGGTTCTTTGAAAGAATTAATAAGAGAGATAGACAATTAGCCAGCCTATTAAAGAGAAAAGACTCTAATTAATAAAATCACGAATGAAAAAGGAGCGATCACATCCAGTACCAAGGAAATACAAACTATTTTAAAAACATATTATGAGCAGCTATATGCCAACAAATTAGGCAATCTAGAAGAAATGGACGCATTTCTGGAAAACCGCAAACTACCAAAACTGGAACAGGAAGAAATAGAAACCTGAACATGCCAATAACCAGGGAGGAAATTGAAGCAGTCATCAAAAACCTCCCAAGACACAAAAGACCAGGGCCAGATGGCTTCCCAGAGGAACTCTATCAAACGTTTAAAGAAGAAACAATACCTATTCTACTAAAGCTGTTCCAAAAGATAGAAAGGAATGGAATAATTCCAAACTCGTTCTATGAGGCCAGCATCATCTTAATTCCAAAACCAGAGAAAGATCCCACCAAAAAGGAGAATTATAGACCAATATCCCTGATTAACACAGATGTAAAAATTTTCAACAAGATACTAGCCAATAGGATCCAACAGTACATTAAGAAGATTATTTAGCATGACCAAGTGGGATTTATCCCTGGGACACAAGGCTGGTTCAGCACTCATAAAGCAATCAATGTGATAGATCATATCAACAAGAGAAAAAACAAGAGCCATATGATCCTCTCAATAGATGCAGAGAAAGCGTTTGACAAAATACAGCTTCCATTCCTGATCAAAACTCTTCAGAGTGTAGGATAGAGGAAACATTCTTCAGCATCTTAAAAGCCATCTCCGAAGCCCACAGCAAATATCATTCTCACCACTGCTATTCAACATAGTATTAGAAGTCTTAGCTTCAGCAATCAGGCAACAAAAAGAAATAAAAGGCATTCAAATTTGCAAAGAAGTCTAACTCTCCCTCTTTGCAGATGACATGATACTGTACATAGAAAACCCAAAGAATCCACCTAATGATTGCTAGAACTCATACAGTAATTCAGTAGAGTAGCGGGTACAAAATCAATGCCAAGAAATCAGTGGCATTTCTATAAACTAACAATGAGACTGAAGAAAGAGAAATTAAGGAGTCAATCCCATTTACAATTGCACCCAAAAGCATAAGATACCTAGGAATAAACCTAACCAAAGAGGTAAAGGATCTATACCCTAAAAACTACAGAACACTTCTGAAGGACATTGAAGAAGACACAAAGAGATGGAAAAATATTCCATGCTCATGGATTGAAAGAATTAATATATTGTGAAAATGTCCATGCTACTCAGGGCAATTTACACGTTTAATGCAATCCCTATCAAAATACCATGGACTTTCTTCAGAGAGTTGGAACAAATCATCTTACGATTTGTGTGGCATCAGAAAAGAACCCGAATAGCCAGGGGAATATTGAAAAAGAAAACCAGAGCCGGGAACATCACAATACCGGATTTCAAGTTGTACTACAAGGCTATGATCATCAAGACAGTGTGGTACTGGCACAAAAACAGACACATAGATCAATGGAACAGAATAGAGAACTCAGAAATGGGCCCTCAACTCTATGGTCAACTAATATTAGACAAAGCAGAAAAGACTATCCACTGGAAAAAGGACAGTCTCTTCGATAAATGGTGCTGGGGAAATTGGAAAGTCACGTGCAGAAGAATGAAACTAGACCACTCTCTTTCACCAGACACAAAGATAAACTCAAAATGGATGAAAGATCTAAATGTGAGACAAGAATCTATCAAAATCCTAGAGAAGAACACAGGCAACACCCTTTTTGAACTTGGCCACAGTAACTTCTTGCAAGATAGATCTATGAAGGCAAGGGAGACAAAAGAAAAAATGAATTATTGGCACTTTATCAAGATAAAAAGCTTCTGCACAGTGAAAGAAATGGTCAACAAAACTAAAAGACAACCTACAGAATGGGAGAAGATATTTGCAAATGACATATCAGATAAAGGGCAAGTATCGAAGGCTATACAGAACTCATTAAACTCAACAGCAAAGAAACAATCCAATCATGAAATGGGCAAAAGACATGAACAGAAATTTCACAGAGGAAGACATAGACATGGCCAACAAGCACATGAGAAAATGCTCTGCATCACTCGCTGTCAGGGAAATACAATTCAAAACCACAATGAGATACCACCTCACACCAGTGAGAATGGGGAAAATTAAGAAGACAGGAAACAACAAATGTTTGAGAGGATGTGAAGAAAGGGGAACCCTCTTGCACTGTTGGTGGGAATGTGAACTGGTAGAGACACTCAGGAGAACTGTGTGGAGGTTCCTCAAAGAGTTAAAAATAGACCTGCCCTACGACCCAGCAATTGCACTGCTGGGGATTTAACCAAAAGATACAGATGCAGTGAAATGCCAGGACACCTGCACCCCAAGGTTTATGGCAGCAATGTCCACAATAGCCACACAATGGAAGGAACCTCGGTGTGCACTGAAAGGTGAATGGGTAAAGAAGATGTGATATAATGGAATATTACTCAGTCATTAGAAACGACAGATACCCACAATTGGCTTCAATGTGATTGGAATTGGAGGGTATTATGCTGAGTAAAGTAAGTCAATCGGAGAAGGACAAACCTTATATGGTCTCATTCATTTCAGGAATATAAAAAATAATAAAAGGGAATAAAGGGGAAAGGAGAGAAAAGGAGTGGAAATATCAGTGAGGGTGACAGAACTTGAGAGACACCTAACTGGGATAAGAAAAGGAGTGGTGAAAAGGGAGGTGGGGCGGATAGGGTGACAGGGGGACAGGTACTGAGGGGGGCACTTGACGGGATGAGCACTAGGGGTTATACTATATGTTGGCAAATTAACTACAATAAAAAATTAATACAAAAGAAAGCTGGGTTCAAGGTGACCAGGTTCAAAACATCACTCTAGATGGATGCTCCTTCACCTAGAATGGAACTCGGTTCTAACTCCCATAGGAGAGGGGCTAGTGGAAAGCTATCTGCAAGGCATAGTGTCTTTTCAGAGTTGAGCACTGTGCGTGTCCCTCGTGCCTCCACAGTGACTGTGTTCATAGCTTCTGACGGCTTTCTATGAGATGCTTGTTGTCAGAAGCTGTGTGGGAGGCAAGTGGCAACCCGGAAATGCAGAAGGCTTGTGCCTCCAAGTTCAGCAGAGCGTTTTCCAAAGAATCGCTGCCTTTAGAATGGAGCTACATTCTGACTCCCATAGGAGAGAGTCTAGCTGAAAGCTAGGTTCAAGACCTAGTAATTTCTGAGAGTGAGCACACTAGCTGTCCCTAACGGCTCCACACAGCCTGTTCCCTTAGCTTTAAATTCCCTTACATTAGATGCTTCTCAGAAGCTGTGTTAGAGGCAAGTGGCAGGCTACAGGCCTAGAAAGATGGTGTCTCTCAGTGCAATACCAAGTGTTCCATGGCACCTACTCATTTCGAAAGGAGCTAGCTTCTAAGTGCCACGAGAATGAAGCTGGTTGAAAGCTGGAGGCAAAGTTTACTTATTTCTAAGACTTGAGCATAGGGCCTGTGAATCGTGGCTCCACACTCCAGACAGAATTAGCTTCTAAGCCCCTTATGTTCAATGCCTCATGGAAGCTGTGTATAGAGCCAAGTGGCAAGCTGCGTGCAAAGAAAGCTTCTTTCTCCGAGTTGAATACAGCACTTTCCAGGGAATATCCTCACCTAGAAAGGAGCTAGTTTCTAATTCCCATAGGAGCAAGGCTAGTTGAAAGCTGGCTTCCAGGAATACTTCTATGTGAGGGATGGGCACAGTTGCTGTAACACACTGTGTCTGCAGTTTGCTTCTAACTCACTTATGTCAGATGCCTGACAGAAGTTGTGTGAGATGCTAGTGGCAAGCTGAAGTCAACGAAGGCTTGTGTTCATTACAGCGCTTTCCATGGCAAGCCCTCACCTAGAATAGAGCTAGCTTCTAACTCACATTGAAGTGAGGCTAGTTGAAATGTGTGTTCAAAGCTGACTTATTTCTGAGACTTGAGCAAAGAGCCTGGCCTTCGCGCCTCCACACCGCCTGTGGTCTTACCTTCTAACACCCTGATTGTAGATGCCTCTGAGCAGCTTTGGGAGAGTCAAGGGGCAGTCTGCCTGCCGTGAAGGCTTGGGTCCAAGTTACATACAGCATATTCCATGGAACCTCCTCATGTAGAATGCAGCTAGGTTCTAACTCCCACAGAAGCAAGGCTACTTGAAAGCTCGCGTCAAGGCAACCTTACTTGTGAGAGCTGAGCTCATGGCAGGACTCCTCCACAACCCGAATGCCTATATAACTAGCTTCTGAAAATCTTACGTTAGTTCTGGCAGACGTTGTGTGAAAAGCATTTGGAAGGGGCAGGCCCAGTAGTTATGTGTATCCGAGTTCAATAGAGCGATTTCCTAGTAATATATTCAATTAGAATCGAGCTAGTGTCTAACTCCGATAAATGAGAGGCTAGGTGAAATCTGGCTTGAAGAGATACACACTTCTGAGAGTTCAGCTTATGACCTATACCTCTCACATCCTGATTGCTGTACACTTAGCTTCAGACAAGCTAATCTTCGATGAAACACAGAACTTGTGTGACAGGCAACTGGAAGGTGCAGACCCTTAACATTTGTGTCTAAAAGCTCAATACAGCGATTTCCGAGGAACATCCTTCCTTAGAATGGAGCTAGATTCTAACTCCCAAAAATGAGAGGCTATTTGAAAGCTCTCTTCAAGGTGAACTTACTTCTGAGAGTTGAGCAAACGTGCTGTCCCTTGCAGTTCCACAGTGCCTGCGGATTTAGTTTCTAACATCCTCATTTTAGATATTTATCAGACTCGTGAGAGGCAAGTAGAAGCTGCAGGCTTGAAGGCTTGTGTCTCCAAGTACATTACAATGCTATTCATGGAACCTACTCACCTAGAATAATTCTAGGTTCTAACTCCAATAAGAATGGAGATGGTTGAAAGTTGGCTTCAAGGCATCCTTACTTCTGAGAGCTGAGCGCATGGCAGGACAGCCCCGCAACCTGAATGCCCATATACCTAGCTTCTGAAAATCTTATGTTAGATTCTGGCAGTGGTTGTATAAAAAGCATGTGGAAGTGGCAGGCCCAGTAAATCATGTGTATCTGAGTTCAATACAGTGATTTTCTTGCAACATACTCATTTAGAATCAAGTTAGGGTCTAACTCCCATAAATGAGAGGCTAGCTAAATCTGCCTCCAAGGCGTACATACTTCAGAGGGTTGAGCTTATGGCCTGTACCTTCCACATCCTTATTGCCTATACACTTATCTTCAGACAAGCTATCTTTGATGCAAAACAGAACTTGCATGATAGACAAGTGGAAGGTGCAGGCCAATAAGATTTGTGTCTCTAAGCTCAATACAGCAACTTTCGAGGAACATCCTCCCTTAGAATGGAGCTTGATTCTGACTCCCAAAAATGAGAGACTAGTTGAAAGCTGTCTTCAAGGCCTACTTACTTCTGAGAGTTGAGCACAGGTCCTGTACCTCGCAGTTACACAGTGCCTGCGGATTTAGTTTCTGACATCCCCATTTTAGATGTTTGTCAGAAGCTTGTGAGAGGCAAGTGGCAAACTGCAGGCCTGAAGGCTTGTGTCTCTGAGTAGAGTATAGCACTCTTCATGGCTCCTCCTCCCCTAGAGTACTGCTAGTGTCTAACTCCAATAAGAACGAAGCTGGTTAAAAGCTGGCTTCAGGGAAATCTTACTTGTGAGAGCTGAGCTCATAGCATGACCCTCCCACAGCCTGAATGCCTGTAGACCTAGCTTCTGAAAATCTTATGTTGCAATCTGGAAGAGGTTGTGTGAAAAGCATGTGGAAGTGGCAGGCCAAGTAGTCATGTGTATCCAAGTTCAATAGAGCGATTTCCTAGTAATATATTCAATTTGAATTGAGCTAGGGTCTAACTCCCATAAATGAGAGACTAGCTAAAATCTGCTTCCAAGGCATACATACTTCAGAGGGTTGAGCTTATGGCCTCTACCTCCCATATCCTGATTGGCTGTACACTTAACTTCAGAGAAGCTTATCTTTGATGAAAGACAAAACTTTGGTGAGAGGCAAGTGGAAGGTGCAGGCCCATAAGATTTGTGTCTCCAAGCCCTATACAGTGATTTCCGAGGAACATCCTCCCTTGGAATGGAGCTAAAATATTTTTTTTTAATTTTTAAGTACATAGATTAAACTTTCTTCTTTATTTTATTATTTTTTTACATATTTTTAAAATGGAGTTCAATATGCCAACATACAGCATAACACCCAGTGCTCATCCCATCAAGTGCTCCCTCAGTGCCATCACCCAGTCACCCCCGCACTCACCTCCCTTTTTTTAAAGTTTTTTTTAATTTATTTTTTATTGGTGTTCAATTTGCCAACATATAGAATAACACCCAGTGCTCATCCCATCAAGTGCCCCCCTCAGTGCCCATCACCCAGTCACCCCCATCCCCTCCCCACCTCCTTTTCTACCACCCCTAGTTTGTATCGCAGAGTTAGGAGTCTCTCAGGGTCTGTCTCCCTTTCTGATATTTCCCACTCATTTTTTCTCCTTTCCCCTTTATTCCTTTTCACTATTTTTATATTCCCCAAATGAATGAGACCGTATAATGTTTGTCCTGTTCTTTTTTTTTTTTTTTTTTTTTATGATAGGCACACAGTGAGAGAGAGAGAGGCAGAGGCATAGGCAGAGGGAGAGGCAGGCTCCATGCACCGGGAGTCCGACGTGGGATTCCATCCCTGGTCTCCAGGATCGCGCCCTGGGCCAAAGGCAGGCGCCAAACTGCTGCACCACCCAGGGATCCCTGTTAGTCCTTTTCTGATTGACCTATTTCACTCAGCATAATACCCTCCAGTTCCATTCACGTCAAAGCAAATGGTGGGTATTTGTCGTTTCTAATGGCTGAGGAATATTCCATTGTATACATAGACCACATCTTCTTTATCCATTCATCTTGCGATGGACACAGATGCTCCTTCCACAGTTTGGCTATTGTGGACATTGCTGCTAAAAATATCGGGGTGCAGGGGTCCCGGCGTTTCATGCATCTGTATCTTTGGGGTAAATCTCCAGCAGTGCAATTGCTGGGTCATAGGACAGATCTATTTTTAACTCTTTGAGGAACCTCCACACAGTTTTCCAGAGTGGCTGCACCAGTTCACATTCCCACCAAAAGTGCAAGAGTGTTCCTCTTTCTCCGAGTCTTCAACATTTGTTGTTTCCTGCCTTGTTAATTTTCCCCATTCTCACTGGTGTGAGGTGGTATCTCATTGTGGTTTTGATTTGTATTTCCCTGATGGCAAGTGATGCAGAGCATTTTCTCATGTGCATGTTGGCCATGTCCATGTCTTCCTCTGTGAGATTTCTCTTCATGTCTTTTGCCCATTTCATGATTGGATTGTTTGTGTTTCTTTGGTGTTGAGTTTAATAAGTTCTTTATAGATCTTGGAAACTAGCCCTTTATCTGACACGTCATTTGCAAATATCTTCTCCCATTCTGTAGGTTGTCTTTTAGTTTTGTAACTGTTTCTTTTGCTGTGCAAAAGCTTCTTATCTTGATGAAGTCCCAATAATTCATTTTTGCTTTTGTTTCTCTTGCTTTCATGGATGTATCTTGCAAGAAGTTACTGTGGCCAAGTTCAAAAAGGGGGGGGTTGCCTGTGTTCTCCTCTAGGATTTTGATAGAATCTGTCTCACATTTAGATCTTTCATCCATTTGGAGTTTATCTTTGTGTATGGTGTAAGAGAGTGGTCCAGTTTCATTCTTCTGCATGTGGATGTCCAATTTTCCCAGCACCATTTATGGAAGAGACCATCTTTTTTCCAGTGGATAGTCTTTCCTCCTTCGTAAAGTATTAGTTGACCATAGAGTTGAGGGTCCTTGTCTGGATTCTCTATTCTGTTCCATTGATCTATGTGTCTGTTGTTGTGCCAGTGTACCATACCATGTACCATACCATACCATGTGTCTTGATGACCACAGCTTTGTAGTACAACCTGAAATCTGGCATTGTGATGCCCCCAGCTATGGTTTTCTTTTTTAATATTCCCCTGGCTATTCAGGGTCTTTTCTGATGTCACACAAATTGTAAGATGATTTGTTCCAACTCTCTGAAGAAAGTCCATGGTATTTTGATAGGGATTGCATTAAACATGTAAATTGCCCTGGGTAGCATGGACATTTTCACAATATTAATTCTTCCAATCCATGAGCATGGAATATTTTTCCATCTCTTTGTGTCTTCCTCAATTTCCTTCAGAAGTGTTCTGTAGTTTTTAGGGTATAGATCCTTTACCTCTTTGGTTAGGTTTATTCCTAGGTATCTTATGCTTTGGGGTACAATTGTAAAAGGGATTGATCCCTAATTTCTCTTTCTTCAGTCTTATTGTTAGTGTATAGAACTGCCACTGACTTCTAGACATTGATTTTTATCCTGCCACACTGCCAAATTGCTGTATGAGTTCTAGCAATCTTGGGGTGGAGTCTTTTGGGTTTTCTATGTAGAGTATCATGTGATCAGCCAAGAGGAAGAGTTTGACTTCTTCTTTTTTTTTTAATAATAAATTAATTTTTTATTGGTGTTCAATTTACCAACATACAGAATAACACCCAGTGCTCATCCTGTCAAGTGCCCCCCTCAGTGCCCGTCACCTATTCACCCCCACCCCCCGCCCTCCTCCCCTTCCACCACCCCAGAGTTAGGAATCTTTATGTTCTGTCTCCCTTTCTGATATTTCCCACACATTTCTTCTCCCTTCCTTTATATTCCCTTTCACTATTATTTATATTCCCCAAATGAGTGAGAACATACAATGTTTGTCCTTCTCTGATTGACTTATTTCACTCAGCATAATACCCTCCAGTTCCATCCACATTGAAGCAAATGGTGGGTATTTGTCGTTTCTAATGGCTGAGGAATATTCCATTGTATACATTGACCACAGCTTCTCTATCCATTCATCTTTCGATGGACACCGAGGCTCCTTCCACAGTTTGGCTATTGTGGACATTGCTGCTACAAACATTGGGGTGCAGGTGTCCAGGTGTTAGAGTTAGGGTTAGGGGTTAGGGTTAGGGTTCGGTTTTGGGTTAGGGTCCGGGTTCGGGTCAGGGTTAGGGGTTAGGGTCAGGATTAGGATTAGGTTTAGGGTTAGACCCTAACCTGGACCTGAAACCAAACCCTAACCCGAAACTGAACCCTAACCCGAAACTGAACCCTAACCCTAAGCTTTTCACTCTAAGCTTTTTTTTTTTTTTAAATTTTATTTTATTTATTTATGATAGTCACAGAGAGAGAGAGAGAGAGAGAGAGGCAGAGACACAGGCAGAGGGAGAAGCAGGCTCCATGCACCGGGAGCCCGACGTGGGACTCGATCCCGGGTCTCCAGGATCGCGCCCTGGGCCAAAGGCAGGCGCCAAACCGCTGCACCACCCAGGGATCCCCACTCTAAGCTTTTAAACTCTAACCTTAACTCTCTAATCCTAAACCTAACCCATTGTTACCATTTTGACTAAGTTGCCTAATGACACCTTATTTGTTCAGACATAGCAGTGCCTCCGTCCCGCCTTCAGTGCACCAGGTGCAGGATGAGCTGGCTTGTGAGGACCTTGCCAGGACATCGTGACGGCATTCCTTATCCTCAGTTAGGTCGTGCAATGCCACAAGTGATTGTAAATCAGGGTGGATGATGCAAGCCTAGTTTCACTGAGAACACGACAAAAACATTTAAGTGACAGAACAGTATGTATTAAACATACACACATACTATGTAAGGGAAACGAAAAGTAAACAATGGGGCCAAACCGAGGAATAGGAGTTCCAAGAATCAGGCTGGTGGAGCCAGGGTGTGGGGGTGTCGCTCTCATGGGGGAAGTGACCAGGGGACTTGCTACTGGTCATGACGGTGCAGCGCCCGGGTATGAGCTCTGGCCGACCCATGACCCCCGAGGCACCGGGGGCATTCTAGCTACGGAGGATCTGCAGGTGGCACATTGGCCTGAGCACAGCCTCTGGGACATGTTCTTCATTCCTGGGTGTGGCTCTTTCTCAGCTTCTTGAGGCTGTTGATTATTGTTTTGTTTTCCTCTGAACTTCACTATTATATGTGGGTTCAATACTGTTAGTTGACACGAATTCTTTCTGAAAATAAGTGGAATACAGATCATACTTGTTTCCTACGGAGATCTGAATATATTCTATAATAGCCTTTTCCCAGGCCCCTGGGTCTTCATCAGCTCGCGCTGAGACCAACTCCGAGAATTTAGAAAGCTATTATACTTTTAACGGTTTCAAAAAATTAGTTTGGCTTTTTAAAAAATTCAACAAAATCATACTTTTAATAGTCTATAAAATGATCTGCAAACATTGAATGAGCCAGTTTCCCAGGACGAGGGAAGCCTTGGCTTCGTGGGGGGCGGGGTTTGCGCTAACGTGTACTCACTGTTGCCCTCGCGTGGCCACTCTGCACATAGCATGTGGCTGAATGTGTTCCAACCCATCACATTCAAGGGAGAAGATAAAACGAGGTTGGTCGTGGATCCCCTAGCTCCTAAAAATCACCAGATAATTTATGAGCCATATTCTAAATCAGAGTGCATCTTAACTAGATATTCAGGTTAGGATCAGGGTAAAGCTGCGTACATTAATTATAGACAGCTTTTTGTATGTCAATCATACCTCCATAAAGTGTTTAAAGAATATAAAATGGGAGGGAATATAGTCACTGAGAGCACTGATCACATTACTTGCCACAGTAAATGTGTAAATAAACATGATTGTTGTTTAACCCCAGCTGGGGACCGGGAGCTGGTCCTACAGGTACTTGGCAGGTAGCCTCTGTGGCCAGCTGCCCACCTCCCCCCAACACCCCACCCAGCTCAGCACCTCCTCTGCTGTGCTCCAGCGCAGCCCAGGCAGAGGGGCCGGGTCCAGGTGTGGCTCCCACCCGTCAGCTGCAGCTTGGTTCCGACAGGTAGAGAAGGCGGGCAGCTTCACAGACACATGACATTTTCTTTTGGTTACTTGCTGTCTGCCTCCCCTTTTTGTCACCCTGGTTCTTAACCTTTAGCTCCTGTGAGAACCTGGGCTTGCAGATTCCTGTTGACATTTCAAAGTGTGCGGATCTTTGTTCTGTGTCCTTGGGTCTGGAGATAAAGGTGGGGAAAGTTACACTGTGAAAGCAACAAAAATAAATATCAAGTGTGCTCTGCCCTCAAGTGTGCTCTGTACCTCAGACCTGAAAGAAATGACAAACTACACACCTCATGTTATACACAACAGCTTCAGGGACTCATCAAAGTACGTAAAGTGAAATTTTACTGAAAGAAATTTCATTATTGAGCTTCTACCTTGTAGAAGACAGTTTGGTATAAAAGCCCCTAAGAAGGGATCCCTGGGTGGTGCAGCGGTTTAGCGCCTGCCTTTGGCCCAGGGCATGATCCTGGAGACCTGGGATCGAGTCCCATGTCGGGCTCCCGGTGCATGGAGCCTGCTTCTCCCTCTGCCTATGTCTCTGCCTCTCTCTCTGTGTGTGACTATCATAAATAAATAAAAATTAAAATAAATTTTTAAAAAGCCCCTAAGAAAATGTTTTTTTAAAATTGTTTTTAAAGATTTATTTATTTATTTATTATAGAGAGAGAGAGAGAGAGGCAGAAACACAGGAGGAGGGAGAAGCAGGCTCCATGCCGGGAGCCCGACGTGGGACTCGATCCCAGGACTCCAGGATCGCACCCTGGGCCAAAGGCAGGCGCTAAACCGCTGAGCCACCCAGGGATCCCCAAAAATGTTTTTTAAAGAGTGTAAATGTAAAGCATGTTTCATGGGTAGAATCTTTTACTTCTCAGTGGAGGTGAGATGAGCAGATAGTATGGCTCAGATTCCTGCTGCATTTCCATCACTACCATCAGGGGTGTCCCTGAGGTCCCCAGAGGGGTGGCCAGCTGGGAGAGGCTTACAGTCTATCACTGCAAGGCTGGTGGGCCTCCCTGGTGGTCTGGGTCAGGCACAGCCTGAGGTGGGTGAGGCAGACGGTGGGAGCGTGGAGGGGTTGGTGACAGTTTTGCCCAGAGTTGTCATGGCAAATGGTGGTACATGGGGAAGAGAATGCCAGAGGAGACCTGGGTGATCCCAAGGTGCTGGCTGAATGTCTTGGACAGGACTGCAGTTGCTTTTTCCTGGTGCTTGTTAACCATTTGGCGTCACCTCCCTCCACCCCTGACCCCAGCCCTGTCAGTTTCTGGTCTGGCCAGTGCCTGGTCACACTGACATGTGTGGTCACACAAGGACACAACTGTGATCATCCTCCTGGGGCATTCCCAGTCCCCTTACCCCCTGGTCTGGCCAACCCTGCACCTGAGCATCTCCTGTAGTAGCACTTGTCACACCACACTGTCATTTATTGTCTCTCCTTTCTGCTAGGAGTAGATTTCTCCCACAGCCGCCTGGCTGGATGACAGGTGGATGAATGGAATCTGGATCTTTTGTCCTGGAACAGCAGGTATCCATCCAAACCCTGAGGGGCAGGGTGACTCTCCATCCCTCTGTGCACTGCCAGCCTCGGTGGAGTATAGTGCCCAGAACCAGGGATTTGGGAGTCCTCCCAGATGAAGTTTGTTCTATGAAGGTGGATTTCTTCTGACGTCATTATGTAACCACACAATATGGCCATTGCTGTGGGACAGGAAGCATGCTACTGTGTTGTATTCCTGCACACTGTGGTTAACAAAGAGTAAACACATGCTTGCACTCACACATTCACACTTAGACCTTCATTTCTGAGCATCACTACCATACAAATTACAGTGAATTTCTGTTGGGTTGCAGACATGCAGACAGGTCATTAAAAGTATAAATAGAGGAGGATGGATATGGAATTCTGGCTAAAATGATGGAAGTCCTTGCCTCTGGGGGTAAAGAAAGATTTTATCCAGAAGGCGCTACATTCTACTCAAAGGGGTGGCATGATAATATTATCTTTTAGAACAGGGATCTGCACATATTTCTATAAAGTCATCCGTAAAGGTTTTCTGTTACATGTTACAATCCATGTGGTCTCTCTGACAATGACTCCACTCTGGCATTGTGGCTTGAAAGCAGACACAGGGGATACATAACTAATGCATGTGGCTGTGTTCCAACCACATTTTATTTACAGAAAAAAGGGGAGGTCACATTTGGCCCAGGGATCATAGTTTCCCACACCTCCTTTTATTAAAAGCAAATAAATTAACCCCAGCTCACCCCTAACCCTAACCCCAGCCCTAACCCTTAACCCCTGAACCCTAACCTGGAGGTTGAGTACTATATTAGTATTCTCCTGATACATGAACAAATTTCCACAAACTTAGTGGCCTAGAACAACAGAAATGTATTCTCCTCCAGCTGTGAAGCTCAGAAGTCTAGTCTGGGTGGGCAGGGCTGTGTTCCTTCTGGGGTCTCCTGGGGAAAATCCCTTCCCTGGCTTTTTCCACCTTGTGGAGGACTACTGCATTCCATGGTTAACAGTCCCTTCCTGCATCTTCAAAGCTTCTAGAAAGGAATGTGGCTCTGCTGAAACCTTGATTTAAAACTCTGCAAGACCTAGGTTGGACCTCTGGCCTGCAAAACAGTGACAAGTATACCTGTGTTACTGTAAGCCACTACATTGATGGAAATTCATCATGCCAGTCAAAGAAAACCAACCCATGAGTGAAGGTGGGGGTCATATACAGGAACAAATTCAGCATGGAGGTGGGAGTTAGGGTTACAATCATGTTGAGGTTAAGTCAGGGTGTGGGTGAGCGTCAAGGTCATCCTGAAGGTCAAGGTTAGTGTGAAAGTGAGCACCGTGGTGAGCAGGGTCAGGGTCGTAAACAGTACTTCAGGATGAATGTCAGAGTGGGTTTTAGGTAAATGGTCAGAGTGAATGTCAAATTATGACTCAGTTTGAAAATAAGGGTCTGGATAACCACGAGGGTTGGGTCCAATGTCAGGTTCAGGGTGAGAGTAGGTTCAAGGTTAAAGTCATAATCAGAGTCAGAGAGAAGGCAAGGGTCAATTCTGGGTCAGTATCATGGTGAATGCCAGATTCAGAATCAGGTTAAGTATATGATGCAATGTGAATAATGGAGTGAGGGTCAAAGTTGGTTATTTTCAAAGTGAAGGTCATGTTCAGGATCAAGGATAGGGTGAGTGTAGGGTCAGAATCAGAGCCAAGTGTGACCTCAGCATAGTGGCTGCAAGAGTCTTCCTTTTTTTCCTCTCCTCTTTTATTTACAACTACTTCGATATTCATGATCAAACAAAAGTGCCTCTGTTCATCACATCAGGACACCCAGATTTCTACCCACTTATGCAAAAGGAAGTAGGTAGACAGGACCATGAAGGGGGTTTCAGATCCAAGGAAGTTGATGAGCCTGCCCCACCCTAACTTGCTAGGATTGGGGAAAGCACAACTCAAAAGTACAAAACAGGGTGTATCTCACTGGAGATAGAGAATTTGTTGTGGAAACCCAGCCAGCCTGATGGGAAAACCAGGCACACCACTGAAGCAGGGTAGAGATGGGTTTGATGCAGAGAAGAAGAAAGAATTCAAGTTGGCCCCTCCCCAGGGCAACACTGGCAACAGCTTGCCCCTCAGTGCAGGTGGAAAGAAAAGTGCTGAGTGAGTCCATGCATGAGCCGAGAGAAGAGGAGGAAATGGAAAGGGGCAGACAAAAGGCATTGCAGGAACATGTTCCCTGCTGTCTGCTTCAAGACTTCAGCAGGAGATGTGCCTGTGGATGTCTGGGAGTCTCGTCACTGTAAGATCCCCTTACTGGGGGCATGGGCACCCCCAAAGCCCCAGGTACAGCCACCTACCTGTCCCTACTCTGCTGCAGCCCTCAGAGAAACCAGCTCAAGTAGAGAAACCAAAAATATGAGCAATAGTGCCACCTTCTATAGAACCAAAGAAAGGTTTCTAATTGCCAGCCAGTTGAAACAAAGCTTCTTAATTAAGGAAGGTGTTCATTGGGCAGCCCCGGTGGCACAGCGGTTTAGCGCAGCCTGCAGCCCAGGGCGTGATCCTGGAGACCCTGGATCGAGTCCCACGTCAGGCTTTCTGTATGATGCCTGCTTCTTCCTCTGCCTGTGTCTCTGCCTCTCTCTCTCTCTGTGTCTCTATGAATAAATAAATAAAATATTAAAAAAAAAAAAGGAAGGTGTTCACTAACTCCAAATACCAGACAGAGGCACACTTCATCACATGATATGAGAAATCACAGTAATGCAGTGCCACAAAAAAAAAAAAAAGATAATTCTCCAGTAATCCATCTCTCAGGCATGCAATATTGTAGTCTAACTGATAAAGAATTCAAAATAGCTGTTATGGAGAGATTCAGTGTGTTAAAGAAAGTTCAGAGGGCAGGACACCTGGTGGCTCAGCGGTTAAGCATCTGCCTTCAGCTCAGGGCATGATCCCAGGGTCCCGGGATCGAGTCCCATATTGGGCTCCCTGCATGGAGCCTGCTTCTCCCTCTGCCTCTCCCTCTGTGTGTCTCTCACGAATAAATAAATAAAATCTTAAGAAAAAAAAAAAGAAAATTCAGAAGGGCAATTCAAGGAACTCAGGTATAAAATTGAAGGGCAGAAGGAGTTCTTTGCCAAAGAGATCGAAAGATTTAAAAACAACCAAACAGAAATTCTGGAGCTGAAGAATTCAATGAATGAGATCAAGACTCATTAGAGAGGTTAGGTAACAGGACAGATCAGATGGAAGAAACAATAAAGGATTTGGTGATGGGAATTTAGAAATGACTCAGGAGAGAAAACCAAGATTTTTAAAAAGTGAAGAAACCCTATGAGAGCTATGGTTTTCAATAAGAAAAGTAAATGTAAGAACAACAGATGCCAGAGAAGAGAGGGACAAGGCAGCAGAGAGTCTATTTAGAGAATGACTAAGAACTTCCCAAACCTGAAAGGAATTGGACATATGAATCCAAGAAATTAATAAAACACCCTATTATCCCAATGCAGAAAGACCTTCTCCAAGGAAGGTCATTCATCACATTTGACATTACAATGAAGCTGTCACATAAAGAAAGCATCTTAAAGTCAGCCAAGGAACAAAAGAAAGTAACCTACAAAAGAGCCCCCTTTGGCTACAGCAGATTTCTCAGGAGAAATTCCAAAGGCCAGGAGAGAGTTGAATGACCTATTCAGTGTTAAATGATAAAAACTGCCAGCCAAGAATACTTCAGCAAGCAAAGGTACCCTTCGGATATAAAGGAGAAATCAAGGCTTTGCTAGACACACCAAAACTGAGGGAGCTCACCACCACTAGACTGGCCTTGAAGGAAATGCTCAAAGGGCTTCTTCAGCTGAACTGAAAAGGCTTTAATTAGTGACATAAATGCAAATGAAAGTAAACACAATTACAAAATGGCAACTGTGTTAGAAGGGTGTATTAACCACTTACTTATAGTTTGTAGGCTAAAGGAAAAGAGCATGACAAATAACTGAAGCCACTATCACTTCTCAGTGAATTTGCAGCATAAAAAGAGGTATAGGGGATCCCTGGGTGGCGCAGCGGTTTAGCGCCTGCCTTTGGCCCAGGAGTCCCACGTCGGGCTCCCGGTGCATGGAGCCTGCTTCTCCCTCTGCCTATGTCTCTGTCTCTCTCTCTCTCTCTCTGTATGACTGTCATAAATAAAAAAAAATTTTTTTAAAGAATTAAAAAAATAAATAAATTAAAAGAGGTATACTGTAGCATCAAAAATAAAGGGAAAGAGTAAAATGGTGTAAACTTTACAGGGAATGAAAATAAGGTGCTATCAACATAAAAAGGATTATCTTATCTAACAGATGTTGTTTGTAATCCACAATGGTAAAAACAAAGTAAAACTCTAGAGTCACAAAACCAGACAAAGGCGAGACCAAACACACTGTGGAACCAGCACTTCACAAAGGGAGACAGAAACAGAGGGGGAAAATAACAAAGGAGATACAAAACAAACAGATGCCAAAACATAAGGTGGCAGTATTGAGTTCTTACTTGTCAACAGTTACTCTAAATACAAATTGAATTCACCAATCAAGGGGCAGAGTTGCTGCATGGATTAAAACATGAGAACCAACAGCAGCAGAACATGCATTCTCCTGTAGGGCATGTAGGACTTTCTCCAGAAAGGACCACACGATAGGACACACAACAAATCTTAGCTCATTTAATCATCTTTTCTGACCACAATGGCATGGAACTAGAAATCAGTAAGAGGAAAGCTGGAGAATCCACGACTATGTGGAAACTAAACAACACACTTCTGAACAATCAGTGGATCAATGAAGAAATCAAAAGGAAAATTAAAAATTACCTTAAAGGAAATGAAAATGAAAAGACAACATTTGAAACTTATGGAAGGCAGCAAAGACAGCTCTGAAAGTTTCAAGTTTAAAATAAGTGCATAGATTAAGAAATTGGGAAGACCTCAAATAAGCAACCTATCTTTACACCTTAAGGAACTTAAAAAAAAAAAAAAAGAAAGAAAAATTAAGCCCAAAGTTAGCAGAAGGAAGGAAACAATAAAGCTCAGAGCAGAAATAAATGAAATAGGGATAATAAAATAGAAAGCACTGATGAAACTGAGAACTAGTTCCATGAATAAGATAAACAAAATCAACAAAACTTTAGCTAGACTAAGAAAAAAACCAAAAAGACTCAAATAAAATTAAAAGTGATAAAAGGAGACATTAGGAGCACCTGGGTGACTCGGCCAGTTAGGGGTCTGTCTCTTGATTTTGGCTCAGGTCATGATTTCGGGGTCCTGAGATCAAGTCCCACATCAGCTCTCTGCTCAGTTGGGGAGTCTGTTTCTCCCTCTCCCTCCGCTTCTGCTCTTCCCCCTGCTTGTGCTCTATCTCTCTCACAAATAAATAAATAAAATCATTTTTTAAAAAAAGAAAAGAAAAAGTAGACATTACAACTGAGACTGCAGAAAAACAGGATTGTGAGATTAAACCATTACAAGTCAAAACCTTAGATAACTTAAAAGAAATTGATCCATTCCTAGAAATAAACAACTTACCAAACTGAATCAGGAAGAAATAAAAAAATCTGAATAAACCAATAGTGAAAAAAAGAGGTTGAATCTGGAATCAAAAACTTCCCAAAAAAACCTTCCCCAGGACCAGACAGCTTCACTGAAGATTCTACCAAAGAAGAATTAACACCAATTCTTCTCAAACTCTCCCAAAAAATTGAGGAATAGAAAGAGTATTTCCAAAGTCACCTTGTGAGGCTGGCATTGTCCTGATACCAAAGCCAGAAGACATCACAAGGAAAGAAAGCTACAGACCAATAAATAATTTGATGAATCCAGATGTAAAATTTCTCAACAACATATTAGCAAAATGAATTCAAGAACACATAAAAGGAGCATACGCCATGAGCAAGTAGGATTTATCCCTGGAATGCAAGGATCATTAAACACACAAAAATCAATAAATGTAATGCATCACATTAACAAATGAAAGAAAAATCACATGATCATCTTAATAGATGCATAAAATGTATTTGACAAATACATCATTTCACAAAAACCCTCAGCTAATCAGGTACAGAAGGAACATACCTCAATATATTAAAAACTAGACATTATAAGCCCATGGCTAACAATATACTCACTGGTGAAAAATTGAAAACTTTACTTCAAGGATCAGGAACAAGATGTGGATGCCCACAGACACCACTCTTACTCAGTACAGTATTAGAAGTCCTAGCTAAAGCAACTAGGCGAGACAAAGCAATCACAGGCATCCAAATCAGGAAAGAAGTGAACTTCTCACTATTTGCAGTTAATAAGATTCTGTATATAGAACTGGAGGCTGTTAGATTTCAGTCAAGTTGTGGGATACAAAATCAATTTACAGATATCAGTTATATTCCTACACACTAAGAATGAAACATCTGAAAAAAAGAAATAAAGTTATCCCGTAACAAAAGCATCAAAAAGGATAAAATACTTAGGAATAAATTTAACCAAGGATGTGAAAGTCCTGTATAATGAAAACTTCAAGACTTTGCCGAAAGAAATCAAAGAAATAGAAAGACAAACAAATGGAAAGACAACCTGTGTTCATGGATCAGAAAAATTTATATTGTTAAAATGTCCTTAAAAGAACAAAGCCAGAGATATCACACTTCCTGACTTCAGACTATACTACACACCTTCAGTAATAAAAACAGTATGTTACTGCATAGACAGAAAAAAATAGACACATAGACCAATGGAACAGAATGGAAGGCACAGATTGGAACTATGCTTATATACTCGAGAAATACTCAACAAGGAAGCCAAGAACACACAACAGGGAAAGCACAGTCCTTTCCACAAGTGAGGTGGAGAAAATTGGATGAGCACAGACAATGAAATTAGATCCGCATCATACACCAGTCACAAAAATTCACTCAAAGAGATTAAAGACTGGGACACCCGGGTGGCTCAGCAGTTTAGCACCGCCTTTGGCCCAGGGCGTGATCCTAGAGTCCCGGGATCGAGTCCCACATCGGGCTCCCTGCATGGGGCCTGCTTCTCCCTCTGCCTGTGTCTCTGCCCCTCTCTCTTTCTCTCTCTCTCTCTCTCTCTCTGTGCCTCTCATGAATAAATAAATAAAATCTTTTAAAAAACATTTTAAAAAAGAGATTAAAGGCTGAAACAGAAGGACCTGGTACTATAAAACTCTTAGAAGTAAAGGTAGGGATGGAGCCCCCTAACATTGGTTTTGGTAATGATTCCTTGAATATGACACCAAAAGCACCAAAGACAAAAGTGTAAGTGAACAAACAGGGCTCCGTGAAACTTTAAATCTTCTGCAAAAGGAACCACTAACAAAATGAGAAAGCACTTTACAGAATGGAAGAAAATCATTGTAAGCTGTACATTGGACAAGGAGTTAACATTGAAAATATATAAAGAACTCATACAACTCAAAATCAAAAACAAACTGATTGAAAATTGGATAGAACTAGACCTTTCTCCAAAGAACACATATCAATGGCCAATACACACATGAAAAGATCCTCCACATCACTGACCATCGGAGAAATGTAAATCAAAACTACAATGAGGTTTCTCCTCACACCTGTCAGCATGGCTATTATCAAGAAGACAAGAGATAAAAATTGCTGACAAGAATATGGAGAAAAGGGAACTCTTGGTGCTCACAATGGAAAACACTGGAGTGTCACAATGGAGCACACTGTTGGTGCTCATAATTGAAAACAACATGAAGGCTTCTCAAAAAATCAAAAGTAGACCCACCAGGAAAAGGAGGTGGGTGGGGGTGGGGGTGACTGGGTGACGGGCACTGAGGGGGGCACTTGATGGGATGAGCACTTGGTGTTATGCTATATGTTGGCAAATTGAACTCCAATAAAAAAATAAAATTAAATTTAAAAAGTAGACCCACCAATGATCCAGGGATTCCACTTCTGGGTATGCACACAAAGGAATAAAAAAAAATAAAAAATAAATAAAATAAATAAAAAACAGGATTTTGAGGAGAGATACGCACTCCTGTGTTTATTGCAGCACTGTTTACAATAGCCAATAAGTGTCTATGGACAGATGACTGGATAAAGAAGATATGATAAATAAATAAAACAGAATATTATTCAGCCATGAGAAAAGAAGGTATCCTGCCATTTGCAACAACATGATGGACCTTGTGGAAGTTATGCTGAGTGAAATAAGTCAGAGAAAGACAAATACTATCTGATATCACTTATATGTGTAATCTAAAAAAGCCAAAAAAAAAAAAAAAAAAACCCAAACTTGCAAAAACAGAGAGTAAAATGGTGGTTACCAGGCCACAGGGAGTGAAAGGGAGAAGGAAGATGTTGCCTAAGGGTACAAATTCATAACAGTAAGTATAGTCAACAATGTTGTATTATAATCAACAAACTTGCTAGGAACTAGAACTTAATTATTCTAACCTTTAAAAAGAAAATAATTATGCAATATGATAGAAGTGCTAATTGTTGCAATCATATGATATATAATGTATTAAGATATATAAATGTATCAACATGCACACCTTAAATTTACATAATGTTATATGTCAAATATATTTCAATTTAAAAAATGGATCAGGGATCCCTGGGTGGCCTCTCTCTCTCTCTCTCTCTGTGTGTGACTATCATAAATAAATAAAAATTTAAAAAATAAAAATAAAAAATAAAAAATGGATCAGGGTCAAGATCTGGGCGAGTCTATAGGGTGAACATCAAAGCAAGGCTGCACATCAGAGTCAAGGTCTGGGGCAGGATAAGGGCCTGAGTCAGTAAAGGATTTGAGAAAGGTTCAGGGTTGGGTCAGGGTGAAGTACACTTTCATGACCAGTAGTGGGCAGATCAGGGTCATGAGGGTCAGGAACATGATCAAGTCCAGCTGAGGTTCAGTCAGATCACTGTTAGGGGAAGGGTCAAGGTCAGTGTTATGGTGAGAATCAGCAAGAGGGTCGGGGTCAGTGGTAAGTGAAGGTCAGAAGTGTCAGAGTGAGGGTCAGAGTCAGGTTAGATTGAGTTTTATCAGCAGGGCATTAGGGTGTCTCAGGGCCTGGATGACAATCAGTCCAAATCAATCCAGGGTTGTTGAGTGTTAGAATCAGGGTCAAGGTCAGAGTTAAGAGTAGGGTCAGATCTGGGTGAGATACAGAGTCTGGGTGATGGTTGTGTTTCAGGGTCAAGTCAGAGTCCAGTTTATCAATGAGAGAAGATCAAGATTAGGGTCAAATTTAAATGACTGCTAATTTTATGGTCAAGGTCATGATAACAGTCTGGGTGGGATGGTCAGAGTCCAAGCATCAGTATTAAAGTTAGGATAAGGTCATAGTCAGCGTCCTGAAAGGGTCAGATAATCAGGATGATATTTTCAGAGTGATGTTCTGACTGAAAGGGTTCTATGAGGGATGTAGCCAAAGTCAGTGTCAGAGTCAGACACGATCAGGGGAGGGTCCGGGTAACACCCTCAGGTAAGAGTGAGGTTGAGGGAAGGCCAAGCTGTGGGTAGAGTTCAAGAGAGCGTTACTGTTAGAGGGTAAAGCTTAGGGTAGAATCAGAGTCAAGGTCAGGGATCAGGGTATGTGAGGGTTAGGGTTAAGTGTAACAGGGTCATGGTCAAGGTGAGGGTCAAGGTCAGTGTCAGAGTGAGCTTGGTCAGCAATCCCTGCACCACTGTCCAGCACCACCTGCAGCTTTTGCAGATGCCACCTCCTGAGAGGCTCTCCCCTACTGAGCCATAGGTCTACCTGCCTCATCTGCCAGGAGTCCTCATGCCCTACCCTCCCTGCCCACCTGCAAGGGGAGACAAGTGGCACGAAGGCAGGGATCTCAGGACAGAATGTTTTGTTCATTGATGGATTCTAAGCATTCAGAAGAATCTGTGGCACAAACAATACTCATTGTTTTAAGCAACGAGTATCCATTAAGATATTTCTGGAGGAAAAAAGAACATCTGGAAATAAACTGTTCACAGTAGTTCTCTCTGTAGAAGAATTACAAAAAACTTTCATGATTCTAATTGATATATATCCATACGGTTTCAAATTTTCAAAAATTAATACTGATTACTTTACAATCACCAAAAAATGGATTTTTCCACTTTGAGAGAAAAAGCACTCCAAGTACAGTTCCTGATAAAATGACTGGGACAAGATACGCATTGCACTGCAGCTATTATCCAAACCTCAAATAACTGGCAGCCTCTTGGGGAGCCTTCGAGCATCCTCAAAGAAACCCAATTGTAGTTCTCTCCTCTAAAGAAGAAAGACAAACCAAGAGGCAAGACAACACGGAAGGTCTAGTTATTCAACAGCAGCTTTGAAAAGGAATCCTCAATCCCCTGAGGGGATACATTTCCCCATTTCTACTTCACTCCTCTCACAGACATTTCTGTCCTTTGTAGGCTAGAGCCTGGTAGAAAACGGTGATTGTCTTTTTTTTTTTTTTTTTTAAGATTTTATTTATTTATTCATGAGAGACACAGAGAGAGGCAGAGACACAGGCAGAGGGAGAAGCAGGCTCCATGCAGGGAGCCCGACATGGGACTTGATCCCGACTCTCCAGGATCATGCCATGGGCCGAAGGCAGCGCTAAACCGCTGAGCCACCCAGGGATCCTCAAGGTGATTGTCTTAAATGTACTTATACACAACTGCGGAGGACACAGTTGGAGGTGCAGGTGAACAGGACACCTGTAGCAGTGGGACAGCGGAGTCTCAATGTAGCCCACCGGGAAGGAGAACTTGTGTGCAGGCAGCTGCCTCAGGACCAGGGCCCAGATGTGCTTTAGGATCGGCTGGTCAACAGACACCTGGGAAGGTGCCCAGCATGAACTTCCAAAGGAAAACATCCTCCGCTGTTGGCTCTGCTGCATGGTCCTCACCACCCAGGTTCCCTGAAAGGAACAGGGCACTTCGAAGAGTCAGCGGAAACTCCAGAGCTAATATCCAAGTGCACTGTGCACTCAATTCCACCTCCACCCTGGCTTCTTCTCTTTTCTTCTACAAGTGTAATAAAAAATAACACTTTAAAGTTTAAAGTACACTATTTCATTACATTCCCAAACAAATCCTGTGAGGTAGGTATTATTGGTTATCCTCGTTTTACAAAATGGAAGACTGAGGCCTTAGCAGGCACAAAATTCAGTGGATCCTTTCCTGTCTAGAGGATATTCTTTCTGCACCACTTACAGAAGCTGTGGCCATCCCTGGGCCCACAGAGAGGAGGCCACCAGCTGCTTCTGAGACTAGGGACATGTGCTTTCTCACCATCCAGGGCCATGACCCCCACCAGCGGATTCTCAGTGTAGATCCTGAAACTCCTACACCTCCACACCCATCCCCAGACCTTATAGAACCAGAACCTGAAAAGGATAGGGGACAGGAATCTGAATTTTAAGTTCTCCAGACAGATGGATTGTGGAACATCCAGGTTGAGAAGTCTCATCTGGAACAGAACACAGGTGATTTTCATTAGTTCCCAGTTCTCTAAAGTCACCATGAACAATGGCTTAGGGAACTGAACCATCGCTTCTAGGGGAAACACAGAGTTACGATAGTTTGGTCAACACCTCAATATATAACCTTGCTTCGTGTGTGTTTCTGCTTAAAGACCCTTGTGTAATACACACGACGGATTAACACTGATCTTTGCCAACAGCACCATAACTCCTGCCTGAAGGAAGCCTACCTACCTTGCGTATTTTCTCCGTGTGTACCCCACACCCTTCCCGTGCTTCACACTTCAGCATTAAGGGTATTTTAAGGCAGCGGAATCACTGACAAAAAGCACAAAACTGTAAACATGGGGCACTAATCGAATTAGAAAAGAACACTTGTTCACAGCAAGAGCCGAAACAAGAAGGCAGCGCCCTCACGGGAAAGGTGTGTGCAGGGTGGCTGCTCGGCGGCCCACAGTGATTCACAAGTATGAAAGCTGAGAATAAAATCTCTGAATAAGTAGGAGTTGAATCAAGCCTCTCGCACGTGTTTATCTCGTGTTTGTGTGACGGCCGTGACTCGTGGGGCCAGGGCCTCCCACCCACTGCACCGGCCCCTCACCTGTTGCAGCCACAGCCAGCCCTTACGGTGGACGATGAAGTGCAGTGCGTGCATCTCCTCATAGGTCACCGGCTTGTCCCCCTTGCCCACTCTGACCTGGACCCCCCAGTTCTAGGAGCACAGAGAGGCCATGAGTCTGCACGCCCACCAACCCAAGCTGCAGTCCCCACCCCTGCCCCCAGCGCCTGCACCTCTCCACCCTGGGTCCTCATACCCGGTGCATGTCCGGTCCCTCCACACCACACTGTGCACCCCCCAGCCTCTCCACCTTGGCGCCCAGGCCCCCCAATTCCACTGGCCCCAGACTCTGTCGCCCCAGGCCCTCCTCCATGCCGCACCCTAACCCTAACCCACACATTCAGCACACCCACCCCTGAAACACCAACCTAACCCTAACCCACACATTCAGCACACCCCTGAAACACCAACCCTGAGCTGGACCCTCACCCAAACCCTCCCCGCAAATCAGCCCTCTGGGGGAGGTCTCCACACTCCCAGCAGACTGCACCCACCAAGCTCCTGGGCCCTAATCCTAACCCTAGTCATGGCTCTGGCACTACCCGGGCCGAAAGCCAAAGTCTGGAAAACAAGGGATTTGGGACACCTGAGCGACACCAGAAGACTCAGTCAGCAACACAGAAGGAAATCCTGCCATTTGGAAGACCAGAGAGGCACTAGAGCAGGAAGATTTTGAATGAAAACCAAAGCCAAACCATACATTCAGCATCACCATGAACACAAACTCTAACTCTAACCCTAACCCCTAACCTAATCTGTTTTTTAATTCATAGTTTAACGCTGATTTAGGAAAGCACTCTTCACTGAGACTTCCATTGTTAAGATGAGGCACTGCTTTTCTGAAAGGGGCATTTATCAGTAAATACCATGATGACAAGGACAGAGTTTATGTTCTTTGAACTCGGAAGAACAGTTTTGGTTTATTTGGTTCCATTTTAGTTAATGATGAGAGGCTAAAACTTCTGTGTGCTATTTGCAGTAACAGACTAGCTGATGAAGCATTGGGACTATCAGAACTCGAGGGGCATTTACGTATCAAACATGAGTGCAAAACCAAATTGCTTCAAAGAAGTGGTATTAAGCTTACAAGCTGACAGAACCAGGTTTTCAATATTTCACATACATGCACTTAAATACTTTGCAGGCTTTTGACAAAGTGGTACTTGGGTTGCAAAGACCCAACAAGTATATACAACGGCCGATGGCGTTCACAGGAGGCTGCGTCACAGGCGTGAAGCACTGAAGTCGCTCTTTGAAAATACTGAGTTTGTCTATGCCACAGAAAGAGCTTCGGCACAACTTTCCAAAGACACTGCTGCTCGATGTAGCAAGGAGCTGGTTAATGAAACAAAAGTCCAATTCAGAACAAATCAAACTACCAGAATATTTTTCATCATAACCTAATGAATCCAGTTACAAATGACATGGATATGCGTGATCTGAATACACTGATGATGCAAAATGAGAAATTTGTTTTTTGCTTCATTGCTGACAAAATTGTGAGTCTAAACCATATATGAAACCACACACAGCTACGTTGCCAACTGGTGTAGTTTGGAGACCGACTGTGTGTTGTGTCCTGATGGCCTAGCTGCAATGAGAAGGCGGCTGTGGAGCAGCCTCCCAGAGTGACCGGCTAGCACCAGGACCTCAGGCAAAGGCTTGCTTTCCCTAATGACCATGCCTCTCCTGAAAAATGTCAGCCAACCCAAGCAGTGTGCTCAGGGAGGTGGTAAAATTGTGGCTCGCATAACAACCGATGTAATAGATTTCAGATTATCCTCTTTATTGTGTATCATACAGAAGCTCGTCACGTCATAAGTAAATGCTGATGGATTTTTAACCAGGACAATTCTCAAGGGGAGGAGTCCAGCTGAGAATGTTTTACTGCAGATGAGCACCTAGGGTTTCTGTGAGCCATGGTGGCCCCAGCTCAGTAACATCACGAGATTGTGATAATGAATTCCATAATTAACAAAGATTATCTTAGTATCTGCACATCTGTGAAAATTGTAACCAAACACCTTAGGAATGAATAGAATGTCGGTTTTTTTGGTAGGATGTTTTGAATATAATTTATAGGGATGGATCAAATAAAGATCCATCCCTATAAAGTCAACAAATGCTGAACATAGCTGTCTCTCATCGTTAGCAAAACGCAATCAGAAAACGGAAAGCCAGGGATGCCTGGGGGGCTCAGCAGTTGAGCATCTACCTTCAGCTCAGGGCGTGACCCTGGGCTCCTGGGATCGAGTCCCACATCGTGCTCCTGGTGAGGAGCCTGCTTCTCTCTCTGCCTGTGTCTCTGCCTCTCACGAATAAATAAAATCCTTAAAACAAACAGAAGGCCAGGATCCTCCCAGAGCACTGAGCAGGATCTGCAGCAGTGTGGTGAGAGTCTGAAGAACCAAGGGGGGGGGGGGCATCACCAGTGTCCAGGGGGCGTTTGTGTTTTGCTGCATTTTGCTTGAAGTCAGGTGATGTTACAGCACAAATGCACACTGATAGGGATGATGTACTAGAAATACAAGCCTAATGTTGCAGAAAGAGGCTTCCCTCGGGGAGAAGCGGCAGGAGCAGCATTGCCCTTGGTGTGTTGGAAGACAGGTCCTCTCACAGAACACGAGGACACACAAATACATGCCTGTGAAGGCGGGCACGCTTGTGGATTAGTGTTGTGACCGTGTATAGTTTTTCTTCTGATTTCTTCAGTTTCTCGGTGAAACGAGAGCTAAGGCCCAGAAGGTAAGGTGAGAGTGGCGGTGTGACTAGTGACCACCTCAAAGGATGTGAGGACGCCCACCCTGGAGGCCTGGAAGCCATGGGCAGCAGTGAGGACCCACCCAAGGCGAGTTCTGCATGTGAGGTGGGCTGAGGGGGCAGGTGCAAGGAGACTGGTGGGGTCGCCCCCCTGGGGCAGGAAGCAACGGCAGGGGAGGGGCGCGTTGTCATGACGGTGCCCTAAAGCGGGGCCCGGAAGCACGTGGGGACTGTGAAGGTCAGCCGGGTGCTCCCCGAACACCCGCCGGGCAGCAGAGCCATGGGTGCTGCGGGGACCGGGAAGTGGCCCTCAGTGCGGCCCGGAGGAGGGGACGGCGAGGTGGCCAGGGCAGGGGTGAGAGCTCGGTGGATTAGGTCCGCGCCAGCAAAGTCACCACGACCGGTCAGCAGGGTCCCGGGAGGAGGAGGACTGAGTCGCCGGCGGGATGGGGGTTGGAGTGGCTGTCAGGGGCCGGTTCCCCCCCGCCCCCCCCCCCAAGGCTGCAGGGCCACGGCTGCCAGCTTGCGCTTCCAAGGGGCCGGAGTCTGGAGAAGAAGAGAAGCCCCAGCCCCAGCACAGCCAAGGGGCACCCAGTCCACCTCCAGCAGCGACCACACTCTGGAGACGTGGGCGGAAGATAGCGAAGACAAGGGACAGCTGGGCAGGCTGTCTCCCCTGGGCCGGCCCGACTGTCGGAATCCCCTGGGGGAGTCAGGACAGCTAGCCAGGCTCTGGCCCCAGGGACGCTGCCTCTGGGCCGCGCTGGAGCCCAGGCTGCTCTGTATCTGCCCCAGGGACACAGCAAGCAGCAGAGACCAGTGAATAAAGGGAGGTGGCGGGCACAGCCCAGGCAACAGCCAGGGGACACGAGCGTGCTGCCCTGAGTTCCACTCTGGAAGCTAACGTGACACTTTGTGCCAAACACACTTCAATAATCTAATTAAATGCAGAGGGTGATGGGCTTCGGAGCGCAGGTGGCGCCCACAGCCGTCCTGGAATCCACGATCCCTGGGCTCTTCAGGGACAGCGGCTCCAGGGGCCTTAGCTAGTCCCACGGACGCAGCCGCACTGTCCCGTTACAGGTGATCCCCGCACGCGGCATCTGTCCTTCCCCCGCGAGTTCCGTGTATGGCGGGATAGAGGAGCCTGGCTCTTCCCGCAGGATACTTGTCAGCAGGCACCTGAGCTGGGAGAAGCTGTGTCGGGAGCGCTCAGGACACGGGTCGGCTTGGCAAAGACTCCCCAGCAGAGGCGGGTGAGACACAGGGTGACAGATGGTGACAAAAGCACCAGAGTAATCAAGCCAGAGTGGTTTGGGGAAGACAGAGACCTGCCCCAATGCTGGTCAAGGGCTGAAGCTCTGCATCCCCAGGAGCACCCTAAGGACACCTCTGGCCACCAGGTGGCATCAGGGGACAGGACTGGCTGCTCCTGGGCGGGTCACCTGGGGATGCAGGCAGGTGTCTCAACCCTCCTCCCCGGCTCCGTGCTAACATCTGTGCCACATCCTAGACTTCCCAGGGCTGACCTCGCTGGGGTGGGAAGCTGTGTCTCAGACTGTGGCCCCTCCTCGCTTTCTGTGGTGGTGGGATAATCCCACCAGGCCCCGGGGGGGGGGGGCACCTCAGTCTTTCTGAGGCCCACCTCCACCCCCTGGACCCTAATGTCCACTGGGGCCTCCTGCAGCCCTGGGCCCACCTCCCACTACCCAGATCCACAGGACCGGGGAGCCCCTACCCCTGGCCTAGTGGAGAGCCTCAGGCATGTTGAGCAGAGGGGGGGATCCCACACACTCAAGAGAAAGGCCTGAGCCCAACCCCAGAGACTACTCTCAATCGCAAACCAGGCCTGGCCAGAGCCCCGTGGTGTTCTGGCCCCACCGACCCCACATCTCACCCTCTCCCACGTCGCCTCAACCCCAAACTACATACACACCCCCCTCACACGGCGCCCAAGCCTGCTGCTGCTCGACACCCATGTGAGCCCAGGGTGAGGACACACCCCCAGCTGCCCAACCTTCACTCTCACTGCCAAAGTCTTGATGGGCAGGTTGGGGCCACCCCCAGGCCAGATGCCACCTGTGAGGCATAAAGCCGGCAGAGGCAGCTCCTGAGAGACCTCTGCCGTCTGCCATGAAGGGAAGCAGCACCCTCCTGCTGGTGGCCCTCTCCTTGCTCTGCTCCTGCGGTGAGTCTGAGTGCTCCCAGCACCCAGGGGCCCTGTGTGGGGGGTGGACGGGGACCTGGGCAGCTGCAAACCTAGGCACTAGGCCCTTCACAGCGATGGGCAGCAGCCTTGCTATGCCAGGTCCCCAACTGACCTCTGTCAGAGAACGCAGATGTGGGCACCAACCCTGACACCCCCGCCGACTGCACTCCCCACAAAGCCCCACCCCCACCCAGCCCAGCGCCAGCCTCTGCCCCAGCCCTAGCGTCACCAAGCCCGATGTCACCAAGCCAGCCCAGTTGGACCCCAACCCTCCAAGCTGTGGGTCAGCCAACCTCATGTGGGAAAACTCCAGCCGAGGCTTCCCTCGTGACGCTGGGGGAACCGAGGGTGGAGTGAGGCAGATGAGGTCAGGAGTGACAGGAGGCGTCTGTGGGCGTGTAGAGTTGGGGGAGGAGGCGGGTGGTCATCGTGGGGGCTGGAGTGCTGGGACGTCTGGAGTGACGGGCTAGGAGGCAATCCTACTGTCCTGGTGTCATCCCACCCCCGCCACATAGGGCTGGCCTCTGATGAGGATAGCAGTGAGTTTTTCATGGACTTCCTGCAAACGCTGCTGGTGGGGTCCCCAGAGGAGCTGTACGAGGGGCCCCTGGGCAAGTACGACGTCAATGCAGATGCCAAAGCGGCGCTGACTGAGCTCAAGTCCTGCATAGACGGCCTACAGCCCATGCACAAGGCGGAGCTGGTCAAGCTACTGGTACCAGGGCTGCGGCCGGGGTGGGGGGAGGGTAACCCAATTCCCTAAAAGCCTGCAGCCGCAGCAGGACCCACCACCCTGCCCTACTGGCCTGTTACCAAATGCCATGGCTCCCGATTATGCCCCCAATGTAGCCCACCACCCCTACAGATACCCTGACCCAGCACCGTCAGAAGTGGACATCCCAGACCTCGCTCCCCACAATCACCCCCAGCCTCCCCTACACGCACATACATGCGCAGAAACATCTGTGTACAAGAACACGCACACATCCACATGGGCGCACACACCCCTTCCCCAGCTGCTGGGGGGGACTGGCCAAAAACTGCCAGAGCCTACTATTCCCCAGGGGCTGGCCTGGGCCTATCTGCCCCATGGAGATGGGGCTTTCTAGTTATTGATCACCAGTGATGGGACCCCCAGCCCCCTTGGTCTACACCTATCTGCCTTCCAGGTGCAAGTGCTGGGCAGTGAAGATGAAGCCTAACAAACCCCAGTCATGGCTCCAGGCGGCCACAGGACCAGCTACACAATCAGCCACGGCCACGCCACCCCATCACCACTTTCCTGTGCGTGAACTTATCCGAAAACTATTCAGTCAATAAAGCCTCCTGCAGATCAGGCTCTGGCTCCTGTCTCTCCTCACACTCAGGGCTCACCTGCATGCACAGGGTCCCATCCACAGAGCCTGCATGTAGAAGTAGCCCCACGCAGAGGGCAGACCCGCCAGCCCCCCGTGAAGACAGAGCAAGACAGACAGACAGGTGGGTGGGTAGACCCAGGAAGGTCTGCGGAGACACTGGGGGAAGCAGAGCAGTGCCTCAGTGCAGGGAGGGGCAAAGCCCCCGGGGGAGGACCCGGCCAGGACTGGGAGGTCGGGCTGGGCGCTCTGTCTAAAGGCTGTCCTTCCAAGGTGATAAACATACAGGATATGCACGTGGCACAGGGCCAGGGGTTGGAAGCCATCTCCCCAAAGGTACTCAAAAGTCTACCTGGAAGTAATGCTGACCTGCTCCATAGCCCCAAGAGGAACCTTGACAGAGTCAAGAAGAAAGCGCACTTGCTCTTGAGGACACTCATGCCCCCAGGGGTGGGCATGGCCAGCAGTGGCAAGGGAGGAAGAGCAGGGTCTGAGAAAGGTTCCACAGGAGGCAGCAGCCACCCACCGCAACTCCCCAGCCAGCACCAATCCTACCCACACCTTGGATCCCAGGGTCCCAACTACCGGAGCCTCAGCTCCCCCAGGTCAGTGGCCTCCCCTGGAGGCGGGGCTGCCTAGGTCCATCTCTGTCCCTCGCAGCTTCACTCCCCACCACTCCAGGTCTGGGCCCCATGGCTTCCTCGTCCAGCTCAGAACCTTTCTGTCCCTTCTCCAGCCCTCAGAGCCTCTGCCCCACCCATCGCAATGGGGAGCAGAGCAAAGTCCCAAAGCCTGGTGAGGAGGGGTTCCGGGCAGAGGCCATTGTCTCCAGCACACAGATAGTGATCTAGAACCTGCTGCCCACAGAGCCACATTCTAGAGCTTGGAGGCTAGGACCCCTCCCCAATTCTCCAAGCCCCCTGGGGAGAGGAGAGAGAGGGAAGGAGCCTTCCTCTCCATGCCCCTTTTTCGAGAACCCCCTGGCACTGAGGCCAGCGCGACAGGACCACCTCTGAGGAGGCTTGGTCCGTAGGTTGCTCTGAGCGCAGCTCCTGCACCAGAGAGGTGAGGGTCCCCCTGGGGCAGCCTGCCCCCCTGACCATGGCACAGTCTCAGCCAGACATTTCCCACTTGTGCCCGCTGCCCCTTGCCCAGCAGTGGCCAGGGTCCTCTGAGTGGGAGGTACCTGCCCAGAGCCCCCTGAGAGCCAGAGAGGGGTGTTCAGTGAGGGCTGAGAGAGGCGGCCTTTCTGGGCTTGTGCACAGCAAGGGGCTGGTGCTCCTCCTCCTGGGGGTTGGTGAGGGCAGAGCAAGCTCACTACTCCGGGCAGATGTTCTGGAAGTCTGGGCCCTAAGTCAAGACCTCACTGAGGAGGCTGTGGCCTGAGGTCCTGCCCATCATTGCAGACAAAGTGGGGGGGTGCGAGTTGGGTCTTCCTGCCACCTGGTCACTCTCCCGTCCATGGACAGAGCCAGCCATGGCGGAGGAAGTATGGGTGGGCACCTGGAGGCCCCATCGCCCCCGGGGGCCCATTATGGCCCTCTACAGCAGCCCAGGACCCAAATACCTGATTCCACCCACCACGGGTAAGCGCCTGGGATCTTGGGGGCAGAAGCTGGGGCTCGGGTGGGCCTGGGAAGGGTGGGACATTGAGGAGGATCGAGGGGGGCGTGGGGTGGCCCTGTGGGTCTGGGATGGGTCTGGGGAAGGTTTGGGGGGATCTGGGACAGGCCTGGGGAGAGTTTAGACAGTGTGTGGGGACCTGAGAGATGGGTGTGTGGGGTGGGCCTGGGGGCTCACCCGTGACTCCCAGCCCTTGAACCCCTGTGGGGCCATTGAGGGTTGGAGGATGGTGTCTGGCTCCAGGTCACTCAGAGACCCTGTCCCACAGGCTTTATGAAGCACACTCCCACCAAGCTCCGTGCACCAGCCTATAGTTTCCGTGGGGCCCCCATGCTCCTGGCAGAGAACTGCTCCCCAGGGCCTCGCTACAGTGTGAACCCCAAGATACTGAGGACGGGCAAGGACCTCGGCCCTGCCTACTCCATCCTGGGGCGCTATTGCACCAAGACCATCATGACCCCTGGCCCCGGTAAGTAACTCCGATCTGCCTGCAGCCCTGCCCAGCCCTGTTGACGAGCACAGTGTGTCCTGCTGGGGTGAGGTGGGAGGGATACAGGCATCCTGGGCCTCCTAGCCCCTCATTTTCCTCACGAGGCCCACATCAGAGCCTGTGACCTCCTGTTCCACAGCTGCATCTATCTCCCCAACCCCCGCAGCCCCTGGACACCCCTTGACCAAGGTATTGGGGCCTGGGAGCCCCGCAGTGTTAGAGGTGTTCCCCTCCCCGGGCAGGGCCAGGAGCCCGTCCTTTCCCTCCCAGCACTCCCTGCACTCTTTTCCCGAGCCAGGTGACTACTTTCCAGAGAAATCTACCAAGCACGTGTTTGACTCCGCTCCCAGCCACTCCATTTCCGCCCGCACCAAGACCTTCCGAGTGGACAGCACCCCAGGTGTGTCAGCCAACATCCGACCGCTTGGGGGTACCAGCCGGGGTGGTGGGGGTGGGGTGGGGAGGCCGGGCGGCCTGGTGGCTGCACCCCTGGAAGTGGAGGCCCCCGGGGAAGGAGCCATCCGAGGCCCTGGAGGCAGCACTCTGTCCAGCCAGACACTCAGGGCCTGTGCTCCCCGCAGGCCCTGCCGCCTATATGCTGCCTGTGGTAATGGGGCCCCACACTGTCGGCAAGGCCTCCCAGCCCTCCTTCTCCATCAAGGGTCGCAGCAAGCTGGGCAGCTTCAGTGATGACCTACACAAGGCAAGCCCCCCCCCCACGCCCCTGCCAGGGCACAGCACTAAAGTCCCCAGAGGTAGCCGTCTGGCCCCTTCCCCCAGACCCTGCTCCCACCAGACTGAAGCCCATCAACTGTCCGTCCTCTGGGTATCTGTGCCCCCACCCCCCCCCCAGCAAGGTTACAGTCTAGGGTGAAGAAGGCAATGGATAAGGGCACAGATGACCATGACCACAGTGCTGAGAAGGCTTGACCACGGAAGGGGTTTGCAGCGTGCTGTGGGGAGGACAAGGGGCAGCCTTTGATAAGGTGGCACCTAGTAATATGGAAAGAGAAAGAAAAGCTGTGAGCTACCTGGGGGAGGGGGGGTTCCAGCTGCAGGTGCAAAGGCCCTGAGGTGGACATGTACACGGGAGCTTAAGGAGCCTGGGGAGAGTCCCAAGGTGCCATCACAGCACTGCTGAGCTCGCCAGCCCAGCCCATGGCCATCAAGTCCCACAGGACAGAGTCCCAGTTGGAGAGGGGCCTCTAGCACACACCAAAGGGACAAGCCTGGGACTGGTGCAAACTGGGGTGTCACTGCCACGGCGATGCTGCTATAGAAGGGCCATGTCCCACACAGAGGTCATCCCCACAATGTGACTGCTGTCTAGAAACAAAAGGGGGACCCCTGACACAGACACACAGTGACCCAGGCTCAACACCCACGGCCCGATGCTGGCCCCCTACGCTTTGGGTTCCTACGCCCTGGCAGGCTGAGGCTGTCTGAGCCTCTTTCGCCTCCTAGACCCCAGGTCCTGCGGCCTACCGCCAGACGGATGTGCAGGTGACGAAGCTCAAGGCTCCACGGTACACCATGGCAGCCCGGGTGGAGCCCCCAGGGGACAAGACGCTCAAGCCAGGACCAGGAGCCCACAGTCCTGAGAAGGTCTAGGAAGAGCAGGGCCCAGAGGGGTGGGGGGTACAGTAGGGAGGGAGTGGGGATGGGGGTGACACGGTCCCCAGGAGGTGGGGGCGCAGGGCGGAGTAGGGGCACCATGCAGAGTGGGTATGGTGGGGAAGGGCCTGTGAGGGTCCCAGGGGCCAAGCACCCCCGGTGGCAGGCCTGCTTCCCCAGAAACCAGTGATTGTTCGTGGGCTGAGCGCTCGTGCACGCCGGCCTGTGTGCAAACCTGGCAGCGTGGTCTCGCTCTGGTCCCCCTGGCACAGCCTCAGGAGCGACAGCAAAGCTCCTGGCAGCGGCTCTGGCTCCAGGGAGGGCAGTGCATCGGGGGCGGGAGGGGAGCCGGCTCTTCTCACGGCCTCCCGCTCCCGCAGGTGACAATGACCAAACCAAGCGCCCCCGTCGTCACCTTCGGCATCAAACATTCCGACTACATGACGCCCCTGGTGGTGGACGTGGAGTAGCTCCGGCCGAGCCCGGCACCCAGAGCCTCCGCACGTCCCGGGGTGGGCCCCAGAGGCCGAGGCACCCCCTGCGTGGCTGGGCTGCGGCCGCCCGGGCTGCGGGGCGGGACACACTTGGACAATGGGGACTGGTTATTTTTTCTACTCTGCTTTCGCATGTGCTAATCTTCTTTCCTGCTGTGCTCAGATATTTAATAAATCAGATTTCACAGTAACAGGTTTGTCCTGGCAGCGCAATCAAGCTTTTCTAGAAAGGGGCCCCCCGCCTAGTTCTTGGGTCCTATTCTGGCCTCCACGGCCTGGGGTGCGAGTGGAGGGCACAGCACCCCTGGATGCCCTACCATGCCCGCCCTCCTATTTCCACCCTGGGCTCCGCACTTCCCATTTCGTTGTACACTCCAGGGACGGTCACGCCAGCATCCGTCCCCTTCCACATGGTCGTCTCCCTGCGTGAGACTCACCCTGGAATCTGGACGAGAACCCAGGGCCACCCTCGGGAAAGCGATACTGCACGGCCTCTAAGGCCAGGCCATACAGCATACAGGGGGACCAGCTCCTCTGTGCAGCTAGGCAGCCCCCTCCTCTGCTCACTCCAGCACCAGCCACCATGGTGTGAGCATGACACTCAGCAAGGCCACGACACTCAGCAAGGCCACGCCGGCATCAACCAGCAGGCTCACGAGCATGGGTTTAGGTGACAGCAACCGAAGGCTCAGGTCTGACGGCCGAGGCCTAAAGTTCTAGACAAACAGCGGTCCCCACCACACTGTGCTCAAATTCCAACCACATTAATCCTAAAATATAAATTATTACTTTGTGACTATATCTAAAGTGATCTGTCACACAGCAAAGGCAACACTGGGAGCTTGAGGATGTGGGCCAGGAAAGGGCCTCCCAAGTGAGGCCAAGGACTGGTGTTTCTAGAGGCTGCAGGGAGTCCGAGGCCAGGCCTTTGAGGAGTGGAGTGTGGATCTCACCTCATTTCCAGAGAGAGGGTGCCGTGCAGACTGCAGGGGGGGAGGGGAGGCCCCACTGTTGTCCCCATGAGCCCATCAGCCATAGCCATATGGAGCTCAGTACAGCCACTGACCCCACTGACCTGGGACCACGTGAGGCTGTATTCTGAGCACCTCACATTTACTCATTTACCCCTGGGGGGTGATGACAGAAACCTGGCACAGTGGCAAGCCTGTGACCGCCCACCTGTGTGTGTTGGGGGGGCACACAAGGAAGGGACATAGCAGAACCAGAGACAGAGGGAAGCGGGGGCCCAGACCACCAGTATCCACAGCCAGCCTGCCGTCCAGGATCAGCACCAGATGAAACTGTCAAGTGCCCAAGAAATTGAGAACAGCAAGACTGTTTACTTCATCACAAAGCTGTTTATTCCAAATGTGTATTGTTAAGTGCCTTGTCCTTGAATGATGAGATAGAGCCTGGCAGTGTGCTCACTTGGCACGGGCTGAGTCCCCGGTCCTTGTCGTTTTAGGGGTCTCAGGGACCGTCAGTAAACCGTGTGTAAACCTGGACAGTGTGGTCTCAGGCAGGACAAAAGCTCTGGCAGGTCAGCAGCAGAGCTGCCACGCCCCCTTCCTGGGATCCATCCCAATGCGAGAATGAGAAACAAGACAGTGAATCAGAAATGAACTGAAACTCAGACCCCAAATAGCTGGAAGGGCCACACACAGCTGTGGAGTGGAGGTGGGGAGGCAGGACAGTGTGCAGCCGTGGGCCGTCTCGAGTGAACAGCAGAAAGCACTTCTCAAGACTACCCGAAACACAAAACCTAAACCAGCCCACATCGACCCCGTAGTCTGGTGTGGCTCTCACAGCTGAGGCATGTTCTCAGGGAGAGGGCACCAGCACAGGCCTAGGGAAGGGGGGGGGGGGGGGGACGCAGGCCATGGGTGCACCTGCCATGTGGCCAGATGGACACTGCAGGCTCTATTAACCTTGGTGACCAGCCAACGTGTCCCAGTGCCAAGACAAGACGTAGCCAGAGATGACCAGAGGGCTAACTCCGATCCATGGTGTGTGCACAGGGACTGCGGAGCGAAGACCACAGGGCCCGAGAGGGAACGTCGAGTCAGGGACACAGCAAAGCCCCACAGGCAGGGAGGTCAGCTGACCTCCCTGGATGAGCAACTAGCATCTGGAGGCTAGGGGCACTCAGAAGACGAGGCCGAGCAGCCCAACAGCTGCTGTGCAGGAGACAAGGAAGCTATGACGACCACGTGCCAGGCTTGCTGCAGGGACAAGGGCAAGCGAGGGGAGGGAGGCAAGGAGAACACAGAGCAGCGGCAGTGCTGAAGGGGAGGCGCCCAGGGCCAGAGAACAGAGCTGATGTGTGGTCGGCGCACATGTGATCACCCACGGGATGAGGGGGGGAATGGGCGGACAGCAAACCAAGTGTCCTCTGGGAGGAAGGGGGAGCGACTGGGCTGGCAGAGGATGGGAATATAGGGGAAGGAACCGGGGAGGACACAGCTAGCAAATCATTTCTTATGTGTCTTTATGCACATACGAGGGTGCAGACGCCCAGCTGGGCCTGCACTTTGGTTTGTATGAACATGGGGCTGGCCAAGTGGGCAGCGAGGACTCAAGGAGAGCACAGGGATGAGGCAATGATGAAGAGTCCCCTTAGTCAGGGGATACTCAATGCTGAAAGGCCTCACATGGTGAAGGGGAAGCTGCCCGGTAACCCCTGGGTCTTATAAAACTTGTTAGGGAGCCCTCTCGTCTTGACCACAGAGGTGCTGCACCCCCACCCCAAACACACAGACAGAAACCCTTCTAGAGCTCCAATCTCTGGTCTCCCAGAAATACGTCTTTGGTGTTACGTAGATCCTGAGTTCCTGCTCCTGAATACAACACTGTGGATCCAGAAGGATAGGGCCCAGTGCCTCTGGCCAAGGTTGAAGTCCACTTCTTCATCTACAACCCCCTGCCCTTCTCCGAGGGTCTGGGGGGCAGACGTGACCTCGGGGCGGAACCCCTGGCGCGGACCTGCCCATGCTCAGCAGCCCTAGCCGAGTAGCTGCCCCTCTGAACAGAGCAGATGGTGCTCAAAGTTCATAACCGAACCCCCTTCCTGTGTCAGCTCCAGGCTGCTCACGTATCAGACATGACCTTACCCAGAGCCTCAAGACATCGAAGCCCCAGGGGACAAGGAAGGGCTGCTGGCCACAGGTGGCCACGTCGAGGATTCACACCCAGCTCTGCCAGGGCCTCCACACCCCGAGTAGCACAGGGGCTGGGGCTTGGTGTCCTCAAGGGAAGGAGCCGCACTTGCATGGGACCAGCCAACAGGAGCTCACTTGGGCACAGGCAGCCGTGAACTCCCAGGCACACAACAAGAAAACTCCCAGGCCGGGATCCCCCTTTCAAAGGAGTATTTTGCAGGTAGGTCCTCTGGAGCCTAGGCCACCAGGCAGGGGAAGACCCTGGTTGCCCCCACACCCACAGAAATCAGCTTCTGGTGGCTCACGTCCTTGCCCTTGACAGAAGGTAGGAGAGGATGAAGAAGACCACGATCAGGCCCAGGGCCATGCCACACAGAAGCTTCCGGTTGTCTCGCCCCGACCTCGCCATGGTGGAAAAGCGCTTCACGCTCCCCGTGAGCAGGCCTGTCATGCTAGTGAAATCCGAGTCCTGAGGGAGGAATCCCAGCAAGGTCACACAGGGTGGCGCCTCCACGACTGCCACGCGGGTGCCGCAGCGCCACCAGGGCCTGCCCAAGCGGCCCGCGCCCCGCGCCGACGGAGCCCCTTACCATGCTGTCCAGGTACCGGTTCTGGTCTTCTGCGTCCCTGTCAATGTCCAGGGCCAGCTGCTCAGAACACGAGGGGGGGGCAAGGTCAGGCCAGAAAGACTCGGTGGGCGCCGCCCCCCGACCCCCCCCCCCCCCCCCCCCCCCCCCCGCGAGGCCAGCGGACCCGCCAACACCCGCCGGCGGGATCAGGCCGGGCCTCCCTGGGCCTCAGACACCAGCGCCCAGAGGAAGCCCGGGACCCTCCCCAACCTCTGCCCTCCTGTCCCCGCTCGCAGGGAGGACCGCACTGACCGACTTGAGCCTGGTGACCTTGGAGGCCAAGCTGTCGGCCATCCGCTTGTTCTCCCGGTCTAGAATCTCCTCCACGGCCGCGGGGCTCTGGGCTGCGAGAAGGGATAGTCTGAGCTTAGGACCGCGGGCGCGGAGGCCCCGGTGAGGGGGCCGCGGCCCCTGCTCGGCCCCCGCGGCCCCTGCTCGGCCCCCGCGCTGCGCCGGGGCTCCCTCCGTCCTGCGGACAAGCCAGGGGCCGGGGCCGGGGGCGCGGACAGCCCGCGGAGGACGGCGCCCGGGGGTGGGCCCGCGCTGGGAGGCAGTCACCCGGCGGCGCCGCTCGGAGCAGCACTGGCGGGGGCGCGGCGGCCCCGCAGGTCGCCCGGCAGCCAAGGCTGAGCAGCGCAGGCCCGAGGCCCCCGCACCCCGCGCGGCCCCGGGGCGACCCCGACCGTCGGCCACCGCCCGGGCTCGGGGCGCGGATGTGCGGCGGGCCGTACGCCTCCATGGCGGGCCCGGGCGCGCACGAAGGCCGAGGCGAGGCTGTCAGCGTCCAGCCGCCCGCCCTCGGCTCCTGCCGCCCCTCCCGGGGAGACCAGGGGCTCTGGGGCCCGCGAGGGGCCCGCCCGCCGGAGGCCCCGGGCGGAGCAGCCGCGGCCCCCCGACCCCTCCCCGCCGCTCACCCCGCGCCCAGTCCGCCATGGCGCCCGCCCCCGGCCTCAGCCCCGCCAGCGGCCCGGCCACCGCCTCAGCGGACGTGGCGCAACCGGGGAAGACCGGGACCCCCGCCGCTTCCGCTCGGCCCGCCGACTTCCGGCCGAGGTCCGGCCCACTTCCGGACTAGGGGGGCGGGCCGTAAGTGCCTGGGACGCGTGACAGACGTCGCCACCGGCCAATGGCGCCGAGGGCGGGGCCGGGTCCCGCGCCGGGCGTCCCCGCTCTCCCCCGCGGGCCTGGCTGCAGGGGTCGCCGCGGGTCCCCGCCCCAGGCGCTGCCGGTGGGACGCGGTGGAGCCCAGGGCCTGGAAGACGCAGGGGTGACGCACTCCGAAGGGAAGCGAAGCCAGACGGGGGCCGAGAGTGTGGAGGCAGCAGAGGCCGTAGCGGCCGGTGCCTCTTGCCTTGGTCCCGGCGCCCCGGGAACGGAGGCGGCCCACAAAGGCTGGCTGCACGGCGGGCACCGCTGCGACCACACACACGGGAGAGGGAGCTCAGTCCAGGCCACACACCTGGGACGTGGCTGCCGGTGATCCTGACAGCCTCCCCGCCCTCCCCTGGAGCTCAGGGACGTGTTTGCGTCCCCGCCGCGGCCACCGAACGACCTTCCCCCGGATCCCTTCTTATCGTCCGGCCTCAGCAGAAATGCCACTTCCGCACATCCCTTTGCAGCCCACTTTATTCGCCACAGCGCTGAGACGGCTGCCCCTGGCTCCTTGCCCTCACGTGCGAGTTCACGCTCCCAGAGGGCCGGGAACCAGCGGTCGGCGGGTCCCGGGGCCGCAAAGTCCTTCCCACCTCGCTTTTCCCCCGGACTTGCACTGGTGCTAGGCATCCAGGGGGGCGTGCGTGGGGAGTGGGTCCCCGTTAGCTTCGGAGGCCGCTCGGCCCCGAGGTCGAAAAATCACCTAGTAGGACCTTTGAACCTCGCGCTCACTCCCCGGCAAAACACTCAAGTCCCAACCAGCTGATCCAGGTCTCGCCCCCTTAAGGAACCTACAGCCCTGCCCCCGCCCCGCGGCGCGCGCTCCCAGTGCCGGCCTGCCCCGCGCGCAGCCCTGGCCCCGCCCCGCGGCGCGCGCTCCCAGTCCCGGCATGCCGCGCGCGCAGCCCTGGCCCCGCCCCGCGGCGCGCGCTCCCAGTCCCGGCCTGCCCCGCGCGCCCAGTCGGGGCGGAGCGGCGGAACTCCGCCCGGAGCCGGGAAGCAGCTCCCTTTCCCTCCGGCTCGGCGCCATGGATCCCCGGGTGGTTGCGGATGCTGTGGAAGCGGGCGAGGAGGACGTGATCATGGAGGCTCTGCGCACGTACAACCGGGAGGTGAGCGCGAACCGTGAACGTGCTTGCACGGAAGAGGTGGGCCGGGCGGGGCTCGCAGGTGCGGACCGGGGCCTGCGGGCGGCGCGCGGCGGAGGGTCCAGGGTCTGCGCGCACGCTGGGGGGCGGGGAGAGGCGGGGGGGGGGGTGCGGGCGCCTGGGGCGGCCTAGCCCGCTGAGCCTCCCCGTCTCTGCAGAACTCCCAGAGCTTCACGTTTGACGACGCCCAGCAGGAAGACCGGAAGGTGGGTGCGGACCGAGGGCAGGGGGCGGGGGCGCGTGGCCCCGGGGTAGGGGGCCTGCTGGAGCGGCTCTTCTTCCCGCCCACAGAGGCTGGCGGAGCTGCTGGTCTCGGTCCTGGAGCAGGGTTTGCCACCCCCCCGCCGCGTCACCTGGCTGCAGAGCATCCGCATCCTGTCCAGGGACCGAAGCTGCTTGGACCCTTTCACCAGCCGCCAGAGCCTGCAGGCCCTTGCCTGCTATGCCGGCATCGCCTTGGAGGGGTCTGGCCCGGAGCCTCTGGACATGGACGTTGTCCTCGAGTCCCTGAAGTGCCTGTGCAACCTCGTGCTGAGCAGCCCGGTGGCACAGGTGCTGGCAGCAGAGGCCCGCCTGGTGGTGAGGCTCGCAGAGCGCGTGGGGCTGTATCGCAAGAGTAGCTTTCCACACGACATCCAGTTCTTTGATCTGCGCCTCCTCTTCTTGCTCACGGCACTTCGCACCGACGTTAGGCAGCAGCTGTTTCAGGAATTGCGGGGAGTGTACCTGCTGACTGATGCGCTGGAGCTGACCCTGGGAATGAGCCCTGACGAGAACCCCCCGGAGCTTCTTCCTCCCCAGGAGACCGAGCGGGCCATGGAGATCCTAAAAGTGCTCTTCAATATCACCTTCGACTCCATCAAGAGAGAGGTAGATGAGGTGAGGACTGACCTGAGTAGGGCTTAATGGTGTGGACGCTTGCTGGCTCTGTTTGCCTATAGCGAACTTGCGGTTTTCAGGTATCAGACGGGGAGAGGACGGGAAGAGCTCTCAGCCTATCGGGAGGAGGCAGGGAGCTGTACATCATGTGCAGGGGCCTTCAGACCCTGTGAGAGAGGCAGAGGGCATACCTGGCACTTGCAGCCTGGTAGGAGGGCTGTCTGGTGCATGGAGAGGTCATGAGCAGGGCGCTAGAGTAGGTTGTGATTTTTATCCCAGGAAGATCTGGTAATGGTCTTGGTTAAGGAAATGTTTTCAAGGCTATGTGGGGGAGGACGAGGGGTTGGGCACACAGTAGAGAAGATGCGTGGTCCGTGCATGTGATCCCAGAGTGGGGCCTCCTCTCACAGGAACCCCTTTCTTTTTGGTCAGGAAGATGCGGCCCTTTATCGGCACCTGGGGACCATTCTGCGGCACTGTGTGATGGTCGCTGCTGCTGGAGACCGCACAGAGGAGTTCCACGGGTGAGGGTGGGGCCCGTTCGATGGAAGGGAAGTGTGCTCAGGGGTCTAGACAGCGGTTCCCACCCTGACTGTCAGCTAGGCTTCCCCCTGGAGAGGCTTCACCTACAGGGGTGGGATTTCCATCAGTGTGTGTCTACGGTAAGGGGCTAGGGCAAGAGAAACGAATCCCACGAACAGTATGTATGTCTGCAGTGGAGTTAGTAGTAACCAACCACATGGTAGTTAGTAACTGCCGAGTTCTGTTTCGGTGACTTGTGCCTGGGCAGGTTCTGGCGCTCCAGAGATTGTCCGCGGGGCTTCAACCCAGACGGAGCATGCCCCCTTTCTTAGGAATTCACCCCACCGACTATGTGGGAACATCTCTAGGGTCAGTCTCACCCTCAGTACCGGCCTCTGGTTCTGGTCATCAAATCCCTAGATGCTAGTTCAAGTCACACGTGGCCTCTTTAGGGGGCAGCAAGGCTTGTACTTATGCTGGGGGGTCGGACCTATCAAGCCCTCCTCCTGATCTGTCCTCAGCCACACAGTGAATCTCCTGGGCAACTTGCCCCTCAAGTGTCTGGACGTCCTCCTTACCCTGGAGCCACACAAAGGCTCCCTGGAGTTCCTGGGAGCGAACATGGATGTGATTCACGTCCTTCTCAGCTTCCTGGAGAAGCGTCTGCACCAGGTGGGCAGAGGGACCTGACCTGTGGGGTCTTCAGTGGCTCTGACTTTCCCAAGCAGCCTTGGTCACTGCTTTTTTTATGGTCACACTGGTAAGCAGAGTGTGATTCGGGCCATTTCTCCAGCTGCTTCGTGGTCCAGTTTGGCAGAAAACCAGATTCTTCCTCCCTCAGAAACATGTGGCCCCTCCCACATGCACACACTTGAAGGTTTTACCTGTGTTGGTTATCTCGACGGGTCTTCAGAGTCAACAGCGGAGTTTGTGTCTTAGAGCTGTTTGTGGCTCTCTCTAGAGTCCTTGCCTATGCCGTCAGAGCACTAGCATTGCTGTGTGCAGGCAGCCCTCGGGACAAGTGACACTTGTCTCTTGGCATCCCTTGGGGAACCCACCACCACCTCGAGCCAGAGGCTGCCTGGTTCCCATGCCTGCACACAGGACGTTGGCCAGCCAGACCTCCAACCAGCCCCTCTGGGATGCTGCAGAGCAAGATGGAGTGAGATTAGTTGTCACGTTGCTCACGTCCACTATGAGCTGGGTCCCTTGCATTGCACATCATGGTTGTGATTGTCTGCTCCTACTACAACCCGGGGCAGGGGGTGTCCAGGGAGGTCACTGGGCGGGGGGGGAGGCCGGGGAAGGACAGGAGCTCTTTGCTCACTGGGTCCATGAAGCCCACAGGGTAGGGATTTTGTTTTTGCGTTTTGGTCACTATTTTTTGAGGACGGGTCATGTGCCACTGGTGTGCTAACGACTACGAATGTTTTGTATCTTCCCTACGACTTTGGTGTGTGGGTGAGGAGGTTAGAGTAGATGAGTGGCCCCAAGTCCCAGAGCACACGAGAGCCCTAAGTGCAGTTCCATCCGCGGCCCCTTGAGGCTCCCAGACGCCCAACGCCCACTCTTGGCCCCTCAGCTGACTAACTGTGGTAAGGCGTCTTCCTGAGCGCCTCCTGCCAGGACCATCCGGTGTGCGCGTGTAGCCCCCTGACCTCAGGTCAGGTGGGGGCATAGCCCTGGTGACAGAGGCTCCTCTGCAGATGCACCGGCTGAAAGAGAGTGTGGCCCCCGTGCTGAGTGTGCTGACGGAGTGTGCTCGCATGCACCGCCCGGCCAGGAAGTTCCTGAAGGCCCAGGTATGGGGACTAGGGGCCAGGATGGAACCCTGGTCAGACCCCAGCCGCTCCAGGCCCAGGCTGAGGGACGACTGCCTCCCAGGTGCTGCCCCCACTGCGGGACGTGAGGACTCGGCCTGAGGTCGGGGAGCTGTTGCGGAACAAGCTTGTTCGCCTCATGACGCACCTGGACACTGATGTGAAGCGGGTGGCCGCAGAGTTTCTGTTTGTCCTGTGCTCTGAGAGTGGTGAGTGCTGGGATCTGCCCCCACACCTGCCCCTCGGCCACCTTCACACACTGACCTCTGCCCTGCCCCTCAGTGCCCCGATTCATCAAGTACACGGGCTACGGGAATGCTGCCGGCCTCCTGGCTGCCAGGGGCCTCATGGCAGGCGGCCGGCCTGAAGGCCAGTATTCGGAGGACGAGGACACGGACACAGATGAGTACAAGGAAGCCAAGGCCAGGTGTGTGCCCCTCCACCCTTGGCTGCCCTCACTTGGCCTGGTCCCGGTTCCCACACCCACAGGGTCCCGCAGGGTGAGTGGGACGGGATGACAGATGGGTCAGAGTTTGGGGAGTCAGACCCTGGTTCTTGGTATCAGGTTATTCCATTGAGAACATGGGGTGCAGGAGCCAGGCAGTTAGGGGACCAGCAGATCCAGGTGGCAGGAGCTGGTTCACTGCTGCTCCTGGAGGGAGGCCCCTGCAGCCTCCTTGCTTCTTGCCATTCCTAGGAGAATGGGTTTCTTGGCAGTCCAGGCCCAAGCAGGATGTGTAGGACTCCACCCACCCGGGGTAGCTGCCTCTTGTTCTAGAGAGTCACTCATGCATTCCCTACGCCCCCTCCCCTGGGAAGCAGCATAAACCCGGTGACCGGGAGGGTGGAGGAAAAGCCGCCCAACCCCATGGAGGGCATGACGGAGGAGCAGAAGGAGCACGAGGCCATGAAGCTGGTGAACATGTTTGACAAGCTCTCCAGGTGTGTGGTGTGGTGAGGAGGGGCCCCTGGCGGGGAGAAGGGAGAACAGAATCCCAGGCCTGGGTCCAGCCTAGTGAGCTGCAGGGGGTGGGGCCAGTGACGGGCTTATGCAGGGCTGCCTTACTCAGGTCAGGAAAGGATTAGATTTGAGGTTGGTATTACGTTTATCTCATAGATGACATGAAAATTGAGACCTAAGAGACCGTGTAAGGCCCCAAAGCCACCAGGTAGTAGTTGGGACTCAGGCGTGTCTGACACAAGTTCCCACCCTGGCTTCCCTAGTAAACGGGAACAGCTTGGAGCACATGCACAGAGCCAGGGGTGAGCGGGACTGCCCCACCTGCCGGGCCCCTTCCCCAGCCTCACCGTGTTCTTCCCTCGCAGGCACAGAGTCATCCAGCCCATGGGGATGAGTCCCCGGGGTCAGCTGACATCTCTGCAGGATGCTATCTGTGAGACCATGGAGGGGCAGCTCTCCTCGGAACCTGACTCAGACCCCGACTGAGGACAGCCAGGCTTCTGTTCCCCCTTCAGAACTGGTGCTGCTTCCAGAGATGTCCTTGGGACTGTGACCCGGGGAAACCATGTCCCTCTCTCCAGCTCAGAGATCCCTCTCTCTCTTTACCTCCAAAGTTCTGTTAATGATTTGTTTCTGGTCCGGTTTCTTATCTTTAGGACTGTGAGGGTCTGGTCCTGCTGCGATTCTGGGAACTCAGCCTTGATTTCTACTGATGAAGTGGCCTCGGGTGTGTGCCAAGAGGATGGGGACAGAGGCTGAGTGTGGGCACACCCAAGCATGTCCCAGTCTGGCATGGCTGCCTAGAGCTTCCACAGCAAGCAAGTGCTGCAGTTCACAGGAAAAGAGCTTGCCAGAACTGTACACACTAAGGACAGAAACATACATCTAAGGTATGCGATGCTACTTCTGTCCCCACTGAGCTCAGGACTGGTAGCCTCTTCTGCATCCTAGGTCCTTCCTCAGCCGTCTGCTCTAGTATCCACAGCACCCAAGCGCTCACCGCTTGTGACAGTGGAGTCCTGACCTTCCCACTGGCGTAGACCATAAATACATGAGGAAAATGTACCTTGTAAAACCCTAAGTCTGGATTTCTATCACATTCCACAAAGCATCCTAGAAACACCATCTTGGAATAAAGAGTTTCAAGCAGGAGCCTATGTATGAGGAATTAATTTCATTCTTTTCAGAATTCTGCCCTTTTTCTACAACATTAGCCACATCTGTTTTTGAGGAGTCTGTTAAGTGTGCCATGGGCAGGGAAACGATGCCCAGCAGGAGGGACCACACGCAGGGTAGGAGCCAGCGATCAGGGATGTGTGCCTGAGTGGTGCTGTCCAAGCTGGGCCTTGCGGCAACCCCAGCACAAGGGGCCTCAACAGGAGCAAGAAGTGTGGGGTGAGCCAGGGGCCAGCTGAGGTTTTCTCAGAAACGCCTTCCACCACATAGAGGTTATTCCTGGGGGCGTTACTGGGAAGGCCTGCTGGGGAAGCTGAGGGGGAGGCATCCAGGTAGAGTGAACAAGGTACGACGCCCTTCAATGAGGGGTGCTGGGACTCTGTGGGAAACGGCACTAGGCCCCACTCCAGGGTGAATCCAGGGGCATGTTCTCCATCCTTGAGTTATTCCAGTGGGGAGGAATGTCCACACACGCCCAAGGTCCCCTTTCTACATCCATTGTCAACACCCACATTCCCTTTGAGGAGACCACAGTGTTTACTTCATGCCAAAAATGAACAACGTTTCTCTAATTAAAGATAACCCCACAAAAGAGGCCAACAGGCTATAGGACCCTATTGTATTACTTCGGACCCAGGACAACGCCTTGGGAATAGCTGTGGCCACTCAGCCCAAGACCAGGTCTAAAGGACAGAGGCTGAGCCTGCCCTTCAGATGGAGACCTGGACACTGAGCAGATTCAGTCTGGGCTTCCTGTTGGTCTGAGTTCAAGAGGGTCACTGTCAGAAGAAAGCTTTTGTTTGGCATCAAGAGCTTCAGATTGAAGAGTCAAACAGCAGAAAGATGCCGGCAGCTTGGCACCCATGATTGGGGTGGCCCACAGCGTGAGCAGAACATGACTCGGGCAGCCTCACACTCTTCCTCAGGTCCTGGTTCAGCCAAAATTGTTTACTCAGAGGTGGGCAGGGACTCCTTGGAACTGTTTCTGTTCCCAGGAGGGGTGGGGGACCAGCCATCATCCTATCCGTCCCGTCCATCGAGCTGGAACATGGAGGAGAAAGGGAATCAGTCCTGCAGATCTCGGCCTGGGTTCCAACTATTTAATCAAATAAAAGCTTTTCTGCCTCTGCCAATGCTGCCGTTGAGCCCAAGTAACACGACGCCAGCGGGGCTGGGCGGCAAAACACAGGGCTTCATTTAAGTAACCAGGTGAGATGTGCTGAAGCTCACAAGCTCAAAAATAGGCATTATTTGTGGAATTAACCCCAAGGTGGACTGCAGCTCATCCCTCGGTATTTCCTATTGGATAGCAACTTTTCGTATGCGTAAACCAAAGCCAGAACCCACTTTACATAAAATTATAAAGATTTTAATTACATCTTCACATAAGATTATAAAATCGCACAGACCAAAGTCTGTAGGACTTCTTCCAAAAGTCCTTGGGGGCCACTTGGAAATAGGACGTCAGAGCCAGGAAGCTGCTAGGTGGATCTGACCAAAGCACCCGCTGCCTGTCCTCCTGATGTGCAAAGTATAGGCTCCGGAGCTACCTGCATTCTCTACTTCCCTAAAATGATCCAGCAATGTAACTTTGACATTTATAATGAGATAAGGGGTGATACTAGCCTACATCTTAGCCATTAGAGCCAAACTCTGGAATGGAGGAATAGAAAAAACAGCAGCCACAATGTCTAAAATGTGTGGAAGTCTCCTGGCCTTAGTAAGCCTTATATTCTTTCTTTGGTTCAACTTGGTAAGAAAGCAGACTACAGCCAGAGGCTGGGGGCTTCTGCCTGGAAGGGTGAGGGGAAGGCCTGACCCTGGACCAGAGACCCCTGCCCCCCTGGGCGGTGTCACATGAGGATCCTCGGCAATGACTGGACTTCGAAAGCTTAATGCTGCCTCCTTTAGAAAATCAGCACTCACGCCAGGGCCACGCACGCTAACCGATTCTCCTGGGAAACTTCACTTGGAACAGGTTTGGAATCTCAGGAGCACCGAGCGTCTTTGGCTTTGCACCCACAGCGGACTGATACGGGCCAGCAGCTCTCGTGATCATCACAGGAACGCCTTCCCAGGGTGGGCTTCACCCCACACCAGCACACACAAGTTCAGCTCCTCAAAGCTCATCTCCGAGCCACACTCAGCCCGGAGCTAGCTGCTAGCGGTGCTTTAGAGGACCCAGCCAGTCTGCCCGCACCCAACTGCAGCTCCGCCGCAGGGGAACAGGCAGCCAGCGTCGCTCTTGTAAGCACACGGACAGCCTCGGACAGTGGCCAGGACTGGGTTAACACCGATGTGCGCTATTCCTGTCACTGTCTTAGCCAGCCAGGGCTCCACATCAGGGGCACCTGGACCCCAGAGCAGCGAAGACCCTGCTTGCAGTCTGTACCTTTTCAGTTTCCTGTTGGATGAGGTCCTGCAGCTCTTCTCTCCAGCCCAGAAGCTCCACCAGCCTTTCCACGCTGTGAACCACATCCCCCAGCTGGACCACATCCCTGCTGCGAGGACACCAGGCAAAGGGCCCCACCACGTCCCGGTTGATGAGCAGTCGGGGCACTGAGCTCCGCACAGCCTCAGACAAGCTGGCGAAAGGTTCTACCTGAAAAATTGCCCACATGTGAGGAGGCCAGCACACACCCTGTCCTCCAAGCCCCGCAGGACACTTCATGCACAGCCTAAGGCTTTGAAAGGGCAGCTCAGACCGATGGTAAGGCCTTGGATACAGGGCACATACACCACCATTTCCTTTCTTCTAGTCACACAGCCTGGCCGGGCTCTAGGCCTGGGTCCCGCTATGCCTCTGTCCATGTCCTTCTGCTTCCCACACGTCCTGGCCTCTACGGGTCTCCCTGCCCAGGCGCATCTGGGGTCCAGCAACTGCGCCCTCTCTTATCTGTCCTGCCCCACCACACATGTCTCCTCCCAGCAGCATCTCGTCTGTCTGCCCTCGCTCCTTGGGAGCAAGGACCTGGGCTCAGAGGGGGCTCCTGGGGCGCCCACAGGGGTGGATGCCCCACCTCTGCACACTCTCCACCATTCAGACTTCTAGGGAGTCCCAACTCGGTGCCTTTGGGCTGCTTCATCCAGCTCCCAAGTGAAATTTCCATTCAGGAGCAATAATATAAGAAAGAGATAATTGAGACTGGCTTATTATCTGGGAGGAAAATGCTCAATTCCTGCCTTCGCTGAAAAAATTTCGGGTGAGTGAAAGAAATGTTACATGATTTACATGTAAACAAAACAATTCTTAAAGAAAACTTAAGTTTTATAAGTAAAGGTAGGAAAGGACTCTTAAGGCCTGATAAGTCAAGTCAGATGAGACAAAGGAAAGTCATGATAGGTCTGACTACATAATACTATCACATTATTATCTACATAAAAATACGACGTAGAAAATAATTTTTAAACCTCATCACCATAAACTGCAAGCATTTTACAACATGTGACAAATATTGCTAATTACTAAACTAATTTTAAACATTTTATATCATTTATGGATTTATATTGCTAATTTAATGACTAAGAAAAAAAAAAGGATGAAAATGAGCAAGAGATACAAATATGCAATCCAAAGAGAATACAGTGGTTAATAAAACATGAAAAGATGAACTTCACTATTACAGAAATGTGAGATCTCCCTCTCCTCCTCCCTCTCTCTCTCTCTCTCACACACACACACACACACACAATTTCTAGCCAAATCAGATGGATAAACTTAAACACAGGTAATGTTTGCTGTTGGGGAGGATGAGGAAAATGGCCACTCATATACGACCGGTGACAGTTTACGTAGTGTATTTTTCTGGAAGGTAACTTCTCAGTATTTACTGAGGTACTCATGTGAATGTGTGAACATATGTACACTTGGGTTATTCACTACATCATTATTTTTAATATAAAATCTATATACTTTATTTTTGTTGCCCATCAATAGAAATTTGCTTAGTTATTCATCCATCATCCCTTATCATAAAACTCTGCGGGCTGGGTATGTTCCAGAATTCAGAATATTTCAGATTTTAGAAAACATCATTTGGTTTACATACAATTATTATGTCACAACTCAGTGGGATCTGGAGGAGCAATTAATAATCAAGTTTATTGCTGAGTATTTCTTCCACACAGCATATGAGATGAAGTTGGAGCAATACTGCAGATTACTCGGTGCTAGAGACAAGCACTCTGATTGGGGGGTCCCAGCAGGGACACTGGGCGCTAACAAGGTAGTTGGTCTCTATGCAGGGTGCTGCCCCACCTCTGGTTAAAGGTCACCACAAGGTGCAGCAGAGAAGCTGTGAGGACACCGCATAACACTCGCGGTGCTGGAGGGGGTGGAGCCCTCCTTCCTTCGCCCTCGATCTATGTGATGTATGAACACTGCCCTCTGTGGCGTTACCTGGCCACCCGCCATCGCCACCCGGACCACCACCTGCAGGGTCTCCAGCAGCTCTCCCCGCCACAACACCCGCGGGGTCAGGGGTCAGTGACCCTGTCACTGTTGCCCTCTGCTCACTCACTCCATGTGGCTGTGGCCACTGCGCAGTGCCTGCTGCCAGACACCCTCAGCTGACACGTGCATCCCCTTCTGCCCTCAGCTCCGGGGTCCCCTTCCTGACAGTCATGGAAACCAAGCTGATGTCCCAATCAGTTCCTAACCCTTCCCAGCCTTCCTGTCCCACTTGTTATTTCACCCATAACATGTGTCAGCACCTAACACTGTGTCACGTGCTTGCAACATTGTACTGTCTGTCCAAGGCCCTACAACAGGGCCCGGCACACAGCGGGCGCATTTGCTGGATGAATGCACCTAACTCTAAGCCTCTGTGGCCAACCGGGGCCCTGAGCACAGGCCTTTCTGGCGCTTCTGCTCCTCGGCACCGGCACCCAACCAGGCAGAGCTCATTGCAGGGTCACGTTTGTTGCTCTTGTCACATCCCGAGCTTCAGATCTAGAGGTAGAGCTTCTAGAATGTGTCCACAGGTGTGTCCTAGGTACCTCAAACACAATTGTACAGAACTGAGCTCAGAACCCTCCCTCCAAATACCTTGTTACCAAAAAAAGGCCTGAGTGCCCACAGACACACCCAGACCACTCCATCTCCTGTCCCCAAGTCCAGCCGTTCTTCTCTTTGCCCTCTCTCATGGTCACATGATCTGACCGGGCCCACAGCCTCACCTTCATGAGAACCCACCTCCCAGGCATCTCCTTCAATCCCCACTCCCCAGCGGGTTCTGGGACCTTGAGCACTGGCTAAGCCCCTAGCTCAACCACTTCAAGTCCACCGCTTCTAGCACAAAACCAGCCTCTGTGATGTGGCCTGGTAAGTCGTCCTGCCCTACTCTCCAGGTCCCTCCTTTCTCCCTTCCCTTACACACCCTGCCCCACCCATGCTGATGGTGCCTCCAAAGCTGAGCACCCTCCCTCTTCCCCATTCTGCCCAGACTGCCAATCCCTTGGCCAGGAATACCTCTGCTTCCCGACCAGTTGAACCTACTCATCTTCCGAAGCTAGGACGCCAGATGTGAAGGCTCCAAAGAGTAGCTGGTGCCACCCCCAGCAGCCTCACCTCCTCGGCCCTGTCCTTATAGCCTCCCCTGCCCCCTGCACACTCAGTCCACCACTGGACCTGCTGACAAACCTCCAGGGAGGTCCCGAGGATGAGCAGCAGATCTGCCATTGGGAAATCAAGTACATGCAGCAGGAACCTCTGAGGCAGTGTCTCCCCAAAGAACACGATGTCAGGCTTCACAACGCCAGTGCACACTGGGCAGCGGGGGATCTTGTCCATGCTCACGTCGGCCTGTGCAACACACATAGACAACAGGCCAAGAACAATGTCACGACATACTCAGGCTGCCAGACGGGAGGGTGCGGGGTGGGGAGTGCACTTGCTGTGAGGAGCACAAGGCGACGTATGGAGGTGAGTCACTAGATCGTACACCTGAAACTAATGTAACACAACACTGTACGTTACCTAATTTAAATAAAACTTAAAAAGACTGCTTTTACTAAGAAATTTTCAAACATTCACAACAGCCGAATAATGAACCCAGATTTGGCATTTATTGACATTTTGCCAATTTTGTTTCAATGGTTCCCTGAAACTGGGGACACATTGGAGTATTTGAAGGTGCATCTTGAAGAGCCCACGATATCTAGCACATGTAACGCCAGGCTGTGCCCTTCAGGGGCTTATCAGAGACATTCAGATGCTAAGGAAATACTCAGTATGTGACACAGTCCTCAGGAGGTACTCTGCAGGCATTTGGCCTACACTAGACATGATTCAATGAGAAAGCTGGTATAAAGTTTGTCCCTGATTGAAGTGATCATGACATCACCCTAGACCTGGAAGGCATTCAAGCAGGAGCTGTAAGCAGCGTTGCCACAGACCACTAGCTTGCAGGCCAAGGTGAGGTAGACGCAAATCACTGCTCTGCCCTAAGATGCCTGTGTTCATGTGCTGGGCTGGGTGTCAAAGGAAGGAGCCTAAGAACGAGGACACCAGCTTCCTAAGACAAACCTTCCTGGCCCTGTCTTAGCAAGCTGAGCCCAGCCAGAACCAGCAGACACAACAGACCAAGGAGACACTACTCAGAGACTTCAGATACTATTAGAGACACAGTAAGGCCATTTTGTGTTTAATTTTTTTTTTTTAAAGGGTTTGAAGTATCTGTTGGGGATAGAAAACTATAAAAAATAATGTAGTGGATTTGAAAAAGAACCAAAGAGAACTTCCAGTAATAAAAGTAACAAAAATTAAGAAGGCATTATTGTGATGAGCACTGGGTGTTGTATATAGGTGATAAATCACTAAATTGTACTCCTGAAACTGATACTATGCTATATGTTAACTAACTAAATTTAAATAAAAATTAGGAAGAAAAAAATGAGGCAAGTAATTCAGATCTGGAAATGAGCCCACAGCTGATTGAGGTTTCGCATCTCATTAAACCTTTTTCCAAACAAAAAACAGTAACAAAAATTAGCACTCAGTGTTAGAACCTTATTTTATACAACAGAATAGAAGGTTGGTAAACTGGAAAATAGATCAAAAGACATTATTCAGAACACAGCACAGAGAAGCAAGATGGAACACACAGAAGAGCCACGGGTAGGAGCGTGAGGTCTCATGGGAGTTTAAGTAGAGCTCCACAAGGGAGGTGAGGGAGTGGAAGATGCAATCGACATCTGAGAGGCAACAGCCAGGGATTTTTCCACTAATGATGAAAACCACAGATTCAGAAAGCCCTATAAATTTTAAGCAGAATAAGTAAACAAAAGGAAATCCATATGGAGAGGTACCCCAGTAACAGTGTAAAACTCTAAAACTCCAAAGACAAAGAAAAAAAGATTTAAAAATAAGCAGAGAACAGATACAAACTGATTCTAAAGTTTATATGGAAAGCAAAAGACCAGAATAGCCAACACAATATTGATGGCAAAGAACAAGACTGACACTATCTGACTTCAAGACTTATTATAAAAAGCCACAGGAATCAGGACTGTGGCTCTATTGTAGGGAGAAGAATAGATCAGGGGAACAGAACAGAGAGGCTGGAAGTACCCTCACACAAATACAGTCAACTCTTCTTTGACAAAGGACCAAATCTCATCTCTTCAACAAATGGTGCTGGACCTTATGAAAATTAATAAAGGGAAACCCTGCTAATGTGGATTCAGGAGGTCGGAAGGAGCCCTACTGCTCAAACATCAATCACACGAAGAAGTGTGAACTACAGACCCAACAGAAGAACCCTCAACAGGAAGAACCATCAACGGCAGGTCCCAACAGGGGAAGATGTGCACCTCCCCCCTACAACAAATTGGCTACCCCAGCGATCAGCTGGTGAGACACCATCATTCCCCAGACCTGTCTCTCAAGCCCCTCCCTACTCCTTCCTCTCCATCAAATGTCCCTCTCCTTTGTTGTTTGGACGTGCCTACGGTTTTGTCATAGCTTGCTTGTCCCAAATTACAATTTTCCACTCTCCTGAATAAACCCATTTTGTTGGTAAAATAGCTGGCAGTGTTATTTTTAAGGAAAACGTTACCTGGTGTCAGAAGTGGGACGCAGGCAGCTACCTCCAGCGGCTCTGAGGCTGGTGAGCACACACACAGGGCCAGTCCCCACAGACCTGGTCAGGCTTGCTGCTCTCTTGCCGGCCCTGGGGTTTGAGAATAAGTCGTCTCCTGGACGTGAGCTTCACTCTCTGTTCTGAGCTCTCCAGCCTTTATTCAGGACCTGTTTTAAGGCTTTGTCCTTCCTGAGAGTATTTGTTTGGCCTTTGGTCTGACTCCTTTCTAGAGCTAGGCTGTTCCTACTGGAACTGTGCCATTTAGACATTGTTCTCTTCCCTCTAGAGAAAAGCCTCTGGGAAGTGGGATCCCAGCGATCAAAATGCTGTGAGGACGGCCTTGCCCCCACACTTCTGGGACCTCAGCCAGTTCTAGGTTTCAGAATGGTGGTCCCTCCTCGTGTGCATTCTTAACTAAATGGACTGACTCAACCAAAAGGCATTTACAACCTCAACAGCCATCGTGAGGAACCTCTCATCTCCCCAAATTGACTTTTCTCACAATGGAATTGGACAGCCATGGCTGGAAACTTGTCAACACTGAATTGGATGCTTATTTTAATTGGTACCTCGAGGCTTCCAAACATTTTTAGGATTCAAAGTTTGTTTGTCTCAGTTAATTTAGAATTAGTATTTTGCAAAGAGGCAAACAACTGTAAGAAGTCAACGGGGCTTCTGAGGCCTCTTCCCCTTCCCATCCTCTTTGTCTCCTGACAGGTGTGGCCACCTTATACTCGGGCCCTGCCTCTGGAGCCTTTTCCCTCTTCCCTTGGCACTGGCCCTCCCCTCCCCTATACCCATTCCTCCTTCTAATCCTTTCACTGAGCTTCCCTTTATCTCCAAACCTCTCCCCACCCCTCCTCTCCTGACCCTATTAACACCTACCCCTCTAAAGTAAACTCTGCTGGAGGTCCAAATGAACGCCAAATGGCTTATGCTGCCCAGACCAAGGCTGAATTTGGAGCTGTACTGAAACAATTTCCCAAAGTGACTGAGGACCCTATACGTTTGCTGAAGATTTAACACAGTTATTCAAACTTACTGATCTGATTTCTCAGATTTGTATCAATTGGTCCACATGCTTGCTGCTGAGGGTCAGACCAAACACTGGATGAAACCAGCTCAATGAAAAAAAAAAAAAAAAAAAAAAGAAACCAGCTCAATGGGAGCACCCTGAAAGGGATTGAGAGAAACAGATGCCTAAGTTTTGGCAAAGTGCTAGAACTCGCTAGAAATCTCCACCAAAGGATTACAGTACCTCTTCCTAAGCCTGCTTACTGGACAGGATTCAAGCTTGTGCAGAAAAGCCTGATGAAAATGTTCATGACTATACAACTGACACCACACTGTCTTCAAAGAAAATTCTTCCTTTAGATGCTAAATCCACCCAGGTAGCCTTTAACTGTACTTATTAATGAGCTGAACCAGCATCTTATGGGAAACTGTACACTCCAGGTTTATTTAATTTGGCAAACCACCTCTCTGGCATCCTAGATGAGTCACCTAAAAGAAAGACCACTATCATTCTCAATTTTCACTCTAGTAAATGGAGGCCTCTAAACAACCAGCTCCCCCACCCCAGCTCCCCCATGCCAGCTCCCCCCACCCCACTTGTTTCTGCTGCTTTTTAAAAAAGATTTTATTTATTTATTCATGAGAGACAGAGGGAGAGGGGGAGAGGGGGAGAGAGAGAGAGAGAGAGAGAGAGAGGCAGAGACACAGGCAGAGGGAGAAGCAGGCTCCATGCAGGGAGCCTGATGTGGGACTCGATCCCGAGTCTCCAGGATTAGGCCCTGGGCCGAAGGCAGGCGCTAAACCGCTGAGCCACCCAGGGATCCCCTCTGCTGCTATTACACAGAGCAAGAGTTGCAGCAAATGACTTTTCAGAGATAACACCAAAGGCACAATTCATGAAAGAAAAATATATTAGACCTCATTAAAGTGAAAAACCCTGCTCTGTGAAAGACACTGTCAAGAAAATGAGAAGACAATATTTGCAAAGAAGAAGAAAATATTTACAAAAGACATCTGATAAAGGATTGTTATCCATAATATACAAAAAATTCTTAAAACTCAACAATAAGAAAATGATCAACCTAATTTAAAAATGGGCCAAAGACCTGAGTAGACAGCTCACCAAAGATGATGCATAGATAGCAAATGAGCATTTGAAAAGATACTCCACATCATATATCACCATGGAATTGCACATTAAAACAACACAATACCATTACACACCTATCAGAACAGCCAAATTCTAGAACATGGACAAAACCAAATGCTGTGTGCTCTTATTCACTGCTGGTGGAAATAGAAAGTGGTACAGCCACATTGAAAGGCACTAAACATGCACCGACCATACAATCCAGCACTCATGTTTCTTGGTATTTACCAAAGATGCTGAAAAGTCATGTCTATGCAAAAATATCGCATGTGGATGTTTATAGCAGCTTTGTTCATAATTGCCAAAACACAGAAGCGGCCAAGATGTCCTTTAGTAGATGAATAGATAACTAAGGCCCAACCACACAAGGGAATATTATTCAACACTAAAAAGATGTGAGCTATGAAGGCATGAAAAGACGTGGAAGAAACTTAAAGGCATCTAAGTGACGGAAGTCAGTCTGAAAAGGCTGCATATGTATGAGTCCAACTCTGCAATTCTGGAAAAGACAAAACCATGGAGACAGTAAAAGGATCAGTGGTTCCCCAGGGTTGTGTAGCAGGGGTTAACTGATTAGTGGGTACAGAGTTTTCCTTTGGGGTGATGAAAATGTTCTGGAATCAGACTGAGATAGTAGTTGCATAACACTGGGAAATATATTAAATGCTAATGAATTGTACACTTTAAAATGTTTAATTTTATGGTTATGTGATTTTCAGCTCATTAAAAAATAAAACATATGCCTCATCAATATTTCATAGTTTCATCTTTATTTAAGATTTTCCAGTCTATCCTATTCTGATTGTAGAAACCCATCCTACAGAAACATCCCCAGAAGTACACAAGGGTATGAGCACAGGTATAATTGATGCATTAAACCTAATAGTAAAAATAACAAACATCAAAAAATACCCCACAGTAGGTGAATGGCTACATGATAACACTCCGGTTACTAAAAATAGTAAGCAAAGCTGTAGTTATTGAGACAGACATCCAGGAAGTTTTGTTCTATAACAAAGCAGGTTGTAGAACATTAACCCTAATAATCCTATTACTGGGGAGCCTGGGTGGCTCAGTCGCTTAAGCGCCGCCAACTCTTGGTTTCAGCTCAGGTCATGATCTCAGGATCAGTCTCTGTGTTCAGTGGGAAGTTGGCTTGAGATTCTCTCTCCCTCTCCCTCTGCCCCTCTTGCTCATGTTCTCACCAATAAATTTTTATAAATTTTAATAATCCCATTAATAAAAAAATTGTCACTGTGTAGTGTAAGGATACAGACACGGCCATGTACGTTTAGATACGCCTTTTTTTTTTTTTTAAGGTTTAGAACATTATACACTAAACTGTTAAGAGTGGGCTATAGAAACTCCCTATAGGTTGAAGGGAGATATGTTTTTCCCTACATATTTCTTAATTTTTTACAAGTGTGTATTACTTTTCCAATCTGAAAATAAAGAAAAGCACTCCACAGCTTTACAGTTCTGGTGTCTTCCAATACAATGCTCAAAAATGTCACTATTCCAGATCACTCCCACTGCAAAGTGCAGAAGGGAGAGAACCGTCAGCGTGACAACTCACCCAAATGTCCTTCCCTGAGGAGGGTCTTCGGCAGACAGTGCACGTGGCGGAGGCGAAGGATCCATGAGCTTCAACCAGCTTTGAGGCAGGGATCCCAGATACTGAAATTCAAACCAAAGCTAAGTGCTGCTGGCCCCAGGGTGGGCGCACAAGCCCCAGTGCATAAACTCTGAACTTGGCAGACCCCAGAGGGAGTCACAGCCTTCAGTGCAAGCCTGGCTGTCCGTGCCTCCCCCACCTACAGATGATGTCCCACTGACCAGAATGAACACCAGGAATGAGGGCTTCCAGACGGAGCAAAATTACGGTAAAACAAAGCCTGTCAACAAGTTTGCTATAAACTCAGATAAAATTACATCTGATACCTAGGGAAAAATTACCTATTCCATAGAGACCAAGCAAAAGTGAAAAAACTATACAGGGGCACCTGCGTGGCCCAGTCAGTTGAGCATCTGACTCTTGATTTTGGCTCAGGTCATGATCTCAGGGCCGTGGTGTTGAGCCCCAGGCAGGCTTCACACTCCATGCTCCACGGGGAGTCAGCTTGGGGTTTTCCCTCTCCCTCTCCCTCTGCTCCTCCCCCGACTCACATGCACGCATGCTCTCATACTCTCCCTCAAGAAAACTATATAAAGACAGTAGCTTCCAAAAAACTGCAGAAAAACAGAGGTAACTTTTTGTGACAGTTCCCTGTTCCCACTGCCAGCCACTGAGCTGTGTGTGGGCAAGCAGCCCCAGCCACAAGTGGCTTCCACTGTTCCCGTTATTGTCAAAACCTCCATATGCTAAAGCCACAGCCAGATGCCCCCACCTTCCCACAAGGCCTGTCCTACTCCATCTCCAGAAAAGATCATCCCCGTGGGGTATCCACTGCTGCCTATATAGTTCCAAGCTGCAGAACCCTTCCAGCAAGGAATCATTTTCCTGGAGTCCAGGAATGACTCCTTTTTTCAAATCACAAGATGCTAAGTCAGCTCTAACAGCACCCATCAGCAGCGTCGATGCCCATAAGAGAAAGGCTCGGTGAGTGTCTCTCTAAGATGCAGCGTCTGTGAACTACTGGTTGTGGCTGCTATCGACACAGTCAGAAATCATTACACATCCTGTTTGATAATACTAAGGCATTAATAGTGGTCTCTCTGTGGACAATGGCATCGTAATTATATTTTAAAAGTCTTGGGGCAGCCCGGGTGGCCGAGCGGTTTAGCGTCACCTTCATCCCAGGGTGGGATCCTGGAGACCCGGGATCGAGTCCCATGTCGGGCTCCCTGCATGGAGCCTGCTTCTCCCTCTGCTACTCTCTGTGTATGTGTGTCTCTCATGAATAAATAAATTTTAAAAATCTTTAAAAATAAATACATAAAAGTCTTTATCTTCTAGAGATAACCAGTGAAGTACTTATAGACTATCTATAGATTAAGTTTATGATGTCAGGGAGTTGCTTCAAGATAACCAGGGGTGAGAGAAAAGGTGGGGGTAGGAAGACACAGATAAAGCAAGGACTGGCTATGATGAAGGCATGGGGGTTCATTACATCCCTCTCTTTATTTTTATGTGCTCAAAAAATGTCATAATAAATTTCTTTAAACAAAATCACCCTACCAGATTAGCAAAACTAGAAGCTCCTGACGTCAATTTTAGTTCTGTCCAAAACTCACAGCCCAGCAACTATGCCAGAACATCAGGTCCACCAATGAGATCCCAACAGTGACTCTTAGACACATGGTGCACTTTTTGTCAGGGACAGTGGCATCACTAGTTGGCTTGAAATCAACTAGAGGACAGGCACCCAAGCCTTCTGTGCAGAGAGGAGGTGGCGACAGGCGGAGAGCTCACCTCTCTCGAGCCCGTCGATATTCTGCGTGTAGAGCCGCAGAAGCAGCCCCTTGTCGTGGAGCAGTCGGAGGAAGTAGTGTATGATGTTGGGCCTGTAGTTCTTAAGGTACAGCTCCTTGGCCAAAGTGAAAAAGGGCTTGGGGTTGTGAGAGAAGAAAGCCAGCTCAAAAACAGCCTCGGGGTATGGGAGGTCATACTGCTGCAGGTTGCTATAGAGGCCGCTCCCGGGAGACCTGCGAAGAGGAGCAAGAGGCTCTGAGCCCTGAAGAAGAGGCAGGGCCATGAGGCAGACCGGGGTGCCAAGGGAGGAGCTGCTGGGCACCTGAAGTCCGGAATGCCGCTGGGTGTGCTGATGCCAGCCCCCACCATGACCAGCACCCTCTGGCAGGCTCTGGCTCGAATCAGTTCTGCTATATCCTGCAGAAAAAGCTTCTCCTTCTTATGGTCACCTCCGCTTCCAAAGATGCTTGAGGTTCTAGTGGAAAAAGATATGGGTCTTCTTCCGCCTGTAATGCTGACAGAAAAAGAGAGTGGCCAGGTGACCAGGGACTGTCAAGCTCATGCTAGCCCTCCTACCACCCCCAGCAATGAGAATGATAAGACACCTCCCTCCTGCGCCCCAAAATGACCACTTTTCTCATCATGGGTGACTACTGGGTTACAAGAGAAAGAAGTGTCAACTCAGAAATCAAAACTTATTTGGGAGCAAAAAATTCAGATTACTTGGAACTGTGCAAACAAGAGATGTATCATCTCTTAATTCCTGCTATCCAGTGCCAGCACTAAGAGAACAAGGGTCCACACCAAAGGTGTAGGGGCTTAGTGGGGGCTCTGGGTGTGCTCTCTGTAGAGACATACACTGCAGCATACCCGGGATGTGACAAATACACAGTGACATTTAAAGAAAGCCAATGTCTCAGACTTCACACCAAATATCATCAGGAGGAAAAATGGGTTCTAGAGACCATTCCAGAAAGAAACACTCATGCTCTGACTGCAGTGGGTAAACTCAGCTCAGGTTCTCTCTGCAAACCACTGGAAGGTTTCTCAAGTCACCCCCAGGAGCCAGGAGCCGAGACGCTCACAAGGCTATGGTATTAGGGACATTGGATGGTCTTCTGTAGGAAAAGAGAGCAAAACACAATGAACAAATCACAGGCTTCAGCAGGACCTCAGGACTTATAAAATATGACTCAATAACCAGGAAAGCAACAGGAAGAAACAAAAGTAGTATGAGGAACACAAAGCCTGTCTCGTCTCTGAAAATGTCCCACTGCAGTGAGTCTGCAGCCATGGGAGGTATGTGTCACTAGAGCCTCACCTCATACAGGCCTGGAAGGGCCTCTGGGCTTACTGCTCTGCTCTTAGGGCCCCTGCCTGGCGTCTGACCACGCTGCACGACTTCTTCATCTCCTGTTATCATGCTGGCAACTCACCCAGAGTTCAGGACTGCCAGCTCCACTGCACAGGGCGCCTTTCTCACACCCCAAAGACTGGCAGCCCCCATGTCCATTCTTCCGGGAGAAGGCCGTTGATGACCCTCCCCCAGGACATCTCTGACTCCAGTATAGAGACTCCTCCACCCTGATGGGAAAAGAGATTCAACAAATGGAATTGACAACCCTCCTCAAATGAGTGACGAATCTAAAGTGAATACAGACATAAAGACAGGAAACTGACAGCACTTCTTTTACTCATTTGTGATGCAGGCAAGAAATAAGCACCCTAAAAGCGCATTGTCAGATACACATCAGAACAATTCAGGAGTATGAATCTTCTAGAAGTATGGCCCCAACTCACTCTCCTGTTTGCTCCTTGTCTGTTGTATTCCTTTGCTCCTTACAGAACCGGCACTGCAAGCTCTGTGCAGACCCACCCAGTGGACACACGGTCAGTGAGGCTTTCCCTGAAACTCTCTGCTCCCCACCCTAACACACCATATCCCCCCCCCCAGTGACAATTCCAGCTCCATGCCCTCTTATATACCCCCTTTCCAACCAAATAAAAGGGCCCCCTGGTTCTTGTCTATGTCTTAAACCCAGCTCCCTCTGCCCTGAAAAGACCTTTCTTCCCCCTCAGTATGTCCAAATCTCCCACAGCCAAGGCCAGGACCAAATGCCACCTCCTTCGTGAAGCTGCTGCTGAACCCCAGTGAGCAATCACTTTGCCCTCATTTGATTCCCTGCTTCTTCAGGGAGGCTCACATCCCTCCCTTCCCGCGGTGGCCCTGCACGGCACCTCACACACTCTACCCTGGGGTCAGGTACTTGCTGCTCACAGCCCACTTGCTTCTGGGTTGCTGCTTTGCCCACCACATAAAGCATCATCTTGGTTTTCAAAAGAATGGATTTCTGAAACGTATGTACCAGAGAAAAGGGAGGAGAACAAAGGAAGGTGCGCATGCAGAGCCAAAGGAGTCAGAGCCCTAGCTTGCTGCTAGTCTCACCAGGTCACTCACACATCCCGAGCCTTGGCTGCTAGTGCCAAGAGCAAGAAATGATTCTCACAGTCTTGCTCAAGAAGACCTATAGCTATAGATCTTTTCCTCAGAAAGTATAGGAAGTACACACAGCACGGAAAACAGTGCCTCCCCCTTCTCCTCCCCACTCCTGCAGAGATGCCCACAGACCTTGAAGAAGTTGTGCTGCATCAGAGATTTCCGTAAAAGCACCTACCAAGCAGTTTTTCTGAGTGCAAGTTTCTAAGTCTCCAAAGGAGATTTTCTAGTGAAGACTGGCTGGATGGTCAGGAAGAGAAGGTGCTTTGGCCACAGCCACAGCTGTTAAACGCCCCATGTCACTCAGCATCTGGAACAACCCTTCCCCTACAGTCTTCACCCAAACATTTACTGAGCTCCTCCTACATGCAAGTTATTAGGAAAAACATAAAAGGAATTAAAGGGAAATTGTGATATTGTGATTTATAATAAATACGTTTTTGATCTTCATCCCCAAACCCTCGGAATTTCGAAGATCAAAGGGCACATCTCTTGCGACCATGGCTGGTCTCTTGTCCTCAGTTGCGGAGATCCCCCAGAGCTGTGGAGGTAAGGTGGGCTCCCGTCTTACGTACCCAGCCCCTACCCACCCCAGCTGGGTATATGTTCATGAGGGGACTTTGGGAAGGTCCTAAGGATGGGGGCTGGGGGCCAGGGCCAACCAACTGTGATTGGAGGGTTGGAGCCTCCATCAAAACTCGGGGGGGGGGGGGGGGTCAGAGGGCTTCCAGGTCAGTGAACCGCCTGCCCAGGCCCCTGGGCCCCGAACTCCAGGAGGCAGAAGCGACCAGGGACCCCTGCAGACCTCACCCCATGTATCGCTCCACCTGGCCTCTCATTCAGTCAATAAAACTGCAATCCACTCGGTCAACTGGTCTCCCGAGGTCTGTGAGCTGCTTCAGCAAATGAACGAAACCAGAGATGACCCTGAGGACCCGGCTCCATAGCCGGTCAGTCGGAAGCACAGGAGACAAGCTGGTTGGTGTCTGAACTGGGGGCTGTCTTGTGGGAGTGCGTCCCTCACCCGCGGTGCTCTCTAGACCGGAAGACCGGAACGGGGTTCACCTGCTGGGACACCGGTCAGCGCAATAAAGGGCCCTGGGATGAACAGAAGATCGCTCGGCATCCCTTAAACTCCTCACCGGTACTTGTAGTAGCTGTAAGACGGCATCACGCAGATGCACCGGTCCTGAAGCATTAATCCGCTGCTGCGCACCTAAGGTACTTTAACCGCTGTGCGCCCACGTCATCCCCACGCCCGCGTTCGGTCCCCAGGCAGAACCGGAAGAACGGGCGGCGCCGAACGCGCGGCGGACACCAGCAGGGGGCGCTCCCCCCCCCTTCCCGCAGACGGAGGAAGCCGGGCTTCGCGGCGCCGGCAAGAGGAAGGCGGGATCCTCCAGCACAGGCGCCCCAGCCGGGGAGAGCCAGTCAGAGCCCAGCCAATGAGAGCCCAGCCCAGCTAGTGAGAGCCCAGCCCAGCCAATGAGAGCCCAGCCCAGCCAGTGAGAGCCCAGCGCAGCCAGTGAGAGCCCAGCACAGCGGGGAGAGCCCAGCCAATGAGAGCCCAGCACAGCCAGTGACAGCCCTGCCCAGCCAGAGAGCACAGTTCCACCGATGAAAAGCCACTACACTTCCAGCTCCGTTTATTCCAAAGGATCTTTTTTTTAATTATTCCCAAGCCCCACCCCCTTCTTCTCTAAAAGAGCATTTCGGTCCTCTGTTTCGGGAACTCGCCTACGGTTTTGCCATAGCTTTCTTCCTTGAATGGCAGAGAACTGAATACTAAATACATCTATTTTGCTGGCATAATAACAGGTTTATTTCTAAGGTCAACAGCAAGGATCCCAAAATGTACAATTACTGCATAGAAGGGTATGAACATATGCTAGTAGAAGTATTAATTGCACATTTATTGGGGGCAAAAAAACCCAAAAACGTATGTGCGCTGAGGCTCAGGAGTTCCACTACGTTTATCCAAAAAGTGGGTGTAAACAATACACCCGAGCATTATTTGTAATAACTAATTTCAATAAAAGGAAGATTAAATACATCAGGAAACCTCAATCGAATGGAATTTTACAGATCACCCCCAACCTGGGACGGGATGGTGGGGCATCCTCAGTTTCCCGCAGAGACAGGCAGTGGGAGACTCCGAATGGTCAACGCCCAAGAAGTCCAGGCTCCATCTCGACCCCTCTCTGCGGGGACAGAAGCAACAGGTCCCTCTTCCCTAACTGTACACTCCCCCCATAAGGTGAGGCAGAGTCTGGGGAGCTCTTCGTTGGGGTAGATCTGGTGGTTCGAATAAAAACAGTCGTGGGGAAAAAAGAAGTCTACAGATTAGTGTAAACGACTGAGGAAGCATTTATGTTTTGAGATGAAAGCAAGCGCAAGACCTACTGTCTAGTAGAACCAGCGAGCTGCACTCCAGAATCCGAGTGTCAACAACGAACACACAAGTGCGGCCTGTGCACATGCAAAACGCCGTAGAAAGCAGCCAAGCGCTGCCACGGTGACCTCTGGAACACCCCGGGCGCGTGACAGTACTTAGCTCCTGCAGGTTCTTGGGTCCCACCGACCGCGCGAGGACAGAGCCGAACCCCGCCGGCTCTGCAAGCCCGGCCCGCGCCCCCCTCGCGGCTGCCAGCCGCCGGGCCGGACCGAGGCCCACTCACCTGCCGGGCCCCAGAGCCCGAGGGCCGCGAGAGCAGGCCGAGCGCACCGCGTCATGGCCCCGCTCCGCCGCCGCCCGCCCGCAGCCTTGACCCCAGGGCGCAGGTCCGCCCCGCCCCGCGAGCCAGGCTGGGGCGGACGCCAGGCGAGGGTGTCTTCCTAGCCGGTCGGGCTCCCGCCTCTCGCCCCGGAGACCAGAGCAGGAGCCTGCGTGTCCCTCCCCGCTCCCCGTCCGTTTCCGCCGGGCGGGGGAGGCGCACGCTCGGCGGACTCCCGCCCGGCATCACATCTTCGGCGGTCCTCGCGACGCTCCGCGGAAGCCAGTCCTACCGAGGCCCCCACGGAGGGAGAACGTCGGCTACCACGCCGGGCGAGGGCCGGGCGGCCCGAGGCTCTCGAACCGCCGAACCGCTCGGCCGGCGCGCGGGAAACCGGGCCAACCGCGCCCGGAATTCCCTGCGAGGCCGCGCGCGGTCACCCCGACAACCAGGGGGCGCCGCCGGACGCCGGGGAGCTCCCGGCCTGCCCCGCGCCGCGCGACGCCGGAAGTGAGCGAGCATTTCCGGCGGCCCTCCCCGTGGTGCTGACGCCTCCGCGGTGCCGCTCCCCGGGCCTTCCCGCCGTCATGAAGGACGTACCGGGCTTCCTGCAGCAGAGCCAGAGCTCCGGGCCCGGCCAGGCCGCCGTGTGGCACCGCCTGGAGGAGCTCTACACGAAGAAGTGAGCGCCCAGCCGGGGCCCCGCGTCCCGGGGCGGAGGGCGAGGCGGACGGGGGCGGCCGTGACGGGCCGGGGGGCTCGGCCCCGCGTGCTGAGAGGGGGCGGGGGGCTGGGCCCGCGGGGAGGGGCGCTGGGGGGGCGGGGGTCTAGGCTAGGCCGGGGAGGGGCGCTGAGGGGGCGGGGGTGAGGCCGGGGAGGGGCGCTGGGGGGGCGGGGGGCTAGGCTCCCGGGAGGGGCGCTGGGGGGGGCTAGGTCGGGGATGGGCGCTGGGGGGGCGGGGGACTAGGCCGGGGAGGGGCGCTGGGGGGGGCGGGGGCCTAGGCCGGGGAGGGGCGCTGGGGGGGGCGGGGGCCTAGGCCGGGAAGGGGCGCTGGGGGGAGCGGGGGGCTAGGCTAGGCTGAGGAGGGGCGCTGAGGGGGCGGGGGGCTAGGTCCGCGGGGACGGAGGACAGACCGGAGGCCGAGTTCGGGGGTGTCGGGTGCGCTGGGCCCCTGCGCGAGGGGCCGGGACCTGAACCCCCCTTCGGCTCTCTCCGGGAGGGTTCGGGGCTCTCAGGGACGCTCGCTCTCGGTTCCCGTCGTTGTGACTGGAGGGTCCTGGTGTCGCAGCCTGTCTCCGGAGCCCATAGGAGCCCATAAGCCGGAGCGCGGTGCGGCTGTTGGTTCCCCTGTTGCTTGTGTCCGGTCACTCCTCGGGCTTCAGCCCCGGCGCCGCTCTCCCAGGGCCCCTCCTTTCCATTGCATTTCACGTGGGGCTTCACGCCGCTGGAAGATCCCGGAGTTTGGGCTTGGAAGCAGGATGAGTTTTGCGACAAATTACCGTCGCCTCGCACAGCCACGCACCAGCCCGGCCTTGAGTGGAGAGAAGAACCCGCTAGCCTTGTGGCGTGGGAAAGGGCACCTCCTGTGGCGACTCCCCTGCTAACGCTGGCCTTGAGCCTGGTGCCTTGTACGCGGAGGGTGAATACATGTTTGGAGGATGTTCGGCAGCCTTCGGCTCTTAGTGTTTTTTGAGAGGAGATTCTTAGTGTTTGGCAATAACTGCATTTTGTATTCTTCAAAGCATTTTATTTGCATTCTTAAAAATTAGACTTTGGTTTCATATGTACGGTCATTTTTCTAGAGGGTTTATTCGTTTGCCCACCTAATTCTTCATTCGTCCCATTTACAGGAAAGGAAACAAGCTCACTTTAAGCTCCAGATAGTCGGCTGTATAGAAGAGCCTACATTTCAACTTAGGGGTGATTCCAAATTCGTGTTTTCAGTCAAACCTCATAGTAACTAGAGAGAATCTAAGATGATGTTCTCCGGCCTAACATACTGTTGCATAGCAGAGCCAGGAAAAGAGCTCAGGTTTAGCTTTCTTCCTGTTACACGGTAGAAACTGGCTACTGTTTGTTGTTTGATAGAACCACCACGCTGGAGGGGCCTGTGACTCAATATTAGTTTATCTCTGAAGGGCCTTATGTTTTTCAGATTGTGGCATCAACTGACACTCCAGGTGCTTGATTTTGTGCAGGACCCATGCTTTGCCCAAGGAGATGGCCTCATTAAGGTAAATGATTTTGCCATGCCAGGTCAGATATAAATTTGCTAAAAGACTTTTAAAAATAAGAGGTGGGCTTTATATTAATACACTATACCCACTCAGCAGTCACTTGAAGTCAGGTACCGTTCTAAGGGCTTTACTTATTTACTACTTACAAGATTGGGAGATAAGCATTACTGTCATCCTATTTATTCGGTGTAGAACTTAACACCAAGACATTGAGTAACTTGCCAGAGATCACAGCTAACAGGTGGTAGAAGAGACTTCACAGTCTGGCTGTTTTTAAAATCCATGCCAAAAATGCCATCTTACAGGATGGGATAAGATAGCCTTATATCTTATTGTTCATAAACTGTTTTTTTCAGTACTGTTTTTGGAAACTGTTATTCAGAAACTAAAAGTGCAAAATCGGGGGGGGGGGGCAGGTAAACTACAGTGGAGGATAACCATCAGACTCTTACAGATAGCCGTCATTGCTGCTCTTCCTTCCCTCTCTGATTCCACCTGCTTGCCCAAATGCTTTGTCTTGGGTATTGTGGAAGGCAGAGCCCTTTTAGAGTTTCATCAACAGGGAAAAATAAAGTTCTCTGCCCCAGCTTTCCCCACACTCCCTCACAAACCCCCACCAGTTTGTTCAGTGGTAGCTTCCTCTTTGAAATCTTTCCTGACATCTTACTCTTTGATGCCTCTCAGATGCTTAATGAATCAGAGATTTATGCCTACATTGGAACCAAAAACTAGTTATTGATAGCTTGAGGTATTCACCCCGGATACATTACTTTATACAAGCCCCTAGTGAAGCTTACTTAGCACCTTCTTACCCCACCGCCTGGTGCCCTAAGACCTCCTTGTGTTTTATACCCGCAACATGTCACTACTTCAGAGGAACTTGTATTCATCTGCAAACCTAAAAATTTGACTGGGCATTCTGTTTTCTGGATTATGTGGAAAAAAATGACAAGTTGGGTCTGTCTTAGTATTTGTTCCTTGAAGTTTTATATTCCAGTGATGAAATAATCCATGATTATTCATCTCTGTTCTTTGCTTCCTTGTCTTAAAATCATTTTCTACACAGAGCAAAATATTCCTTCAACCCACAGGTAACATAACACTTATTTAGGTCGGCAGGCTAGAGTTTACTGTTTCAGTGGACAAGCAAACCTTTAAAAATTGTAGGGACTCAGCCCACAGGACTTGCAGATATATATATAGTGTTCATGAATCTGCAGTCACCAGTAGTAATTTTCAGTTTCCTTTTTCTTTAGAGAGGTTTTTGCTTAGGTAATTCCATAAATGATAGCGGGTATCAGAAAAGTTGAAAATATCTTTTTTTTTTTTTTTTTTTTTTTTTGAAAATATCTTCTTGATGAAGAAGATATCTTTGAAATAGTTTTTGGTAGTGAAAAAGCCATTTTATTTAGATGGCTCTTTCTGGGTGCTTTATTTATTCATTCATTCATTCATCCATTCATTTATTTATTTAATGATAGTCACACAGAGAGAGAGAGAGAGGCAGAGACATAGGCAGAGGGAGAAGCAGCCTCCATGCACCGGGAGCCCGGCGTGGGATTCGATCCCAGTTCTCCAGGATCGTGCCCTGGGCCAAAGGCAGGCGCTAAACCACTGTGCCACCTGGGGATCCCCAAATTTATTTATTTATTTATTTATTTATTTATTTATTTATTTTAAAAAGATTTTATTTATTCATGAGAGGCACAGAGCGAGAAAGGCAGAGACACAGGCAGAGGGAGGAGCAGGCTCCATGCAGGGAGCCTGACGTGGGACTTGATCCTGGGTCTCCAGGAATCACACCCAGGGTGGAAGGCGGGGCGGGGCTAAACCGCTGGGCCACTCAGGCTGTCCTGGGTGCCAAATTTAAATAACAAAGTGGCTCCTGGGGGGACATTCCCCCCCTCCCCAGTTTTATTGAGAAATAATTGACGTGTAACAGTGTTAGTTTAAGGTGTGCAGTGTAATGATTCAGTACATGTATATATGCAAAATGGTCACAGTAAGTCTAGTTAACATCCGCCTCACATAATTATACTTTTTTTTTCTTCTCATGATGACAGCTTTTATGATCTACTGCCTTAGTAACTTTCAAATATACAGACAGTATTATTAACTGTAGTCACTGTGCTGTACGTTATATGTCCAAGATTTAATCATTTTATGACTGGACGTTTGTACCTTTTGACCACCTTCACCCGTTTCTTGCACCCCACTCCCAGCCCCTGCCTCTGGCCACCACCAATCTGCTCTCTGTATCTGTGAGTTCAGTTTTTTAGGTTTCACGTAGTAGTGAGTGACACAGTACTTGTCTTTCATTGTCTAAGCTTATTTCACTAAGCAAAACTCCCTCCAGTTTCGTCCATGTTGTCCAAAAATGGCAGGGTTTCCTTCTTTTTATGACTGAATAATATTCCACACTCTGTGTGCATATACACCACATTTTCTTTCACAGGGACATTTCCATCTTTCTGTCTTCCTATCCCAGAGGAATTGCAGACTCTCCTTATCCGAGTAGACCTTATCTCGAGGCTCCCTCCTTCCACTCTGCCCAGTTACTTGACAAGCTCAGAGTTCACTGTCAGCTCCCCTTTCTAGCGAGCAGCAAATCTCTCAGACCCTGTTGTTGCTCCCTCATCTCCTGTCTTGACTAGTGGCCTCAGCTGGTCTCTGTCCTTCACTCTTCCCTCCCTCCCCTCCCCACCCCCAGTCATGCTTATCAGGTAGGAGTGAGGTCAGGAGTTTCCATGGGTTCAGGCTTGCCTTTGGGGCAAAGACGGGGGCCCCAGTGCCTCCCACTGTCTGTGTCCTTCAAAGTGCTCCTGAAACTGCAGCGTTTGTTTGCTTCAGTGCTTTTGCACATGTTTATTCCCATCCAGAATTTTCTCCCAATGCCATACCTCCTCTCCCATACCAAATTTGTCCAGGTCTCTAACTGCTCTTCCTTCCTTAAAACTCAGTTATCACCATTTCTGGAATCACCTTCTTTGGAACCTCTCCTTTTGGCTGATTGACCCATGTGGGTTTTTTCCCTTGTTTGTAAACTCACAGTATTGTCATTTATTTGTTCACAAGTCTGCTCTCCTGGGCCAGGAATCCTTGAAAGCCCAGCTTTTATTTTACACATTCTGTGTCTGTAGTACCTAGCAAAGAGTCTGTATAAGTACTCGAGTGTTTGCAGAATAGCTAATAAATTTGGTAACATAGGCTGCAACCTTCTAAAATATGAAGGTTAGTGAATCTTTCAAATTGATAGTCTCTTTTACTGAAAGTATTTTGGAGAAAGAATGTAGGAATTGGTCTTTAGGAGATTGTTACAGGTCAGGGATCTAATTTCCAGAAAAAAAAAATCATAGCTTCTTTCATAATCCATTGGTGATTAATACATCTAAATATGGGTCCCCTGTCATTTCACAAACATTTCTGTGGTGCCTGCTGTGTGGCAGGCATTGCAGTCATGTTCAACTTTGTAGAATGAAAGACATCCTGTAATCACTCTACGTGTTTTGGTTCCACAGCTTTATGAAAACTTCATCAGTGAATTTGAACACAGGTAAAACACCTTTGTCAGTTTTTTACTTTGAACATGAACTTTGAATATTGATACTTAATGACACTCAAAGCCTGGTGATTTTTATTTCAGGGTGAATCCTCTGTCCCTGGTAGAAATTATTCTTCATGTAGTTAGACAGATGACTGGTGAGTCTCACTTTGTTTCATAAAGAAGCAGATACAAATGGTAATTAACATGATTTCAAAATATAAGTTAAATAAACTTTTACATTTTGATAAAAAATAACAGCCTCGGGCAGCCTGGTTGGCTCAGCAATTTAGCTCTGCCATCGACCCAGGACATGATCTTGGAGACCCGGGATCGAGCCCCACGTCGGGCTCCCTGCATGGAGCCTGCTTCTCCCTCTGCCTGTGTATCTGCCTCCCTCTCTCTCTCTCTTTCTCATGAATAAATGAATAAATAAAATCTTTAAAAAAAAAAAAAAGAAATTATCAGACTCTAAGTTACCTTTTTATTGTATTGTATGTTCTAACCTAAAGATTATCTTACCTAAGTGTTGTGATTGGTAGGAACCGATCTCTAAGGAGACACTGTCTTTTTTAAAAGACACTGTGCTTTTTTTGACATTGTTCTTCTGCCTTTTCTAGATCCTAACGTGGCTCTTACTTTTCTGGAAAAGACTCGCGAAAAGGTAAATGTGAAGTCTGAGTCAAATCTTTAGAATATGCGTGACTTATAGTTTGTGTTTACGTTTGCTACACACACTTTAGAGACCAATTTGTTTCTAGTCACGTAAGTGAAGCCATATGCAGATGTTTTGTTAGTCTCCTGCCCACACTTCTCAGGTTCCCTTGTTTCTGATGTCTGTAGGTGAAAAGTAGCGATGAGGCAGTGATCCTGTGTAAAACTGCAATTGGAGCTCTAAAATTAAACATCGGGGACCTACAGGTTACAAAGGTAATGTTACCATAATACAGGCTTATCTTTAGTTTAAAAAGTTGTTTATGGAGTCTTGGGGGAAAATCTCATTTTTTCTATTTTAACTTTTAAGGTGACTTTACATTATAGAAAAGTTGGAAACAGCACAAAGAACTCTCATTTACCTCCCTCACACTCTCATTGCCCCATCATTCTCTGTGTGTGCTTGTGGTGGTTTTTTTTTTTTTTTCCAAAACCACTGAGAGTCAGTTGCTGATATGAGTCTTGTTACCATTTAACATAAGGGGACTGCCCTGGGTGAGCACAGCACGTCCATCAGCAGGAGGGGTCCAGACAGCCTCAGACTGTTCGCATGGGCCCTCGCTGACCAGGGTCAGCTCACTCAGTGCAACAGGTCACAGGCTGCTGCTCCTCTCTGTCTGCCTCCTAATCTTTGCTGAAATTTCCTGTCCTTATTTTTGCTTTAGTGTAATTTGGGGACAGATGGTGGATATCAGTGGCAGTAAAACCAACTTGTGTGGTCAGTCTACCTTATTGAACCAGAGACTACATGTGTGTTTATGTTGTTTGGGTTTGTGTTAAGAAAATATTGGGGTAACCATTCATGTTCTCATTGCCCTGAAGTCACACTTCTTATTTTTTGTTGCTTCCCAGTTATAGCCTGCATACATACTTATTACATTTTGCTTTGAAATACTTAACACCTCTCGAAAACCACAGAATACTAGAAGGAATCCCCACCCAGCATAGGAATGACGCAGCACTGCACAGTCGGAGCTGCTGGGCCCTCACAGCACATTCCTGCTCCAGCAGCGCTCTCTGCGCGTGTCCTGATGCTCACTAGACAGGGATGTGTTACGTCTAAGTGAGGTTTAGTGTTGTTTTAAGTTAACGGGCTCAGTGTGAGGTTTGAGAATCATCGTGTTGGTACCTGTGACCCATTCGTTCTTACTGGCCCTTCATATTTCACTGTGACTTTCACAGTGTATGTATCAGTTCTCTATTAAAGGGATTCAGAGTGTTCAGAGTGTTAGGAACAGTGCTGTTATTTATCTCGGCATTTCTATGGCTGCTTCCTCGTGTATGTGGGCACAATCTCACCAAGGCACGTGCCTGGTGTGTGCCCCTCTGCCTTTACCAGATGGGGTCAGACCTTTCTCCAAGATGGCTCACACTTCCCTGGCACCGTACAAGCACTTCCAAAGCTCCGTATCATCAATACTTGGTATTTTCAGACTATTTAACTTTTAACAGTCTGGTGAAGATGAAATGCCATCTCATTGGGGTTTATTGACCGCTCCATTCATGTCTCCACTTCTGTAAATTGCCTGTGAATACTTTTTCTTTTATCCATTTTACTGTGTTACTTTCCTTCTGTTGATTAGTAAGAATTCTTTATATAGCTTTAGTTGTACCCCCTTGTGAGTTACGTGAAAAATGTCCTTTCCCAGTCTGTAGCTTTTCTTTCTTCTGTCTTGGATGAACTGAAGCTCTCTATTTTAACATTGTCTTGTCTGTCTGTTTCCTTAAAAATGTTTTAAGTCAGGGCCGCCAGAGTGGTTCAGTGGATTGAACATCTGCCCTCCCTCGGCTCAGGTCATGATCCCAGAGTCCTGGGATCAAGTCCCGCATCAGGCTCCCTGCTCAGTGGGGAGCCTGCTTCTCCCTTTTTCTCTGCCGCTTCCCCTGCTTGTGTACATTCACGCTCTCTCAAATAAATCTTTAAAAAAAATGTTTTAAGTTAAAAAAAGGCAATTTTGCTTCCTGCATTTAGGAAACAATTGAAGATGTTGAAGAGATGCTCAACAACCTCCCTGGTGTGACCTCGGTTCACAGTCGTTTCTACGACCTCTCCAGTAAATACTATCAAACAATCGGAAACCATGCATCCTACTACAAAGATGCTCTGCGGTTTCTGGGCTGCGTCGATATCAAGGATCTGCCAGGTAACATGGAGCCATTAAAGTCCATGTCGAAGGAGCGTGTTCTTGAGGCGTAGTAGCAGGTCTGGGCTGGGAAATTACTCTGGTGTATCCATCCATCCACTGAAGAAAGCCCAAGTGGTGAGAGGGTGGAAAGAGCCATGCAAGCATTAGTTTCTATGTGAGTCTGCCTTCAGCATTTAGCTCAGGTGAAAACGAGGCTGCGCCCTATAGCCCTTCCCTGTTCCTTCTCCGTCTCCCCTGTTCTCTGAACCAGAGGCCTTGGTGAGAAGCCAGCCATGTCGACGCCTTGGCCCCAGCTCATGAAGGGTGTGGTGAAGCCCTGTACCTGAGAACTTGGTTCTGGAAACTGAAAAGACCCAGGGAGATTCCTTACAAAAACCTTTTCAAGGGATCCCTGGGTGGCGCAGCGGTTTGGCGCCTGCCTTTGGCCCAGGACGCGATCCTGGAGACCCGGGATTGAATCCCACGTCTGGCTCCCGGTGCATGGAGCCTGCTTCTCCCTCTGCCTGTGTCTCTGCCTCTCTCTCTCTCTCTCTCTCTCTCTCTATCATAAATTAAAAAAAAAAAATTAAAAAAAAAAAAACAAAAAAAACAAAAACCTTTTCAAGGTTTTGAGGAATGGAAAGAAAAGTGAACAATGAGTTTTAGGAAAAGTGCAAGGAGTACGTTTAGAAAAGAAATGTGAGCCCATTTTAGATGTTTCTTGCAGTACACTTGTTGAAGCTGTGGAGGCCAGCATCCCGTAAAAATGTTAATGCAGTTTTAATTCCAGCAACTCCAGAAAAACATACTGGAAAATGCAAGTACTGCAGTCAGGCGAGGGGAATTGTTGTGTAGGAACAGAAGTAGGTTCACTCTAGTCCAAAAAGAGGCTAGATGAGGTGATTTTAAGAGAAACAAGGTATTGCTTCCAGGAAGTAGAGTAGCTGAAAATATAAATAGATTCACGTATTTAGGTAAAGATGAGTAAATGAACGTCTTTCCCATAAAACCCGTATATATGGTTCCAGGTATAATTTAAGGTAGTTCAGTACTTTTTTTAAAGATGACTAGTGGGACGCCTGGGTGGCTTAGTCACTAAGCAACCGGTTCTGGGTTTCAACTCCAGTCACGATCTTGGACGCCCTGAGATTGAGCCCCATGTCGGAGCTCTGTGCTAGGCATGGAGCCTGCTTCAGATTCTCGACCTCTCCCCCTCCCCACCTCTCAAAAAAAAACCCAAAAGAGATAAAACAATTTTCTTTTCTTTTTTTTTTTTTATAAAACAATTTTCAAAGGCTTTGTGAAATAACCATTGCAGAGAATGGTTTCTTTACTTTTTTATGAGATTTTTAAAGCCAAACAGGACTGATGCTCATAACTGGGATATGTCACTGGAGCTCTGTTTTTGCCGTAGTGTCTGAACAGCAGGAGAGAGCTTTCACACTGGGACTAGCAGGACTTCTTGGCGAGGGCGTTTTTAACTTTGGAGAACTTGTAAGTGGACCCTGAGCACAGATTTCTTAACAAGGGGGAGACTAATGTGGTTTTTTTTTGCCAGCTAACCATCTCATCCTCGCAGCTCATGCACCCCGTGCTGGAATCACTGAGGAGCACCGACCGGCAGTGGCTGATTGACACCCTGTATGCCTTTAACAGTGGTAACGTAGAGAGATTCCAGACGCTGAAGACTGCCTGGGGCCAGCAGGTCAGTCAGGAAGGACAACTGAGCGCTCCTGCCACGCTCTTGGCTCTCGTTCATCCTGCGTCTGTACATTTATTCCACAGACGTTTTCTGTTCACTTGCCTGCTACACACCAGGCACTGGGAAGACAGATTAAGACAGGCCTGTCCTACTCTCAGAGCAGAGGGTTAAGGGGCTGGTTACGATACTTAGTTATTGTGGTAGTGAACAGTGTGATGGGGGAGCGTCATCTGGGTGACAGGGGTGTCACAGAAAACTACCCAAAAGAAGTAATGCCCTTTGTCTGATCTTAGGCATGAATAGAGTTTAGCCAAGTGAAGAATATGAGAAGAGTATATACAGCAAAGTAAAGGGAAGCCTTTCGCATGTTGCTGAACTGAAACAGTCTGTGAGGCTAAAGTGACTGAGTGATGAGAGCTGGGGAGAGCCTCGGGTGTGGGGTGTGGGACGGCAGGACAGTCCTGCAGGAAGGGAGTGGTCAGTATAGAGGGAAAGGGGTGGGCAGGGGAGAGGCCAGCAAGCCAGGAGAGGAGCCATTGGGAGGTGTGAATTAGGGAGAAGAGATATTGAATGAGGACCTGAGCTTTCATAGTTAAGCTTATTTTTTTAATGAAATTATTAGAAGCAAATATTACTAAATTGTTCATAGTGATAGGGATTATGGTTGTATTACTGTTTTTTATACTTTTCTGAAACTTCAATTTTTTAAAATTTAAAATAAGCTAATAGAAATGACACATAATGGAGCTGAGTAGATGTGAATGGGCTGTGAAGAGGCAGAGAGCAAATCCATCCAACCCCAGCTGTAGCGTGTGTTGATCTCTGAAAGAAACAAATGTGCCGCCTGGCAAACAAGCTGTCTGGCTATAGAAACCTAAGGAAAAAGAACTTCAGGGGTGTGTTGCCAGCGCTATCGAAGCAGCAAGGGCCCATTTCAGGGGAGTGGGCTCTTTCTGAAGAACTTTTCCTGCCTTGTCTCTGTGGCAGAAATGGCCCCAGGAGCTCTGCCTGTGTTGGGGTGTGAGTTCCTAGATGATTGAATCAGGGAACTCATCCTTTTTGTCTCTGCCCATCAGTAACCCATGACCCACAAGTCTCCTTGAAAGGCCTGCACCTGGGTCCTGGCCCCTGGTGTCCCTGGCATTAGTGTAAATCTTACCTTGTAAATGGCTTATGCAGGAGCACGGTTTTTCAGGGATGCACCAGTTAGTGATGTCCTGAGAAAAGTGAGCCTCCAGGACCCTGCAGTATATGGTGTTTTCGTTCGATCTGCTGTAGAAAGAATTTCAAAGCCCAGGTTAGGTAAGTGATGTCTTTCTCCTTTTCAGCCTGATTTGGCAGCCAACGAGGCCCAGCTGCTGAGGAAAATCCAATTGTTGTGCCTCATGGAGGTAAGCAAGCTGCAGGAACTACTCTGATTTCAGACCCTGCAGATGAGCCCTCGGGGTCCTGCACACTCTCTAGGCTGCACCCCCTCTCCATCACCTTCCCTTTTTTTCTGTCACCATTTGCATTTTTAAGTTTGTATGTGGGTCTCATCTTCGATGATGACTGAGCTAGAGTAGCTGCCGCCTCGTTGTATGCACCAGTCTTCATCAACATGCTCGTCTCTCTTTCCCTGTAGAGTGTAAGTTTCTTAAGGAAAGCAGCCTTGTGGGTCTGGGCCAGCACACTGTCCCCAGCTCAAGCACTTGCTCAGGGCATGAATACTGACCGTTGCCGACAGTGGCTGTGGAGTTCAGTTCACTGTGTCATCTAAGCATGGAAAGCTCGCTCCTAATAAGACCCACGGCTACTACGGTTAAGGAAGAGTTTAGCGTATGCGATAGTAATAGCTGTATTTTCAGAACGTGTATTATCAGAAGCATCCTTATGAGTCAGCTGACAGTCTTTATTTGGAAAAATAGTTAATTAACAAACAAAAAAATGTTTTTCAGATGACTTTCACACGACCTGCCAATCACAGACAACTCACGTTTGAAGAAATTGCCAAAAGTGCTAAAATCACTGTGAACGAGGTACAGCTGTTGGATTCAGGAGGGTCAGTGGGAAAGCCCAGAGGGATCGGGGCTCCTGTGAGCACTGCTCCAGGCCCCAGACCACAGAAGACATGGTGTCATGTCCCCCCACACGCGGGGCCTTGGGCTGTCTCCCACGGCCGCTCTCTGCGCAGGTGGAGTTGCTGGTGATGAAGGCGCTCTCAGTGGGGCTGGTGAAAGGCAGCATTGACGAGGTGGATAAGCGGGTTCACATGACCTGGGTGCAGCCCCGTGTGCTGGATCTGCAGCAGGTAACACAGTTCATGTCTGTGGGTGGTTCGTATGCTCTCTGTGCTTGTCTTGGTTTCACTTGGATGGAAGCCATTTAGGAAGAAAGCAGTATTGACGGGGGATTCTGGAGAATCTGTTACTGCTGTTTGGAATAAGGGTTTTTTAAAGAACCTAATTTAATACAAGCCTGGGTTTGAACCCTGTGTTTAAAAGCTTATCCTAATTACAGTGTTGGCTGTGCTGATGATGCCTTTTAATCTTAAAATTGGTACTCAGATCAAATATGTTCCTAGTTCTGTGGTTTGAGCTCAGGTCCATTTGTCCATATTTGCTGGAAATTTAATCCTGTGGATTTCCTCTATTCTTGCCTGCTTTCTTTCATGCAGGTTTTTTAAAATGTCATTGCGATAAGAACTACCTGGGATAATCCCATCTTGCACAGCCCACTCCCCCAGCTCTGATGCACCATAGAATTAGCTGGAGAGGTGCAGCTGTGATTCCCAAGTATCCTAACACCCTGGTCCTGCTTTGCCTCAGATCAAGGGGATGAAGGACCGCCTGGAGTTCTGGTGCACCGACGTGAGGAGCATGGAGATGCTGGTGGAGCACCAGGCCCACGACATTCTCACCTAGTGCCCTGCCTCACCGTCTGTGGCAGCTGGGAAGACCTGTGTTCCTGAGGGAGTAGAGGGTGGGATTGTGTTTGTGGAGTGGGGACTGTTCTCCCTGCTATGAAATCAGGACGTCACTCATGGGGGGCCCGCCTGCAGAGAGAAGCCTCCTTTGTGGGGGTGTCCTGTAGCTCTCAGTAGGGGAGGGGTCACGGGTCTCCAGTGAGGAGGAGGCAGGCAAGAGTGTGCGCCCCGAGGAACGAGGAGTAGCCCTCAAGTGTGTGGGGACGCCACTCAGGCTCATCTCCACCATCTACCTGTGTGAACATCTCTGCTGTTGTTCAAGAATGTTCCTGTAATAAACGCCTTTGTTTTGTCTATTTGTGGTTCTGCTTTCTTAGTCTTAGCTCCCAGGTCAAGCCTGGGCCCAAGAGATAAGAAAGGAGATGGGAGACGGCTTGGTGGGGGTCTGGCTTCGGCCTTCCTCTCCTACCCTGGGAAAAGGGCGTCTCTGCATGTACGGCCACTGAGCAGAGCTGGGCACAGATGTGTCCACTGCGATCGACAGAGTCGTCCACCCACTACCACCCAGCCGGCCCTCAGCCCAGGGTATCCAGGGAGGGGGGATGCTCATATAGAAAGAATCACCAAGTGAACACTAGGTGGAGGGAAGGTTTAATGCGATCTTTCATCCAGTGCCTGGATCCTGAGCTTCGGGGCTTTCATTTGGTGGAGCCTGTCTTGTAGCTCTCCAGGTGGAACAGGACCCAGCCCGCGGGGGTCAGGAAGCTGAGGAACATCACGGATAGCCCAATGGCTTGCTCCTGGGTGAGGAAAGCACATGTGAGTCCACCAGGCCAGTACCAACATTCCTGGGTCACCACAGTGTGGACCCCTGGCAACCAGAGTGACAGTCCACACTTAGGGACGTCCTGCCCCACCCCCTGTGCTCCCGTGGGACCCCTCAGCCCAGCCTGACATCTGGTGTGTGAGTGGGGACACTGGTCCTCAGCGTGGACTTGGGCTGGCAGCCCTCTGTATATGCAGCAGGACCCTCTCCTCAGCGCCCCCTCAAGAGCCTGCTGGGCCTGGCCTTGTGTGCCTCGACCTTGAACTCCTGACCTGGCAAAACATGTACACGTCAGGTGCTGTGCGGGACAGATTCCGGCCATACAAGGGCAGGGTCATTTTCCCTAAATGGCAGTCCTGCTCAGAAGCCTGGACGGAGGAGACGGGACTCCTTGCACTGTGTGCCATCCCACCCGGGGCCCGGTTCCAAAGAACCTACTACACTACGCCTTCACTCAAGTTTCTTCCTGAAACAGCCTGGGCCCAATCATCCCTGCCCATTCCCTTAAGCAGTCAGACGCCAGGTTGGAGACCAGTCCTTCCTCTTGACTTTGCCTCCCAGTGGTTTCAAAGCAACGTGAGCCCAGAACGAGGCCCTTAGGCCGGGTTCTGAGCTTAGCCTCACCACGTGACCTTGAACAGATGACCTTCTAGACTTAGTTTATTGCTGCTTAACACAGAGGTAGTTGTGTGCTCTCCCGGAGCCCGAGGGAGTCTGAAGGCTGTGTTTTCGCCTGTGCTCTTGCGGGCCTTCGGAGCAGCCCACTTTCCCCACCCGTGGGCGGTGAAGCTGGAGTGTACACTGAGTGCCCTTCAAGCTCTGCCGTTGGCCAGAGGGCAAGTGGGGGCCTGAGAACAGAAAGACCAGCATCCCCAGTTGACTGCTAGCTGCTTTGGGAGCCTGACCTCCAGGCGATGGACCCAAGGACCCCCTTCCCCCTTCCCGGGGTGGAGGCTGATTTCTAGCTTGAGGATCACCTGCGGGATCTGTGAGCCTGAGAATACAAGTCTCCTCCCCTTTATCAGCTTGGCCTCCCGTGTCCTGCCCCCAAACCCACCTCATCTGCAAAACAACGCAGGACTGCCCACTCCCCATGCTCCGGCCAGCACCCCTCCGTGGAGGTTCTTACCATGGGAGACGTGGGTGTCCTGGCCGGCTTAGCAGAGACATGTGCCCTGGGGACCACCCAGCCCCTCAGCGGCGTCTGCAGCAGCCTGGGGGCCAAGGCCAACCTGAGCATGGTGGTCCAGCCGCACGCACTCCAGGAGTCCAGCAAGGTCCGTGTATCCGCTCGGCGCGTCCTCTGCTCACTCGGGTGCTGGGGCTTTTTATAGCTCAAGTGGGGAGCGGCAGCTGTCCCCTCCTGTCACGGCGCTTGGCTGACAGGACACCAGCTTGGAAGCGGGAGACCGGTGGCGTCAGGCTGCAGCCTCCAGGCCCAGCCTGTGCTGTGGCCCCAGGGGCTTCGAGCCTGTCCCCGCGCAGGCAGGCTTGGCCTTCTCTGCGAACAGCCTGCAGGTCTCCGTCAAGAAGGCACCCGACAAAGAGGCAGGACTGGGGAAGTCGGAGAATTTGAGAAAGCAGGGGAGGAAGTGACAGGATTTAAGAGGAACCCAAGTTCCTGGAGTGGCCACTGACAGCGCCCTGTGGAGCTATTTTAAAGTTCTCCAACTTCGGGATTCCGGGCTGAGCTGCCCGGCCTGTGGATCTCCGTCCCGGGCCCGGCTGCGAGTCGGAGCAGCGCAGCCTCGCCCCCAGAGGGGACCCCGCGTGTGCAGCGCCGGGAAGCCCAGGGGAGCTGAGCAGACGCGCTGAGCCCCGAGCAGGCCCCGGGGCGCTCTGGGCCCACGTCGCTCGTGTAGGGTCCCAGGGCCACTTGTGCTGGGGCTGCGATGCCCAGCGGCCCCAGGGAGTCAGCCTGTGAGCCACCCCACGCCACGTGTGAGCTCGGAGCCTCCCGGTCTCTCTTCTCTTCGTTCTTCAGGGACTGCGTCGCTCGTGTCTTCCCACAACGATCATCTACTCGAGAATTTGTTTTCCTGCTCTGAGGGGTTGTGTACCCCATCTCACTGTACAACCCTCCGCCCCCGCTGCTCATTTCCCCGAAGTCACAGACGTGACCAGATGTGACCCACCGTCGACCGCAGTGACTCTGCTCCAGGACAGCAGTGGCCCTGAGCCCCTGGGCTGAGTCGCGGCCAAGTCGCGTCCCCAGCAGCTGCTGCAGCCTTCTGTCCCTGCTCACTGGATGCTGAACCCCTGCTCCAGGTCCTGCCTGAGCGCTGCCAACCCGTCCACCTCCTGCTGAGCACGTGGGCCTTGGGGTTGCAGCTGCTGACCGGCCATGGTATTTAGGGTGTGCCGACGCTCATGACCGCTGTCCCCACCCTGAGCGCACTGGCCGAGGCCCTGAGGACCATCCGGGCCGGCCCGTCCCCTGCCCGGCTGTTCGGGTCCAAGTGTGAGCACCGTGCCCATTTCCTCCGCTGCTCACACTCCATAGGCCCCAGCCCCACCCAGTCCAACCTTGACCGTGTGCTCCGAGGCTGCCAGCCCAGGGCCCCCGCCCAGCGGCCAGGGTGGCCCTCGGGGAGCCGCCGCCCAGCCCGCCGGTGCCCCGCCCGGCTGCTCCCCTGGCTTCGGGGCCCTCAGCTGCTGCCCTACACCCTCCTGCGGCCTCACCTGGGCGGCCTTTGCCTCCTGTTTCTGAGCCCTCGGGCCCCGTCCCAATGTCCCCACGGCCTCCCCTTGGTCGCACCCACATGCTGACGGGCTGCTCCCGGCAGCCCGAGCCATGAGGACCAGGCCCTGCTGGCTGCCCTGAGCAGCTGGGCCTGGCGGGCGAGCAGCGCTGCGGAAGGCCGCAGAGGCTGGTGTGGCCGCAGGGCGGCGGGGACAGGCCCGAGCGTGGCCAATACTGGCGTGGCTCGGGGTGGCGGGGCCCGGCAGCAGTTCGCTGCGCCGTCAGCGCGGCCTGGATGGGCGTGCGCAGCCCGGGCGCTCCGTGGCTGTCGGGCCCAGGAGCACGGCCACTGTCCTCCCCGCGGCCTCCAGGCGGGCTGACGCCTGACTCCGTGGTGGTTCTTCCAGGACTGTGGGGTGCAGATGCCGAGGCGCCCGCCCCCCCCCCAACCCGCAGACCCAGCAGCTTGGCTCTCCCGCGAGGAGGAAGCGCTCGGGGCGGGAGGATGGCTGCCCTGTGACCTCGGTCCCTCCTCTGCAGTAATCCCTTCCTCCTAAGCCCTTAATCACAGCTTTGGGGTCCGGTCAGGAACAGGCCGCGGGTCACGATCCGTCACGTGCCTACAGTGTTTCTTCCTGCATGAAGGAGGCCCGCTGTCCCCAGGCGCCCAGGCCTGGCTCCCAGGGAGGGCTCCTCCGCGTCCCCAGGGTGTAGGGGTGGGGTGCCGCCACATGGAGGACGCCCTGCTGGGGACTGCGGCCCAAGGATGGGAAGCGTCCCCCCCTCTCCAGAGGACCTCTGCGCACCAGCCTGCCCCCCTTTGCCTGCGTCCCCAGAGGCCTGGGCTCTCCAGCCTTCCCTGGGCACAGACGTGCCTTCCGCATCTCAGTGCTCATGTCGCTTTGGGGGCTCCTCCGGCCACCACAGTGAGCTTCAGACTTCACCGTGACCGCGTTTTCAGGGTTCAAACCAAACCTTACACATATCTGTCCTGCCCGCACCACACACAGATGCCGCCGGAGGTGGGGAGCCTGGCACAGCCCCCCTTCATTGCCCCAAGGCCGCGCGATGCCCCCACAGAGTGCTGCTCTGTGCGCTGGACTCTCCTCCACCTGGAAGGACAGTGCGATTACCCACAGAGAAAGGGGCAGTGGCCAAGTGGGGGACGAGGGGTCATGTTAAATAAGACAGTAAAAGGCTCTGAGGGGTGCAGGGTGAGATGAGTCCCCCCCGTAACTGCAGGAGAAATCAAGGCTTGGAAAAGGAGCAGGGCCCGGGGACCAGGGAGAGCCAGGCCTGGTCCCACCTGTCGTGGCAGGAGTGGCATCAGGAAGGGCTCCCGAGGGCTCTGGAAGGTCGACGTACCCTGTTGCCTGGGTCTTCACCCCCATCTCCCTCCTCTACCCACACCTGGCACATAGCTTCCCCTGCCCTTGCCCTCACCCTACCGCCCCTGGGGGTTGACGTGGGAGACCAGCCACCTGCACACATCCTCCCTCTCAAGGCCTCGAGCTCAGGCTTCCTGGAAGGTCTGGGGTCACACCGTGGGCACATGGCACCACCCTGTGTCCATACCTGGAACCACAGGAGACAAAGCAGAGAGGCTGACTGTGAGGCACAGGTTCTAGCATCAGGGACCCAGAAAATAGGCACGTGCATGCAAATGTGCATATTACTCATTTTTAGATTCTATTAACTTAGTTTAGAGACAGAGAGCAGGTGCAGGGGGAGGAGCAGAGGGAGAGGGAGAAGCAGACTGAGTGCTGAGTGCAGAGCCCGACACGGGGCTCGATTCCACGACCCAGAGATCACGACCTCAAATCAAGAGTCAGACGCTCAAACAACGGCACCACCCAGTGCCCCAAACTTTTGAAAATCGATTTCATCACTTAAAACGTCGGTTCTCAAAGTCTGGCCCGTGGACCAGCAGCATCAGTGTCACCTGGAAACTTCTAGAACTCATTTAGGAAGTCTGGTGGTCTCAGCTGCCGTGACAATAGCCCTCCTAGGGAACTATGATGCACATATATGGCTGAGAACCATTTTGTGTCATATAAAAATTTATGCTCCATGCTATTTTGTTCAAAACTAAATTTCCACTTCCAAAAAGATTAAACTCTCACCCAGACGGCAAAACTCAGCCCCTTCCCTTTATCCACAGACACAGGTCCACTTCGTGCTTCTCAGCCATGCAGCACCTACTGAACACTCAGCTCGTGGGTAGAGATGGAGTCTCCAGCCGCGCCTTCCTCAGCCCACCTCTGCCTCACTGCCCTGGAGCCTGCTCTCAGAGGAGCCTGCCCATGTGGGACGTGCCCGCAGACACTCCGGGCCACTCCACAGTCAGTACTTTACTAGCACCCCGTTCTCTGGCATGACGGCTAATTGCATGTGTCAGCTCTGCCAGGCCCCGATGCCCAGATATTGGGTCAAACATTATTCTGGATGTTCCTGTGAAGGCGATTTTTGGTTGAGACTAACATTTAAATGGGTGGACTTAGAGTAAAGCAGATCATCCTGCACAATGTGGGTGGGCCTCGTTCAATCAGTTAAAGGCCTTGACAGAACAAAGACTGATTCCCCAAGCAAGAAGGAATCCTGCCAGCAGATGGCCTTTGGACTCAAGGCACAGCATCAGTTCCTCCCTGGGCCTCCAGACTGCTGGCCCACTCGGCCCATTTTGGAGTCTTCCACAGTCACATGAGCCCATTCCTTAAAGTAACCCCCACCCCAGCCCCACATACTCTGTTGGTCCTGACTCTGTGGTAGGACTCTAATGAATACGGTCACAGGACTGTGCCAGCAGAGGGCCCCTGGGGGCTCAGCAGTGGAGCACCTGCCTTAAGCTCCGGGCGTGACTCTGGGGTCCCGGGATCGAGTCCCAAGTCGGGCTCCCTGCAGGAAGCCTGCTTCTCCCTCTGCCTGTGTCTCTGCCTCTCTCTCCCTCTCTCTGTGTCTTTCATGAATAAATAAATAAAATTTTAAAAAAAAAAAGACTGTGCTAGAACAGAAGCCCTTTAGCTGCTTTGTCCTTTCACCTTTGGCAATAAAAATACAATTATTACACTTTCCTGCCTTTAATGTGGATCATACTAAATGATGCTAATGTAACCCAGACATGCCACTAGCAGGAACGCTTCACACCACCGACACCTGAAGCATCACTTTCTCTGGCTGTGTCACGAGCGGTCACAGACGTAGCAGCCCAGAACAGTGTGCTGACCGTCTCCGGGGTTCCGGGGTCAGCAGCCCCGGTGTGGTTGCTGGTCCTTTGCTCAGGTCTCACCTGCTGACCTCAGGAGTCCTGGGGCCACGGTTCCCATCCGAGGCTCAGGGTTCTCCTCCAAGGTCGGCTGGTTGGCAGAGTTGAGGTCCTCGAGGGAGTAGGGCTGAAGTCCTGACCCCTGGCTGGCCGTCGGCCGGGGTCTCCGCTCACGGAGGCCACCCTTGGATCCTCACTCCCTCAAGAAGTAATTCATAACATCTTGTTTGCTATTTCAAGGCCAGCAAGAGAATCTTTCTTGCTTCAAATCCTTCTGGCATTTTTAAAAAATATCTTATTTATTTATTCATGAGACACACACACACACACACACACAGAGAGAGAGAGAGAGAGAGAGGGAGAAAGAGAGGCAGAGACACAGGCAGAGGGAGAAGCAGGCTCCATGCAGGGAGCCCGACATAGACTCGATCCCGGGTCTCCCGGGTCTCCAGGGTCACGCTCTGGGCTGAAGGCGGGTGCTAAACCACTGAGCCACCCGGGGATCCCTTTCTGCTCTTTCAGGGTTTCAGGCCTGCCACTTTCAAACTGGAACTTCAGGAGATCCCTGGGTGGCTCAGCGGTTGAGTGTCTGCCTTTGGCTTAGGTCATATCCAGGGGTCCTAGGATTGAGTCCCACGTCGGGCTCCCTGCATGGAGCCTGCTCCTCCCTCTGCCTCTGTCTCTGCCTCTCTCTGTGTCTCTCATGGATAAATAAATAAAATCTTAAAAAAAAAATACAAACAAACCCTGGAACTTCACCATCAGGTCTCCTGGGGCCCCAGCATGTCAACTGCAGATCTCGGGACTTCAGTCTCCACCATCATGTGAGCCAATTCCTTGTAACAAATCTATAACTGTCTGCATCCTGTTAGCTCTGTTTCCCTGGAGAACCCTGGCTAATGCAATTAGTGGGGTAAATTTGTCACAATTAATGAGCGAATATTGATGCATCATTATTAACTAAAGTCTACACTTTTGGGGTGCCTAGCTGGCTCAGTCAGTGAAGTGTCTGCCTTGGGCTCAGGTCATGATCCAGGGGTCCTGGGATCAAGCTCCGTGTTGGGCTCCCTGCTCAGAGGAGAGTCTGCTTCTCCCTCTCCCTCTGCTGCTCCTCCTGCTTATGCTCTCTCTCTCTCTAATAAATAAATAAAATCTTAAAAAAAAAAAAGTCCACACTCTATTCGGATTTCCTCAGTTTCCCCCTAATGTCCTCTTCCTATTCCAAGACCTCACCCAGGACCCCACATGACGTTCAGTCCTCATGTCTCCCGAGGCCCCTCTGGGCTATGACAGCTTCTCACGCTTTAGGGTTTTGATGACCTTGACAGTCTGGAGGAGGCCGGGTCGGGTATGCTGTAGGAGGTCGCGGTATTGCAATGTGTCGGCGGTTTTTCTCCCCATTAGGCTGGAGTTGTGGGGTTTGGGAAGATGTGCGCAGAGGCCAAGTGCCACTTGCATCACGTCGTGTCACAGGTGTGCATGTCACCGTGACTCAGCAAGTGGTGCCGCCCTGGATGGCCTGGCTGTGCGTGCTCGTCGGGGCCTCTTGCATGACGTTGCTCACCGCCCCCTCTTCCATCCCTTGCTCTTTGGGAAGAGGGCCCTCTGCGCAGCCCACACTTAAAAAGTGCAGGGTTATGCTCCACCTCCTTAAGGGTGGAATATCTGCATAAATTATTTGGAATTATTACATGAGATATTTGTCTCCCTTTTATTCCTATTTATTGTTTTATCCACTTGTTATTATTTATTCAGTTATTTATGTCAGTATGAACTCATGGGCTTTGCTTTATATGTTGGATTATAACCAATACTATTTTACTTTATTTGCTCAATTTTTTTGGCATTGAGAGTTCTTTCTTTTGGCTCCTGTGTCCCTTTCACATACATAGCCTGATCGTTATGGCTTGTTTCTTCCTTTGTTTGTTTTGAGCACTTCCTCAGTTCCTGGCATGATAAAATGCTCCAGCCTCATCTTGCCTATTTTTTGCCCCAGTCTGAAAATAAGCCAAGGAGACCTGGTCCCTTTTATTGGTGAATAGCACTAGAAACCAAGATCTGGGCAGTGGGTAGACACATGACTTAATGCATTTGTCAAAATTCATAGAACTTCACAGCCCAAAGAGTGAACATTAATGTGTGCAAATTTTAAAATATCATTAGGATCTCAGGGACTCCTCATGTGGAACCAAGGATACATATATGAAACAATCACATTATACATATATGAAACAATCTCTGTGAAGGGAGTGGGGGAAGACGCTGACCCCAGTAACAGGAAATGAGTGGAGTCTGTACAGATAGAGGCAAAGAAACTGCAGTGTGTCACTCCAGCTTATACAGTAGAAAGCCAACTCAATAGAAAACACAAATGAGTAACATAACTGCCTTCCTGGACGCATGGCTGCACTACCTTTCCCACCCTTTCCTGCGGTTAGGATTGACCACACGATTCTGAGTGGAAGCGATATGAGTAAGTTCCTGGTCTGACTACATAAACATTCTCGTGCATCAAGTTGTTTCCTAGAGCTATGTTTATAGTATGGAGAAAATGGGAATAATCTAGTTTGCATTAGTAAGATACTAGTTAAATAACTTGTGGTCCATGAAGGTGAAAAGAATGAGATATATTTATATACACCAACATGGAAAAGATGTCCAAACCATATTGGTTGGTTAAAAAAACAAGTTAAGAAGCATCATATTATATCCACACAATGGGATACTATTCATCAATAAAAAGGAACAGATGTGTTACCACATGGATGAATCAAACTACACTGAGTGAAAGGGCCAGGCTCAGCAACCTACAGTCCACCTCAAGGATTGGCAAACCATCACCTATCAGAAAATTCAGGTCACATCTGGTTTTGGTATCTCCTGTGAGTAAAGAATGGTTTTGTTTTGTTTTGTTTTTTACATTTTTAAACAGTTATATAAAAAAATGGAAAAGAAAAGAAAAAGAATACATGCAAAAATACATTTAAAAATAAAAAATAATGAAAATACAGCATATGAAGGAGTATCTAGATGGCTCAGTCAAACAAGTGTCTGTCTTCAGCTCAGGTCATGATCCCAGAGTCCTGGGATCAAGCCCTGCATCAGGCTCCATGCTCACTGGGGAGTATGCTTTTCCCTCTCCCTCTGCCTCTGATCCTCTCCACCACTTGTGTTCTCTCTTGCTCGCTCTAGGCTCGCTCTCTCTCTCAAATTAATAAATAAACCCTTTAAAAATACAGCATATGAAAACTTGTGAGATGCAGCTAAACTCATGCCTTGAGGGAAACTTACGGTTTTAAAAGGATACATACAAAAGAAGAAAAACTAAAAACCAATGATCTAAGAATTTCTCAATAATTTAGGTGGAAAAACAGCATATTAAGCATATTAAAAAGAGCACATTCCATGTACTCCAAGAAGTAAAAGGAATAAATAAATAAATGTAGAAAATAAATGCACAAGAGAGGTGAAAATTTTTATTCTTTAAGCAATTAATAGAGATATTCCAGGTATAAACTATTCAAGAAAAGAAGAGAAGATACAAATAGCCAATTTCAATAATGAAAAACAAAGAACACAGAAACAAAAATCCTCAACAAAATATTAACAAACCCAAAATTCAACAGTAAAAGGGTCCTATGCCACAATAAAGTGAGATTTATTCCAGGAATGCCATGGTAGTTCAACATCCACAAACCAATTAGTGTGATACACCACATTAACAAAATGAAGAATAAAAATTATATGATCATCCCAAAAGATGCAGGAAAAGAAAGCACTTGACAAAACTTAACATCTATTTGTGATAAAAATTCTCAATACACTGGGTAGTAGGGAAACATACCTCAACATAAGGCTATATATGATAAGCCCGTAGGTAAGATCATACTCAACAGTGAAAGACTGAGGGCTTTCCCTCTAAGACCAGGAACAAGACAAGGATACCCATTCTTGCTACTTTTATTCAGCAGAGTATTGGAAGTCCTAGCCATTGCAATTAGGCAAGAAAAAGAAATAAAATGCATCCAAATAAAAAAAGAAGTAAAACTGTCAATATTTGTAAATGACATATTATATACAGAAAGTCTAAAGACTCCACCAAACAACTGTTATAACTAATAAGTGAATTAAGTAAAGTTGCAGGATACAAAATCAACCTACAAAAAATCTGTTGTGTTTCTATACACTAATAGCAAACTATCAGAAAGACAAACTAAGGAAACAATTCCATGTACACTTCCATCAAAAAGAGTAAAATACTTCGGAATAAAAGTAACCAAGGAAGAGAAAGACTTGTATACTGATAATTATAAGACATTGATGAAAGGAAGTGAAGAAGACACAAGTAAATGGAAAGACATTCTGTGTTCATATTTTGGAAGAGTTAACACCGTTACAATGTCCATAGTACTAAAGTGATCTACAGATTCAATGCAATCTCTATTAAAATTCCAATGGCATTTTTCACAGAAATAGAATAAACAACCCAAAATTTGTATGGAACCACAAAAGACCTTGAATAGTCAAAACAATCCCAACAACAACAACAAAAAAAAAAAGCAAAAAAAAAAAAAAAAAAAGCTGGAGTTACCATGCTCCCTAATTTCAGACTATATTACAAAGCTATAGCAATCAAAACAGTCTGATATTGATATAAAACAGACACAGAATCAATGTACCCAATGGAACAGAATAGAGTCCAGAAATATATCCATACCCATATGGCCATATAATTTTTGACAAAAGAGCCAAGAACATACAGTGGGGAGAGGACAGTCTCTTCAAATAACGGTGCCAGAAACACTGGACAGCCAGTGTTGGTCCAGTCTCATTCTCATGCAGAAGAATGAGATTGGACCCCTTTATTACACCACAGACAAAAATCAGCTCAGAATGGATTAAAGACGTGAATGTATGACCCGAAACCATAAAAGTTCTAGAAGAAAACCCAGGCGGTAAGCTCCTTGACCCCAGTCTTGGACATGATTGCTGGATTTGACACCAGATGCAATGGCAAAGGACGCAAAACTAAACAAGTGGGACTACACCAAACAAGAAAGCTTCTGCACAGCCAGAGAACCATTGACACAACAAAAAGGAAACCTGCTGAATGGGAGCAAATACTTGCAAATCATACATGTGATAATGAGTTAATATTTAAAATATATAAATAGATAGGGGCACCTGGGTGACTCAGTCGGTTCAGCATCCAACTCTTGATTTTGGCTCAGGTCCTGATTTCTGGCTCCAGAGATGGAGCCCTGCATGGACTCCCTGCTCAGTGTGAAGTCTGCTTCCTCTCTTCCTCTCCCTCTGCCCTCTGCCAGCTCATATGTTTTCTTTCTCTAAAATAAATTAATAAATCTTAAATATATATATATATCATACAACTCAATAGCAAAAAAAAAAAAAAGAAAAGAAACAATATGATTAAGAATTGGCCAGAAGGTCTGAACAGATATTTGTCCAAACAAGACATCCAGATGGCCAACAGGTACATGAAAAGATGCTCAACATCATCAGGGAAATAAAAACCAAAACCACAGTGATGTATCACCTCTCACCTGTCAAAACGGCTACTATCAAAAAGGCAAGAAATAAATATTGGTGAAGATGTGGAGAAACGAAAAGCCTTGTGCACTGTTGGTGGGAATGTAAATTGATGCAGCCACTGTGGAAGATGGTACAAAGCTTCCTCGAAAAGTTAAAGACAGAACTACCAGATGATCCAGTAATTCCATTACTGGATATTTACCCAAAGGAAATTAAAATACTAACTTGAAAAGATATCTAAACCCTCATTTTCCTTGCAGCATTATTTACAATGTCCAAGACATGGAAACGTGTTAATCAACCAATGAATCAACCAATAAACCAAAGTTTATACCACTTTAAAGGAGTGGCATAAATACACAAAGGACTATTATTGAGTCACACACACACACACACACACACACACACAAGGAAATCTTACCATTTGCAACAACATGGATGTACCATTATGCCATTATGCTAAGTAAAATAAATATGACAGAGAAAGAAAAATACCATACAATTTCACTTATATGTGGAATCTAAACAAACAAACAAAAACTAAACTCTTAGATACAGAGAATAGATTAATGGTTGCTACAGAAGGGGGATGGTGAGTGGACAAAATGGGTGAAGGAGGCCAAAAGTTATAAAAGAAATAAATCATGGGGATTTGATGTACAGCATTATGGTGACAGTTGTTATTGTGACTATCCTATGTACTGTGTATTTGAAATTTTCTAAGATAGTCGATCTTAAAATTCTTAACACAAGAGAAAATTTTGTAACATGTGATGATGGATGTTAACTAGATTTATGGTGGTGATCATTTTGCAATATTTACAACTAACAAATCATTATATTGTACACCTGAAACTAATACAAAATTTTAAGTCAGTTATAACTTTGAGAAATGACCCAGTGTTTCCCTAGCCCTATAATCAGCTGAACTGCACCATTCTACCTATTGCCTGGAACTTGGGAATTAAAAATCAAACAAACAAGCCATAACAACTATAACAAATCACTAACAAAAACACATCCACTACTTAAATCCTACCCCGTCCACAAAATAAAGGGGAGAAGGAATGGTCTTTCCCATTTCTCCCTCATTTTACTACCTCACATTTTGGGGGTGTTTTTTTGTTTGTTTGTTTTGTTTTGTTTTTTTCCTCTTCTACTTCAAGTCCTCTGTCCTGACTCTACCTGTATGAAAAAAGTGGGATCCAGAATGAAACTGACTCTTGATCTGGGACTTCTGTCTCCACCTCCAAGGGAAGGGGTGAGGAGAAGAGGATTATTCCAGAGACTTTGAGATTTTCCCTTCACATCTTTTGTAAACTTCCATTTCCCATTATAGTCCCCAAATTTATTTTTTTTAAGATTTTATTTATTTATTTGAGGAGAGGAGGGGGCAGATGGAGAGAATCTCTAAGCAGACTCCTCACTGAGCGCAAAGCTGGACCCAGGGCTCAATCTCATGACCCTGAGATCACAACCTGATCTGAAACTAAGAGTCGGATGTTTAACCAAATGAGCTACCCAGGGACCCCAATTTCCAGTTCTAATAAAAAGAACAAAAAGGGGGCATTATTATAGACCTTACAAATAAAAATTAATAAGAGAATATTGTGGACTTTATGTTAATCAAATGAAAATATAGATGAAATTTGACAAGTTCACAGAAAAAAATGCAAGTATAAAAAATTATTTTGTTGTGAGAAATAATAAAAAATCTAGGTAATTTTATTTCTGGAAATCTAATAAAGAAATTGAATTTATAGGGATCCCTGGGTGGCGCAGCGGTTTGGCGCCTGCCTTTGGCCCAGGCGCGATCCTGGAGACCCGGGATCGAATCCCACATCGGGCTCCCGGTGCATGGAGCCTGCTTCTCCCTCTGCCTATGTCTCTGCCTCTCTCTCTCTCTGTGACTATCATAAAAAAAAAAAAAAAAAAAAGAAATTGAATTTATAATTTAAAGCCTCTGCACAAAGAAAAATTTGAGGTTCAAATGGCTTCACCAGAGAATTGTACCTCACCTTTTATACAAAGAAAACTCAAGCCCCGGGACGTCCGAGTGGCTCAGCGGTTGAGCTGCCTTCGGCTCGGGTCCCAGAATCGAGTCCCACATTGGGCTCCCTGCATGGGGCCTGCTTCTCCCTCTCCCTGTGTCTCTGCCTCTCTCTGTGTCTCTCAGGAATAAATAAATAAAACCTTAAAAAAAAGAGAGAGAAAAAAAGAAAACTCAAGCCCCAGATAGATTCTGGGGACTGTGCCTGGTCGTAAGTAGCCATTGGTCAGTGAGGGCCGATGGCCTAGAGCAAATTTTGCCAAAATTTAAGGAAAAAAATAGTAGCAATCTTGCACAAACTTTTCCAGAGAATAGAAAAAACAAAGAAAGGAATGTGTCTCATTTATTTTTTTTTTAATGAAGCAAACATCTTTGTCAATAAAACCTGATAAGGACACTGATTTAAATGAAAAAGTACAGGTAAATATCTCTCATGAACATAGATACAAAAGTTCTCAAGGAAACATAAGCAAATCAAATCTAGCAGTGTATAAAAAGAATATGACCTTCTGACTAAATTGGGTTTAGAGGCTTGTTTACTTTTTAAAATTAAACAATGCAATTCATTACAGTAACAGACAAAGGAGCAAACAAAGTTACCTCAACTGGTAAAAAAAAAAAAATGTGATAAAAGTCAACATCCATTCATCGTTTTTTTAAGTAGCAATTAGGCATAGAAAGAATTTCCTTAGTTTTATATTTATTTTTAAAAGAAAGAGTAGGGACACCTGGTGGCTCAGAGGTTGAGCATCTGCCTCTGGCTCAGGGTGTGACCCCGGGGGGGCCCCACAGGGAGCCTGCTTCTCCCTCTGCCTGTGTCTCTGCCTCTGTGTGTGTGTCTCCTCAATATTTACTTATTCATGAGAGGCACAGAGAGAGAGAGGGGCAGAGACACAGGCAGAGGGAGAAGCAGGCTCCATGCAGGGAGCCCGACATGGGACTTGATCCTGGGTCTCCAGGATCACACCCTGAGCTGAAGGCGGCACTAAACCACTGAGCCACCCGGGCTGCCCGACAAAATCTTTTAAAAAATAAAAATAAAGAGTATGTTAACTAACTAAAATTTAAATTAAAAAATAAATAAAAAGAAAGAAAACAACGGGCACAAACATGGGGTTTTGGATGCGGCGGAGGCGGGCAGCACGGCTGGCCATGAAAGGATTCACCCATGGCAGAGCACAGGGGATGGAAGTTTCCGGAAGGCACTGCAGGGGGCTGGTGCAGGGGGTTGGTGGGCAGGACAGCAAAGGCAGGATCCTCTGCCAGGTGGCGGTGGTAAGAGGCTGTAGTCACAGGCAGAGTGAAGGAATACGGCGATGGCCAGGATGTTCTCTTTTCTGGTGATCCTAGGGGCTGTGCCTGGTCGTAAGTAGCCATTGGTCAGTGAGGGCTGATGGCCTAGAGCAGTTGGCATCCACGGGGACGCGGGACCCTCTGGCCGTGCTCAGATGTCCACTGCTCAAGGCCGCTGCCCAAAAGTGGCCTCTGCGACTAACACTGTTAGTCAAGGGTGGAATATTGAGAGGTCTCTATCTCAGAATCAGAGGGAGCCAAGGACGTCCTCTATCCTGAGTTCAAGCCAACATTACATCGTAGGCCCTACACGAGTCAAGAGACAAGAAGAAGAAGTAAAAGTTATAAGGATTGGAAAGAAGAAAAATAAAACTATAATTACTTGAGACAATATGGATGCAGATGTCTAAAATCCAAAAGAATCTGCAAACAAGCTATTTTAATGAATAGATGTGTTGGCCAAGGCCACTGGGTACGAGGTCAAAATCTGTTGTAGTTTCATACTATCAATAAGCAATTAGAAAGCAAAACAAAAAGGAGGTATTTTACAAAGCATAAAAAATTTACAAAAATAACAAATGGACTTTGGTTTTTCATCCAGCATATAAGAAGTTTGAAGATCACCACTGCCCCCCAACAAGTGAGACCCTGAAAAACTAACGATTCTTCTTCGATCCAACAAGGCAAATGAGATCCCAGGACAAAGGATTGTCCTCGGGATCGGAGAGACAGAGAGGCAGACGCAGAGAGGCCAACTCCGGCCGCAGAGACCCCGCTGGGACCCGGGCCAGGGTGAGGGAGCCCGGAGCGGCAGTGCTGAGTCCCTGCAGGCTCAGCGTGGACAGGTCGGAGGCAGAGACGCCAGAGGGACACAGTCGCTGCATTCTCAGCGACGATCAGAGAAACACCCCTTGGCACCGCTGGGGCAGTGGGAAAGGACACGACCGCCCTCGGCCTTCCTGCCCCACCTGCACCCAGTGAAGCTCCCCGGGCGGAGCACAGCCTCACGTGACACTGAGCCGCAGTCGAGGACGGGGACCCCCGTCCCAGGTCACTCACAGCCCAGCTGCCAACGACTTCGAGGCCTGCGAAAGGAAAGAAGCAAACAATGGGGCCAGGAAGCAACAGGAGCCTTGTCAAAGGCAAAGGTGTGCAGGTGGCAAGTGGCCGGGACACACAGCTGCACATCTTATGGCATTTCAGTCTCAACTTAAAACACCTGTGAGTCCCGTCCCACCTGTCGGTGGCCCAAGCCTGGAGCGGGCCTCGAGCGCCATGGTCGCGCTGGGAGTGCAGAGCGCAGCAGCCCGGGGCGGGGGGGTGTCCTGGGGGTCCCAGGCCTTGGTGCACACGTGACACACCAGCCTGCCCCCACCTGGACACCCGCACGGGGACATGCACAGCAGCTCCCGCATGATCGCCCAAGCCTGCAGGCAGCCCGAGGCATCAGTGGAGGAAGGAGGCTGTGGGCCGTTGGGGGCCCCAGACACGACAGAGCAGACAGAAGGTCCCCCGATAGGCCGCGCCCCAGTTCAGCCCCCTCCCTGGCTGAAGATCATGGGGCACCGCACCCAGGGCACCAGGGCACCAGGCACGCCAGCCGCTGGCAGAGGCCGGGACTCACATGAACAGAGCGGGCGATGCCAGCACTTCGGGGGCTCGGCTGTCGCCCTCATGACCCCGACCCCCGTGCTGGCCACAGGGCCAGTGGCTGGTCGGGACAGCCCGGGAGCCGGGCCGTCCACAGGGAGGGGACGGGCCAGGTGCAGGCACCTGGGGGCCGGTGGCTCCATTCTGGGCCCGTGGGGGGACACACAGGGGCTGTGACCTCCCCTGGGCTCTCGCGGGGACCCTGTGGCTGCAGCGCGGGGCCCTGCAACAGGCCACCGAGGCGGCGCGGGGATGGCGGGGTCAGGCCGGGGCCAGCAACGGGGCAGGCACACAGTGGCCGTGGCCAGGTCGCCACCAGGGCTCTGGCCCCGCGACGGGAACATCTGGGATGGCGGGCCACACGTGAAGCCCACCTGTGGAGAAGGCTCAGGAGTGGCCCTGGGTCGGGACTTTGAGCCAGCCGCGGGTCGCAGAGGTGGTGCTAGCGCTGGGGTTCCGTGAGGGGATGAAATTTGGGTGGAAACCTTTGGGAGTCCACTGCAGGGGTGTTTAACCCATGAGTCTGGGTGGGGGTCGGGGCACGAGAGCAGGGGGGGGCAGAAAGGGTGGGGTCAGCTCAGGGAGACAGCAGGAAGCTCCCAGAAGCTCCGCAGGGAGACTAGTGTGCAAGAGGCTGGGAAGTGGGGTGTTTGCCATGGTAGGGGGACCACTAGTAGTGGGTAACCCAGGAGAGTAGGGGGTCTCTGGCAAGGTCCAAGGGGCTGAGGAGCCCAGCCCTGGGGCAGTGCTGAGGGCCTTGGGGAGGGGGAGGGGGTACCATGAGGGCCGTGGGGGGGCACCATGGGGGTGGGGGGCACCATGAGGCCCGGGGGGGCCTGGGAGGGCATCATGAGGGCCGTGGGGGCCAGGAGCCCATTGGAGTGGCTCTGGGCTGGGTCCGAGGGTTACCAGGGACCTAAAGACGGAGGCCAAGGATGGGACCATTGAAAGAGGTCAAATTGGTGAAGGAAAAGCCGTCAGCAGACGGGCCGCGCCAACCACAGAATCCCGACGGTCCCACAGGAGCGCGGGAGAGGGTGACCAGGCACTAGAGGGGGGGCTCGAGGGAAGGGGGCTTGAGGTTGGCGGACTCCCGGCATTGGGACGGGGCGCCGGGCCAAGGGCGAGCAGCCAGGGGATCCCGGGTGCAGGGCGCAGGCCGAGCTCCGGGCGGTGCGAGGGTGTGGGAGGACCCCCGCTGCTGAGGAGCACCCTACTGTCGCGGCAGGTGCCAACTGGGGAGGCCGATGCCCCGGCCGGGGTTTCCTTCTGCCTCCCAAGCCACGAGGGTGGCGCCCAGCTGCACCCCGTCACGAACAGCCCGGTAAGATGTTGAAGTAGCTCCTTCAAACTACACATGTCCTCTGTCCCCAAGGTACTGCCCACGACATGGGAGAACCAGAGCCAGCGGGGGGTGGGGGTGGGGCAGGTGGTCGCAGGCCTCTGGGGACAGTCATCTGAGCAAAGGAGGCGAGGACGCGGCTGCTGCGCCATCTCTGGGGGCCAGGCCACCCTTCATGCAGGAACCCTACCTCGGCCCTCCGTCCCCACCCGACCGACCTGCCCACAGGGGAACCTGGGCAAGAGTGGAAGCTGCCCTGCCCTCCCCTGCGCTGCCGAGGCAGGAGGTTGGGGGCCCCGGGCTGCTGGAAGGGGCCCGGCAGCTGCCGGTGGGTGAGTACTGGGTGCTGAGAGGATTACGGGGCTCTGGCCCCGGCCCCCCTGCCCCCACGGTGCCCCCCGGCCCCCCCCCCGGCCCTCACAGTGACCCCCCCTTCCCCACCATGCCCCCCCCCACGGCCTTCACAGTGCCCCCCCCAGGCCCGGGCCCCAGGAGACACCTGCGCTGGCAGGTGCAGGGGGCAGTGCATGAAAAGCGATAAACTTTATGGCCCCTGTGCTCCCAGCAGGCGGCGGGCGAGCTGGTCCTCAAGGTTCTCAAGGACCGGCTCAAGGCCCTTCCCGGCTAAACAAACAGGCCCTGGCTCCCGACCTCTCCAGGCAGGATACCTGAGCTAATAATTAATCAGGTCACAGATATGGCGACTTTTTTTGTCTTACTAATCGTGGTAAAATACACAGAACAGAAAATGTACCGTCTTCACTGTCTCTAAGCCAGAGCCCAGGGGCTCCACGCACATTCACACTGTCGTGTGACCACCGTCCACTCTCTGTCCCTGTGAATGTAGAGACTCTAGGGATCTGGTGTGGGTGGAATCCTGCAGGATGTGTCCCCTGGCGTCTGGCCTGTCACTCAGCCTCACGTCCCCTAGGGCCACTCACACTGTGGCAGGTGTCAGCGCATCCCTCTCTGTGCAGGCCGAGTGATAGTTCTGTGTTACTTTAAACAGTGCAAACCCTCCGTCCGGGGCTGCAGCTGCGTCGCCCCCTCCTAGACCAGTTGCCACCAACCAGTGGAGCGTCTGAGCAGCAGGCTTCCCGGGGGAGGAGCCTCCTCTCTGGATCCACGGCGGAAAGGCAAGGGCGTCCCCAGAGGGACCGTGGACACGAAGGCACAGAAGGCGTGGTCTGGTTTCCACGGGGGCACGGGGGACTGGAGGTGGGCTTGGAGGTGGCCTGGGCTCGTGGGGTCATCCCGGGGTCAGTCTGCTCCTCTGGCCTCAGTGGGGGCTCCACCCTCACAGGCTCATCACTGGGGGATGCCCAGGCATGTGTGTCCACGTGTCCGCGTGTGTGTAGGACGGGTGGGAGCGCAGCCAGGAGCCAGAGGCTGTGCCCCCCGCATCCTCTGTGGCAGGAGCTCAGCACCCAGCAGGCTTCAGGCTGCCTCTCCTCTGTCGTTGGCCCGACTGTCCCGCGGTCACCTCCTGGGACATGAAGACTTAGACGAAGGCCCTTAATTAATCACACAGAAGGGGCCCTGATGGGCTTTCAGGCATTTTAGGGGATTCCTTGTTACATTTGGGAGCTTGCTTTCTTTTTCCAAAAAATTTTGTTTGTTTGTTTGCTTATTTATTTATTTGACCCAGAGAGACGAGGAGGGGGGAGCGGTAGAGGCAAAGGGAGAAGCAGGCTCCCCTCTGAGCAGGGAGCCCGATGAGGACCTCGACCCCAGGACACCGGGATCATGACTGGAGTCGAAGGCGATGGCAGACACTTCACTGACTGAGCCCCCGGGCCCCCTGGAATTAATATTTTAAAAACATCTTTAGTGAGGGGTGCCGGGGGGCCCCAGTCAGTGAAGCATCTGCCTTCGGTTCAGATCATGATCCTGGGCTCCTGGGATCGAGCCCCACTCGGGCTCCCTGCTCAGCTGGGGTCTGCTTCTCCCTCTGCCCCTCCCTCTGCTCACACTGTCTCTCTCCATCACTCTCTCTCAAATAAATAAATAAAATATTTGAAAAACAAAACCCCAAAAACATCTTTGGCGAGATATAATTTATATACCATAAAATTCACCCACTTAAAGGATATAATCCAATGGTCCTCAGAACTCTTATTCATAGAGTTCTACAACCATCGCCACAGTCAGTTCTAGAACATTCCACCACTCCGAAAAGAAACCCCGTATCCGTTAGCAGTTGCTCCCATCCCCCCCCCCCCCCCCCCGCCCCAGCCCCTGGCCACTTCTAGTCTGTATTTTATCTCTTTGGATTTGCCTGTTTTGCACATCTCCTGTGAGTAGAATCATACAGTACTTGGCATTCTGGGTCTGGCTTCTTTCACCGAGCACAGTTTTGTCAGGGTTCATCCACGTGGTAACACGCGTCAGGACTTCATCCCTCCGTGTGGCCGCATAGCATCCCACTGAGTGGACGGGCCACATTTCGTGTATCCAGTCTTCAGTCGACATTGGTGTTGCTGGCACTTCTTGGCTAGTAGACGCACATGTTTTTTTTATGTGTTTTTTTTTTTTTAAGATTTTAATTTATTTATTCATGAAAGACAGAGAGAGAGAGGCAGAGCACAGGCAGAGGGAGGAGCAGGCTCCATGCAAGGAGCCCAACGTGGGACTCGATCCTGGGTCTCCAGGGTCACGCCCTGGGCCAAAGGCAGGCGCTAAACCACTGAGCCACCCAGGGATTCCCTACGCACACGTTTTTGTGTGGATGTTGTCTTCAATTCCCTCGGGAAGATACCGCCGAGGTACTTACTAGGTTATAGGGCAGCATCATGTTTAACATTCTGAGGAGCTGACAAGCTATTTCCCAAAATGGCTGCACCACTGTGCATTTCCACCAGTAGCACGTGAGACTTCTAATTTTTCTACTTCCTCACCAACACCTCTCATTGTCCATCCTTTTCATTATAACCATCCTACTGGAGGTGAAGCCGTATCGCGTTACGGTTTTTTAAAATAGACTTTATTTTTTAGACCACTTTTAGGTTTATGAAAAGCTTCACAGAAAGTACAGAGAATGTATAAACATACATATATATTATATAAATCTAACCTTATTATTGACACCATGTGTTAGTGTCGTACATTTGTTAAAACTGATGAGTCAGTATTGATGCATTATTAACTAAAGCCCAGAGTTTACATTAGGGTTCTCTCTTGGCTGTACATTCTGTGGGTTTGGACAAATGCATCATGGTGTGTCTACCATTAGAGTGTCATGAAGAGTAGTTTCACTGCCATAAAAATCCCCTAAGCGCCATTATTCATCACACTGTCCCTCTAACCCCTTGGAACCACTGATCTTTTTACTGTCTCCATAGTTTTGTCTTTTCCAGAATTTCACAGATGTGGAATCCTACAATGTGTAGCCTTTTCAGACTAACTTCTTTCACTTAGTAATATGCACTTAGGATTCCTGCATGTCTTTTCATGGCTTGATAGCTCATTTCTTTTTATCACTCATTAATACCCCATTGTGTGGATGTCCCAGAGTTTGCTTATCCATTAACCTATTGAAGAACATCCACTTCCAAGTTTTGGAAGTCATGAACAAAGATGCTATAAATATCTGTATGCAGGTTTCTGTGTGCACATGAGCTTTCAGCTCATTTAGGCAAATATCTAGGAGCATGATTGCTGGATTGTATGGTTAAGAGTCTGTAAGAAACCACCAAACTGTCTCCCAAAGTGGCTGCACCATTTTGCAATGAGTAAGAGCTCCTATTGCTCTGTATCCTTGCCAACATGTGAGGCCAGTGTTCTGGGTCTTAACCATCCCAATAGATGTGCAGTGGTCGCTCATTATTTCAAGTTGCATCCCCCTGACGATACAGGATGCTCAGCTTCTTTTCACGTGCTTATTTGTCATCTGAATACCTTCTTTGGTAAAGCATCCAGCTCTTTTAACCACTGTTTAAGGAGGTTGTTTTCTTATTTGGGAGTCTTGACAGTTCTTTATATATTTTGGATAACATTTCTTTATCAGATATGTCTTTTGCAAATATTTAGTACCAGTCTGTGGCTTGTACTTTCATCCTTTTAACAATGTCTTTTGCAGAACAGCAGTTTTTAACTTTGGGGATCCATGGGTGGCTCAGCGGTTTAGTGCCTGCGTTTGGCCCAGGGCGCGATCCTGGAGTCCCGGGATCGAGTCCCACGTCAGGCTCCCAGCATGGAGCCTGCTCCTCCCTCCTCCTGTGTCTCTGCCTCTCTCTCTCTCTCTATGTCTATCAAAAAAAAAAAAAAAAAAAGAAGTTTTTAACTTTAATGAAGTCAAATGTATCAATTTTCTCTTCCATGGGTCATGCCTTTGGCATTGTATCTAAAACACCATTGCCAAACCCAAGATAACCTAGATTTCCTCATATGTCCTCTTCTAAAAACATCATCGTTTTGTATTTAACATTTAGATCTATGACCCATTTATGCATTGATTTTTGTGAAAGGTTAAAATCTGTGTCTAGATTTTTCCTTTCATGTAGATACCCAGTTGCTCCTGTACCATTTGTTGAAAAAAAGCTATCCTTTCCAGGCAAAACACATGAAGGGGATTGAGAGGTACAAATTTCCAATTAGAAAATAAACTACACCCAAGGATGCAAAGTACAGCATAAGGAATATGGTCAATAATATCGCAACAACTTTGTATGGTGACAGATGGTAACTATACTTATTGTATTGAGTATTTCACGAAGTATGTAAATGTTGAATCACTATGTTGTATATCTGAAACTAATATTGCATGTCACTTATGCATCAATAAAATAAAGCAAATATAAAACTTTTAACCAGAAAAAAAAAGACTATCTTTTCTCCGTTGAATTGCCTTTCCTCCTTTGTCAATGATAAGTTGACTATTTGTATGGATCTCTATGTGGCCTCTCTATTCTATTCCATTGATCTATTTCTCTAGCCTTTTGCCAATAGCACACTGTCCTGATCATTGTAGCTTTACAGTAAGTCCTGAATCATTTGTTCCAACACAGTATTGTGTTGGCTCTTCTGGGTCTTTTGCTTCTCTGTATAAACTTTAAAATAAGTTTGTTGATGTCACAAAATAACTTGCTGGGATTTTGATTGGGATTATATTGAATCTATAAATCAATTTGGATAGAATTGACAGTTTTATAATATTGAATCTTCCTATCCAAAACATGGAATATTTCTCCATTGATTTATATTTTTTATATCTTTCATCAGAGCTGTGTTGTTTTCCTCATACAGATCATGTACATATTTTGTTAGATTTATACCCAAGTATTTTACCTTCTTTGGTGCTAATGTAAATGATATTATGTTTAATTTCAAATTTTAGTTATTCATTGCTGGTATAAAGGAAAGCAAGCAACTTTTGTATATTGATCTTGTATCCTGCAGCTTCACAACAATATCCTATTAGCTCCAGAAGTTTTTTATTCTTTGGAATTTTCTACATAGACAATAATGTCATATGTGGGGAAAAAAGTAAATTTCTTCCTTCCTAATCTGTATACCCTCATTACACTTTCTGGTCTTATTGCATAGGCTAAGACTTCCTTTGTTGACTAGGACTGGTGAGAGGGAATTTCCTTGTCTCATTCTCAATCTTAGGAGGAAAGCTTCTAGTTTCCCACCATCAGGGTGGAAGGATTCTTAGCAGATCTTTTTTTATTAAGTGAGGAAGTTCCCCTCTATTCCTAGTTTGCTGAGAGTTTTTCTCATGAAACAGTGTTGAATTATGCCAATTTTTTTTCTATATCTGTTGATTTTATAATGTGATTTTTCTTTCTTAGCCTATTGATGTGATAGATTACACTAACTGATTTTGGGGAATTTTTTTTTAAGATTTTATTTATTTATTCATGAGACACACAGAGAGAAGCAGAGACACAGACAGAGGGAGAAGCAGGTTCCCTGCAGGGAGCGCGATGCACAATTTGATCCCAGAACCCTGAAATCATGACCTAAGCCAAAGGCAGATGCTCAACCACTGAGCCACCTAAGTGCCCCACACTAACTGATTTTTTAATATTAAACCAGCCTTGCATACCAGAGATAAATCTCATTTGGTTGCAGTGTATAATTAATTTTACTCATGTTGGATTCAATTTGCTAATATTTAGTTGATTATTTTCACATCTATGTCCATGAGAGATATTGTTCAATTTTTTTTGTTTTTTGTTTTAATTTTTATTTATTTATTTATGATAGTCACGGAGAGAGAGAGAGGCAGAGACATAGGCAGAGGGAAAAGCAGGCCCCACGCACCGGGAGCCCGATGTGGGATTCGATCCCGGGTCTCCAGGATCGCGCCCTGGGCCAAAGGCAGGCGCCAAACCGCTGCGCCACCCAGGGATCCCCTGTTCAATTTTTTTTTTGTAATGTCTACTTCTGGTCTTGGTATTAAGATAATGCTGGCTTCACAGTATGAGTTACACAATGTTCTCTCTGCTTCTATTTTCTGGAAGAGATAGTAGAGCTGTTATTTCTTCTTTAGAATTCACCAGTGAACACATCTGGACCTAGTACTTTCTGTTTTGGAACATGATTAATTTATGATTCTTTTTAGTAGATACAGACATATTCATATTATCTACTTATCCTTGTGAAAGTTTTAGTATATTGTATCTTTCAAGGAATTGATCTACTTCATCTAAAATGTCAAATTTGTGAGCATAGGGTTGTTCATAATATTCCTTTATTTTCCTTTTAATGTCCATGGGATCTGTAGTAATGGCCCTTTTCTCATTCTGGTATTGATAACTTGTAGCTTTTTAAAGATTTATTTATTTGTCTATTTATCTATCTATCTATTTATTTATTTGAGAGAGAGAGCTTGAGAGCATGAGTGAGAGAGACAGAGGGAGAGGGAGAAAGAATCTCAAGCAGACACCACACTGAGTTTGGAGCCCAACGTGGGGCTTGATCTCACAACTCCGAGATGAGCTGAACCAAAACTAAGAGTTGGACATTTAACTGTCTGCACCACCCAGGCATCCCTTATCTCTCTTTCTTTTTTACAGGTTAGTCTTGTTAGAGGCTTATGAATTTTATTGATATTTTCAAAGAACTAGCTTTTCATTCTTTTATCTGTTTCTACTAACTTCCTGCTTTCAGTTTCATTGATTTCTTATCTAATTTTTATTATTTCATCTTTTTTCCTGGTTACTTTGGATCTAATTTGCCTTCCCCTCCCCTTGTTTCTCAGTGTAGCATCTTAAATTACTGATTTTAGAATTTTTTTCTTTTCTATAATTTTCCTCTAAGCAGCAATTTATATGAATCTTGCAAATTTTGAGAAGTTGTTTTTCCTTTTCATTTGGGCAACAATATTTTAAATTTATTCTTGAGACTTCATCTTTGACCATTGTGTTATTGGAAAGTGTGTTGTTTAATCTCCAAATATTTCAGGATTTTCTAGGTATCTTTCTGTTATTGAATGCTAGTTAAATTCCTGTGATCTGAGAACAAACATTGTATGATTTCTATTCTTTTAAATTTGTTAAGGTGTGTTATGGCCCAGAATGTGGTCTGTCTTGGTGAATGTTTCATATGAGCTTGACAAGAGTGTGTGTTCTGCTGTTGTTGGTTGAAGTAGTCAATGGATGTCCATTACATCCAGTTCATTGATGGTCCTAAGTTCAACTATGTCCTTACTGATTTCCTGCCTGCTAAATCTGTCCATTTCTGGAAGAGGGGTATTGACATTTCCAAATATAAAAATGGGTTCACCTATTTCTCCTTGAAATTCTATCAGTTTCTTCCTCAGGTATCTGACACTGTTACTAGGTACATACACGTCAAGGATTGTTATGACTACTTGGAGGATTAACCCTTTATCATTATGTATGCCCCTCTTTATCTCTGATGATTTTCCTTAGTCCTAAAATATGCATTGTCTGCTTTGCTATTTGATGCCTTTGCTTTTGAAATTAATAAAACTACTCCAGTTTTTTTCTGTTTTATTGAGATAACTGACATACATGTAAACTGTGTGTTTAAGGTATACAGCATAATGATTTGACTTACACACATCATGAAATGATTGCCACATAAATTCTGTTAATATCCATCATCTCAGGGGCATCTGGGTGGCTCAATTGGTAAAGTGTCTGCCTTCGGCTCAGGTCATGATGTCAAGGTCCTGGGATCAAGCCCCACATCAGGCTCCCTGATCAGCAGAGAGCTTTCTTCTCCCTCTCCCCATTGCTGCCCACCCCCCCACCCCCCGCTTGTGTGCTCTCTCTCTCTCTCTGTCAAATAAATAAAATCTTTAAAACATATATATCCATAATCTCAAATAGATATCAAAAGAAAAATGTCCTTCTTTTCTTTTTGATGAGACCTCTCAGGAATTTACTCTCAACATTTTTTGTATATGCATAGCATCCAGCAGCATTAACTGCGGTCACCATGTTGTCCTTTACATCCCCAGTGATCATTTATCTTATAACTGAAATTTTGTACCTTTTGACCACCTTAATTGACCCAGTTTTATTTTTATTACCATTAGCCTGGTTTATCTTTCTCCACTCTTTGACTTTTAACCTATCTGTGTCTTTATATTTAATGTGGGTTCCTTATGGACAACATACACTTGGGTCATGCTTTTTATCCACTCCGATAGTTTCTCTCTTTTAATTGGTATTTAGGTCACTTATGTTTAAAATGATTATTGATATAGTTGAATTAGTATTTACTACATTTGTAACCATTTGCTATTTGATGCCTTTGCTTCACTTTCCTGGTTTTTTTCCCTTCCACTTTTTTTTCTCCTTCTCTGGTTTTGAGTATTTTACATCATTCTGGTTTCTCTCTTCCCTTAGCATATCAAATATACTCCTTTTTATTTTTATTTTTTTGAAAGGGAGAGAGAGAGAGAGAGAGAGACAGAGAGAGAGACAGAGACCACAAGCAGGGAGCGAGGGACAGAGGGAAAGATTAAAAAAATCTTAAGCAGGCTCCACATACAGCCTGGAGCCTGATGCAAGGCTCAGTCTCACAACCCTGAGATCGTGACCTGAGCAGAAATCCAGAGTCAGATGCTTAGCTGACTGAGCTACCCAGGTACCCTGACTATACTTCTTTTTAAAATGCTTAAAAAAGAAGCATTGGTTGCCTTAGAATCTATAACCTGCTTTTACAGTTACGCTAAGTCTGCTTTCATCTAATACTGCACCACTTCACAGATAGTGCAAGTATTTTATAACAGGCTATTCCCAATTCTTCCCTCCCATTCCTTATGATATTGCTGTCACATCTCCCCTACTCACAAGCTACATTCAACCAATATATTGCTATTATTATCTTGAACAAACTGATAGATCAGTTAAGTATAAGAAAAAATATTTTGGGATGCCTGGGTGGCTCAGCAGTTGAGCATCTGCCTTTGGCCCAGGGCATGATCCTGGAGTCCTGGGGTCAAGTCCCACATTGGGCAAGGGAGCCTGCTTCTCCCTCTGCCTGTGTCTCTGCCTCTCTCTCTCTCTGTGTCTCTCATGAATGAATAAACAAATATTTTTTAAAAAATAAAAGAAAAATATTTTATTTTACCTCCTTTTATTCTTTCAGTAGGCCTCTTCATTTATGTAGATCTGAATTTTGACCTATACTCTTTTTCTTCTCTCTGAGGAACTCCTATTAACATTTCTTGCAGGGCAGCCTGGGTGGCACAGCGGTTTAGCACCACCTCCAGCCTGGGGTGTGATCCTGGAGACCCGGGATCGAGTCCCACAATGGGCTCCCTGAGTGGAGTCTGCTTCTCCCTCTGCCTGTGTCTCTGCCTCTCTCTCTCTCTCTCTTTCTGCATCTTTCATGAATAAATAAATAAACTCTTAAAAAAAAAACACACATTTCTTGCAGGGCTGATCTTCTGGTGACAAATCTCCACAATTTTTGTTTGTGTGAGAAAGCTCTTATTCCTGCCTTCACTTTAGGATAACGTCACTCGTTACAGAATTCTAGGTAGATGGGGTTTTTTTCTTTCAACAATTTAAATACCTCATTCCACTCTTCTTGCTTGCGTGATTTCTAAGAGAGGTCTGATGTAATCTGTATCTTTGTTCTATTGGTGAGCTTTTACCCCCCGCCCAGCTTCTTCTGAATTCTTCTCTGAGTGAGATAGAAAGGCTGGAGAGGGTTGGGGCTGAATATTTTCCATCCTTCGGTAGGTTAGGATGTATTAAAATCCATATTGGATACCCAGAGGGCAGACTATGTGAAGACCCTGGAGGCAAGAACTGTCTACAAGTCTGAGAGAAATGCCTTAGAAGAAACCAGCCTCGTTGATTTCCTTGGTCTTGAGCCACCAGACTTTCTGAAGGCTAAAAGACAAGACATCTAGCTCCCAAACTCCCAGTGTACAAACGTATAAAAGGAAGCAAATCACTGCAATGAAAACCCTCGTCAGAGAAAAGGGGAACAAGAACCAGCCAGGCTGCCTGGCCAGCACCTACTGGTGGGGGGCACAGCACAGACTCCCAGTTACACTGATTGATTTTGGGATGTCAAGCCAACCTTGCACTACTGGGATAAATTCCACTTAGCCACAGTTTGTAATTCTTTTCATATGTTAATGATTCTGTTTTCTAGGAGTTTGTTGAAGATTTTTTTGTGTGTCTATTTATCAGGGAGACTGGTCTTTAGTCTTCTTGTGTTTTCCTTGTCTGTTTGGTATCAGGGAAATATGGCCTCACAGAATGAGCTGGGCAAGTATTTTTCTCATTTATGTTTTTTGTAAATGTGTGTGAGGGAGTGTTTAGAATGTTTTAAATGTTTGATAGAAATAAATAAATAAATAAATGTTTGATAGAATCACCAGAAACGCTGTCTGGGCCTGGACTTTTCTTTGTGGGAATTTTTCTTTATTATTAATTCAATCTCTTGTTGTAGATCTATTCAGACTTTTTTTTTGTCCGTTTCAATAGTTTGTGTCTTTCTAGGAATTTGCCCATTTCGGCCAGGTTATCTAATTTTAGCACACAGAGGATGGGTCAGCTGTAGGTCCATCTTTTCCTCATCGTTCCCACTCCTCCTGAAGTGGTTCTCTTTCTGAGATCAAGATGTGATGTAGAATGTTCAGAACAGGGAAAGGAGCGTGCTGCGAGGTCATGAGCACACAAGAATGAGGTTTTCTGAAGAAAGGAGAGCTCGGGGAGGGGAGCCCCCCAAGGAGGAGTGGGTGATGCTGAAGACATCAGAGAGACCTTGTTGGCAGCTACCATCAGGACAAAACATGAGAGTGAGGATGAAATGCTCCAAGTTTTCCTGGGGAGCAAAATCCTTGCAGGAGGGACCTTCGAGGGATTTCACGATGCAGTCTAAGTTACTTGGCAAAGATTTCAAGATTGCGCCTTTGGAAGTGGCCCTGCTCAGCAGCTAAACGTGTGGGGATACCCACACCGCCTCCCTCCATTTCCTTTCCTCTCCTGCTTCTTTTCTTTCTTTCTTCTTTCTTTCTTTCTTTCTTTCTTTCTTTCTTTCTTTCTAGACAAAGAGTTGGTGGTGGGGGAGGCAGAGAGAAAGGGAGAAGCAGGCTCCCCACAGAGCAGGAAGCCAGAAGTGAGACTCAATCCTAGGACTCTGGGATCCTGACCTGCACTGAAGGCAGATGCTTCACCCACTGAGCCACCCAGGTGCCCCTGGCTACCCTTTTCTAAGAAAGAAAGCCTTTGGCTGTCTCCACCCCCCAAACTGCACCCCTCCACCTGCTCCCAACCTCCTCTCCTCATCCCTTCCACACTTGGCTCACAGCAAGGCTCCCCGATACTGGCTCCCACTATCAAAGCCTTTTCCAGGACTGTTATCAGCAGCTGCTGAGAGTCTGTGGGGCCCAGAGTCCATTTAAGGAGGGTCCATCTTAGGAGATGGGGATGACCTTGAAATGCCCAAATCACAGGCCTCGGGGCCCTTGGGCGGGCAGATGCACGCCCTTCCTCCAGCCGGTGCCGGCTCTGAGCGCTCCCCTTGGTTCGGGAGATTAAGGGAAGGAAGGGAGCGTGCACTTCAAGGAAAAGCTCATGGTCAGCAGCGTTAGGTGCAGGGACAAGTGAGCAAGTTTAGAAAGCAGGGTGTTCTCGATGACCCAGAGCTTCACAGTGAGAGGCCATCCCCGGGGCTGGAGAGCCGGGAACAGGCAACACAGAGTGGGCCAGGCTTTGCATCCTCCTGCAGGCTAGAGTGCCATTGCCGGGCCTCCCGCGGGTGAGGAACAGACTCAGAGGTTAAGGAGCTTGTCCAAGGTCATCCAGCTACTGGGTGGCGGAGGCAGGATTTGATCCTGACAGTCTGGCTAGGAGATGGTGCTGTTGATGGTGGCACTTTCTGTCCGAGACGACAATGAAAGGGGACAGTGCAGTTGTAGAGAACTTGCTTTCAAGAAATTATACTGTGGAGAGGAAAAGCGAATGTGCATTTAGGAGAATCACAGCATTGGGACATCTGTCTCTGCCTGGGGGAGTGAGGGTGTGCAGAGTGTCTCAGGGTCGGAGTCGGGTTTCATGAGGGGACCTGAGGGGTGCATTGGGGCCTTTGGAACTGGGGCTGCTGCCCAGGGCCCTGCAGTGTCCCCCGAGCTGTGCAGGCCCCACATTAGGCCCACGATCCAGCCCTGACACACCTACATGTCGTCTATTTGTTGTTGCTTTGCCTCTAAAGAATGCCAGCTGTGTCAGAGGAGCTAAGTCAGGAGCCAGCAGGTCAAGGGAGCTGGGACCCCATAAGAGCTCGCGACAGTAGCACCCCAACCCCCGACCTGCCCCAGCAGCCGAGGCCCAAATGTGCTAAGGGCTTGTTTCCAGGACCCTGACTCTGAGGAGACTCAGTCCACTCCTCTGCTTGGCTGGGTGTTGCCCACACCATGGCCTGGAGTAAGGGCCTTGCCCCCACTCTGGGCCTGCCCCGGTGAAGCTGCTTCAACACACAGGGCACGTGCACTGCCCCTACCTTCCCGTGCTCTGTAGGGGCAGAGAGACCTGTTCGTGCTCACAGAGTCCTCGGGTGCTGGCAGAGCCCCTCCAGGCTCTCTGCTCCCAACCCTGCCTTGCATCCGGAGGCTGCCCGGCTAGATGGGTGAGGACCTGGCAGGGATTCAGGGAGTAGGAGTGAGGGAGGGGCTACCCTCAGGCAGATGTGAGTGTGGCTAAATGGAGCCAGACCTACGAAAGCCTGAGCCCACCTCAGGGAGACACAGATCTATTTATTTTAAACAGAAAAATTTAAAAAGCCAGGAAGAAATGGGCACCTCTGTGAGTCCCCTCTTCCTGGTGGAGGGGAGCAGTCAGAATAGATGCCCCCAGGACCCTGGATTCTCTTCCCAAGGGGCAGTTCTCGAGGCTCCTGGCAGAAGCAGGATTAAACACAAGGATGGCTTATGGCGGAAAGGCAGTGACGATTCCAGAACACCTGTTCTTGCAGTTTCACAGAAATGCTCAGAGAGACGCTGAGTTCATTTTCTGCAGCTGCTGTAAACGCCACCTACAAACCTGGCCTAAAGCAACACACATTTATTCTCTCACAGTTCTGCAGGTCAGAAGTCCACAACCAGTTTTGCTGAGCTGAGTTCCCCGTGCTAGCTCGGCCACATCCCCTCCAGAGGCTGTAGAGGACGTGTCCTCGCCTTGCCTTTCCAAGCTGCATTTCCAGCTCCTAGTGCTGCTTTCTTGGGCTCTGGGCTCATGGCCCCTCCTACAACTTCAAAGCCAGCAGCCCAGCATCTGGCTTCAGTGTCACACTGACTCCCCCTCTGCCACTATCCATGACCCTGGAGACGGCGCTTACAGCCCACCTGCACAATCCAGGACAACCTCTGGACCCTGAATTCAATCACATCTGCAAAGCCCCTTTTGGCATATGAGGGGACATTCACAGGTTCCAGAGATTAGGACCCCAATAGGCTTTGGGGTCTATTATTTAGCCGACCACAGATACAGTCACACAAAGACAGTATTAACGTGGTCACACAGATAGACCCAGACACACACACACAAACACATCTCACATGGTCAGACGCTGTCAGCAGAACCTCACACTCATCTGGTCACACATAGTCCCACATCAGTCCCACACACCCCTCACCTCCAAACCTCTTCCCATCAGCCTGCTCAAGGCAGATTTGGGAAGCTGCAGAGCTCCCTTCCTTGGCCCACGTGACAGCCTTCCTTTCCCTGATAAGAGCATGCAAGTCCCAGCGTCCCCTCTCCCTTAGAAGCCCTTCTTCCCCACTGCCTTCAGAATCCAAGCTATCTTGAGGCCTTAAAGCCAAAGGTCTAGTTCTGAGCCCCACACAGTCCACCCTATTCTGCAGTCACCTGCTCGCAGCTATGCCTCGCTGCCACACCCTACCGGGTTTCAGAGCACAGGAAGAGAAAAAAGATTAGAAGAAAATCAAAGGTCACCAAGCAAAAACTCTTAAAGGGTGATTGTGAGTGTGCGCCACAGTGCCTGAGTTGGGGAGCTCAGCAACTGCTGGACGGAGGTCTCAGTCCTGGCTGAGCCAGAGCACCTGGGCCTGAGGCATGGACGAGGCTGGACAACAACTCCACTAGAGCTTGGCTCCAGTCAACCTGAGGAGAGATCGCATTTCTGATCCCCACTAAGTGCTAGTTCTAGGGGCCAGATTCCATGGACCCGCCAGAGGCCTGCTGCAGGTGAGTGCTGGCATTCAGGGTCATCGCTCGGGAAGCCCTCCAGGGCCTCAGCTCACCCTGCTGGCTCCCTGGGGCTTCACACCTGCTTATCCACAATCTCCCCGCAACATCCCCTGCTCAGGATTCTAGGGACTCCTTCGGCACAGAAGGCATCGGGGTCTGTTCCCTAGAGGGGCCCGGACTCTGCGGATGGTCTAGGCATCCGCCTGGGTCCCACCAGAAGATGCCATGAGATGAGTGGCATGGGGAGCTGAGGAGCAGCTGGGCCAGGGGGTGAGCCTGGCTGTCTGCTGAGGCCAGCTCTGTTCCAGACTCCCAGGGGAGGGGCAGGGAAAAGAGGAAAGGGGATCGTGAGGGCCCTGTGGACACCTCGTTTTCGGCTTTTGACCTGGCCTAGGTTGGTGTGTGGGGAGCACAGGGGAAGGGAGGTGCAGAGCAGGAAGGCGCGGCATACCTTGGGTCAGGGTGGCCAGTGCCTGCCGCGGAGTGACCCCATTTCACCAGCAGGCGGCACAGCCTTAGAGCAAACCCCACCTACTCCCTCCATACGCCCCCCACCCCAGGTCCTGGGGCAGGGAGAGATTTCTGTCCCCGCTGAGTGCCTGGGGTCACCTGGAGGGATGGGGGCGCACGCATCTGAACCACTGACCTGGGGCCCCGACTCAGTCGGGCATGGGGGGGTGGTGAGGCAGCCACCGTGCACCCACCTGTTGATGCCGCAGCCCCCGCAGCGTGGAGCTCCTTGTGGCTGCAGCGCGGGAGCTGCTGCAGGCCACGCTCGAGGACCTGAACCAGGAGCAGCTGAAGCGCTTCCGCCACAAGCTGCGGGATGCGACCCTGGATGGCCGCAACATCCCGTGGGGGCGGCTGGATGGCTTGGACGCCATGGACCTCGCGGCCCAGCTGACCCACTTCTACGGGCCGGAGTCTGCGCTGGACGTGACCAGAAAGACCCTGAAGAGGGCGGACATGCTGGACGTGGCCGCGCGACTCAAGGAGCAGCAGCTGCAGCGTGAGCGCGGGCCGGGGGTTGCCTGGGTCCCTGCCTCGGGGTTGGCCTCCGCCTGAGCACAGTCTGGGCCCCAGGCCTCATCCTTCCCACTTCCCTGGAAAAGGTCTGGTGGGCCCACGGCTGGGATCCTGGGCGCTCCTGAGCGTGCCCCTCTGTGCCCCCGCATCCCTGCACCCCTCCCGCTGCAGCCCCCGCCCGGCCCCTGCACCTTCGCGGGGCCTCACCGCAGGTCTCCTTTCCAGGGCTCGGCCCCAGCTCCTCCACACTGCGCTCCGTGTCGGGTAGGTCTCTCTCCGTGGGAAGCACGGGCCCTAAGCGGGTTAGTGACCCTCGGGTTAGTGGCCCCCAGGCTGGCAGCACGCGTGTCGGAGGAGCCCGACGGCTGATCCCAGGGAGGGGAGCGCGTGGGAAGGCTGGCTGGGGAGGCAGCCCTGAACCCGGCGGCTTGGGGACCTTGGAGGTGGCCCATTGACACCGCCTGTCCCTTCCCCGTCCCCGTCCCTCCTGCCCTTCCTGCCCCTCGACACCCACCAGAGTACAAGAAAAAGTACCGGGACCACGTCCTGCAGCAGCATGCCAAGGTCAAGGAGAGGAACGCGCGCTCGGTCAAGATCAACAAGCGCTTCACCAAGCTGCTGATCGCGCGCGAGGGCGCCACGCTGCCTGACCAGGCCCCGGGATGCGCAGAGGAGCTGGAGCCCGAGCCCCAGCGTGCGCGGCGCTCCGACACCCACACCTTCAACCGCCTGTTCGGCCGCGACGAGGAAGGCCAGCGGCCCCTGACGGTCGTGCTGCAGGGCCCGGCGGGCATTGGCAAAACCATGGCGGCCAAAAAGATCCTGTACGACTGGGCGGCCGGCAAGCTGTACCACGGCCAGGTGGACTTCGCCTTCTTCCTGCCCTGCCGCGAGCTGCTCGAGCATCCAGGCGCCTGCAGCCTGGCCGACCTGGTCCTGGACCAGTGCCCCCAGCGCAGCGCTCCCCTGAAGCCCATGCTGGCGCGGCCTGAGCGACTGCTCTTCATCCTGGATGGCGCGGACGAGCTGCCCCCGCTGGCGCCCCACGCGGCGCCCTGCACCGACCCCTTCCAGGTGGCCGACGCTGCGCGGGTGCTGGGCGGCCTGCTGGGCAAGACGCTGCTGCCCGCCGCCCGCCTGTTGGTGACCGCGCGCGCCACGGCGCCCGGGAGGCTCCTGGACCGCCTGTGCTCCCCGCAGTGCGCCGAGGTGTGCGGCTTCTCCGACAAGGACAAGAAGAAGTACTTCCACAAGTTTTTCCGGGACGAGAGGCTGGCAGAGCGTGCCTACCGCTTCGTGAAGGAGAACGAGATGCTCTTTGCGCTGTGCTTCGTGCCCTTCGTGTGCTGGATCGTGTGCACCGTCCTGCGCCAGCAGCTCGAGCTCGGCCAGGACCTGTCGCGCACCTCCAAGACCACCACGTCCGTGTACCTGCTGTTCATCATCAGCGTGCTGAGCTCCGCACCTGCCGCCGATGCTCCCCGGATGCGGGCCGAGCTGCGCAAGCTGTGCCGCCTGGCCCGCGAAGGCACCCTCGGGCACCGGGCGCAGTTCACAGAGAAGGACCTGGAACGACTGGAACTTCGCGGCTCTAAAGTCCAGACGCTGTTTCTCAGCAAGAAGGAGCTGCCAGGGGTGCTGCAGACGGACGTCACCTACCAGTTCATGGACCAGAGCTTCCAGGAGTTCTTCTCGGCATTGTCCTACCTGCTGGAGGAGGAGCGGGATCTCCGGGCACTTCTGCAGGGCGAAAGCCACCTCACGCTCACCACGCGCTTCCTCTTCGGGCTGCTGAACCCAGATCGCGTGTCCGATATGCAGCGCCACTTCGGCGTGGCGGTTCCGGAGCGCGTGAAGCGGGATGTCCTGCTGTGGATGCAGGAACAGGGCCAGGGCCGCCCTAGGGCGGCACCTGAGAAGACGGCAGGGACGGAGGCCGCGGAGGACGCCGAGGAGCCCGAAGAGGAGGAGTGCGAGCCCAACTACCCGCTGGAGCTGCTGTACTGCCTGTATGAGACGCAGGAGGACACCTTCGTGCGCCAGGCCCTGCGCTGCCTGCCGGAGCTGGAGCTGGAAAGGGTGCGCCTCAGCCGCATGGACCTGGTCATCCTGAGCTACTGCGTCAGGTGCTGCCCGCCTGGGCAGGCCCTGCGACTAGTTAGCTGTGGGCTGGCCCCTGCACAGAAGAAAAAGAAGAAGAGCCTGATGAAGCGACTACACAGCAGCCTGGGCGGCAGCTCGTGAGTCCACGGGGCGGGGGGGGGGGGGGGGGGGGAGGCACGTGTGTCCGTGCATCCATCCCTGCAGGAGGACTGGATCCACACCCACCTCCTGCTCCCCCAGAGGAGGAGCCCACCCCCTTGCAAGGCAGCCTCCCAGTGTTCCTCTGTCCGTGTCCTTCCCCGGGGAGCCCTGGACGGATTGCCCCAGCCGTCCACATCCACGGCAAACCTCCGAGCATGGCTATGCGGCTCGCCCCAGCTTTCTCATACGGTCTGGAATGCCCCATGCCTGCTGTGCCCTGACCTTGGCACTTGTTCTTCCCCTCCGTCCAGAACACTCTGTTTGCTATCTATCATCAGCACTTTCCCAGGCTCCCCCAGCTGGCCTGGGACCCCTTTGCCCCCAGAAGTGCCCCATAGACCACTGTATGCCATGACCTCCACCCAGCTCTGTCTCCTTCCCCACACCCTCAGCTCCTTCAGGGCAAGTCGTCCTAGCTCCAACCGGCACTTGACCCCCTGCTCAGCATCTGTTCAGATGACAAATGTCGGGATGTCGGGAAGGGCTGGAGCTGGGGCTGCCCACTGCAGGTGCCAGGGTTGACCCACCTCAGAATGTGGGTGACATGCCCCCCGCTGGACCCACATAGACTGCTCCAGCATGAAGGTGCCTGCTGCCATGGATGAATAGCTTCACTATGGGTTTGGCGTGAAGGGGATAGAGAGATCCTGGCTCAGTTTAGGGTCAAAGGGCAGCGTCAGCTCTGACACCTCAGGACCACAGGAAAGAGGTAGGGATTGAGAGAGGACAGGTGGGCTTCACCTTGCCCTCTCTCCTAACAGTTCACAAGCCAGCAAGAGAAAACCCCAGCCCTCTCCACTACGTCCACTCTTCGAGGCCATGACTGACGAACACTGTGGTCTGAACAGCCTGACGTGAGTGACCATGCCCGCCCCCCTTGGAAGGGATGCAAAGCAGGATAGTCTAGGCAGAGACAGAGGCATAGTAGCCCTGTCTGGAAAGGGCTCAGGGGACAGGCTGAGAGCCCGTGGCCTCTGGTATCTCATGCTGGGGTCAACAGGTTGTAGCCACACAGGGTGGAGGAGGAAGAGATGGGGACAGGGGCTCCATCACCAACTTAGGTGATAGGAAGGAGGGGTTGGCCCCAGTCTGAGGGGAAAGTAGGGTGCAGCTAAGCATTCTGGGAGAAGGATAAAGAAGACCAGAACGTGCTTTCCTTCCAAAGAAAGAAAACAAGCAAACAAAGGAAGGCTGCTAGGTCCTGTTAGAAAGTGCCTGGCAGTCCCTGTGAATTCTCACAAGCCCCGGAGGGAAGTGTGCGGGGCACAGGCCTTGAGTCCAGGCCACCCAGCCTTTGGCCAGGACGGTCTGTCTGAGCTCGTTTCTTCACCCACGAAATGCAGCCAGTCGATCCTGCCTCAAGGGTTGGTATGGGATCGAGTATGGCAATCCGAGTACACGACTGTCACCAAGGGAGCCGAGTAAGAGAAGCGGTAGGGACTCGTGCCGGAGGGGACATGGCAAGATAGGGACAGGCGCACGTCCACGGTGACTTGGCCACACAGCTCGGTAGGACGGTATTTCCAGCAACCTGGGGGGAAGCGGGGCCACGCAGGGGACGGGCACATCTGGCCCACCAATCTGCCACAAAACGGAACGCGTAAGGTGTTCACCAGGCGTTATTTAGAGCAGCAGGAAAGGAAAACCAACATAGCCGCTCAGTCCTTGGGGACCGGCTAAGGGGATGAGCTGTGGCCTACTCTAGCCGGAGAGGCAACCATATGCAACTAAACGGGCTGGCACAGGCTCTAAACTGGTTCATCGGGAAGCTGACCGTGCAGTGCAGCCCGGCCCACTGCACGTGGCCCCCAGGTACACAGGTGGTGGCAAAGGACAGGGAAACCCTGCTCCTCTGGTGCCAACATGTCTGCAGACTGAAGCAGCCACCCAAGGGGCGCACGGTGCGCAGAGCTGGGGTAGAGCAGCGCGGCCCCGGGGCCTGGAAGCAGACCCGTGTGCTCTGACCGCAGGCTGTGCCGCTGCAAGCTGCCTGACTCTGTGTGCCGAGACCTGTCTGAGGCCCTGAGGGAGGCCCCGGCCCTCACAGAGCTGGGCCTTCTCCACAACCAGCTCAGCGAGGCGGGGCTGCGCGCGCTCCTCGAGGGCCTGGCCTGGCCCCAGTGTCGCGTGCAGAAGCTCCGGTGAGACCTGGCCCGGGGGAGCCCCGGGAGGGCCGGGGGCAGGGCGGGGGCAGAGGCGGAGGGCCAGGGCCCCCCAGCACGCCTGAGGCCCCCCTTCCCCCAGGGTGCAGCAGCCCAGCCTCCAGGAAGCGCCTCAGTACATCATCAGCATCCTCAGGCAAAGCGTGGTGTTGTCCACCCTGGATCTCGGCGACTGCCAGCTGCCGGGGCCCGTGGTCACCTCCCTGTGTGCGGCCCTTCAGCACCCAGGATGCTGCCTGCAGACCCTCAGGTAGACGCAGGGGCGGGAAAGGTGCTGCCAACCCAGCCTCTCAGGCCTGGCTTGGGCTGGGGGACTGGGGACGCCCCACGGACCCTGAAGAAGAGCCCCGCCCAGGGCCCCCCGAGTGGCCACACTCAGACCCTGTGCTCCAGAGCCCTGGCCTCAGCCCTTGGCTTCCAGCGCCCAGCCAGACCAAACGTCCACCTGTCATCCGGTGCCCATGCGAGTCGGCCCGTGATCCCCACGCCCATGGACTCCCCCAGAGGCTCTGGCCCCCAGCCCCTGACCCCTTCCCCAGCCTCTGGCACCGTGTGCCTGTAGCACAGCCCAGGCCAGCATCCCATCACTGCCCCCGCACGGCTGTCCCCCCAGCCCTGGCCTCAGCTTCCCCAACCAACTCCTGCTTGTCTTCTGTGTGCATGGCCACAGTCTTACCTCCGTGGAGCTGAGCAAGGAGTCACTGAAGGAGCTACAGGCAGTGAAGACAGCAAAGCCGGGTCTGGTCATCATCCACCCAGCCCTGGACAGTCACCCCAAGCCTTCCAAGGGACTCAGCGGTGCCCTCTGAAGCCCGGAAGGTCAGGGGGAGGACTCCAGTCAGCCCTATGGAGTAGATTTCCTCATCCCATGGGCAGGAGGGTGTTGCTCTCCGCTCTGGGCAGCTCTTGAGTCCAAGAGATTGGGGGCAGGCAGACGGGAGGTGTCCCCTCCACTCACAACCTAGGCACAGGTTGTGCCTCTGTCTCAGATGCCCAGGAACCCCTCCTCCCCCACCCCCACCGCTGCTCCACCCACCTTTCTGTCTTGGGGCCCTCGAGCCTTCCCCCAACAGAGGCCACCAGCAGTGATGACCCCAACAGTTCCCAGTTATCCTGCACCTCCCGTGCATTGGCCATTACCTGGTGTGCTCAGTGCAGAGGGACCCCTTCGCTGACCCCATCCCCATCTGTATACAGGCCCCACAGCCCCACAGCCCTGCCTCTGGCCACAGGGGACCAAGCAGGGGCTGACCTCTGACCAAAGGTGGGCGTCCCTCCCCCAGGAATTTGGGGGTTGGCCATCCCTGAGGCTGTGTGGTTCTAGTCCAGAGGTGCCCATTCACTGTCTGGGTCTTCAGGGATGGACACCAGGGGAGAGGGGAGACGGAGCAGCCCCCAACACTGATAATACATTCTCCTTTGAATGAATGAATGAATGAATCCTGGATTCATTTCTGCTGATTTCTGTTGTACGCGGCCAAGCACCCTAAGGACTGTTCACAATCTTTCCTCTGATCCCCAACCTGTCCACAGGGGGTGGGACTGTATTCCCCATTTCCCAGGAAGGGAACTGAGGCTCGGGGTTGCAGCCTGACTGGAGGGAGCTCTGAGGTGAGGCCTGGCTTGGATGGACAGGCCAGCGGTGCACAGCCCCCAAAGCCTCGGGTCTCTGCTCAACACCGCGGGGCTCAGCCAGTTCCTGAGAGACCTCAGGTCCAGGTGGATGAGGACCAAGGGGGTCAGTGCCTTCCCTGCTCGGGGGAAATCCCCCTTCCGTCATCAGCGTTCAAGTCCAGCCATTCATCCCACAAAACAGACAAAAACCCCTACCCTCCTGAACCTGCCAGAAAGACAGACTAACAGGTTTAGACGGGCCAGCCAGGTCTTTGGGGGAGCGTAAAGCAGGCCCAAGTGCGGGGAGACCATGTGGCCCAGGGGTTCTGGTTACAGGTAAGGAATCTAGGAAAGTCTAACCAAGCGCAGGGTGCTTGAAAACAGAAAGATGTCCAGCCCTGAGCCCTGAGAAGGTCTGGACAGGAAAACGTTCCAGGCAGAGCTACAGCAAGGACAAGGCCGTGACGAGGAGTGTCTTGGGCAGCTCCAGCTGCCGTGACAAAACGCCGTAAACTGGGGGGCTTCCCAGAAGTTTATTTCTCCCGCGCTGGAGCGAGGGTCCAGGTGGTGAGGCCCCTCCTGCTGCAGAAGGCTATCCTCTCAGCTCCCTCTTCTCTCAGTGGCTCCCAGGCCTTTCCTAGAAGGGCTCTAATCCCACTCTCCACAGCTCTTGACCTCCTTAACTCCCGAAGCCCCCGCTTCCACGTAAGGTCAGATTTGGAATCCGATTTCAACCCGAGGATTTAGGGGCACACATTCAGTCCATAACAGGGAGCATGCTTGGACCGTTGCAGAAGCAGTCTGGAGGGCCAGAGTGACAGCTGGGGCGAGAGGAGGGGGTCAGGGTGGGGTCGGGGTTCCGGCTGGCCGTTCTCCAGACAAGGTGGGCACTGCCGCCGCAGGCCTCTGAGCAGAAGGCCCCGACCGACCCGGGCACCGTGAGGGTGGCCGCGGCTCCGTGTCCACGGGGACCAGGACCCTGGAGGGCAGAGCAGAGCAGAGAAACAGCTTCAGCCTCAAGAGGCTGCCTGGGGTCAGGGGAGCAGGGAGCCCTGGCAAGTGAAGAACCAAGTGGGTGTGGGGACAGCGCAGGCCTCCGCAACTGCACAGGCGTTGTCCGGCACCTGTAGCGGGGGGGCGGGGGGGGGCCGAGAGGAGCTGCTTTCCAGGGGCTCCTTGGGTCTGGGCATCTCTGGCTGTGCCTAGTGCCCGAGCGCGGGCTTGTGGCTCAGGCCGGGCCAGGGAGCGCAGCTGGTGCCGCCCTGGAGCGCCCCGTGGGCCGGTGGGGAGGGGGGTCGGGAGCAGGGGGGGCCGGGAGCAGAGCGGGGGAGGGGCCGGGAGTGGGAGGGGCCGGGAGCAGAGGCGGGGGGAGGGGGGGCCGGGAGCAGGGGGTGCCCGGAGCAGAGGCGGGGTGGGGCGGGAGCAGGGGGGGCCTGGAGGAGGCGGGGGGAGGGGCCGGGGGAGGGGCCGGAAGCAGAGGCGGGGGGGGAGGGGCCGGGGCGGGCCGGGAGCAGAGGTGGGGGTGCGGGGTCCGGGAGCAGGGGAGTCCGGGAGCAGGGTGGGCGGGGGCGGGGGGGAGGGGCCGGGAACGGGGGTGGGGGCCCAGGAGCAGGGGGGGCGGGGGCCGGGAAGAGAGGCTGGGGAGGGGGAGCGGGGGGGGGGGCCGGGAGCAGAGGGGGGGAGGGGCCTGGAGCAGGGGGCGGCCTGGAGCATTGGCAGGGGGGGCTCCGGGAGTAGAAGCGGGGGGGGGGGCCGGGAACGGGGGGGGGCCAGGAGCAGAGGCGGGGGGAGGGGCGGGGAGGGGGCCGGGAGCGGGTGGGGGGGCCAGGAGCAGAGGCGGGCGGGGGGGCCAAGGTGCGGCGAAGTGAAGGGCTCCTCCGGGAGCGGACGGGGCCCCCCACGAGCCACGGGCCCTGGCTCTCTCTATCCATCCCAGGCACGTCCCTAAGGTCACAGTTCAAAGTGTGCTCTTCACGCGGTTTCCCGTGGGTCCCACCCGCGCAGGAGCGGCGCCAGGCCCGCTCCCCCGGGGAGGAACCCCGCCCCGCCCTGCCAGGCGCTGCCCTGGGGGAGGGACCGCACCGCTCCCGCCACCCCCTCCGGCCCCACCACCGCTCCGCCCCGAGGGAGGGAGGGACCCCGCCCCGCCCTGCACCGCCCGGGGGGAAGGACCCCGCCCCCCTCCGCCCCCCTCCGCCCCCCTCCGCCCCCCTCCGCCCCCCTCCGCCCCGCCTTCCCCTCCTCCCGCCCGGCGCGGCCCTGGGGGCGGGGACAGCACGACTTTCCGGCGACGGGGCGGCCGCGGTGAGCCCCGCTCCCCAGGCCCAGCCGAGCCCCGCCCCGCCCCGCCCCCGCCCTGCTGAGCGCCGCTGTCCGGAAGACTGAGGCCTCCTCACTGCCCCTAAAAGATCGGGGCTCGTGGGGGTGCGGCTTGGAGAGACCCTGAATTGAGAGCCTAAGGTGGGAGTTCGGGGGCCCAGGTGGGTCTCTGGACATCAGTTTTAGGAGTCTGAGCATCTCTTGGGGTGAAAGTTTCCTGGGGTGGCTCAAAAGTGGGGGCTGCCCGGGTGGCCCGCACCCCTCCCCACCCGCTGCTGGATGCATCACCCAAGTTGGGGGGGGGGGCTTTGGGGTTTAGGGACAGTCCAAGGAGGGAGGAAGGGGGAGGCCGGGCCAGCGGTGGGAGCCGTGACTCCCCCTTTGCAGACGGCGCGGCTGAGCACACCTTTCCATGGAGGATGCGGGTGAGGACCCCACCGTATTCGCTGCCTGTTCCCTGCCCAGTGACCCCCGGCTCTTGGCCACCGTGACCAACGCATACTTGGGCACGCGTGTGTATCATGACACACTGCATGTGAGCGGCGTGTACAACGGGGCTGGCGGGGACACACACCGGGCCCTTCTGCCCAGTCCCCTCAATGTCCAGCTGGAGGCGCCTGCAGAGACAGGACGTGAGCTCACGGAGACGTTTGTCCTGGACACAAACACAGGTGACCACCACCCTGCTCCCCCACCCCAGCCCCTGTTGCAGCTGAGGGGGAAATAGCAGCAGGCCCAGGAGCAGCCCCATCCCGGCCCCTCCCCTTCCCAGCTCAGGATGCCTCACTCACACAGAATGGCAGGGCTTCGGCCCTGCAGGGCCCCCCCAGCTGGTAGGAGCCTGGGTCCTCTCCTGGGTCCTCTGCAGACCGGGCAGTGAGGGTTCCCACGGCAGATCCACCGCACTGAGGGGTTGGCCCTGCCCTTTGCCAGGCTCCTTTCTGCACACCCTGGAGGGCCCCAGCTTTCAGGCCTCCCAGCGCATCTATGCCCACCGCACACTGCCTCACGTCATGGCTTTCAGTGTGTCCATCACCCGTGTGGCCGTGGGGAGCTGGCCCATCACGGTGCTGCTGCGGTCAGCCTTCTCCCCGGAAAGCCCAGACCTGGACCTGCATCTGGGTCCTGATTTCCAAGGAGCCCGGTGAGGAGGGGGTCAGGGCCAGCCGGCGCTCCAAGGAGGGAGCTGGTCCCTTAGACACGGCCGCACTCTTGCAGGTACCTTTATGGCCATACGCTTACCCCAGAGCAACCTGGAGGGCCCCAGCAGGAGGTACACATGCTGTGGACACCGGTGCCCCCAGCCCTGACCCTTGGGGAAAGCGAGGAAGACCAGACCTGGGAGTTCTTGACCGTGGTGGGTGGCAGCCAGGCCGAGGCCCAAATCTGCTTCACCGAGGCCCTGCAGCTGCAGGCAGGGGGCACTCTGTACGCTGCGCACGCCCAGGCCTGGGTCCAGCTCTGGGCTACCTGTGGCCTGGATGTGGTGGGGCCCCTCCCCCTGCGCCAGGCCTTGCGTGGTGCCCTCTACTATCTGCTCAGTGCCCTGCCCCAGCCCGGGGCCCCAGGATACACCTGCCACGGTCTCAGCCCTGGGGGATTGTCCAACGGGAGCCGAGAGGAATGCTACTGGGGACACGTCTTCTGGGACCAGGTATGCACCATTCCACTCTGCACGCAGCAGCCACGGGGCAGCCCGCAGACACGGAGGATGCTGTGCTGAGGGCGCAGCGCGGCTGCTGGCTCTGCCCCCCCGGGATGGGGCCTGCGATTTGGGAAGCACAGAGGCCACGGCGGAAGGGAAGGCTGCCTGGAGGAGGTGGCATTTCTGACAAAGAACATATAGGAGTTGAGTAGAAAAGAGTGATTCAGACAAAGCGACCAGAAGGGACAAACACCACAGCTGGGCGGCACCTGGCGGGGCAACAGGGTACCTCCCTGGGGCACGGAGAGCAGCTCTCGGGCTGTAGAGCCGTGGAGAGACCGTAGCTGGGGAGTGACGCTGACAAAGGTGTGCTCGGGAAGGACCCTGGGGCGCTGAGGGGAGCCCAGGGGAGGAGGGGGAGGCCTCGGCTGGTGCAGTGGGCAGGGCCGGGGTGCTACTGCGTCCTCATCAGATCGTCCATCAGCCAGAGGTCCGCTCTGGTGGAGCCGAGTCCCTCACCCCCAGTCGGGCAGCTGCCGAGCGGCTGTGCTCCGTGCCCAGATTCTGGCCTTGCTCCCGGGGGCCGCAGATGCCTGCTGGGGACTAACCCGAGGAGCCCGGGGCCTGGAGATGGCGACGTGGGCGGGGGTGCGGGCGGGCAGTCTCGGAGGGCCCAGGAGGGAGCCGGCGGGTGGGGGCAAGGAGCTGGACGGAGCCCGGGCCTTTCGGGAGGCAGCGTGGAGCGGGCTGGCTGGGCCGAGGCACACTGGGCAGGCAGGGACACAAACAGGGACACAGATGCTGGGGGAGCTCCTGAGCCAGGGGCATTTCCTTGCTGTCAGGACCTCTGGATGTTCCCGAACGTTCTGTTGTTCCAGCCAGAGGCCGCCAGGGCCCTCCTGGAGTACCGCATCCGGACGCTGGGTGGGGCCCTGGACAACGCCCAGAAGCTGGGTTACCAGGTGAGGGGAACCTGGCACCCACCCTACAGGGCCCCAGCGGGCTGGTGTCCCCACATCCCTCCTCGGCCTGAACCCATCTCGTCAGGTTCCCCTCTGGGTAGGGTTGGGATTCCTGGATTCTTCCAGGGGCTCGGCAGCACCCTGGCTCCAGGTCCGAGCAGCCTGGCTGGGCCCAGCTCGAGTCCCCTTGCCGCCCTGGCCTGTGACAGGGACACAGCGGGGTGCTCCTCCGTGAGGGCATCCGCACAGGCGGTGCGCCCACTTCTGTCCTCTGTGGCTGGGGAGTGGGTGGGCCGCCCGTGGACCCCCCAGAGCCCTGGAGGCTGCTCCTCCCCCGCGGCCCTCAGGGAGCCAAGTTTGCCTGGGAGAGCGCAGGTTCTGGTCGGGAGGTCTGCCCTGAGGACGTCTACGGTGCCCAGGAGATTCACGTCAACGGAGCTGTGGTGCTGGCTTTCCAGCTGTACTATCACGCCACCCAGGTGAGGGGTCCCGGCCCCCCAGGCCCGGGCGTGCCCCACCCCCGCCACGGCAGGCCCTCGGAGGGGGCCCCGTTGAAACCTCGGGTGGCGTGGCCCCCGCCCACCGCCCGTGGCTTCCCCAGGACTTGCAGCTCTTCCGCGAGGCCGGTGGCTGGGATGTGGTCAGGGCCGTGGCTGAGTTCTGGTGCAGCCGCGTGGAGTGGAGCCCCGAGGAGGAGGAGTACCAGCTGAAGGGTGAGGCGCGAGGAGGGCAGGGCCGTCCCGGGGGGCATGGGGGGCGGTGGTGGGGGAGAGGCGGGGACAGCCACAGCCGGTGGACGCTCCTCAGGGGCACGTGGTCTCTGGCTCTGGCGTTGCCAGCCCCACGCGGGCTGCTGGCATCGGGGCAGGTCCCTGGGACCCTGCCCTGGACACCAGCTCCCGTCCGTGTGCGTAGGAGTCATGCCGCCCGACGAATACCACTCAGGGGTTGACAACTCCGTGTACACCAACGTCCTGGTCCAGAACAAGTAGGACCCAAGACCCCTGCACTGCTGCCCGCACTCAGGGGGCGGGGGCCGGCTGGGCCTGCAGCTCCCTCTCCCTGCCTCCCCGCAGCCTGCGCTTCGCTGCGGCCCTGGCCCGGGACCTGGGGCGGCCTGTCCCCACTGAGTGGCTGGCGGTGGCTGAAAAGATCAAGGTGCCCTTTGACCCAAGGCGGGACTTCCACCCTGAGTTTGATGGGTACCAGCCTGGTGAGTGCCTTCAGGCTGCTTCGGGCCCCTTCACCCTCTCCTGGACCCGTGTCCCCGCCTTCCCGCCCCCTCGCCCATCAGCGCCCATCCCTCCCCAGGAGAGGAGGTGAAGCAGGCAGACGTGGTGCTTCTGGGGTACCCCGTCCCTTTCCACCTGAGCCCTCACACTCGCAGGAGGAACCTGGAGATTTATGAGGCTGCAACGTCCCCAAGAGGCCCGGCCATGACCTGGGTAAGGAGGCCGCAGAGGGAGGGGTGGGCCGGGGGTCCTGGGGCGGCTTCACCCAGCCCCCCCAGCCCCAGTCCCAGCCCCCAGCGGGGCTCCTCTCCAGCACGTCCTCTTACTCTGGCCCCAGAGCATGTTCGCCGTGGGCTGGATGGAGCTGAAGGATCCCCGGCGGGCCCAGGACTTCCTGGAGAGGAGCTTTCCCAACATAGCTGAGCCCTTCAAGGTCGGTGGCGGCGGGTCAGCCCTCGTGCCTGGCACTCTTGCCTCCACCCTGGCCCCCGGGGTCGGGGCAGGAGCCCAGCCTCAGGGGCGGTCACCGCAGGGTCAGAGCCCGGCCTGGGGTCGGGGCGGCGGCCTGGCAGCCTGGCACTAACCGCGGTGCCCGGGCAGGTGTGGACGGAGAATGCGGATGGCTCGGGCGCTGTGAACTTCCTGACCGGCATGGGGGGCTTCCTGCAGGCGGCGCTCTGTGGATTCACAGGGTTCCGGTGAGTGGGGCGCCGGCAGCAGTCGTGTGCCCCCCACTTCCTGCTCTCACCACCGCCTCCCTCCCACAGGATCACTGGGGCTGGCGTGACCTTCGACCCCATGTGTCCGGTGGCAGTCTCTGCAGTGCATGTCCGGGGCCTGTGTTACCAGGGGAACAGGCTGGACTTCTCCTTCTCCGAGGGCTCCGTGACGGTTGAGGTCAAAGCCCAGCCAGGACCTGGGGCCCCGCCGCTGGAGGCTGAGCTGTGGCCGACGCACGCACGAGTCCCCTTGCTCCCAGGTGGGCAGCCAGCCCAGACTCACTGAAGCATCCAGAGCAGGTGAGCGCCCCAGGGCTGCCCCCTGTGTGTGTGCCCCCACTCCAGATGCCCCCTCTCCTTGCAGGGCACAGAGTCTCCTTCCCCCGCTCGGCTGGACGGATACAGAGGTCACTCCCGCCCGGAGCAGAGGCAGCCGGTTCTGCTCCAGGAGTTTCCTAGGAGAACTTTGAGGACATTAGACCCCCTGCCCCACAACCCATGGGACCCTAGTTTCCTCGCCCTGGTGCTGTCTTGGGCACCCTGCACCTGCGTGAACAAGCAAGGCTTCCTGGATGTCTCCCAGATCCTCCGGGCCGGCTCCTCCCTCTGTGGGCGCCCCCCTCCGGCTGCACCCACCCCTCCTCAGCACCCTCCTGGCTCCCTCCAGCCAGCAGCCAGGCTCACGGGCTCCTGGGAAAATCTGAATTCGTTGGCCCAAAGTTCAAGACGGTTTGCCTCTAATCCAAGCCCCTCTTCAGCCGAGCCCTGCGTGAGCTGTGGGGTTCCCCACGGCCTCACACTCAGCCACATCTGTGCCTGCCTTTGTGGGCCTATGCCCACGCCTGTACCTGCACCGGTACCCTGCCCCAGGACCCCACAGGGTGGGGCGGGTGGGGCGCAAGCCTCCATGTAGGGGATGGCAGGGCCGAGGGGCAGGAGGCACACTTGGCTCCCTGCAGAGTCCTTGGGACGCTCCATCACAGACCACAAAGGAACTTTGCGTGTCACACAGGCGAGGGGCAGGCACAGTGGAATTGAGGTGTGCTCAGCATCCTCAGTCCGTGGCTCCTCCAGCCTCCGGGCCACTTCAGTGAGGCTGCACCATCTCCATCACAGGCCTTTCTCAGCCAGGAAGGGGGGGGGGCAGGGTGCAGAGCAGGACCGTGCACCTCGCCTCCGACCAGCCTGGAGGACTCAAGGCCAGAGGCCTGGGCCCACCCGTCCTGACAGGCTGCCCCTCCTCCTGGGGCCTCAGCCCATCCGTGGGCACATCCAACTTGGGGCCTTGGGGGTTTCTCAATGAGGGGAAATGGTACCCGCTGCCAAAATTTTGGTGAGAGCCGTGCCACGTGCACTAAGTGTGCCTGAGGAATTAAAGGTCCGTGCTAGGAGAAAGTCTGCTGCCTTGAGGAGCTGGCGCTCCCCCTTCCTGCCGAGAGTGAGGCCTACGTAAGGGATGGGGTCACACAGGAAGTGCAGTGGGTGCTCGTACAGAGCCGGCGGGGAGCCTGCCACTGTCCTTCGCTCGGGCCACCCACTGTCCCGCGTCTGTCCTGGCTGGACAGTTAGTCCAAGCTCTCCAAGAAGCAAATGGCCATGAGCAGGAGGCGACGAGGGGTCCCCGGGCTTGTCTCTGCAGCACGTGGTACGAAGGGTGGCCTCCGAGGGTGCACAGCAGCCTTGCAGATCCGCAGGGAGGTCGGTGCTGGTCCCTGCAGGCACGTGACCTCAGGGAATGAAGCCCGCACCTTGGAGGGCTTGCCCAGGTGCCCCAGGCTCTCCCTCACCCACTGGCCACGTGGCAAAGCCCAGGGCAGGTCGGCCAGAGCAGGGCGTGCTGGCGGGCACCGTCCCGGTAGAGCAGAGGCTTACCTTTGTAGCCCTGGAGCCCAGCGTGGGCACAGGTACTCCCGACGCTGATACAGCCAGGTTCCTCCTGCCTGTACGTGCCGCGTACGTGTGCCTCTATCTGTACACAGTGAGGGGCCCTCCGCGGAGACCAGGGAGGGTGGCCATACACGTGTGCCAGCCACGTCTGGTCAGGGCTCCGTTGCAGCCACTAACCTGAACTTCCCTGGGCCTCTCGGCCTGCCCAGGAGGCAGCCCGGGATGCAGAGGACCACTGGCCACCCTCCCCGTGCCTGTCTTCACCACACACTGTGTCTTCAGCACCTGGGCACAGGCCAGACAATCTCGGGGCCCCTCACCAGGTGTGGGGACCCGCAGACCGTAGCAGGCTTGCTTGGGGGCATGCACATGGGTCTCACACCAGCTGATCCTCACTCCCAGCCTGTGAGTTGCTCCCTTCTTGGGCCAAACCCGGAGCTCAGGGTTGGCACACCGTATCCATCCTGGTCCAAGCGGTGGCACACTGCCCTTATCCTCGGTCCCACATGGGACCAGCACCTGGCACGGGCCAGTGCACCGTGTCAGGCCCCAGGCCCCAGGCCCCAGGCAGCACACCCCTCCCTGCAGCACACGTTCCGGCCCAGGGCGGGACACTGTCTAGCACGCTGTGTCAGCTAGGCCAGCTGTTGGCTGTCACAGGAGAGAGGACTACTCGGAGGCTCCAGGTACAGCGGCGAAGCCGACCCCCCACACCCAGCCCAGGCTGATGGGTAGGCAAAGGGGGCTCCTTGGGTGGGGATGGAGCCCTGGGTGGGGTGCCCACAAGCCTGAACCACCCTGAGGTTAAGGCCCCTGCAATTAGCCTGCCCTGTCATTGGACCAGCCACAGTGAGGCCGGAGGGACCTCACCCCCAGCCACACAGGGTGTGTGCATGCTTAGCCTCTCCCCTCTTTGCCAGCTCTGCTGGTTCCCGGGAAGGTGGGCCGTGCTCAAGGGAGGGAGACTATACAAGAACGCGTACCTAGTACCAGGGATGCTCAGCCCCCCAGCTTTCACTTTCTGCCTAAATGCACGTGTGTGGGATGCACGTGGGCACGGGTGACTGGAGGGTCATGCCTCTGCACTCCCGTATCTCTGTGTCCAGCATCACTGATCCAGGAGGGACAGAACCCACTGTGGGGACCGCGATCTCTCAGAACAAGGAATGCAGGAGTCCTAGGGACAGACAGAAGGACCCAAACAAGGGGGCTGGCACTCGCCTGACCCACCAACGGAAACATGCAGGGCCAGGAAGAGGGGTGTCCTCCCAGGGACTCCTGGAGGGCACAAGTCCACACAAGTGCACACGTGTTCTGGAAGAGAGACCACTAAACCACAGGCCCAGCAGGGCAGCAGACATCAAAACCCTGAGTTCCCGAACTGTGTTCTAAAATACTCTGGTGCCTCCACCCCAGAAGCCACAAGCCACCCAGTGTCTGAGTGAAGGCGACCATCAGGGCACAGCCCAGCACACAGAATGGGTCATCCAACCGTCATGGTGGGGTCAGTCCAGGGGGATGCAGCTTGGGTGGCCCCTTGGGTGGCTCCTCTCCCACCCCAGCAAAAAGCCCAGGAGGCACTTTCTGGAACCAGGCACTTTTAATTGTGAAACCAAGCCTGAGTCTGATGGGTGAGGAGGGAGGGTGCAGCCTGGGCACAGCGTCGGGGGGCGGGGCATCACAGTTGGAGTGAGGCCACCGGGGTCCACACAATGGATCTTCAGGGTCAGCGTTAGGCGCCCAGGCTGGGGTAGGAGGGGGGGACATCAGGCCCTGTGCTGGAGTCAGGGTTCCGGGCGGGGGTGGGGGGACAGATGGAGTCCCTGGGGACACTGCTCTCGGGGGTGGTCCTGGGGTCAGGGTCCACAGGTCAGGATGCGGACAAGGCCCAGCCCGTCAGTCATAGTCCGAGTCCTCGAACTTGGTGCTAAAGAAGGCCGCAGAGTCCTTGGCCAGCCGGGACAGGTGCAGCGCCCCGGTCACCACCAGCGCCAGCAGCAGCAGAGGCGGCACCAGCGCCCACATTGTGGCCAGGATGTTGTAGCACTTGGCTTTGGAGCCGAATCGCCGGGCTGCCTCCAGGTCTCCAGCCACCTTCTGGTCTCGGGCCTGTGGACCAGGGGCAGGGCCAGGTCTCTATGCGAGCCGGAGGGGAGAGGCCATCCCTGCCAGCATCAGCTTCCGAGGACCCTCTGTGGGTGGGGAGTCCTGGGGTGCCGAGAAGCCCCAGGAGCTGAAGCCTGGGGGGCTTTGGTCACAGGAGTCCCCCGAGTGTGAAACATCATTTGATGAAAGAGGCCCCTTTGCATAGCGCCCCCCAGCCCGTGCCCTCTGACGCGCCCGCCTCGCCCCGGGTCGGACCCTGCGCTTCCTGAACAGCACCTGCCTCAGCGCAACCACCCCACGAAGTGAGGAGCAGGTCCGCGGCCTGGCGGATCCAGTGTCCCTCCCACGGGCGGTGCCCCCGGGACGCCCCGCCGCAGCGGCCTCCCAGCCCCTGCACCAGCCCCGAGGGACCCCGCCCGCCCGCCCACCTTGATGGAGTAGGCCAGCGCCAGGAAGCCGAGGCAGCACAGGTTCAGGTAGAGGGTGCTGAACACCGACCAGAGCAGGTGGTCCCGGGGCGGGGGCCTCGGCGCCCCGACGGCCAGGGCCGTGTGCGCCGCGCCGTCCGCCTTGCGGGGCGCCGGGGCCCGGGGGTCCTCGCGGGGGTACGCCGTGTCCATGGGTTCCAGCGCCGTCTCCTCCGGCTCGGGCTCCCGGGGCCGGGGCACCGGGGCCGCTTATACCCGCCGCCCGCCGCGGCCCCGCCGGCGCCGCCCGCTCAGTGTGACGACGAATGACGGCCCGGCCCGGGGCGCCGCCCCGCCCCCGAGCCCCGAGCCCCGAGCCCGAGCCCCCGCCCCGAGGCCCGGAGCCCCGCCCCCGCCCCGAGACCCCGCCCCGCGGCCCTGAGCCCCGCCCTGAGCCCCCGCCCCCGCTCCGAGACCCGCCCCCGAGGCCCTGAGCCCCGCCCCAAGCCCCGCCCCCGCCTTCCGAGACCCCGCCCGGAGCCCCGCCCCGAGCCCCCGCCTCCGAGCCCCTGAGCCCCGCCCCGAGACCCCGTCCCCGAAGCCCCGCCCCCGAGCCCCCACCCCGCCCCGGAGCCCCGCCCCCGAGGCTCCACCCCGCCCCGGAGCCCCGCCCCAGCGACGCGGAGACCCCGCCCCGCCCACGAGCCCTGGAGCCCCCGCCCCGCGAGCCTGCCCCCCGCCCCCCCAGACCCTGCCCCGCCCCCCGCGCCGTGGAGACCCCGCCCCATCCCCCGAGCCCGGGAGACCCCGTTCCTCGATGACCGCCCCGCCCCGAGACCCCGCTCTCGAGCCCTGGAGCCCCCGCCCCGAGAGCCTGCCCCCCGACCCCCCGAGACCCTGCCCCGCCCCCCGAGCCCGGGAGACCCCGCTCCTCGATGACTCCCCCGCCCCGAGACCCCGCCCTCGAGCCTCCGCCGGAGCCCCCGCCCCGCGAGCCTGTCCCCCGCCCCCCCGGAACCCCGCCCCGCTCCGCGACAGCCCCCCTGCCCTCCGACCGCCCCGGCCCCGCCGCGCTAGCCTCCCGACACCCGCCCCCGGAGCCCCCGCCCGCTGACCTCCCGCCCCCCGGAGTGCCCCCCCCGCCCCCCCGTCGCCCCCCCTCTCCCAGAGCCCCCGGAGCCCCCGCCCTCCGCCCCCTAGCCGCCCGCCCGCTGACCGCCCCGCCCCCGCCCCCGCCCCGCTAGCCTGCCCCCCCACCCCGCCCTCTCCCCGGGAGCCTCCCCCCTTCCCGCCCTACCCGTGTCCCTCCCGCGTCCCCGCTGCCGCCGCCGCCCTCCGCACCCCGCGCCCCTGGAGGCCCCACCCCCACCCCAAGCAGGCCGCCCCAGGCCCCAGCCCCGCTGACCCCCCAGCTCCCCCACCGCAGGCGGCTGGGCCGAGGGGCAGGGGTGTGCTCCGCCGGGGATGCCCGCCCTGCCCACCGAGCCCTGACCCCGCGGCCCAAAGGACTCGGAGGTGCCCCTGGGGTCCCCGGTGGGTGCTTGTCGCCTCGGCTGCGGAGAAGGGCTGGAGGCCCCCAGGCTTGGGCCCTCGACCCCGACCCCGCGCCCCAGCCCTGCCCCGGGCTCCCCGGGCTCCCCAGGCTCGCGGCCCCAGGCGGCCACGGGGTGGGACACAGGAGGCCCCGCGCCCGCCCGCCCAGGCCCCGCCAGTGCTGCCCAGAGCTCTGGGCCATGGGTCCTGGGGCCGTCCCCGCTCCCTGAGCCCAAGGCTGCACAGCCTCCTCGGGGCCCTTAGGGGGTGGAGGGGGAGTTCAGGGCTGTTCTGGGCCCCCTGGAGGGTCCGCAGCCTCTTGGCTGACCCTTCTGTGGAGGAGCCACACGTTTCGGTAAACCCCAGCCGGAGACGCCTACTCTGGCAGGAGGGCCCTGGGGTTTCCCACCTAACTGCCCCGCAACCTCCTGTTCGGGTTGTTATAACGAAGTACCATAGGTTTGGGGGGGCTCATAGACAACGGACATTTAGGGTCACAGGTCTGGAAGCTGGGAGGCAGGCAAAGTGGGCGGGTTCAGGTGAGACCCTCTTCTTGGGTGCAGTGGCTATCTCCTCACTGTGAGCCACAAGTTGGGAGGGGCTTGTGGGGTCTCCTACAACGACGCTGATGCTATCATGACCCACTTACTTCCCAAAGTCCTCACTTCCTATGCCATCACTTTGGGTTTTAAGATTTCAACATATAAATTCGGGAGGACACAAAGCAGGGGCCGCCAGACACATGGAGCCCGATGATTCCTTGGGCCCATCGCACCCCATCAGAAAGGGGCCAGGATGATGTTTTGCCCATTGACATATTGTGATACTGTGATTTATAAGACATATATTTTTTTCATCCCCATTTCTGGCACAAAACCCATAAAGCCTTGGGAATTTCTCAAGTGATCACAGTGTTTTTGTTATGTTAATGAGGCAAGTTCTGAGCCCCTGGGTTGGAGACCACAGGCCACGTGGGGACAGTGCATCTCCCCACCCCTGGCCATGGGCGTCTCTTCCATCTGGCTGCTCCCCACCCGCGTCCATTCATGAGCCGCTGGGGACGTGGGAAGGAGAACATCTCCCGACTCCGTGGGCCGCTTTTGCGAATCAGTACAACCAAGAGGTCTCTGTGGAGGCCGAGAAAATTAAGGCCATTCCACTTTAAGTTCAGCGTTAGCACAAGTCCAGCCATCCCAGGCCCCTGGGAATAAGAGCTGAGATTTACGTTACTTCAGTTACAGGAAGCAAACAGCTCGCAGCTAGATGTCCTAGAAAGCCCCATATTAGAATAAAAACAGAGTCCAAGCCAGTGGCAGGAAACTCCATATTAGAATAAGAACAGAGCTCAATGCCCTTGAAGGCCCCATATCAGAATGTAAATAGAACTTGAGAAATTCCTCCCCCCCTTCTGGAGGTCCCCTAGACCAGCCCCTAAAACTCAGCTAGAACCCACCTCGGGGTCCAACTCCCTGCTCCCAGGTGCACTTGGACCCAAGCTCGAGCTTGTAAATAAACCCTCCTGTGTTTGCATCGGTGTTGGCTCCTGGGTGGTTTCTCAGATTCGTGATCTTGGGCACAACAGTCACGGAGGGCTCCGGGGGGCCCCACGTGGTCAGAGCACAGGTGCGGCCCCAGCTGGTGACGAGGCTCCAGGGACAGTTGGTAAGAATGAACCCTGGCCCCTGCGACCCGCTGAGCCCTTGGGCAGAAGGGCTGGGAATGGAGGCGATGCTGAACGCCCTGCGGGGTCTGACACCTGCTTAGTGCCTGGCCCGTCCTCCCACCCTACCCCCCCCCCCCCCCCCCCCCCCCCCCCCCGCACATTGGAACTGGGTTAAACTTAAGTATAAAGCCACCTGTGGGCAGCCCCGGTGGCACAGCGGTTTAGCGCCACCTGCAGCCCCGGGTGTGATCCTGGAGACCTGGGATCAAGTTCCCCATCGGGCTCCCTGCATGGAGCCTGCTTCTCTCCTTGCCTGTCTCTGCCCCTCTCTTTTGCTCTCCCTGAATAAAAAAATAAATAAATCTTTAAAAAAAATAAATAATAACCTGCCAAATGGGTTTATTGGGAAGAGTAGAAAATTACAATTCTAGAAAGGCAAACGATGGCAAAACTGTACAAAAATCCCAAAACAGAGGAACAAAGATCTTTCATAGATTGGGGGGGGGGGGTCTGTTGTAAAGGAGAACTCCATTGGAGTGACCTGGGGGCTGGGGGTCCTGGCTTCCCACTGGTTAGGCTGTCACTGTGGGCGGGGGGTGGCTGTGCCCCACCTGGATGGGCTGTGCTCTCCTGGGATGCCCTGTGCTCCCACCTGCTGCGGGGTGGCTGGCACTCCCTGGCTAGGTGTCAGGGATGCAACACCACCCTTCACCACTGGCCTACCCACCGCCTTAGTTACTCCCTCCAGGGTTCAGGACCCTAATCTACATATGGGCCTGGTCCTGAGTCCATCTCTACCCTAAGACACCCAAGTTCTGAATGTGGGTCTGTTTGGCCCCCACCTGGGGAAGGCTCTGGGGGTCGGGGCTGATGGAGGCCTGAGGACACAGGCGACCACCAGCGCACACATCAGATTCGGGACGAGACCCAGGCAGGACCCGGGGGCCTCCCACAGCACCACGCATCCGCTTCCAGGCAATTTGGTGGGCTCTGAGCTCGGCCGCGGTGCCAGGAAACCCCGAGAACCCGCCAGCGCACAGATACCACAACGCGTCCCTCAGCAGGGCCTTGGGCGCCTGCAACTCTAGCCCAGCCGCAAGGGGACGGGCACTGCGCCGCTGTTGGCGGGGGGGCCTCCTGGGAGCCCCTGGGCCTCTCCCTCACCCCAGCAGCCGTGTAGCCCACTCCACGCCACTGACCTGTGTAGCACAGACGACCAGGGGCGACAGCAGCCCCAGGGCCAGCGGGGGTCCACCCGGCCCTCCTTGACCTCCCCATACCGAGCACCAGGGCCAGCTCCTCTCCCTGGGGCTGGTGCTGGATCCGTCAGGACACATTCGGGGTCGGTGTGCGGCCACAACATCAGGACCACAGCGGGGTTTCACAGGACACCTGCGAGGTGGGGGGGGCGGAGGGCAGGAAGCAGCTGGGGGCGCCCTGGGGGTGCTACACAGTGAACTGGGAAACGCGAGGCTGGACTGGGGTATGGAGCCCACTGGCCCCCAGGCTGTGGCGAGAGCTCCCAGCGGCCCAGGACTGAGGACAGCAGAGGACCTGCAGCCTTGGCTCTCGGGCGGGACCGTGTCCTGGCTCCCTAGCTGGGCCCACGAACCCCTGAGAAGGGGGCGCGGGCGCAGGTCAGAAGCAGAAGGGGAAAGTCCTCACTTCCTCCATCACCACCACGCGACGTCCACAGAGCAGGTTGAGGGGTGGGGAGGGAAGGCAGGGGTGTGTGACCTCGAAGGCCTGTGCCCCCAGGGCCGCCACATGGACCCTTGACACAAGCCGGATGCCCCTTCCACCTGCTGGGTCCTGACCTGGGCACGCACAACGCCGCACCCCCTCCCCACCACGGACTCCAGGGCAGGTAGGGCAACAGATTCCAGACTGGAGGCCTGCGACCCCTGGGATGCGGGCTGGGGGCCTGGGGGCTCTCTGTGTGGGGCCTGAGGGGCCTGCTGTGTGCAATGGGGGCCCTGCAGCACCTGGAGTCTGGGTGGGGGCTAGGGGGGAGCCTCACAGGCCACGAGAGGTCCTGGGGCCACCCTGAGCCCTGGATGAGGAGGTGGGGCAGCGGGGACAGCACCTGATTGAGATCCTGGGACAGGGAACCCCCCAGAGACCTCAGCCCTTGACCAGCCAGCACCCGCCCAGCCCCGCCCAGCACCTGTGTAGCCTGACAAAATATTTGGTTCTGCTTTACGCCCTCCTGGACCCAGCCAATTCCCAATTCCCTAAACACCAAAAAATGAATTTTCAGAGAAAAGGAAATCACTGGGGAAAGTGGGGCCCAGAGCTGCCTCCCACGTCCGCCCCCCACGAGCTGCATCGCCCACCATGAGCGGCAACCCTCTCCCATCCGGGGGGGCACAGCTCCTGCAGGTGGAGCAGAGCCCAAGGGGGGGTCACAGCCAGCCAGGGGGAGCACAGCCCCCACAACAGTGACAGCCTAATCAGTGGGAAGCCAGGACCCCCAGCACCTAGGTCACTCCAATGAACTTCTCCTTTACAACAGCCCCTCCCCCTCCAATCTATAAAAGATCTTTGTTCCTCTGTTTTGGGATTTTTGTACACTTTTGCCATTGTTTGCCTTTCTAGAATTTCTAGAATTTTCTACTCTTCCCAATTAAACCCATTAGGCGGTCAAATGACCTGCAGCTTTAACCTTAGTTTAACCCAGTTCCAACGTGTTGGGGGAGGACGGGCCACACGCACTAAGCAGCCTCAGACCCCGCAGGGCATCAGCATCGCCTCCATTCCCAGCCCTTCTGCCCAAGGGTCAGTGGGTCGCACGGGCCAGGGTTCATTTTTACCAACTGTCCCTGGACCCTCGTCACCAGCCGGGGCCGCACCTGTGCTCTGACCACGTGGGCCCCCTAGAGCCCTCCGTGACCTCTTGGTTGTACTGATTCGCGAGAGCGGCCCACAGAGTCGGGAGAGGGTCTCCTTCCCGCGTCCCCAGCAGCTCATGCAAGGACGCGGGTCCGGAGCAGCCAGATGGAAGAGATGCAGGGCGGGGGTGGGGAGACGTCCACGGCCGTTCCAGGCACAGCACTGTCCCCACGTCGGCCGAGGTCCCCAAGCCAGGGGTTCAGAACCTCGACCTTAGGGTTCCAGGTGCGGGGGGTGGCCCGGGTCGCGGGTGGGGCATCGCCGCGGGCACGGGCCCCGGCCTGAGGGGCAGGCACAGTCACGTTCTCGAAGCTCTGGGGAGGATGGTCACAGCTGGTGAAACCGTCCCTGAGCTGTGGTGCCAGGAGCAGGGTCCTGCTGGGGGGCGACCCTCTCGTGCCGCCTACAAAGCCCTTCGAGGTGAAGCTTTTGAAAACCGGAGGACGGAGCTGAGGCCTCCCGCAGGCCAGGGCGGCCCACGGGCAGGTGCTGGCTGCGGAGCACGGGGCAGAGGGGCTCCACCCCTGGGTGCTTCCTTGAGGCCACCCGCTCCGGGCCACCGGGTGCCCGGGCCCCAGGGTGGGCGGCGGCGTGAGGCCGCGGAAGAGCCTCAGAGGCATCGCAGCACCTCCCAAGGGCGCTCTGGAGGGAACAGTCTCTTCCGGCCACGGGGGCAGCGGTTCCGGGAGGAAGACGGACAGGCGTCCACCCCGAGACGCCCGGGGCGGCCCAGAGTGGGGGCGGGGAAGGGAGGATGGACACCCTCTTCGGCAGCAGGGGATCCGTCAGGTGCCGAGGATCCGGGAAGGTGGGGCTGCCCTGCCCACCCGGCCGGGGTCTCACCCCACTGGCCTCTTGGGGCCGGGATCGCCTCCTTCACCGACTGGACGGCTGATGGGCCAGCGTGCCCCCCTCCACCCAGGGTACCCCGAGTCTCCCCCGTGCATCCGCGAGTTAGGGCGCCGTGTGCGGGGCAGGGACGCAGGACTGGGGAACTGCAGCCGGGGCCCCAGTACTCGGGGTCTGCCTTGGGGCAGCCACGGTGTCCCCGATACGGAGGCCACAACACGAGGAGGTGATGATGTGACCCCACTCAGGGCAAGGGTACACCCCGACTCGAGAGTAGGGACACAGACCTTATAGCGCCGGCCGTAGAGGCTGCGCTCCCGGCAGCGGGTGTCCCGCCACCTTCCCCGCCACGGGGTCCCTGGGAGCTAGGAACAGCCTGAATCTACTGCCGCTCTTCCCCACACGAGCCCACCCGGCACACGAGCCGGAGCAGGTGCAGGCGGGCGACGGGCCGAGGGCGGGCAGCGGGGCCACGGGCGTCTCCAAGGGCCCCCCAGCGAGAGCGCAGCAGGTCACAGGCACGTGCTTTATTGACACCAGCGCTAGAGGGACCTGAAGGTGACAGTGTGACGGGAGGGGCCGCCGAGGCCTCCGGCGCCGACTAGGACCCTCCGTCATGTTTTACCATCTCGGAAACTGTTTCGAAAATCACCAGGGAGCCGGTTGAGACAAGAATGACGAAGGTGACGGTCAGGAGGAGACCCAGGACCAGCGCCCAGATGTTGAGGCACCTGGCGGTGGAGGCGAAGCTCTGCGCCCCGGTCAGGTCACCCACCATCTTCCGGTCCCTGGCCTGGGGACGACATGTGGACATGGAGTGAGGGGCGGGTCCTCCCAGACCAGGGACTCAGGGGCGCCCTGGCGGGCCCTGCCCTTCACCCCCACCCGGGAAACCATCCCCCTCCCTGGAGCCTGAGCAGGTCGGGGCCCCGGGGCCTGTCCCTCCTGGGGCCTCCACGTCCTTCCTCGGCCCTCGGACCCCCTGGACACCCCGGGGTCGCCCCTGCCCGGCTCTGGCCCCTCCCTGGCCTCAGTTTCCCCCGAAGTCCTTTCTTCTTCCTGGGGGTGCTTTGGGGCAACACGCGCAGCCCAGGGATGTGGTTTCTAGTATCGGTCAGTAGGGGAACCCGTGGGACCCTGGGCGCAGGGCTGCTGCAGCCTCCCTGCAGGTACAGGCGCCCCCGCCCCCGCCCACGCCGGGGACTCCCCCTCCCACCCCCACCCACCTTCACGGAGTAGGCGAAGGCCACGAAGCCCAGGCAGCACCAGTTCATGAAGACGGTGTTGAACAGGGACCAGACGATGTGGTCGGGCACGACCGTGTCACCGCGGATGTTGATCACGGTGGTGGTCGCTGGAGCTGTGCTCTGGGGGGCCCCGAGGACCACCACCTCGTGCTCCTCCTTGAGCATCTCGTAGGTGGGGGCGCCGGAGGCACAGGCGCCTGGGAGCAAGGGCCGAGGGGTGCAGCTCATGGTGGCAGGTGCAGCTCGCGGGGTGCGGACTCCGGAGGCAGCTCGGGGCCCCACCTTCCCTAGTGGTTTCCTTTCCCCAAAGTTTCTGTTTCCTGGCTTTTCTGAAAGTGGTGAACTGGCCGGGTACCAGGAGGGTGGCCCCAGAGCCCGGTGTCAGGTTACAGGGGGCCGGGGCGGGGACTCGCTGAGGGGCGGGGACTCGCTGAGGACAGGCGGTCCTGGCTCGCTCCCTGCTCAAGGGTGTGCAGGGGGTCCCCGGGCCTGTTCCTCCGCCTCCCACTCCCCGCAGCCTTGACCTGCCCCCCGCGGGTCTCGGCTTATTACTATCCAGGGTGGAGACGGGCCGCCTGCGGGTGCTCCCTGATCCCAAGGAGCCTCCGCTGGAGCTTCCAGTAAACATTGGAAAACTTGTAAAATAGGAGACTCGGGAATCACACAGCACAGGCGTAGCCTCAGCACAAGGTGTCAGGTTGTCAGGTGCCGGTTGGAGGCCCAGGGACAGGTGGAATGGGGTTGGGCCCGGGGGAGCGCAGGGAGAGAGAGAGCAGGGCCCTGGGGGGAGCCCTGGCCCTGAGCATTTGGGGAGCCGCAGCACCCAGGAAATCAGCAGGCAGCCCCAGGTCACCGGTCGGCAGGCAGGGGGCAGGGTGACTGCAGGCGCCGGCCTGTGACCTGGGTGCCTCTGAGGACCTGGGACTTGCCTTCCAAGGAGGGGACAGGAGCCAGTGGGGGAGCTGGAGGTTGCTGAGGGAGGGAGCCGGGCCAGGGCTGCCCCACTGTGGACCCGGCAGCCTGGACGCCCCAGGTGAGGCGCCCGACATGGTCCCACCTGGACACCCGCCTGCGGCCCCCCGCACTCCCGCAGCCTCTGCAGGCTGCCATGTAGACTGGATCCAGCGCCCACCCCCTCTGGGGCCTCCCACACCACTGCCTGAGCCAAGCGTCCTCTGCCCAGGGAGAGGAGCCCAGGACCGCCCCACACCCCACGCCCCACACCCCACGCCCACACCCCACGTGTGACCCAGGCTCTGGCCCCAGCTCACACCCAAGCCCCTGACCCCCAGAGGCCGGGAGACCCTTGGCGGGGCCCTGGACAGCCGCTGCATCCTGCGGGCCGGGCCGTGGTTGGGGGACGGGTCCCTCTTCTCAGGCTTCCTGTCCACGGGCTTAGTCACTGGGTGTGATTGTCGCTTCTGCCGTCAGCGCACAGGGGAGAGCTCTGTGCCCCCGCAGCCCGGCTCCACGGCTCCCACACACCTGGGAGGCGGAGCCTCACCCTCGGGACCCAGGCTGTGCTGGACTCGCGGAGTCCTTGGGTCGGGGACCCCCCAGCTCCCTGGCCAGGCCTTGCTCCTTGCAGGTGGCCAGCAGCCAGCCCAGCCTGAGGATGTGCCTGCCCCCCGGAGCCCCACACTGGGCAGGGGGCCGGTGTGCTCAGGCCCAGGGCGCCGGGGGGCTCCCCGCACACCCCCCACCCCGCCCCGGGAGGGAGGTCACAGCGCGTCACACACAGGGCACTTTATTGAAGTCGGCTGCACACAGGCCGGTCTGTGCACCCGGAGCAGAGGGCTGGGGGCTGGGGCATGGCCGGCGGGCAGGAGGGGCCCAGGGAGTCCTGCGGGGGCTCCTAGTGGTAGCGGCCGCTCTCCTGCATGGCCTGTAACAGGGCCCCGTAGGCCGCGGCGTAGGCCATGCCCAGGAGGACAATGGATATGATGGTCAGGAGGAGGCCCAGGACCAGCGCCCAGATGTTGAGGCACCTGGCAGTGGAGGCGAAGTTCTGCGCCCCGGTCAAGTCGCCCACCATCTTCCGGTCCCTGGCCTGGGGACGACACGTGGACAGTGGGGTGAGGGGCGGGTCCTCCCAGACCAGGGACTCAGGGGCGCCATGGCGGGCCCTGCCCTTCACCCTACCTGGGACCCCGTCCCCTTCCCTGAGCCTGAGCAGGTCGGGGCCCCGGGGCCTGTCCCTTCTGGGGCCCCACGTCCTTCCTCGGCCCTCGGCAGCCCCCTGGACACCCCGGGGTTGCCCTGCCTGGCTCTGGGCCCCTCCCTGGCCACTCGCCCCATCAGGCTGAGCAGCGTTCAGGGTCGTGGCTTCCTCTGTCCCAGACTGGGGCTCCAAATCTGATGTGCTGAGGCTCTAGCGGGGAGGAGAGCTTCTAGGGATGGTGGGCGCCGGGGATCCTGCCCTCCGCTGGCACCACGTGCGGCCTCCCCGCGCCTCCCTGGGGCCGGTCACACGGGCCGCGCACCCCCCACGTGCACGTGGGCTCCCCCCCAGCGCCCTCTGGGCTGAGGTCCCCGAGGTTGGCACCCCGGGCGGAGGCCCTGGCCCGCACCCACCCACCTTCACAGAGTAGACAAAGGCCACAAAGCCCAGGCAGAACCAGTTCAGGAAGATGGTGTTGAACAGGGACCAGACGACGTGGTCGGGCACGACCGTCTCCACTGGGACGTTGATCACCGTGGTCGTCGCAGGAGCCGTGCTCAGGGGGGCCCCCCGCACGTCCACCTTGTTCTGCATCATCTCTCGTGGGGAGGTGCAGGCGTGCCGGGGGAAGAAGAGTGCAGGTGGCCGTGTGGCCCCGAGCAGGTGTGGCTGGGAGCTGGGCCAGGCTTGGGGGTAGGTTGGGCTTCCCTGTGGCTCACGTTTCCTGGTGCTATGCAGGCTCCATGGGCGGGGGCTGGGCAGGGCTGCTGAGGCCTGTCACTCACTGTCATCTGCCTGACTCATATCTTATTGGCCTTGGTCTATTGTCCCGTCAATGGCCTCACACAAGGTGCTGCTGCACCCACTGGCAGGGGGGGCCTCCGGGGCTCCAGCACATTCCTGCCTTGCAGCTGCGGGCCTGGCGCTTAGGTGCAGGATGTGCGTGTGGCACCTGACGTGGGTGCCCTCCAGGTCTGCCGTCGCCACCCGGGGCCTGTGCCCAGAGCCTGGCGGTCACGGGTCCCCGTGCCCCCCTCGGGGCTGCCCTCCACAGGGCTGCCACGTGTCTGCGCATCTGGGATTCTCTCTGGGCTCGTGTGCTGCAGCCGAATCTCAGGCGTCTTAGCGTCTGCGGCTGCTTCATTCCTCACTGGGGCGCCGGAGACCCTGTCGTGTGGACGCAGTGCCTGTGTCCTGCAGCGGTGACATGCTGGCGCGCAGCTGCTGGCGCACGGGCCGCTGTGGGCGACATGGGGCATGGCCGTCCTGGGCACCTCGCAGCGACTCTGTGTCCCCTGTGGGCGTCTTCCCTCTGGGCTGTGCCCTCTGTCACCACAGCTGGCCCTCGGTCCTGGGGTTGCAGGGAGGTGACCTGGCCCCGCTGGCTGCCCACAGCGCTCAGCTAGTGCCCATGTCCCGGGGTGTCCCGAGCACCCAGGCCCGCTGTGGGTGTGCGTGTGTCCCCCGGGATCAGGTGCCAGCCACCAGGACCGCGGCCTGCCCGCCACACCACTCCCTGCACCCCGCTGGCCCTGCGGCTGGTGGCCTTGGGCTCCCCTGAGGCCGCGGAGGACAGCCCGCTCCGGGCAGACGTCCCAGCACTGGGTCCCTGCCTGCCGGGAGTGCCAGGCCTTGTCCTGTCCCTGGTCCCCTGCGGGGCGCGGGGCGGGGTCCCAGGAGCTCAGGACTCTGGGGCCCTCGCCGGGTCTCCCGCAGACGCTCGTGTCCACTTGATCCAGTGCAGTGACGTCCTCCTCAGCACTGGATCTTCCACGTCCACGTAGACGCGGCCTGTCCCCTTAGGGACGGCCGGTTGGGATGACGCCTCGCAGCTTCCTGGCCCCGAGCCCCTTCCCTCAGCCCCGTGGCCTTGGACCCGGCTCTTTGGGGTCCTTTCCCGTTGTCCAGGCCACGTGGGGCTCTTGCTGGTGCCTGGCAGCTGCTCCCTCCGGAGCGTGGGCCGTCTTCCCTCGGGTGCCTCAGTGGTTTCTGGTGGAAACTCGGTCTGAAGGACATGCGGCAGCAATCCCGGCTCTGGTTTCCGGTTCCCGGGTTCGTGCTTGCCTCTCCCTCTAACAAGAGTGCCTGGCTTGGGTAGTTTTTCTCTCCCGTGACCCCAGTCCAGGGCCACATGGCGTGTTGGCAGGGACTCGGGACCACGTCTCCCTGAGCCCCCCTAACTGGCCACTGATCCCTCTACCGTTTCAACCCTGCCTTGTTGTATAAATAGCTCTGCAGATTAATCCAACCAAGGTCTGGTTCCTTCAAAGGAATATTTTCTGATGTGAATGTTTGATGTTTTTCCTACCCCAGGAATGTTCACTCCACCTGTGTATTCCAGGGTTCGTTCTGTGGATGAACTGACCCACAGCTGAGATTGTGTCTTCCCTGAGTCCCGGCCTGTCCCCCCTTTATTGCGGGCTGCACCGTTTCTGAGAGTCCCCTTGGCTTGAACCTCAGGCTCTGTTGCAGAGGAAAGCAGTGTCTGGGGGGAGAGGTCAGGAACTACCTGCTTCTAAGCCCTGCCTCTCTTCCCAGCAAGACCTCTGAGCCACTTCCCTGGAGCCATGGTGGGAACTTGGCTCTGAGGAGCCGGAGCGCTCAGTGGACAGAGAGCATCGCTCTCAGGACCCAAAGGATAGCCAGGGTCCCCCATCTCTGTGCTGCAAGGTCCCAGGCACAGCTTCTATGCAACGATGGGGATGGGGAGCTGGGCAGAGGGAGCCTCAGTCTCTGGACTTCACTCTCCTGGGGCTCCGCAGGGACTCAGCAGTAGGCAGCCAGGCACGCAGGAAGCAGGATGAGGGAAGTCCCTCCTCCCAGGATGAAGCCCTCCGGATGCTACTAGGGGAGGGGAGCCCTGTGTCTGGCCTCTTCAGTCTGGAGAGGAGTCTGCACCTTGAGGACCTGGCAGAGTGAGGGTGGAAGGGGGAGGAAGAAGGAGGGAAGGGGAAGGGAAGGGAAAGGAGGGTGGGGGAGGAGGAGAGGGGAAAGGAGAGAGGAGTGGGATGGGGGGAGGCAGAGAGTGGGAGAGGGAGAGCAGGAGGAGGAGGGAAGGGGAAGGAGGGAGAGGGAAGGGGAGGGAGGGGGAGGGCAGAGGAGAAAGGGTATAACCTTCCTTCCTAGTCAGCAGTTCTTACTGTTCTAAGTTTTCATAGACATTCTTGAACCGCAGTTTCTTCACCTGCTGGTCGTCCCTAGGGCCGTCTCGGGGGCCTTACGCGGTCACATCCTGTCACTGGCGTGGCTGCGGCGTGGGCCACACGGGGAGCCGTTCCGAGTGTGTCCGAGGCATTTCTCTGTGGTCTGACAGCCTCACTGACCCGGAGGGAGCTCCAGGGCCCTGGGCCCGGTGAGGGCAGCGGCACCCCCGGAGAGGTCGTGCCTCCCCATGAGACTGGGGCGAGGCGGAGGCTGCCTGGCCCTCGGCTGGGGTGTCCACTTGGCCTGCGGGGTGCATTCCAGGACCCGGTGGGAGCCTCCGTGCTGCAGGCGGGGTTGCCCGGGTGGGCGCCGGTCGCGCCCCGAGTGGGCTGACTGCCCTGGGAGCACCTCACCGCCCCTGGGAGCACCTCGGGTATTCTGAAAACGGTTGGCTTTCATGAGGTGACCGGAATTGGTCGCAATTGGTCAACTTCTTGTGTGTCCCAAGTGACACAGGTGGAAAGTGGCCCAGGCTGGTGAAAACCTCGCAGCTCCCCCCCCCCCCCCCCCCCCCCCCCGGACTCTCCATCACAGCCGGTGGCTGCTGCCTGGCCCGGGCCACGGCTCCAGGTGTGGGGACACGGAGGGCTGCGGCTTCGGGAGCTGCAGCTGCAGGGACAGGCCACGAGCCAGGCTGTTCCGCCGGGAGACACCCGCGGGGAAGGAGGGCAGTGTGGCCCCCGCGGCGGGGAGTCGGGGTGCAGGGGGCACTCGGGGCCCCCAGGCCGGGCTCAACCTGGGCAGGTGCGGGGGGCGGTGGGCGAGACACCTCCTCCCCGCGCCTCGGGTTTGCCTTATACTCCTTCACTCGTGAGTCATTTCCATTCATTTATTTAATATTTTCACATATGAGCTTCGTGTCTTTCTCGGGATATCATTTGCCACAAGGGTTACACGTGTTTAATGTACATAAATATATTAACGAAATATTTCTGACCGGACAGGTATCTTACCGATCTGTTGCGTCAGGATGACCTGGAAGCCCTGCTGAGCAGGAGGTGGCGACCAGGCCGGGGTGCAAGCCGCCGGAGGCTTGAGGCTGGGCCCCCACAAAGCCTCTGGCAAGGACTGGGCGGCTGTGGGCTGCAGGCACTGAACGTGGGCACCCACGGCTCACACCCACGGCTCGGCAAGGGCAGCTTAAGCACCGTCGGCGGCCGCCCGGACACAAGGCCACGGGGTGCAGCAGGAGCACCCCGACAGCAGTCTCCCTGAACGAGAAGGACGAGCCGCGGGCAGGGGCCTTGTCCCCAGGCCGCCAGATCCTGTCGCTGACAATGGCCACTTTCGGACTGGAATTATCGGGCAAAGAGTCACAAATCCCCGGCGCACACACAGAGGGAAGCATTCGGCCCGGGCTGCTCCAAGGGGCCGGACTTGCTAGACGAAGGTTTCGGGTGTGATCAAGAAACCCCAAGAACTGGCGCCCAACAAGTTAGACAAAATATGAGAATGGTGTTCTACTAAGGGAGACTATAGAGAAGGAGAAAGCACTTTTACAAGAGCCAAATGGAGATTCTGAAGTTGGGAAGCGCATTCATGAGCTGAGAAATCACACGGGGCCGGGAGCACATCTGACCCACGGGAAGACTCTGTGGGCGAGCATGATGGCGGGTAATTGGGGTCACCCCACCTGAAGAAGGCAGATGAATCGGTTCGGAGGCCTGTGGGACGCCAACCACGGGGCCACGTGCGTGTGAGGGCCCCAGGCAGGCGTGAGAGAAAGCCCAGAACAAGCATTTGAAGAAAGAATGGCCAAAAGCTTCCCAGATTTGATGCGGGAAAAAAAAAAACCACACTAAACCTCACGTCTAAGAAGCACCACGAATTCAAAGAATGACCCCGAAGAGATGCGCATGCAGACGCGTCATAGCCAAACTACCAAAAGTCAAAGACAAAGAAACTCAGGCTCATCCCAGCGGAAAGTGGCGTCTCACTGGGACATCGTGTCGCATGTGACTCAGGAGGCTCGACGCCTCCTCGTGTGCTTGCCGGCCCTCGGACACCTTCCCTGGAGACGTGTCGAGCCGGGCCCTTTGCCATTTTGAACTGGGTCCCCTGTCTTTTTCCCGTAGCCGTATGCTGTGTGACCCCTTGAGCCCGTGTGTAGGTGCCATGTCCATAAGACTTTGTTTCCTCTGGATCATCTGACCTGCTGGTATGCAGCCGTCCTCGGGATTTCTGTAGTTCTGCTACTGGTGATTATACTGTCCCCGCTTTCGTGTCTGATTTTAGAAATCTGAGATTTTTCTCTTCCTAGTGCCTCTTGTTGGACCCTTGCTCACGGGTGCCAACGTGTCCCGGTGGACGCCCCAGAGACTCAGACCCCAGACAGGCAAATGCAACAAGCAAGAGGGTTTATTGAACGTTTGCGCAAATGGGCTCTCGGCCTCAGAGGTGGCAGAGCGCCCCGATTAGCAATTACAGGCATCTTTTAAAGGTAAAAAACCGCAGGAGTAGCATAGCATTCGGGTTATGACATGATTGATTTCTTTGAAGGTCAACACGACCATGTTCAGGGACTTTTCCGGTCAGGGCGGGGGCGGGGGGGGGGGGATAGTTTTCTTATCTCGGAAAAACAGAATGTTTTTGTTGCTTGAATTCATGGGAGGCGCCTGGATGGGCTGCCTCAGGGTTAGGCCTGGTCCCACTCACGGCGGGGGGGGGGGGGGGGGGGGGGGGGGGGGGGGTGTTCTTCACCTCTAACTGAAGGTTTGTCAATTTTGTTTGTCTTTTCAAAGAATCCATTTTTAGTTTTGCCGATTTTCTTTATGCCTGCCCTAAGCTGTGTCATTTCCTTCCTTCGGCTTGCATTTTACTTTGCTTTTTTTTTTTCTGGTTTCTCAAGGTGAAAACCCACGTATCGATTTCACATCTTTCCCCTCTTTAAGCGACAGTCTCTACCTGGAGGCGTTCCCTCCGAGCGCTGCTTGCCCTGCCTCCCCAAGTGTTCACACATTTGGGTTTGGTTTTCACTCATCTCCAAGCACTTTCTGGTCTATCTTGTGATAGACCCTATTCTTCGGGTCTCTGGTTCCGCGGGGAATGTCTCTGTTTTCCTTCTGTCACAGAAATCTAATTGTATTTCATTGCGGTCAGATAATATATTTTGTACGATTTCAACCCTTTTGCATTTATTGAGAATTGTTTTGTAGCCTAACGTGTCCCACCTGAAGAATATGTCGTGTGCCCATAAGGAGAACATGTGTTATGTTAAGTCTAGTTGGTGTGTACTTGTGAGGCCACCCACAGGATGACGCTGTTCCCCCCCAACCCAAAACTTTTGATTCAAATGTGGAATGTGATGAGGACGCACATCCAAGGGACCGAGACTGGGTGTATTTCTCACACAATGACGCATTATGGGGAGAGCAGGGCAGTCCCCAGCAGGTCCAAGAAGGGCTTGAGAGGAGCACCTGGGGGGCTCAGTGGTTGAGCGTCTGCCCTGGGTCAGGGCGTGACCCCAGGGTCCTGAGATTGAGTCCCATGTCGGGCTCCCCACATGGAGCCTGCTTCTCCCAAAGCCTGTGTCTCCGCCTCTCTCTGTGTCTCTCATGAATAAATAAATAAAATCCTAAGAAAAAAAGGAAAAGAAACAGCTTGGGAGAGTAGAGCAAGGAGGCTGTTCAAGATTTTTATGGTGGCCTAGGGACTGGGGCTGGGGCACGATTTGCCAGGCATGGTTGGAACTCCCCCGCCCCGCCCCTAGTGCCAAAGGAGACAGCACCCAGGCTTTCCTACCAGCCTGAGGCAGAGAAGGAGGAGAAGGAGGAGACTTAGAGCTATCAGCAAAGAAAATGAAATCAGACCCTTGATCACAAGTCACCCCTGCTACCCAACTTTGACTGAATCATGCCTCTTTCACTTAACTTGAGCTTCCTTGAGGGACCCACCATGGCACTCTACAGGCCACTTGAGGAGGCGGAAGCCCCGTGGAGCGCCCCATTCAGAAGCCCAGCCCTGTGTATCTGAGAAGTGAAACAAGTGTTTTTTCAGTATCAGGCTCTGGAACCCTGACAGGGACGAGGAGTGTCTTCAGAGCCTGTACGGTGGTTTCCGTACACACATGTGCTCGTGTGTCGTGTTTTGAGGCATCTGTGAGGCAAGAGATTCATAATTCAGTTCTTTACCCCCGAGTCTGTAAAATGGGAAGGTGGGCCCGTTGTTGGCCATGGCATCTGGTGCTGACTCGATTGCCTGTTCCCCTCCATCCACATCCTTTCAGGGACGTCCCAATAGAGGACAACAAGCAGCAGCCGTCCTTGAGCTCCACCATGCACGGTGGGGGCTGTGCCATCTGTAAAGTGTCCTAACGCTCATTGTGGTTTATAATTTTTATATCCTGTTCATGGATTGGTTGTTTTTTTTAAAGATTTATTTATTTATTTATTTATTTATTTATTTATTTATTTATTTATTTATGATAGACACACAGAGAGAGAGAGAGAGAGAGAGAGAGAGGCAGAGACACAGGCAGAGGGAGAAGCAGGCTCCATGCAGGGAGCCCGATGTGGGACTCGATCCCGGGACTCCATGATCATGCCTTGGGCCAAAGGCAGGCACTAAACTGCTGAGCCACCCAGGGATCCCAGGATTGGTTGTTTTTTCATTACAAAATGTTCTTCATTGGGGCATCTGGGGGGCTCAGTTGGTTGAGCGTCTTACTCTTGATTTCAGCTCAGGTCACGATCTCAGGGTCCTAGGATGAAGCTCTGCATTGGGCTCCACACTTCGTATGGGGTCTGCTTGAAAGTCTCTGTCTCCTTCTGCTCCTCACCCCTTTCACACACTTTCTCTCAATAAATAAAAAAAAATCTTTATAAAAAAATACCCTCCATTATACCTGGTGATAACTGCCTTAATGTCCGTGCTGTCTGACGATTAGTCGCACCAGCATAGGCCTCTTCTGGTCACTCTTTTCAGGGTGTTTATCTTCCCAACCTGTGTGTGTTGTCAAATCTGAAGGTTATGTCTTGTATATTGTCTTTATCCGGATCACATTTTTGTTTTTCTACCCCCTTCTAGCATTCTTTTGATTGTTTTACCCATTTACATTTAATATGGTTATTAAGTTAAATGTGACTTTGATTTACCATTTTTTCTAAATGTCTTATTTCCTGTTTTCTTTATTCCTCAATAACTGCCTTTTCTGCATGAAATATAGATCATTTGTATTTTAACTTCCTTTTCATTGATTTTACTATATATTTTTTGCAAGTTTCTTTTTTTGAAAAAGTGGTTGCTGTGGGGATTAATATTAGCAGTTTAACTTTTAATAAACTGGCTTGAAATAACCCAACTTAATTTCAGTGATATCCAAAACTTTTACCCCTGTGTAGCTCCACTCACTCCTCCATCTTTTGCAACGTTTTCATCACATATAAATCTTTATTCAGTGCGTATATCTGATATAAATATCAGATTTAAAATGTTTCTTAATGCAAATGCCTTTTAAATCAGAAAAAAGTCACAAACGAAAATACATTTATACTGTTTCTTATATTTCCAAATAGAGTTACTTCTATGGATGCTATACTTCTCCCTGTGTATCTGCGTCACCATCTACTGTTTTTTTAATTTCAGCCTAAAGAACTCCTTTTAGTATTTTTGTTGGCTGGTTCTGCTAGCCTAGAATTATTTCTGGTTTTGTTTATCTCGTAATGTCTAAATTCTCCTTTACTCGTGTGGCTACTATTGCTGGATATGGGATTCTTGATTGACGGTGACATGTCAGGGCAGGAGCGGGTCTCCATTGTTCTTATGGGGCATCCCTTCCCATCTTACTGAGGATTCCCTGTATGTGATGAGTTGCTCCTCTCTTGGGGCTTTCAAAATTCTCTCTTTGGTTTTACTTTCAGCAGTTTGGTTATATTGTGTCCAGGCTGGGTCTCTTTGCATGAACCCCCTGTGGATTTGTTGAACTTACGGGATATGCTTTTCACCACATCTGGCAAGTTTTCAGTCCTTATTTCTTTACACACAATTTCTGACACTCTTCTATCAGTCCTCTCCTTTGGGGATACCCATTATGCATGTGTTAATATGCTTTATGGTGCCCTACAAGCCTTTGAGACTAACTTAATTGTTCTTTTTTTGTTGTTGTTCTGTTTTTCAGACTGGATTACCTCCGTTGACCTACCTTCCCATTCACGGACTCTTTCTCTGCTGCCTCAAATAGGCTGCTGGCCTCTTCTGTGAAATTTTCATTTTGTGGAGGGTACTTTTCCACTCCATAATTTCTATTTGGTTCTGTTTGATGACTTTTATCTCCTTATTGATATTTTCTATTTGATGAGAGTTCCTTCTCATACTTTGCTTTATTTAATATCGTTTCTTTTTGGTCTTCAAACAGATTTCAGATAGCTGATTTAAAGTCTTTTCCTAGCAATTACAATATCCGGGGTTCCTCAGAGATAGTTTCTATGGACTCCTTTTTTTTTTCTGTGTATGGGTCATAGTTTCTTGTTTATTTGCATTTATCATGATGCTTTGTTGAAAATTAGACTTTTTATTTTTTTTAATTTTTTAAATTTTTATTTATTTATGATAGGCACAGGGAGAGAGAGAGAGAGAGAGGCAGAGACACAGGCAGAGGGAGAAGCAGGCTCCATGCACCGGGAGCCCGACGTGGGATTCGATCCCGGGTCTCAAGGATCGTGCTCTGGGCCAAAGGCAGGCGCTAAACCGCTGCATCACCCAGGGATCCCGAAAATTAGACTTTTTAAATTTTTTTATTTTTCACAAAAACTGGACTTCTAATATAATACAATATGACAAGTTGAGAAACCTCTTCCCCAGGGGGACTATTTTCACCTCTTTGTTGTTATTGCTTCTGTTGGTACTATTCTCTGAAGTAATTCTGTTAAATCTATTTGCTTTATGCTTCCCTGATGAAATCTGGGGTGAGCTAATGTTTGGACAGAGATTGTTCAAACTTCTGAGACCAGTAAGTCCCTGTCTTTGTCAAGGGGCTCTGGGAACGTGTTGGGCCTGCTGGCAGCAATCAATCAGGAAGGTGAGAAGTCTGCCTCCACCTTCACTTCCTGCTTGCCGGTAGGTTAGAGCACAGGGCTCTTGTCAGGTCTTGCCTGAGCAGGAGCACCACCCTCCATATGTGCCTGGCTTCTAGAATTCCAGGAATATGTTGGGATTTTGTTTAATTTTTTAGATTTTTAAATTGAGGTGAAATTCACACAACATACAATGACCATTCAAAAGTGTACAATTTAGTGGCATTTAGCATATTCACAATGTTCTGCAACCACAACCTCTCTCTAGTTTCAAAACTTTTTCATCAAGACCAGAAAAATATCTTGTACCAGTTAAATAATCAGTCTCCATTCCCCTTTTCTCCCATTTCCTGATAACCACTAACCTACTAGAAAGGTCTCTGTGGAGTTGCCTATTTTGGATATAGAACATAAAAGAAATCATACAATACGTGACCTTTTGTGTCTGCCTTCTTTTACTGAGTATAATGTTTCTGAGGTTCATTCAAGTCATAGCAGGTGTCAGGACTTTGTTCTTTTTATGTTGAATAATATTCCAGTGAGTAAATGTATCAAGGTTTGTTTATCTTTTCATCTGTTGCTGGGTGTTTAGGTTGTCTCTTTGGGCAGGAATAATGCTGCCATTACCATTGCATCTAAGCTTCCTTTTTTCAGACAAATTTTTAAAAATATTTTATTTCTTTATTTATTTGACAGAGAGAGAGAGAGCCCACAAGCAGGGGGTGCTGACAGGCAGAGGGAGAGTCAGGCTCTCCGCCAAGCAGGGACCCCAATGTGGGGCTGGATCCTGGGACCCTGGGATCATGACCTGAGACCAAGGCAGCTGCTCAACCCACTGAGCCACCCCGGCGCTCCACATATATGCTTCCTGATGGACATGTTTTCACTCCTCTTGGATAAACCCCTCGGGTTGGAACTGCTGGGTCCCATGGCGACTCTATGTTAGGGTTAATGGCAGCTGCACCACTTTATACTCCCACTAGCAAGGCTTCTTACTTTTCCACACCCTCATCAACACCTCCTATGTTCTGTTTTATTGGTAAAAGCCATCCTAAGGGATATGAAGTGATTTCTCATTGTGGTTTTGATTTGCATTTCCTTAGTGACCAAAGATGCTGAATATCTTTTCATGTGCTGGCTGGTCATTTGTGCATCTTCTTGGAAGAAATGTTGATTCAAGCACTTTGCACATTTAAAAATTGTTGGAGGGACGCCTGGGTGGCTCAGTGGTTGAGCGTCTGCCTTTGGCTCGGGGTGTGATCCTGGGGTCCCGGGATCAAGTCCCACGTCGGGCTCCCCGCACGGAGCCTGCTTCTCCCTCTCCCTGTGTCTCTGCCTCTCTCTCTCTCTCTGTGTGTGTCTCTCATGAATAAATAAATAAAATCATAAATAAATAAATAAATAAATAAATAAATAAATAAATAAATAAATAGAATTGTTGGAAATTTTCAAAGCCTCCTATGGATGTCTCACCCCCACCCCCAGCTTTTCCTCTTGAACTTTCTGATTAGCTTATTGTTTGCCCCCAAATACCCTCTACTGCCTCAAGCAGCCATGATGTTAAACACTTGCTCCTCAAAATTTTAAACAAACGTCCACAGAGAGAAGTGTCCACCCTGTGCAGGCTCTGAGTGAGGCTGGATGAGAAGACCATTTTGACTAGTGTCTCCCAGAGCGGGCGTTGTCACATTGCTCAAATAAGGGCAGTTCCCTAGGAAGGAGTCCCAAGCCTGCTGTGGTCCACCTGCCCGGGAGGGCTGGGTGCTTGTTGGCTTCGTGAAACTGAGCAAAGGGAGCTTCACTAACCTGCAGGGAGAGCCTTCTCAGCCCCAACATTCCCAAAAGGAAGAGCCGCACACATTGCCTGTGGTTTTTGGGAAGCTAGCGTGTCCCAGATTGCAACTCTCTGCTATTCCTGAATAAACCCGTTTTGCTGGTAAAACAACTGACAGTTTCATTTTTAGGATCAACAGTTTTAAATTACCAAAGGGTTGGTGTGAGTGGTAGATGGGAGTATGGCAAGTTAAAACACTGCAAATCTCACTGTTTTTATAAAAAAAAAAAAAAAAAAAATTGGGAGCTCTTCTTGATTAAATCACACCCAGAGAGTTTAAGACTTTTGCTAATTTCCAGAGTTCTGAAAAGTTCTGTTCTTACAAGTTTCACTTTTTCTCACTGCCTTTCTGGCAGAGGGGTTTTGGAAAGTAGAACCTATTTTACTTACCCGCACCCAGTATACATTTGTAACCTACCATGTCCACCTTCAAGTAATAGGACACTGCTCTAGAGATGGTGCAGGGACTCCGACGCTGTTCCCAATTCTTCCCTCCTGGCCCTTGAACATTGCCGTGATTCATCTTGCTTAGCGTTCTTTGTGCCGTGATAACCGAATACACCACCACTACGAACTAACCTAACAGCTATTCTTCTCATTTAATTAAGAACAAGAAATAGATTTTACATTCATTTATTTCTTCTCTGATGCACTTTCTTCATGGAGATTAAAGTTTCTGACCTCTGTATAGTTTTATTTCTGCCCCAAAAATTTCTTCTAACATTTCTTACAGGGTAGGTCTGCTGACAAATTCCTTGTTTTTGTTTGAGAAAACACATTTCATCCTCACTTTCAAGGAATAATTTCATTATATGTGGAATTCTACGTAAATGGGGTTATTTTTCTTCTTTCAACATTGTCAATATTTCACTCCACTTCTTGCTGGCATCGTTTCAGAGCTGACGTTTGGTGCAATTCTTTGATTTTCTATAGATCAGGTGTATTGGTTTAGGTATTGGTTTTTAAATCTGGCTTTTTTCAATATCTTTGCACTTTGTATAGGATATGTCTTCAGGTGGAGTTTTTTTCCCCATTGTGAAATATCCCATTGGTGATGCTTTTCCCCTTAAAATCTACGTTGTCCAGTATTACTACAAGTGTACCAGCAACCTTTTGGGTAATGTTCCCTGATGTTTCCTTGCAATTTTATAAAATCTAGTCTCTTCTATCCTTATCTTAAAATATGTGTCTTACAAGAATAATAAAGGGTTTTATTTTAAATCAATTCTAGCATTCAATGAATTTAGTTCAAATATGTCTGACATGTTATTATTTGACTTTCCTTGATGTAGTGTGCTTCTCTTTAGTCTCCTTTCTTACTCTTTTGCTTAGATAATTCATCATTCGACCTTCATTTTATAATGATTTGCACACTTTCCCTGTACTCCAAATGTTTAACTTACAGGTTACAACATGCAGTTCAGATTTATTAACTCCCAATATATGTTAGTTATGTAAGTATTTCCTGGCAGTGAAACCACCTTAAGAACTTTAAACCTTGTTACCTGCCCAACCACACCTTATTTTTTTTTATTTGCATTGTATTTCTACATGTGCACCTGCTATTTATAGTCTACATGTAATTCAAATTTTAATTTTTTCTGATATCTCACTTGATAGCTGCATATTGAGTGATATATTGTTATATATAGCTCTATTTACCTATTTTATCTTTCATTATCAATCTCTAGATTAATTCCACTCTGATCATAGAGCATATTATCAATTATTTAAATATTTGAAACTGTTTTATATTTGCTACACTTAGCAAATGCAGAATTGTAACAATTCCATGATTTCAAGTATATCATATATTCGTGATACACACATCGTGGGTATATTTATCAATCTATATATGGACATGTGCATGTATGTATAGAGTACAGTGTTCATAGAGCTGATTAGGTCAATTATCTTATTGTTTTGTTCAGATGTGTGATAATATTACTAACTCTCTAAATTTTTACATATTTTTTTCCTATCAAATTTGTCCTATCAGCCCTGAGGGATTTGTGTTAAATACTCACATTGTGATTATGTTTTCATTTCTTTCTTCTTGTGTTCCATTTCAATGTATATGTGTTAAAATTACATATTTATACTTTTTCAAGATTTTATTTATTTATTCATGAGGGATACAGAGAGAGAGAGAGGCAGAGACACAGGCAGAGGGAGAAGCAGGCTCCATGCAGGGAGCCCGACGTGGGACTGGATCCCAGGTCTCCTGGGCTGAAGGCGTCTCTAAACCGCTGGGCCACTGGGGCTGCCCTATATTTAGACTTTTAAATGGGATACTTCATCAACTAACATTTAATATAATTATTGATTTTTTAATTATATTTCTCATGTTCTACTTTTGCACATTGCATTTATTGTTTCATTTTAGCTTCTATTTTTAAAAATATTTTTTTTTTTTATTTGAGAGAGAGAGAGTGAGCACGAACAGGGGGAGGAACAAAGGGAGAGGGAGAAGCAGACCCCTTGCTGAGCAGAGCGCCCCACATGGGGCTCCATCCCAGGACCCTGAGATCATGACCTGAGCTGAAAGCAGACACTCAACTGATTGAACCACCCCGGCGCCCCTTAGCTTCTATTGTTAAACATGGTTTTAGCTAGCTATTGTAAAATAATGCCACTTAAAAAAGCCTCCATAGCACAGAAGATAAGCATTTACTTCTGGCATATTAAATTGTGGGTCAGTGGTCATGGCTTTGCCTTAGGGTTGGTGCTAGGGCAAGCCACCTTCCTAAAGCTTATTTTTGGCTATAGTAGAGTTGCAAGAGGGTAAACCCCATATGTAAACACTTTTAAAACACTGCTCACTTCACATTTATTGATTTTACATTGGCCAAAACATGTCCTGTAGCCAGATACGATGTCCAGGACAGAGCACCTGACAAGGTGCACAGACCATGAGGCTCAGACCACCTGTTCACCAGCTCTCCTGAGCACCTAGTGTCCTCTTGCCTTTTTGTCCTATGGTCCTACCATTGCTATGTCTCACAATTATGGAATGAATGACACTTTGTTGTGTAAACCCTTGTCAAGATTTTCTCTCTCCAGAGTGGGTCCATTCTCTACTCCACATCCCATCAGGACTGACACCAGCCTGGGACCCAGGGGCACATGGTCAGGTTTCCATTGGTATTTCTGCAGGTGTATCCTGGTAGACTCTGAGCACTGACTGGCATCCTGTCAGACGTGCCACCTGCTTCTTGGAGGAAGCTCTCTGCTACCAGTGGAACCTCCAGGTCTATTTGGATAGGGTCAAGACCCACCTGCTCAAGACTACTCTGTCCTTCATGTTGACCAAAGCTTATGCTCTGGAAGTATGGTCAAATATAAAATGATAAAGGTTAAAGAGAAGGGTTTTCTAAAGATAAAGAGTTTGGTCAATAATAAAGAGTTATTATGCCATATTTTAGACTTTGGCTTATAAGGTGATTTGAGTAATAGTTTTCCTTTTTCCCATCTGTCAGCACTGACTGGTATATAGATCAACTAATCCTAAATCAACAGAAAAACCACATGGTTTCTGAGACGTTTCCAGGTAGGAAGGCCACTGAGGCCTACAAGACAACATCTGAGGCATGGCCAGGTTAAGGGAGCACAGCCACAGCATGGATCACATTCAGGCCCCTGGCTGGGGCTGGGGCAGGAACCACTGGGGGACCCTTCAAGCCTTGTACAGGACCGACATGGGCCTGACAAAGGCCCAAGGGACCAGCATAGGAATGATCCCGGCACCACAGCCGCCTCCAAGGCTCTGCTCTCATCCCCACCCTCATGCCTAGAGTGCCCAATCCGTGAGTGCCCAGACTGAGGACCAGGGAATGGCATTCATGGGCAGTGAAGGATTATCCTTCCTCCCATATTCACCCACAATTTACATAATTAGTTTATAGGTAAAGAAAGTTTTATACTAAATAATGTTAAAATTTAAAACTTAAAATAAGGTACATTTTATGTTATATATACTTCATCACAATTAAAAAAATTGATTTTGACAGTTTATTCATTGATTATGTGGGGCAACGGACTTTGGAGTTCCCAAATTTTTCCTACATGATTTAATTTTAACAATAGTTATGTTTCACAATCAGCTTTTACAAGTTAGTAGGAGCTCCACCACACTTCTGCTATAGGGCATACGTCAAGCCAGAGAAGGTGCATCCTATTTGGGGATCAACATCTTAACATCTTTGTGCTTGCCCCTAGAGCCCAGGCAGGAACAGAGGGACAGGTGGTAGCAGGAGTAGCAGGGGTAGGTGACACAGGTAGTGCAAACTGCCTGTTTGATCTGGAATGTTCCACCTCCATCTTCTAGTGCATTGGTGCTGGGCCCACCTCAAAGCTCTGACTTGATGGGTCTGATACAACCTGCTCATGGTGAGCAGGTCTGCCATCAGGTCACCTGGCCAGCTGCATCACAATGGCTCTTACTCAGAAAGCCACTGCGTGAAGATGAACCAACCACCAATTCTATTCCCGTTACTGGTCCAAGCAATGGAAAATGCCTCCTGAGAGGGGCCAGAGGCCCCACTTAGAGTTTGATTTGGGCCAAGATTCCTTTCAGAACTTGACTTCCATGTGCCCTCATGCAGTCACATTTTGCCATTTTGTCATCTGTCATTCTTTTTGCCATGCACGACCCCCATTTTATTGCTTTTACACATTTCAGCTGGCTTTATCTCTACTGACATACACAAGTCTTAGTTGTTCAATTTTGAAACCAGGAGGCACCCATGTAGCTCACACATTTACCATGGTGTAGAGCATTCTAGTGTTGGATCTAGCTCCTGGCAATGTACAGGAGCTCCTCTGTCAACTACCAGGAACTTCTGTATCTGTGTGAAACAAACATTATCATCCTATAGAAAAATGGTGGGACGGGAGATCCCAAAAGCCCATCCTTCCACCATTGCAGCAAATAAACTGGGAAAAATTATCTGAGTCAACATTTTCGGACTCTGGAATGTAGTAAAAGTGTACAGAAATCAGAGGAATGGTTAATCAAGAAAAAAGTAGTGAAATCTGAGTACAGAGGTTTGTGGCATTTTAACTTTCTTTGGCCCCACTCTCACTTCCCAGCTGGAAAGTTTGCAATGTCTCAAACTCTTCCAAAGGTTTGAAGAAGAAGGAACACTTCTTATGTCACCGTTGAGGCCAGCATGACCCCGACACCAAAGTCAGACAAAGATACTGCAAGAGGAGAAAACCACAGACCAATACATCCTTTATGAATGTAGATGGAAAAATACTCAGATTATTAGCAATCTGATTTCAGCAACATATCAGAAAGATTATCTACCATGACCAAATGGGATTTGTCCCAGAGATGTAAAGGTGGCTTAAGAGATAAAACACAATTATTATATTCCTCAAAAAATTAAAATAGAAATACCATATGACCCAGTAATTATACTGAAACTCCAGTGAGTATTTACTCAAGGAAACTGAAAACAGGAATTCAAAAAGATCCCTGCACCCCTGTGTTCATTGCAGCATTACTGACAATGGCTAAGGTGTGGAAGCAGCCCAAGTGTCCATTGACAGACAAATGGATAAAGAAGACGAGGTTTTTATATGATGAAACATTACACAGGTATTAAAAAATTAAACCTTGCCATCCACGACAACGTGGGTAACATAAAGAGTGTTATGCTAAATGAAACAAATCAGAAAAAGAGAAATACTGTATGATTTCACTCATATGTGGAATCTAAAAAACAAAACAAGCAAATAAAAAGCAGAATCAGACCCAATAGTGCAGAGAACAAACTGATGGTTGTCAGAGGGGAGGCAAGTGGGGGATGAACTTAGAAGGCAGTCCGATCCAGGGTTCCAGTTATGGAGGAACGAATCACAGAAATGAGAGGCACGGCAGAGCGAATACAGAGCGAATACAGTCAATGGCATTGTTTTTTTAAAAAAATATTTTTATTTATTTATGAGAGACACAGAGAGGCAGAGGGAGAAGCAGGCTCTTCACAGGGAGCCCGAAGCAGAACTCGATCCCAGGACCCCGAGATCAAGCCCTGAGCCAGAAGCAGATGCTCAACCGTTGAGCCACCCGGGTGTCCCCAATGACATTGCTGTAGTGTTGTATGGTGACAGATGGCAGCTACATTTATGGTGAGCACGGTGTAACACAGCCTTGTTGAATCACTGTGTTGTACACTTGAGACTAATCTAACATTGTATGTCAATGTACCTCAATTTAAAAAACCAATCAGGGCAGCCCAGGTGGCTCAGCGGTTCAGCGCCGCCTTCAGCCCAGGACCTGGTCCTGGAGACCTGGGATCGAGTCCCACGTCGGGCTCCCCACATGGAGCCTGCTTCTTCCTCTGCCTGTGTCTCTGCCTCTCTCTCTCTCTCTCATGAACAAATAAAATCTTTAAAAAAACAAAAAAACAAAAAAAACAGAGACGCTTGGGTGGCTCAGCGGTTGGGTGTCTCTCTTTGGCCCAGGATGTGACCCTGGAGAGGTGGGATTGAGTCCCGCATTGGGCTCCCTGCATGGAGCCTCCTTCTCCATCCATCTGTGTCTCTGCCTTTCTCTCTGTATCTCTCATGAATAAATAAATATTTTAAATTAAAAAAATCTTTAAAAAAACAATCAAAATAATATTCTATATTAACAGAATGAAGAAAAAACACCATGTGTTCATCTCAATTACTGCAGAAAAGCGTTTGACAGAATCCTTTCATGATAAAAACACACACACAAAAACTAGAAATAGAAGGGAGATTCCTCAACCTAATTAAGGACATACATGGACAATCACAGCTGACATTTAACCAAGTAGGTACAAGACTTGTATACTGAAAACTATAAAATACTGCTGAAAGCAAACAAAGAAGAGTAAAGAAATGAAATCCATTCCGTGGTGCACAGATCTGAACTCTTAATACGGTTAAGACGGCAATACTGACTAAATTTATCTGCAGTTTCAATGCACCCGCTATCGAAATTCCTACTGCTTTTTTTTTTTTTTTTTTTTTTTCAGAAATGGGCAAGCTGATCCTGAAATTCAGAGGCCAATTGTCAGACCAACAATCTTGAAAAAGCGGAATAAAGTCAGGGGCTCACATTTCGTGGTTTCAAAGCTTACTAGGAAGCTACCGTAATCAAGACAGTGCGGCCCTGGCCCGAGGACAGACATACAGGCCCGCGGGACAGAGTTCAGAGTCCAGCCATAAACCTACACCGACGGCGAGCTGACCTTCAGCCAGGGTGCCAACACCTTTCTACACACGGCGCTAACCGAGATCCGCCTGGAAAGGAATGAAGTCTGACCTCCGTCTTAACAAACTTTACACTAATTAACTCAAAATGGGCCCAAGACCCAACATGAGAGCTAAAACTACAAAACTGTTAGAAACATCAGTGTAAATACTTGTGACCTTGGCTTGGGCAATGCTGTTCTTAAACATAACATGAGCAATAAGAGAACAGACGAATTGCACTTTGACAAGTTAAAATGTTTGCACCTCGAAGGCCACGCTCAGGACAGCGAGAACGCAGAAGAGCAGCGCACGCTCGCGGCTCACGGATCCCACAAGGGCCAGGAGTTCAGAGCTCAGTCCCACAGGAACACAAGCAGCTGGACGAGTGAAAGGACAGAGACTTGCCCAGACTTCCTGTGGCCAAACCGGGACAAGCGATGAGGACGGGAGGAGGCGCAAGGAGAGCTTCACCCGAGGAAACCCACGCAGACCACAGCGACCACCACCGACAGATAACGGACCGGCGCTCACCTGGTGTAACGTAAAAATAAGTGTTGGTGAGAATATGGAGAAACAGAGACTCTCAGGCAATGTGGGTGGAAATAGCTTGAAAGATCCTCAAAAAGGACTGAGCCTGGGGGGCTCGGTTGGGTAAGCGGCCAACTCTTGGTGTCGCCCCAGGTCATGATCTCAGGGTCCTGGGATGGAGCCCCCGGTCAGGCTCCGCGCTCAGCAGGGAACCTGCTCAAGATTCTCCCCCTCCCGCCCCTTCCCTGCTGTCTGCTCATTCTCTCTAAAATGAATAAATAATCTTTTAAAAAATCACACAGGCAGCCCGGGCGGGGGGGGGGGGGGGGGGGGGCTCAGTGGTTTAGCGCCGCCTTCAGCCCAGGACGTGACCCCGGGGTCACGGGATTGAGTCCCCCATCGGGCTCCCTGCATGGGGCCTGCTTCCCCCCCCCTGACTGTGTCTCTGCCTCTCTCTCACGCTCTGCCTCTCATGAATAAGTAAATAAAATCTTTTAAAAAATCGCACATTAAGTTGTGACATGACCCAGTCATTCCTCAGAGCACCAAAAATGTGTCCGTGTAAACCTGCGCTCAACTCTTCCCAACAACATTACTCACAAGAGCCAAAAATTGGAAATACTCAAATGTCCATAAATTAATCAATATTGAATAAGGACAGTACGTTACAATCGTACAGTACAACATTTATCCGCCATAAAAAGGAAGGAGTTCGGATTCATTGAGCTCGTCCATTTATGTGAAATGCCCGACAGAAGGGAAGCCGAACAGACGGCCAGCTCAAGGAAGTAGGGGCGAGGAAATGTGGTTTCTGCCTTGTGGGTACCTGTTTCTTTTGCCGAAAAGGAAACGTTCAAAGCAATAGGACTGTGACACCTACGACACCAAGACACATGAAAAGTCACAAATGCTGCACATTTTCCATGGGTAAAATGACGAGTTCTTCTGTTATACAAATTTTATCTCATTTAAAATTAAACCAAATCACCTTTAAATTAAATAAATGCTAGTAAACATTAGGCAAAACACATTCCTTGGCAAGGATGTGAGCCCCTTTCCCTTTCCCTGTGCAGGTGAGGGGCGGCTACCTTAGTGCCACGGAGGGCGCTGCCCGGTGAGCTCCTGCCCGATCCCACCTGAGCGGGCTCAGGGGCGGGGGGTCACGGGGGAGAAAAACTACCCAAGCCAGGCACTCATGTTAGAGGGAGAGGCAAGCACGAACCCGGGAACCGGAAACCAGAGCCGGGATTGCTGCCGTATGTCCTGCGGACCGAGTTTCCACCAGAAACCACTGAGGCACCCGAGGGAAGACGGCCCACGCTCCGGAGGGAGCAGCTGCCAGGCACCAGCAAGAGCCCCACGTGGCCTGGACAACGGGAAAGGACCCCAAAGAGCCGGGTCCAAGGCCGCGGGGCTGAGGGAAGGGGCTCGGGGCCCAGGAAGCCGCGAGGCGTCATCCCAACCGGCCGTCCCTAAGGGAACAGGCCGCGTCTACGTGGACGTGGAAGATCCAGTGCTGAGGAGGACGTCACTGCAGTGGATCAAGTGGACACGAGCGTCTGCGGGAGACCGGGCGAGGGCCCCAGAGTCCTGAGCTCCTGGGACCCCGCCCCGCGCCCCGCAGGGGACCAGGGACAGGACAAGGCCTGGCACTCCCGGCAGGCAGGGACCCAGTGCTGGGACGTCTGCCCGGAGCGGGCTGTCCTCCGCGGCCTCAGGGGAGCCCAAGGCCACCAGCCGCAGGGCCAGCGGGGTGCAGGGAGTGGTGTGGCGGGCAGGCCGCGGTCCTGGTGGCTGGCACCTGATCCCGGGGGACACACGCACACCCACAGCGGGCCTGGGTGCTCGGGACACCCCGGGACATGGGCACTAGCTGAGCGCTGTGGGCAGCCAGCGGGGCCAGGTCACCTCCCTGCAACCCCAGGACCGAGGGCCAGCTGTGGTGACAGAGGGCACAGCCCAGAGGGAAGATGCCCACAGGGGACACAGAGTCGCTGCGAGGTGCCCAGGACGGCCATGCCCCATGTCGCCCACAGCGGCCCGTGTGCCAGCAGCTGCGTGCCAGCGTGTCACCGCTGCAGGACACAGGCCCTGCGTCCACACGACAGGGTCTCCGGCGCCCCAGTGAGGAATGAAGCAGCCGCAGACGCTAAGACGCCTGAGATTCGGCTGCAGCACACGAGCCCAGAGAGAATCCCAGATGCGCAGACACGTGGCAGCCCTGTGGAGGGCAGCCCCGAGGGGGGCACGGGGACCCGTGACCACCAGGCGCTGGGCACAGGCCCCGGGTGGCGACGGCAGACCTGGAGGGCACCCACGTCAGGTGCCACACGCACATCCTGCACCTAAGCGCCAGGCCCGCAGCTGCAAGGCAGGAATGTGCTGGAGCCCCGGAGCCCCCCCCTGCCAGTGGGTGCAGCAGCACCTTGTGTGAGGCCGTTGACAGGACAATAGACCAAGGCCAATAAGATATGAGTCAGGCAGATGACAGTGAGTGACAGGCCTCAGCAGCCCTGCCCAGCCCCCGCCCATGGAGCCTGCACAGCACCAGGAAACGTGAGCCACAGGGAAGCCCAACCTACCCCCAGGCCTGGCCCAGCTCCCTGCCACACCTGCTCGGGGCCACACGGCCACCTGCACTCTTCTTCCCCCGGCACGCCTGCACCTCCCCACGAGAGATGATGCAGAACAAGGTGGACGTGCGGGGGGCCCCCCTGAGCACGGCTCCTGCGACGACCACGGTGATCAACGTCCCAGTGGAGACGGTCGTGCCCGACCACGTCGTCTGGTCCCTGTTCAACACCATCTTCCTGAACTGGTTCTGCCTGGGCTTCGTGGCCTTTGTCTACTCTGTGAAGGTGGGTGGGTGCGGGCCAGGGCCTCCGCCCGGGGTGCCAACCTCGGGGACCTCCGCCCAGAAGGCGCTGGGGGGGAGCCCACGTGCACGTGGGGGGTGCGCGGCCCGTGTGACCGGCCCCAGGGAGGTGCGGGGAGGCCGCACATGGTGCCAGCGGAGGGCAGGATCCCCGGCGCCCACCATCCCTAGAAGCTCTCCTCCCCGCTGGAGCCTCAGCACATCAGATTTGGAGCCCCAGTCTGGGACAGAGGAAGCCACGACCCTGAACGCTGCTCAGCCTGATGGGGCGAGTGGCCAGGGAGGGGCCCAGAGCCAGGCAGGGCAACCCCGGGGTGTCCAGGGGGCTGCCGAGGGCCGAGGAAGGACGTGGGGCCCCAGAAGGGACAGGCCCCGGGGCCCCGACCTGCTCAGGCTCAGGGAAGGGGACGGGGTCCCAGGTAGGGTGAAGGGCAGGGCCCGCCATGGCGCCCCTGAGTCCCTGGTCTGGGAGGACCCGCCCCTCACCCCACTGTCCACGTGTCGTCCCCAGGCCAGGGACCGGAAGATGGTGGGCGACTTGACCGGGGCGCAGAACTTCGCCTCCACTGCCAGGTGCCTCAACATCTGGGCGCTGGTCCTGGGCCTCCTCCTGACCATCATATCCATTGTCCTCCTGGGCATGGCCTACGCCGCGGCCTACGGGGCCCTGTTACAGGCCATGCAGGAGAGCGGCCGCTACCACTAGGAGCCCCCGCAGGACTCCCTGGGCCCCTCCTGCCCGCCGGCCATGCCCCAGCCCCCAGCCCTCTGCTCCGGGTGCACAGACCGGCCTGTGTGCAGCCGACTTCAATAAAGTGCCCTGTGTGTGACGCGCTGTGACCTCCCTCCCGGGGCGGGGTGGGGGGTGTGCGGGGAGCCCCCCGGCGCCCTGGGCCTGAGCACACCGGCCCCCTGCCCAGTGTGGGGCTCCGGGGGACAGGCACATCCTCAGGCTGGGCTGGCTGCTGGCCACCTGCAAGGAGCAAGGCCTGGCCAGGGAGCTGGGGGGTCCCCGACCCAAGGACTCCGCGAGTCCAGCACAGCCTGGGTCCCGAGGGTGAGGCTCCGCCTCCCAGGTGTGTGGGAGCCGTGGAGCCGGGCTGCGGGGGCACAGAGCTCTCCCCTGTGCGCTGACGGCAGAAGCGACAATCACACCCAGTGACTAAGCCCGTGGACAGGAAGCCTGAGAAGAGGGACCCGTCCCCCAACCACGGCCCGGCCCGCAGGATGCAGCGGCTGTCCAGGGCCCCGCCAAGGGTCTCCCGGCCTCTGGGGGTCAGGGGCTTGGGTGTGAGCTGGGGCCAGAGCCTGGGTCACACGTGGGGTGTGGGCGTGGGGTGTGGGGCGTGGGGTGTGGGGCGGTCCTGGGCTCCTCTCCCTGGGCAGAGGACGCTTGGCTCAGGCAGTGGTGTGGGAGGCCCCAGAGGGGGTGGGCGCTGGATCCAGTCTACATGGCAGCCTGCAGAGGCTGCGGGAGTGCGGGGGGCCGCAGGCGGGTGTCCAGGTGGGACCATGTCGGGCGCCTCACCTGGGGCGTCCAGGCTGCCGGGTCCACAGTGGGGCAGCCCTGGCCCGGCTCCCTCCCTCAGCAACCTCCAGCTCCCCCACTGGCTCCTGTCCCCTCCTTGGAAGGCAAGTCCCAGGTCCTCAGAGGCACCCAGGTCACAGGCCGGCGCCTGCAGTCACCCTGCCCCCTGCCTGCCGACCGGTGACCTGGGGCTGCCTGCTGATTTCCTGGGTGCTGCGGCTCCCCAAATGCTCAGGGCCAGGGCTCCCCCCAGGGCCCTGCTCTCTCTCTCCCTGCGCTCCCCCGGGCCCAACCCCATTCCACCTGTCCCTGGGCCTCCAACCGGCACCTGACAACCTGACACCTTGTGCTGAGGCTACGCCTGTGCTGTGTGATTCCCGAGTCTCCTATTTTACAAGTTTTCCAAAGTTTACTGGAAGCTCCAGTGGAGGCTCCTTGGGATCAGGGAGCACCCGCAGGCGGCCCGTCTCCACCCTGGATAGTAATAAGCCGAGACCCGCGGGGGCAGGTCAAGGCTGCGGGGAGTGGGAGGCGGGGGAACAGGCCCGGGGACCCCCTGCACACCCTTGAGCAGGGAGGGAGCCAGGACCGCCTGTCCTCAGCGAGTCCCCGCCCCGGCCCCCTGTAACCTGACACCGGGCTCTGGGGCCACCCTCCTGGTACCCGGCCAGTTCACCACTTTCAGAAAAGCCAGGAAACAGAAACTTTGGGGAAAGGAAACCACTGGGGAAGGTGGGGCCCCGAGCTGCCTCCCGAGTCCGCACCCCGCGAGCTGCACCTGCCACCATGAGCCGCGCCCCTCGGCCCTTGCTCCCAGGCGCCTGTGCCTCCGGCGCCCCCACCTACGAGATGCTCAAGGAGGAGCACGAGGTGGTGGTCCTCGGGGGGCCCCCCAGAGCACAGCTCCAGCGACCACCACCGTGATCAACATCCGCGGTGACACAGTCGTGCCCGACCACATCGTCTGGTCCCTGTTCAACACCGTCTTCATGAACTGGTGCTGCCTGGGCTTCGTGGCACTTCGCCTACTCCGTGAAGGTGGGTGGGGGTGGAAGGGGGAGTCCCCGGGGTGGGGGGGAGGCCGGGGCGCCTGTACCTGCAGGGAGGCTGCAGCAGCCCTGCGCCCAGGGTCCCACGGGTTCCCCTACTGACCGATACTAGAAACCACATCCCTGGGCTGGGCGTGTGGCCCCAAAGCACCCCCAGGAAGAAGAAAGGACTTCGGGGGAAACTGAGGCCAGGGAGGGGCCAGAGCCGGGCAGGGGCGACCCCGGGGTGTCCAGGGGGTCCGAGGGCCGAGGAAGGACGTGGAGGCCCCAGGAGGGACAGGCCCCGGGGCCCGGACCTGCTCAGGCTCCAGGGAGGGGGATGGTTTCCCGGGTGGGGGTGAAGGGCAGGGCCCGCCAGGGCGCCCCTGAGTCCCTGGTCTGGGAGGACCCGCTCCTCACTCCATGTCCACGTGTCGTCCCCAGGCCAGGGACCGGAAGATGGTGGGTGACCTGACTGGGGCGCAGAGCTTCGCCTCCACCGCCAGGTGCCTCAACATCTGGGCGCTGGTCCGGGGCCTCCTCCTGACCGTCACCTTCGTCATTCTTGTCTCAACCGGCTCCCTGGTGATTTTCGAAACAGTTTCCGAGATGGTAAAACATGACGGAGGGTCCTAGTCGGCGCCGGAGGCCTCGGCGGCCCCTCCCGTCACACTGTCACCTTCAGGTCCCTCTAGCGCTGGTGTCAATAAAGCACGTGCCTGTGACCTGCTGCGCTCTCGCTGGGGGGCCCTTGGAGACGCCCGTGGCCCCGCTGCCCGCCATCGGCCCGTCGCCCGCCTGCACCTGCTCCGGCTCGTGTGCCGGGTGGGCTCGTGTGGGGAAGAGCGGCAGTAGATTCAGGCTGTTCCTAGCTCCCAGGGACCCGGTGGCGGGGAAGGTGGCGGGACACCCGCTGCCGGGAGCGCAGCCTCTACGGCTGGCGCTATAAGGTCCGTGTCCCTGCTCTCGAGTCGGGGTGTACCCTTGCCCTGAGTGGGGTCACATCATCACCTCCTCGTGTTGTGGCCTCCGTATCAGGGACACCGTGGCTGCCCCAAGGCAGACCCCGAGCACTGGGGCCCCGGCTGCAGTTCCCCAGTCCTGCGTCCCTGCCCCGCACACGGCGCCCTAACTCGCGGATGCACGGGGGAGACTCGGGGTACCCTGGGTAGAGGGGGGCACGCTGGCCCATCAGCCGTCCAGTCGGTGAAGGAGGCGATCTCAGCCCCAAGAGGCCAGTGGGATGAGACCCCGGCCGGGTGGGCAGGGCAGCCCCACCTTCCCGGATCCTCGGCACCTGACGGATCCCCTGCTGCCGAGGAGGGTGTCCGTCCTCCCTTCCCTGCCCCCACTCTTGGCCGCCCTGGGCGTCTCGGGGTGGACGCCTGTCCTTCTTCCTCCCGGAACCGCTGCCCCCGTGGCCGGAAGAGACGGTTCCCTCCAGAGCGCCCTTGGGAGGTGCTGCGATGCCTCTGAGGCTCATCCGCGGCCTCATCCCGCCGCCCACCCTGGGACCCGGGCACCCGGTGGCCCGGAGCGGGTGGCCTCAAGGAAGCACCCAGGGGTGGAGCCCCTCTGCCCCGCGCTCTGCAGCCAGCACCTGCCCGCGGGCCGCCCTGGCCTGCGGGAGGCCTCAGCTCCGTCCTCCGGTTTGCAAAAGCTTCACCTCGAAGGGCTTTGTAGGCGGCACGAGAGGGTCGACTCCAGCAGGACCCTGCTCCCGGCACCACAGCTAGGGACGGTTACACCCGCTGTGACCATCCTCCCCAGAGCTGTGAGAACGTGACTGTGCCTGCCCCTCAGGCCGGGGCCCGTGGCCGCAGCGATGCCCCACCCGCGACCCGGGCCACCCTCCGCACCTGGAACCCTAAGGGCGAGGTTCTGAACCCCTGGCTTGGGGACCTCGGCCGACGTGGGGACAGTGCTGTGCCTGGAACGGCCGTGGACGTCTCCCCACCCCCGCCCTGCATCTCTTCCATCTGGCTGCTCCTGACCCGAGATCTTGCATGAGCTGCTGGGGACGCGGGAAGGAGACCCTCTCCCGACTCCGTGGGCTGCTCTCGGGAATCAGTACAACCAAGAGGTCACGGAGGGCTCTAGGGGGCCCACGTGGTCAGAGCACAGGTGCGGCCCCGGCTGGTGACGAGGGTCCAGGGACAGTTGGTAAAAATGAACCCTGGCCCGTGCGACCCACTGACCCTTGGGCAGAAGGGCTGGGAATGGAGGCGATGCTGACGCCCTGCGGGGTCTGACGCTTCTCAGTGCCTGTGGCTGTCCTCCCCGCGCACGTTGGAACTGGGTTAAACTAAGGTTAAAGCTGCCAGTTATTTGACCGCCAAATGGGTTTATTTTATTTTTATTTATTTATTTATTTTTTGCCAAATAGGTTTAATCGGGAAGAGTAGAAAATTACAATTCTAGAAAGGCAAACGATGGCAAAACTGTACAAAAATCCCAAAACAGAGGAACAAAGATCTTTCATAGATTGGGGGGGGGGGGGTGGTTGTAGAGGAGAAGTCCATTGGAGTGACCTGGGGGCTGGGGGTCCTGCCTACCACTGGTTAGGCTCTCACCTTGGGGGGGGGGGCTGTGCTCCCCCTCGCTGGCTGTGACCCCCGTTGTGCTCTGCTCCACCTGCAGGATCTGTGCCCCCCGGATGGGAGAGGGTTGCCGCTCATGGTGGGCGATGCAGCTCGTGGGGGGCGGACGCGGGAGGCAGCTCTGAGCCCCACCTTCCCCAGTGGTTTCCTTTTCTCTGAAAATTTATTTTTTGGTGCTCAGAGAATTGGGAATTGGCTGGGTCCAGGAGGGTGTAAAGCAGAACCAAAGATTGGTGTCAGGCTACACAGGTGCTGGGCAGGTGCTGGTGGTTGCTGGTGGGTGCTGGCAGGTGCTCACGGGTCAAGGGCTGAGGTCTCTGGGGGGTTCCCTGTCCCAGGCTCTCAATCAGGTGCTGTCCCCGCTGCCCCACCTCCTCATCCAGGGCTCAGGGTGGCCCCAGGACCTCTCGTGGCCTGTGAGGCTCCCTCCTTGCCCCCACCCAGACTCCTGGTGCTGCAGGGCCCCCATCTCACACAGCAGGTCCCTCAGGCTTGTGTCAAGGGTCCATGTGGCGGCCCCGGGGGCACAGGCCTTCAAGGTCACACACCCCTGCCTTCTCTCCCCACCCCCCCACCTGCTCTGTGGACGTCGTGTGGTGGTGATGGAGGAAGTGGGGACTTTCCCCTTCTGCTTCTGCCCTGCGCCCCCTTCTCAGGAGTCGGTCGGCTCAGCTCGGGAACCAGGACACGGCCCCGCCCGAGAGCCAAGGCTGCAGGTCCTTGCTGTCCGCAGTCCTGGGCCGCTGGGAGCTCTCGCCACAGCCTGGGGGCCAGTGGGCTCCACACCCCAGTCCAGCCTCGCGTTTCCCGGTTCACTGTGTAACACCCCCAGGGCACCCCCAGCTGCTTCCTGCCCTCCGCCCCCTTCGCCCCCCTGTCCCTGGACCCTCGTCACCAGCCAGGGCCGCACCTGTGCTCTGACCACGTGGGCCCCCTGGAGCCCTCCGTGACCTCTTGGTTGTACTGATTCACAAGAGCGGCCCACGGAGTCGGGAGAGGGTCTCCTTCCCGCGTCCCCAGCGGCTCATGCAGGGACGCGGGTCAGGAGTGGCCAGATGGCAGAGATGCAGGGCGCTGTGGTCCTGGTGTTGCGGCCACACATTGACCCTGAAGGTGTCCCCACGGACCCAGCACTGGGCCCCGGGGAGAGGACCTGGCCCTGGTGCCCGGTATGGGGGGAGGTCAGGGAGGGCCGGGTGGACCCCCGCTGGCCCCGGGGCTGCTGCCGCCCCCTAGGTCGTCTGTGCTACACACAGGCCAGTGGCGTGGAGTGGGCTACACGGCCTCTGGGGTGAGGGCGAGGCCCAGGGGCTCCCAGGAGGCCCCCCCCAACGGCGGCGCAGTGGCCCTCACCTTACGGCTGGACCAGAGTTGCAGGTGGCCAAGGCCCCGCCGAGGGACTCGTTGTGGGATCTGTGCGCTGGCGGGTTCTCGGGGTTTCCTGGCACCGCGGCCGGCCGAGCTCGGAGCCGACCAAACTGCCTGGAAGCAGATGCACGGTGCTGCGGGAGGCCCCCGGGTCCCGCCTGGGTCTTGTCCCAAATATGACGTGTGTGGAGGCGGTCGCCTGTGTCCTCAGGCCTCCATCAGCCCTGACCCCCTGGCACCCTGGCGCCGCCCCGGGTGCATCCCTTAGTTTCCAGCTCCCCCTCTTGGAGCTTGCAGCCTGTGCCCCAGGATCTTCAAGGCCCCGTGGGCGCCAGGGTGCAAGCACAGGCGTGCCTAGCTCTCTGCCTCACACTCCTCCGCCCCGACAAGCAGACTGGCAATTCTTCCTTTCCTGTCCTCCGGGTCCAGGGGGTCCCTGCCGTCCAGGCAGGAGCAGAGGGACACTGTGGGACAGCGGGGGTGGAGGACGCAGGCAGCACACACTGCCTGCTTGATCTGGAATGTTCCGCCCCATCCTCTAGAGTGTTAGGGCCGGGCCCTCTCCAAGCTCCGACTTGGTGCGTGTGACACAACCCCGCTCGTGGTGGGCAGGGCTGCCGGACGTCCCCTGGTGGCCCACGTGCATCTCGAGACAGGAAGGAAGGACTTGGGCAGACCGCCGTGCGCACCTTCTGGCCCGGGCCGGCTGGGTCTGCAGCTCCACGCAGCCTTCCGGGGCCCACCTGGGTTGGGGTCTGGCTGGCAGGTGGGGCCAGCACCCTGTGCCCAGTTACTGGAGGATAGACTGGCCGCTGTTCCTCTTCCCAGGGTGACACACTGGTCTCAAGCCCCCTCTTGCTGGCCGTGGGCAGCGGGGACTGACTGCACAGGTGGCTGCCGGGCCTGCCCCGCCAGCCAGTCTGCTTGCGTCATGGGTGAGAAGGCTGAGACCTGCCTCCCGGCGCCCCTCACCCCAGCCGTGGAGTGGGGTGCCCACCATCGTCCTGCCTGCCGGAGCCTCCTGTGGGGTTTCCAGCTTTACCTGCTGTGTCCCCGGGTTCAGGACGGAAAAAGCCCTGGCAGGATGGCAGGTGGCGAGCCCATTCCTGCGGGAGGCTTGGGCGTGAGGCGCCACAGTCGGAGTAGAGAGCGGACAAGTGGAGGCCGGACACCAGGGCCGGGTGGGAAGGCGGCAGGAGGTGGCCAGAGCCAAGGGCCGCTCCTCAGAGCTGCTGTCCAGGCAGGGAGGAGCTGCCCCAGGCAGCCGCCCTGACCCACCCAGACCAGCCCGGCAGTGCCCAGACACGGCCCTCCTCCTCCCCACCAGGCGGGAGGTGCACTGCTGGGCTCCCCGGTATTGGCCCGGCGGGATCCCAGGCAGCCGGCAGGCCAGGGCCCTGCACCACGGAGGTTGACACAGGGGGGTGGGCCTTGCCAGGTCCCTCCTCTGGGTGCCAGAGGGAGCACAGAACCAGGCCTGGAGGCTGCTGAGGGAGGGAGACAGGCCAGGGCTGCCCCACTGTGGACCCGGCAGCCTGGACGCCCCAGGCGAGGTGCCCGACATGGTCCCACCCGGACATCGGCCTGCGGCCCCCGCACTCCCGCAGTCTCTGCAGGCTGCCGTGTAGACTGGGCCCAGCACCCACCCCCTCTGGGGCCTCCCACACCACTGCCTGAGCCAAGCGCCCCCTGCCAGGGGCTAGGAGCCAAGGACGGCCCCACGCCCCACGCCCACGCCCCACGTGTGGTCCTGGCCCCAGCTCACACCCAAACCGCACGACCCCCAGCGGCCAGGAGACCCTTGGTGGGGCCCTGGGCAGCTGCTGCATCCTGCGGGGCCAGGCCACGGTGGGGGGACGGGTCCCTCTTCTCAGGCTTCCTGTCCCCGGGCTTAGTCACGGGGTGTGATTGTCGCTTCTGCCTTCAGCGCACAGGGGAGAGCTCTGTGCCCCCCCAGCCCGGCCCCACGGCTCCCACACACCTGGGAGGCAGAGCCTCACCCTCGGGACCCAGGCTGTGCTGGACTCGCGGAGTCCTTGGGTCGGGGACCCCCCCCAGGACCCCGGCCAGGCCTTACTCCTAGGAAGCGGCCAGCAGCCAGCCCAGCCCGGGGACGTGCCCGCTCCCTGGAGCCCCCACACTGGGCAGGAGGCCGGTGTGCTCAGGCCCAGGGCGCCGGGGCCTCCCTGCACCCCCCACCCCGGGAGGGAGGTCACAGCACATCACACACATGGCACTTTATTGAAGTCGGCTGCACACAGGCCGTTCTGTGCACCCAGAGCAGAGGGCTAGGGGCTGGGGCGCGGCCGGCGGGTGAGGAGGGGCCCGTGGCGTCCTGCTGGGGCGCCTAGTGGTAGCGACGCCTCTCCTGCATGGCCTGTAACAGGGCCCCATAGGTCGCAGTGTAGGCCATGCCCAGGAGGACAATGGATATGATGCCCAGGATGATGCCCACGACCAAGGCCGAGATGTTGAAGCACCTGGCAGTGGAAGCGAAGCTCTGTGCCCCCGTCAGGTCGCCCACCATCTTCCGGTCCCTGGCCTGGGGACGACACGTGGACAGTGGGGTGAGGGGCAGGTCCTCCCAGACCAGGGACTCGGGCGCCCTGGCGGGCCCTGCCCTTCACCCCAACCCGGGACCTCAGTCCCCTTCCCTGGAGTCTGAGCAGGTCGGGGCCCCGGGGCCTGTCCCTTCTGGGGCCTCCACGTCCTTCCTCGGCCTTTGGCCCCCCCTGGACACCCCGGGGTCGCCCCTGCCCGGCTCTGGCCCCTCCCTGGCCTCAGTTTCCCCCGAGGTCCTTTCTTCTTCCTGGGGGGGCTTTGGGGCCACACGCACAGCCCAAGGATGTGGTTTCTAGTATCGGTCAGTAGGGGAACCTGTGGGACCCTGGGCGCAGGGCTGCTGCAGCCTCCCTGCAGGTACAGGCGCCCCTGCCCCCACCCCGCACCCCGGGGACTTCCCCTCCCACCCCCACCCACCTTCACGGAGTAGGCGAAAGCCACGATGCCCAGGCAGCACCAGTTCATGAAGACGGTGTTGAACAGGGACCAGACGATGTGGTCGGGCACAACCATGTCACCGCGGATGTTGATCACGGTGGTCGTCACGGGAACCATGCTTTGGGGGGCTCCAGTTTCAGGAACCTTGTACTGGTCTTGGTCCATGTTTGAGTTTCGGGGACGTGTTTGTGTGTGGTTGCCAAGCAAGAGGAGCTGGGAAGTGCTGTTAGGTGGCCAGAGCCTTGACCATTGTAGGGTGAAGCCTGGGTGCCGGAGGTGGGTCCTGGAAGAGCTCGGCCCCACCTTCTGGTCCCCTGTCCCCATCTCAGCTTCCTTCTGCTTTCTCAGAAATTCCTCTTTCCTACTGTTTTGTAACTGTGTGACTGGGCTGGCAGGAGGTAGACCTAAAGACTCACTGTCAGCATACACCTGTGCTGGGTGGGTGCCTGGCAGGTGCTGGTGGGTGCTGGGTGGGTGCTGGGCTGGTACTGGGCAGGTGCTGGCAGGTGCTGGATAGGTGCTGGCAGGTGCTCGCGGGTCAAGGGCTGAGGTCTCTGGAGGGTTCCCTGTCCCAGGCTTTCAATCAGGTGCTGTCCCCGCTGCCCCACCTCCTCATCCAGGGCTCAGGGTGGCCCCAGGACCTCTCGTGGTCTGTGAGGCTCCCCCCTCGCCCCCACCCAGATGCCAGGTGCTGCAGGGCCCCCACCGGGCACAGCAGGCCCCTCAGTCCCCACACAGAGAGCCCCCAGGTCCCCAGCCCGCATCCCAGGGCTCGCAGGCCTCCTGTCTGGAATCTGTTCCCCTTCCTGCCCTGGAGTCCGTGGTGGGGAGGGGGTGCGGCGTTGTGCGTGCCCAGGTCAGGATGCAGCAGGCGGAAGAGGCGTCCGGCTTGTGTCAAGGGTCCATGTGGCAGCCCCGGGGGCACAGGCCAGCGAGGTCACGCACCCCGCCCCCATCGCATCAGGGGAAGTGTTGGGGAAACACACAGGGGTGGCTATCGGAAGGGGCTTGCCCCACTCCCGGCCCTTCCTGAACTTACAATGTTTCCTCTTCCTCAACAATCCCTTCCTCCGCCGGCAAGATGGGTCAGCAGAGCAAGAGAAAGGTCTTGCTTGCAGTAAGCCGACGCTGTGTCACCGCCGTGACCACTGCACCAGCCCCTTCACCGCAAGGAGCTGCAACAGAGGCCTGGCCCTGCTCCGGCCGGTGGTGCTCAATGGCAGCATCCCTCCAGGTCCCCTGCTCCCCTCCTGGCCCGAGTCAGGATCCGTCTGGACACCCCGGGCGCTTCCAGGACCCCGGTGCCTCCTCCCTGTCCTGCTGTGCGGCCCTGCCCTCCTCACCGCCCCTGCCCCTCAGTGTCCTCCGGGTGGGTTCCCAGTCCCCTGGGACTTCCCGGCTGGCTGAATCCGTGGCCTCCCCATGGCCACGCATGAGTCCCAAAGGAGAAGAGCAGTAAGTGTAAAACACCCGTAGTTTTGAAGACTTGAGAAAAAAAAAATTTGATAAAGTGTAATGTTTCATTGATGATATTTTTTACTGGGTTGTTTTTTTTTTTTTTTTTTGAGATACATTTTGGATTTTGGCTCAAATAAAATAGATCATTAAACTAAGTCTTACTCATTTCCTTTTGCTTTTTTTTTTCTTTAATGTGATTGATTGATGAGAGACACAGAGACACAGAGAGAGGCAGAGACTCAGGCAGAGAGAGAAGCAGGCCCCCCACAGGGAGCCCACGCGGGACTCGATCCCGGGACCCCGGGACCCCCACGTGCCTTCCCAGTGGAATTCCACAGGCGCGAGCCGTTCCCAGCACTTCTGTCGGCCGCTGCCTGAGACACCTGGGTCCGGGTCCAGGGTATTGGGGGCACCCCGTTGGCCGCTGCTCACTGTGACATTCAGCGCACACTCAGCAGAGTGCGTTAGCGGAGGCCTGACGAGCCCCGAGGGTGCAGGAGCCTGGGAAGCTACCACCTGCCCCCCAGCACCCGCCCTCCCTGGACTTTCTGGGGGCCTGTCCTTGCCTCTCCTCCAAGTGCCAAGCCCCGTACGCCCCAAGCGTAGGTCACACGGAGGCTCGGTGAGCTCAGGCCTGCCCTGGACACCGCAGCTCGATTCCACCTGCTTGAGCTGGCACAGAGGAAGGCCCTGGTCCCTTCGCTCGGGGTCCCGTCAGGAGCCTCACCCCCGTGGGGCCGCCCGCTCGTGCTTGTTTCCTTGCTGCGCTGCCTGCACCCGCGCACGGCTCCTCTGTGCCCTGCCCCCCGGGCCTTGCCCCCGCCTGCAGGCACTTCTGCCTGTGGATCTGCGTTTCTGCTGGGTGTGCGCTGCGTCACGGGGACGGGCCTTTAGAGTTGAGGTGGGGCCCCGAGCCCACGGCCAGGGAAGAATTCGTGAGACGTCTCGGGTGCAAAACGGTGGTCGTGCTAAAGTACCGGGACAGGGGCTGTGGGCCGAGAGGGCTGCCCTGGGTCCTGAGGGGGCACTGGTCACATACGTGTGGGGTGGGGGAGGCGAGGACATGGGGGCGTCAGAAGGACCTTCGTGTGCTGCAGACGACTGTCGGGATCCCGGAGGCCCGGCTACTGTCAAGCTAACAGGCCTGTCCCTCCACTAACGAGAAGGCCCCCGGGGCGGAGGGGATGGCACAGCTGCAGGAAGCGGAGACTAGGGGTCTCTGCAGTTGAGCAGTTGACCCCAGGGACGTGAGTTCCCGCAATCTCATGGGCTGGGCCAGGCTGCAGGGACATGCACGCTCGCTGCTCCCTCAGCAGCACGCAGGGCCCCCAAAGCCTCTCTCCCAGCGGCTTCCCTGTGCAGGTCCCCATGTTGCTGGAGAACGAGAGTCCCTGGCCGTGGGCCACAGGCGGGCTCGGCAGGGAGGGGCCGGCAGGGGCCCCAGAGCTCAGGGAGCGCCCCAGACCTCCCCGCGACCACCACGGTGCCCGGACCCCAACAAGGAGGGAAGCCGGTAGGATGTCCTCGCCCAAACCAGGACAGCGCGAGGATGATGATGTCACAAGCTCCCAGGCCAGGTCTAAGGAAGAGACTGTCGGGGGACCCCTGTCGCCCCGAGAACTCTGGCTCCTGCTCCATACACTGCCGTCGCTCTCCTCACTCCACCTTGTCCCCGAGATTCCTTCTTTGGCTTCATGAGCCCAGAGCCCAGCGCTCCAGCCTCAAGGCCTCTGACAAGCCTCCATCACTGTGGTCAGCTAGCGGGGGCGGGGGGTCAGCTACGGGGGGCAGGGGGTCAGCTATGGGGGGCGGGAGGTCAGCAACAGGGGATGGGGGTCAGCTACGGGAGGCAGGGGTCAGCTACGGGGGGCAGGGGGTCAGCTATGGGGGGCAGGGGTTAGCTACGGGGGCGGGGGGTCAGCTATGGGGGCAGGGGTCAGCTACGGGGGTGGGGGGTCAGCTACGGGGGGCGGGGGGTCAGCTACGGGGGGATGGGGGTCAGCTACGGGGGCGGGGTGTCAGCTACGGGGGGCGGGGGTCAGCTATGGGGGACGGGGGGTCAGCTACGGGGGGGCAGGGGGTCAGCTACTGGGGTGGGGGGTCAGCTATGGGGGAGGGGCAGTCAGCTACAGGGGGAGACCGTGAGGTACGGGGGGTGGGGGTCAGCTACGGGAGGAGGTGACAACTCTGTCACTCAGGGTTTGTACTGTTTAGGAGGCTCTTGGCCCATCACGTGCTTGAACTCACAACCTTTGGCCCAGGGGTCACGCGCTCTTAGGAGCCCGCCACGTGCCCTGTGTCCTGACGCCACGCCAGGGTCCCCACCGAGGCCTAAGTCCCGACCGGCCTCCGCGTCCCGCTGATCGGTGTGCGGGAGGCAGGGGCCAGGCCCGGTCCAGCCCTTGCTGGGGGAGGGCGCCGGGGTCCCGCGGCTTCTGTGCAGGACTGTGCGCCCGCGAACCTCCCAGACTCCCCCTGACCCTGCGGCATCCCCGCTTCGGCTGATGTTCATTATCGTGTCTTCTCCCGTCTTCACCTGAGAGCCCGGGGAGTCCACGCTCCTCCTAACCTCTTACCGGTTGCTTCATATATTACGACACGACTCCGGTTTCTGAGGACCTGAGGCCAGTAGGTGCTTCCACCCGCTTGACACACGAGGACACCGAGGACCCCGGAATGACAGCGACCTCCCTCCTGATTACGCATCGTTGCTGTGCTCTTTGAAATTTCCTAACACACCGCGTTGTGTCACCATTTGGTGTGGCTGATACTCACTTCCTACTGACCACACGCAGCGGTGCTCACCCTCGGTCCCCGCCGCTGTTGCATCCACACTGCCGACCCCCGAGCCGCCGGCTCACCTGACACTGACCCAAGCCCCTCTGTTTCCGTTTCCCTGGAAATATCTTCGCTTTGCCTTATTTTTTTTTTTAATTTAATTTATTTATCTGACATAGAGTGAGAGCATGCACGGCAGGGGCAGAGGGAGGCGCAGACTGCCTGCGGGGAGCCGGGTGTGCCCCCTCCAGAGCCAGGGTCACGCCCTGGGCCCACGCTCCACCTCCGAGCCGCGGGCGCCCCCCTATCTGTCTTGAGTATTTCCACTTGGTAGAGGTTTAGGTCGGCACCGAAGACACCGGCCCACGGACTTCTCAGCTGCAACGTTAACTTTTACCCCTTACTAGAAAACCTGGCTTATTGTAATCAGGCTGCTTATGATTTTGTCTGTCTTTGGTGTTCCGCAGTTTCGCTCCAACGCGCTGAGTGGTGTCATTTCTATTTATCCTACTACACACTTCTGGGTTTCTTAAATCCGGGGCTGAAAGTCTTCCAACTATTTTGGAAAGTTCTCACCCATTAAGTATCGAAATAATGATCCCCCCACCCCCACCCCGTTCTTCATCCTTCTCATCCTGGAACTCGGATTAACACAACGTGGGTCGCTCTCACTCTGTCCTCGGTGTCTCCCACGCACCGTGTCTATGGCCCCATCTGGACTGTCCCTTCCTCTGTCCCCTCGAGGCAACGCCCTGGAACCGCAGCATCCACCCCAACAAGCTCCCAGGGCCTGGCATCACCTGAGCTCGGCAAACCCACCCATGAGTTCTTCATTCTGGTTACTGCACCTTCTGATTCTAGAACTTCTAGTTAGTTCTTGTCCACGTTTGCAATGTCACTCTTTATGGGTTTTTTTTCTAAAGATTTTATTTATTTATTAAAGATTTTATTTATTTATTCATGAGAGACACAGAGAGAGAGAGAGAGAGAGAGGCAGAGACACAGGCAGTGGGAGAAGCAGGCTCCGTGCAGGGAGCCTGACACGGAACTCGATCCCAGGACCCAGGGTCACGACCTGAGCTGAAGGGAGACATTCAACTGCTGAGCCCCACAGGGGTCCTAGAATTAAACTTTTTTTTTTTTTAAAGATTTTATCTATTTATTAGATAGAGAGAGAGACAGAGAGAGGCAGAGGGAGAAACAGGCCCCATGCAGGGAGCCTGACAGAGGACTCGATTCCAGGACCCTGGGGTCACAACCTGAGCCAAAGGCAGATGCTTCACCAACCGAGCCCCCCAGGCGCCCCTCTTTTGATCTTTTTTTTTCTTTTTTCTTTTTTTTTAATTTAATTCTTTAATTTTTTTAATTTTTTTTCTTTTTTTTAGTTCAATTTGCCAACATAGAGCCTATCACCCAGTGCTCATCCCATCCAGTGCCCCCCTCAGTGCCCATCACCCAGTCACCCCCAGCCCCGCCCTCCTCCCCTTCCACCACCCCTAGTTCGTTTCCCAGAGTTAGGAGTCTCTCATGTGCTGTCTCCCTTTCTGATATTTCCCACTCATTTTTTCTCCTTTCCCCTTTATTCCCTTTCACTCTTTTTTATATTCCCCAAATGAATGAGACCATATAATGTTTGTCCTTCTCCAATTGACTTACTTCACTCAGTATCATACCCTCCAGTTCCATCCACGTCGAAGCACATGGTGGGTATTTGCCATTTCTTTTTTTTTCTTTCTTTCTTTCTTTCTTTCTTTCTTTCTTTCTTTCTTTCTTTCTTTTTTTTTTTTTTTTTTTTGTATTTGTCGTTTCTAACGGCTGAGGCATATCCCACTGTATTCCCCCACCGAGGCTCCTTCCACAGTGTGGCTGTTGTGGACATTGCTGCTATAAACATCGGGGTGCAGGGGTCCCGGCATTTCACTGCATCTGTATCTTTGGGGTAAATCCCCAGCAGTGCAATTGCTGGGTCGTAGGGCAGATCTATTGTTAACTCTTTGAGGAACCTCAAACCTTGGAGGCTTTTTTATTTTTCTTTTTCGTCTTCCTCCCTTGATAGAAGCGCGAGCCCTTCTGTGTGTAGCGCACCAGCTGTTCCCTCTTTAAATCTCAGGCCGAGTCCGTAGGTTTTCAGGAGAGTTGAAAGTTACCCAGGGAAGGTGGTGGGGACAGGTGACCGGGGATCCTACTCTTCCACCATCTTGCCCCACCCCACCCCCTTTTGATCTTTTTGACAAACTTTCCAAAATACATATTCTGGCTAAAGTCTTTTTGACCTTGAACTAACTTTTAGTCTTACCGGACGGTCCCTGAAATATCTAAAGATTTGTTCTCTGTCCCTACAGAGAGAAGATCCTAACTAACTTGGCTTAGCTGATGCAGCAGATCACGCGGGAAACGCTGTCCAGGAAGAAGTAACGCTAAGTCGTCCTTGTGTTATGTCCACACAGGTCGCTTTACATTATGAATGTTCCAGAAATCACGTGAAAGTTCTGGATCTCTGACCTGTCCTGATATAACGCCATCAGTCATAATTTTAAAATGTCTCACACGCAGCACTTGGGGGCTCAACGGGTGAAGTGTCTGCCTCAGCTAAGGTCGTGGTCCCAGGTCCTGGGGCTCAGGCCCCACGTGGGCTCCCGCTCCAGGGAGCCTGCCCCTCCCTCCGCCCCTGCCCCTCCTCCTCCTACTTGGGCTCTCTCTCAAATACAGAAGTAAAATCTTAAAAAAAAATGTGGGGTTTCCTGGGGGACTCAGCGGTTCAGAGCTGCCTTCAGCCCAGGGCGTAACCCCAGGGTCCCAGGATTGAGTCCCATGCCGGGCTCCCTGCGTGGAGCCTGCTTCTCCCTCTGTCTGTGTCTCTGCCTCTCTCTCTCTCTCTCTCTCTCTCTCTCTCTGTGTCTCTCATGAATCAATCAATCTATCTATCTATCTATCTTAAAAGTGTCGCAGAAATAGGCAAACCCCGTTGTCAGCCAGGTCCCAGTGAGTCCCCATCAGATCTGCGATGACGGGCGCGTGGGCCTTTTGTCCCCTGCGACCACCACTGTTTTACTGCGGTGCTTTTGCCCAAGGCTCCTGCAGGGAGACGTCCTCAGCGCGGCTCGGGCACCCTAGGAACCCGGAACCACAGCAGCGAGCTGGATGCAAAGGCACTACTTCCCTCAAGCTATTTGTGCTATAGGACGATTCCAGAAGGCTCTGTGGAAGCTGGAAGACCAGTCCCTCTTCCCCGACCGGCCCTCCAGGATGCGGCCCTTGAGTACTTTCTCTTGCTGCGATACACTTGCTCGGCCACACACGGGCAAGAGCCACTTGTGATCCTTGTGGGTGGGCCACCGCCTTGAAGGCTCAGGTCCTAGCTGCCCCCCAACCCTTGAGCTTCCTGGCTCTGGGGGAACCCACTCTGCTGGTCGGCGTGCACCCCCCTCAGTCCTCAGGGCTAGTCGTCCCGAATGGCACCATTTAGACTCAAGTGGCCGCATTCAGGGGGAGCCTCCAGACGCCCCAGCCTGGGCACCGTCACGAGTCCCCGATCCCGGGTTCACCCCTTGGAGGTCAGAGCTCGCACCAGGCGGTACAGCTCGGGGGCGCATGCCCCCGGCGTGGCGGCTGCCGCCCTTAGTAATCTAATCAAGGGACCCGGGCTTTACCATGGCTCGGGCCTGATTGCTTCTGCTGGAAAGGAGCACGCTGGCGGCACCTGGGGGGCTCCGTCGGGGAAGCGGCCGGCTCTTGATTTCGGCTCAGGTCGTGAGCTCGGGGTCCTGGGCTTGAGCCCCGCGTCGGGCTCTGCGCTCAGCAGAGGCTGCTGGAGACTCGGCCTCTGTCTCCCGCTGCTCACACGCATGCACACTCTCTCTAAATAAATAAAATCTTTTTTTTTTTTTAAAGAAATAACCATGCTTTAAGGAAGCAATCCTTTTGCAGACACGAAGATGTTAGGCCTCACGTCTAACAACCCAGAGACGCCGTTGCTGGAAACGACAGTGCGTCCAAGACGCTCTTCAGCTGGCTGCAAAGTCCTCTCCCAGGTGCCACTCCTTGTCTTATTTCCTCTTTTTGTTGGGAGGATGGTGCTCCTGCCCTCACTTCCCGATCTATCTACGTATCGCAAAAAGGGAAAGGCTTTCCTGCAGTTGGCCCCGTTATCAGAGGATCCGATCTGGTCAGCCTCCGAGACCTTTGGTCTAACCCGCAGCTAATTTACCTTTAGTCTCAAAGGCCACTGCTGATTATCCCATGAGCCCGGACGGCGGTGCCCACGGGCAAGGCCACGCCGCGGTTCTCGGACCCTGTTCTGGCTTCTCACCAGCGCCCCCGTGCCACTCGGCCGGGTCCCTCCATCCACCCATGGGCCGCCTTCGCCCGCCCGAGTTCTTTCTGTAGCTAAACGCCATCTCTGTCCCCACGCCCAGGACAAATGCAAATGAATGTACGCCTCTCTGCCAGGCTTTCAGAAAAGCCCCCTTGAGGAGGAGATGGCGCCCCAGAGAGTCACCCAGACTTCTCCGACCCACAGCTCGAAAGGGGCAGTTGGGAAATTGTGGCTAATGAGTCAGGAACGAGGTCTGGGCTGGAGGCCTCCGCGCGCCATCTCGTGTGGTCTTTGCCCACAGTGGACGGCATCTCCCGGTCGTCCATGGAGACCTAGGTGGCCGGCCAGTCGGAGGTCACCACTCATGGGACACTTAACCGTCCCATGAACAGCCGTGATAAACCAGGCACAGGGCCCCTGGGTTTGCCCGCAGAGGGAGCCTGTCCTGCAGGCTTGGGCCAAGCAAAACGCCACCCTGGCCTCGGAGGACCGGCCCGAGCCGGCGGCGCAGCCCACAGCAGCAGGCCCGCTGGCAAGGGAGCTGCAGCCACTCCGCAGTCCTGCTGACCCACTGCACAGGCGGGCGTCCTCGTGATGTGCGATGTGCGGATAATCGCCTCTGGGGAGGGAGCGTCGCACTCACCGGGGCCACAGCAAACCCGCTGAGGCTCCATCCGCGTGGCCGCCCGACCCCGTCTGGGCTCCCAGCCCGAGCCGCCGCACCAACCGGGCTTGTCCTACTACTGAACCATGACCGTCCCTGAGCCTCGTGCCAGCTGGGAACCCCGCACACCGGGCGGTGACACGCTCCCACGGCCCCTCCGGCTTGCTCTGAGCCCCCGCGCTGCTGGCTTGCCCACCCGAGTCCCGGGATCTGTAGCACAGCTGACCTACTTGCTCCGAGATGCAGAGTGAGGTGTCGAGGCCAGGAGGGCCTGCCTCCCCGGGATGAGCCTCCTGCGCCCGGACCCAGCTGGGGCATCGCCACACCGGCCGCCAAGCCTGCTCCTGCTGCCGGCCGTCCTCCCTCTGCCGTCCTCTGGGGCCACGGGGCTCTGGGGCCGTCGCTCGCCCTCCTTCGGGCTGCCAGCTTCCGGGACAAGCAACCCTTCCTTTCCCATCATTGCTTCTCTCCATGTTGATTTTGAGCCGCGAGCCGCTGAACCCGAGTTCGGATCCGGCTCCCGCCTGGTGCCTGGTGAGGCAGCCTGTGGCGGGAGAGCCTGAGGTAGGCCTCCAACCTGTCCTCGCGCCCCACAGGCCTGGATGTGCAGCCCTGTCCCTGTGACACAGGACCTGGCGGCCGGGACCCATCAGCGATGCTCCCAGGAGAGCTGCTGACCAAGGGGAACCGAGGAAATAACCAAAGGGGACCTCAGGGAACCCACGTGGAGTCAGGGAGGCCGAGGCCCTCCCCCGGGGTGGGAGCACGAACACAGCATCCTGACGAGCTCATTTCCCCAAGGGTCTCCCCGCGACGACCCCACGCCGCTTCGGGGCCAGGGACACACGCAGCCTCCGACTGACCGTCCTCAGTGAGCGGCTCCTGCCCACGGCGACCCCAGCGCAGGCCCAGATCCGCAGGCGCGGCCGCCTGGTAGGAAGGTGACTGGTGACCTCACGGACCGGCTGGACGCGCCCAGGTTCCAACCCGCTTCGTTGCGTCCCCTGCTCCCGGCGCCTTGTCCCTGTAATTATGTCATCATGCTTTTCTTCCTGTGACGGGATCCCACGGATTCCTTTGAATGTGGTCAGCTGGCTGCTCTCCTTAGGTCCCCCCAGCCCGGCTGTGAGGCCCCGCTGCCCGTCCCTGAGGGCGGCTGTCCTCCAGCCTCGGCAGCTCCACAGGGGATAGCAGGGGGACAGCGGGGGACAGTGGGAGGTCAGCAGGGGACAGCCGGGGGCTCAGCACGGTGACACCAGGTGACGGAGGCCTGGAGTCCCGAGCGCACCCCGTTTCCACAACGTGGGCTTCACTCCGTAGTAAAGCAGGCCCAGGATTCCAGGGGACGTTTCCTGGCCTGGTCGCGTGGCCTCTGCGTGGCAAGGACCGGGGAGCAGCACGGTGAGGGGGAGGGGGGAGGCGGGAAGCTACGGACCAGCCGCGGGGGCACCGGCCCGGCTCTCGGAGGCACTTGCGGCTTGTGTTGAAGCTGCGACGCAGTGACTTCTGTCCTGAGAGGTGGTCCTCGAGCCGTCGCGTCTGAAGAAGCTCACAGTTTGCTGCCAAAGCCCCTCTGCTCTGCTGGGGGGGGGGCCCTGGGGGTGGTCAGCAGGTGCAGGTCTCCAGGCTGAACAACCCCTGACCGCTTAGGGACACAGGCCCCTGTTGACGCGAGTCACTCCATCTTGCTCGACTTCGTCTGAACCAAGCACGGGTTCCCTTCCTTCCCCCTGGGTGTCCCCAGTCCCTGCTCCTGGAGAGCCCTGGGTGCCCCCACCCCCAGACCTGGGAAAGCGGGAAGGCCCAGAAAGATCTGGAAGCGGAGAAGGTCTCCCACAGCGTGTGGGTCTGATGCGAGGACCCCACCCCTCCCGGTGCCCTTTCATAGGACAGACACTCCGGGGTGCTGCCCCTCCCACTGGGCGCTGAGGGGCCCACAGCTGCCCCCCCTCCCTGCCCTCCGTCCTAACCCCCCAGCCCCCAGCTGCCTTCCTCTTCCCCTCCCTCCCCTCCTGCGCCCCCCCAGCCTCCGGTGGGCATGATGGGGGAACACAGGGCTAGCCCAGGACAAGGCAGGAGCCCGGCGGCCCGCTGACCAGGCCTGGACACAGGCAGGGGCCCTTCCTCTAGGGACTCCGCTGCCTCCATGTTCATACTGCGCTGAGAGCAGGAGGCCATCCCAGCCCGGCCCCAGGAGCCTGTGACTTGGCTTTAACATGTAAAACTCCCTTTAGAAATGTCCTTTGTGGGAACCCCGGGTGGCTCAGAGGTTGAGCGTCTGCCTTCAGCTTAGGGCATGACCCCGGGGTCCCGGGATCGAGTCCCGCATCGGGGTCCCCGCAGAGACCCTGTTTCTCCCTCTGCCTGGGTCCCTGCCTCTCTCAATCTGTGTCTCTCAGGAATAAATTAATAAAATATTTAAAAAAAAAGAAAGAAATGTCCTTTCTCTCTACCCCCCGAGATCTGTGTTGGCGATCACCCCCAGCACGTGGCCCATGATGCACATCTGCAGGGTCTCATGACTCAGGTTTTATTAGATGGTAATTAGTGCCCTTTTCCCAACAACAGCTAGTAGCTCCTTCCAGGTCCTGGAGACCTTGCTCCCAACATCCCTCAGAGGGCATGCTGTCCCCAAGCCCCCCCAACTCCCAGGTACATCGTCAGCTTCCCGCCCCCGCGTCCCCGCATCCCGTCCCCGGGGCTTTCATAAAACCACCACTTTGCACCACAGACACCTCAAGAACTGTTTCCCGGTCCTGGCCCCGGACCTCACCTATACTCCAGACCTTCATCAGGTGGGGCCATAAAGAGAGAAAGATTTAAAATCAAAGAGGCTCAGGACTGTTAGGGCGGAAGCAAAGCTCAGGCCCCGAGCCTGCACCCGAGGCTCACTGCAGACGTGCAGACTCCCTGTGTCGAGGTGAGGGGGTCTCGGGCCGGGGAGCCCTCCCTGCGCTGCCAGCCCAGCACCCACCCTGGGAACCCACCAGGCAGCCCGGGCAGAGCAGGGAAAGCGCCTGGGTGGTGACCAGGACCAACAGCAACAGAACCCCTTGATTTTGGCCACTAACTCCCGTTCCTCCCCACCTCTGGGGCCATTCTCCTCCTGAGTACTTGAACCCTGTGGACTTGAACTTAGGGATTTCAGTTCAATCTCCGAGGCTCAGCTTACTGGGGACAGGATTAATTCCTGAATAATAATTTCTCTTGGGTACTGGATATTGGAAAAGGGTTTATATTCAAATTGGGGCATCTTGATACTGCGACCACAGAACCCGAGCTTCTGCGTGCTCTCCTTCCCGTCTCGGTGTCGTGGGTGACAGAGGAGGAGCCCCGCAGGGGCCCGACGCCACAGCAGCCCCTCAGATCTCCAAGCAGCGTGAGCGAACACAAACCACGCTCAAACCCAAGGCCGGTGCGGCGGCCCCGCAGGCTGAGCACCCAAGCCCGGGGCTCCCCCCGCCTGTGCACTTTGCGTGGACAGCAAGGTGGCGAAGGACGCATGGGGTGGGAAACGCGGGGGGCACCGGGGCCCACGTGCGCCGCGGTGCTGAGCACAGGAAGGGACACCAGGCCGCCAGCAGCTGGGAGGGTCCCCACGGGGCAGCAGCCCCCCATGGGCCTGTTCTGGGTCCGCCGATGGGGAGCACAGCGCGGGCACGGGGACGTGGGAGGGGCTCTGGGGAGGGTGGCAGCCGATCGTGCGGGAGCCGGGGCTCCGGGTTGCCCTCTTTGGAGCAGGCGGGGAATTCTGTGTGGACTACGGGTCTGGGGCCTCCTCACCTCCCAGATGAAGCTGCCGGTTTCAGAGGGTGGGGGCCTGGGTCAGAGCAGAAGGCGGTCGGCTCCCACGACGAGTGCAGCGGCTGGTGTCACACCTGAGGCCTGGCGAAGGCAGAGGACACAGGGGGCTCCCTGAGGGGACTCCTGGGCACGGAGAGCCTGACGCGTCCACACAGGCCGCGATGAGGCTACATGACACACAGGGCCACCCCTGCTCCGGTGAGTGCTCCCGGACTGTCCGGGGGAGGATGTCCTCAGAAGGACAGTGTGGAACCAGGGGACGAGCCACGGCCAGGGTCTCGCAGGCCTCCCTGCCGCTGCCCCAGGCCGGGAGGCCAGGCCTCGCTCCACAGGCAGGTCTGGGGCCAGCCTCTCCCGCAGCAAGTTTGAGGGGGCTGCCCTCTGACTGCGGGGCTCGGGGGACAGTCTCCCCAGGGCTCAGACCCGAGGGGCACAGGAGCCCCACCTCTAGCCGCTCTTCTAGGCCGGGCTCCCTGTGCAGCAGCAGTCACAGGCTGCAGCACAGGTGTGTCCCCGTGTCTGCCGCCCCGTGCACAAGGCCACACGCTCAGGTTCTCCTCCCACAGTCGGGCTCATCCTCCCTCAGGCACATCCCAGGTCTCCTGGTCCCGGGGTACCGACGCCCTGACCCATCCCACATGGCCCCGCAGGAGCCCGCCCCCCACTTCAGGCAAACAGAGAAGCCGGGAGTGATGCGAGAGACAAAGAGAGAAATTATCGAGTGTCCTTACTGCTCAGAGCCCACGGACGAGTCTTTGCCATGGCAGTGACTTTCCTCTAGGGACTCAGTGGCCTCCGTGTGGACACTTTGCTGAGGGCAGAAGGCAACCTTAGCCCGACCCCCACAACCCTGTGACTCTGCTTTAACGTATAAAAATCCCTTTGGAAACTTCCTTTGTTCCTACCCCCCAAGATGGTGTTGGCGATCACCCTCCAGCACATGGCCCTTGATGTCCATATAAAGGGGCTTGTGACAAGCTTACTAAACACGATGACTGACCTGTCCTAACAGCAGCTAGCCCCTCAGCATCCACGAACCTTGTTTCCACAGCCCCAGAGGCTGGTGCTCTCCTTCACCCTTCCTACCTTGAAAGCATGTAAGGGGCCCCTCAGGACCCAGCGCAGGTCTTTCGTCCTCAAGCTCCAATAAAACCACCTTTGTGTACCAAAGACTCTCAAGAATCCTTTCCTGGCACTCAGCTTTGAACCCTAACGTCTTTCCTACATCAGGGAGGATCCAATGGAGCAACTTTGGGCCACCCCAGTCCACAAGGTCGCCCCAGTCCCCACGGTCATCCCAGGTTCCCTGCGCTCACCCCAGTACCATCACCACCCCAGTCTCCACAGTCACCCCAGTCCCTACAGGCACCCCAGTCCCCACGGTTACCCCAGTCCCCATGGTCACCCTAGTCCCCACAGTCACCCCAGCCCCCACAGCCACTCCAGTCCCCGTGGTCACCCCAGTCCCTGTGGTCACCCCAGTCCCCACAGTCACCCCAGTCTCCACAGCCACCCCAGTCCCCGTGGTTACCCCAGGCCCATGGTCACCCCAGTCCCTACCCCATCCCAGCCCCCGCACTGCCCACCCTGACCCTCCCACAAGCTCCGGCACACATCCCCAGCCCCCACCTGCCCCTGCCCCTGCCCCACCCCCGGGCATCCCCACTCTGAGCCCCTTTCAGTCCTCTGCCCCCTCCTGTGGTCTGGAGGGATGACCATCCACTTGGGGCTCCCTAGGAGCCCTCTGGACAACCGCACCCCAGCTGGTGGCCCCCAGCCACAGTCTTATTGGGAGCATCACGTGCCCCCCACCACCCACCCACCCCACCCTACCCCACCCCCGAGCGCCAGGAAACGTGCTGCCCTCTCCCGACGCACCACTGGAGCCACTCACTTGACCGTAGGCCACCTGGGTTCCTGCAGGGTGCAGACCCTCACCTTGGCTGGGCACCCACCCTTCCCCCTGTCATCCCTTTGGAAGGAGGAGCCCAGGACCTGACACCTGACACTGCAGATGAGCCTGCGACACCACCTGGTGGGCACCTGGGCAAAATGCGGCCGCAGGAAGTACAGAGAGGGGCAAGGAGTATGCTTAGAGAGGAGGGTCCACCCAGAGACCTAGTCCCTCAAGCCCAAGGAGAATCTGGAATCCCAGAGGTCTTGGCGCCAACGTAACCCTAATTCTGATCCTGATTGGTCCCCATCGCAGTTCTGTTTTGTTGTGCTTTTTAAAGATTTTATTTATTGGGCAGCCCTGGTGGCTCAGCAGTTTAGCGCCACCTTCAGCCCAGGGCCAGATCCTGGAGACCCGGGATTAAGTCCCACCTCTGGCTCTCTGTATGGAGCCTGCTTCTCCCTGTGCCTGTGTCTCTGCCTCTCTCTCTCTCTCTCTCTCTCTCTGTGTGTGTGTGTGTGTGTGTGTGTGTCTCAAGATTAAATAAAATCTTTTAAAAAATAAAAATAAAAGGAAGAAGAATCTAAAATGCTTTTTTCCAAAAAAAAAAAAAAAAGATTTTATTTATTTGACAGAGCATGAGCAGCAGAGGGAGGGGGAGGAGCGAGGGAGAGGGAGAAGCAAGGAGGAGGGAGAAGCAGGCTCTCCTGAGCAGGGAGCCCACTGACTCAATCTTGGGACTCCAGGATCATGACCTGAGCTGAAGGTGGATGCTCAACCACTGAGCCACCCAGGTTCCCCCCTCCCCATCAAATTTCTGACTAGACTAAAGCCCAAATTAGGACCTGCTTTAACCAGGGAGCTGGGAGCAAAGGCTTTGGACCCAAACATGAGGGTTCTCATTTTAACCTGCAGCCATCAAGTTGGCCCCGAGCAGATGGAGACCGAGGCACAGGGATGGCAGGAATAACATGTGATTCTATAAAATTCTATAAAAAGTCCCAGGAGAAATTGTAAAAATAACTTGAACTAAGTTAAAATGAAAACACAACTTACCAAAATTTGTGAGATGTAGCAAAAGCAGTGCTTAGAGGGGACTCCATGGAATTAAAGGTATATTCAGAAAGAAGAAAGACCTAAAACCAACAGCCTGAACCTCAATCTTAGGAAGCTAGAGAAATAAGAAGCAATATAAGCCCAAAAAGAGAAGAAAATAAACAATAAAAATTAGAGCAGAAATCAATGAAATTGAAAACAGCACTCATTAGGGGAAAAAAAAATCAACAAAACCAAAAGCTGGTTATTTGGGAGACAAGTCAATAAAATTAGTAAACTGCTACCCAGGATAATAAAATTAAAAGGAGAAAATAATTACTATAATGAGAAATGGAAAAGGAGCCATCACTACAGATCCCATGGACATTAAAAGGATAATAAAGGAATATGATGAACAACCACGCTCACAAATTTGATAACTTAGATGAAATGGACCAATTCCTTGAAATACATAGACTATCAAAACTCACATAAGGAGAAATAGGTAAACTAAATAGGCCCATATTTATCAATGAAATTGAATCAATAATTAATAATATGCCAAACAAGAAAGCACCAGGTACAGATGGCTTCATGGGTAAATTGTACCATTTATTTAAGGGGAAAAATAATGCCAATTCTTTGCAATTTTCTCCAGAAAATAGAAACAAAGAATGCCTCTTAATTCATCCTGAGGCAGCATTACCCCCAATAAAACCACAACCAGATAGACATAAAGGAATATTGCAGCTCAATATCTCTCATGAGCATAAAGGCAAAAATCCTTAACAAAGTATTAGCAAGTCCAATCCAGCAAGGAATTATACATCACAAAAACACCTGTTCCCATAACCAAGTGGGATTTATTCTAGGTCTGCAAGGCTCCCTGCTCAGCCTGACACAGGGCTCGATCCCAGGTCCCCAGGATCACAACCTGAGCCAAAGGCAGATGCTTAACCCATTCAGCCACCCAGTGCCCCCCAAATAATATGATATTCTGTACTGATGTTGAAAAAGCATTTGACAAAATCCAATACTCACTCATGATTAAAACTTTCAAGTAACTTAGAGGGGGATTTCTTCACTTGATTAAGGATCGTCTATCAAAAAATGTATAGTTAACACATTTCTTAATTATAAGGAACTAGGTACTTTGCCCTTAAGATCAGGAACAAGGCAGCGTAGCTGGGTGGCTCAGTAGGTTGCACATCCAACTCTTGATTTTGGCTCAGGCCATGATCTCCAGGTTGTAAGATTGAGCCCCGTGTAGTGTTGGGATCCACACTCAACAGGAGGTCTTCTTCTCTCCCTGTCCCTCTCCCTCTGCTCCTCCTCCTGCTTGGGCACTTGCTCCCTCTCTCTGTCTAGAATAAATAAATAAATCTTTAACAAAAAAAAATCAGGAACAAGGCAAGGATGTCCCCTCTTACTACTGCCATTGAACATTGTACTGAGAATCTAGGATGTGACATAAATAAAATATGTACAGATTGGGAAGGAAAAAATAAAACTATCTTTGTTCACAAATGGTATAGCTGCTTATGTAGAAAACCCAAAATATTATCAACAACAGAAGTCCTAGAATTGATAAGCAATTATTATGAGGTTGCAGGATACAAGGTTAATATACAAAAATCTATTGCTTCTCTATACACCAGCCATGAACTGTAGATATTTGACATTTAAAACACAATGCCAGGGGTACCTGGGTGGCTCAGTCAAGTAAGCAGTTAAATGTCTGCCTTAGGCTGGGGTCATGATCCCAGGGTGCTGGGATTGAATCCTATCTGAGGCTCCCTGTTCAGCAGGGAGCCCGTTTTTCCTCCCTCTGCCGCTCCCCCTGCTTGTGCTCATGCTCGCTCGATCTCTCATAAAATAAATAAGTAAATAAGTAAGTAAATAAATAAATAAATAAATAAATAAATACATACATAAATAAATCTTTTTTTAAAACCACACAAGGGCATCCTGGGTGGCTGCCTTCGGCCCAGGGTATGATCCTGGAGACCTGGGATCGAGTCCCACGTCAGGCTCCCTGCGTGGAGCCTGCTTCTCCCTCTGCCTGTGTCTCTGCCTCTCTCTCTCTCTATGTCTCTCAGGAATAAATAAATTAAAAAAAAATACAATATCATTTACATTAGCACTATAGAAATGAAATACTTAGGTGTAAATCTAACAAAATATGTATAGGACCTACAACGAGAAAAACTATAAAATGTTGATGAAAGAAATTAAAGTTCTAAATAAATGGAGAGATACAGCATGCTTATTGATAGGACCTCAACATTTCTAAGAGGTCAGTTCTTCCCTGCTTGATCTATAGATTCCATGTCATTCCAATGTAAGCACCCTAAGAAGTTATTTTGTAGACGTTGTGAAACTGATGCTAAAACTTATATGAAAGGGCAAATAGGGGCATCTGGGTGGCTCGGTCGGTTGAGCATCCGACTCTTGGTTTTGGCTCAGGTCAGATCTCAGGGTCATGGAATCAAGCCCCGCATCGGGCTCCACACTCTGCTGGGAGTGTGCTTGAGGTTCTTTCCACCCACCCATGTACTCTCTCTCTCCAGAATAAATAAACAAATCTAAAAGAAAGAAAAACAAAGAAAGAAAAACAAAGGAAGGAAGGAAGGAGGGAAGGAAGGAAGGAAGGAAGGAAGGAAGGAAGGAAGGAAGGGAGGGAGGAAGGAGGGAAGGAAGGAAGGAAGGAAGGAAGAAAGAGAAGGCAAACACTTGGAATTGACAACACCATGCTGAAAAGAACACCAAGACTGCAGGGCTGGTACTACAGGACTTCCTAGAAAGCTACAGGAATCAAGACGACCTGGTACCGACAAAAAACCAGACAAATACACCAACGGAACATATCAGGGAGCCCAGAAATAGATCTGTACACATATAGATCCTTGAAAAAGGAGCAAAGGCAACACACTCAAGTCTGTCTTTTCACAAATGGTGCTGGAACAACCGAACATCTGTAAGCAAAAAGTGAGTCTACACACAGACTAGAATTAACTAAAAAGTTGGTCATAGACCTAAATATAAACTGCAAAGTTTAAGACTTCTAGGAGAGAACAGGAGAAGATCTAAGTGAGCTTGGATACGGCAATGATCTTTTTTTTAAGATTTTATTTATTTATTCATGAGAGACACACAGAGAGAGAGAGAGGCAGAGACACAGGCAGAGGGAGAAGCAGGCTCCATGTAGGGAGCCCGATGTGGGACTCAATCCCGAGACTCTAGGATCAGGCGCTGGGCCGAAGGCAGCGCTAAACCCCTGAGCCACCCAGGGACCCCCTGGCAATAATTTTTTTAGATAAAAAATCATTATGAATGAAAAATGGTTAAGTTGGACTTCATTAAAACTTTAAAATTCTGCTCTGCTAAATATACTGGTATCACAGGAAAAAGATAAGCCACAGATTAGAAGAAACTATTTATAAAACATATACCCAATATAGGGCTGTATCTAAATTCACAAGGAACTCACAGCAATCAACAACAAGAGAACAAGTTAAAAATGGGCAAAAGTGGGGATCCCTGGGTGGCTCAGTGGTTTGGCGCCTGCCTTTGGCCCAGGGCCTGATGCTGGAGTCCGGGGATCGAGTCCTGCATCGGGCTCCCTGCATGGAGCCTGCTTCTCCCTCTGCCTGTGTCTCTGCCTCTCTCTCTCTCTCTCTATCATGAATAAATAAATAAATAATCTTTTAAAAAAGTGAGCAAAAGATCTGAACAGACACCTCACCCAAGAAGATGTACAGATGGCAGATAAGAATTTGAAAAGATGCTCCACATCATGTATCATTAGGAAGTTACAAATAAATAACATTTAATAAGAAATAAATAGTAAGATATCAACACAATGACTAAAATACAAAGAAATCTGACAATACCAAATGCTGGCAAAGATGTGGGGCAATAGGGCCTCTCATTCATTGCTGGAGGGAATGCAAAAAAATTTTTGAGATTTTATTTATTTGCTCCTGAGAGACACAGAGAGAGGCAGAGACACAGGCAGAAGGAGGAGCAGGCGGGACTCAATCCCAGGCCCCCGGCATCACGCCAGGGCCCAAGGCAGACGCTCACCCGCTGGGGCCCCAGGTGTCCCTGGAAAGAGTGCAAATGGACGCAGCCAAGTTAGAAGACATCCATCAGCGTCTTCCAAAGCTAAGCATAGTCTTACTACACGATCCCCTCACGGCAACGCTCGGGTATTTATCCAATTGAATTGAAAACTTTGTTCACAGATATTTGTAGCAGCTTTATTCATGATCACCAAAAACTGGGAGCAACCAGGATGTCTTTTAAAGGTGAATGAACAGGGCAGCCCAGGGCATGACCCCAGGGTCCCGGGATCGAGTCCCACATCGGGCTCCCTGCATGGAGCCTGCTGCTCCCTCTGCCTGTGTCTCTGCCTCTATCTCTGTCTCATGAATAAATCGATAAAATCTTTTTTTAAAAAAGTGGTGTTGCATTATAAACAAAAGTATAAAATAAGCATCCACGAGTCCACGCTGATGTCAATAAATGGTGGAACACATTAAGTGGGAGGGAAGAGACAAACCTCACACCGAAGCGTGTGGCTACACAGAGGGGGAGGCACTGCCCAGCAGCCCTTTAGCGCAGGCTGCGCAGAGGGCCCTCCTCCCAAAGAGCACGGGATGGAAGAGGGGGCGGTGAGCAGCGTCACGCAAGAGGCCCCGAGGAGCACGCACAGCCAGGCCCCAGGGCGGCACCACTTGCTGAGTCATGGCGACGTGCACACCTGTGACACGACATGATGCAAGTGGCACTTGGCCTCTGCGCACATCCTCCCAAACCCCACAACCCCAGCCTAATGGGGAGAAAAACCACCGACACATTGCAATACCGCAACCTCCTACAGCATACCCGACCCGGCCTCCTCCAGACTGTCAAGGTCATCAAAACCCGAAAGCGTGAGAAGCTGTCACAGCCCAGAGGGGCCTCGGGAGACACAAGGACTGAACGTCATGTGGGGTCCTGGGTGAGATCCTGGAATAGGAAGAGGACATTAGGGGGAAACTGAGGAAATCCAAATAGTGTGTGGACTTCAGTTAATAATGATGCATCAATATTGGGTCATTAATTGTGAGAAATGGACCCTACTGATGCACGATATTAACTGGGAAACTGGGATTGGCAGCCTATGGGGACTCTGTGCTGACACCCGCTCACTATTTCTGTAAACCTAAAATTGTTAAAGAAGTATTCTGTTTAATGACGCATGAGTGGTCGTTTGTATCTGCTCTTCCCTCCTAGCTGCGCCCCTGGGGTGACCCAGAGGACCCTCCTCCTTTCCACCGCAGAGAGAGGGGAGCTTCCCCGAGGAGCTCTGTGGGCCAGGAAGCACCTCGGGAACTGCTGCCCGAGATGGGGTTTCTGAGGACATTGGTGTGGCAGGGCCAAGGGCACCCCCAAGGCCCAGAGACCAGGGGTGTGGTTACTGTGGGGCCAACGCACAGCCAGGATGCTTGACCTACAGAAATCCTGGAAACCCCGGGGCTGAGTGTCCCTTGATGGTAGAAGCAGAAAAGCTCTCGACACGACACGGGGAGTACAAGCGAATGAAATGCCACGGGCCGCGGCACCTGGTGACAGGGGTGTTTGCTCCGTTCCGGAGGCTGGATGTCCCGGCCGGGGCGCCGGCGCTGGGGTTCTGGCAGGAGCTGTCAGGTTCCACGCTGTCGGGTGCCAGCACCTTGCCACACACAGCCTCTCCTAGGTTCGTGTACGTGTGAGTGGAGGGAGAGCGAGGTGCCTGCCGTCTCTTCCTATTAGCACATGATCCCCTAAGGCCAGAGCCCCCCCGCCCTCCCCCTCACGACCTCCTCTGATCCTAACCACCTCCCCCAATCCCATGTCCAAATGCCGTCACACTGGGAATTAGGGCTTCAACACATGGACCTAGGGGATGCCAGCATCTGGTCCACACGAAAGGTTGTACTTGAATCGCTGTGATCCAAAACCCTGGGCTCCCACCAACTCCCGGGTTTACGCCAGTGCACAGACCCCAAGGCCCCGGATGCGGAGCCACTTACCCCGGGGCTGTGATGGGAAAGAAGAAATCCCAGGCTTTTCGGGGACACTGGCCCTGAGCCGACGTTGATTCCTGAGACCCACAATGGCCCCGTGAGCACCAGTGAGGGCAGCGGCTTCCAGAGGGTAGGTGACCGATGGTGCTCTGGTCACGTCCGTCTCACCGTGGGTCCAGAGGGTCCCTGAACCTACCTGGCTAGCACCCCATTGCCGAATACATAACTGGCGGCTAGCAGAAGCCCACGCTGGTTTCCTGGCCCCTGGGGTGGGGGTGGTTATGGGGGGAAGGCCACTGCAACCCCAGAACCGCCCCTACCGGGGAAAGTCGTCCAGCAAAAGCAGTGAGGCACCTGCGGGGCGAGTGCAGAGATCAGTGCCACTGAGGAGAACAGGAAACAAGCGGGGTGGCAACTCCCCCCTTCCTATCGGAGGCTGACAGCGCACCGTGAGCCTGGCCAGGTGGGGCCTCTAAGCACCCGCTGCTCCTGCCCCGATTTCACTACCCAGGGCTGCCCCTGGGGACCTGGACGGCTTTTCCTCTCCATGGACTTCACGCTGGCCCGTTACACAGGTGACGTCACGCAGACTGAAGCGCGGAGCAGAAAGCAACTGTCCTCTGGCCGTCACGTGTGTGCCAGAGAGTGAAAAATAAATTCCACATCAAGTGCAGGGCTTTCAGCCTCTGAAACACGTTGGGGCCCAGCAGCCCGGCAGCGCCTGGACGTTCCTTCCTGGAGAGCAAGTGGCTGCCTCCAGTCCCTTGTACCAAGAAGCAGACGGGTGACCGGTCCGCCTTGCTTCCTGGGACACAAGCCGCCTCACCTGGCCGAGCTATTGCAGTGCCTCCGCCGGCAAAGCCCGGGTGCTAGGAGGTTCTGCGGTCGGTCCAGGCCGCCTCATGGTCCGGGCCGCATGCATCCGTCCCTGCAGCCCTGGCCGGCCCCACGCGAGGAGCAGCACCCGTGCCGCAGCCGTGCTGCCTCCCGAAGGCCGCTGCGCTCGCCTGCCAGCGGGCATGGACACATGCGGTTTGGAGAAGAGCCGAGAAACGTAGCTCACTGATGCTGATGTTCACAACACGGGCGATTTGGTCTGTTTAATGTGTGCAGATAAATATGAAAAGTGGACTGGAAGAGGGCAGGACAGGAACGGGGTGGGAGGGTGACGAGGTTTGGAGGGCGGCATCGTCCACAGCGTCGGAGACAGGACGCCGGGACGGTGGGATGTGGTCTGCTTGATTCTAGGCCCTGCAGCTAACAGGGAAGGACACAAGGACAGTGAGGCATGTCACAGCCAGACTGCAACTTCCTGCACAATGTGTCCAGGACGCAGTGGGGTCCACGTCCCTCCTCTGAAACCTGGGTGGCACGTGACAGCCTGTGGCATAACCGGCGGGCGGGGACCCAACAGGCGCTTTGCCCTTGGGGCTCCAGAGGCCGTATGCGGGCGCCCTGGGTGACCTGCGGGCTGAGCACCTCACAAGAATGCAGCCAGCCCGGCTCTGCAGCAAGGGTCTATTCCTTCCCCCTGAGGCCGACCACATCATAAAGCAGGGACAGGCTGTGGGGCCCTAACGCCCTGACTCACAGAATCCACGGACACCAGCAGCTGCCTCACAGCAGCTGGGCTGCTGTGGTTCCCAGTGACATGAAGCTGGGACACACAGAGGAAGCAATAAAGGGAGAAGGCTGGCGGCTGGGGGAGACAGAGGCAGGAAGGGGCAAAGCCCATCATCCACCCACACGGCCTCCCACCCCCAGCCCTGCAGCAGCCGCACCCCAGGGCCCAGCCCTCATGTCCCAAGTGGAAGTGGAAGAGATTTGCCGTGCACCCCCCTTGCGTCCTGCCCGGCCGCCTGCACAGCTGCTCTCCACCTCGACTCCATCGTCACCAGAGGCCACCCCCTTGCCCTCTGCTGCCCATCTACCTGGGCCAGGAAAGGCCTGGCCCCCCAGGTTGAAGCCATGTGCTTCTGAGAGCCTCCCACATCTCACTCCCTCGCAAGCCCCCCACCCCTCCTGCCCACTCACCCACCACCATCACCTACCACCTGTGTCTCCCCAAAACTTCCTTCCCCTTTCCAGCCCTTTGAGCCCCAGTCCTTCGGGGTTGCTCTATTTTCTAGAGCCTTGCTTCCACTCCAAGACCAGGCTGCAGTCTTCGCGCAGCTTTCCCCCCATCCCCTGAGGCCCTGGTGTCCACTGCTTCCTCTCCGGAGTCCTCTGCTCTCTGTGTCCCCACCCCATAGCCTGCGCTTCCACCCCCACACGCCTGCTCCCCCAGGCCTCTGCAGCTCCACTTCCCCCGCGTGCCCCTCGGGGGGACTCTGCACCCACGGCCAGCCACCAGGTCCGGTCCTCTGCCCCTCCCGTCCCCACGCCCACCCCCCTGCACCCCTGGCCTCCCCCCCTGGGTCCCCGGGTCCCCGTGCTCCCACGACCCCGGACTCCCGCGCCCCCGCACCCTCGAGTCCCCGCGCCCCCCTGCGCCCCCGGACCCCTATGCCCCCGCGCCCCCCTGCGCCCCCGGACCCCTGCGCCCCCGGACCCCTACGCCCCCGCGCCCCCCTGCGCCCCCGGACCTCCGCGCCCCCGGACCCCTATGCCCCCGCGCCCCCTGCGCCCCCGCGTCCCCGCGCCCCCAGACCCCTGCGCCCCAGGACCCCCAGGCCCCCGCGCCCCAGCTCCCCTGCACCCCCGGGTCCCCGCGCTCCCGGACCCCTACGCCCCCGCCCCCCTGCGCCCCCGGGTCCCCGCGCCCCCAGACCCCTGCGCCCCAGCACCCCCGGACCCCCGCGCCCCCGCCCCCCTGCACCCCCGCGCCCCCGGACCCCCAGGTCCCCGCGCCCCCGCGCCCCCGCGCCGCGCGCCCAGGTGGATGCGCGCGCGTTGCGTGGAGACGAGCGGCGGGCACACCCTACCCCGGCGGCCCCGCCCCCCGCGCCGCGGATTGGCTCCCCGCGGGCTGCCCGGGCCCCGGTTGGCTGGCGCCGCGCGGCGGCCGGGCCCGTTTCACGGTGGGTAGCACCGCAGCGTGGATGCTGCTCGGTCCCGCCGCGGCCCCTAGGAGCGTGGAGCCGAGCGGCCGGGCGGGGCCGGGCGGGGGCACCGCCGGAGCCGCTCCGCCGCCCACCCCGGGCCCGCGGCCGAGGGCAGCCCGGGGTCGCGGCCGCGCCGAGTGGCCGCGGGCGGCGGACAAAGGGCCATGCGGGGCCGGGAGCCGCGGCGCGGGGCGCGCGGGAACCGGGGGCCGCAGCGGCGCCGCTGAGCACGCCCGAGGCGGGGCGGGGACGGCGCGATGCCGTGGTTCCCGGTGAAGAAGGTCCGCAAGCAGATCAAGCTGTTGCTGCTGCTGCTGCTGCTCACCTGCGCCGCGTGGCTCACGTACGTGCACCTGAGCCTGGTGCGCCAGGGCCGCGCGCTGCGCCAGCGGCTGGGCTACGGGCGAGGTAGGGAGGGGGCGCCGGGGGGCGGGGGGCGCGGCTCGACCGGGCCAGGAGCCCAGTGACGTCAGCAGTGACGCGCGCGACCCTCCCGGGGAGCGTCCCCCCACCTAGGCGGACTCGGGGATCCGACCCGGAGCCAGGAGCGACGGGGTTTCCCGAGGGCTCTGGGAGGCCCCGCCCCCAGGCCCCGCAGGCTGGGATTTTCGAGAAGGCCTGGCAGGTCCGCCCCTCGCCCCCTTAGCGGAGCCTCAGTCTACCCATCTGCCCGGGAGAGGGCCGGGGGTGGGGAAGGGCTTGGAGGGAGCTGACTGGCGCTGTAGGGCCGCTGTAGGGCCCGGGATGCCCCAGGCAAACCTCTCACAGGGGCCTGAGATGCTTTTGTGCGGAGGGGAAGCAGGGAGACAGCCTGGGGACCCCTCAACTGCCTGGAGTGAACTTTCCCAGGCTCCTCCAGCTCACTCCAGTGGGGACAGTGAACCCACAAAACAAGTCAGGCCCTGGGGAGTGTTGGGAGAGACAGCAGGGGAGGGTCGGGCTCCTGGGCTCCTGCAGCTCAGGGGATGCCTCGGGAGATGCGATGGCCTCTTGAAGGTGGTGACACACCTGGAGGAACGAGATTGGGACTGAAAAGCCGGTGGGGAGAGGAGAAGCAGAGAGCCTGGACCCTGGGCGGGGCGGGGGGACAGGAGAGGGAAGGACCTCGGGGCAGGCGTGACCCCACACACACATCCCGGGGCAGACTGCCCCGACCCTTAAGGAGGCAGGGTGCTGGGCATCCTTAGGACGGGAGGCGGGGAGACAGAGTCTTGCTTCCTAAAGACTCAGGCCCATGGCCGTGGCTCACAGCAGCCGGGCACTCTCCACCCAGGAGTCCAAGCCTCCCTGTTCCCACTCCTGCCTCCCAGCTGCCGAAGCCACGGCCACCCTCCTGTGCCTAGACACCAGGCCCCCCAGATCTTCCAGGCCCAGAGTCTGGAGCTTGTCCCAACCCCGAGTCTACACACCTCACAGCCACCACACTCTTGAGAGGCTGAGTCCCTAAAAGAGGTCCCCCTCCTCCAGCTATCAGCAAACAAGGCAAGACCCCAGAGCGTGACCCGGTGACACAGAACAAGACCGGTCTCCCTTCCCCAGCCACCTCTGTGGCTTCTCAAGCGACCACAGTCCTCCCCAACTTGACTTCCTGAGCAGCTGGGGAGTCTAGCTCAGCAACTGGGAGGGGGTGGGGGTGTGAGAACCCCATTTCTGAGTCCCTGTCTGCCCTCAGCTCCCCCAGCAGAGAGGCTGGGACACTGGCCAGACTGCCCTCACTGCTCCTGGGTGAGCAGGAGCCGCTCCGGGTCCTGGAAGGTCAGACTCCCACGTGGCACCTTCCAGGAACGGCCGGCGCCCTCGGGTCTCGGCTCTGGCCAGCCCCGCCTCGGGCCTGCCTTGGGCTCCCCCGGGGGCAGGGCTTGTGAGAAGCCGAGCAGCTAGACGTGCCCGGGGTCTTTTCAAGTATTGGGGTCAGTGCTATGTTCACTGACAACTGGGAGGCAGCGTCAGGGGGGCTACTTCCCTGGTGTTCCGTAGAGCGCCTGTGTGGCAGGTGGCCCTGTGTCCCTGCAGGACGGTGGCAGCAGCCTGGGCTGGGACCGCACCACCGAAGGCCCCTAATACCCATGGACTGAGCTTGGTGGGCAGGGAGCATCAGGGCCAGGCTGTGGGGATTTGGCCCTGAGCCTCTTAGGGGCTCATCTCCCAGCTGGACAGAGGGCGGCAAGGGAGGAACCCAGGAGGAGCAGGTGGGCAGGCACCATGGGCACCCACAGGCCAGAGACCAAGGGCAGCTGCCCTGTCCCGGAGAGGGGGCTCAGGCCATGTGTCCACACAGGAATCCAGCTCCCAGGGCTGGTTCGAAGGAAGGCCAGGGGGGTTGAAACCATGCTCGCCCTGGAGCAGAGGCTGGGCTCCCGGATGGGGGAGCCCTGGGTGGGAGTGCCAGGAGAGGCAGAGGTGGGATACAGTAAAGCCTCCCTTCAGAGCCTCAGGTCCCGGGGTGTGGCACCCACCCCCACCACCCAGGAGACAGCGCGGGACGTTCAGGTCCACAGCTCGGGCAAGAGGTCCGGGAATCTGAGGGAGTTGGGGTCCTGGACGTGGTCTGCCGCAGGCTAGGGCATGGGGGGTCCACGGACAGACCTAGGAAGGGGTCCCCCCGGGGGACAATCTCCCTCCAGAGTCCCGCTGGCCCAGGCCTCCACAGCCAGACCAGCGTGTGCAACCCCCTTCTGCCCAGACTGGTCAGGGCTCCTTTGGTCCCGAACCCCCACTCAAGGGCGGCAGGTGGCACCTGTGCCATGAGCCGGGCCCAGCCTCGCCTTACGACACAAGTGCCGGCTGTCCCGACAGCAAGGCCCGGCACTGACCCTTGGCACACTGTGGGGAGAGGGCAGGGGGGGCACAAAACCCCATGAGGGACAAGAGCTGAGGGTGCAGCGCGGTAGAGCTGGGGGCCTTGCTGGGGACACAGCCCGGTGGGGCGGCCAGGTGAGTGTGGACCTGTGGACCTCGCATGGGCTTGACGGGGGCTGCCTGCCCACAGAGGTGTGGAGGGGGCCCCGGCAGGGAGCAACTGCACAGCGACGGGGCAGCGGGTACCGGGAGCAGCTGACGCGGAGGGGCCGCAGCGGGAGGCGCCAGTGCCCCCGGCGGACCCCAGCAGCGGGGGCTGTGCCCCATGATGCCCCACGTGCCGCCCACAGACGGTGAGAAGCTGAGCGGAGTGACCGAGGGCAGGGGCGTCCGCGCTGCGCTGTCCACGCACAGGGCGGAGGACTCCAGTGAGAGCCGAGAGGAGGAGCAGGTGGTGAGCGGGGCCGCGGGCAAGAACGTGCTGCACCGTGCCCAGGCTCCGAGGCCGCGCATGGATGCAGGGGTGCGGCTGGCCAGCACCCGCGTGGCCTGGCCCGAGTTCCGCCTGTGCAGACGCAGGTGGTGCCTCGCGGGCTGGCCCAGGGTGCGGCTGGCAGGCGTGACAGGGCCGTCGGGACGTGTTGCCTGGGGGACGGTGGACTTGGGGCTTTCCGGCTGGCGGCGTGCAGGGCAGTCCTTGTGCAGTTTGTGTCGGGCTGTGTGTGCTTGTGTGACCCCTCCCTGACCTCCGTGTCTCAGCGTTGTCCCCGTTGACCCCGGTGCCTTTTCTTTCCTGGAGCCTGAAGGCCGGGACCCAAACCTGCCGTTCCCTGCGGGGGCCAGAAAGCCGCCCCCTCTGAACCTCACTCGTCAGGTGCCCCCGTGGTGGGAAGAGGTGAGCGCTGCTCGGCTTGTGGGGGCCGCGGGGGCGCGCTGGGGGAGGACTTTGCCCAAGGTAAGGCCCCCTCCCGCCCCACAGTACAAGGGGCAGGCGAATCTGCACGTCTTTGAGGACTGGTGTGGAGGCGCCGTGGGCCATCTGAGGAGGAACCTGCACTTCCCGCTCTTCCCCCACGTGAGTGCTGGGGGCAGGGCGCGCCCGCTCGTGGGGAGGGCTGCAGGGTGCGGAGGGCGTTCGGGCGCTTTGACATCACAGGCCCCTGCCCCTAGACCCGCACCACCGTCAAGAAGTTGGCCGTGTCCCCCAAGTGGAAGAACTACGGACTACGGATTTTCGGCTTCATCCACCCGGCGAGAGATGGTGCGAGGGTAGGGGTGTGCCGGGGAGGGGGTCAGAAGGGCCACACGCCCCCCTGAGTCCCTGTCCTGTGGCCTAGGAGACGTCCAGTTCTCTGTGGCTTCAGATGACAACTCTGAGTTCTGGCTGAGCCCAGACGAGAGCCCAGCGGGCGCCCAGCTGGTGGCCTACGTGGGCAAGGTACCCTGGACCCCACAGCGCGCCTGCCCCGGCCCTGCACCCACACGCCCGTCTGTCTTCAGCAGGCCTCCTGCGGCCTCCGTCACCTCCAGCTTCTGAGGGACGGGGACTGGATGAGGCTGGTGCCCCCAAGGAGAGGGTGAACCCCCACCCCCCACCCCCTCTGTATCGCTCCCCAGACCGGCTCAGAGTGGACGGCACCTGGAGAATTCACCAAGTTCAGCTCCCAGGTGTCCAAACCCAAGCGGTAAGTGCCTGGGGGGGCATGCGCATGAGTGAGCACACATTAGCACACACAGCACACCTGAAACCACTGCCCTCGTGCTATCCTGGCCAGACAGCGCTGGGGGCCATCCCAGAGCGCCCCATCTCTGGGCTCCCTGTTCTTGGGGCACGGTGGCCACGTGTCCCCCTGACTCCTCATGTCCCCAGGCTCATGGCCTCCCGGAGGTACTACTTTGAGCTGCTGCACAAACAGGACGACCGAGGCTCGGACCATGTGGAAGTGGGCGTGAGTGTGACTTGCCCTCTTAGAGCATCGCCTCCCTGCCCCTGCCCTCCCTGCTCCTAGTAGTCCCCGAAGGGCAGTGGTGTGGACCCTTCCCCCCGCCCCCGCCGTGTTCCCATCCAGTTGGCAAAGCAGACCCCCAGGGACTGCCCCCACCTGCTCGGAGAGGCTTCGTGGAGGAAGCGGGGCTTGAGTAGTCTTGAGAGATGACACGTTCACGGGGGGGGGGGGGGGGGGGGGGGGGGGGGGGGATATGTCCTCTTCAGGAGAGAATTTGGGACGGGCTGCATTGCATGGGATGAATTCCAGATCTCAGGAAGGCAGAGGATGGCAACACACAGCATTCCTCCAGAACTCCAGGGGGCGGGGGGTGGGGACAGCTCTGGCTTTGTCCTGAGGACGCGGTTATTGGGTTTACATTCCAGGAAAACCCCTTCAGCCCTGGAGCCCGGGGGAGGGATGTCTTGTGCAGTCCCTGAACCAGGGAGGTGGGAAAGGAGGGGGGGCAGGGGTGCGCACAGACAGAGGGCCCAACCTGGCTGCGCGTGGGGTGATGACTAGAGTGGGATGGGGGTGCTCAGCGCATCCCGTGGGAGGTCGCCTGTGTCCAGCATATGTGACAGGCATCACCCCAGCCCAGCTGGCACGGAGTGGGGTGACCTCGTGGAAGCCGTGGATGAGCTGGGAAGGGAAGAGGCCCTGGAACAGCTCCTGGAAAGTCCAGCCTGGGAGGAGGGAGGAGGGACAGAGCCTGCGGATGAGACTGGGAGACAGAGGGGGACCCTGGTCTCGTGAGGGGGGGTGTGCGGGCCCTGGGAGGGTCCGCGGTGACCTCCAGGAGAGCCGCGGCTGCAGAATGGGGAAGCAGGCCGCAGGGGGGTGCCCGGGACATCAGGAGGGGCCTGGAGGGAGCAAGGGGAGGGGGTCCTTACCTGCCTCCCATCCACCCTCCGGATTCCCTGCACCCTTGAAGGGGCTGTCCCAACTAGGTCCTATGCCCACATCAGAGAAGACCCGTTCTTTTGAAGCTGTTCCCGTTCTCACCCCACACCTTGGTCCTGACCGCTCTCTCCCTCCCCCAGTGGCGAGCCTTCTTGCCGGGCCTGAAGTTTGAGGTCATCGGCTCTGCTTATATCTCCCTGTACACAGGTGAGGGGCCCAGTGCCTCGGTGGGGAGGGGGGCTCTGGATGCCTGTGCAGAGAGCTGAGGAGTGGTCTTTGGGCACTCCTGGGGACCCCTGTGCCCCTCTGTGCCCCCAGATGAATCATCCCTGAAGATGGACCATGTGGCACACGTGCCCCAGTCTCCAGCTAGCCACGTGGGGGGGCACCTGCCGCAGGAGGAGCCCAGAGCTGACATGCTGCGCCCAGACCCCCGAGACACCTTCTTCCTCAGTGAGCCGGGACCCCCTGCCCAGGGGGCGGGGCTTGGGAGGTGGGGTGGGGCGCAGCCTGCCACTCACGCTGTGGCCACGCCCCCACAGCGCCCCGGGTGGAGCCTTCAAGCCTGGAGAATGTGCTGGAGCCCTGCGCCTACGCCCCCACCTACGTGGTCAAGGACTTTCCCATTGCGAGATACCAGGGCCTGCAGTTTGTAAGTGCCCGAGAGCCCCCCGGGACCCAGGCCGCCCCCCGGGGTTCCCTGAGCCCTGCGCCCCGCCCGCAGGTGTACCTGTCCTTCGTCTACCCCAACGACCACACGCGCCTCACTCACATGGAGACTGAAAACAAATGCTTCTACCGGGAGTCGCCGCTGTACTTGGAGAGGTGAGTGGGGGTGGGGGGGATGGGGGGCGCACCGGTGGGGCGGGGGGCGGGGTCCGCGCTAATGCCCCGCCCCCCCGCAGGTTCGGGTTCTATAAGTACATGAAGATGGACAAGGAGGAGGGCGAGGAGGACGAGGAGGACGACGTGCAGCGCCGGGCCTTCCTCTTTCTCAACCCGGATGGTGAGGCAGGCGCCCCGGTGCCCCCAGCCTGCGCCCCCCCCCCCCCCCCCCCCCCCCCCCCCCGGGGCCGGCGGCTCACCCGTGCCTCCCGCAGACCTCCTGGACGACGAGGACGAGGGGGAGCTGCTGGACAGTCTGGAGCCCACGGAGGCGTCCCCCCTGCGCGGCGGCCGCCTCCCCTCAGCCACGGCCCCCACCCCACCGAGCCCCAGGCGCTCCCGGGCGCTGAGCTGGGCCGCGCGCCCCCCGCCTCTCCTGCTGGGCCGCGCCCCGCGCCCCCGAGCTGCGCCCGCGCCGCCCAAGGTGTACGTGACCCGCGTGCGCCCCGGGCCGCGCGCGCCCCTTCGGGCCCTGGCGCCCCTGGGCCCGCGCAGCCCCCCGCGGCCGCCCTTCCCCGGCGTCTTCCTCCGCCCCCGGCCGCTCCCCCGCATGCAGCTGCGGGCGCCCCCCCGGCCGCCCCGGCCTCCAGGCCGCAGGACCGGCCGCCCCCAGGCCACGCAGCCGCGGACCCCCGCCCGGGCGCAGGCCACGCGGGGCAGCCGGGAGGGCCAGGCGCGCGTGCCCGCCCTCGCCGCGCCCACCGCGGGCTTGAACTCATCGTCGGAAGCACAGCCCGTGACTTCCTTCCTGAGCTTGTCCCAGGTGTCCGGGCCGCAGCTGCCTGGGGAGGACGAGCAGGAGGAGGAGGAGGAGGCGGACGAGGACGGGGCCCCAGGCACGGAGGACAGCGACGAGGCGGTGGGGCCCCCGCGCGGCCGCTGGCGCGAGGACGCCATTGACTGGCAGCGCACGTTCAGCGTGGGCGCCGTGGACTTCGAGCTGCTGCGCTCCGACTGGAACGACCTGCGCTGCAACGTGTCAGGGAACCTGCAGCTGCCCGAGGCCGAGGCCGTGGACGTGGTGGCTCAGTACATGGAGCGGCTGAACGCGCGCCATGGCGGGTGCGGGGGAGGGGGCGAGGGGGTGCAGGGGAGGGGGTGAGGGGGCACAGGGGAAGGGAGGCCCTGGTGGGTGTGCGGAGAGGGGGTGCAGGGGAGGGGGAGAGGGGGCACGGGGGAGGGGAGCCCTACTGGGTGTGTGGAGAGGGGGCCAGGGGAGGGCAGGCCCTGGTGGGTGCAGAGAGGGGAATCCAGGGAAGGGGGGGAGGGGAGCCCTGCTGGGTGTGCAGAGAGGGGGCACAGAGGAGGGCAGGCCCTGGTCTCTGGGAGCCTTCAAACCGAAGGCTCAGCCGAAGTCAGATGCTTAACTGACTGAGCCATTCAGGTTCCCCCAGACTTACTGGTATTTTAAGTAGAAAAGTCACTTCAGCCTATGGCAGCCTGGTCTCTGTCTGCCCAGTGCTTATAACCCAGAGTGGGCAGACACAGGACTCTCATTACAAAGGCCGGGTGATGGGCTCCGGGAGCGGCGCACACACTCCCTGGGGCAGAGTCTTGTCTGCCTGTCTCCTCTGGGGCTGCTTACGGTGCAGGTTCCCTGTCCACTGTTAGAAGCCTGACCCCCACACACACCCAGGACCGGCTCCCTGTCCTGCACCTCCAGACCCCACCCTCACCTTGCGCCTGAACCCAAGAACAAATCTGAGCCAGCCGGGTCTGTCCTCGAGGGACAGACACAGCCAAAGGTCAAGCCCAGAGTACCCGGACCCCTCCTCTCCTGGCATCGTGCCACTGGGTCTTCCAAGCGGGTCTCCCTCTGACTCCAGGGAAGTACCCAGTGCTCCTGCCCGTTGCTGTCTCTGGTCTCCCCCAGGTCCTGAGATTCCAGGCCTGTCTGCACCCCCACCCCCTCATAGGTAGTGCTGTGAAGAGTGGGAGGCCCCATCTGGGCCCCCAGAAGACCCTGGAAAGTTCTGAGCCATGTGAGCCCTGAAGGAGGAGCAGGATCTGGTCAGCTAGCCACGGCAGGCAAAGGCAGGGGGGCCGGAGGATGCAGAGGCCAGAGGAGGGGCCACTGTGGGCCTCGAGCAACCTGCCCAGCACCCCTCTTTCTTGCTTGCAGTACAAGGTTCTGGGCAGGACAGGGGTTCGACCTGTTTGGGTTGGAGACCGGCGTCTCCCCGCCTTGAAGAGGAGTAGACAGGATGGGAAGCCCAGAGGAGCCACGAGTGACAGGCCATGATGGGACGGACAGCATGGGTGGGCGGGGGTTGGCTTCTGGGGGACCCTCAGCTTCCCAAGAGCGGTGGACGGGTGGCCCCAGCACCGAGGGTGCGGGTAGACCCAGGGCGTCTGCAGCAGAACATCCCTGATGCTGGGGAGACCTCGTGGGGAGGGCAGGGTGGACAGGAGGGGTGGGCGCCCCTCGGGGGTCACACAGGTAGGCGCCACAGTGAGGGGCGCTGCCCACGCAGGAAGGACAGGTGGGAGGGAGCAGCAGGGCAGGAGCCCGTTTTCCCGGGATGAGCAGCCTCTGCTTGAAGGCAGGGCAGGGGACAAAGGACACTCAGCGGGGCAGGGGCAGGCCCAGGCACGTCCTCGGGGCCTCCGAGCGGCAGGCGCACACCGGGAGCCGGTTGGAGGCTCCAGCAGAGACGCGGGCGCCAAGAAGGGGGCTCAGCCCGCGTGAGGGCACGTGGAGGGCAACTTAGGATCTGCTCGCGGCCCTCTGAGGCTACCTGAAGACCTCGACCTCGTCCTGCGGCCGCTGGGGGCCCTGAAGCCCCCTGAGCGCCTCCTAGAGGAGAGGGTCCACTGGGGAGGCCGGGTGGTCGGCCGACGTGGCTGCCCCCCGCGGGACGGAGGTGCTCCGCGTGGCCTGCCTTCTCCAGCTCCCTGGCGGGCCTGGGGTGCGGGGAGCCCGACCACCTGGGGGGGTCACCGAGCAGAGGGGGGACCGCCCGCCCCCAGGCCAAGGGCGCTGACCCAGGCCACTCGGCTTCCCAGGCGCTTCGCGCTCCTGCGCATCGTGAACGTGGAGAAGCGCCGAGACTCGGCCCGCGGCAGCCGCTTCCTGCTGGAGCTGGAGTTGCAGGAGCGCGGGGGCGGCCGCCGGCGCCTGTCGGAGTACGTGTTCCTGCGGCTGCCCGGGGCGCATGCCGGGGACGGGGACGCTGACACCTACGCCGAGCCCGATGCGCGGAGCCCGGAGCCCGCCCCTGCCGCCCCCACGCGCCCCGACGGCCGCCCCGAGCTCTGCCGGCCACTGCACCTGGCCTGGCGCCAGGACGTGATGGTGCACTTCATCGTGCCAGGTGCGTGGGGGCGGGGGGGGGGGCCTGGTGAGGGAGCCCAGGTGCGCGGGGGGCGGGGGGTGGGGGGTGGGGAGCCTCCAGGACGGGGGAGCCTGGTGAGCAGAGGCCGCTTGGGGTGGACTCAGGCCCGTCTTCCCCCAGTGAAGAACCAGGCGCGCTGGGTGGCACAGTTCCTGGCGGACATGGCCGCGCTGCACGCCCGCACCGGTGACTCGCACTTCAGCGTCATCCTGGTGGACTTCGAGAGCGAGGACATGGACGTGGAGCGGGCCCTGCATGCCGCCCACCTGCCTCGGTAACCGTGCCCGCACCCCTGCCTCCTGGGGGCCGCGGGTTCCCCCTGTGCCTCGGGGCTGCCCCGTGACTTCCCACCCACTCTCTCTCACCCCTTCACCCCCCCCCAGGTACCAGTACCTGAGGCGAACCGGAAACTTCGAGCGCTCCGCCGGCTTGCAAGCTGGCGTGGACGCCGTGGAGGTGTGCGGAGGGGACGCGCGGGCAGGGAGCCGAGGGAGGGCTGGGCCTGAGGGAACGGCGCCAGGGGACCTCTATGATCTCGGTGATCTCCACCTCCAGGACGCCAGCAGCATCGTCTTCCTGTGTGACCTGCACATTCACTTCCCGCCCAACATCCTGGATGGCATCCGCAAGCACTGTGTGGAGGGCAAGCTGGCCTTCGCGCCCGTGGTCATGCGCCTGGGCTGCGGGAGCTCGCCAGGGGACCCACACGGTAATGCCCTGGGCGGCCCCAGAGCACTAGGGCTGCTGCCTGCGCCAGGGTAAAATCGAGGCCCCGGAGGCAGGCCTGGGCCCGTCGGTGCCCCTCCTGGTGCCCAGGTCCCCCCAGAACCTCCAGGGTTATGCCTGACCCCAGGAGCCTCCTCCAGCACCCTAGTCACAAGCTCCGCAGATGGGTGCCCCCGGGAGCCGCTCCAACCTGGGACCCTGTCCCGGACCCACTCCTGCGGCTGGGGAGGAAGGCTCGCGGGGCCAGGGGTCTGAGGGGCACTTTCCTGCCCAGGTTACTGGGAGGTGAATGGCTTCGGCCTTTTCGGGATCTACAAGTCAGACTTTGACCGGGTCGGAGGCATGAACACCGAGGAGTTCCGCGACCAGTGGGGGGGCGAGGACTGGGAGCTCTTGGACAGGTGAGTGCCTCCCCAGCCCTCGGGGAGACCAAGGATGCTTCCATAGGTTCCCCTGAGTGGGGAGGATGAAGCCTGGGGGATCCTCCCGGCTGCGGGGACCGTGTCCTCCTGCTTGGTCTCTGCCCGAGGAGAGGCCCTTTGACCTCACCCCGAGTCCCCAAGTCCCTTCCTACTTCCAGGCCCTACAGACTCTGTCCCCAGACCGCGCCGCCCCCGTGGTGCCCCTGGGCCCCCATCGCCACCAGGTCCCAACGCGGTGGGAGCCCTGACCCCCCAGATCCTACAGGCTCGGGGGCAGTGCCGCCACCCCACCCCGGCTCCTGACACCCCTTTCTGCCCAGGGTCCTGCAGGCAGGGCTGGAGGTGGAGCGGCTCCGACTGAGGAATTTCTACCACCACTACCACTCCAAGCGGGGCATGTGGGGCACGCACAGCCGGAAGGGCTCCCGCGGTGGGGGCCTGTGACCAGGCCGCCTGCCCGGCTGCACCCCAAGGTGGCGGCTGGGGGCCGGGCCCCGGGCCTGGTCCCGAACGACACGGGGCGCCTCGCAGGGCACTGCCACCACCGTGCCTGGCCTACGCGGCCACCCCGCGCCCTTCGCCGCGAGGCAGCCTTCACAGCTGCGTGGAGCCCGCCGGTCTCCACACCCTGTGCGATGATTTCTGTGAAATTTTGCCGTAGCGACGACATTGTTTTCAGGATTTCCAAGAGTTATGTCTGTTCCGTTTTTTATTCAGAATGAAATGAAATATTTTTTTTAGTTCTGACTGGTCCTCTGCCTGGTTGTGTCGGGAGGGCAGAGGCGATGCCCAGCGACAGCAGGGAGCCCGCCGGCCTTGGGTACCCAGAGCCCCTGCCCCAAGGGCCTGCACATGGCTGCAGCCGCCACACCGCCCCCTCCGCCCCCTCCGCCCCCTGCCACGCTCGGGAGCCTCGGCTCCGGAGGTGGGCTGACCTCCTTCCCCCCCACCTCGGTGTGGTGGAGGCACGCGGCCTTGGGCAGGGGCACGGCCTTGGCACCTGCCGGGAAGGAGCACTTGGCCATCGCACTGCCCTCCCTTTTGAAAACAGAACTTGGGTGTCAGTCGCGACCCCGTCGTCCCAGGAGGGGAAGGTGAACGGGCAGGGTCCTAGGAGCATGCTGGGGGCAGCACTCGGCTGAGCTGCCGGAAGCAGAAAACCCCTCTCAAGCTGGTTGACACTGTGATGGGGGGAGGGGAGCTGGGAGCTGATCTGACTTCTGTTCACGTAAGTGGGAGTTCAGGCTCTGGGCGCTCCGGGTGAGTACTGACAGGTGAAGATGCTGTCGAGGCCTGGCTCCTCCTGGGGGTGTCAGCTGTCGGAAGCTGGGTCCCAGCCCCAGGAGGGAGGCTGGTGCTCTGCCTGTGGGAGATCTCTGTGGCCGGCACAGACAGCGGAAAACGTCTCATAGTTCTGGGGGTCCGAGGTCCTAAAGCCAAGGTCTCTACAGGCTCGAGCTCCTGGAAGCTTTAAGATCAAACCGGCTTCACCCTCGGTCCACTAAGAGGCTGCTTAGGTTCTGGGCTCAGGGCTTCTTCTGCCCTCAAGCCAGCAGCTTGCTGTTTTCACACCGGCCACTCCGGAGCTCCCGGCGTCTCCTCTCTGCTTCCATTGTCGCATCTTCCCCCGACCCTCCTAACTCCGTCCCGTGAGGACACCTATGACTACACATTCACCAGGATAATCTCCCATCTCTATCAGTATTCTTTATGTAACCACATCTGCAGAGTCCTTCTTGCCACGTAAGGTGACGGTCACAGGTTTCAGGGATTGGGGCCTGGATGCCTTTGGGGCCATGATTCTTCCTCGTTCACATTCAGTGGGAAGGCTGTCCAACCCAGCAGCCCAAACAGTCCTCGTGAGGTTGACCCAAGGTGTCATCTAAGGTCGTACCTTGCCATGAACACGGGGCAGCAGGAAGGATCCCAGGGAGAGAAGAACCAGATGGACACCACCCTCTGGCCCTGAGAAGATTCTAGAAATGACCCTGCTAGAAGGGACATTCAGCCCTGCCACCGCTGAGCAGAGTGGCCAGCAGATGCTTGTGGACACTAAGTCATCTGTGACCAGCTTCACAACAGGTGCTGCTAGTCCAGAGAGCACAAGTGCCTACGGGGCAGCGGGCGCAGCTCACCCGCCTCATCCCTGCTCGGAAGCTACCAGGGCCCTTCGTTCATGCTGCCCTCCTCTCCCCTAGTGTGAGCTCAGATGGCATTTTCTCTTTTTCATAACAAGAAAACTAGTGCTGGCTGCAGAAATACATTCTCCAAAAGGGAGAGGAGGAGAGAAGAGAAACGTCAACAATAGGCAGGTGAAGCAAACACCTCAGAGAAATTATGTCAGGAAGCAGGAGAAGATTTCAAGCGAAACCCCATGTAATCTGGATTATACATACACCATAATTTATTAACCCATTTTAGCAATTATTTATTGAGCACACAGTACATGTTGAGCAGTTAAGCATGAAGGGAAAAGAAGTGAACACGAGAGACAAGAATTGGCCCTCTTGGAACTTTACCTTCCGGCGAAGGGTGAGGGGAGCAGACAATAGACACAACACAGAAAATGTCTAGTATGTTAGCTGGTGGCAGCTGTTGTAGAAAATAATTAAGCCCCCTCCCCCCAAAAAAGAAAAAGAAGATAATTAAACCCTGAAAGAGAACAGTAAGTTTGAGCGAGCCCGCAGTTGTAAACAGTGCTCAGAGAAAGCAAGCCTGAGAAGCAGATGTCCCAGAGAACACCTGCAGGCTGTACAGCGGCTACGGTCAGAGGTGACACTTGAAATTGTTCTTTTCTAATTAGTGATTAATGCCTGTCACCACTCCTCAGTGTCATACTGGAAGTACATTGACCCTTGAACAATACAGGGGGGTTAGGGCAGCAACCCCCTGCATAGTCGAAAATCCCTATATAACTTTAGCCCCCAAAACCTGGCTGCTAAGAGCCTACTGGTGATGGGAAGCCTCACCAATAACGCAAAACTGTCAGTTGACACATATTTTGTTATTATTGTTTATTTTTTTAATTTTTTGACACATTTTATATGAATTATGTACTGTTTTTAAAATAAGCTGGAAAAAAGAAAATGTTAAGAGAATCACAAGGAAGAGAAACTACACTTAGGGTACTGCACTGTATCAAAAAAAAAAAAAATCCAGAAATAGGTGGACCTGCACCGTTCAAACACATGCTGTTCAAGAGTCAACCACATTAGCTAATGCAATAAGACAAGAAAACGAAATAAGAGTTAGACATATGGGAAATTAAAGGGATGCATGCATAAAGGGCTTTGTTTGCAGATGATCAGCTATGTAAAAAATCCAAAAGAATCAGCAAAACAACAAACCATCCTGGAACTAACAAGCAATTGCAACAAAGTTGCAGGATATAAAGTTAATACACCAAAGTCACTTGCTTTCCTATAGATCAGCAATGAATAATTAGAACTTGAAATTTAGGGGCACCTGGGAGGTTCAGAGGTTGAGCGTCTCCCTTTGGCTCAGGGTGTGACCCCAGGGGTCTTGGGATCGAGTCCCACATCGGGCTCCCCGCAGGGAGCCTGCTCCTCCCTCTGCCTGTGTGTATCGCATGAATAAATAAAATCTTTAAGTATTTTTTTTTTTTTTGAGAGAGAGAGAGTACAAGCAGGGGAAGAAGCAGGCTCCCTGCAGGGAGCCAGACGCAGGGCTCAACCCCAGGGCCCAGGATCATGGCCCAAAAGGAAGGCAAACACTTTACCACCTGAGCCACTCAGGTGCCCCAGAACTTGAGATTCAAAACACGATACCATTTACATTAACCAAAAAAAAAAAAGCTTATGTATAAAATAACAAAATACACCGAAGATCTATATGAGGAAAACTGCAAAAACTCATGAACGACCTCGAAGAAAAGTTAAATAAATGGAGAAATGTCCTGTGTTCGAAAAGTTAAATAAATGGAGAAATGTCCTGTGTTCATGAACAGGAAGACCCCGTATTACCATGATTCCTGCTCTTCCCAACTTGATATGTAGAGTCCGTGCAATCCCAACCACAATTGCAGCAGGTGATTTTGTGGATGTCAACAAATTGATTTGAAAGTTTATGTGAAGAGACCAAAAAGACCCAGAAAAGCCAACACGATATTGAAGGAGAAGAACAAAGTTGGAGGGCGCTGCCCGGCTTCAAGGCTGGCTGGGGAGAGACAGCGATCAACACCACGTACAGATGAAAGTAGACAGATCAAGGGAACAGAATAGAGAGGTCAGCCCCACACGGGCGCCTGGTAGGCTCTCTTGGGGAAGCGGGGGCCTTCGGCGCAGGTTGTGATCTCAGGGTCCTGGGATGGAGCTCTGGGTCGGCCTCCCAGCTCCTTGGGGAGCCTCCTTCTCCCTCTCCCTCTGCTGTAGCTCCCCCTTCTGTGCTCTCTTGCTCTGTTAAATAAATAAATAAAACCTAGAAAAGAAAGAAAGAAGCCACATACGTGTGGCCAACTGATCTTTGACAAAGAAGCAAAGGCGGGCAGCCCGGGTGGCTCAGCGGTTAGCGCCGCCTTCAGCCCAGGGTGTGATCCTGGAGACCCCAGGATCGAGTCCCATGTCGGGCTCCCTGCACGGAGCCTGCTTCTCCCTCTGCCTATGTCTCTGCCTCTATCTCGGTGTCTCTGTCTGTCTCTCATGAATAAATAAGTAAAATCTTTAAAAATAAAAAAAATTTAAAAATGGTCCCAAGACCTTAACGGGCACCTCACCGAACAGGATGCACAGATGGCAAACAAGCACATGCAAAGTTGCCCCACATACGACCCACGAGGGAAATGAGAGCATCAAGACACCGATCCCTTCGCACGCCTGCTAAACAGCCCAGATCTGGGACATGACGTCAAACGCTGACGACACACAGAGTGGCGGCAGGCATGCAGGGTGCACAGCCGCTTGGGAAGACGCTTGCCGGCTTCTCGCAGAACCAAACCACTTCTTCCCGGAATCCAGCACTCATGCTCCTGGATAGTTACCCCGATGAGGTGAAAACTTGTGTCCGTACAAAACCTGCGCACGGAGGGTCAAGGCAGCTTTGCTCATAATTGCCCCAAACTGGAAGCAGCCGGCGTGCCCTTCAGCCGGCGATGGTAACCTGTGGTTCTGTGCAGACCACAGAATGGTATTCGGCACCCAGAGCAGAACACACACACACACACACACACACACACACGCACGCACGCACACCCCTAAATGCTTATCGCCAAGTGAAAGAAGCCACTCTGAAGAGGTTGCGTGCTGTGTGGCTCCGTCCAGGGACGTTCTCGTAAAGGTAAACCTACAAGACCAGACAAAGGCCAGTGGGAACCAGGGGTCGGGCCGGACTGGGGGTGGAGAGGCAGACGGAGGGCTTCAGGGCAGGGAAGCTGCTCCGTGCCATACTCTGGCGCATCCGTGTCATCACCTGTGAGCCCAGGCCCACGGCACGCAGCCCCACCCCCAGCCTGAAGCACACCATGGGCGTGGTGGGGCCCATGCAGGCTCAGCTGAGCAACCCGCCAGGTGGGAGATGCCCCAGCAGGGGGCGGGGGCAGGGGCAGGGGCAGGGGGCAGGGTAGGGGCTGGAGCAGGGGCTGGGGCAGGGGCTGGGGCAGGGGCTGGGGCAGGGGCTGGGGCAGGGGCTGGGGCAGCGTCAGGCACAGGGGCAGGGGGCAGGGGGCGGTGGAGGGGAAGTCTCGGCACCTGCCTCTTGGTTTTGCTGTAGACCTAAAACTGCTCTGAAAATTAAGTCTGCTTTAAAAATCAACATTAAGGGACTCCCGGGGGGCTCAGCGGTGGAGCATCCGCTTTCGGCCCAGGGTGTGGCCCTGGGGTCCCAGGATCCAGTCCCACATCTCCCTCTGCCTGTGTCTCTGAGTCTCTCTGCGTCTCTCAGAATAAATAAAATCTTTAAAAAATAATAAAAAAATAATCAACAATACAAACAAAGAAAATCAAACTCTGACAACACTCAGAGGGCGAATGGAAGGGAAAAAGGGAACCGTTACAGGAATAAAGGCCACCTTAGGAATTTCAGAAGCTAAGAGCAGCCGCCACTAAAAGCCCAGCGAGGAAGCTGAGTCGTGGACCCGGAGGAAATGGAACGGGGAGGACGGCGCTGCCCGCGGTTCCTGGGAAGACAGGACATGGGACAAGACGAGAGACGCGGGTGAAGGGTTGAGCAGGGGGAGACCCTCCCGGAGCAGACACAGGCCACCATCTGGCACTCGGGTGCCCACCTGCCAAGCACCGGCGCACCGAGTCGGGGGCAGTGGGGTGGCCGCGGGGGTCAGGTCAGCGCCCTGGTCACACCGCCTTCCCCTGCGGCACCCAGTGCGCACAGGTCCTGGAGCAGGTGGGCGGCCCGTGGGGGTGCACGCAAGGTGCCGGGGCCGCGGGGCACCTGTGCACTCAGCCCAGGCGCAGGAAGGAGGTGGGGCACGGCAGGTGCCAGGTCCCAAGAGTGCCACGCAGGATCCCCGGGGGCTGGGCGTGGAGGCCACTGGGCCACAGGCTCGGGCAGTGGTGCCACGGCGGGTCCAGGAAGGACCGTGGAGGAGTCCAGGCTGTGGGAGGCTGGGAGGTGCGGGCGGGACGCGGCCAGAGGAGGTGGGCGGGTGCTGGGGGGCCCTCCGTGGGCCTGCCCCCCTCATGGCCACCTGCCTGCCCCACCCCCCGGACTGTAACGTCTTGGAGCTTTCCCGTCTCCTGCTCCTTAGGCCCTAGCGCCCAGCTCCCGGCCCCTGAGGCCAGCTGAGGGGTCCTCCCTCCAGTCCAGGTCTTCGTCCCTCGCCCACCTTCAGAGACCTTTCTGGGAGCAGGGTCCCCAGGGGCGGGCAGGCAGGCGGCCTCCCAGGACCCAGGTCCCCCGGCCCAGGTGGGTGGAGGAGTGCGAAGTCCCCGCCCCCCCACGCTGTCGCTGCTGACCCAGGTAGGAGCCGATCTCGGCCCCGGCCCTGCCACACAGACGGCTCCACTCTCTGCCTTCTTCCTTCCCTGGTGGATCTTCCCTTGGTCACAGGCCCACCTCCTCCAGGAAGCCCTCCTCAAGCCTAAGCGTGAATTCTCCTGCACCCCCTCCCCAAGCACTGGCTCCAGGAAAAGAGGGCTCTGGGGTGGACAGAAGGCGGGCAGCCGGGGCCACGGGGCTCCCAGCCTGGGGCTGAGTGGTGGTAGCGGGTCCAGGCCAGGACCAGAGCTCCCCGCCCTGCAGGGGTCAGAGGGAATGCACCTAAGACCCCAGGATTTCAGAAATAGGGAGCTGCAGAGGTAAGAGGTCAGGGAGGCCCCGCTCAGCTTTGGGGCAGGGAAGGCCCCCTGGCCATGCCCCCCCGGCCGGGCCCTCCATCCTCTGTGGCTCCGGCCTGCCACCCGGGGCCGCCCCGCAAGCCCTTTGAGACCCCACCCGCAGCCTGGAAGCTGCCAGGCTTGGCCTCTGCGGGGCGCCAGTGGGCCTGGGGAGCCCCCAGATGCAGGGCGGGCCCCAGCCCCGTGCCAGGCGTGTGCCTCGAGGTGCACTCGGCGCCGCACAAACTTGTCTCCCAGGATTTTTCCACACAAAACACGTCTCCCAGGAAAGCAACCGGTCTGATGAGCTGGGCGTGCAGGCGTTCCCACCCCGCCCTCCAGGGCCCCCACAGGACCGTCCTGCAGTGAGAGGCCGCCCCTGTCGGATGCGCCGGGCCTGGGATGGAGCCCGGGACCCCTTGGCCCGCAGCCGTGGCCTCCGGGACGAGCCACGGGGCCAGCAGCATCCAGACCACCGGCACGGTAGGTCTCCCACCTGCGCACCACACCCCGCCCCGGCCCAGCAGCCCCACCCCCAGCCTCACCTCGGCCTTCTTGGGGACCCTCCCCTCCATCCTAACCCACTTGGCCCTTCCTCTCCAGCTCTGACCACTCCTAGGACCCCCAAGCACCATTCCCACCGGGGACCACATCCCTTGAAAAGGCCCATCCCGGATTAAGGCAAATGTCGTCAGGGCCCAGGGTAAGGGCCTCCCGCGGAGAGAGTGGGCCCCACAGGGACTTCTCGGGGGGCCCAGGAGGTACCTGAGGTCACCCACCCCCACCCTGCCACCCCTCCAGCACTGGGCGGCTCAGCCCCCGCCCCCCTCATGCACCAGGGCCCCATGCTGGGCTCAGTCCAGGCCTACCCAGGACGCCCGGCAGGTGCTGGTCCAGCTGGGTGGGAGCACGCAGGGAAACCTGGGGGCAAGCCCCGCCAAGCCTGGCCCCGCTCCCCACCCCGGGGGCCGACCCCTCACCCCTCTCTGGCAGGCCCCTGGGTTCTTCCTCCCCTGACACACATCCCAGCTCCCGCACCCTCAGACCAGGCGGGAGGCCCCTCTGAGTCAGTGCCCCGCAGCAGTCCTGTGGAGCTGAGCCCCAACTCGAGCTGAGCCCTGACTCATGTGTAGGGAATGGCCTTGTGCTGCACGGCCGGGGAGGGTGGGGGGTGCCAGAGAGGGGGGGGGCAGGAGCCGGGAGGGTGCCAGAGAGGGCCGAGCCAGCGCTTTGGAGGCCTCTGCAGAAGCTGGGGGTCGGGCCAACTGCTGGAGTCCACAGGCCTGACCTGGAGGGTCATGAGCCCGGGGCTGTGCCAACCTAACCGTGTGCTTCTGGGGTCTCTTGGGCACGGGGTGAAAGTCCACAGGGCCCTCCTCTACCCCAAAACTCCACCCAACCCTCACCCTGAGCGCCACCCCGGGACCCTTGTGCCCCTGATGCCGACCCCTGCCTCGCTCAGGACTGGCCCCAGACCCCCTCCCCTCCGGACTCCCGGAGGTGCCAGAGGCTCCCCAGGGGCCTGGCCTGGGCCTTCCCAGGATCGGGAGGGCACCTGCCCCAAGGGCCTGGACCCCTGTGGCTCTGTCCCGGGATGTGCGGAAGGAATGGGAGGGAGGACGGCGACGTGGGCCTGTTCTTCCGCCCAAATTCCACCTTAAGCAAGCGGTGGCCCCTCCCTCTCACCTGGCCCAGGTGTCCCCGCCCCCGCCGCACCGGGGCTGGGCCGCGTCTGTCTCCAGCGGCTCTGGGCGAGGCCAGTGGGGAGGGGACTCAGACGTGCCGGGTTGTGAAGACGCTTCGGGCCCAGGAGGCCCCGGCGGCCCCGCGGACCTAGGGCACACCTGCCGCCATGCAGGACAGTAATTTCCTGCTGTCGGCCCTGCAGCCCGAGGCCGGCGTGTGCTCCCTGGCGCTGCCCTCCGACCTGCAGCTGGACCGGCGCGGCGCCCCGGGGCCCGAGGCTGAGCGGCTGCGCGCCGCCCGCGTCCAGGAGCAGGTCCGGGCCCGCCTCCTGCAGCTGGGCCAGCAGGGCCGCCACAACGGGGCCGCGGAGCCCGAGGGGGCCCCTGAGGCGCCCAGAGGTAAGCGGACGCCCGGGGTGGGCACCGGGTGGTGGGCACGGCCGCGAGGGGCCGTGGCGGGTGTGGTGGCGCGAGGGCCAGAGGCCACGGGGCTGGCGCCGGGGCTCAGCGCCCTGACTCACCGAGGCCTCGCCCTGAGTCACCGCCCCGCCCCACCGGGTGTGGGAGCAGCCCTGGGCACAGCCTCCCAGCAGCGGGGACCCTGGGCCCCCCCCCCCCCCCCCCCCGGCAAGCCTGCCCGGAGCGCCGCCGGCACATGGCAGGCCCGCCAAGCCTCGCTGCCAGCCAACCCAGGACATACGCATCCGGGCCGCGTAGCAGGGCTCTCACACGGCCTCAGACGCGCGACACACGTCCGTCTGCGGGGACGCAGACACCCCGACACCCAGACTCGGGAAGCACACAGACCCGGAAGGGGGCGGGTCCGGGACACCTGGACCAGGGACACCTGGACATGACCCAGATGCTCTTGATGGGAACGCAGGAGGGGGTGCCCCTCAGTGCCAGGCAGGCCGCGTGGGTGCGCGGGGGTGGGCGGACGCGCGTTAAGGGGCCTCCCACACGGCGCGCGGGCAGCTGTTCTGGAGACACCGTCTCTACCTTTGCCAAACTGCAGCGACAGTGACCGAGGGTAGACGGTGAGACGCACGTCCCAGGAGGTCGGGAGCCCGGCCCGGTGCTCCGTGCTTTTCCCACCACCTCTGGAGGGTCCCTTCCCGCACAGCGTCGGGGTGCTGGCCAGCTGGGGGCAGGGTCACCCAAGCAGCCCGGGTTCCCGGGCCCCCCTCACCCCGGCCTGGGCCCCAGCCTTCTGTCGGCTAAGTAGTCAGGTGCCCAGGGGTCATAGGGTGGAGGAGGGAGCAGGGAGGGGTTAATTACCACCCTGGCTACCCTACCAATTAGGGGGGGGAGTATAATTTGGGGGTGGGAGTAAGATCCCCCCAGGCTGAGGCTCACCAGCCTCAAAGGGTTAATAGCCCCTGCCCAGAAGCCTCATTAACCTGGGCGGGTCTGGGGAGCGCACTGGGAGGGGAGCCCCCCCAGGCCGGCTCCACAGCCTGAGGCCCTCCAGGAGGTCACCCCGCATGGCAGGGGGAGGCGCGACCCCAGCAGGGACCCTACGGGGCGGATCTACCCTCTGTCCAGAGACCCTGGAGCCCACCCACCCCCCGCGCTGTGTCCGCCTGATTTTCTACCTGTCCACCGGCCATCTCTCCTCCCTGTCACCCCTCACCCCCCTCCCCCACCGCCCACCCCGTCTGTCTGTCCACTCAACCACAGTCGGGCTGGCGCCAGCACCCCCAGCTTCCAAGCGGCTGGAGGGGCGGGCATGGCTCCTCCAGGTGGGAGAGGGACACTCCTGTGTGTCCGCAGCCCAGGCCGGGCGCGCAGGAGGTCAGCGTGGCTTCCTGGAGGTGGGGGCCGGGCGTGCGCGCTGGCCAGGCCCAGAGAGCTGACGCTGTCCCTGGCACACTTCCCGGGTGACCGGGCAGCCGGTGGGGGGGGTCCAGCTGGTCGGGAGGGGGCTCCGGAGAGGTCCGGCCAGGGCTGAGGCTGGAGGAGGCCGTCCGGCTCAGCCCCAACACGCAGTCCCATCGGCAGGCCCGGCCCGCGGTCACTACCACACCCTGCAGGCTGGCTTCAGCTCCCGCTCCCAGGGCCTCGGAGGGGACCCCTCGGTGAGTGACGCTCTCTCCATCCTCAGGGGTCTCTGGGAGATGAGGGCGGCTCCAGGGTCGGGCGGGAGCGGGGCGCCCGGTCGCCCCCTCACTGCCGCCCCCCCCCCCCCCAGACCTTCCGGCCCATCGCCAAGCCTGCCTACAGCCCTGCCTCCTGGTCGTCCCGCTCGGCCGTGGATCTGAGCTGCAGCCGCAGGCTGAGCTCTGCTCACAATGGTGGCAGCACCCTCGGGGGTGCAGGGTACGGGGGCCCCCAGCCCGCGGCACCCGCCCGGCCCGTATCCTTCCACGAGCGCGCCGGGCCGGGTGGCCGGGCCGACTACGACACCCTGTCCCTGCGCTCGCTGCGTCTGGGGGCCGCGGGCCTGGATGACCGCTACAGCGTCGTGTCCGAGCAGCTGGAGCCCCCGGCCGCCTCCGCCTACAGGGCCCTCGCCTACGAGCGCCAGGCCGCCTGTGGCCGCGTGCAAAGCCCCGACTGGCCGGACGCCAGCGAGGGGCCGCCCGGCCGCCCCATCCGCGCACCGGCCATGCGGACCCTGCAGCGGTTCCAGAGCAGCCACCGCAGCCGTGGCGCGGCCGGGGTGGCGCCGGGGGCGGCCCTGGAGCCCGTGGCCCGAGCGCCCTCCGTGCGCAGCCTCAGCCTGAGCCTGGCCGACTCCGGCCACCTGCCGGATGTGCGAGGACTGGACAGCTATGGCGGCCACCGCAGCCTGCAGAGGCTCAGCAGTGGGTGAGCAGGCCGGCTTGGGAGGGACCGTGCCCGGCCTGGCCCCCCCGGGCCCCCACTGACCCCCACCCCCGCCTCCCCAGATTTGATGACATCGACCTGCCCTCGGCGGTCAAGTACCTCATGGCCTCGGACCCCAACCTCCAGGTGCTGGGCGCAGCCTACATCCAACACAAGTGCTACAGTGATGCAGCGGCCAAGAAGCAGGTGACGGCCCCCTTGCCGACCCCTCCCCGCCTCCGTGCCAGGTCCCCCCCCCCCCCCCCCCCCCGAGCACCTCTCACCCGCCCCCACGTGGACTGGGCACACACCGGGTGGGCTCCCCGGCAGACTGCGGGGAGGAGCGTGTGACGTGCATACTCACAGCACCCCTGCTCACACTGCACGTGTCCGTGCCCCTACACATACCTACACACCCCTGCACACCTCTGCACATGTCCGTGCCCCTGCACATGCCTGCACACGCTTGCACACCTCTGCATGTCTATGCCCCTGTACATGCCTGCACACCCCTGCATGTGCCTGTGCCCTTGCACACGCCTGTACACCTCTGCACATCCATGCCCCTGCACACATCTGTACACCTCTGCACGTGTCCGTGCCCCTGCACACGCCTGGACACCTCTGCACATGCCTGCACATGCCTATACATCTCTGCACACCTCTGCATGTGTCTGTGCGTCTGTACACCTCTGCACATGCCTGCACACCTCTGCATGTGTCTGTGCTACTGCACACGTCTGTACAACTCTGTACACGCCTGCACATGCTTGTACACCTCTGCACGTGTCTGTGCCTTTGCACACGTCTATACAGCTCTGCACATGCCTGCACATGCCTTCTGCATGTCTGTGCTCTTGCACATGTCTGTATACCTCTGCACGTGTCTGTGCCTTTGCACACATCTGTACATGCCTGCACACGCCTTCTGCATGTGTCTGTGCCCTTGCACACGCCTGCACACCCCTGCATGTGTCCATGCCCCTGCACATGCCTGCACACCCCTGCACACTTCTGCACGTGTCTGTGCCCTTGCACATGCCTGCACACCTCTGCATGTGTCTGTGCCCTTGCACACGTCTGTACACCTCTGCACATGCCTGTACACCTCTGCACATGCCAGCACATGCTTGTACACCTCTGTACATGTCCACCCCCTGCACACGTCCGTACACCTCTGCACACGCCTGCACATGCCTATATATCTCTGCACACCTCTGCACGTGTTTGTGCATCTGTACACCTCTGCACATGCCTGCACACCTCTGCATGTGTCTGTGCTCCTGCAAAGTCTGTACACCTCTGCACATGCCTGTACACTTCTGCACGTCTGTGCCCCTGCACACATCTGTACAACTCTGCACACGCCTGCACATGCTTGTACACCTCTGCACGTGTCTGTGCCTTTGCACACATCTGTACACCTCTGCACATGCCTACACACGCCTTCTGCATGTGTCTGTGCCCTTGCATACATCTGTACACCTCTGCACACACCTGTCCACCTCTGCACGTCTGTGCCCCTGCACACGCTTGCACATGTCAACACGCGTCTGCAGAAGCCTGCACACATGTACACACCTGCGTCTGTCTCCATCACCAGCACCACCCTCGTGTCCTCGTGTATGTCTACATACGCCCGTGCGACGTGCACACATGTGCTGACAGCCACATGGCTGTGTGTGCAGGCCCGCAGCCTTCAGGCTGTGCCCCGGCTGGTGAAGCTCTTCAACCACGCCAACCAGGAGGTGCAGCGCCATGCCACAGGTGCCATGCGCAACCTCATCTATGACAACGCAGACAACAAGCTGGCCCTGGTGGAGGAGAACGGCATCTTTGAGCTGCTGCGGACGCTGCGCGAGCAGGATGATGAGCTGCGCAAGAACGTCACAGGTGGGCCTGCCCGCCCACGGCCCTGGGCCAGCGCCGCTGCCCCCTGCCTTTCTGCCCCGTCCTCTCTTTCTTGTCCCCACGCCCCCTCGGCCCCCGCTCCTCTTTGGCACATCCCTACCCCCGAGTGTTGTGCTCTCCGTGGTGTCACTGCCGCACGACCTGCAGGTCCCCCATAGGCTTTCTAGAGGGGCTGTTGGGAGCGTTGGCCCCAGTCTCCCTGGAGGGGCCGACGGGGCCCAGCAGGCTGTCGCTGACCACGGCCGCGGCACCCCCGCCGCAGGCATCCTGTGGAATCTGTCCTCCAGCGACCATCTCAAGGACCGCCTGGCCCGGGACACCCTGGAGCAGCTCACGGACCTGGTTCTGAGCCCCCTCTCAGGGGCCGGGGGGCCACCCCTCATCCAACAGAATGCCTCTGAGGCCGAAATCTTCTATAATGCCACCGGGTTCCTCAGGTGGGCCGGGGAGGGGACGGTGAGCGGGTGCAGGCCGTGCTGGCAGCCAGGGGCAGAGGGCTGGGTGCTTGGAGCAGGGGCCCTCGGCTCTGAGGTCGGGATGGCCGGGCGGAGCTGTTGGGGGGCTGGCGAAACGAGGCACGGGTACTGACACAGGCGGGACGGGAAGCTGACAGTGGCTGGCGTGTCGGGCGTCGAGGCTCTGGGGGCTGCGGGCTCATCTGACCCTATAACCCCACTCTGGACACTCGGACGGGCGACTGGGCAATGGGCACACAGAGGCACCAGGGCCAGCAGCGCCCGCTCAGGGGACGGAGGGGGCCTGGGGCGCAGGGGCGCAGCCCTTGGTTGGTTCCCGCTGGGGGGCCTCTGACCTGCCTCCGCCTGCAGGAACCTCAGCTCGGCTTCCCAGGCTACTCGCCAGAAGATGCGCGAGTGCCACGGGCTCGTGGATGCCCTGGTCACCTACATCAACCATGCCCTGGACGTGGGCAAGTGTGAGGACAAGGTGAGAGGCGGCCGCGGCCTCAGGGCCCGGGGGGCTCCCAGCCCACTCTGACCGGGGTCTGCCCTCTGCAGAGCGTGGAGAACGCCGTGTGCGTGCTGCGGAACCTGTCCTACCGCCTGTACGACGAGATGCCGCCCTCGGCCCTGCAGCGGCTGGAGGGCAGGGGCCGCAGGGACGCGGCAGGGGTGCCCCCCGGCGAGGTGGTGGGCTGCTTCACGCCTCAGAGCCGGCGGCTGCGAGAGGTGGGCACGGGCTGGGCCGTGGGGAGAGGGAGGGGAGCGAGGCCTGGGCCGGCCCAGCTGACCCTCCACACCTGCCCCCAGCTGCCCCTCACGGCCGACGCGCTCACCTTCGCCGAGGTGTCTAAGGACCCCAAGGGTCTCGAGTGGCTGTGGAGCCCCCAGATCGTGGGGCTGTACAACCGGCTGCTGCAGCGCTGCGAGCTCAACCCGCACACGACGGAGGCGGCCGCGGGGGCACTGCAGAACATCACGGCGGGCGACCGCAGGGTGAGGGGCGCCGAGCAGGGACGGCAGGGGGCCTCGGGGGTTGGCAGGAGCCGAGACACCAGCGGGAGGGACGGGACGTGCAGCCGGAGGGACGGGGCGGGGGGCAGCCCGCAGAGGCACGGCCTAGGATTCGGTACACGCGGGCCGTAGGCGCAGGCCGAGCCAGGTCACGCGGGGAGGCTCCGCGGGGGACGGAGGGACGGACAAGAGCCGGCCTAGCCGGCCGCCTTCACCATTGCCCTCGCACCCGCAGTGGGCGGGCGTGCTGAGCCGCCTGGCCCTGGAGCAGGAGCGCATCCTGAACCCGCTGCTCGACCGGGTTCGCACCGCCGACCACCACCAGCTGCGCTCGCTGACCGGCCTCATCCGAAACCTGTCCCGGAACGCCAGAAACAAGGACGAGATGTGTGAGTGGGGCCAGCGCACGATCTGCCCTCACCCTGCACGCCCTGCCCTCACCCTGCCGGCTCACGCCTGCACTTCCTGGGCTGGCCTCTGGGAAGCGGCTCGCTGGGGAAGCCGTGGGGGGTGGGGAGGACCAGAGCGCTAAGGTGCCGGGAGTACAGGTGGAGGCTGGCTTCCCGACCTCCGGACCTCCCGGCAGCCACCAAGGTGGTGAGTCACCTGATTGAGAAGCTTCCTGGCAGCGTGGGCGAGAAGTGTCCCCCGGCCGACGTGCTGGTCAACATCATAGCTGTGCTGAACAACCTGGTGGTGGCCAGTCCCATCGCCGCCCGGGACTTGCTCTACTTCGACGGGCTCCGAAAGCTGGTCTTCATCAAGAAGAAGCGGGACAGGTGAGCCCCCCACCGTCCACACCTCCCTCGTGGCACCTGTCCCCTGCTGACTCCTCCCCCCTCGCCAGCCCCGACAGTGAGAAGTCCTCCCGAGCGGCCTCCAGCCTCCTCGCCAACCTGTGGCAGTACAGCAAGCTCCACCGGGACTTCCGGGCGGTATGTCCCAGCGATCCAGGGCAGGCAGGGCCACCGGTGTTGGACCTGGGAGCAGCACCTGGGTGCAGGACACTGGGGTGGGGAGGAGCTGAGCAGGAGGGGGTGGACACGGGAAGTCCTACGGAACATGCAGACTCAGGAAGTGGGCAACATGGGACACCAGAGACCCAGAGAGAGAGGTCCAGGCCCAGTGGACCAGGAAGGGTGGGGCCTGGGGAGAGCAGGGCCCGGCAGGCAGGCACCCTCACTCTGGGCCTCCTCTCCACTGCAGAAGGGCTATCGGAAGGAGGACTTCCTGGGCCCATAGCGAGGCCTTCCTGGAGGAGGAGGATGCAATGTAGCCCGGCCTACAGGAGACAGGCTCAGCTCCGCGCTGCTCACTGGCCAGCCCAGCGGAGGAGGCTGACGGCCTGGGACCTCTTGCTGGAGCCCCGTGTGCAACTCTGAAGGGCCCAGGACTCCAGGGAGGGGCTGGGGGCTGGTTGTAGGGATTTGGCTTCTATAGGGCAGGGGGTAGGGCAGGGCTTGAGGCTGCTCTGGTGCGTGGGGTGGTGACCAGGTCACAGGGGCAGAGGTGGGAGCTGCCAGTGCTGGGAATAAAGGTGGCCATGAACACAGCCCTGCAGTTTTCTTCAGCGGGCCCGACCCAGGGACACAGCAGCGTCCCTGAGCACAACCAGGCCTGACCCTGGGGATACTCACCCCCTGAGCACCCCCAGAAGCTTCTCCAGGTCAGGATGCCCAGGACAAGGAGGAGAGAGCATCCAACGGGGAGAGCTGGCAAGAACGGAGGCAATGGGGCAGACAGCAGGGTGAGCCTTGATGCCAGCCGAGGCCCAGTCACAGCAGAGCTGGGGACTTTGTGCAGAGAGGGCCGACCGGTCCCTGCAGAGCCGCGAGCTCCCCAGGCTGCCCTGCCGCCCCGCTGCGCTGTACTCATGTGGCCCAGCACCTCCCTCCGCTCTGCCTCACTGGGGAGTCACACTGTCCAGCTGAGTCCCGGGATCCCATCTCGCCAAACCAGGCCATTTGGTGGAGAAGCTCCCACTCCTATTTTTACAAGCAGAGGCTTCTTCCTTAAAGCTCAGAGCCTGAAGACCAAGGGGCATGCCCACCACCACCCCACCCCACCCCCGCCACCCCGGGACGTGGCTGGATCAGAACGGGGCTGGGGGCGCTCAGACCCCCAAGCAGACAGACCCAAAGAGGCTACTACAAGAGATGTCCTTGAGCTGGCTCAGGCTGGAGGATGGAAGTTAGGACTGCATGGACGGCCAGATTTGTGACCAAGGGGACACGGGCATGAGAGAGGGGAGGGGCCGAGGGCCACGGACAGCCTGAGACAGAAGCCAGGGGTGCCCCGCCCAGGGGCTGCATACCCTCTTCCTGCCCCGGAGAGGAGAGGCTGAGGCCCAGGCAGGATCTAAAAGGACTTTATTTTCTGGCACAAGGAGGCACAGTGGAGCAGCTCCCCTTCCCTGAGGGTCTCAGGGCTGGTGGTCCTGCTAAGAGGAGAGAAACCCCACCCACCCCGCACCCAGCTGTCCTTGAGATCTTGCTGTTCCGGCCGGCGGGGGCTACACGTCCTCCTCAGACACCAGGCAGTAGAAGTCTGTGCGGGCGCTGTAGTTGCGGGAGCCGAGGTCCGAGACGTCCACCTCGCTGCCCCGGCCCTCTCCAAGCGAAACCCCACTTGCATGTGGTGGAGCTAATGGCTCCCCAAAGATAGGCCCTCGGACACCTGGGGAGAGGGGCCAGGCCTGAGGCTGCGCTGCCCACAGCCATGGGTCCCTCCCTGCTCGCCCTCCTGCATGGTGGCATCTGAGGTCCTGGACGTTCCCAGGCCGGCCTTGGGCCCAAGTGCCTCCAGGACAGAGGGTGTGCTGGAGGGCCAGGCCCACCTCTGGGCTGCAGGGCGGAGTCCCCTCCACCTGGACCCCCCCCTCTGGGTTCCTCAGCCCTGCGGACCACCACGCCCCCAGTCCAGGCCAAGCTTCTCAGGGCCAGGGGTAGGGCCAGGTGAGCATACCCAAGTCCCCCTCCGGGTCAGGGTCCAGCTCCAGGTGCAGGGTCCGACCTGCTGGGAGGTGGCCTTGTACAATAAGCATGGGGTCCTTGTCATCCTGCAGCCGGGTCTGGGGGTCTCCCTCCGTTGCTCTGTACCGCACCTTCCGCGGGAGCGCCAGCTGTAGCTCTTTCCAAAAATCTGAAGAAGGCGCCTGGGGGCCAGGATGGAGCCGTTGGCTTGGCCACCCTGGCCTCAAAGAGCACCCCTGCAGGCACGTGCTCACCGGGCTCCAGGGACCTCAAAGGAAGCCCTTCCCCCGGGTGCAGGCCACAGAGCCCTCACCCACGGGGCCCGGGCCCACGGAGGAGCCCCTCTCCGGAGCCGAGTACCACCCATCCGTATTTCGGGGGACCCCACCCCTCTCCGCACCACGGAGCCGGGCCTCCAGAGCAGGAGAGTAACCAGGTGGCGGTGCTGGCGCAGCAGGTGGAGCGCGGGGTGCACGGGGTCGCGCCTCTGGCCCTCGAAGGTGATGAAGATGGGTCTGCGCGTGAGCTCCAGCAGCCGGCACAGGCCCTCCCTGCAGGGGCGGGACCGTCAGGGGGGCGCGGCCGCGGGCCCACCCACCCCGGCGCGGGACCCACCGGAAGCTGTGGCTGCACCAGGCCCGGCCCAGGAAGGCTTCCGACAGCACCACGATGAGGCGCCGGCAGCGGCTCAGGTTCACCAGGAGGTCCGCGGAGGGCTCTGCGGGAACCGGACGTCGGCGGGGCCTGGATGGCGGCGGGGCCGAGGGGCGGGGCCTGGGAGCGGAGGGCGGGGCCCGGAGCGAGAGTGGGCGGGGCCTTGGTGGGGCGGGGGCGGGGGCGGGGCCTGTGAGCGGGGGGCGGGGCCCGCGGTACCCGCGCGCGGCAGGAGGTCGCGGTCGTCCAGGAAGAGCTTGTAGCCCCGACGCCGCTCGAGCTGCGGCTTCAGGATGAAGTTCACGAATTTCCGGTCCTCGGGGCTGTCGCTGTAGGAGACGTAGGCGTCGTAGAGCTTCCCGTCTGCGGATGGTGGCGGGTGAGCGCTCGGCCACCACCGGGTCCTCTGACCCCCCTCCAGCCTGCACGGAACCTGAGCCTAGGGCGGCGCATAGGCGACGCGGCCCCACGCACCGTTCACCTCCACCTCCCCGTAGGCGTCTTGGTACCAGAGCAGCACATTGAGTCGACACTTCACGTAGAGCAGGGCGGCCAGGAGCAGGGCCAGCAGGACCAGGAGTGAGGCCAGCACCGCAGCCACGTGGCCTGCTGGGCCTGGGGACAGAGCTAGAGCCTGAGTCACTGCCGCCCCCGCCCAGACTTCTCCAAGCCTCCGAGCTCCCGGTGGCCCCTAGGCTCCCCTTCTACCTCCCACCCAGTGTACCCCACTCACCAGCTCTCCAAAGAGTGAAGGGGGAGGAGCTGACATTCCGGATGGTGCAGGTAAAGGTCCCATAGTCCTCAGCATGGGTCAGGTTGACCCCCAGAACACTGGACACAAGCACCTCTGATAGGTTGTCCTTGACCCTGGGGAGATCAACCGCAACCCTGTCACCTGGGGCCTGAGAGCGTCAGTGGCTGCCCCTGGGTCCCACCTGTCCGACTGAACCCCAGAGGCTACAGATGTGGGCCCCCCGAGCAGTGGGTCCACGAGCTGAGAGACGTGGCCACAACCTGGTGGGGGCGGGTCTGTTTGGGTTTACCGACCCTGATCCCGGGTCTGGGTTTTGGGAGTGAATGCCTAATTCAGGCCATAGGATTGTGCTGGCACAAGGTGCACGTCCAAGGGGGCCACCTGTCCCTGCAGTCACTAACCCTTCATCTGTGCCAAGAGTGGCACTCTGCCCAGGTCCAGGTGGTTATAAAGCAGCATCTAGGTGGCCATGGGTATGACCAGGGTAGTCACCTGACCCTCGACAGTTCTGTCTCTTACCAGGAGTCTTCATGGAGGCTGTAGTGGCTCCCATTGCCCAGCGGCAGCCTGTCTTTCAGCCACTGGATGGAGGGCAGGGGACAGTGGGGCCCAGAGACCACCCAGGCTGTGCAGTTCAGAGCCACTACACTGCCAAGGGCGGGTCCCAGGGCCTGGTTTCCAGTCGGGGAGAGGAAGTCAGGGGCCCTGTCACAGACACCTACTGAGAGAGGACCCAGTGGTTAGCCCTGCCTGGGAGGCCGGGGTCCCGCCAACCACAGACAGCCTGTGGGCCAGGAAAAACACAAGATGCTCAGTGGTGTGTGTTGCTTGGTGGCCACATGATGTCCCTGCACAAGGCCCCCGGGGGACACGGCTTGGCACTCGGCAGGCCTCCCGCCAGCAGTGGCTGGGTCTGGGCTGCTCTGCCCACCGTCCAGGTGGCTGCTCTGTCCTCAGAGGGGACCCCGGAAGGCAGCAGCCAGAGTCATAGCTGAGCCGACCCACCAGTGGGGCCCACCTGGCTGCCCGTCCCCCAGGACATGAGCCCAGCTCCCACACGTTCTGTGTACATCTGCTGCCCACGGCTGCAGTGTCCACCCCGTGCGCGGCCAGGCTCCTCGCCCTGCCTGGAGGTGCTGTGCGTGGGGAGCAGTGGCAAGCGTGAACTCTGGTGGTTTGGGGGCTCAGGCAATGAGTATGTCAGCACCTTCCTCCTGGGATGGGAGCGCGGGATTGCAGGGCCCGATACTCCTGGCCACCGGCAAGCTTTCTCCCTGAGACCTAAATTTTCTGATTTTTAAATCAGGGTAAAGAGTCCTGGTGACCATAAATCATCTCAGCGGCCCACATCTACCCACCTTGCCCCTGGGGCCCCCCCAGCAGCTCCCACTCCAATGTCCCTGGGCTTTACTGACCCCATGACCATGGTCTGGAGGCTCTGGGCAGGAGAGGCCTCTAGGCCTGTCCTAATCGTGGGGTCACGACCTCGGGCTATGTGGGAGGCGAGAGCATAAGCCTTTGTACCCTTGGCTGGAGGCCAGGCTGAGAGCCCAGGCAACCTGGCAGTGTGGAGCCAGCCTGAGGGACAGGAGGTAGGAGTGGGGCCCGTGCCTGTCCCTCTCTGACCCGTCTACCTGCCATGGTCTGGCCGGGGCCTCCTCGAGGCAGGCTGGGCACTGGTGCCACCCCCCGGTTCCACGGGGCTCCTTGGCTGAGCAGACTGGTCCCCCAGGGGGTGGGCAAGACTCACTCTCTGTCTTTGCGGCTGGTCAGTCAGGGCGCCAGGATGGGTCAGAGGCTGCTGCCATCCCAAAGGAGAAAGTTAAACAAGAACAACACGAGTTAACATGTAACTTTGCAGCAGCCGCCTCGTGGTTGCTGGTGACACCGGCACAGCGTCACTTGGGGCAGGTTACACGTGGCTGGAGTGGGCAAGGCCCGGGCGGCTGGGAGGGCCTCAGACTGAACCTCACGAGTTCCCAGGTCACCGCGACGGCCCAGGGACAGACCAGGGGTGCACAGCCCTGCACCGCTCATGAGGCTGGAGGTGGCCACTATGGGAGGTTCCCACTATGCCCTGGGACAGGGACGCTGCATACCAGGAGGGCCGCTGGGCAGGCCCTGAGGGTCAGGGGGCACGTGAAGCTTGCCCACCAGCAGTAGGTGGTGTAGGTGTGGGCTGCCGGACTCTGAGCCACAGTCCCACTGGAGCTGTTTGTCCCGTGTGCACGTGCGTGTGCGACACAGCATCGCCCGAGGCTGAGCCGGGCTGTGGTCAGCAGCAGGAGCGGGAAGCGGGGGGCCTGCTGGCCTGAGTCTGCGCAGGCCTCAAGCGGCCCGCCCCCGTGGGCTCCCACAGCGGTGTCCCCCTACCCGTCTGTCATTTCCCAAACCAAAGACTTCCGTCCACTTTGTGGGTGGCCACAGGTGGCCCTTCCACGTCTTCAAGATGAGAAGAGCCTTTACCCCTGGAAAGGCAGCCTCGGGCCTTCCTGGAGGTTAAGGCCAAACTACACAAGCAGGGACAGGTGTCCTCGCCCTGCATACCCCCCTGCACACCGTCCCCTGTGTAGCCTGTTTTGCACACCCCATGCACACACAGCCCTCTCCGTGCACACACCTGCCTTAAATTCCTGTCTCAGTCTGTGTGCCGACATGCACACTCCCCCCACCTCCGGCACTCTCTTGGCCTCATGCACACTCGCAACAGCTCCCCCAGGGTGCAGAGCCGAGCACCTGCACAAAACCTGCACCTCACACCTACCCTACCTGCCGGTGAAAACGGACAGCCTCCTGTAGCCCCTGCTCTTAGAGACACACACACACGTGCCCACACATGCTCCAGGCCTCCCCTCAGCCAAGCCTGACTCTGAGGACCGGCCTCAGGCCACAACAGTGTCCACGATGAGGACAGGCTCACGCGGAGCCGCGTGGGAGTACACAAAGTCACCTGGTTCCGGCTCTTTCCTCCTGGGGGGAAATGTCGGTCATCGAGGTCTTTGACGAGTGTTTGGGAGCAAACTCTCTGCTCAGCTGGGCCCCCGGCCCGGTCCGCGGCACCACGGCCCCAGGACACATCGCCAAGCACCACGAGGACCTGTCTTTTGTTTGTGTGTGTGTGTGTGTTTTAATCAGAACTTTCCCTGTAGCTTCCTGGCTTTGCAGTCACATCCTCTCCTAGACCGAAACCCCACCCAGGCAGCCTCCCCCATCCCAGGCAGGCGGGCAGCTGGTGGTTCTCGCCCCGCCTGCCCGCCTGCATCACTTCTTCCTGTAACTCTGAGTCAGGCAGCTCCTTCCTCTGGGGCCCACCCCAAGCCACGCCCGCCCCATACTTCCCGAGGCCAAGCCCCGGGGGAGGGGGGGGGGGGGGGCTTGCAGAGGGCCTGGCGTGATGCAGGGGTTTCTAAGGAGGCTGCCCGTCAGGACCATGCTGTGCACACACGAGGAGAGCGGGCTGGGCACTGTGGCCTGCTTCAGGGCACTGACTAGGATGTGACACTCAGAACAGCAGGGGCCTTCGGGCTGCTCCCTCGGGCCCAAGTAAGCCCCCAGTGTGCATCTGGCCTGTGACCTTCTGCGGGGAGGGGGGGTCCAGTGGAAATTCCTGCCACTAACTGGGCCTTGGGCAGAGAGAGCTCTTGGGCCCCCTCCCTATCCACTTCCCCCATAGAGTCCCCAAACACTGAGCAGCTAAAGGGAGGCTGTGATATCACATGGACCCTCCCTTCAGGGTGGGATGCAAGGACAGTCCCCCTCTTTTCCAGATTAGGGACAGAGAAAGTCCTGGACAGAGGCTCCTGGGCCCTGAGCCCAGGTTGGGGGCAGCTGGCATCTCCTCACACCACAGACTTCCCGACCCAGACGGACTTGGGACTCGAGGCCCAGCAACAATGGCTGGTATCACTCCCCATAGAAATCGGGCGCTGGGCCCCTTCAGGCCACATCCCTGACCTCACCTACCCAGGCTCAGGGGCCCGCCAGTGGGCCATCTTCAGTATTGGCTTTCCCTGGTCCCAGCCCTGCTCTTCACCCCATGCCCTCCCACCCCCAGGCCCGCGAGACCCTTGGGTGATGGTGCATCCTGGGCTCGGAGCCCACGGAGCTGTAGGAAGTCCTGACTGCACCCTGGCCCCACTGAGCCTCGGTCTCCGGGATGTACCTGAGCCACCGTGCCAGCCCCTCCTGGAGGGAGCCCCGTGGGCCCGATGCCCAGGCTGGCTCCCACAGCAGCCAGCGACCTGTCTCCAGCACCCAGGCAGGCAGCGGAGGCCCCAGCAGCCTTGCGGCCACTCCAAGCCCCTGACGGCAGCCTCTGCTCTGTTTCTTTCTGCAGCTAGAGTCTGCCCTGACCCCTGACCCTGACCCCAGGCCCAAGCTCCAGGGTGGACACAACAAGTCCACCGGGCCTTGCACGGGCACAGGCCGCCCTTCGGAATCCTGGCTACCCCCCCCCCCCCCCCCCCCCCCCGTTCCTAGAAAGCTCCAGCTCGGTGCGCAAGCAGTGGGCGGGAGGCGACCCCGTCCCCCCGCCCCCCCCCCACGCGTCTGATCTGCTGCTGAGCACCCAGAGCTTCGCGTGTCCGCTCCCCCCGCGCCCCGCTCTCTGCGCCCCCGCTGTGTCTCAAGGAAGGGGCTGCGCTGAGGCTGTGCCCGTGGCCACAACCAGCTCCCGTCCTCTCCACTGCCCGAGGGGGCCCACACGTCGTGGTGCCCCGCCCTCCAGGGGCAGCGGCAGGCGGGTCGCGGGCGGGCGCACGGGGCAGGGACGCGGCTGCGGGAGGGGCGCGCGCGGAGGCTGGGGCGCGCCCAGGGGACGGGCGGGGGCGCGGGGGGGGGACCCGGTGACAGGTGGCGGCGCGCGCGGTGGCGGGGGCGGGCCCAGGGGGCGGGGGGGGCCGGTGACAGGTGGCGGCGCGCGCGGGTGGCGGGGGCGCGCAGGACGGAGGCTCCGCCCGGCCAGGCCCTCGGTGCGTCCCGGAGCCGCGGGGCCCTGGGCCCGGGGTCCGAGCTGCGGGCTGACGCCGGGCCCGCGCCTCGGCTCCCGCCCCTCGTCCTGGGGAAGGTCGCGGGGAAGCCCCTGCCCCCGCCGGGCGGAGGGGCAAAGCGGCCCTAGCGCCCCCCCCACCCGCCCCGCCGCCAGGCCCCAGGGGCCGCGACGGGGACACACTCAGGCTTCCGGGCGACGAGGGCGGCCGACCCGGCTCCGAGCCACTTCCTGCGGGACCCGCCCGGCACGGCCCTGGGCCCTTCGGGGCAAGCTCCCGTCCCCGCCCCGCAAGCTGCAAGCGTAGCCCCGGCTCCCGGGAGCCAGCGACCTCCACCCCCCGTGGGCCTGGGCCACTCACCTGCTGCCGGGACCTGGGGCTCGCGCGAGCGCGGGGGCGGGACGTCTCACCTGGGCCAGGTGCGCAGCGGCGACGAGCCCGGCGGCGGCGGCAGGTGCAGCCCCGCCCAGCAGCCAGGCCCGGAGGGCGGACCCGAGAGTCCCGCGGGGCGCCTAAGTCTGTCCTCGGGCGCAACCACCCGGCCTGGGGGCAGAGGGCAAACCGGCCCAACCAGCCCGGAGAGTCGGGACCTGGGGGACTCCTCAGAGCTTCCACCGTCCCCAGGGGCACCTTGGGTGGCTCTGCCCCTCCTCCATCTCTTCCTCCAGGAAGCCTGCCAGTGCCTCCTGCCCCTAAACCCCCAGTGCGCGGAGGGCAGGACCTGAACCAGGCACCCCTCACCTGGAAGCCCAACAGGAGGGGCGGACGACCAGGACCCCGCCACGTTCCAGGCCTTTCCCCATCAGGGCTTCCGTGCCTCATCCAGTCCTGAGCACAGACACAACCCACCGGAGCCCCACAATCGACACACACACAAGTTTTATTTTAAGAAAGTTCTGCAGGCCCTGGGTGGGGTGGGGACCCCTGGGTCCCACCCCGCAGAGGGAGGCTCAGCAAATGGGCCGCTCCTCCTGTGGTGTGTGCTGAGAGGCACCCCCACACACACCACCCAGCTCTGTGGGTGGGGGGCCAGAGTTCAAGTCGGGGCTGAGCCCTCACAGACCACAGGGTGCCGCTCACGAGACCCCGCGGCCCCCACACACAGAGCTCCGGGGACCCCCACGTCCACCGTGAGTGGGGTGGCAGGTGGCGGGTGGTTCTCAGCCTCTTGGGCAGCTCAGTGTCTCCTACACGTCCGTGCTCTTGGAGCTGGAGCTGCAGGTGCGAGTGTCGAGTGTCGGGGATCAGGCCCCGGGCGCTGTGGCCCCAGCCTCCCCCCGCCGTCCCCCGCCTTGCCTCCCCTACCACATCTTGTCCCGGAGCGCCCGGTACTTCTCCTCCAGAACCTTGTTCTTTACGGACTGAGGGACATCAGGCACGAACCAGGCAGCGATGAGCTTGATGCACAAGGCCACATGCTGGGGGCAGGGGCAGGGGCCGGTTGGGAGGTCCCGGGTCCCCAGCAGAGGCGAGGGAGGAGGCCAGAGCCACCACGCGCCCCCCCCACCCTCTCCGCAGCCCGCCCACCTCGAAGAGGATGAGGAACAGCAGGCGGATGGCCAGCAGGACCCAGAATTGCTCCGACAAGCTGTAGTCCCGGGCATCGCGGTAGTCGCGGTACCTGGGGTGGGGCCAGGGGTCAGGGGTGTCAGGGGTGTCAGGGGTGGGCGCCCAGGATGGGGGGCACGGTCCACACCTGCACTCAGTGACGTTCTCTGAGCCTTCTGCCTGGACGGGGTCCTGGAAGTCCTTGGTGTAGAACACGGACAGGCTGTGGTTGACGTAGCCTGTGAGGCAGCTGCGGGCGGGAGAGGCCCCAGGCTGTGAGGGCCGCAGGCCAAGGCCTCTCCGGGGCTGGGGGCTACGAGGGTGGGGCCGCACAGGACCGTGGGGGTGACTGAGGGGCCGCGGGGTGCCACCGCCTGCCTTCCCTGTGGGGGAGACCCTGAGACCCCGTCTGTGGGTACACAGGCCCCCTGGAGGGCCAGAGGCGCAGAGAAGGAGTGCTCTGGCCTCTCCTGCGGAGCAGCCCCGAAGGTTCTGACCTTGGGAGAGTCATTCGGGTGGACCCCAATTCCCCCACGGGGGTCCCAACACTCCTGGGGTCAGCAGGCTGGCATGGGGGCAGGCCCCCCCATGCCCACACTCGTGTCGGCCACAGACAGTACAGGCAGCATCAGGCCCTTCCCCTGCGCTCCCCGAGGCTGCTGGGCTGTGGCCACACTGGTTCCCCAGGGGCCCTGGACAGTCTGAGGCTCCGCCCCCCCAGCTTACTCCACTGCAGGCTGGGCCCCCAGTCGGCAGGGGCCATAATGGTACTTGTACACCACTCGGGGGATGAACTCAGAAGTGAAGGCAATGACCATCCCGTTGGCGATGACTGCCAGCACCCCAATGGTCTCCAGCACCTGCAGCCAGGTCCCTGGGCCACCGCAGTGGGGAGGCATCGGGTCGTCAAGCCCTGACCGCTGGCACCGCCCGCCCCCCCTCCAGCCGCCACCCTCAGGACCGGGAGCTTGGATGGTCCCGGGGCCTGGTCACCTCTGCCCCTGCCACGGCTCGTGGTGGCGACGTAGACCAGGAGGGGCTCAGGCCTCCTCTGACCCCCATCTTCTGCCCAAACCCCTCAGCTGCACCCAAGCTCACTCCTCTCTGGGCTCAGAACCCCTAACCTGCCCAAGACTGGGGCTCCCTCCCACTCATACTTACCTCTTCCTCTGCCCACGTCCAGCTCCCCATCCCCTCTGTTCCTCCCTGACCCTCGGCCTTCCAGCAAGGACAGTCTGGGCGACTGAGGCCATGTCATAGTCCCTGTCCCCAGTGGCCGGAGCCCCTGCTTCGGCTCCCTGCTCTCCGAGCCCAGCTCTTCTGCCTGGGTCCCCAGGGAGCCCCATCCCTTCCGCTGGATCCCGGGGTGAGCGTCAGCCCTGCCTCTTCCTGCTGGGGCGCCACCTGTCATTCTCGGCAGGGCCTGAGACAGGGCTGGGGGCTCTCTGTGGGGTGAGGGGGCTTGACCTGAAGGGGTTATTTCCAGGGAACTGGCATGACCTGGTCCCAGCACCCCCTCCCCCACAGAGGTGCCTGTGCTCCTTGCCACCCAGTCGGGCCCCTGACCGATGTCCTTGGCCTTGCGGGGCACCAGGCGCCGCTGCAGCCTGACCATCTTGATGGCGTCCAGGCGGATCTCCACGAGGTTGCTGATGAGCGCGAGCAGCGGGGCAAGAGGGAAGGCGGCCACGAAGATGGTCGTGAAGCCGTACTGGATCACTGTGGGGGTGCAGCTGTCACCCTTCTCTGCGGGCGCCCCACTCACCAGAGTTCCCGCCCCCGGTCCCTGCCACCTCCTGCCCCAGAACCTGCAGCCTGTGGGGCCTGTGCCCCCGACCACCTCGCGTACTCATCTCCATGAACTCATCGAAGAGGCTGAAGGTGTTGACTGGGTTCAGGAGGTAGTTGTGCTGCACGTCCCTGAGCTCGGGGTCCCCAGATGCACGGCCCAGCTTGAAGCGCATCAAGCGACATTTGTGAGCCAGCCACCTGGGGGGTGATGAGAATGGCGGGGGGGGGGGGGTCAGGGAGGGGTGCAGGGGCCCTCAGAAGCCCTGGCTTGGGAGATATGCAGGCAGGAGGGGGTGCTTGCATGGAGGGCTCCCTGGGGCAAGGGGCGGTCCTCACGGGCCCAGGTACTCCGCGCAGTTGCTGAGCGTTTGCTTCAGACCCATGATGATGGCCATCTGCAGGAACAGGTCCATCATGCAGCCGCTGAGATGGCACTGTGGGGTCAGGGGGACGTCAGGCGGGGGAGGCAGCGCCCTGAGCGGGGAGGCCCGGGAGGCAGGCATTCGGGCAGACTGACCTCCTCCAGCTTCCACAGCCCTGCCAGGCGCACAGACTTCCCGGGGTGACCATTGATCCTGGGAAGGACAGTCAGGTTGGAGGAGGTGGCGCGACCTCCCCAAGTGGGGGTGGAATGGAGGACAGTAGGGGGACAGGGGGAAGCGACACAAAGAAAGCCCTGCTGCGGGGACAGGGGCTGGGTGCTGGGTGCCCGGCCTACAGCAGACACAACTCGGGCACACATCCTCACATGCATGCCCGGCCACCCACAGGCTCACACGGGTTCTACACAGGGCCCGTTTTCCCCACTGAAACTATGCCCATAGTTTAAAATCACGTACTTTCCATTACATGATAAAATATACAAACTCAAGGGACACCTGGGGGCTCAGTGGTTGAGCATCTGCCCTCCACTCAGGGCATGACCCCAGGGTCCCAGGATTGAGTCCCGCATCGGGCTCCCCGCAGGGAGCCTGCTTCTCCCTTTGCTTGTGTCTCTGCCTGTGTCTCTCATGAATAAATAAATAAAATCTTTTTTAAAAAATACAAATTCTATTAAACCCAAAGTCAGGCTCGGGCTCAATGGTCAGGAAGACAGAGGCTCGGTTCTAGGGGGTTGAACCACCAAACAGTTGGGCTGCAGGGTTGAGCCAGTGGCTCCTGAGAGCCCGCACTGTCGCTTCCCCAGCTGAGCTCTGACCAAAGTGACAAGCGTCCTTCCACCTCGAGGGACGAACAGGGCAAGAGGTCGTCACGCGAGAGATGTGGCCCAGACCAGAGCCACCGGCACACACCTTTCTCGATTACGGACAGTGACCAAGAATTGAGGCCCTCTAGGGAAAGCCTGTAACGCCAAGATCAGAGACCAATTAGAGAAAGAGCATAAAAGAAACTTGGAAGGATGAGAAGTATTACCAGACCAGAAGGGGAAAAAAGAGGCAAGATCCCCAGACAAGAAAAGCCACGGCCTCCCGGTGGCATGAAGACGAGGCTGTGAAGGGACTGTCCAACGGGGCGCCCCAAACTGAAGAGCATGAGCAGAAGGAAGACATTCAAGCCAAGGGTTGAAAAGCAGTTGAGAAAAACTCCCAGAATCTGGAACAAAAGTGGGAGGGAAAAAAAAAAGCAAAGAAAATTAGATGGTCAGTTGAGAAGGTCCAGTTTCCAAACAAAAGGCGTTCCAGAGAGGGGAGCAGAGGGCACGGAAGGCGGATGCGCGAAGGTCTCTCAGATCGGGAGGCCCCGAAGCTCCAGGCCCAGCAGACATAGATGCTAACCCTCCCCGCCCCCCCCCCCAGTGCAGGGCGCCAGAGGGGAAGGGGGTCTGGGGGACCTAGGCTCTGGCTGAGCAGCAGGACAGAGCTGCTGTGCGCAGGGGGAGACCAGGCCATGGGAAGGTGCAGGGGCCTGCAGGGCCCCTGAGGGGATGGGAGAGGCAGCTGGACCTGCAGGAGGAGGGGTGGGGCCTCACTGGCATGTGGGGACGTGCTTGGGGTGGCCCCTCTAGTCACGGGAGCATACAGCAGGGCCTTGTGACCTTCAGAGGTCAGGAGAAGAGGAGAAGCCAGCGTCCAGGAGGGGCAGGGGGGTGGGCAGGAGCGGGGAAGGGGGACCAGCCATTGGGCGCGGTGGGGAGTGCATCATCTGAAAGGAATGGGACGGGGTACTTGGGGTACTGTGTGGGGTGGGATGACCAGGGGAGGCAGGGGTGACAGTGAACTGCTCAAGCAAGTCCGGTGACAAAGATGGCCCAAGGCAGCTCTAGGCAGCTCAGAGCACGGCTTGGTGAGATCAGTCGGGAGACATCTACCTCCAGGCGCTCCATCGGGCCCAGTAAGGGCGTCTGGTTTCCTACGTCCCCTTCCTCGGGACACCCCTGGAAGCTGGGCAGGGGTCCCACACTGCGGACAGTGAGGATGAACAGGTGCACCCGAGGGGGGCAGACGTCTAGAGGGCATCTCCAAGCACAGCCAGGGGCCGGGGACTGCCTGATGTCTTTGAACACACTTGGAGGACCTGGGTTTTTTGTTAAGTTCCTCTGCAGTTTGGGACTGATTGGCAATACGTGTGCGTGTCATGTGGTACTGATTGGCGATACGTGTGCATGTCATGCAACGTAAGCAAACGCACAGAACAAATGGAGCAATGATTTTCTTCAGAACAAAATTCAGTACATTGATTAAACCAAAAAAATGTTCATTTCACTAACAAGAAAGGGGCGAGGAAGCGCACGTGTGTCATATGCAACATGCACCTCAGCCTCGTAAAGCTCAACGGTGGAAATCATCCGGCCGTCACCAGCGGAGCGGGTAGGGGAAACTCCAGCCCGGCCCGCACGCCAGGGCTCCTGCGGTGGTTTTAAACGTGGCCTCACCGTCCGTGCGTGTGAGGGAGATGCCCAGAGTGCATTTCAGCACAGAGAGAAGATAAAATTATTCACAGGACAAAACCACGTATGTCCACAGGGGATGTGTGTGTTCACTTGACTGTGTGCAAAATTCCGGGAAGAGCCACACGGTGGTGGGGGGTGGCCTCTGGAGGTGGGGAGTATGGGGCACCGCGGGCTTCCCTACGTGTTTTTATATTGGGTGTCCACCTGTTCTAAGCACGAGTTATTTGAAAAATAAAGTTGAGCAGGTACATCCACTGTACAGGGGGGCTGGGGGGTGGACGGGGTGGGGGCAGGGCCGCCCTTACCTGCCCAGGATGAAGGCAATGTAGATGAGGGACGAGAAGTGGGCAAAGAACTGCAGAGTGAAGAACTTCGTGGTAAACTTGCTCTCGCGCTCTGAGAAGGTCCTGGGCTTCTCTGGAAGGAGACAGGGCGCCATCCGTCGCCCATCCCTCACCTGTCCCCATCCTACAAGTCACCTGTCTGCCCTCCCCTGCCTGGGATCCAAGGCCCCAGCCCTGCATGGGGCAGGAGCTGAGCCGCCCCACCCCAGGTCCCTCCTCTCACCAAAGTCACAAAGCTTCAGCGCCACACACTTGTTGACCTGCGGGAGGGGCGCCCAGAGGGCTTACTTTGGGCTCAGGGGAGACGCTCCCTCACCTGCCCTCCCTCCACCGCCGCCCAGTCACCTTGGTCATGATGAGGATGACCACATAGTGGAACAGGGCACCGGTCACCACCACGGCCGTGGTCACCTGCTCTTCCTGGAACAGCAGGGCGGAGTTGAAGAGGGCTGCAGCCAGGACCCGGTACACCACCAGCAGGTGGGCCATGCCGATCATGAGGCAGATCTGGGGGGGCGGGCAGGGGGCCTCAGGCCGGGCGGGCCCAGGTCTCCAGCCCCCCACCGCTCTGGGCTCTCCTTGGTACCATGAGCACAGACAGGATGAGGATGACGCTGCTCCTCAGGTAGGAGTGCTGGTGCAGCCGCAGCTGGTAGTCTCGGCGGTTGATGAGCTGAAGCGCCATCTCCTCCTGCGGAGGGCACCAGGCCGCTCAGAGGCGGGGGGGGGGGGGGGGGGGGGGGGGGGGGGGGGGGGGGTTCGGCAGGGGGACTGGGGCGCGCAGGGGGCTGGGGCTGCGCGGGAGACTGGGGCGCGCGGGGGCGCTGGGGACGCGCGGGGGGCTCAGGCGCGCAGGGGTCTGGGGCGCGCGGGGGGGCTGAGGACGCGCGGGGGGCTGGGGCGCGCGGGGGGCTGGGGACGCGCGGGGGACTGGGGCGCGCGGGGGGCCGAGGACGTGCGGGGGGGCTGGGGACGCGCGGGGGGCTCAGGCACGCGGGGGACGGGGGACTGGGGACGCGCGGGGGACTGGGGCGCGCGGGGGGCTGAGGACGCGCGGGGGGCTGGGGCTGCGCGGGGGACTGGGGCGCGCGGGGGGCTGGGGCTGCGCGGGGGACTGGGGACGCGCGGGGGACTGGGGCGCGCGGGGGGCTGGGGACGCGCGGGGGGCTGGGGACGCGCGAGGGACTGGGGCGCGCGGGGGGCTGAGGACGCGCGGGGGGCTGGGGCGCGCGGGGGTCTGAGGACGCGCGGGGGACTGGGGCGCGCGGGGGGCTGGGGCTGCGCGGGGGACTGGGGACGCGCGGGGGACTGGGGCGCGCGGGGGGCTGGGGACGCGCGAGGGACTGGGGCGCGCGGGGGGCTGAGGACGCGCGGGGGGCTGGGGCTGCGTGGGGGACTGGGGACGCGCGGGGGGCTGGGGCGCGCGGGGGGCTGAGGACGCGCGGGGGGCTGGGGCGCGCGGGGGTCTGAGGACGCGCGGGGGACTGGGGCGCGCGGGGGGCTGGGGCTGCGCGGGGGACTGGGGACGCGCGGGGGACTGGGGCGCGCGGGGGGCTGGGGACGCGCGAGGGACTGGGGCGCGCGGGGGGCTGAGGACGCGCGGGGGGCTGGGGCTGCGTGGGGGACTGGGGACGCGCGGGGGACTGGGGCGCGCGGGGGGCTGGGGACGCGCGAGGGACTGGGGCGCGCGGGGGGCTGAGGACGCGCAGGGCGGCTGGGGACGCGCGGGGGGCTCAGGCGCGCGGGGGGCTGAGGACACGCGGGGGACTGGGGACGCGCGGGGGACTGGGGACGCGCGGGGGGCTGGGGCTGCGCGGGGGACTGGGGACGCGCGGGGGACTGGGGCGCGCGGGGGGCTGAGGACGCGCGGGGGGCTGGGGCTGCGCGGGGGACTGGGGACGCGCGGGGGACTGGGGTGCGCGGGGGGCTGCGGACGCGCGGGGGTCTGAGGACGCGCGGGGGGCTGGGGCGCGCGGGGGGCTGAGGATGCGCGAGGGGCTAGGGCGCGCGGGGGGCTGAGGACTCGCGGGCCCAGCGGCCGCCTCACCTGGTCCTCGTCCCAGCCGTACAGGTCCCAGTGCAGGACCACACGGGCCCGCTGCCGCTTCCAGATCTCCAGGAACACGGTGGCTGCGGACGGGAGCAGAGAGGGGGCGCGGGGTTCCGGGGCTGGCGGCCCCAGGGCTCAGGCTGCCCGCCGGTGCCCGCCGACACTCACCCCACAGAGCCATGAAGATGGCGAAGACCACGGTGCCCTCGTTGTCGAAGAGGTGCGTGAGCTGCGGGCAGGGCGCACGGGCTGGGCCGGCCTCCTGCCGCCCGGAGGGGCGCGCAGCTCCGCAGGGGCAGCCCGCGGCTTCCCGCCCCGGGGAGGCCGGCTGGAGCGGACCCCCACCCCCACCTCCACCCCCACCCCGGGGGCAGACCTTGGCGAAGGTGCAGGTGTCCGAGAGCTGCTGGTACCTGCGGCTGTGGTCGCCGCGAGGGCACAGGAGGATGTCGTGGGCCTCGCAGATCTCCTTGCTGAGGGTGCAGGGAGCGGGCTGAGGGCGGATCTCCGTGCCGGGGGCGCGGGTGCGGGTGGGGGGCGGGTGCCCGCGCTCCTCCCGCGCCGACTCCGCCCCGCCCCATTCGAGTCAGCCCCGCCTCCTCTGGGTCAGCCCCGCCCACCGAGTCAGCCCCGCCCCTCCTCCGCCGACTCAGCCCCGCCCCCTCTGGTTCAGCCACGCTCCTCCCCCCGCCAACTCAGCCCCGCCCCCTCCGGGTCAGCCCCGCCCCTCCCCCCGCCAACTCAGCCACGTCCCGCCGACTCAGCCCCGCCCCCGCCGGCTCAGCCCCGCCCCCTCTCGGTCAGCCCCGCCCGCCGACTCGGCCCCGCCCCCCCGCCCGCACCTGATCTGGCTGGCGTTGAACAGGGCGAAGCCGCTGAGGAAGACCAGGAGGCCCACGGCGGCGGCGGGCACCAGCATGTAGGTGTACCAGCCGAGCCAGGCGAAGTACAGGGCCACCTTCTCGCCGAAGTAGTCCCTGCGGGCACAGCCGCCCGGTGAGGCCGCACCCAGGGCCGCGGGGGCGGGGGCCGAGTCGGGCCGGGGCCCAGGGGCGCAGACACCCCGCCGCGGGGGGCTCGGGGATTCCCCCGGGACAGTCCACCTGATGTTGTCGATCGGCTGCGGGCGGAGCACGCGCCTCCACTGCGCCCACTCCTTCCTGAGGTCGTCCTGCCCCTGGGCGCCAGGACAGGCGGTGAGGCTCAGCCCGGCCGGCCCCCCCCTCCACCCCCCCACGCCCCCGGCCCGGCCGCCCCCCCGCCAGCCCATCGCCGCTCACCTTGTGCAGCACGAATCTGGTCTCAAAGACCCCACTCTTCACCAAGTCGTCCAGGGTGTCTGGTGGTCACAGGAGCGTCGGGTCACACGGAGCAGGGGGGAGGGGGAACCGTGCCCTGCCCTCCCCGCCCGCCTGTCCTTACCACCAGCGGCCGTCGTGTTGTTTAGTACAAAGTTGACAATTCGGATTCTGGAATGCAAGCCCTGGTCAGCATGGCCTGAGCTCAGCCCGCCTCCCTAAGTCCCCCTGCGGCCTGGCAGCCCTGTGGCTCCAGGATGGGGCTCCCCTGGGCAGGCCTCCCCTGCCAAGGCCCAGTGTCCCAATGTCCCCTTCCAGATACCGGGCCTAGCTCCCCCCCATCACACCTGCACCTGCAGCCCCGCACAGCCAGGGCACACCCTATGCCTGCACATGCATGGATCCTCCTTGTGCCCTCTGAGCCCCCTCCCTACGGAGACACCAAGGCTCAGAGAGGTTGGGTAACCTGCCCAAGGCCGTAGCACCAGGAACGGGCACAGCCGGACACTTGAGCACAGAGCCACACTCCTCCAGAACACCTTCTGGTAAGACGTGGTCCCCGGGGCGCCCAGGGCACGCCCCCAGCCTGCTCCTCTACTCAGCCTTCATCCCCTGGCACCTCCCAGAGACCAGCCATCTCTCCTGCGTTCACAGGAGGCTCGTATCCAAACCCCAGGCATCCCAAATACCAGTCCCCAACCCACCAGGCCCCGGCTGAGCTCAGAGGGGCCCGGGCTGAGGGGAGGCGGGTGATGGAGGAGGGGCGTGGGGAGGCGTGGGCGGAGGATCAGCAGAGAGAAGGTGCTTGGAGAGAAGAGGCTTGGGTGCCTGTGAGGCTGGGGACAGATGTCCGGGAAGGGGCATTTGGTCTGGAGATGGGACCCACATCCCAGGTCTTGGGGAGATGGCGTCAAAGCTAGGGGGGATGGCTGGGAGGGCCCTCCTGGTCCTGCCCAAATCCTGCCCACCCTTCAGGGAACACAGTCACATGGAACCTTCAGAACACGCTGAGAAGTGACAACTGTCTTTATCCCTTATCACAGACAGATATGGAAACTGAGGCACGGGGCTCTGCCCCTGGAACCTGGGACCTGGGACCTAAACATGCCTAGAAACCGGACTGGACCAGCAGCATGGCGGGCGGGGGTCCTCCTGGCCCTGTTTACTGGCCAGCCTCTCACCTGGTGCTGGCTGGGATGGGGGCTGGCCCGGCGGGCTGCGTCCTGGTGCCAGGACCCTCGGGCTCCATGAGGAGTGTGCGGTACAGGTCAAAGATCCTGCTCTCCGCTCGGATCCCAAAGAACACCTTCTCGCGGTCTTCCATGATCTGGGGGTGGGAGGCGCTGGGAGACCCGCACTCCACTTTGTCCACAGCCACTGGCCTGTCCCTTCTGCTCCAGGCACAAGGCCCTGGCCACATCTCCAGACCCCTCCCCAGGACACGCTGTGCCCCATGACCCCAGCGCCCGGTCCACCACGCCCCACACCAGCCAGGCGCTCAGCCAGCCCACCTTGTAACGGAAGCCCTTTCTCTTGAGCTCCTCCAGGAACTGCAGCTGCCGGTGGGCCTGCCCGGTAGCTCTCCGGCCGCGGCGTTCAGCCACGAGGACGTAATCCCACGGCTCAGAGGCCTCGGGCTGGAGGGAGGAGGTGCGGGGCTGGGCTGGCACCGGGCACAGGGCAAGGGCGGGACCAGCCCGAGGGGCCCCCGTGGAGACTCACATCACTGGTGTTGACCTCCATCAGCGGGAAGCTGTCCCCTTCCGTCCCCATCGGTCTGGAGGCTGTCCTTACCCTGGGGGTAGAGGGTAGACAGAGGCATAGGGCTCAATCCTGGCCCAGGTGCTCCAGCATGGAGGGGGCCAGCGTGAAGCTGGGGGTGAACAAGCACGTGGTTCCAGGCGGGGCTCAGCGCCAGGAGCACAGTGAGTGGGGCGCTGCGTGGGGAGGCCCCAGGTGACGCCAGCAAAGGTCCATTTGGAAATAGAAGCACAGAGCTGCTAAAATCCTCAGGAGAGGACAGGCAGCAGACCAGGATCTCACAGACGAGCACTCGGAGGGGAGGGCGCAGAGGCCGCGGGCAGGCGGGAGAGCACGGGTCAGGTGCCCAGACCGCCTCCTGCCACCCTTGCCGATGCAGGTCGGCATGGAGGTCAGGAGGTCCCCGGGCAGGAATGGGGGAAGCTGGATGGTACAGCCCGGCCCAGCCAGCCCTGAAACCCAGAGAGAGGATGCTCCCAGCGGCTATTTCACATAAAACTCGTGCAAAGAATCCAAATTCCCATCAGCGTGTGGATGGTCAAGGGCTCGGTGCCATCCCGGACAGCAGGAGACCACGCGGCAGGAACGTGGTTGGGCTGCTGCCACGCGGGGGGCCCGGGGACCACCTGGCATGGCTCTGAGGTGGGTAGAGGTCAGTCCAGGGAGCATCCGCACCTGGGACAGATGGACGGAGCTCGGGGCGAGACTCTTCGGGAGGAACGGTGGCCTCGGGGCCCCTCCGACTGTCCCGGAGCTACTGTGGCGGCACTGCCGCGGTTACAGGATCTCTCTTCCTCCCCCAGCGCCTCCCTTGTAGACTTGACACAGGAAGTAAGTGTGGGAAGGGGACAGCGAGAGCCCCGGAAGACGGCCCCCAGCCCGGGTGACGAAGCCCTAGGTCGCAGTGACGGCTGTGGCCCCCCAACACAGTCGGGATGTGATGGGGGGGGGCTAAAGCAGATGGTCCTGTCTCCGCCCCAGAAAATAGCAGCCTCTCTGCGGAGCCTGGGCAACTGGCCGTGGAGAAGCTGGACGGCGGCACCAGCACAGACGGGAGGCCCGAGGGCAGGGGAGGTGACGTCCCCCGTGGGACCCTGTGCAGCCGCGGGCACCGAGAGGGACACGGGGGAAAGCTGGCGACATCCGAGTCCAGGCGGCTGGGGGGCCATCGATTTGACGGGAGCCCAGGTGATGGGGCTGCGGCAGCGTCGGGGTGCCCCCCCCCGCTGTCTTCACGCCCTGTGGGGTGTCCGTGCAGGTGCTAACACTGCACAAGGGGGCGTGTGGTCAGGTCCCCCCCGCGGCCGCAGAGGGCAGCAGGCTGTGGCTGGCCAGAGGCCGTGGGGCTGCAGGACGTGGCGACAGGGACAGTGAGAGTGGGTCACATGCCGGCTTTGGTGCTCAGAGCCCGGGCTGCCAACACTGTCCCCCGGTGAGACCGCCCGTGACTGTCCACCTGGCTGCGGGCAGCGCTGAGAGGGTCCCCAGCTCACTGTCCCGGGAGGCGCAGGGATGCCGCACATCCCGGGGCTAAGGTGCGGGCGAGACCCCTGGGGCCCCACTGGGACGCCCCACCTCTCCCCTGCCAGGCTGGCACGTCGGGGCGCTGCCCCAGGGGGACCCGGCCTCCTCCTGGCTGAGGAGCTCCGTGCGGCCCTGGCCGTCTGCCCCCACAGGGCACCGTCCTCCCCAGCCACCCACTGCCAGCTGCCGCCCAGCCCCCCACGACCCGTGGCTCTGGCCTCAGGACGGCCCCCTCCCTGCCGACCCAGCCAGCCTCCCTGGAGCGCCACCTGGGGAACTACAGGCCACGCGGCACATCTGAATCCCAGTTCCTGTGTGGGACGCACTTGCACTGAACAAGAGCCTTTCACGCAGAGCTGAACTTCACTGGGGACTTGTTCTTTAGTCGCTTCAAACCCTGCAACCCTAGTCCAGCCCCCCAATGCCACGCGTGGGTGTGGGGAACCGGCCCCGGCTGGGCCTGGGCCTGCCCACTGTCTCCCCTCTGCCCCGGGCACAGAAGCCAGAAAACGCGGCATCACATCTCTGCCCCTCTCCCCGCCGCCCCCCTCCCGCCCCCGCCCCCCCCCCCCCCCCCCGCCGCAGCTCTTGGGCTTCGGAAGCCAGCGTCTCACGCCCCAGAACACTGCCTCTGTGCCCCAGAGCCCCTGGCACTCAGGGGTAGGCTATGGCCTCCCAGACCCACCCGGGGCCAGAGGAGAGCCCGCTCTTCGCAGACTTGCAGGGCAGGGAGGGCCTCGGGGCCGAGTGTGTGCGTCTCAGGGACGAGAGGTCCTAAGTGGATGGTCTGCCCCTCCCTGCCTCCGTCCCCCATCCCTCCCCCTCCGCAGCTGTCAGACCACCGTGTCCCGCGTCCACCCGTGACCCCCCAGGCCCTCACGGGTGATGCGGCCTGCTCTGTGTGCAGCCCTCGTGGGCGGTGTGGGCTATCGGGGGACACAGGGGCCTGCCTGGAGCGTGACGTTGGCCCAAGGCCACGAAGGGGGTGCAGCTTTCCTGGTAGAGGAAACGTGTATGGACAGGCTCTGGGGAACGCGTGCAATCAGTGTCCAGGGGCTGGGTGCTTAGTACTCCCGGGGACTCAGGACTCAGCACCTCCAAGGACATGGTAGTTAGTACCCCCAGGGACTCAGGACTCAGCACCCCTAAGGATGTGGTAGTACTCCCAGGGACTCAGGACTCAGCACCCCCAAGGACGTGGTACTTAGTACCCCCAGGGACTCAGGGCTCAGCACCCCCAAGGACGTGGTACTTAGTACCCCCAGGGACTCAGGACTTAGCACCTCTGAGGACGTGGTAGTTAGTATCCAGGGACTCAGGACTTAGCACCTCCAAGGACATGGTACTTAGTACCCCCAGGGACTCAGGATTCAGCCCCCAAGGACGTGGTACTTAGTACCCAGGGACTCAGGACTCAGCACCTGAGCTTGGCAGAAACATCAAGAGAAGGGAGCTGCCAGTGTTGGCAGAAGCGGGGCCCTCACGGAGGCGGCTCGGGCACTGGGGCACTCAGTCAGCTGGGGGCATGGGAGCCACGGAAGGGCCCACCTGGGGACGGCCCGCTCCCATCCTGCTGGGGGTGGGCTGCCGGGTGCCCCCTGTGCTCTGCACCTGCATCTGCCCGTGCCCTTTGGAAGCACTGATTCCTGCCTCAGCCGGCGGGGGGGGGGGGGGGCAGCCAGAGCCTCTCCCTCCCCCCTCGGGCACTGGCAGGGGTCGGGCGGGGGTGTGCCCCTGTGCTCACCCGGGCAGCGAGGTGCCAGAGCCGGCTCTGGAAGGGCTGAGAGGCCCTGGGCAGAGGTGGAGCGCGAGGCCACCTGCTCGGCCCACACCTGGGAGGGCCCCGGGAGGCTGAGTGGGAGGCTGAGTGGGAGGCTGGTTTCACTCCCCACCTCGGCACCGTCCCCTCCCAGGGCCACCCAGGCGCTGTGCCCGCCTGGATGGCCTCTGCCCTGGCAGAGGGGGGAGGCTGTCTCACCTCCCCGGGGCTCCTCGGCCCCCTGCTCTGACCCCAGAAGCAGAAGCCAACAGCCTGCAGCGAGCCCCGAGGGCCGGCCGGGGGCCACAGTCCCGGGCAGGGCAGCAGAGTGCCTGGTGGCCCCCCCCCCCCCCCCCCCCCGCCTCCCGGGCTCGGGTCAGCCCCTCCTGGAGGCCAGAGCCCCTTCCCCTCTGTGGAGCAGAGCTGCACGTGGGGACGGACACACTGTCCTGTCGAGGGGTCACGTGCACTCTCGGGGCCCGGCCCTGGGGTCCCCAGCTTCCCCCGCAGGGCAGGAGGAGAGCTGCCCTCTGCCTGGCGCTGCCCAGGGGCCGTCCCCGCGACGTTCAGGCTGCAGGGATCTGGCAGGCGAGGGCCCCCCGCGGGTGTGGCCGGCCTCAGGTGTGCACTGCGCAGGGACTCACCTGCTCGCTGGCCGCGGGGTCGGGGCTGGCAGGAGCCTTCAGGCCCGAGTGTGGCAGCGGGCAGCAGGCGAGCCCTGCCTGACTTCCGTGTGGGCCTCACCCCTCCCTCCCTGGTCTCTCCTGCCTCGCTCCTCCCGCCCCTCCTCCTGCCCGGGCTGATCCTCCTGCAGCCACACCCCAGGCTGGAAGGAACACCCCTCCCTGTCCTGGGGACCCCTCTGCTCCCTGAGGGCTCGCCCTCCCCAGTGGGAGGGGCTCCCCGGGGAGATGGAGTGAGAGTGGCATCTGGGAGTGCGGATGGGCGCAGGAGCACCCCGGGCCGGCTCCCCGAGCACCTGCCTCTTCAGGTGGCAGGACACGCCCTCCGCGGGGTCCCTGCAGGGCCTGTGGCCTAGACTTCCCACCCGCACCGCTGTTGGTTTCCTTAGGGGAGAAGTGGGGCCCGAGTTGAGGACACCCCAAGGAGACACTCCCACCCGAGCCCCTGCACTGTGGACCTCACCTGGGGGGCCAGGGCCCTTGGGGTCCTGAGGACCCTCGCTGCCCGGGCCGCCAGCCAGCAGAGCCCCCCAACAGCAACGTGGGGTTCCCAGGCTCCAGAAGCTGCTCGGAAGCTCAGGACAGCGGGCGGGGCCCCCGGGGCATGGCACGGGAACACGGAGCAGAACCAGGGGCACCCCCCACCCCACCCCTCCCGGTACGGGGGGCAGGGGTGTGCACGGTGTCAGCCTGCCCTGGGCAGTCCCGCATCCGCACCCAGCATGGGTGTCCACCTGCCTGGGAGTTGCGGGCCCCCCACTCGTGCGGGGGACCCCAGGGCAAGCTGTGGGGCGGCCGTGACCAGGCCGGAACTGGGACCAGTGGAGAGGCAGAGGGACCTGCATGACTCCCCCAGAGCGACTCTGGACGCGGCCTTAGGGCTGGTTCCCAGGGAGCCTGGCTCCAGAGGTGGACGCAGAGACTCACTGCCTTCCCCACAGATGGGGGCTGGGGGCCGGGGGCGGGGGCCGGGAGCACCAGTAGGAATTTTTGAGGCTAATTTTTATTGTATTAAAATTGTAAATGAGCATATAATGTATCCTGGTGCCACAGGCAGAGGCCAGAGATTGATCGGCGCCGACTCCCAGTGACCCCGTCCCCCCACCGCCCTCCCTCCAGCAGCCCCCAGTGTGTTTCCCAGAGTGAAGAGTCTCTTACGGTGTGTCTCCCTCTCTGATTCCGTTTTTATTTTTCCCTCCCTCCCCTTGATCCTCTTTTGTGTTCCTTAGATCCCTTGTGTGAGGGAGACCGGATGGGCACCGTCCTTCTCTGATGCACATATGTCATCCAGCGTCGCACCCTCTAGTCCGTCCATGTCCCTGCAGGTGGCACGATCTCAGTTGCTGGATGCTCAGTGATGTTGCGACCCCACCTTCCTTACCCGCCGCCCGCCTGCCGATGGGCGTCTGGGTCCCTCCCGCAGTGTGGCTACCGTGGACACCGCTGCTGTGAATGTGGGGCGCGGGGGCCCCTTCGGGTCACTACATTCATGTCTTTGGGGTAAATTCCCAGAAGTGCACCTGCTGGGGCATCGGGTAGCTCTGTCTTCAACTCCTTGAGGACCCCCACACTGTTCTGCAGAGTGGCTGCTCCAGCCTGTGTCCCCCGACAGTGCACGAGGCTCCCCTCTCCCCGCAGCCTCGCCGACACCTGTTGTTTGTTGACTTGCTCGGCTCAGCCGTCCTCACCAGTGTAAACCGGTATCTCGCTGTGGTTTTGATTTCCGTGTCCAGGACCAGCGTGAACTTCCCCCATCGTTCTGCCACCTTAAACACCTGGCCCCACCACATGGCTCAAAACGGCTGCTCAACCTCCAGACATCACACCCACGCTCCCGCTCACGCTGGCAGGAGGAGGAAGGGGGGGAGGGACGCTCCACGGGGCACGGTGGGTCACAGGGCCCCAGCTTCCTGCAGGGAAGTCTGCGAGCTGTGATCCCGCTTCCCAAGGAAGGAGGCAGAAGGATGCCTGGCCAGCGGCCACGCACATGGGCCAGCAGGCCTCAGAGGCCCTGTTTGAGTTCCGGAAACAGTCATCGAGGGATTCGGAGCGTGGGTAATGTGAACTCCGGGTCCATGTTGCCAGCCGCTCCCGGCCCCTCCGGGTGGCCAGGTCCACCTGCCCGGGGTGTCTTCATCTACGCTTGCGTTGTGTTAAAGCCACCCGTGGACAGGCTTCCCCTGACGCGGGCGTCCCTGCAGGTGTCTACAAGGCTGTGGGAGCTCCGTGTCCCTACCCGGCACTCCTGTCTATAGGGCCGCAGAAGCACTGCTTCTCTTCCCCACCGTCCAAGGCCCCGAGGGAACTCAAGTGACATCCAGACCCCGCTGATCCAGAGCCGGGCCCGGGGCCCCTTGGGGCAAACACGGCATCTCCAGCCTGGGGCGGGGAGCACTGGCCTGGCCCCGCAGGAGACGGTGCCCTACCCTCAGTGCAGGGTGCACAACAGGGACAGAGCCCATCCAATCCCACCCGGAGGAAAACCAGGTACAGCCCGTTGGGAAAGCAGTTCAGCAAAAAAGAATCAGAAGCCTCAAAAGGGTTTATGGCTTGGTCCATTGATTTGCCTTTTTACAAACCATCCTAAGGAGAAAAAATAATAATAATGAATATGTGTATAAATATATTTTATTTTTAATTTTTGCCGTGAGGCAAAAATTATGAACCACTGAGATGCTCGACAATAGGGAAATGTCCTAGCAGACGTGCTGTGTGCACACGCGGGCTGAGCAGCCATAAAAACCACGTGTTCAGGGGATCCCTGGGTGGCGCAGCGGTTTGGCGCCTGCCTTTGGCCCAGGGCGCGATCCTGGAGACCCGGGATCGAATCCCACGTCGGGCTCCCGGTGCATGGAGCCTGCTTCTCCCTCTGCCTGTGACTCTGCCTCTCTCTCTCTCTGTGACTATAATAAATTTTAAAAAAAATTATAAAAAAAAAAAACAAACCACGTGTTCAGAGCAGCGAGTCTGCAGGAAATGCTCACATCGTGCTAAGCGCAGACGCGCAGTCTGCAGACGTGTATGGGCTTTGTCGCCTCAACTAGGTTAAAACGCGTTGAGATACGGGAGGGTGGATTTGCTGTTCGTGCTCATCTCTGCTTAAGGACGTGCGCCTGGGCTGGGGACATCACACTTTTCCTCCTCCCGTCTGCTTTCTTCAAAGGCTCTGCAACACATGCATCCCTTCTACGGACTTATTAAACTTACTTCATGATGACGCTAAAATCCACTATTATGCACTTAATTTCCCCCAGATTCGGCCTCGCTCCCTTGGCCTTGGTCTTGAACTCAGGCATCGCCTGAAGAAGCCACAGGACGGGGGACCAGCCCCTTGCAGGCCGGGTGGCCGCCCGGCGGCTGGCAGCGCTGATCCGACCCGGGCCTGGGCCTCCTGCTGCCCCCGGGGACCGCGGACCCAGCTCCTCTTCCCTCCTCTGCCGAGCTCCCTGCTCGCGTGGCCTCTTCTGTCTGAGGGGCCGAAGTGCAGCAGGAGGCCTGCTGCCTCCAAGGCCGCCCCAATCCCTAACTGGGGGGCCAGTGGCCATGCTGTGGCGGAAGCCAGGACGGCAGGGCCCCCGGAGGGCCCCTGGCCGAGTCCTGCGAGCAGGAGCGAGCGCTGCTTGTCCTCACCTTGGGCCTCTGCCCTCCCAACCCCACGGGCCCACGTGTGATGTAGTTTGGGGACATCCGTGAGCTTCATGGGGTCCAAAGCCCATGGCCCGGAGTCCCGGAGGCGTCTGCGGTGCAACATGGAGGTTTTACTAAAGCAGGAGGAGCTGCTCCCTGCCGGCCTGGGGTAGTGGGGGCAAGGGACTGTACACCTCGGGGTGGGGGCTGTGGGGACGAGGGCCACTCGCGAAGGCGTTGACGTGTGAGGAAGACCCAGAATCCCGGAGGGACGGTGCTGCGGCGCCTCCCCAGTACCTGCCAGGGGCCACAGGTTCTGGGGCCAGTTACCCTCATCCACGGCTCCCTCCGCCCGTGGCCCCATCAGGTGCGGCCCAAAGGCCCTGGGAGTGTCCCTGAGGATCCTTCTCCGAGGCTCGCAGCCTGGGCAGCTGCAGCCGGCCTCCCAGCCCCCCTCTGGCCTCTGGCCCACGGCACCTGTGTAGGGCCCCGCGGGGAGGACCCCCTTCCCAGGCCGGGCCCCTGTCCCCCGGGTCTGCCGGCCGCTGGTGCCTCCTGTCACCCCAGAGCTTCAGGGTGGGGCCCCCAGCACCTGCTGTCCTCTCCCCAGGGACAGTTCTGTTCTCCTAGTGCCGCCCCCAAACGCCTCTGGGCCTTTAGGCTCCCCAGCTCCTGGCTTGCGCCCAAAGGAGCGGAGAGCCGTCCCTGCCTGAGCCCAGGGCGCAGGGCCCCATCCCGCCGCCGGCCCTGGGGGACCGCGGGTGGCACAGGCCGCTCGCTCCCCTCTCCTTTGCACAGTTGCTGCTCCTTCTGCGCCCGCAGCACCCTCCCCCTTGCCACAGGGACACTGTAGGGGAGCACTCTGTCAAGTGAGTCAAGAGTGAGTCCTGCAGCCCGGGAAGCAGCCCTCTGTGCTCCCTTCCAGGACCAGCGGAGTCTGAGGAAGGCCGGGGGGCGGGGGGGCCGCCTTGCAGCCCTGCTGCCCAGGGCTCGAGGCCACCACCTCTGAGCTCCCGGCCCTTCTCCACGCGGGGCGAGTCCCACTGCCTCCGGCCGAGCTGCAAGCCCAAGGCACCAGGCAACGGGCCACAGCCCCGCTGTCTGAAGGGACTGCTCGGCCCAGGCTGCCGCAGCCAGAGGGCAGCAGTTAGGACGGGGACCCAGTGCCGCTGAGACGGTAAGAGCAGACCCGGGGGCAAAGCTGCAGGATGGTCAAGCATCGAGGGTCCCACGGGGAGAAGGCACTGAGGCACAGGGCGGGGTGGGGGCGTCCCAGACCTTCTGCTGCTTCAGTGTCTCTGTCTCTCAGCCAGAGATTAAAATAGAGCCCCAGGGGGCATGAAGGTCACAAGAGTGAGCAGTTGTAAGCGTCGGGAGCCCTCCTGGCGCAAGGCCAGAGCCTGGTGGCAGTTAACTATCACGTGGATGCACTCAGGGCAGAGGGCACCCCTGGGGCCGGGCCCAGCCCCTGCGCAGTTCTACCCCGGCCCCACCCACAACGGGCCCTAGCCCGCTCCCCCCACCCCTCGGCAGGCCGTGGCTCCTGGGATCCGGCCCGCCCCTGGCCGGCCATGCCGAGGTGGGGGCCCTGTCCATGCAGGAAGGGGGTAGCTCCCAGCACATTTTGGGACAAACACCCTAGGAAGCAACAGCGGAGCAAGGCCCTGGAAATGTGCCACCAGCTGGGGTGGAGAAGAGAGGTCCTGAAGGATGGCTCTGGGCCCCCAGGGCAGGATGAGGACCTGCTGGACAGGAGGGGGGCGGGAGCTGGCCTCTGGGGGCCTGCGTCAGTCTGTGAAGGCCAGTGCAGGGGGGAGCAGGGTCCTGGCTCACCCGCTGTGCGGACAGGTGGCCCTGACCTCATCTGGCCTCCCTGCAGCCGTCAGGACAGAGCAAAGGGGGCTCCCTGGCCATCCTCTCCAGCCTCCTCGCCCTCACTTGCACATGTACTTAGGGGGGCCAGGTCGGGGGGGTCAGGGCTGGGGCCAGGCGGAGGGCAGCGACCGGGCCCCAGAAATCAAACTCTTGGGTGTTTTACCAGCAGAATGAATTTACTTGGGAAGAGCAGACGGTCACCGTCTGGGACAGGCAAGTCCCCGGAGCCGCAGAGAGCAAAGTCTCCCGGAGGAAGGGGCCGCTGTAAATGTCCACAGAGTCCACAGAGCGCCCCGGGAGCTGGCCGGGGCGGGGCTTGTCGTCTCCTCCTCTCGGGCTGTAAAGCAGCGTCCACCTGCGAGCCGTGCCTCCTCCTGTTGGCTCTGCAGCCGACAAGCAGGGTGGGCCCCGACGCCATCCTACACCGGGTCCCCGGCACCGGCCCACGGCCCGGAGCGCACCTCCCGCGCTGCATTTCCTGGCACAGCTGCCTGCCCTGGCCTCCCAGGAGGCTGATGGATCCCGCAGGTGGGTGGCGGGCGGGGAGCCAGGAATGCACGGCTGACAGAGAGACCTGCTGAAGACAAGAGGGAGGCTCCCAACGTGGAGGAGGCCAGTGGAGGAGGGACGGGCTCCTCCATCCCCAACAGCACAGCCCTGGGAGCATAGCCTGTCCACGGGGAGCATAGCCTGTCCAGGGGGAGCACAGCCCATCCAGGTAATGTACAGTCCATCCAGGGAGAGCACAACCCATCCAAGGGGAGCACAGCCCGTCCAGGGGGAGTGCAGCCCGTCCAGAGGGAGCACAGCCCGTCCAGAGGGAGCACATCCCATCCAGGTAATGTACAGTCCATCCAGGGAGAACACAGCCCATACAAGGGGAGCACAGCCCGTCCAGGGGGAGCACAGCCCGTCCAAGGAGAGCACAGCCCATCCAGGGGGAGCACAGCCCATCCAGGTAATGTACAGTCCATCCAGGGAGAGCACAGCCTGTCCAGGGGGAGTGCAGCCCGTCCAGAGGGAGCACAGCCCGTCCAGAGGGAACACATCCCATCCAGGTAATGTACAGTCCATCCAGGGAGAGCACAACCCATCCAGGGGGAGCACAGCCCATCCAGGGGGAGCACAGCCCAACCAGGGGGAGCGCAGCCCAACCAGGGAGAGTGCAGCCCATCCAGGGAGAGCACACCCCGTCCAGGGGGAGCACAGCCCGTCCAGGGGGAGCACATCCCATCCAGGTAATGTACAGTCCATCCAGGGAGAGCACAGCACCCCCCACCCCTGACAGACAGTGGCAGGCTAACCAATGAGAAGCCACGACACTCCCAACTCCCAGGTGACTCCCAGGACTTCTCCTTTACAACAGCCCCTCCCATCCCCCGTCCCCCAATCTATAAAGGAGCATCTCTCTCCTCTGTCCTCTGGACATGCCTACGGTTTTGTCATAGCTTGCTTGTCCCAAATTACAATTTTCCACTCTCCTGAATAAACCCATTTTGTTGGTAAAATAGCTGGCAGTGTTATTTTTAAGGAAAACGTTACCTGGTGTCAGAAGTGGGACGCAGGCAGCTACCTCCAGCGGCTCTGAGGCTGGTGAGCACACACACAGGGCCAGTCCCCACAGACCTGGTCAGGCTTGCTGCTCTCTTGCCGGCCCTGGGGTTTGAGAATAAGTCGTCTCCTGGACGTGAGCTTCACTCTCTGTTCTGAGCTCTCCAGCCTTTATTCAGGACCTGTTTTAAGGCTTTGTCCTTCCTGAGAGTACTCGTTTGGCCTTTGGTCTGACTCCTTTCTAGAGCTAGGTTAGGCTGTTCCTACTGGAACTGTGCCATTTAGACATTGTTCTCTTCCCTCTAGAGAAAAGCCTCTGGGAAGTGGGATCCCAGCGATCAAAATGCTGTGAGGACGGCCTTGCCCCCACACTTCTGGGACCTCAGCCAGTTCTAGGTTTCAGAATGGTGGCCCCTCCTCGTGTGCATTCTTAACTAAATGGACTGACTCAACCAAAAGGCATTCACAACCTCAACAGCCATCGTGGGGAACCTCCCATCTCCCCAAATTGACTTTTCTCACAATGGAATTGGACAGCATGGCTGGAAACTTGTCAACACTGAATTGGATGCTTATTTTAATTGGTACCTCGAGGCTTCCAAACATTTTTAGGATTCAAAGTTTGTTCGCCTCAGTTAATTTAGAATTAGTATTTTGCAAAGAGACAAACAACTGTAAGAAGTCAACGGAGCTTCTGAGGCCTCTTCCCCTTCCCATCCTCTTTGTCTCCAGACAGGTGTGGCCACCTTATACTCAGGCCCTGCCTCTGGAGCCTTTTCCCTCTTCCCTTGGCACTGGCCCTCCCCTCCCCTATACCCATTCCTCCTTCTAATCCTTTCACTGAGCTTCCCGTTACCTCCAAACCTCTCCCCACCCCTCCTCTCCTGACCCTATTAACACCTACCCCTCTAAAGTAAACTCTGCTGGAGGCCCAAATGAACGCCAAATGGCTTATGCTGCCCGGACTAAGGCTGAATTTGGAGCTGTACTGAAACAATTTCCCAAAGTGACTGAGGACCCTATATGTTTGCTGAAGATTTAACACAGTTATTCAAACTTACTGATCTGATTTCTCAGATTTGTATCAATTGGTCCACATGCTTGCTGCTGAGGGTCAGACCAAACACTGGATGAAACCAGCTCAATGGGAGCACCCTGAAAGGGATTGAGAGAAAAAGATGCCTAAGTTTTGGCAAAGTGCTAGAACTCACTAGAAATCTCCACCAAAGGATTACAGTACCTCTTCCTAAGCCTGCTGACTGGACAGGATTCAAGCTTGTGCAGAAAAGCCTGATGAAAATGTTCATGACTATCCACCTGACTCCACACTGTCTTCAAAGGCCACCCTGGTTTCCCTGTGGATGCTGAATCCAACCCGGCAGCATCGTGTCCGTGTTTACTAGCAGGCTGCACCGGGATGGTTCTCTCGCTGCTAACAGGACCAAGGTGGAACAAGAAACTATGTCCACTTCGGACTTAGGGATTGTGGCAAACCAGCTCGTGGGCACCCTCGGTGAGTCACCTGAAAGAAAGACCACCCCATTCTCAATTTTCAACTCTCGCAAATACCAGCCCCTGATGGCATTATTGCCCCTACAGCGTTACATTCTGGGGACATTGACCATTTGTCCCTGTTAGATCGTGACCGTCTTCCTTATTTGCGAAATCTTCCGCTGATATGGTCAGAATCCACAGAGCGCCTCCCAGAAAGACTGAAATAGGTCCCTCTAAAACCCCTCTCAGAATTAATGAACATTCTATAGATAAGGAAGCCCTTCAAGGGCTTACAGAGGCTCGGGGCCTCATTATGTCCCGTAACAGGCCAACTTCACCCCTCAGGAAACCCCACCACTGAAGATGGAGGCTCGTCCAGGACCTGTGAGCAGTGAACGGCCTTGTCACCTCTCCATCCGCCCATTGCCCCAACCCTCACATTCCACTGACATCAAGGTGCCCCGTGAGGGACCGTGCAGTGTATCTCTTGGAATTCTGGCAGACGGGGCTGGCCTGGGCGGCGTCCTGCCCTCCCAGGCAGAGCAACACGCCTGGACCCACAGCCCCGGGTCCCCGAGTCCCTCTGACTAAAGCGGATTCAGATGATGGAGCGTTTCCTTCAGGCTCTAAGAGTATTTCCTTCTCTGCCCCCCGGCCCTCAAAACCTCTCCATAGGAAACAGCATCCACCTGTCACACCTTCTGGCCTTAAAGGGATTTGGTCTCCGAAGACAAATCCCCAGGTTAGATACTCCTGTGATCGATCCCACCTCAAAAACAGGGACTGCATCTGGATCCAGATGAAAGCCCTCCCGACCGCTTAATGCTCACAGATCCCTGTTGACTCCTTGGGGCGACGTAGAGGGAATTCCTCAGATCAATGCAGACTTTCCGTGGTTTCCTGGTGCTTCTCACCTAAGGGATGAAAATGGTAGAGATCGTGTTGGGTACGTGACTGCGACTCCCGCTTGGAGTCACCGAGGTGGCACCTTTCCTTCGGCTACTTCGGCCAACAGCCTACGTGAGACACCGGCATGTTTTGAGGGGGTAGGTCACGATTCTGGAATATCACGGGAACCGTGAAGCACCCTTGCCTCCAATGGAGCTAAAATTTCAATGGCTCCTCCGTGCAAAGTTTATTAAATGCCGTACTTTTGCCAGTGGCTCTGCTTATGTTTAGGGTTCCTGGGCATTCCAGGCTCAACTCCCTGGGGGCTGAGGAACCGCCTCACTGACATTTACACACACACACACACACACACACACACACACACACAAATAAAAACCCCCCAAAAAACAAGACCCTGCTCTCAAAGAGACCAATAGCCAAACCTCTGGTCCAAAGGACGTCCTTCCACACAATAGTGTGGAAAAATTGACCAGGGATGCCCAACCATTGATCCCAGAAGGGGGAAACATAATACTGGAAATCCAATAATTGTTGGTTTGATAGGAGGAGAGAACTCTGGTTTGGACCAAATAATAATCCAACTGCACCAGCGATTCTAAGCTTCCCACCACTTCCCACCATGCAAGCATCTAACCCACGGGCAAGATGATCGCATCCGTGAGCCGGCGTTGGTGGGGACGACCAATAAGGTCACCAGCCGGTGGGGAAGACCAGTAAGGCCACCAGCCCGCCGGCGCTGGCCAGCTGGTCGGGCCTGTGCGAAGTGCAGCCCCACGGAACCCCCATCCACGCCAGCGGATGTCCTATCTGTCTCGGGGCGTAAATATGTTTGGGTCATGGTTGGTGTGTTTTCCCTCTGGACCCGGACAGCCGCGGCGTGTGCTGCGGCTCACCTGCCGGGAAGGGTCAGCCCTGCCTGGTGCCCGTCTCGAGCCACAGCGACCAGGGGCCCACTCCTCCCGCGGTGCACACGCCCAGGCCTCAGGCCCATGATGCACAAAGGGCACGACTGCGACTCAGCTGGCACAGTTGGTAGAGACCCCCCAGCAGCTTGGCCCAGAGAACCGGCATTGGTCCAACTAAACCGAAGACCTGCCGCCTGGGCCCCCCCCCCCCCCCCCGCTGTCCCCCCAGGCAGCCTCGGCGCCCCAGTGTCCCCGTGCACTTGCCCTGCCTCCTCTGCCCCACAGCCAATGGAAGGACACGAGGCCATGTCGCTGAGGCCTGCTTGCTTCTACTCCAAGTAGCTGGGCTTTGGCGGAGCAATCCTTCCACCGTGTGCCTCACGTCACGCAACCTGAGATTTCGTTGACGAGAAGACACCCCAGGAAGACGCTCTGGAAAGGCCCTTGTCAGGAACTCTGAGCCAACCCTTGCGCAGCTAACCCCCAGGGAAGAGCTCTTGGAGTCACCTGAGCACCTGAAGGAAGCGCCAGCCCCTGCCTGGCCCCGCCCGCACAGCCCCCCCCCCACCCGGTGACCTGAAAGTAAAAGTTTTCCTGGGGGGCCTGGGGGCTCGGCTCCTGATCTCAGGGTCCTGGGATCCAGGCCCGCCTTGTGGTCCCTGCTCAGGGGGAGTCTGTTCACCCCTCTCCCTCCCCGCCTCCCCATCCCGTGCTCTCTCTCAAATAAATAAAATCTTAAAAAATAAAAAGATTTCCTGGTGGGGGCAGTAGACGACCTCTGACCAGACGCTTCCCCAGGTGTCTGGAGGCCTGCGTACCTGTCTCACTGCTGCTGCGTCTCTAGCCTGGAAAGACAGTGTCCTTGGCTGCGTTGCCCAAACCCTTGAGATGTGGAAAATCTTTTTTGATTATGGACTTTTGGAAACAGTCTCATCATGATCCTGTGACAAATTGATCTTTTCAAGTTGTTTTTTCTGAAGGGTTACGATTTCAGAATTCACAAGTCTTTCTCTCATCCGGACTAGCGTCTGGCTCTGGATTCCCATCCGAAATTCCTGGCCTCTGAATTTCCAAACTTCCAGGCTGTCCTATTGGATAGCATTCATTTCCATACAGTTCTTTTGAGAGAACGACACTTTTTTTTTTTTTAAGATTTTATTTATTCATGAGAGATACAAAGAGAGAGGCAGAGACACAGGCAGAGGGAGAAGCAGGGTCCCCGCAGGGAGCCCGGTGTGGGACTCGATCCCAGGACCCAGGGGTCAGGCCCTGAGCTGAAGGAGACGCTCCACCACTGAGCCAGCCAGGTGGCCCAACAACACTGTTTTAATAAATCTTTGAAGTTTTGCTATTTTTGCAAGAAAGTTCATCCACTATTGCTTCGTGTTTACACGTGCACCGTATCTCCCCAAATGCACCTGATTCCCTCCGTGTGCTCCTGCTGTATTCACCGTTCTCCTCTCGTGGCTGCTTCAAGTGGGGACTTCCAGGAGGCGTGCATGACTCCCAGTTTGCCTCCGTGGGGAGAACCCTTCCGCCCTAAGGCAGAGTAAGTGCCAACAAATATAAGTTGGCTACTTTCAGACCGAGGGTCCTAGCTCAGCACCATCACACAATTTGGAATTGCAGTGTTACTCCTCCTGCTTCGTGTGATTAAGTTTTGCATTTCGTTGCCTGTCCAACTTTTGTAAAAATGATGTACTTGACACATGATCTCCAATTCTTAGGACTTGGTAAATACGGACTAGAGATGGGAAGTGCCTGAGGGGTCTCCCTCCTGACCATCCTCGCTACTCGAATGTGGCCTGAAGTGCTTTCCAAGTGCTGCACACCCCCCGCCCCCCACATGGAACATGACAATCGGAAAAGGTCCTGCCTGGCACCGAGGGACAAAAGCATCACGCTTGATCAAGATGCTTTCAAAGAAAAAAAAAAAAAGATGCTTTCAAAGAATGATCTAATCCAAAGAGAGAAATGCGAAAATTAACGAGCGTAGAACGGAGGCAAGAGGCCGGCAGGGTGAGCGCTCCTGCCCACCGGGCGCTTGGCCACTGCAGAGCCAGCAGGTGGCTACTCCTCAGACCCCCGCAGGAGGAAGGAGGCTTTTCTCTTCCTGGGGCAACAGCCCAGCACATGAGAAGCCACTGTACCCCAACTCTCAGCCCACTGCAGCGGGCTTTCCCTCTATAACAGCTCTCCCCCGTCCTCTAGAAAAGAGTGAACCTCCCCCCTGTCCCCAGGACTCGCCTTGGTTTTCTTGCAGCCAGTTTGTCCTAGGTTGCAATTTTATTCCAGAATAAACCCATTTTACTTGCAAAATAACGGGCAGTTTTATTTTTAGGATCAACAATATCTACACATGCATACATATTAATAACAGCTTTTTTGATGTATAATTCACGTACCATATAATTGATTAATTTAAAACGTAGAGATCGGTAGATCTTAATATATTCACAGATAGTCACTATGGTCAATGTCAGAATATTTTCAGTTTGGAAAAGACTGTGAAACCCAGTCTTCAGCAATCACCCCTTCCCCACCCCGTTCCCTTTCCTTACCTTTCTGCCTCTACTGGTATTTTGTGTAGACGGGTCATATGATGTGCCATCTTTTATGACTGGCTCCTTCCACTGAGCATCATGTTTTCAAGGTTCACCCCTATTGTAGCACGTGTCAGAACTTCATTCCTTTTATAGGGCCAAATACCTTTCCATTGTATGGTAGACATTTTGTGTATTCATTTAGTACTTGGGGGAATTAGGTTGTTCCCCCCTTTGGCTCTGATGGGGGATGCTGCTCTGCACCAGGTGTGCTCTGAGATGTCATCATCTCCCCACTGGGTGTATCCCTGGGATGGGGTGCTGGGTCACCTGGTATCCCTGGGAGGGGTGCTGGGTCACCTGGTATCCCTGGGACGGGGCGCTGGGTCACCTGGTATCCCTGGGAGGGGTGCTGGGTCAGGTCGCCGCCAAGCCTCCGAGGAGCCTCCACTGTATTTCCCAGTGGCTGGGAGCTAACTGTGTGTGCGTGGGGGGCTGGTTCCGTTACCACTTGAGTGAACCCGAACGCCAGGCGACGCCCTTCTGCCCCTGGAGACCCCGGGGGGGGGGGGGGGACCCGCTGGCTGCCGGCGACCCTCCAGCGCGGAGTCCGCAGCGGCCGGGCCGGGGCTCGCCCGGGGGTAGAAGGCGGGGAGGCGCCCCAGAGGGAGCCGGGCTCGCGGCGGGAGGACGCTCCAGGGCAGCGCGGACGGGCTCGGGGGCCGGACCGGGGGCGACGCCCCGCCGCCCCGCCGCCCCGCCGCCCCGCCGCCCCGCCGCCCCGCCGCCCCGCCGCCCCGCCAGCCGGCTCCGGTTTCCTAGCAACCAGGCGGCATCCTTCCCAGCGAGCACTGCTTCGGAGCCGCGGCGTCGCAGACTACGAGGCCCAGCGTGCCCCGCGGCCCATGCGCGCGGACTACAAGCCCCACAATGCCCCGCTCCCCGTCTCCGAGCCGCCCCCCGCCCGCGCTCTCCCGAGACCCCGCCGAGGCCGCGCCGCGACCCCTTCCCGGCGCTCCCCGCGCCGAGCGCCGCGCGCCCTCGCGGTGACCCGCGGTGCGTGGGGTCAAGGCGCGGGGCGGAGCGGCTGGGCGGGCGCCATGCGGAGGGGCGAGCGCAGAGGCGCCGGGGGGCCGCGGCCGGGGTCGCCGGTGCCGGCGGGCAAGGCCTCGCTGGAGGAGCCGCCGGACGGCGCGGGCGCGGAGCGGGGGGGCGGCCGCCGCAGCACCGAGTCCGAGGTGTACGACGACGGCACCAACACCTTCTTCTGGTGAGGGCGGCCGGGGGCGCGAGGGCTGGGGGGCGCCGCGATCCCGCCCGACCCCGGAGGCCCCGCCCTCCTCCTTCCCCCCCCCCCCCCGGCCGCGCGTTCCCGGTGCTGCTCGGAGCCCAGCGCGGGCGCGGAGGGCGCGACCCCGGGCGCAGGGGGAGTGGGCGCGCCGGCCTCGCGCGGGGCGGGCGGGGCGCATGCGCAGAGCGCCCGTGACCTTGGGGCGGCCCGGCCCCCGCCCGGTCGGAGAGCGCGGCCCACGTGCTGGGAAGCCCGCTCGGCGAGGATCGGGTCGGGCTTTCCTTGGACGCACGCGCGGGTCCTGCGCAGCCGGCGGAGCATCCCGCTGTGGGGTGGTCACGGAGGCCTGACGAGGGGCCGCGAGCCTCGGGCGAAGACCGCAGGAGGCTGGCGTGGGCGGGGGTGCAGCCTGCACCTGGACGACATGGGTGACATCAGTGTCTTCCCCGGGGGTGCCCGCAGCCGCTGCCCTCCCTGCCCTGCCTCGGGAACCCAAGGCGTCGGGCGGCCGCCGAGTCGTGGACGGGACAGGGTCAGGCCTCCGCCGCCCCAGGCCCCGCCGACCGCAGGAGGAGGCCCTCCTGGACCGCGCCCGGCTTGCTGCCGTTTCCCCAGCTGGGTGCCCCCACCGGATTGCAGCAGAGAGCTGAGCAAGCTTAGATCCCCGCAGAAGACTGGAGCCTCAGGAGGCCCGAAGTGCCCTGGCTGGAGCAGCGCGGAGGGGCACGGAGCACACATCTCACCCGGTGCAGGGAAAGGCGCCCGCTCGTTGCTTTAGAAGCCGGGGCCCTGCCCACGAGGCTGCTTGGTCGCCGGGAGTTGAACACGCAGAGGCCTGCTGTAGCTGAGCTCACCTACGAGGAGGGCTGGTGGGACCAGGAGGCGGTGCGACGGGCGGGCAGGTGGTACCTGCCTAGTGGGCCTCCCCGAGCGTGGCTCCTGCCTGCCCCTGCGGCAGTGAGCTGTGCTGTGCCCTGGCGCTGGGTGTTGCTGCGGTCTGTGGTCTAGGCCCTGCTGCATCCCAGGCCTTCCCCTCACCTGCGGAGGGGACTGAGCTTCACGTTTCCCCAAGGCAGGTAACCAGATGCCTGCCTGGTGAGAGTTACTTATTCTTACCTGCGGAGCTTAGCCACTTGCCAGCTCCCAAAGCTCCTCTCGCTGACTTGTGTTGGTGTTCTAAAGTCTTTTATTTTATGTTTTAGAGGACTTTAATAATGAAACAAAAAATCCGCATGAAGACTAAAAGCATGTGTTTATCAAAATGATTTTATGTCCCAAGACTACTCAGTTTCCTAAAAGGTGCCCATGCTGGGGGTTGTGCTGGGCCACGTAGGAGGACTTGGGGTGTCTGTTACCACTTGTTGGCCACAGGGTATATAAGTAGGGTCAGGGTTTGCCTGCACCTTGGAGCTGGAGGCCGAGCTGCCCTCCCAAGAGGGGGCGTGAGCACTACTGGGTCTGCCAGTGGCAAGAACACCACCCCGTCTACTGGTTGTGCCGGTCTCCAGGGTGGAACATCCGGGGCCACGTAGCACCAGACTCGGGAATGGCACACAACTGTCTGGACTCTTGTTTTCTAAAGATCATCTGGGAGACACTAGGGGACCTGATGTCCTAAAGAGGTGCTACCGAACGTTGCCGTCTGGAGATGGACATTGGGTGAATTGCCACAGGATAGCACGCTTCCTGACCACCTCCCAAGGCAGGAGGCGAGGGATGGTTGTGACACTTCAGGGGAGCGCACCTGGTGACCCCAGGCCTTGAGCCAGCACCTCAGTGACCCTCAAGACTGTGCTGTGCGCAGTGTGTCAGCACAGCCGCGAGAGCCCCAGGTTCTTGAAAATGCTTTTCTCAGTCATCATGGGCCAGGGCTTTGCTAGCTTTGCCCACATCTGGAAAGCTCAACTCCACAGCGGATACCTATCTGGTCCTGTCAGTCAGCAGGCCGGAGGATCAGTGGCATGACCACGGGCACCTCTTGCATGCCTGGGGCAGGCCCTCTGGCCCTGGCCCTTCCTGGCGGAGGCTTCCTTGTGCTCTGCGTGCCAGCCACACCTTCATGTTTCCTCTAATTGGTTTGGCGGGCCTGCTTTTCTGCCTGCTTGGCATAACGAGTGTGGTCGTCTTTAGAGAGGGACTGACATTTGGGTGTTTCCACTGAGAGTGGCCGGGAGCCAGGTGTCCTATCCTCACGCCCTCGCCCTTGCTGAGTGACTGGAGAATCACAGGATTTACGGCCGCTCCGGTCCTGGGCCTGGATCACTGTACCCAAATATCCCCTGAGTTATCTATTAGCCACTAAACCAAAGGATGCACTTGTCTTCCTCGGGTGTCAGGGGTGGAGTAAGGAGGCGTCTGGGAGGGACGGGGAGGTCTGCCTGTGGAGCGTTGGGTCTGTACCTCCATACGTGTGGAGATGGCGCTACGTGTAAGACACGGGAGTTGGTTTTGTTTTGGCCAAACTTGCTAGGTAATACTTTTATTTTCTATGGTTATTTGCAAGTCAGTATTTCGATTCTCAGTTTGAAGATGGGGAAATTAAACCTGAAAGAGGAAGTGGCTCAAGACCTCAAGTGTACTGAGAGGCAAAGTTGGTAATAAAATCTGCACTTTTCCCACGATGTCCCTTGTCTTTCTCCAAGGAAAAATGTCAACGCAGGAAACGTAGACTTTACGTAGGCTTTACAGTGAGAAATGGAAGCAGAGCACAGGCCATGGATTGAACGATGGTCTGAAAATCAGAATTAATGGAGCTCTGTCTCCCCTGGATGCAGTCCTGGGACTTCTCCTTATTGCCACAAGCTGACTGTTGAAAGTGCTCTGTTGGGGTCGAGCCCTGACCATGCGAACACTGTGATGGCCGGGAGTCTGCGGCTTTCTTCTACTCTTAAACAACTGGGTTGATGTTGTTTCCTCACCAAAGTGCTGTAATGCTGAATATGTTGAAAGTGCTCAGAACCACAGATGAACCACCTGTTAAACATCACTATTGGTCAGCACAGGAAATTTATAAAGTGATTCAGCAAAGGGAATTTCTTTTTTTTAATCGAAGGCAACCTCATTATTTTCCCACCTGCAACCATCGGCCTGTTCTCTCTGAGTTTGGTTTCTCTGTGTTGTTTTGAGAGAGGGCGTGTGCGAGCTGGGGTGGAGGAGGCAGGGGGAGAGAATCAAGCAGGCCCCGTGCTCCGCGTGGAGCCCGACACGACGCAAGGCTCAATCCCACGACCCTGACATTGCGACCTGAGCCAAAATCAAGATTCGGACGCCCAGCCAGCTGAGCCGCTCGGGCTCCTCTAGGAGTTTGGTCTTGTGTTTAGGTTCCACCTGTGAGAGAGATGACCGGTGTTTGTCATTCCTTGTGTGACTTGTCTCAGCACGATGCCCTCAAGCTTCCACCTGTGTGGCAGACGTCAAGGTTTCTATTTGTGTCGAAGTAATATTCCATCGTATGGATATGCACGTGATGGCCTGTTGGGGTGCTTCCCTGCTGGGCTCCTGCTCGTGACGCTGCAGTAACGGACAACGTCGTGGTTTGCTTCCTTCCCGTACCCTGCAGTGGAATCACTGGATCCTGCGGTGATCCTGTGTTACCCTCTTGAGGACCCTCCGCATGTTTCCACGGTGGCCGCGCCAGCCTGCGTTCCCGCCCGCAGCGTGGGGGGCTCCCCTTTCTCCGCGTCCTCCCCATCACGTGTTGCTTCCTGATGGTGCCAGGTGGTGTCCCACCGTGGCTTTGATGTGTATTTCCCCGATGCCAGTGCCGAGTGAGGTGGAGCATCTTTTCCTGTGTCCGTTTGCCACCTGGGTGTTCTCTTTGGAAAAGAGAACTCTTTGTTCAGTTCTTCCACCCATTTTGTGGTCAGGTTTGGGGTTTTGCTGTGAGTGGTGTGAGTCCGTCACGGATTTTGGATATGAGCTCCTTATCAGATATACGATTTGCAAATATTTTCTCCCTTTCGGTAGGTTGTCTTTGCATTTTGTTGTGCAGAAATGGGGAGTGTTTTAAAGGTGGATTTCATCATAATTTAATATAAATATTTTATTTTGTATTAGGACGTGATTTTAGCAGTTCTAAAGTCTGTTCTGCTGTGAGACTGTGGTCCCCTGTCCTCTCCTCTGGGTCCTTGACTGTCTCCTTCCCTCTTCGGACAGAGCAGAGGAAGCCCTACTTAGCACCAATTTTTCCTGAATGACAGAACGTTGATTCCAATAGACAAATAGTTTTTCTTTTTCTGGGAATCCTTATTTTGGGGAGGATGGAAACCATATATGACCAGAGCTGCCCTGGGCTCCTCAGGGAATATGTTTTAGCCCAAAGAAACGACAGGAAGCTTAGTGTGTTGGTGGGAAGTAATGTGAAAGAAACCAGAGGGTTGAGGTCAGGTTTTAAGTCCCAGGACAGGGCAGGGGCGCCTGGGTGGCTCAGTCAAGTATCTTAATCTCAGGGTCCTGAGTTCAGGCCCTGGGTTGGGCTCCACATGGAGCCTGCTTTTTAAAAAAAAAGATCCAGGACAAAAGGCTTTCACATCTTCATGATGGCTTCCGTGCCCCAGAGTGAGGACCCTGTGCCGTTGCGGGGGCGGGGCAGCAACCTCCATTAGCTGTCGTGGGCAGCCCCTTGGCGAGCTGGTGGCCCTGAGGCAGCGTAGGGGGGTCCTGGGCCACACGGTGGCGGTGAGGTGTTCCCTTGGCCCTGCGGCCTCTTCCGGAACTCGTGGTCACCTTCCCTCTTTTCCTTTTGTGAGTCTGATGCCGGTTTGTGGGCTGTTCACTATCTTTCTGTCGGTTCTCCTGAGGCTGGGGCTCCTTCGCTCCTGTTCCCTCATAGACCCCTGCCCTGCCGGGAGCCCCCTGGGGCCACAGCCCCATCTCTTCCCTGGGCGGATGCCTGCACAGGTGCTTCTGTGCACCTGTGTTCGGTGGTCAGCCTGCTGGGGACGCTTTGCCCGCCCAGAGCCCCTGGGACCTGAGCCTCCTTAGAGCCTTGCGGGGGGGGGGGGGGGGGAAGCCCTGTGGGGGACGCGGTCCGCAGCCCTCCGCACTTCCCCTCTGCGGAGGCCCACTGAGGAGTGTGTGCCCTGCAGAGAAGCCCGTGGTTCTTCTGAAATGCTGGGGGTGGGAATTGGGCCCCTAGGTTCCTGCTTGGTGCCGGTCTCCGGGTGGTGCCTTCCCAGAGGTGCGTGGCCGGGCACACTGCCTCATGTGCCTGCTCGCTGCACAGGGTGCTCCTGCATGCTTGCCTGGACCCTCGCCTTGTGCCAGGAATGGTCAATCCATAACAATTGAGAGATCTTTATTTTTCTCCGTAAAGTACCAACAGTAAATCTGACGTTGTAGAATCCTCAGTTCCGTGAGCATCAGTGCAGCGGTCGTCACAGGCAGAGCATGGAGTGCCTGGTCTCGGCCACCGTGTGGCCCTTGGACGGTGCCACGTAAACAGGGCCAGGTGGCCCCGAGTGCTGGGGACCGGCTTTGCCCGCATGCCGGAGCCCCCCGAGCTCCCCGACGGCTGTGCGGCGCTGCGTGTGTACCAGCCTCCGTTGTCTAGCTGTCCCCGTAAGTGGTCACGCCCAGTTACTGACATGTTCATGTCTGCCATTCTGTCCCTCTCCCTGTTTCTGTTCCCCTCTCATGCCGGGGTTGGTTGCCTGCTCCACCTCTGAGCAAGCGATGGATCAGGTTACGTCTCTGATGTCACCCTGGAAGGCGGTGAGTCTTCCCCAGCCTTCGTGGTCTCGGCCCCCGGCTCCGCCACACCAGGTCCACGCTGACCCTTTTGGCCTCTCCTCGGAGCATCTCGGAGCACGTGCTGCGGTGGCCGCCTCCGATAGTTAGGCGCCTGGAGCGCCCGGTTAGGACAGTGCGTGTCACTAGCGAGTGCCGCTTCTGTTGCCGTTTCTTGGTTCCCAGCGGCCTGGTTTCTGTCCGAGGACTTGGGGAGCGGTCTTCTTAGAGCGGGCCTGCTGCTCTCCTTCCCCTTGTTCCTGCCCAGACGGTGTTCGGTTTGCTCCTGGAGGGCGTGTTTGCTGGACACGGAATCGCCCAAGGTTGGAAGCATTCTCACTTAGAGATCAGGACCCTTAGGCTCGGGGAGGCTGCGTCCCCTCCAGGGACGTGCTCTGCTCGCATGGGGTCTGGGTCCGCGACTCCCGCTGTAAGCAGCTGTTAGGGTGCAGAGGGTCCAGGTGGTGTGTGACGTGGGGCGGCGCGCAGGTGGGCGGCGGCGTACCTGAGTGGCGGTGGCTGCGTCCAGGGCAGGTGCCCACTGGCTGCCGGAGAGCCGAGGCCCAGGTCTCCTGAGTAAATGGCACTGCTGGGGGCCGCGCCTCCTCATTTTGGGTCCTGGTGACCCTTTCTCTCTCCTCTTCGGGTCTTGGACTGTTGTTTCGAGCCTCTTAGATGTGGCGCTTCACAAATCCTGAGGCTGCTCCTATCTGCTCAGTGAAAACCACCACGTTTACCTGCTCCTCCTCTCTCTCCGCGATGGCCACGTGCTACAGACACCAGCAGGAGACGTTCCCTCCTGCCCCGCGCAGAGCCGGGCACGTCCCAGGATGCCGTCGGCTCTCCCGGCAGCTTGGCGCTCTTGACTGATGGGTTGACGCAGCAAAGGCAGACCCAACTAGGAGCCACCCACCAGTGACTGAAGGCTGAGCTCTGCCCCCGCTGCAGGGCACAGGTGTCGTCCTGCTTTGTGCACTGACACGTTCTCTGTGTGTTTGGATTTCAGGCGAGCCCACACCCTAACTGTGCTCTTCATCCTCACCTGTGTGCTTGGCTACGTGACTCTGCTAGAGGAGACGCCCCGGGACACAGCTTATAACACCAAGAGGTAACCAGGCCTCCGGTCGGGGGGTGCAGGCACCTGGCCCGCTGCGGTGTGGGTCCTTGCTCTCCCCAGGCTGGCCAGTGGCTCGGGGGCCCAGACTCGTCACTCAGAGGCTGGCTGGCTTCCCAGCCTCCCCGTTGCACCTGCCTGAGGCATCTCTCGCAGGTGTCTCTTGGAGCTGTTGAGGTTTCTAGCCACCCCCTGCACCTGCCCCAGGACCCTCGAGGGACCCATCTCTCATGGGACCTGCAGCCCGTTTGGGGTTTGCACAGAATGTGCTGTGGTACCACCAGAGATGGAGCCCAGAAAGGGGTTCTGCTCACCAGTTCTGATGGGAGGGATGGTTTCCCCACACACCCCACCAGCAGGGCCCTGGCACTTAGAGTTAGCTCCGTCCTGACACCTTCTGCCCAAGGGCACAGCAGGTCGCACGGGCCAGGGTTCATTTTTATCAGACTGTCCCTGGACCCTCGTCACCACTCCAGGGCCCAGCCACCATCTGGGGCCGCACCTGTGCTCTGACCACGTGGGGTCCACCGGAGCCCTCCATGACCTCTTGGTTGTACTGATTCGTGAGAGCGGCCCACGGAGTCGGGAGACGTTCTCCTTCCCACGTCCCCAGCAGCTCATGAAAGGACACGGGTCGGGAGCAGCCAGATGGAAGAGATGCCAGGGCCAGGGGTGGGGAGACGTCCACGGCCATTCCAGGCATAGCGCTGTCCCCATGTTGGCCCATGGTCCCCAAGCCAGAGGTTCAGAACCTCGCCCTTAGGGTTCCACGGAGGCTTCGTCACTCAGCCAGCACTGACTCAGTCGTTGGCCTTTGGGGACTGAACTCAGCCTTGAGCCCTGCAGCCATTCCCAGGGGCCATCCCCAGGATCCGCTAGGAGAGAACCAGCCCTCTGCCTGGTGCTTGGCTCTCCTGGCAGTCTGGGAAGCCGCCTCATTAACATAACAAAAACCCCTTGATCACTTGAGAAATTCCCAAGGCTTTAGGGATTCTATGCCAAAAACGGGATGAAGAAAAGTTTATGTCTTATAAGTCGCAGTATCACAATATGTCAACGGGCAAAGCATCATCCTGGACCCTTTCTGATGGGGTGCAATGGGCCCAAGGTGTCTGGCGGCCCCTGGTTTGTGTCCCCCCAAGTTTATATGTCTTATAAATCACGATCACAGAGCCTGTGAGTGGGCGTCTGGGGCATACAGGCTTTGGTGGTGGTCAGGAACGAGCCTCCCATCGGCCAGCACCGTTCTTGAGCTTTGTTGATGATAATGCTTTCTGAAAATTGTAAACGAGCTTTTTTGTGGAAAGCTTGTCATCCTGCAGGTCAGGAAGTGGACGGACTCCTTTTCAGTGTTCTCTGCAGAATGGACTAGCTGGTGGGTGCTTCTTTGCCGGAATCCCACGGATTCTGAGGCCACCCTCAAGCGTGTGCAGGCAATACGCTGGCTGTAGAGCTGAGTGCTGTGAGGTCTCTGCGTGGGGGGGGGAGGGGGGAGGGGCTCCTCGGGCCTCTGAAGCCCCGGTTGCTCTGCTCTGGTGGGACGGGGTGCCAGGGATGGGCAGAGGGCAGCGCCAGAAGACCACAGGTCAGACTTGGTCATTGGGGCCGGGACTTGTAAAGTGGGGGTGTTAGCATCGGCCTGGGAGGGTGCCGTGAGCACCAGTGTGTGCTCCGTGGGTGCTGGGGCTCCCTGACAGCCCGTGTGTGCAGCACTTCACAGCCCCCATCTGGTCCCGAGGCTGCAGCTCCGTCAGGGCCCACGCCTTGTCCCCAGCTGGGAGGCGCCCTGGCTCCTGGTTGCAGGCTCTGCAGGTTTTCCTCCCTCCTCTGCCAGCTGTCTGCCAGGTGGTTTTGCTGCACCTTCCTCTTTTTTTCTGAGCCCTGGGTGTCAGGCTCCAGGTCTAACGCATCTCTGCACTGCCTGTCGCTCGGTGCCCCCTGGCGCAGGGGGAGCCGCTCGCTGCACCGTGCATGGGTCACAGAGTCCAGAGGTAGAGGAGGGAGTTTGGCCCCCCTGCGGCCCGAGGCTGCTCTCGCTGCACTGGACCCTGCACCAGGGACTCTGAGCCTGAGGATGCAGCAGACAGGGAGGCCGTGGTGGGAGCCTGAGTTCGCTTAGTGGGTATTTGCTAGTAGAACTTGGCCTTCTCTGTGGGTTTGCCCATGAGCACCTGCTGGGCACGGGTGGGCAGGGGGCAGCAGGAAGCAGGACTCGTCACACTGAAGAGGTGTCCCCAGGGCTGTGAAGTTAGACCAACGACCGGCAGTTCCAGGCCAGAGTCGTCACAGAGCAGGACCCCAGCCCCCGTGGGCCCATGTGGGGCGTCCGGGCAGTGCCCTCCCAGGGTGGGGCAGCAGTTCCCACTACAGCCTGTCTGGGCCCTGCAGCCCGAGTACTGAGGTAGAAGCGGTCGACCCTGTGGGCCTGTCCCACCTGTTCACCGGCGCTCACCGCAGCCGCCCTGGAGCAAGCTCCTTGCGGGGGGACTCGGGGGAGGGGGGGGCTTGGAGGCCCCTAGACTCCTGCTCTGAGGTTGTGTGCATGGAGGACACTGGAACCTCCGTGGCAGGTCCCTGTCCCTCCTGGGTGAGCCTGGGACCTATGACGCCGCCCCCCCCCCCCCCCCCCCGCACCGTCTGTGGCTCTGCTGCTGCCTCCAGGGCGGCTCTGGCCCCGGGGCCCCAGCCTGGCCCCTTCACTTCATGTCAGAGCTTTGATGCCGCAGGCTGGCATGTCCTGGAATCAAAGTGCTTCTAAAAATTAGGCTTATTGTTAAAAAGAAAAAAAAATGAATGTCTGCATTGTTTAAGATGTAGGAAACTGGTTTGTTTTCCTTAAGCTCTCAATTTCCGCTTCTAGGTCATTCTTTTCATAGATCTGGGAAATTGTCTTATTTTGGGGGAGTAGGTTTTTTCTTCTGAGGTTAACTTGATCAACCAGGGATCTCATACAACACGTGTCGGATTAGAGCCTACAGCTCAGCGAGTGTCACAGACTGCGTGTGTGCAGGTGCGGCCCAGAGTCCTCATGTGCCAGAGGGCTCATGTACGCGGAGTCACCGACCGGCACGCCGCTCCGTTGCTGGCGAGTGTTCTGTGGGGTGGGCCACACTTTACTGACCCACCATCCCACAGGGCACACCTGGGATGTGTACGCACACGTGTGCTGTGTACATTCGGGTACAAAGATAAGCGAGTGTCCGTAAACCGTGAACGTGTTCTGGGAACACGGGGGAGAGCAGGGCTATAGGGATGACCTGGCCCCACTGACAGGTGGCAGGGACGAGGCCGGTGGGTCGGTATGGCGGCCAGTGCAGCAGACCAGGGCGCCTGCGAGCAGAGGAGCAGAGGCAGTTCGGGGCCGCGAGTCTTTCCCGCACACGGAGCTGGAGCAGCTGGACGTTTACACCCACAGCAAGGAAGCCGCCAGTCTGTGCACTTTTCACAGCCACTGACAATAGGTTACAGACCTAAACGTAAGATAAGAAACTAAGACTTATGGCAGAAACAGTAGAGAAGCTGGTGACCTTGGATTTGGTGGCGACTAATTTTTAAGATTTTATTTCTTTGAGTGAGAGCGCATGTATGAGTGGGGGAGGGAGACGCAGGCTATACGCGGAGCAGGGGCCACGCGGGACTCGATCCAAGGACCCTGGGACCATGATCTGAGCCCCCAGGCACCCAAGGGGACCTCTTGGGTAGGACACCAGGATTCCAGGGTCTGTGGTGGAACTAGACTGGTTCCTACCATGTGATCCAGTAATCAGGCTCCAAGGGGTCCATCCCAAGGAAGGGAAGACTCCGGTCCACACAAACCCCTGCACACGGATGTCGGAGCCGCTGTATCCGTACCGGCCCGGACGTGGAGCAGTAGCTCCGCCTTGAGCAGGCGGACGGACCAACAAACCAGGTACATCCAGATGCTGTGGTTAACCAGCGGAGGGAACTGGGCTACAAGCCGTTAAATGATAAAAGTCTGCGAGCAGGTGCAGAGATGCAGTTGGCTTCTGGTAACTCGTGGCTGGATGGTGTCCCGTCCCCCCGCCCGACAACAGGAGGTGCTCCGCGAGCTGCGGGGAAGGACGGTTGGTGACCACAGGACCGTGGCCCTATGGACATCAGGAGCAAAGAAGGGAGCGGAGGGGGTCCGTGGGGTTACCTGCCTTGTGCTGGCGTCTGATCCCGCGCTGACTGGTTAACGGTGGGTGGGGTGGGTGTTGCCACACGACGAAGACGAGGCTGACACTCAGGAGCAGCTTAGAACGTGGAAGGGCCGTGCGTGTACCTGTCCGTGCTGGCGAAGGTGGTGGGAGGCATGGTGCTGGGGCGAGTGGCTGAGCGGGGGTGGGGGCTGACGCCGCCCTGCCTGGCGCCGTCCTGGTGGACTTGGCAGCGCGCAGATGATGGCAAGCCCCGGGAGACCTAACATGCGCCAGGAACAGAGTGAGTGGCTCCTGTCGGGGCCACGGCCCCCCACCCCTGGGCTCGAGGCAGAGCAGGTGCCCCCGGCCCTGGGCTCTGCTGGACGCAGAGGCTTCCCGTGGGGTGTCCCGTCCACGGCTCTGCCGCCGTCGCCCACACGGCCCGGGTCGGAGGGAGCCGCTCAGTGGCCAGCGGAGGCGGGACCCGGGTGTGTCCCTGGGGGGAGGATGTCCACGGGATGAGGGTGGGAGCTGGGGACGCCGGCCTCGCGTGGATACGGTGGCCACTCGGGGAGCATCGCAGGCTCACCTGGAGGCGCGGTGAGGCCGCATGGCTCTGTCAGCCGAGGGGCCCAGAAGCTCCGACGCCCCTGTGGCAAGGAGACCGTCCTCCAGTGGAGGAACTAGGGTTCCTGGAGGGAAGGCGGATTCCCAGGCTGGGTCTGGGGGTCTCCAGCGCCCGGAAGGAAGTGCTCAGAAAATACTGAGGCCTGGAGGATGGGGTCGTGTCAAAGCTCTGACACCAGGCACACCTGAAAACAGGACAGTGAGCAATAGAGTCGGGGCTGCAGGCTGTCCCAGGGGGTCCTGGGCTGCAGGCTGTCCCAGGGGGGTCCTGGGCTGCAGGCTGTCCCAGGGGGGTCCTGGGCTGCAGGCTGTCCCGGGGGGGTCCTGGGCTGTAGGCTGTCCTGGGGCAGAAGGGGGCTTCACATGAACAGTGGGGAGCTGGGCACATGGGTGATGTACTAGCACAGACTGGAGACCTATGGCCATGGCCAAGCCTGGGGTGCCCACAGGGCCCTGGGTTGGGGCGGGGTTCCAGTGTCTGCCTGCCTAGCAAGGCCTGCTGAGCTGCAGAGCCCAAGTGGGCGCCATGAAGCTGACCGGGGGAGGCGGGAGGTGCCTGGCACCCCGGGGGCCTAGAGGCCTCGCCTCCCTCAATCTGTGTGGTGACCCCCATGCGGCTCACCCGTGGCTCCAGAGCTGTGTTGTAGTAGCACCAGGAGGGACGTCTCTCAGGGTGGAGGGTGTCACCCAGGGGGCGGCCAAGGGGGGTCCCTGTGCTGCTCCAGGCAGCTGTGTGCACTTCCTCCTCCCCCAGCCCACACTGACCAGGGTGTGTCCTTGGGGGGTGGGTACCCCATGGGCCCCCCGTGCGGCTCCTGTGCTGGGGCGCGGGTCCCAGCCTGCTGAGCATGGGGGCCAGCGTCCGGCTGTCCCTCTGGGCCTCCTGCATTGGTGGGGATCAGGGCTGCTGTGGGCTGGTTCAGACCACACGGAGGCTCGTGTCCTACGGGGGCCGAGCAGCCCCCCCCACCCGCAGCCACCCCCGACGCCCAAGGGCACTAGTGGGCAGCAGAGTGAGGTGTCGGGTGGAGAGCCTGGGCTGGCGCCTCTGGGCCCTCGGGAACCAGCAGGGCGCACCCTTGCCCGTGCTGGCCGGTGGGGAGGCCGGGCCTGCAGGGCGGACGGGGTCGGGCAGTGGGGGGGGCAGAGGGGGGCAACAGGGTGCAGCGGGGACATCGTTGCCGGAGAAGCAGGAGGCCGTGCGGCCTCGCCCCTAGGAGGCCCCAGCTGTGCACTTGGGACGCTCGAGGGGAGCCTGACCCGGAGCCCCACTCGGGGCCGTGTCCCCCGGGGGCCTGCCTCCTCCCCAGGCCGCCCCCCCCCCCCGGGCCCCTCCCGCCCGGAGGCGCGCACTGAGGGGCTGTCTGTTCTTTATTTGCAGAGGTATTGTGGCCAGTATTTTGGTTTTCTTATGTTTTGGAGTCACACAAGCTAAAGATGGGCCGTTTTCCAGACCACATCCAGGTAACTCGCCCCTCTGTCCGCGTGCGCCCACCTGCCAGTTCTGTCCTGAGTGCTCGCCCTGCGTCGCGCTGCCGGGCACGTGTCCTGTCCCCCAGCCCCACCGGCCGGGCCGCTGTCAGTCGAGGAGGGTGAGGGGAGGATCCCGGACGTCCCTCCTGTCTCGGGACCCCCCCCCATCGCTCTGCTCCTTGCCCTGACCCGGGCCCTCCTGCTCCCCCTCCTCCCGCTCTGTCCTGGGGGTTCGCTCTGCACAGCGAGGTACCTGGCTGCCCGCCATTGAGGTGCTCGCCGCGTGCCACCTGCAGTGAGTCCTCCTGTCTCTGGCCCCCGACCCCCACGTTGGGGAGTTCCAGCAGCCCCGGGGCCTCGCTGCAGAGCGTCGCTCGGGCGGCTCCTGTCCTGTCCCCTGTCCCATCCCCCTGTCCTGTCCCCGGCCCTGTCCCTCATCCCATCCCCCTGTCCCATCCCTGCCCCCCATCCTGTTCTCCTGTCCCGTCCTTTGTCCTCCTGTCCCATCCCATCCCCGCATCCCCCATCCTATCCCCCTGTCCTGTCCCTAGTCCTGTCCCTCATCCTATCACCTTGTCCCATCCCCTTTTGTCCCATCCCCTGTCCTCCTGTCCCTCGTCCCATCCCTGCCCCCCCCCCATCCTATCCCCCTGTCCTGCCCCCGGCCCCGTCCTGTCCCTGGTCCTCCCTCAGCCTCAGGGTGTCTGGGGCTCCGGCCTTGTTGGGGAGCTGCCCCTGGGGGGACATGGTCAGTTTTCCCGAGGTCTTAGAGCTTTAGTAACAGGTGTCTTTTCTGTGCGGATGGGCACGTGTTCCTTGAGAATATCCGACAAATACAAGAGATACTTCATAACAGAAACAAAGCCCGTGTTTCTTTATGGGGCCTTCCGTGCGGGGCTTTATGTCTTGAAGCTGCGTCCTGGCTCCGGGTTCACACAGTGTCTCATTGACAACCAGGTGTTTACCAGCAGCCTGTCCGGCCATCCAGGGACGTGGGGACTCTGCACGCGGTCTGTGCGTCTGCCACGGGCTGGGCCGGTGGGGCCTGCATGGCCCGATCACCAGCGCGCTGTCCCCCTCGGGGCCTGCTGGTGACGGTGGTCGGGGCCTCAGGGGCCTGGACTTGCTGCGGGCTGCAGACAAGTGAGGGCACGGGGTACAGGCCACGGAAACGGCAGACATGAGGTCCGGTGCGTGCCCGTTGGGCTGAGGGGGAAGAGTGGGCAGTCCTCGCAGTGCCTTGGGGGCCCAGGCCCCGCCCGGGGGGGGACGGCGGGGCGGCTGCGGGGCTGTGCCCGGGCAGCCACAGGGCCTGTCCTGCAGCACCTGCTCACCTCGGCCGGCAGGAGGCCTCCGACTGCTCAGCGCCCTGCGGCTCACCGTGGGCAGCGGCAGGAAGGGCCGTCGGTGCTGGGGGCAGTGCTCAGGGCCGGGGGTCGCTGTCTGCAATGGGCTTTGCTGGGAAACTGGCCCATTGAAGAGGCACCCTTCAGGAGGTTTACTGCCGGCAGGGCCCCCAGGCTGGCACACGGGGCGGTGCCAGGGCTGCCGCTGGCGCGGGGTCAGGTGGCGTGGGGTCAGGTGGGAACGTCGGAGGAGCACCCGCTGTGGCTTGGGGGTGGTGGGTCTGGGTCCTGGGGGCTCCACAGGTGGGGGGAGACGGGGCAGCCCCTGAGTAGGGGCAGTGGTCAGGGAGGGGACAGGAAGGTGCCATCGCATGTGCTGGGGCATGCCCTAGGGTGGGGGCGGCCCCGCGTGGCTTCACCACGCCCGCTTAGCTCTAGCCGCACCCCTGCCAGGGCGAGCGTGCAGGCCTCTCCCGGAGTCCAGGACGGCGGGGCTGCTGTGTCGGGTGCTCTCCATCCCTGTCCCAGGAGGACCTGAGAGCCATCCACCTTCACGCCCCCCGCCTGCACGGGCCTGGGTCCCGGGTGGGCTTGGAGCCCCTGTGAGCGTGTATGGACCCCCCCACCCCTGCGGCCCTCGTTTCCCAGGCTGGGCGCGGTCTCTTCCTCCTCCACCAGCGCCACCTTGTTCCCTTGAGGGGACCGAGCAGGCTGCTGGTTTTCTTCAACAGTCACGAACCAGGGGAAGGGCAGTTCGAGGCCTTTATTCCCCGGGAGTGTCAGGATTTGGGAGGAGAAAGCACCTGTGCTCTAGGCTGGCGGGCTCCCCCTCCCGTTGGCTGCTGGCTCCTGGGGAGAAGCGGGCGGAGGTCGGGTCCTGGCGAATCACAGGGTCCGAGGGACGCGTGTTCTCAGCTTCCTGAGACGTAACTGCCCTGAGCATGTGGGTCTAGAGGAGGGACGCGATGTGCACGGGGTCAGCCGCGGGGGCGTTGGCACGGAGGTCCCTAAGCAGGTCATGGCGCCCGGGTCAGTGCACCCCGCCATGCAGGTGGTCAAGTCCCCATACATGCCGTGTGTTCCCCACAGTGTTGGGGGGTGACGCGAGGGAGGAGGAAGGGGATTTCCTGCCCGTTCACGGGGAAACCCGTTCTGGCCTTCGGTTTCCTTACCTGGACACAAGGTTCCTGCAGACTTGCTGAGCGACAGAGGTCAGGGGTCACGCCCAGACGGCCAGGCTGATACCAGGCGAGGGTGGGAGGGGGCGCAGGGCCCTCCTGACGCCCGTGCTGTCTTTGCAGCCTACTGGCGGTTCTGGCTGTGCGTCAGCGTCGTCTACGAGCTGTTCCTCATCTTCATCCTCTTCCAGGTGAGCGAGCAGGTGGTGGCGCGACCCCAGGAGCTTTGGGGGGAAGCGAGGGGGATCCCGGAGAGGTGGGCACAGGGGGGAGGACCCGGCGGGGGAGGAGGGGCCTGCCCGGTCAGCCTGCGCGGGGAGCAGGGACGCTGCCGGGGCTCAGGCCTGGGGCCAGCTCACCTGCTGCTGCACGGTACCCAGCACCCCGCACTCGGCACTGAGGGTGGCCCGGCCACTCTACCCTCTGGGCACAGGGGTGCTGGCACCCGTGCCTGTTGTGTCATCGTCCGTTTACTCCGTGCGGTGGACATGCTGCTGGCATGCGGGGTCCACAGTAGCAGCTTGCTCTCAGCTGCCCAGCTGCAGGTGCTGGCCCTCACGTCCATGCTCACGCGGGGAATTCTGTGCACGGCAACACCACGTGTGACCCTGCAAGGCCGCCCACCACCCACCCTCCTCCCCCTGGGCCCCTGAAGGCGTCCGGGCCATGCGCCCATGTCCCCCCGGGGGCATCGGGGGTGTGGGCCTGCCGTGTCGCCTGTGCTACCTGTGTAAGGCGTGGCCAGACTGCTCCCGCCACACCTGGCCCGTCGGGATCTTTCTTGGGGCCGTTGGGCCGTGCACCACTTGTCCTGCTTGTTTGCATCTCTGGACTGCCTGCCCGGGTGGGCCCTCACGCTGTGCTCCACGCTGCTCAGCCTTCAGCGGCGCCTCAACGTGTGCACACCTGTCACCTTGTGGGTGGAGCCCGTGAGTCCGGGCTGCTGCTGACACAGGGACACAGCATGTCCACCCTCAGGTCCCACAGTCCCCAAGCTCACGGGGTGACTTTGGTTGTGTGATGTCACCGTCCGAGTGTCACTTCCATAGACCCCAGCTGGGCTCCGGGTCCACTTGCAGGACAGGGCCATGCATCTGCGTAGCACAGGTGGCCTGGGTCACGTGACATGCAGGTGTGCACATGCTCTACCCGCCGGCCCTGGACACCTGTCACCCCCTCACTCTTGTCCCCACTTCGTCCCTCGGCTGGTACTCTGGGCAGTAACGAGGGGACGAGGCTGACGGCAGGTGTCCTGCGTCAGGTGTCCAGCTGGTGGCTAGATGGGCCGCAGGGGGGTGGGAGGGAGCCCAGCCTGCTGGCAGGCAGTGTTGGCGCCCGTGTCTGGGGGGCGTCCTGAAGCTGTGCTCCCATGAGGGGACGTGGGGAGGGCCAGTGGCAAGCCCCCCAGCCTGGGGCCCCCGCATCCGTCTGCCGGCCCCGCTCACTGCTGGCTTTGCAGACCGTGCAGGACGGCCGCCAGTTCCTGAAGTACGTGGACCCCAAGCTGGGCGTGCCGCTGCCCGAGAGGGACTACGGGGGAAACTGCCTCATCTACGACGCGCACAACGAGAGCGACCCCTTCCACAACGTCTGGGTAGGGCGGGCTCCGGGGCTCCCCGCTGCCGGCTGGCCCTGTTCTGGAGCCCCCGTCTGCACAGGGGCCCCCCCCCGATGGGTACCCGCTCCCCCTGGGGTCAGGCCTGGTTGCAGGTGCCCACTGCTCTGTGCCCCAGGGCCAGCCAGCGCTGCTCCAGGGGGGGTGCGGTCCCAGCAGCCCTGGATGCGGGCAGGAGCAGGGCCCGTGGTGCCCGCAGGGAGCGAGGGGCCGCTGGCTGTGGGCTGGGCGCGAGGCGAGTGTCTCGCCCACAGGACAAGCTGGACGGCTTTGTGCCCGCACACTTCCTTGGCTGGTACCTGAAGGTAAGGCGGCCTGGCCTGGCTGTCCGAAGGACACGGTGGTTCCAGGTTCTGCCCTGCGCTCTGAGCCCGACCCGGCCTCCTGCTGCTGCTCAGGGTGTGGGTGTGGGTGTAGTGGGTGAGGCCGCAGGGTCGCCCTGCAGGGCCTGATGTGGTGCCCGGCCCCCAGACCCTGATGATCCGGGACTGGTGGATGTGCACGATCGTGAGCGTGATGTTTGAGTTCCTGGAGTACAGCCTGGAGCACCAGCTGCCCAACTTCAGCGAGTGCTGGTGGGATCACGTAGGTGCCAGCAGCCGTCCTGGGGGTCGCGGGGCGCAGAGGCCATCCGCAGGGCAGGACCGCTGCTCACCTCCGGCCTCTGCCCCCAGTGGATCATGGACGTGCTCGTCTGCAACGGGCTGGGCATCTACTGCGGCATGAAAACCCTCGAGTGGCTGTCAATGAAGACGTACAAGTGGCAGGGCCTGTGGAACATCCCCACCTACAAGTGCGTCCCCAGCCTCCTGCTGGAGGGTCCCCGGGGGCCTGAGGTGGTACTGGGGCACCTTCTGGGAGGGGCCGTGAACCAGGATTGCCCCTGGGCCCCGGGAGCCCCCCAGGCCCTTCTCTGGCTCCCCTCTCCCCGGGCCACCCCCCTCAGGGGTACGGGCAGCGCTTGGAGGGCACTGGGGGGGGCGCACGGGGCATGAGCGGCTGGCACGGCCACGGGTGGGGCAGGTGCTCCCCCGGATGACAGCCTGCTGTGCCCCCAGAGGCAAGATGAAGAGGATCGCCTTCCAGTTCACGCCCTACAGCTGGGTCCGCTTCGAGTGGAAGCCCGCCTCCAGCCTGCGCCGCTGGCTGGCCGTGTGCGGCATCATCCTGGTGGTAAGGCTGGCGGGTCCCGCGGGTGCGCCCGCCGGGCAGCCCGGGCCCCTGCCCACCCTCCTCTGGTCCCCAGTTTCTGTTGGCAGAGCTGAACACATTCTACTTGAAGTTCGTGCTGTGGCTGCCCCCGGAGCACTACCTGGTCCTGCTGCGGCTGGTCTTCTTCGTCAACGTGGGCGGTGTGGCCATGCGGGAGATCTACGACTTCATGGACGACCCGTGAGGGCCCCGGGGTGGGCGGGGCGGGCCTGGGCACGAGTGGCGCTGCCGACCCCGGGGCCCCGCCGCGGTGCCCTCAGCCGGTGCCCTCCCCGCAGGAAGCTCCACAAGAAGCTGGGCCAGCAGGCCTGGCTGGTGGCAGCCATCACGGCCACGGAGCTGCTCATCGTGGTGAAGTACGACCCGCACACACTCACGCTGTCCCTGCCCTTCTACATCTCCCAGTGCTGGACGCTCGGCTCCGTGCTCGTGCTCACCTGGACCATCTGGCGCTTCTTCCTCCGGTGAGTGTGGGGCACCCAGGGGAGTTGCGTGGGCCGTTGGCCCCTCCCAGTGACAGGCACGTCCCTGCAAGGGCGGGGACGGTGACGTGGCTCCCGCGGACCCTAGGGACATCACCCTGAGGTACAAGGAGACCCGGCGGCAGAAGCAGCAGAGCAGGGGCGACCCGGGCAGAGCCGTCGGCACCACAGACAGGCACCTGCCTGAGCCAGGAGACCCCCCAGGACCCGCGGAGGCCGAGGCGGAGGGGGCGCCGGCCCCAAGCTGATGCACCTCAGGACCGGCTCCCAAGGGGCCCTGCCCCGTCCCCTGCGCACAGCGGGGCCCTGTGGCGTGGGCTTGTGTGCGTGCGTGGACTCTGTGGCTGTGGCCCCCCACCCTGGGGCTGACCCTGGGCAGCCATTCTCCTCTGCCCTGGCGGCCTAGCCCAGGCTCGGCACCTGTCCCTGCTCCCCGGGCCTGCAGCCACTGGGAGGCCCTGACTGCCCCGCGGCCCGCTGCCCCCGCTCGTCCAGGAACACCCGAGCGGCTGAGGACGGGCAGGTCTGAACACACGGGCCCCGACGCCCCTCGAGGAGCAGAGGCGCGGAGCGGTGGGCAGGCAGCAGAGGCCAGGCTCTCCGGCCGGGCGGAGGGTCGTCTTCACGAGGAGCAAACCGAACAAGTGAAGCAATGGGGCGCGGTCCGCACTGGCTCCCCGGGGCGGGGCGGCGTGTGCAGGGGCGGGGCGGCCGGGAGCTGTGCCTGCTGGGGGCAGCCGCGGTCCTGGGCGCGTGCGCATGCACAGACCTGTGACGCCACGCCCAGTGTGCCCCCCACAGAAAGGACAGGCACCCCTTCTGCCAAAAAAAGTGCTTTAATAAAGTGTTTAAAACTTTGTTGCAGAACTGGGTTGATTAGAGCATTTCTGTGTACGCCAAGCTAGGACGTGGGGGGGGGGGGGCCACTCAGGAGATGATCTTCAGGCTGGGCTTCCGTTCCTCCAGGGCCCGCAGGCTGTCCTCGATGTCCTGGGACCAGTAGATGTCGTAGAGGCTGCGCAGGCAGCGGGGCTCAGGGTCAGGGCCGGGTGGGGGACCGCCACCCCCTCCCCGCAGCCCCGCCCGCACTCACCAGCTGCTCCAGCCCCGCCCTCGAGGCCCCGCCCGCACTCACACCCGTTGCTCCAGCGCCAGCCCCGCCCCCCGCAGTCCCGCCGGCACTCACCAGCGGCTCCAGCCCCGCCCCCGAGGCCCCGCCCGCACTCACCAGCTGCTCCAGCCCCGCCCCGAGGCCCCGCCCGCACTCACACCAGCTGCTCCAGCGCGCAGCCCGGCTGCTCCACACTCTCCATGAGCCGCCGGATGCCCTGGTCGTTCATGCGGTTGTTGCTGAGGTCCAGCTCCCGCAAGCTGCGGTTGGCCAGCAGGAGCGAGGCCAGGCTGGCGCAGCCATCGTTGGCCACGTCGCAGTCCCCCAGGCTGGGCGAAGAGCGGGGCACAGGTCAGGCAACAGGACGTAGGGCGGCCCCGCACCACGAGGTCCGCTGAGCCCCAGGGTCACTGCTGTTCCCAGCGAGCCCTGGCAGGCGGCCCCGCCCGAGGCCAGAGGGGCACGCAGCTCCCCCTGCAGGCGCGGCGGCCACACGGCCGGGACACCTGGGGAAGGACAGGCCGGGCCCCTCCCACCCCGCACGGCCCGGCAGCCCTGAGCCCCCATGAGAAGCGGAACTCCATGCAGAAAACAGACAAAACACGGCGCGGGCGGCCCAGCTCAGGCCCCGCGGGCGCCACGGAGGAGACGAGGTCAGGAGAGCCGCAGAGGCCCCCACACTGGGACGAGCCAGCGGCCAGCCCAGCGAAGGAACCGGGACCCCACGGAAGCGGGGCAGAGGGCCCGGGCCCCGCGCACCAGCACGCGCACGGGGAGGTGCTCACCAGAGCACCTGCAGAGCAGTCCCCGACTGGCCCAGCGCCTGGCACAGCTCCCGGACGCCGGAGTCCCCCAGCTTGTTGTTGCTCAGCTGCAGCTCCACCAGGCGCTTGTTCTGGGTCAGCATCGTGCCAAAGTGGTGGCAGCACGTGGCCGTGAAGTTGCAGGACTTCACCCTGAGACACACAGACACGCGGTCGGGGCCTTGTGGACGGAGCACAGCACCACCCCCCCCCACCCCCCCCACCCCCCCCCACCCCCCCGGCCCGCCGGCAGCACTCACCACAGGGACTGCAGCCGGCTGCCGGGCTCCAGCAGGCTCTCGCACAGCAGCCGCGCGCCCTCATCCCCCAGCGCGTTGCATGCCAGGCTCAGCTCCTCCAGGCTCTCCTTGGCGCTGACCACGCGGCACAGGTCCCTGCAGCCCGTGGCGGTGACGTCACACTCCCAGAGCCTGCGGGGTGGGACAGTCACCTCCTGACACTGCCCAGGCCATGGCCCTCAGGGCACGGGGCGGGCATGGGGCAGGCATGGGGCGGAGCCGACTCACCACAGGACCCTGATCTGGCAGCTGGGGTGCAGCAGGCTGGGGCACAGCACCGCGATGCCCTGGTCACCCAGCTTGTTATCCCCCAGGTCCAGCTCCCGCAGCGAGGTCTTGGAGGCCACCACAGCGCGCAGGTCCTCGCAGCTGGCCGGCGTCAGGCCACAGTTCTCCAGCCTGGGGGCACAGGAGGGCCGGCTGGGCGGAGGGGCCCTGCAGCCCCCCCACAGCCCCCTCCCCACCCTATCCATCCGCAGCCCCCGCAGCCCCCCTGCAGCCCCCTCCCCACCCCCATCCATCCACAGCCCCCCCCCCCCCCCGCAGCCCCCCTGCAGCCCCACCCTGGCTTACTTGAGTGTCTCCAGCTGACAGGCCGACTCCACCAGGCCCCGGCACAGCACCCGCACGCCGGCCTCACCGATCTCGTTGTTGCTCACCACCAGCTCCTTGAAGTGCTGCTTGTTCCTGAGTGCCGAGGCCAGGGACTCGCAGCTGGCGGCCGTCAGGTTGCAATACTCCAGCCTGGGGACGGGCAGGTGTCAGGAACTCCAGCCGCCGGGCACTGTCTGGGTCTCCTCTCCTGCCCCGGGCCATGCGGGAGCCCTGAGACCAGAGGGCTGCTCGGCGGGGACAGCACAGCCATGGCTAAGGGCCACTTCCTTGAGCCTCCTGGAGGCCAGCCACCCCCACGAGCCCCCCGCCAAGCCTGCGATCCACTGGAGCAGTGTCCGGAGCTGGATCTGGCTTCCTTCTCCTTCGCTGAGCCCGTCCACACTCGTGGTGGCCAGCCCGCCCCACACCTGATGTGGGGTTCCAGGCCGGCTTCCAGCTCGGGGCCCCCGCGTCAGAGGAGGAATCTGCAGGTCCCGGAGCGCCCCTGCCTCAGAGCTCCCTGCAGCCAATGTGCTGGGGCAGGGGCTGCCTGGGGCAGGGGCTCGGCCAAAACCACAGGGACAGGTGGGTGCGGGGCTAAGGGTGGCCTGCGTGGCGGGTCCACACTCACTGGAGCTTCTCCAGGTGGCACTGGGGGTCCAGGAGCCCTTCACACAGCAGCTGCAGGCCTGCGTCCTCCAGCGGGTTGTCACTGAGGTGCAGCTCCCGCAGGGTGGGCATGGAGCGCAGCATGGCGGGCAGGACCCCGCAGCCAGTCTTCGTCAGGCAGCAGTTCTGGAGGCTGGAGCACCCAGCCGCCCATCAGCAGGGTCCCCACGAGCCAGCAGGCCCCCATCAGCTGTGGCCCCCGCACAAGCCGCCCTTCTGTCCTCAGGAGCCACCACTGCCCCTGCCGCCCCTGCCCAAAGGAGGCCCCCAAGCCTGGCCCTGGAAGAGGGCACGCCCCTCCTCTCCCCCAGGCCAAGGACCGAGAGCACGAGGGGCTGCTCACATGCACCTCAGGCCCCAGGGAGGCTGGGCCAGGAGCCCAGCAATGACAGGCAGGCTGGGTGGTGGGCACACCCCAAGGGACAGGGCCCCTCCCCCAGGACCTGCTGCTGAAGCCCCCTGCTGCCTCCTGCCCAGCCTCAGCCGCCGTCTAGACCCGAGCCTGCACTGGGCCGAGCACCTGGGACCGTGTGGCTCCTAAGGACTCACCTGAGCTTCTGAATCTTGCAGGTGGCGCTCTGCAGGCCCTGGAGCACCAGGTGCACTCCGGCATCACCCAGCTCATTGGTGCAAAGGCTCAGCTCAGTCAGGGACGGGTTGGCCTGGAGGGCAGAGCTGATATCCTTGCACCGCACCTCCGTGAGGCCGCAGTCGTCCAGCCTGTGGACGGGACGTTGGTCACTTCACACGGCTGGTCCCAGCCCGTTCATGGGCCAAGAACTCCACACGGTAGATCACAACCAAGACGTTTAAAAATGAAACAGAGGGGCGGCCGGCGGGCTCAGGCGAACTCGACCTCAAGACAGTGAGTTCACACCCCACGCTGCGTGTGGAACCCAGTTTAAATGAATAAATAACAGAAAAACGTAGGGATCGTCTCGGAAAGCTTCCGTCAAAGACCCTGGCACGTGTGCAGATGCACGTCGGGGCACCTACTCCGCTCGCTTTGGGAGGCGGTGAGCAAGTGAAAGCTCTGGTCGAGCTCTAGGGGAAAACCGACCGCAGGAGCACTGGATAGAGGACAAAACCAGAGGGTCTCGCCGAGACGGGCGTGCAACCAGGGGCCAAGTGAAAAACCCGACACGCACAGGTGGGAGGAGAGCCAGCTCTTGCCCACAAAAGAACGGCAACAGGTAAGTGTGGAAGAGACGAGAAAATCAAAGATCCCAACTAAGCAAAGGTCCAGCAACCACCGTTCTCCAAGACCCCCATGACCTCGCGTCCAATGTGCGTACTGGTCACCAGGACACGGGGTCGCCGGGGTGCAGAGGCGGTCAAGGTGCCCGCAGGGGCGAGCCCATGGTGCCCCAGGGTCCGCAGGTGTCCCACCCCCCCCACCCCCCCCACCCCCCCCACCCCCGCCCCACAGCCCGGAGGGGGCGGAGACAGGGAGCGGCCACACGTCGCAGGTGGGCGGGCGAGGACAGGGAGGTGCCGCCCTCTGCACCCGCACGCCCGCCCGGCCCTGGGGGGCACAACAAGAAGAGCGGGTGATGGGGCGGCCTTCTGCCCAGGGCGTGACCGGGTCCCCGATTGAGTCCCGCATCGCGCTCCCCGCAGGGAGCCCGCTTCCCCTGGGTCTGGGTCTCTCCTCAATAAACAAAAAAAATCTTTAAAAAAAATTAAAGCAGAGCTGGTGACATCCGCGTCCAGGCGGCGGGGGGCCCTGTTTCGCCATCCCTGTGGCTCTTCCGTAAACCTACACACTCGGGTAGGAGGAGGGACGGCGGCGGCCCCGGCTCCCGCCTGCCAAGCCCGGGGAAGGCGCGGCAGACGGCTGGGGCGGCCCCACACCCGGCGGGAGGGGACTGCACCCCCTGTGGGGTCCGGCGCCGGGCTGCGTGCGCCTACCTGACCACCTCGTACTGCTGGATTAGGGGCAGGAGCTCCGTCCACCGGGCGTCGCTCAGCTGCTGACACTGAATGCTCAGGCTCATGGCTCGAGGTGGAGTGGGTCCTGGACGGGAGTGGGGGACACCTTAGCAGGGCCCCCGGGTCTGACCGCCGCAGCCCTCCTAGGACCCACGGGTGCTGCTGTTTCGGAAGCCACAGCCTCCCCCTTGGCCGTGCCCTCTTGGTCTCCTGCCTTCGGTGGCGCGGACCCCCTGGGGGACCCAGTGTCAGGGCGCTGGGTGGGCGCCCCGGCCCCGAAGGAAGGAGGGGCTGGCGGAAGGGGAGGCCTCGCTGCGGAAGGGCGGAGGGGACCGGGGTCCATTCGAGGGCAACAGAAAGCCCGGGACGTGTCACACCTGAAACAACGCCGCTCCCCGCCCTTCGCAGAGGGACAAACAGGGACTCAGGCCCGCGGGCGGCAGCGCCTGGGACACCGGGTGGAGGAACGTGGCCTGAGCCGGGCTGGGCGGGGGCTGGGCGAGTGCTGGGCGGTGCGATCGGGAGTTCAGAGCTCGTGGGCGGGGAGGGGCGGGGGGGGAGGGGGTCGGCCCTGGCGCCCGCAGCCCGCACACGGGGGGCCCCCGGCGCGCCCCGCCCGCTGCCCCCGGGAACGAACCCCACACCCGCCCGCGGGCCCAGAGTGTGGTCCGCAAATCCGCGACCCGGAGCCCTTAGTCATCACTGGGGAAGGGCCCGAGGACCGAGTCCGGAGGAACCCTCTCTCCCAGGCCAGCCCGACACCAGGGGCCCGGGGTCCCCGGGGGCTCCGTGTGGGAGGAGCCAGCACCCCACCGACGGGCCCCGGGGAACCTCCGGGTTGGGCCTGCGGACTAGGGGCACTTCTAGGGGTCACGGATCCCTCGGGGGACCCCATGAAAACCCGTCTCGCCCCGCAAAGACGCCGTGTCCCGCGGCTTCTCCCGGGATCAGGGCCGGCAGCTGGGCTGCGCCCTGGGGCCCCAACGGGACGCGGACGGCTTTCCCGTGTGACAACCGGCCGGGCGCCCTCGGCCTGAGCCCCTCCCCGGGCGGCACGGCGTCCAGGGGGCGTCCAGGGGGCGTCCAGGGCCCGCGGAGCACCAGGCCCGGCGGCGCGGTTACCTGCGCGGGGCGCCGGGGAAGGCCGGGGGCGCGCCGGGGTCCGCGCGAGGTCGCCCACGGCCGCCACCAACTTCCGCGCACGCCGGACGCTGCGCATGTGTCCGGGCCCACGTGGGCCGCGGTGCGAGGAAGCGGCCGCTCGGGTCGCCCGCAGCACCCCCCGCCCCCGCCTGCGACCCCGCGCCCCCCGCGCCCCCCCCCCGCTCCTCCCTGCAACCCCGCTCCCCCCTGCGACCCCGCGCCCCCCGCGCCCTCCGCCGCTCACCCGCCGCCGGCCGCCGCTTCCGCTGGGCAGGGGTGCGGGCGCAGCACGTCGTGGGGCGGGGCGGGGCGGGGCGGGGCGGGAGGCAGGAGCTGCCCAGCAGGGTCGGCGACAAACAGCCCCGAGCCGCTCCGCCGCCAGGACAGCCGCTCCCGCGTGGAGGGGCCGACGCAGCGGGGGAACCCAGACGCCCCGGGGCGCTGTCCCGCGCACGGACGGCGGCGGCTCGCGGCCCGGGCCCGTGGGGCGGGGACCCCGGCTGCGGGCGCATCACGCGGGCACTGAGCACGGCCCCCGCGGCTCCCCGGCCCCACGCAGCCCACGGCCCGCGCGCGGAGTGCAGGAAGTCACGTAACAGCTCCGGGGGATCCCGGCTTAGCGCCGCCTGCAGCCCAGGGCGCGACCCCGGGTCCCGGGATCGAGTCCCGCGTGGGGCTCCCCGCGGGGAGCCTGCTCCTCCCTCTGCCTGGGTCTCCGCCTCCCTCCGTGTGTCTCTCATGAATAAATAAGATCTTTAAAAAGTATATTAACAGCGCCGATGACGGGGAAGTGGCAGGCGGGGTCGGCCGCGGGAGGGCGAGCCCGGGTGCGAGCGGAGAGGGCGCGGCCAGCTCCCCGGGGAGCCGCTCGGCGCCCCACGCACGCCCGGCACCATCTTTGTGATGATGGGGCGGGGCGGGGAGCGAGTTCTTTGCGGAAATGAGGGTTGGGTTACTCAATCTGGGAGGCTATTTGGCTGAGTCAGTCCTGGCTGGGCGCCAACCGACGGGAGGCCTGGGCCACGAGTGTGGGGCCGGCGGAGAGCAGCCTGGATGCAGAGCGCGCGGAGGCCAGCACCCCAGGCCCCCCACGAGCTCCCTCAGAGCAAGCCAAGTTGCCAGGGGCCCCCCCGAGGCTCCCTCCACCCTCACGCACGAAAGGGACGGTGCCCGGTTTGTGCAGAAGCCACTGAAGCCTGAGGCTGCTGGAGAACGGAGTGAAGCAGCGGGCGCGGGTGGAGGGCGCCTCGGGTGGAGGGGGCCTCGGCTGCAGCGCAGCTCCAGCCAGCTTTCACATGGCTTTGTTTTCTTCAGGCAAATACCCAGAAGGGGCACCTGGGTGGCTCAGTCACTGAAGCACCTGCCTCTGGCTCAAGTCATGAAGTTAGGGTCCTGGGATGGAGCCCCGCAGCAGCACCCCGCTCCCTGGAGAGCCCGCTCCTCCCCCTCCCTCTGCTACTCCCCCTGCTCTCACTCTCTGTCAAATAAAATCCTCAAAAAAAAAAAAAAAAAAAAAAACCATAAATAGGATTACTAGACTGTATGGTGTTTTTAACATTTTGAGGAAGCTCCACACTACCTTCCACAGTGGCTGCACCAATTTTCACCCCCACCAACACCGCATAAGCATTCCCTTTGCTCCACATCCTCACCAACACTTGTCATGTTGAGTTTTGCCATTCTGACAGGTGAGAGGTGGGAACACACTGTGGTTTTGATTTGCATTTCCCTGACGGTGAGTGAGAAGCATCTCTCCATGTGTCTGCTGGCCATCTAGGTGTCTTGTTTGGAGGAATGTCTGTACAGATCCTCACTCATTTTTTTTTAAATATTTATATTAGAGAGAGCGAGCACAAGGAATGAGGTTGAGTGTTGGGCAGAGAGAATCTCAAGGAGAGTCCACAAAGAATGCAGGCCCGAGCTGGGGCTCAATCCTGTGACCTAGAAAACCGAGAGTTTGGCACTTGACTGAACCACCCAGGCACCCCCTTGACCCATTTTTAATTAGATTATTTGTTTGGGGTTTTTTGTTTTGTTTGTTTTTTAGTGTTAAGCTCTTCATATATTTCAGACGTTAACCTATCATCAGGTATGTCATTTGCAAATACCTTCTCCCATTCCATAGGTTGCCCTCTCAACCTTTGTTGATGATGGTTTCCTTTGCTATAAAACATGATTTTTATCACATAAGCACTATGTACCCTTTATAGGAAAACCAGAAGACAGAAATAAGAAAATAAAAGGCCCTAGCTTGCAGGCCTTCCAGAAACACAAAGGCTCTGAGATCTATGTATGAGCTCCTGCTCCTCTGTATGCACAATACACATTTAAGAAAAATAATAATAGGGGATCCCTGGGTGGCTCAGCGGTTTAGCACCTGCCTTTGGCCCAGGGCATGGTCCTGGAGTCCCAGGATCGAGTCCCACATCGGGCTCCTGGCATGGAGCCTGCTTCTCCCTCCTCCTGTGTCTCTGCCTCTATCTCTCTATCATAAATAAATAAATCTAAAATAATAATAATAAAGAGCTACTAGTAATGATAGGCAGAATAATGATCAAAGATGATTCCGTCCAAATCCCTACTTTACATTGCAAAAGGGTCTTTCCAGAGGTAGCTAAGTTAAGGGTTTTGAGATGGAGGGATTGTTTGGATTACTTGGGTATGCCCAAAGCAGCCACGAGGGTCCTTATAGAATGGAGGCAAAAAGGTGAAAATCCGAGAGCTGTGAGCATGGAGGCAGATGTCCTTGTGGCGTGGCTAAGCTGGAAAAGGCCAAGAAGCAGATGCTGCCCTGGAAAACCTGGAGGGAACCAGGCCTTTGGATGCTTTGACTTGTGCCTCTAGCACCCACGTCCCACTTCTGATCTAGAGAACTGTAAGAGAAGAAATCCTGTGACGGCAGCAGGAGGACACTGATGCAGCAGGAGCCGCTGTATTTTCCACCAAAGAAGAGATATGTATACAATGTATACACAAATATACAGGCACACTAATCCACATGTAACAGTCTAACTTTTTTTTTTTTTTTTTTTTTTTTTTTGACATTCTATGTGTCTGAGAAAGAGAGCAGGAGCAGGGATCCCCAGGCAGGACTCCGGGATGGGATGGTGCCCTGAGCTGCAGGCCTCCACCCCCGCGCCCCGGGCGCCCCAGCAGGCCTAACTTTAACGACCACACCGTGCATCCACGTCGCTCAACCATTTCTGCAAGCTGGCACCTGGACTTTCAGGCCGGAGGCTTCTCAGCAGGCCCCCGGGACACCGTCCTGGAGGGGCCGCCCGGGCTCCCCGGTGCCGTCCCACTTGCGCTCCCGTCCTCCGCACCGACTCGCCCCCAGCTCTCCGCAGGGCTCCCGCGGGACCGGACGGGGCCGGGATGCTGGGGGAAGGAGGGGCGGCCACGCCCAAGGCCCAGCATCCCGCGCGGCGACCCGGGAGGGTCCTCCCTGGGGGTGAGGGGTTCTTGGGGAGTAGGCGGCGAGTTACCCAACTTGGGGGAAATGTGGGCTGAGCCAGCCCTCGCGCCGCCTGCCGGGCGCCCACACACCGGGGTCAGGCCGCACCTCGAGAAGGCAGGGGGAACCCCGAGACGCAGACCACGCAGGCGCGCGCCCCGGACCCGAGACTCCCAGCGTGCCCCGGGAGGCAGGCCGGCGGCAGGTGCGCACGCGCGGGGGCGCTCTTGGACGCCCTGACGTCACCGAGGCGCCCCGACAGCCGCGAGGCCCCGCCCGTCCCGTCCCCCAGCCTGGCGCGCGCCCCCCGCCCCCGCCGCACCCTGATCCCGCTCCCGGCACCTGTTTCTCCGGCACCCCGCCCCCCGGTGTCGCTCCAAGAGCGCTTCAAGTCTGTCCTGGGCAGCATGGCCACAGCAGTGCCTGGCGCGCGTCCACAGACGACTCGGCCAAGGTCGGCGCCATTTAGAACGGACCCCGGGCACGGACCGCGGCAGTGACTGACCTCCAGACGACGGACCGAGAGGAGCGGCGGGCTACTGGCGGGGGCGGGGCCTGACAGGGCGCGGCCTCGCTGCTGCGTCGGGGCGGGGGGCGGGGCCTGGGCGATAGGCGGGGCTTTGCGTGGGGCGGGCGCAGGCTGGCGGGGCGGGGCTTTGCGTGGGGCGGGGCGGGGCCTGAGGGGCGGGGGCAGGGCTTTGCGTGGGGCGGGGCCTGAGTGGCGGGGGCGGGGCCTGAGACCCGGGCTGTGCCTGAGGAGGGTGCAAGCTGGCGGGGCGGGGCCTGGGGCCGCGGGGACGGAGTCAAGGGGCGGGGCCTCGCAGGGGGCGGGGCCTCCGTGGCCGGAGTTGGGGTCTCGCTGCTCCCACGTGGCGGCCGGGCGGAGCAGTGGTCCCAGCGCCGCCCTCCCCGCGTCCCGCCCGGCAGGTGTCCTCGGACGCCCGGCCCAGGCAGTGACATGAAGGTCACCGGGCTGGGGGCTGGGCTGGGCTGGGAGACGTGGAGCAAGATGCAGGCCAGACGCTACACGGCGGTCCGCTGCGGAGCCCCGACTCGGTGGTGCCGGGCTGGACAGACGCACGGGTGGTTTTGTGAGATTCGTTGGATCAACGTTTGTCATCTTTGGGCGCTGTTCCATTTATCTAACGGCAGAAACTCTGAATAATCCTGTATCTTCAAATGCATTCGTGCAATAAACACTTGTGTGAGCCCTTTGTGCGCGGCTGTGCGGCGGTACTCGGGGTTCAGCACTGGGCCGGGCCGGGGCGGGTGGGGGTGCGCACCCCCAGGGGAGACAGCAGCCCTTGGGGAGACGGCGCCAGGGCGGCCCCAGCCCGGGAGCGCCCGTGTCCCCTGCGGCAGGAGGGAGCACCGGGTGCTCAAGGAAAACTGGCTTTTCCTGAGAACTGACTTCTCGAAGCGCTAGAATGTGGCCGATTTTAATAGAAATTGTTTATACTATTCACTTTCCTGTTCCCTAGACCTAGTGTACTGACCGCGATCAACTTTTCTAAACTTGATGTCAGCGCCCTTTGGGAGACCTTCTGTGGCCAGCAGCACTGCAGGTGCCTCAAGGAGGAAGGGCGGCAGGTGGGCGCCGCCGAGGGCGGCCGGGGTCACAGGGGCCCGGCAGCAATTTTTTTTTTTTAAGATTTATCTATACATTTATCAGAGAGAGAGAGAGAGAGAGGCAGAGACACAGGAGGAGGGAGAAGCAGGCTCCATGCAGGGAGCCCAGCGCAGGACTCGATCCCGGGACTCCAGGATCCTGCCCTGGACCAAAGGCAGGCGCCAAACCGCTGAGCCACCCAGGGATCCCCCCCCCCAACTGTTTTGCTGAAATGCGATGCTGCTTCCTGCCTCGTTTCAGGTATAGGGGGCCATACCGGTCAGAGGTTGCTGGGCCCGTGCCCAGCGTGCGTAAACGAGCACCGGTTTGAAATGTTCTTACACGAATAAACAGCACGGACCCTGGTACATAAACGCTCAGACCGACGTCGTGGGTGCAGGCGGGAGGGCAGGCCGTGGGCTACCCCAGTGGTCAGAGCTGACAAGAGATCCCACACAGATAAAGAGAGAATTGGTGAACTGGAAGGCTGGTCAAAAGAAATTACCTGGACCGAGACAGAGAGTCAAAAGGATCGAACGTCTAGTAAAGAGTGTAAGAGACTCGTGCGTCTGCAAACAGGGGGATGACGTCTGCAAACGGGACTGCGTGCCAGGGCCGATCGCCGGCTGCATTAAACTGCTCTCCCGCTGGTCTTTATCCTCTCTCTGGGTCTCTCAGGAATAAATAAAATCTTTAAAAAAAAAAAAAAAAAAAAAAAAAGAAGTCCTAAACACCAAAAGAGATGATTTGGGGGGTGGTCACCCACCTGTGGGGACAGAAGGGTCTTATGGGGACCAGCTCCTCCTCTGGGGATGGCACACACGGCTGTGTGACAGATGAGCCCCCAGGGCCCACTCGGAGGCTACATGTCTGGGGAGCTTGGACCTAGTCACATGAGGTCCTGGGCCCCACTGCGCGAGGTGACCCTGCACAGGCGACTCCACTATGGGGCCGTGGCTTCCGGTTACTACGGTTGGAGGCGGGGAGAGGCCAGCCCTGGACTCACACGGATTCCTGAGACCCGGACTGCGGTTAATGCCTCCCATCACCTTATCTGCCTCCCCCTTTCTTCTTCACCCAGGAGGCCAAAGGTAGAGCTAGAGAGCCTGGGGCAGATCCAGAGCCTCGCATCAAACCTTGCTTCAATATGACACGTCTACACAGCAGGATCTGTGCATCTGGTAGTAAGACTGAAGCGGCTCCACACCGACCACGCTGGAGTCATAACCAGAAAACCCAAGGACGGAGGCCCAGCAGGTTGCAGCCCCCCTCCACGGGGTCCGTGTGTCTGAGCGCAGAACCCGAGGGCCGCGGGGCCCCTGAGCCTCTCCAGCGGGTGTGAGCCTCTGCAGGGACCCCGTCCTGTTCCCTCTGCGGGGAGCACCCCACCTCCCCTATCCTTCCGACCCGGTCTACACTCGGGCCTGGATGGGAGTTGTCTGATGTCTTGGTCTTGTTTCTGCTATCAGAGGACAATCCACTGAGGTTTGCGCCCCCAGCGCCCCTGCTTCCCTCCGCGGGCTCTTCCACTGAGGGGGAGTCCTCCTTTCCACCTGTCAGTCTGTCTGTACTTCCAGGAGGACAGCACTGAGTGGACAACTCCGTGCGGGCCCCACGAGCGGCCTCACCTGCGTGTTCCCACCTCTGCGCTTCAGTCCCAGACGTGGGCGCCCCCGAAGCCCCGCCCCCGACCCCGCCCGAGTCCATCCCCACGGCCGCCCCTCGGGTGCCTGAACCTCCCTTCCGTTTGGCTTCCTCTGTCCGTGGGCCCGGGCGTGAGCGAGCCTGCCTCTGTGCCACCCCCTCCCGGGGCACCGCACCCTTGGGGGCACACACGTGCCAGGCTCCCGTTCCTTCCCGTGGAGTAATACTCGTGGTGTAGACGCCAGGGCGCTTCCTCCGCTCGGCGGCCACCCCGGGGGTGCCGCAGGAAGGGGGCCGTGTGGACCGGCTGGTGTTCTCGTCTTCCGTGGGCAGCCAGCCAGCAGGGGCCTTGCAGTCGCCCCGGGGGCTCAGCCGTTCCTCCGAGGCAAGGCGGCCACCTTGTCTCCGCAGAGAACCATACGTGGTTCCAGAAGAATCCGCCAAACTGACTCCAGCGCCCCCAGCAGCAGGGAGTGAGCAGCCCGGTGGCTGCACGTCCCTACCGGCCGTGCAGACAGCCTGCAGACAGCCGCAGGGGCATCGCAGTCCTTCCCCGGCCACCCGGGGGCCTGAGCTCTCTCCACACGCTTCCCAGCGTCCACGCAGCTTCGCGGAGGAGGTGCACGTCCAGTCTCTCTCTTGGCTGGCCTGATGTGGGAAACCATAAGACGTGCCTCCTTAAATAAATGCATTTATTTAAGAATGGCGAGAAAATTCAAATTTAAAAAATCAAGCCAACCTGAGACAAAGGCAGTGGAGGTAAGGGATGCAGCCAGTAGAAACGACTCCATCATCAACAAGAGGTTACTCAAACCTCCTGTGCCCTCGTCAGAAGGGAATCGTGGGAGGAGGAGACAGACAGACGGTGCGGCGGCCGCGCAGGGTGCACAGATGCACCAAGTGCACAGCATGTCGTGTGGGCCCGTTGGGGACGGGGGTGATTTCGTGCTGGCCTGACGGTGGCACACAAGCTGTGACGCAGCTGCGTGGAGGCCCCACAGACACAGGGTGGTGCTCCCAAGTGCCCCAAGCACAGGAGGACACCTGACAAACCGGCCACAAACTCGCAGGCTTTGACCATTGCACTCCCGGGGAAGCTGGGAGGACGGTCGCCCCCCGGCAGCAGCATGAAGGATTCCGTGGGCCCCGCTGGAGGAGGGACAGGACGGGCAGCCCACTCAGCACCCAGCAGCCTTCCCCACCCGCCCGTCCCCAGCAGCAGAGCCAGTGCCCTGCGTGACCGTCCCGGTGCGGGGTCACATCACCCTCCCGTGAAATGGTTGGACGGGGACTTCGTCACCGTCGCACCCTGGGGATGTGAGTGCCGAGGGCAGCTGAAGCAGCAGGCGGTCGGCCCGGCCGGCTGCGCTCCTGGGCATGGGTGGGTGGTCCTGGCGGCCCAGCAGCTGTGCAGGAGGACGGCGAGACTCTCCTTGGTGGGGGTGCCCACGCACGCACAACATGGTGTAGGACCCTTTCCTCACCCTGCGGGGCGCGACCTTGGGTAAGAGGGGTCAGGACACGAGGCCGTCCCCAGCCCTGGAAGCGCACGGTAGAGGCTGTGGGCACTGGGGCCGGGACCCCTGAGGGCTCCTCCGGCACCAGTACCCCGCCCCCCAGCTGCAGGACTCGCCAGCTCCGTCTTCTGCTCTCAGGCTGGCGGCCTCCTTGTGGACAGGAGCCGGGGGGCAGAGGCTGGGGTGCAACCCGTGTGCCCAACATCAGCAAGTCCCAGGACCCAGCCCCAGGAGCTCAGGACTGCGCGGGACATTGCCCCAAGCTCACCCGATCCTGGAAACAGCAGGAACCACAATGACACCATGTGTCCCACCACCTAACGGGCCATGGCCTGGGTGGGAAGGGGAGCTTTAGTGACCTGGCCGAGCTAGGGCCTCGTCCCGGGTGATGACTTGAGTCCGGGTGCTGGTGTGAGAGGAGTGCTGGACACCTGCAGCGGCAATGCCTGCTCGGCCGACCCTCCAGAAGCCACAGTACGTCACTCAAGGAGGCACACACTAGGGCCAACCCGTAGGCAACATCTACACACAACAGAAGGAAACGACCCGCAATCCAAGGCTCAGGCAGCACGCCCCTAAGGCCTGATGTTTCCATACGTCCGTGGAATACAGACGGACATACGTGGAACGCGGACGTGCAGACATGCTTTGTGATCGAGGCTTTTGTTCAGATCCACAGTGATTTTCAGACAATGAACACCCAGGACCGACTCCCACCTCAGAAAACGATGGGAGCCCCCGGGAGACCTGGCCAGTCCCACCAGCTGGGACCGCGGAGGTAGCTTCCAGCCTGATCCGCGTCTGTTACCCCCACGTGGACCTTCAGTCACACACGTCCGCGTTCCCGAGGACACAGAGCCACTCGCGGTATGTTGTGAACTGGGTAGAAACGGTCCCCGGTGCTCGTCCTTCCCCACATTGCTTTTTATCAGCACATTGATTAACCTCCAGCAAGACAGAGAGAATCAAAGAAAGACCTAATTTCCCAACATTAGGAAGGAGAGGATATGAATACAACCCAGGAGAACATGGAAAGGGTAAGAAGGGAAACACACAGACAGCGCTACGCACTGAAGTTCGACAACCCAGACGAGGTGGAACAACTCTCAAAACCACACTGTAGATGAACTAGAGAACTGGAGTAGTCCCTGCAGTGTGTGCGTGCGCGTGTCTCCGCATCAGTGAGGAATTAACCCAGTTCTCACACACTGACTGGTGTCCCAGCAGGTGAACCCCATTCCGGTCTAGAGAGCACCGCGGGTGAGGGACGCACTCCCACAAGACAGCCCCCAGTTCAGACACCAACCAGCTTGTCTCCTGTGCTTCCGACTGACCGGCTATGGAGCCGGGTCCTCAGGGTCATCTCTGGTTTCGTTCATTTGCTGGAGCAGCTCACAGACCTCGGGAGACCAACTGACCAAGTGGATTGCAGTTTTATTGACTGAATGAGAGGCCAGGTGGAGTGATACATGGGGTGAGGTCTGCAGGGGTCCCTGGTCGCTTCTGCCTCCTGGAGTTTGGGGCCCAGGGGCCTGGGCAGGTGGTTCACTGACCTGGAAGCCCTCTGACCCCTCCCCCCCCCGAGTTTTGATGGAGGCTCCAACCCTCCAATCACAGTTGGTTGGCCCTGGCCCCCAGCCCCCATCCTTAGGACCTTCCCAAAGTCCCCTCATGAACATACACCCAGCTGGGGTGCATAGGGGCTGGGTACATAAGATGGGACGCCCACCTTACCTCCACAGCTCTGGGGGATCTCCGCAACTGAGGACAAGAGATCAGCCATGGTCACAAGAGATGTGCCCTTTCCTCTTCGAAATTCCGAGGGTTTGGGGATGAAGATCAAAAACGTATTTATTATAAATCACAATATCACAGCCCTATAACAATTTTTAAGAATTGAATTTGTGGGCAGCCCAGGTGGCTCAGCGGTTTAGTGCCACCTTCAGCCCAGGGCCTGATCCTGGAGACCCAGGATCGAGTCCCACATCGGGCTCCCTGCATGGAGCCTGCTTCTCCCTCTGCCTGTGTCTCTGCCTCTCTCTCTCTCTCTCTCTCTCTGTGTGTGTCTCATGAATAAATAAAGAAAATCTTAAAAAAAAAAAAAAAGAATTGAATTTGTAGTTACCCCCAGTGAAAAATCTCCAGGCCTCCAGATGATTTCAATGACAAATATTGCCAGACATTTAAAGAAGAAAGAACACCAATCATATGCAGTCTTTTCCAGAAAAATAGAACAGAAGAGAATATGTCCCAAATTATGTTAAGGATGGCATTTCCCTGGTACCCTGACTTAAGAGTATAAAAGAAAGAAAAAAGAATAAAGGGAGGGAGGGAAGGAAGGAAAGAAATAAAGGGCAAACACGGTCAAATATCCCTATGAGCTGCATGAAAATCTTCAATAAAAATATAGTGGATTCAAATGCTGTAATATATAAAAACAATAATGCAGCACAACCAAGTGGCATTTATCCTGAAAATACAAAATCGGTTCATCAGCTGAGAATGTATTATTATAATCTGTCAGATTAATGATCTAAAGACAAAAGATCACACATCCTATCAGTTGATACAGAAAGCATTATTTTTTTTATACAGAAAGCATTTAACAAAACCCAATACCTATTCATGATTTAAAAAAAACTTCCAACAAAATAGGAAGAGAGGGGAACTTCCTCAACCAGTATGTGGCATCTACAGAAACATAGAGCAACTTACGTGACACGTAATGGTGAAGCACTAGATGCTCTCGCTGAAACCAGGAATAAGACAAAGAAATCTACTCTTATGAGTCTCATTCACCATCATACTAAGAGTCAAGGCACTCCAATGAAAAATTAATAAATGTACACAACGTGAGAAAGAAGGAAATGAAACTGTGTATTCACAGATGACACGGTTAGAAAATCCCAAAGAATCTATGAGAAAAACTTGGAGAACCAATACATAACTTTGGTGAGGTCTTGGGATGCAAGATCACAACAGAAAAACCACATTTAGACAGCAGAAATTAAAAATTAAAAATTTTGGGATCCCTGGGTGGCGCAGCGGTTTGGCGCCTTCCTTTGGCCCGGGGCGCAATCCTGGAGACCCGGGATCGAATCCCACATCTGACTCCCGGTGCACGGAGCCTGCTTCTCCCTCTGCCTGTGTCTCTGCCTCTCCCTCTCTCTCTGTGACTATCATAAATAGATAAATAAAAAATTTTTTAAAAAAATTAAAAATTTTAATTTTAATTTTAAAAGACAGCTATCTACAATAGCTCCAAAATAGATCAAATACTCAGGTAGATATCTACAGAAAACCTGCACTGGATCTATATGTTGAAAACTGCAAAATTTTGAAGACACGTTAAATGACTTAAATAAATGGGGAGACATACCATGTTCAGGGATTGAGAGATTTGACATAGTAAAGACATCAGTTCTCTTTAAATGATGTGTAGATTAACCACAGTCCCACTCGAAACCCAGCAAGACTTCCTGTAGATACAGGTAAGCTATTCTCAAACTTAGGCACAAAGATGGAAAATCTGGAACAGATTAAAGAATTTTGAAGAAGAGTGAAGGTGTGAGCATCACATTACCTTATTTTATTTTTTTTATTTTTTTAAAGATTTTATTCATGATAGACATAGCGAGAGAGAGAGAGAGAGAGAGAGAGAGAGAGAGAGAGACAGGCAGAGGGAGAAGCAGGCTCCATGCCAGGAGCCCGACGCGGGACTCGATCCCAGGACTCCAGGACCATGCCCGGGGCCAAGGGCAGGCACTGAACCGCTGAGCCACCCGGGGATCCCACATTACCTTATTTTAAAACTGACTCTGAAGTGGTAGCGATGGAGCCAGTGTGGCGTAGGTGAAGGAGAGACACCTAGACCCATTGGACAGAGCCCAGAGGCCAGAATAAACCAAGAGCAATAAGGGTAACTCCATTTTTTTTTTTTTTTACAAAGGGAGAAAGACCATTCACTAGAGAAAGGATAGTGTTTTCAACAAATAGTATTGGAGCAAATGGGTATTTTCTTGCAAAAACAAAAACAAAAACAAAAAAAACACCAAAGAATCTTGGTCTGAATTGCATAATTTCTGCAAAGATTAACTCAAAATGAATCATAGGTCTAAATATAAAACTTTTAAACAGGGACACCTGCATGGCTCAATGGTCGGGCATCTGCCTTTGGCCGGGGTCCCGGGATCGAATCCTGCGTCGGGCTCCCTGCATGGAGCCTGCTTCTCCCTCTGCCTGTGTCTCTGCCTCTCTCTCTGTCTCTCATGAATAAATAAATAAAATCTTGAAAAAAAGGAAATGGATGTATTCCAAGAAATATATAAACCACCAAAACTGAAACAGGAAGAAGTAAAAAAACCTGAATAGACCCATAACCAGCAAGGAAATTGAAGCAGTCAGTCATCAAAAATCTCCCAACAAACAAGAGCCCAGGGCGGGACGGCTTCCCAGGGCAATTCTACCAGACATTTTTTTTAATTTTTTTTTAATTTTTATTTATTTATGATAGTCAAAGAGAGAGAGAGAGAGGCAGAGACACAGGCAGAGGGAGAAGCAGGCTCCATGCACCGGGAGCCCGATGTGGGATTCGATCCCGGGTCTCCAGGATCGCGCCCTGGGCCAAAGGCAGGCCCCAAACCGCTGCGCCACCCAGGGATCCCTCTACCAGACATTTAAAGAAGAATTAATACCTATTCTTCAGAAGCTCTTTCAAGAAATACAAATGGAAGAAAAACTTCCAAACTTTCTATGAGGCCAGCAATAATATGATCCTCAAACCAAAGACTCCACCAAAAAGGAGAATTACAGACCAATATCCCTGATGAGCACGGATGCAAAAATACTCACCAAGATACGTATCCAACAATACGGTAAAAGGGTTACTCACCACGGCCAAATGGGATTTATTCCTGGGCTGTGAGGGCGGTTCAACATTTCAAATCGATTAGCATGAAACACCACATAAATAAAAGAAAGGACGAGAGCAAAATGATCCTCTCAATTGACACAGAAATTACATTTGACAAATATAGCATCCTTTCTTGATTAAATCTCTCCACAATGGAGGGATAGAAGGAACATTCCTCAACATCTTAAAAGCCATCTACGAAAAGCCCACAGAAAATATCCTTCTCAATGGGGAAACACTGGGAGCCTTTCCCCTAAGATCAGGACCACGACAGGGATGTCCACTCTCACCACTGCTAGTCAACATAATCCTAGAAGTCCTAGCCTCAGCAATCGGGCAACACAAAGAAATAAAAGGCATTCAATTGTCAAAAAAGAAATCAAACTCTCCCTCTTCGCAGATGACATGATGCTGTCATAGGAAACCCAAAAGACTCCACCCCAAGATTGCTAGACCTCACGCAGCCATTCGGCAGTGTGGCAGGAGGCACCATCAATGCCCAGAAGTCTGTGGCATCTCTATACACTAACAACGAGACTGAAAAAGAGGGATTAAGGCGTCAATCCCATTTACGGTTGCACCAAAAGCCATGAGACGCCTAGGAGTAAACCTAACCAGAGAGGCGAAGGATTAGTACTTTGAACACTATACAACATTCATGAAAGAAATGGAGGAAGACACAGAGAAATGGGAAAATGTTCCGTGATCATGGACTGGAAGAACAAATATTGTGAAAATGTCTACCCTCCCCAGGGCGCCCCTGAGTGCAATCCCTGCCAAGATGCCATCAACATTTTTCACCACGCTGGAACAAACAGTCCTAAGATTGGCGTGGAGCCAGAAGAGACCCTGCAACAACGGCAGGAGAAACAGGGGCAAAAATGAACTATTGGAGCTTCATCGTGACAAAAAGCTTCTGCAGCAAAGGAAACACTCAACAGAACCAAAAGGCAACCAAGAAAATGGGAGAAGATGTTTGCAAGTGTCTTACCACGCAGAGGGCTATCCAAGGTCTGTAAGGAACTTCTCAAACTCAACACCCAGAGAAGAAATAATCAAGTCAAGAAATGGGCAGAAGGCACGCACAGACATTTCACCGAAGAGGACATACAAATGGTCAACAGACCCAGGAAAAGATGCTCCTCCTCCCTCGGCCTCAACACGGGGCAGATCGACACAGGGTCAGCACATCACACCTCCAGGATGGGCTGACATGAACGGGACAGGAGGCAGCAGGTGTAGGAGAGGATGAGGAGGAAGGGGAGCCCTGCCCTGCGGGCAGGAACGTGGGCTGGCGGGCGCCCCGGAGAGCGCTGCGGAGGGTCCTCAAGGAGTGACAAACAGCTGCCCCCCGAGCGGCAATGGCACTGCTGGGCATTTACCCCAAAGACACGGATGCCTCCGGAGGGGCACCTGCCCCCCAGTGTCCATGGCAGCCGGGTCCACAGTAGCCACGCTGCGGGAGGAGCCTCGGTGCCCTTGGGCAGATGATGGATAAAGAGGATGGAGATGGATGATAAATTATAGATGGACGGATGGACGGAGAGATCGATCGGAATGTCACTCAGCTAACAAAGAGAAGGAAACCTTACCATTTGCAATGACGCGGACAGAACTAGAGGGATCGTGTTAAGTGAAATAAGTCAGTCGGGAAAGAGAATGACCGTGTGGTGTCACTCATATGTGGAACTGAAGCAAAAGAGAAGAACATCTGAGAACGGAGGGAAAAATAAATAACGTGGAAACAGAGATGGAGGAAAAAGAGACTCAATCATAGGAAACAAACTGAGGGTCGCTGGAGGGGAGGGGAGCCGGGGGACAGGTAACAAGGCACGTGATGTCACGAGCACTGGTGTTCTCTCCAACTGAATCCCTCAATTCCACCTCTGAAACTAATATTACACTCTACGTCAATTAATTGGATTTAAATTAAGTTAAATTTTTAAAAAAGATCACTGACCACATCAGAGCGCATTCCCTCCGGGCTCTGGATCCTGCTCCTTCAGCTGATGCCGGAACCACCCCCCATGGGTCTGGTTTGTTTAAGTAGGCGCCACGCCTCGTCCACGGCCCAGCCCAGGGCTAGAACTCATGATCCCGAGATCAGGACCGGGGGCGAGGTCAGGAGTCGGGTGCTTCACCCACAGAGCCAGCCGGGGCCGAGAACCACGCTGGTTCATCCTGCATCTCTGACATCGTTTGAAATAGGAAAGTGCTGCGTCCTGCTCTGTCCTGCTTCTCCAATACTGACGTGCTGTCCGGGGTCATTCATGGGGGCGGACGGATGTTAGTAGGTTAGGTTTTTTTTTATTTTTATTTCTAAGATCTGCCACCATGACTTTGATAGGAGTGACATTGAGACTGAGGGTGGCTTCAGGAACTGCGGACATTTTCACAAGCTGAGGCCCCCGCCCCACAAGCCCAGGACAGCCTCCCAGAGCCTGGAGGGTCTCAGCGCACGAGTCTCGCGCTCCCTCGGTTCAGTCTAACTACTTTGTCCTCTGTGATGCTCCCGAGAAGGGAGTCACATCCTTAATTTCCTTCCTGAGGCTCATTGTCGGGACACAGCGAGGCTACTGAGCTCTGTAGGGTCGTTCTGTGTCCCTGAACGCTCCTGAACTCACACCTTAGTTCTAACAGGTTTTGGTGGAGGCTCTCGGGTTTCCGGTTTCTAGTGCCGGTCTTCAGCAAATAGGGACAGTGTGACATCCCCCTCCCAGGTGTGGAACCTCTGCTGTTTCCTGTCTGTTGACTACATTAGGACTTCCAGCGCTGAGAGGGGACCTTCTTGGCTTGTTCCTGCTCAGGGGAGACGATTTCAGGTTTTCACCCTTGAGGATGACGTCAGCTGCCGGCCTTCCTAGCGGCCTTTATTCTGTTGATAGACATTTCCTCAAAACCTACTGTGCTTTTTATGTTGTATTCTGTCAAATGCTTTTCCTGCAACTCTTGAGGGGATCATGTGGTTTCTGTCCTTTCTCTGGTTAATGGGATGGATCGTGCTGACTGATGGCCAGAGGGGCCGCGGGGGGCAGGTGGGCAACATGGATGAACAATAGGAAAAGCTACAAGCGTCTGGTTCTAAATAAAGAAATCCCAGAAATTTAGGGATCCCTGGGTGGCGCAGCGGTTTGGCGCCTGCCTTTGGCCCAGGGCGCGATCCTGGAGACCCGGGATCGAATCCCACATCAGGCTCCCGGTGCATGGAGCCTGCTTCTCCCTCTGCCTGTGTCTCTGCCTCTCTCTCTCTGTGACTATCATAAAGAAAGAAAGAAAGAAAGAAAGAAAGAAAGAAAGAAAGAAAGAAAGAAAGAAAGAAAGAAAGAAAGAAAGAAAGAAAGAAAGAAAGAAAGAAATCCCAGAAATTTAGGAAGTACAGCCTGGCAATAGAGTCAGTACTGTTGGGACAACTTTGTACGGGGACAGATGGTGACGCTGCTTCTTGTGGGGAGAGCTGAGTGAGGCACAGAATTGTCAAGTCACTAGTTGTAGCCCTGAAACTACTGTCACGTTGTGTGTTGACTGTACTTCAATAAATATCAAGGAAAAGGGGTTTCTGGTAGGACTCCCGGTTGGTCCGTGAAAGGCATTTACACGGTCGTTACACACACGAAGGCACCTCTGCCGAGGGGATCAAGATGCTCACGTGTCTTCATGTTAATTTTTAGAAGATTTACTTGAGAGAGGGTGCAGTGAAGGGGGGGCGGAGGGAGAGGGGGAACCTGGAGTGGACTCCTCACCCACCGGAGTCCGAGCCCCACGTGAGGCTCCACGCCACAACCTCGAGATCCTGACTTGAGCCAAACTCAAGAGTCGACGTGGAACCGACGGAACCACCCAGGAGCCCCTCAAATGTTCCTAACTGCAACTCCATGCTGTGAACCCTGGGGGGCAGGGGGGCATCGTGACCCCCAGTCTGCCTTGAAGGGCGGGAGGCCTGCAGGGCCCGAGAATGGGAACTGAGGATGTGGGAGGGTGCCTGCATCCCCTTCCTGCCCGGCGTGGGGACAGGACCCTCGGCCTTCAGGGTGAAGGGCTAAGTGCTGATTGGACCCCGCCTGCCCACAGTGATGATGCGGGACCCCACTCTGGGCGGAACTGTGGTGCCCCCAGGTTCCACCGCTGCCTGGTGCCCACTCTGTGTCCACAGACCTTCGGAGGCACTCGTGCTCCGGATCTGGCTCGCAGTGACCCGACTCTCCTGCTCTCCCCAGTAGCCCAGTACTCCTCTCTCCTCAGTACCCCAACTCTCCCACTCTCCCCAGTACCAGTACCCCGGTACTCCCACTCTCCCCAGTACCCCAACCCTCCCACTCTCCCCAATACCCCAACCCTCCACTCTCCCCAGTACCCCAACCTGCCCACTCTCCCCAGTACCCCAACCCGCCCACTCTCCCCAGTACCCCAGTGCATAAAGAGGAGGCGCTCACACGGTGACAGGTCACAGGTGAGTGGCAGCTGATTCCTGCTCCCCGTGGGCCACTGTGGGGCCTGTGGGGCCGGGTGGGGGCACTGGCCTCCCGGGCTGGGGTCCACAACACCCCGACCCCCATGCGATGACTGTGAGCAGCTCCTGCAGCGCTTTCACAGCCCCACGGGGTGAGAGCGGCCCCCTGTTGCCCTTCCGTCTAGGAAGGAGGCTGGGGTTGGAGCTGGGCAGCTCCCCCAGGTCCTCCACTCCCCTGTAAGCCCTGTGCTGTGCAGAGACCCAAGTCATGACCTTTCCAGCCCATCCTAGATGCATGGACCCCGACAGGGCTGACACCCCCCCACCCTGCCCTGTGGTCAGGGGAGGACAGTCAGGGCCCGCTGGGTCCCCCTGGCCCGTGAGCAGGCTTGCTCTTCACGCACTGGAACGTGGAGTCCCTCGTGCTCCCCCAGGCCCCCCTCAGGCTATTCACACATCGCCGCCCACCGCCGGGTGGGGAGTTTGGTCGCACTCTTGCTGGCATCAGGTTTTAATTTTGATAAAGGCCAGTCCGTAGCTTTCTCCCCTTCCCTTGGTCGTGTGCTTGTGGAATCTAAGAGAAACCTTCCATCCCCGCCCCCCCGCCAAGCCCGCAGGGACACTCACTGGCTGGCCCACCCGCCACCATCTCTGCGCCGCCCCGGGCTGGGAGACGTCACCCCCGAGCATCAGGTGGGCAGTTCCCCGGAGCCCCTGGGTCCCCCGCCCGTGTGCTCCTGATATCAGGGTGGGAGCGCTCTGTGACCCCAGTGTGACGGCGTGTCCTGGGACAGTGGCTGGGAAGGTGGACTGTAGGTGGGCGAGGGACAGACAGGCAGCGAGGGCCTGTGTGTGATGCCTGTGCCCCTCGGGGCTATGGGGTTGTCTCCGGCTCTGGTCAGAGGGGCACCTGCCCACGGGGAGCACCCAGATGCATGTGTCCTTGGAAGGTTCTCACGCGCCGACATTCTTGGATGTGTTTGGATTGCAGCACGATGCAGGAGGACCCGGAGACCCTGCTGGCCTTATAAAGGGCCAATATCGTGGCCCAGTACCATCAGGTGAGGCCCAGAAGGGACCACAGACACTACACACCCACGACAGGGGGGACCATACCTGCAAGAGCAGGTGAGGTTCAAGAGGGGATCAGAGCAAAGGATGAGCCAGGTCAGCCCAGACAAGGACCGTAGTCACCAGGAACAAGTGAGACCCTGGGGATGGTCCCAGTGTCAGTAGCAACTAAGGGTCCATCCTGGATCCTAGTCATTGGTAGCTGAGAAGCCCAGTCACCAGGTTCAGGTGAGGCCCAGGTGGGGACCAGTCACCAGGTCCAGGTGAGCCCAGGTGGAGACCAGAGTCACCAGCTCCAGGTAAGGCTCAGGTGAGGACCACAGTCACCAGGTCAGGTCAGGCCCAGGTGGGGATCGTCACTGATAGACAGAAGCAGGTGAGGCTGTCAGGCTGCACCCACCGGGCAGACAGGCCCTTCCTCTGGTGCCCGGCCAATCTCAGAGGGTCGGCTCTCCCTCAGGATTCAGGGGAGGGAGGAGCCCTTCTGCTCCCTCCTGTCCCCATTTCCCTGCTCTGATCGGTCCCCACCATGGAGCCCCCTCTGTTGCAGGCGCACCAAGCAGGGTCTCCGCAGGACCTGTCACTGTGCAAGATCACTGACCACCAGGGCTTTCTGCAGTGAGTCCCCTGGACACCCCTCATCCATCTCAGGGGGGGTGACATTTGCAGGAACACCTCTCTGGAGGCTGACCCCCCCAGGTCAGGACCTCGTACCCTGGAGCCCTCTGAGGGCCATGTCTGCGCTGGGCTGCAGCTGAGACACCCCAGAGGATGACCCAGGGCGTGGGCAGGAAGGGAGCTGGGCCCGGGGGAGGCCCCCAGACACTCAGAGGAGGGGCCTCCACGCCTGCTTCGGGCAGGCCCAGGTGTCTGCCTCCTGCATCCGGGGAGGGGGGGGTGTCCAGTCCCTTCAGCAGGGGATCCCTCAGGTGAGGGGCTCTGGGGCCGGGGCGTGCTCTCCGTAGGGGGACAGCCTGGTCTGGGGGGAGTCCGCAGGGGTGCTCTCACCCACACCCGAAGGCTTCTGCGGGGCTGCAGGTAGATGCCAGGGACCAGGCCAGGGCAGGGAGGTGGGGGTCCACAGAGAGAGGGCCCGACCAGCTTGGGCAGGAGGAGGGAAGAGGAGGAGGGGGCTGCCCTGGGTGGGAACGAGGGAGGGGACAGCCCAGTGGTCTAGGTCGCAGGGGACGAGGCTGATGGGTCAACAGCCCCACGAGAACCTGGCGGAGGCTGGAGACCCCAGGTGGGGCCCCCTCAGCCCTGCTCACGGCCCAGTGGCTGCTGGGCTGGCTCAGGGGTGTTTGTGCTCAGGGGCTCCGACAGGACAGGAGGTGAAATGGGCCAGAGGCAGAGGTGACAGCAGAGAGGGGAGTCAGGGGACAGCAGGGGGATGGCCAGGGGGCAGCGGGAGGCTGGCTGGACACTGGGCAGTCAGGCCCTGGGGAGGCAGGGGGACCTCAGCGGGACGGTCACGGGGTACCCGGGGCCACGCTGACAGCTCTCGGGCTGGTCCATCGAGGAGGGGGGCAGGTCACTCCCTGGGGGCGCCGAGGGGTCCCCGCCCAGCCCACCCCCAGCAAACACCCTTCTCAGACCCCCCAGATGCCACCCCCGCCCGCCCTCAGGCCGCTGGCAGCCCCTGCCCTCCCTGGAGGAGCCCTGCCCTCCCCAGGCCCCTGGGTGCAGACGGGGGCGGGGGGGGGGGGGGTGGCTGTGGGGCCGGGGCCTCAGGGCTCTGCGTCTCTTGCCTTCCAGGGACAAGGAGCTGCCTGGCCCCAGCCCCCACGAGGCCAAGGTGAGAGCCCATCCTGGGCCCAGGGCAGGACGGGGGGGGGGGGGGGGGGGGCTGGGGCCAGCTGTCCGCACCCCGTCCCCCAGGACATCCCCGGGCGTCTCCCCAGTCCCCCGTCCCAGCATGGCACGGGCTGCTGGGAACGCACCCCAGACGCGGAGCCGCGGTCCGCGGGGGGCCCTGTGCCTTCCTGGCTCCTCCGGGTCCCGCGGGGGACTGGACGCGTCCCGAGCGCCCACCTCCCGCGCTGGAGCCTCACCTGCGGCCCCCGCTTGTCCTGTTCCAGAAACTCCGCCAGGAGACCCAGCGCGCCGACAAATGGATAAAAATGCTCAAGCAATGGGACCACTACCTCCCCAGCGAGAAGGTGGGGCGCTGGGTACCCCCAAGGGCTCTCCGTCCTGACGGGGCTGGGGGGCCGCCCTCAGTGTCCTCCTGCCCCATCCTCGGGGGAGCCCCCTGCCTGGGGAGAGTCCGCTGGGAACCCGAGCCTCCCCAGGCCCCGGGACGGCGGTGGGGGAGCGTCAGGTCAGGGCCACGGTCCCTGCTCCTCGTGGGGGACAGGGCCCAGCTCCAGGGAGACCCAGCCTCTCTGCAGACACCCTGGAGCCGAAGCCGGAACCTTCTAGATGCCTTGCGCTCCCTGGGCTCCAAGGGGCCGCCCTGGGCCCCTCTCAGGAGCACCGCCTTCCTCCCCACAGCTGCGGTGGTACAAGGTCTACAAGAGGGTCCCGCCCCAGGTGCGGCTGCGATTGCTGAATGTCGACCAGGTTAAGGCCAGGAATGCCTGGAAATACCAGGTGGGATCCGTCCACTCCCCGTGGACCCTCAGTCCCCTCCCTCCCCAGGGCTGACCCCCTGTCCCCTCCCCACCAGGGCTGACCCCCCATGTCTCCTCCCCACCCGGGTTGATCCTCCATGTCCCCTCCCTGTCCAGGGCTGACCCCCTGTCCCCTCCCCTCCAGGCTGAACCCCCATGTCCCCTCCCCACCCAGGCTGAACCCCCGTTCCATGTCCCCTCCCTGTCCAGGGCTGACCCTCAATCCCCTCCCCACCTGGGCTGACCCTCAGTCCCCTCCCTGCCCACGACAGCTGGGCACAGGCCCTCACGCAGGCCCCGCGGGCACAGTGGGCACTTCCGCCGTCCCCAGCCTCCCACGGGAAGGAAGGAGGTTCCTGCAGGACACACTCCCATGGTGGCCCCAGGGCTCCCTGCCCAGGATGGCAGCTGCTGACAGGTCGGGGTCTGTGTCCCTGACGCCGGCTCCTCCTCCCGGGGTCTCCCTGCAGGAAATAAAGGAGGTGGCCCTGGTCTCCTCCCAGGACATCATGCAGATTGACCTGGACATCAACCGGATGTTCCGCAGTCACACCATTTTCTGGGACTGCTACGGGGTCGGGTGAGGCTGCTGGGCCTGCGGGGTTCAGGGGCCCGGGAGAGGCCCGGGGGCTTCTGTGCAGGGGACACAGGGTCTCCGAGGCCAGGGGGAGCGACGGCAGCAAACAACACACTGTCATATGGTAGGGTGCTGAGGATGACCCCCGTGCCCCCACCCCCAGGGTCTTGGGGATGGGGAGGCCCCAGGACAGGGCCTCCAGGGGTCACCGTCTGAGCTAAACCCCAAGGGGGTGAGGGGCGGCCCCATGAAGAGCAGGGGGCCGGGGTGGGGGCGTGGGGGGCAGTAAGGGGACCTGGGGGCCAGGGTGCATGGCCGCGGCTGGACCAGGACACATGGACCCGACGAGGGTCTGACAGGTCAGGGTGCTTTACGTACTTCTGAATTCTGGGCATTTTATTCTAGACAATTTGCAGTTGGTGAGCACACATAGCATGACGACCCCCAGATGCCGCCCCAGTCCAGGCAGGCCCTGTGCTGAGCACACGGGGCCCCAGGGGCAGGGGCAGGGGTCACAGCAAACCCCAGACTGGGGTTGCCTTTATCTGTAGACATCTCCGTGTGCACCTTAGAGAAGGGGGTGCCCTGTGTCCACAGCCCCTCACGCCATCCCCCTACATCACCCCCCACATCATCCCCCACACCCCCAGACCCCCCACCCCTACACTATCGGTCCCACCCCCCACACACAAGGACGCAGTGCAGCTGCCCCCTGTGGGACATGCTCAGCCTCCCCGGCCACCTTGGGGTTCTCTGGACGGCCTGCTCCCGTCAGAAGCCAGGGTGTCCCATAGAGTCCCCAGGGGCTGCGGGGAGGTGGGGAAGGCAAGTAGCCCCCGACAGGGGGGTGCAGATGGGTGGAGCAGAGGGTGTAGCTCCCTCTGTGTGCAGCGGGCGGGGTGTGTGGGAGCCCGGGACCCCAGGGGTGACCTGCAGGGGTGCCAGGGGCGGAGCTGGAGAGCCGCCAGGCAAGGGTGGCTGGGCTTCCCAGGGGGCCGCTCGGACCGTCTCCCCACGAGAGCTCAGTGCTCCTCCCTGCAGGGAACCTGCTGCCCCCCGGGGCCCCCGCGGCCCTCAGAGTGCGGCCGGGTCAGGCTGACCTGTGACCCCTGGCCCAGGGGGAGCCGGCCCCCAGCAGCCCGGGCCCAGGGGCCACGGAGCCAGGGTGCAGATGCAGGCCGCCGTGCGGGGGGCACCGGGAGGCTCCTGGCAGCGCTGAGGGGGCCGCACCCCGTACCCCCCTGTGCTCAGATAGTGATTCCAGGGGTTTGCAGCCTGTTTCGCGGTCACACCTGCACGACGTTCCCTGCTCTCCTCACGGTGGCTCAGACATGGAGCCCCGAGATGCTCTGGGATGGGTGGGCCCGGGGTCCCCCCCACAGAGTCCAGCCCAGGGACACCTGGGAAGGCCTGGGGGTGCACTCAGGGCCACGGACGCCCCAGCTGCGTGGGCTCAGGGCAGGGGCCACGTGGGGCTGGTGGTGTTCCCGGGACACAGGGCCAGGCCAGGCCAGGGCAAGGGAGGAGAGGCGTCAGGGGCTGCGGGGACCGGGGCAGGGGAAGCGCTGGCTCCCAGGGGGTGTGCAGGGGGGCGCCGCTCCAGGGCTGGAGGGGGCACTGGCGGCGCTGGGGGAGCCCGGAGCTGCACACCCCACGGCGGGAGCTGCTCGGAGGCGTCGGACACCCCAGGGTGCACTTAACCCCTGGCACGCTACACGTGTGAGGTCGCCGCCTGTCCCCGTGTGCAGACCTGACCCCAGAGATTGGCCCCCACAGAGGGGCCCTGCGGGCCGCGGGGCCTGTGGGGCGGGTGTCGGCACCTCAGTGGCCTCGCTGGGCAGGGGCTGACTGAGCAGAGCCGCCCGCTGTCCCTCCTCCTAGGCAGTGAGCCCTGTTCCATGTGCTGGCGGCCTACTCGCCATGAGTATCCCTGCCCCCGCTCCCTGCCCCGCGGGTGGCCTTGTCTTGAGTGCTGGTGACCAGCGGGACTCACAGTTAGGGCCCCAGCTCCACGGCTGCGAGATGCTGGGGAGGGTCTCTCTCCTCCAGGATGGGCAGGGGGCGGGGTGCAGACCTCCCAGGGGAGGCAGGGCCTGCCTGCCGGAGGGCCAGGGCTGCCCGGGGCCCCCCGCGTGCACCTCGGCCGTCCTAGAGCTCGGGTCTGGACCCTGACAGATGGCACTACTGACGAGAACCCGGGCGGGGAAGGTTCCCACTCCCCTGAAGGGCACGAGGCCGAGGCGCCCAGGAGGCCGCCCCCTTCCACGGAGCATTACAGAAGGGTCCCCGAGGACCCCAGCTCACACACTCCCCAGCCCCGCTGGGTGTCCTGGCCCAGCTCCCCTCGTGGGACCTGCCAGGGGCCACAGTCAGGACCCCGACCTGCCCTCCGGGGGGTCTCCACAGCCTGGCACAGCTCACAGAGGCCCCTCCTGCTGGTCTGAGGACAGGGGCCCTGGCACGGAGGCCGCAGGGCTCGGTAGCAGGGCCCAGGGTGCTGGCGCCCAAGCTGGTCCGGGTGGCCCTCACCTGCCCCCTCCCTGCCCTCTAGGAGCCCCCTCCGGGAGCCCAGGCTCTGAGAGAGCCGGGGAAGCCTGATGCCCGCGGGGAAAGCTCAGAGGGGGCCTCGGGGCGCACGCCCTCCATGGGGCTCTGGCTCTTGCAGGAGGTGGGCTACTGCCGGGGCATGAGCGAGGTCGCAGCTGTCCTCCTCACGTTCCTGCTTGAGGAGGACGCCTTCTGGGCGCTGGCTCAGCTGATGATGGAGGACAGGCACGCCATGCACGGTAGGGGGCCGCCGGGCAGGAGGGGAGCTCAGGAGGGCCTCCCTGAAGGCTGCTGCACCAGGGGGCAGGCGGGGACCCCCCAGCCCGCCCCCCCTTGGGCAAGGGCCCCGCCTCCCCGGTGGCCTTGGGGTCCCGGAGCCACGGCCACCCGCCCCGCCATCTGCAGGCCGGGCTCGCACTCCCGCTGCTCCCCCAGCCTCCCGCCCGGCTGCCTGCTTGCCCCCCAGACCCCCCTGCCAGCCCACGGCCACATGGGGCCCAGGGGGCAGCATCTCCCCCTCCCGGGGGCCCCCAGCCTCACTCCCAAGCCCCACAGAAGGCCGTGCACACCCATCACCCTCCCCGTGGCCTGCACCTGCTGCCCCTCGGGGCTGGGGACCCACCTATCCCCACGGCGGCCCCTGCAGGAGAGAGGGTGCTGGGTCAGCCGGGCCTGGTCCTCAGCCCCCAGCCCACGCCTCGTGGGGCCTCTGTGAGGACAAGGGTTCCCGGGCCCCGCACCCCCGGCCTGGGAGGCAGCCCTGCCCTCTGGGAAGAGCAGGTCCAGTCAGGGCTCTGAGGACTGTGGGCACACAGGGGTCAGGGCGTGGCGGGAGGCCCCTGCTCCGACACCCGCCCCCTGCCTGGTACAGGAGGAAACCCTGATCGTGGGGGCCTGGGGTCTTCTCAGGTTTCTTCGTCCCGGGCTCCCCGAAGCTCCTCAGGTTCCAGGCTCATCACGAGCGCGTCCTCCAAAGAGCTCTCCCCGACCTGAGGAAGCACATGGCAAGCGGGAGCTCCTAAGGCTCCGTCCCCGGGGCCTGGGGCAGGAGGTGGAGGGCACGGCCCTCCGAGCTGCCCAGAGTTGGGGCCACGTTCCTCCCCCTGGGGCCCGGGGGCGCCCTCGGGGCTGGGCTGGGCCATGGGGAGCGCGTCCACCAGGCTCCAGGGGCCTCGGCGTGGGGCCTGAGCACCTCCTGCCCTCCCGCCAGGACGAGGAGCAGATGTCCACCAGCATCTATACCCCAAAGTGGTTCCTGCAGTGCTTCCTCGGCCGGGTGAGGCCCCCTCGAGACCCCCACTCCCGGACCTGCCCCTGGGGAGGGCCCAGCTCAGCCCCACCCTCCAGACAAGCCAGGCCCGACCCCGGGGCCCTGAGGCTGAGGCTTGCAGCCCAGCCCGTCCTGGAAAAGCCCAGAGGGTCCCTGGACGAGGTTCCGGGGGGTGAGCCGTCTCTGCTTCAGCTCCCCCGGGGGAGGCCGGGTCAGCCCGGGGTGTGGACAGGCCCTCGGCCCATCGGGCAGCCAGCCTGGGGTCCTCTCGAGGCGTGGTGTCGTCAAGTGCGGGCAGAGTCTGTGCCCCCAGGTGTACGGGAGGTGCTGGCCGGAATCGGAACCCAGAGCGGCCGGGAGCCCTGATCTCCCTGGGAGGAGGGCACGCACCGGGGGGCTGTGCGGCCTCGTCGGAGGCAGCCGGGGGGCAGATGGCAGGCCTAGCCTAGCCCCAGCCGAGCCCCCCAGGGGCCCTTCTCAGGCCGCTCCTCCCACCCCGCTGTCCCCTAGACCCCTTTCTCGCTCACCCTGAAGGGCCATGACCTACACCACCCTCAAGGTGCACAGGAGTAAGTGAGCCCCTGGGAGCCCAGGTGTGCTGGGGGCGGGGGGCAGGGGCAGTGACCCTGTGCTCTGAGCAGCACCCAGACCCGGGGCGGGGGGACGGCGGGGCAGGCGGGTGCAGCGGGACTCCCTGAGAGGAGCAGCGGGCAGGGGTCACCCCGGCCAGCGCACTGCCCACGGCGCTCCTGGGCACAGCGGGACGCCAGCCGCTGGCCTGGGGGCACCGGGGGCCCCAGGGCGGGGCCCTCTGGGTTTGACAATTCGCACACGGCCCAGAGCGCCTCCTGAAGCTGCCCCTGGAAGGGCTCCGGGAGTTCCTCCAGGACTCTCTGGCCCAGCCTTGGGCCCTGGAGGACGAGGCGGTGCTCAGACACCTTCGGGCCTCCATGACCCAGCTCCGGAGGATGTGGTGCGACCTGCCCCCCCCCAGGTGGGCTCAGGGCCCCGGCCCCTCCAGACTCGGCCTGCTGGGGCCGCCCACAGAGGACAGAGCCCCCGGGGTCCCCGTCCTCATCTCTGGGGCTCTCCTCTTCTGCTCCAGCCTCAGGGACCCCAGGCCAGGGCTGGGCGTGCGGGCACCCACTGCAGGGCCCGAGCACCAGTGTGGGGGGCTGAGCACAGGGTCAGGCCGGGGGGCCACGCGAGAGCCATGAGGACCCCTGGGGTCCCCAGCGGGGGACACACAGCCTGCTGGAGACGCTGACCCCGTTGGCCTCTTTCCAGCGGGACCTGAGGAGTTCCCCACGAGGCCCCTGGGCCTGGAACGAGTGTCCCCGGCGCCTGGGCCTCTCCTCCCTTCTCCGGCCTCTGAGCCACCGCCCAGGGTGGAGGAGCCGGCCTCCGCGGGCCCAGCCACCCAGCCTGAGCAGCCCGGACCCCCTCCTAGCCAGGCCATCGTCCAACTTCCCCCCCAGCGATGGAACTCCCTCCCCACCCTCCCAGTCCAACAAGATGGTGCAGGCAGGCAGCCCCCGGACATGGTGGCCTTCAAGACAAAAAACGGGGTCCCCTTCCCTTCGGCACCTGCCTGGGCCACTCCAGAGGCCCCACGACGGACCAGGCCCTGGAGCACCCCCGGGACTCCCATCACGGGGTCCCCCCAGCCCCCTAGGGATGACACTGTCGGGCCCAGGACACCCTTCCTGCCCCGCGGCCATGCTGGGCAGTGACGGGCGCAGCCAGGGCAGAGCCAGGGCGGCGCTAAGCCCGCTGCCCCGAGGCCCTGCACAGGCCCGGGACCCTCTGCCCTCCTTGTTCACGGGGCAGCTCGATGCTCGCGGGCCTCGGGGGCAGAGCGTGGCGGGGGCAGGGCAGAGGCTCTGGCCCACCGTCACCATGCCCTGCCTTGTCTTGCTGTCCCTCTCGGAGGGCGGCACCCCCCGCACAGGACACCAGCCCCTGACCCAGAGGGACCTGTGCTGGCCTGGCCCCGGGCTCTGTGGGGGCAGGGGCAACTCGAGCCCCCCCCAGGCCCAGCACTAATGGGATCCAGCGCCCCGGGGCCCTGGCCAGGCATGCGTTCTGGCCCCCCGCTGAGCGAGCCCTCTTACAGCCAGATGTGGCCTCCTGGGTCCTGGGTGTGCCCCACAGATCCAGGTCGCTGACCTAGGGGAGCCCTGGGGATCCCGGGACACCCCAGCACAGGGCAGCAGGGGAAGGCCCGTGGGCCCCACCCGCACCCACACCGGGCGGCAGGCTCCTCCACATGCTGGGGCTCCAGCAGTCAGTCACCCAGCCCCAGGGGGCCCGAGGCCGGGGTCCAGCTGCCCTGCGGGGACCTAGCACAGGAGCCCATGGGCCGCAGGTCCAGACCAGCCCTGCTCTCCCCAGAACCGCCTCTCAACGCCCCAACCTCAGGACACGCGCCCCCACCCGGAGTCCGCACAGGCTCCCAGGTGGGCGACTCCAGCACCCACACCCCTGTGGGATTCCCGCTTTCCTCTAAGGACAGGAAGGTCTCCCGGGGAAGGCGCGCACCCTCGGCTCTGAGCCCATTTGCGGTTGCAAGTTCAATAAAGTGTTGTTGTGTGAAAATGCACGGCCGGCTCGTTTCTGCATCTCCAGGAGCTCTGTGCACAGGGTGCGGAGACACCCCCAGAGAGGAGGGGGGGGACTGCCCGGCCCCGACCAGCCCCTGCAGGGGTGCTGCCAGGCACACACAGCTGACGTCCCCATGTGCCTTGCAGGGGCGGCCAGACGCCAGCCAGGGTCAAGACCATCAAATAATTTACTGCGACTCAGCCTGTGCCCCGCGGGCCAGGACGGGGCTAGGGGAGAGTGACAGCCGGGGGGACCCGTGGCCTCAGTTCACGACAGTCTGTGCAAAGCGCCCTGGGAGGTCCGTGCTCCCCCTGTCCAGGGGGCCTGGGCTGGCCGGGCCCCGGGGGCGCTTCCTTCCTTCCTCGCCCTCCTCCTTCCTCCGTCTGCGCCTCCTCCCAGCTTCCGGCACCTCCTCGCCCCGAGCCTGTGCGCCTGGGGCACAGAGGGCCAGCGGGGCTGCCAGCGTGGCCCTGAAGGAGACGTCAGGACAGCAGGCACTTGCAGCTCATGCAGCCTGGGCCTCCCTCGTCGGGCGGACTCAGCTTGCGCACCTTGTGCTGTCGAATCTCTCGCACCAGCGTATAGAAGGCATCCTCCACACCCTGGGAAGATGGGGCTGGGTGAGCGTGCGGCTCGGCCCGGGAGCCTGGCAGCGCAGGGGACCGAGGGACCCCAGCGTCAAACTCATGCATCATCCCAGCCCCTCCCCGGCCCCTCCCCACCCCGCCCCCACACAGGCAGCCCCAGGGCTCCCCCCATCAGGCGGCTTGGCCCTCAGGAGCTCCCCCACAGGGCAGCCCGGAGGTCTGGCTCCCAGCTCTAACATCCAGGGTCCCGCTCCTATCTGACATACCACCCTGGTCCCCCAAAGCCTATTAAGAGGGCAGGGCCCACACAGGCCCATGGGGCTTTCTGCGGGCAGGGGGTCAGGGCCCCAGGGTCACCACTCGGCCTGGCTCAGGGCAGCTCTCTCTGGGGACCTCTGCCTCTCCCTGGAGCTGTGTCAGCCCAAACCCTGGGCCCCGGCCTCCCTCGCTGCCCTGCCGTCCGGGGACACTTACAGCGCTAGGGGCCGCTGGGTCACGGGGGTCCCGGAGGGTCCCAGAGGGTCCCGGAGCTGGAGCCAGAGCCAGACCGGCTGCCCTGTGTTGGGGGAGAGGGGGCAATAAGCACTGCTCCCTGGCAGGGGCGGGGCGGGGCGGGTCCCCAGCTAGCTGCACGGTGGGGAGCCAGCTCACCTGGCGCGTCTTGGCTGACGTCTCGATGTAGGGGATGCCGTAGCTGCGGGCGAGGTCCTGCGCCTGCCGGGACTCCACGGTGCGAGCAGCCAGGTCACACTTGTTCCCCACCAGCACCATGGGCACGTCGTCGGAGTCCTTCACTCGCTTGATCTGCTCCCTACAAGGAGGAAGGTGGGAGCTGGTCGGTAGGCTGCAGGCACAGCTGCATCCGAGACCCTGACAAAGAAACGCGAGAAGAGGCAGAGGAACAGATGGCTCTGAGGGCCAGCCGGAGGCTCACCTGTACTGGTGGATGTCCTCAAAGGACTTGGTGTTGTTGATGGCAAACACACAGAGGAAGCCCTCCCCCGTGCGCATGTACTGGTCCCGCATGGCGCTGTACTCCTCCTGGCCTGCTGTGTCCAGGATGTCCAGCAGGCACGTCTCCCCGTCGATGACCACTTGCTTCCGATAGGAGTCCTGCGGCAGGCCAGTGCTTCAGGACACCCCGCCCCATGCCTCCGAGGACGGGGCCACCCAGCCACCAGCCCCTCCTAGGTCCCCAGGTGCCAACCCCAGGTCCCACGAGCAGGGGCCGCCCTCCTGCGGAGCCCACAGCAGACACACCCACGGCAGGCTCAGGGCTGGGCGCACTCACCTCGATGGTGGGGTCGTACTCATCCACGAAGTGGTTCTGGATGAGCTGGATGGTCAGGGCACTCTTGCCCACGCCTCCAGCACCCACCACCACCAGTTTATACTCCGTCATGGCTCCTCACGGGACACAGCACAGGGCACTGACGAGGTCTCCTGTCCCACCTGCTAAGGAAGCTGCTCTCAGCCCTGAGCCAGCCCCGAGGGGCAGACCGCCCCGGCCCCGACCTGGTCCCGGTCCCCAGGCCCCGCACAACCAGGGACGGGGGGCAGCCGCCCACCTGTGGCACCTCCAGCCGGGGGGTGGGAGGGCCCCCACCTCGCCGGCGCTCATGGCTGCGGGAGAGCAGGGAGCCGGCCCCCCAAAGGGAGAGCTGACAGCTGAGAGCATCTCCCAACCACGCACCCAAATTAGAAGTTGCTGGGTAGGCAGAAAGCGTGCACTGAAGGGACCCGGAGGCCCTGCAGGCTGAGATTACCGCCCCTCCCCGCAGGAACAGGTCCTGCCACAGCAGAGCGCAGCAGCGTGCCCGGGCAGGCCAGAGCCCCGCCGCGCCTCGCTGCACGGGACTAGCATCTGCGGAGCGCCCGCGGCCGCCAGCTGCTGCTCCGGGGGCGAGGCCCGGGCCCTCCTGTCCCGGGGGGAAGCCTCAGGCCCGCGGCCGCTCGAGCGTCGCAGGAGAGCAGCGGTGGGCTGCGGGGACGGCGGCCCCGGGAGCAGGCCGGCGGGGTAGGCGCGGGGACGGCGCTGGGCCGCGGCCTCCGGCCCGGCTCCCGGTCTGGGAGGTTTCGGGACGCGGTGCCCGGGGCTCCGGTCCGCACGCCAGGCTCGCCCAATGTGCATCGCGGAGGCCGCCCGCCGCCCGGGCCTCGGGGGCGCGCCTGGCGACCTGGGGGCCCCGCACGCGGCCCGCGGAGGGGAGGGCGCGGACGCCGCCGCCCGGGGCGCCCCTGCACCCCGCACCCGCCGTCCGCCGCAGCGCCCGCCCGCCCGCGGCTCACCTGCGCCCCCGCGCGCCCCGCCGCCGCCGCCGCCTCCACCTCCACCTCCACCGCCCCGCGCCGCAGCCCCGGCCGCCCCCGCCCCGCCGTCCGCCGCCCGCCGCCCGCCGTCCCCGCCGCACTCACCGCTCACTGGCGCGACTGCCCCCGGGGCCGGGGCCGGGGCCGGGGCGGGGGCGGGGAAGGGGGCCGGGGCCGGGGCGCGCGGCTCGCCCAGCGCATGGGCTCCGTCCGCGGAGGGTGCGGCTCGGGCTGCGGGCGGCGGGCGCGGGCGGGCGGACACTCGGGGGGAGGGCGCGCACGCTCCGCCCCGCGCCCGTCCGTCACGCAGGCGCGGCTCGCCATTGGCCGCGGGCGCCGGGCCCCGCCCTCGGCCCGCCCCGCCCCGCCCCGCCCCGCGCCGGTTGGCCTGCCCGCCCGCCCGTCACGGGCCGCGGCCGGGCGGGGCTTCCGGGAAGCGGCGCGGAGGGCGGTGCCCGGCCCCGGAGGCCCTCGTGGGCCGCGGCCTGGGGGGCTGGGCTGCGCCCGCGGGCGCTCGACGGGGGCGCGAGGGGCGCGGGCCGGGGCGGCGGCCTCCGAGGGGAGCTGCCCGACAGGACCGCGGGCGGCGGTGCACCGGGGCGGGGGCGCTGCGAGCCGGCGGGAGCCCGTGTCCCGCGGGGGGGCGGCTCCCTGCGCCGCGAGGCCCAGCGGAGGGGTCAGGCCGGGAGACGAGGCTCGGGGAGGGTCAGGGTCGGCTCGGCGGGCGGGCGGCCGGGACGGGAGGCGGGCGCCGGGGCAGGCCGGGCGGCGCCCCGAGCTCTGGGGCCCCATGGCCGGGGCTCGGTGCCCTACACCCCCGTTCCCATCAGGTGGCTCCGGAACGGGCGCCTGGCACCTCGGCTTCGTCGTGCGCGCGGCACCCGGGGCGCCCAGGCCACAAGGGGCAGCGCGGCGCGGAGAATCGTTTGATCCCGCCCCAGGGGTCTCGCTGGGCCGCAGCCGCAGCCCTCTCTCCCCAGCCTCCCCCTGCAGGCCGGCCCGCCCGGCCCCCCAGCCCGGAGGCTCCGGCCCTGCAGACGCTTGCGTGGGGCCCAGCTAACGACGGGCCCTCGGCAAACCAGCCCGAAAGCTGCCGGAGGGCAGCGTGCCGACGGCTCCCCCATCCCGAGCGCGAACACGCACACCCCGCATCCTTTCCAGACTTTCAAAAAAGACGTGGTTTCGACATTTTTTTTTTTTAATTTCAAAGTAGTGCATCAACACACCGTGCTTGTTTACAAAAAGGAAGAACGGTGCAGCCCGCAGGAGGCCCAGGCTCGCCCCGCTGTGGCGGCCCTGCCCGCCCTCCCGTCCTGCCCCCTCCGGTGCCGGCGCGCACTGTTCTCGTGGAGCCCCCCCCCCCACACTGCAGGCCGTGACCTTGGCGGGCCCCTCCGGAGGCTGCCCCGCCCGCACACATCGCCGACAGCACGTGCCGAGGCCTTGGCCGGTTGGCCGGCCCGTGCACTGCGCCGGTGGCTAGGACAGAGCCCAGCGCGCGCTGACGCGCACAGACGCGGAGTCAAGGAGCGGCAGTGAAAGCGAGTGGCGGCGTCCCCCGAGAGCGCGGACACCCCAAACCCCTCCCGGTGTCCAGGTCTGTATTTCCCTCGTCTTCGGGGGCGCTTTCCTTTTGTTTTGGCATCGCCACCCTTGGAGGACGGGGTCCCTCCCGCAGGGCCAGGGCCGGGAAAGGTGGGCGCTGGGCTCCGCCTGATAACCGCCTTCGCGGGCGCTGACACCCGGCCGGTCCGCGCTGGTCCCCCCGCCCGGTGGGGCCTCACCTCCGCCCCGGCTCCCTCCCAGCCCACGGGCGCCCACGACGTGGGGCCCTACCCTCCCGGCCCCGAACGCGCCGGCGGCCGCCCCGCCCCCGGCCTGCCCTAGCAGCCGTTGCTAAGGGGCGTGGCTCGACCGCGGAGCCTCGGAGAGTCCCGCGGCCTCATGAATATTTGAGCATTCAAATGATGCCCCGGGCCCGTTGCCATGGCGCCCAGGGCCGCAACCCCGCCACCGGAAGAACGACCCTGAGTCGGAAGGCGCGCCCCGCGGCGGAGGGCGCCCGGCCCGTGGCACCGAGACCGCCCCTTTGGTGAGAGCCCAGCACACCTTTGGGCCTGGGGCCTCAGGCCTCGCTGCACCTCCCCCGTGCCTGGGGGGAAACTGAGGCCAAGGGCTGCCCCAGGATGAAGCAGCAAAGCCAGTGGGGGCTCAGCGGTACCCCCAGATGTCCAATCTGGTCTCCAGGGGCTCAGCCCACGACCGGTAGCCGTGCTCCGAAGAGTTCCCAGGCCCCAGGGTAGGAGGGACCACAGCTCTGCCCCTGCAGGAGAGGGGGAGGTGGGGACCCAGACTCCCTTAATGGGGACCTAGGAAAGACTAGGCCCTGCCCACAGCACCCCTCCCTCTGCGGCGAAGGGGGGAGGCGTGGAGTGGACCCAGATTGCTGCTGAGCCAGGCCAAGGGCTGGCATTAGCCTGGGCCACAGAGGCAGAGAGGCCACCCAAGTGGCAGGCAGGGTGGCCGCAGGGCCCCATGCAGCACGGACAGGTCCAGCCAGTGCATGCACGTGAGGGGACAGTGCACATGCGAGCTGCAGCCAGCGACCCAGGCCCTGCTCCTTGGACCCGAGACCTTTGGGGCCAGACGGGACCGTCCGCTGGGCCCAGTCCAGGGTAGGACCGCTGGTCGGCTGCTGTGAGGTACAGAAGGAAAGGGCGGCGGGCTTGGCCCTTCATGCTGCCCACGGGCATCCTGGGGCTGCAGCCGGACTGGCCCCTGAACTCCCCACACCCCAAGGCTGGCAGGCCTGGGATGGGAGCGGGCAGCATAGTCCCAGGAGGCATGTGCTGAGGTCCCCAGCCAGGCTTGGGGCTTTTTGCCCGCTGGAGAAAGGCAGACGGCAGAGGAAGCTTCTGGAAAGAAATCCTGGCTGGAGACCCGATGAGTCTGTATGGTGGGGCTCACCTGTATGGCCTTCACCTCCTTGGATCCCCGGTGTATGGGTCACCTTCCAGATGAGGCCACTGAGGCACACAGAGCCTGTGCAGCACCCCTTCAGCGCCTCTGTCAAGGCCCAGCTGGCCACCCCCCAGCCCAGGCATGATGGAGAGGGTGCGGCTTGAGTGTCTGCAGGGCCCGAGAGATGAAAGCAGCACTGGCGTGTGCACGCGCTACATGATCCCTTCGGAGAATCGGGGGGAGCCTCTCTCCCGTGCATTGCGGGCGCAGGAAGAGAGCATCCTGCCTGCCTGGGCCCCGTGGCCTGGGGCTTGCTCAGCGGAACGCGTCGTAAAACACAGGACCCCAGAAGGAGTCAGACTTAGACGGAAAGTCAATTCAGGAAGGGCAGGAGGGGATACACGGCAGGGGTCAGTGAGGCCTTAACCCACACTGGGGGGCGTTCCCAGAACATTCCAGGCGGGCTTCTGGCTCTACCCCTGGACATGATTCTGGGATCCAGGGTCAGGCCAGGCATCTGCATCTTTAAGGAGCAGTACCAGGTGAGCCTGGTGCAGGTGTCCAGGGACACGGGCTCCCGTGGAACCTGGGGGTGAGGGGGCTTGGGAAGGACAGGGTGCCAGGCGGCCAGCCCATGAGAGTCCAGAGAGGCAGACCCGGGACCCCTTTTGCAGAGAGGATGGTCAGTCACCACCCGACTGTCTTCCTCATCAACCCGTCTAGGTGCCCCATCAGGATGATCCAAAGGACCTGAGGGCCGGTGCCTACACTGACAGCCCCAAGCACCTCCACACCTGCCCACTTCTGCCCTGTGACCTCCTCCCTGCCTGTCCCAAGTCCCCTGGGCACAGCAACCTGGCCAGGAGGCCACCCCAACTCCCTCCTGCAGGTGCTACCTGGAGACACATGCTGCCTCCGTGCCTGGATGTTTGACCCATGGTGGGAAGAGGCAGTGCCTCCAGGTGAGGGGGCTCAGTGGGCGGAGGGGTGGGGTGCTTGGGAGCCTGGTCCCAGGCCACCAGGTGTGGAGACACACACACAGGGCCTGAGCCAGTGGCTTGCTGCCGGCCGCGGCTGACGGAGCGAATGTGACCTGGGGCCAAGTGGCCCCCTCAGGCCCACAGCCTAGGCAGGACCTCCGAGAGGGGAGCCTGGGCCCAGCACCCCCACTGCAGACCTTGGAGGATGGGGTGCCCCCGAGCCCGCGGGCAGGCTGAGACTGAGAGGCCAAGAGCCCATCGGAGCCGGGCAGGAGGAGCCCCACAGGCTTGCCATGCGGGGTCCCCGCCAGGCTGCGGGTGCGAGCAAGAGCCAAGGCTTCGTAGCTCTGCCCTCAGCCTCTCCCAGCAGGTTGCATGTGAATGGATCAGGCCTGCGACAGAGCCCACGGGCCGTGGCCTGGCACAGCCGCTGTCCGAGTGCGGGAGCTGGGCTGGCAAGGACCGTACAACCCCCGGCCACAGAGCAAGGACCCGGGCAGCCGTAGGGACAGCCATGGCGAGCAGCTGGTACAGGAGTACCTGTCACCTGCCCGACTGGTGAGCGCTGGGGGGCCGGGGCTCAGGCTGCAGGGGTCTGCATGGGGCACCACCGTTCCAGGCCCGATGTCCAGCCAGCCCTCTGGCCTGGATGGACGCGCTCAGCCCTGCGGCGTCCTCAGGGCCGCCCCAGGCATCGGGGACAACGAGGCAGGGAAGCCAGCAGGCATCACCTAGTGCACCCGTGGGCCAGGCGTCAGCGGCCGCTCTGCGAACCTCTCCGGGAGCCAGGGAAGCCCCTAGTTGGAGCAGCTGCTGCTCTGGGGGGAGGCTGGGCGGCAGACCGTCCAGGTGTGGGGCGCACAGCTGCCAGGGCTCCCTGAAACCGTGGGCTAAGTAGAGCACCCTGCACCCAGGGCAGGCTGAGTAAGTGGGCTCCACCACGGGGTCCTGCTCGCTGACGGGGGCAGCTGGTGAGGCTTTCTCCCAAAGCCCCCGCTCCCACCCTGGGGCCACCAGGATACGCAGAGCCTCGTGACTCCCGGTTCCCACCCACAACCTCTTCGGGCAAGTTGGCGCCTCACGCGGTGGGGGCCACGCTAAGGGGCCCCCCAGGCACAGCCCCCCCCACATGCGGAGGGAAGCCTGGCTGCCCGGAGTCTCTGCCCCCCCGCCCCATGGCTCTCAGAAGCCTCCGCACGGCCTCATCAGTGAAGGTGGAAGCAACTCGGGCCCAGCCCCTGCCCCACAATGCAAGCTGGCTCCCGCGCGGGTGGCCCTCCGGTGGGCCTGCAGGCCCAGGGCTTCCCGCTGTCTTGGGCCAGCGCGGACCCCACCGGGACGCCTCCCGGCCGCTCCTCAGCAGCCCTGCCGCCGCCCCAGGGCACAGGTTCGCAGCTGCAGGCCACCTCTGTCCCACCTGCCCTGGGGTCCTGTGTCCCCCGCACATGTGAGGCCTGGGTTCAGACAGCCCAGGTGGGCTCATGGGAGGGCCAACATGCCCGGAACTTGGGGGATGCTCCCGTGTTGGGCCGTCCTGGGGCCACAGGGAGACCAGGCTGCAGTGACAACAGCCTGACTCTGAGAGGGCACCCGGGGCACTGGCCCACCTGTGCATGGAGTGGGCTGGGGACAGCATTCCCTGCGGGGGACAGCGGGACAGGGAGGGTCCAGCCTGGCCACGCGGGGAGGGCCAGGGGCAGGGCGCCGGGAGGGCAGTGAGCCCCGCCACACCCTGGCTGGACCTGGAGGTGGACCCAGCCTCGCCACCCAGCCAGTGGCTCCACACACCAGGAGCTGCGGTAGCCGCGGACATTCCCGGTGTTCACGTGCGTCTCTGTGTTTTGTTTCCTTTTCATTTTGTGTTCATTCACGGGGGGGGGGGGGGCAGGGCCCAACGGGGGGCACTGCAGGAGTAAGGAGCACTCACGTCCCCCCAACCCAGTGCTAAACCCACCGTTCCACCGTTGAGTTGTTTTGTTGTGGGACCTGTTGGAACAGCATCTGGGCAGCCCTACAGCTGGAGGCGGAGGCATCCCTGGGAGGGAGTGACCACTGTCCGGTTCCAGGGCTGAGTCCTCATCGATTTCTGCAGCGGGCCCTGGCCCAGGTAGATGACCTTGGACTGGTGAACATGCTGGAGATGTGTGTCAACACCCGTGAGAACAGCCTGGGGAACTTTGGTGAGAGCCCCTCCCTGTCCACACCCTGCCTCCGGCGAGTTCAGACTTCTGTGGGAGGACCCGTCCACTTGAATGCTGCCAGGGAGGCTCTGGTCTTTGGACCACTGCCCTCCATGGGCCTGCCCTGCACCCCACAGGCACGCCCTGCACCCCACGAGCCTGCCCTCCACCCCACAGGCATGCTCTGCACCCCACAGGCCCATCCTACACCCCACAGGCATGCCCTATACCCTACGAACCTGCCCTGCACCCCAAAGTCCCATCCTACACCCCACGAGCCTGCCTTGCACCGCACAGGCCCATCCTACACCCCACAGGCATGCCCTATACCCTACGAACCTGCCCTGTACCCCAAAGGCCCATCCTACACCCCACAAGACTGCCCTGCACCCCACAGGCCCATCCTACACCCCACAGGCACGCCCTACACCCCATGAGACTGCCTTGCATCCTGCAGGTCTGCCCTGCACCCAACAGGCCCACCCTACACCCTCTGCAGGCACGCCCTGGGCCCACAGACCCCCCTGCACCCCTCTTTCTGGGGATCAGGACTGTCCCACAGGGTCAGTGCCCTGTTCTTCACAGGAGTCTAGCTCAGAAGCCTTTGCCAGGGATTTGGGGTTGCACAGGGACAAGGGGCTCCTGTGCTCTGGTACCAGTGCCGCAAGCTGATGGGGGATGTGGTCTGCGGTGCCTGCGCAGGACCCGAGCTGTGGGGCCCCCCAGCCGGTGGGGATCCCCTCCTCCAAGCCAACTCCCAGAGCCCAGGGGCCTTTCGCCCGCCCCTCCAGGGTCTCGGTGGGCTGAGGCACACCCTTTGCACACCGCCCGGTGGGCCTGCTCCACTCCAGGCCTGCCGCCACCGCTGGGGCTCCGATAGCCACGGAGCGCAGAGGCAAGGGCCACCGATGCCCCGGGGGGGCGCAGGGAAGGGAGGGGAGTAAGGCCTTGCCACCCGCCTGTGGCCCACAGGGAAGCACCTGCCCAAGCTCAGCCAGCTGAAGCTGAACGGCAGCTGCCTGGGCTCCGTGAGGTGAGTGCCCCTCTCTGGCCTGGGGGCGGGGAGGGTCCCCACAAAGAGGCTCCCAGGTGACCTGCCCTCTCCGCCTCCCGGCCCTCATGCCCACCCTGCCAGCCTGACCCCGGGACATGTAGCTCGGGACATGTAGCTCGTGTGACCGACCCCCCTGTTGGGCGGAGGCACCTGCTGAGGGCGACACATGCCACCCAGGGCCCGCAGTCAGCGTCAGGCCGGTCATCCCAGGCTGTGCAGCCGACAGGGTCTCCAAAGACCCACTGTGGGGTGCCTGGAAGGTACCCCGACCTTCAGCAAAGGGTCCCCAACCAGCAAGGGGTCTGGGGGGGGCCCACACCGCCGAGCCTTCAGGGGTGGGCATCCCCGCGCGAGGGGGGGCGGGGCAGGAGCCGGGGCTTGCTGGGGCCCATCAGCCCCGCGGGTGAGTGCGGCCTCGCGTACAACCCAACAGCATTTTAATGATCAACTTGAAAGACAAAATTCGAAACTAAGGACCGATGAACGTCCTCCGTGTACCTCACTGGCTGGAAAGAACAAAGCGGAAGCACAGTGGGGCCGTTTTAGGTGTTTGGGCAAAGCAGGCCGCACGGAAACACGGCTGGTTTGGGGCGCCTGGCGGGAGCAGTCAGCGCAGCGTCTGCCTCTCAGTTTCAGCTCAGGTCATGATGTCAGGGTCCTGGGATCGAGTCCTGCGCCTGGCTCCGCGCTCAGCGCAGGATCCTCTCTCCGTCTGTCCCTCCTGCTTGTGCGCACGCTCTCCTGCTCTCGCTCGCTCTCTCCAATAAACATAAATCTAAAGAACAAAGCGGGCAAGCAAGCACTGCTGGTTCTATGTAGCCAGGGCCAGCCAGCATGAGGCAGGGGATTCCAGTCGGAGTTCTAGAAAGTTCTCCAGGTGTTGTAAATAGGCTCTAGGCACCCAGTCCCGTCCAGGTGAAGCCGTAAAGATCCTTATCAAGCAACTTCAAAACCGTCCTCTAGATCCTCCTCACAGATGCTGCTACCTATCAGATAAGCATCAAGGAGAATTTAACAGGACAGTTGAGGATCTGGAAATGGAAGCAAAGAAAACTGGAAGGCCACCTGTCCCTCGGTGTGTGGCCCCAAGACCCAGAGCGGGAAGCAGCGCTGCCGCCCCCCGAGGGTCTGGATGCGGGCATCCAAGGCACACCGGGCTCGCGCGGGGAGGCCGCGGCCTCACGACAGAAAATCACATTTATTCCTTCCCCGTTAAGGCACAAATTCACTCGGAGGAGAACCAAGTCCGTAAAGAGCATATGCCACGAGGATGAAGGTGATGAAGGCCCGTGGACAGTGTCATGGAAGCGGGAAATATGACACACAGTTTGTGACGACACAAAATAGTCAATTCCAAGAACGGTGACTCGATGGTAAATGGCAAGGACGCGCGTTCTACCCCTGGCCGGCAACAGCGAAAAACGCAGCGAGCCCTGCGGTTCTTTCTGTTCTCAAATCCCGAAGCTCGGCCGCGGGATGTTTGCAAACGTCCACGGGTTGAACGTGGACAACAGTTCGGAAGAGGGAGCTGCTTGGACATGACGGTCCCGCGGACTGAGCTCAGGACTAGCCTGTGATGCTCCGGATGTTAGGGCGCCTGTCTCGTGGTTTCTGGGCCCTCAGCCGGTCTCCCCAGCAGATGCCCCTCTAGGTCTCCCCAGCAGGTGCCCCTCTATCCTCATGTCCCCGCCCCCCCCCCCCCCCCCCCGCCCCGGCCCAACAGCTTCTGCAGCCCCAGGCCCTGGCACGGGGGGGGGGGGGGGGGGGGGGGGGGGGGGGGGGCGCAGGGGGTGGGCGGCCTGAGCTGCAGACACTTACTCTTGCCGGGTTGTGAGGTGGACCTCGAGACCCAGGCGGGCAGCGCTGGCTCCCCCCGCACTGTGGGCGGGAACCCCCTTTCCTCTCGCCCCGTGGGGCTTTGCGGGTGATTTCCACATTCCTGGGCTTGTAGACTGACCCGCCCAACCTTTGCCTTTGCGATCGCAGGGCATTGACGCCGAGTGTGTGTCTGTGTCCACGTATCCCCTTCTGAGGACACCAGTACCCACCCCACCATGAGCACCCACCTGAGCTCCCAATAGGGTCACGTGCTGGACGGCTGGCGGTTAGGACGGCTGCATGTGTGTTTGGTGGGGCTGCAGGTGACACGATTCACCTGTAACAGGGAAAGTGCCCTTCCTGTGAACCTGTAGGAACAAGTGGGTTCCCAGCACTCCTCCTGCGTCGGTGTGGGCAGGTGGTCGCGGGTGTACACTGTCCTACACCAGCCACCGGGAAGAGGATGGCATGGGGACACGCCTCCCCACCCACCCCACTGCTGCCCGGCCCTGGGCAGGACTCCAGCCCCCTGTGAAGCCAGGGATCCCTGACACCAGGAATTCCCACATGTTTATAGTGTCTTTATGATCACGAATGAGGTCCCGTTCCTGTTGTGTTTTCTGGGTGATTATCACAGATGCAGACAAGCAACCTGTGGACGGAGACATTCTGCAAATCAGCGAAACCTCACAGAGCCTTACACGCGGGTCTTGTATCTGCCAACATCGTGTCTTTATTTTGTCCCTAGAAATACCATCAAACTCACGTTGATTTGAGGAATCTGTTAACTCCATTGGGGTTTCAGTGAGTTAGGAGGCTTGCCTTTCACTTCCGGGCCCTGCTCCTTTTCCTTACCTTCTGGCGCCAAGGGTGGACGGCAGCTCGTGCTCGGCCTTTTATCCCCAGGGCTGCATGCGTGAGCTCCTCTGCATGGCGACAGGGCCAGAAAATGGTACCACCCCTTCGGGCCTTCAGTGCACAGGCTCTCAGGCCGCCGCCACCTCCCATGACCGCAGCAGCGCTACCCGGGTCACCGCGGCACCTGACACCCTTTGCTGGCAGTGCTCGCCCGGGTGCTCAGGGATGCCCCTCAGCGCCCCGGCGCCGTGCTCCTCGCGTTCTGGAATCCAGGCCCAACTCCTAGGCTGCCTCTCCCTCTGCTCGTTCTTTTCGGCTGCTCTAACCTTGAAAGTTTTCTTTCTTTTTTTTTTTAAGATTTTATTTATTTATTCATTTATTCATTTATAAGAGGCAGAGACACAGGCAGAGGGAGAAGCAGGCTCCCCGCAAGGAGCCCGATGTGGGACTCGATCCCAGGTCTCCAGGATCACGCCCTGGGCCCAAGGCAGATGCTCAACCACTGGGCCACCCAGGTGCCCCTCTCCTTGTTCTTTTTGCAGTTTGCTTCTGTCCTTTATCCAGCTCCTTGAGCTAAATGCTCAGCTTAACTGTTGTCATCCTTCCAGGCTTTTTTTGATAAATGTTTCGAAAGATGTAAATTTGTCTTCAGGTACAGCCCGGGGCAGGGTCCACAAATTTGGCACGCTTTGTTTTTTGTCATCACTTCTAAGTATTTTGTCATTTTCCTACTTAATCTGAGATGAGCCGGAACCTATTATTCCCAATCTTTATTCTTCTATAAAAACGGAGCGCCCCACTCTCAGCCGGGCTCGCAGCCGCCCAGCCTCCCCCGCCACCGGTTCCCGCCGCGTGCCTTGGGTGCGAACCACAGACTCTGAAAACAAAGGGAATGAAACCACGGTCACCAGCTCAGAAATGAAGACAGACGAGAGGAATACTGCAGGAAACCCAGTCAAGGAGAGATTGCACGGGAAGGCAGGAAGGACCTTGACGAGCACAGGCTGCTGTCCACGCGCATGACTGTGACTGCTGCAGGAGGAAACCGGGGTTGTAGAACAGAACAAATACTCAAGGATCAAAGGAAACTCATCAGACGTAAACAAAACCTTTCAACTACAGACGGAAAGAAGAAAATGGAAAGCGGGCTGCCAGCGGTCCCTAATACAGCTACCCGGGTCTTTACCCCGGAGAGGTGAAATTGGAGGTGGCCAAGGAAAGAGACCACGTCTTCTTCTTTTTTTTTTTTTTAAGATGTACTTATTTATGATAGACATAGAGAGAGAGAGAGAGAGAGAGAGAGGCAGAGATACAGGCAGAGGGAGAAGCAGGCTCCATGCAGGGAGCCCGACGTGGGACTCGATCCCGGGACTCCAGGATTGCGCCCTGGGCCAAAGGCAGGTGCTAAACCGCTGGGCCACCCAGGGATCCCCGAGACCACGTCTTCTTTTAAGAGGAAGAGGAAGGAAGTCTTCCTCGGGCTCCTCCACAGACACGTGCAAAGCAGAAGATGGGACCGTGGAAAGGAGGCCTGACCCCAGACTTCAAGGCCCAGCCAGCGTTTCTGAATGAGTTAGAGACCCGGAGCGGTTTGATTAGCACCCGCCCCCTTGAAGGGGTTGCTGGACACGATGTCAGCCAATTAAGAGATGATGGGAAAACCCACTCATGGCAACAGGCTGGGGGCACACGCGGAGTGTCCCGAACTGAACGGCAGAGGCCAAGCTGGCCAGGTGAGGGGCATGCGCGCTGGGCCAGCGTCTGAGGGTGTCATTGCATGTCTCGAGGAGGGGGCAGGGGACGAGCACGGGCACATGGGAGCGGGGCCGTGAGGAGGAACGCGGGGAGACCATGTGGCAGGGATGGGGGGAGACCACGGCCCGGGGCCTGGGAGCCACAGTCGGCTCCACCCCCAGCCACTGCCCCCCACCGGCTCCTCCCTGCGGCAGGAAGCCCCAGCCAGGGCCCCCAGGGACCTGCTCTTCCAAGCTGGGCTCCACACCCTCCTTCCCAGTCCGAATGCCCGAGAAGCTACTGCGAGGATAGTCAGAAATCTTGGGGTACCCGCAGCACTGGAGGGAAAAGGCAAAACACAGTCCCAGAGGAGCGTGGACCACCCAGGGAAGGGAGTCAAGCTTCCAAACGTCATCGTCCGAGATGAGAGAGATGAGACGCGGGAAACGTGGCTTCTTTGTATCTTGCAAACAATCGCAGCCCCAAGGAGAGATGCGAGAGCCCGAAGGCGCTGCGGGGCAGAAGCGTAAGGGCCAGGAACTGAGCATTGCGGGAAGGAGGAGGAGGCTCCAACACCTCAGGGACCAGCACACCAGCAGCAGAGCTCCGGACCTCAGCCTGGGGACGCAGGCGCAATGCAAAGCACACACCCTCGAGAACATCCCAGAAGCCGGCAGGAAGGAAAGGGACACAGAGGACCAGAGGAGCCTGCGGGGCGGGGCCGGGGGGGGGGTGGCAAGGACAAGGCCACGACAGGGGCCGGGCCGGGGTCTTGCAGGCACAGCTGGCTGCAGGGGGGCTGCAACAGGAGGAAGCCATCCAAGAAAGGCCAGAGGGAGGGGAGAGGGAGGGAGAAGCCCCCAGGGTGGACCCCACGGGCAAGGGCCGCAGGCAGCAGGTGCGGCCCCAAGTCATCCAGCACCAGGGCAGCACCACCCACCCCGCCCCGCCCTCCCCGCTGCGGCAAGGAGGGAAAGCAGGGGGGCAGCGGCTCTGAGGCCCCTAAGCCTGCAGGCGGCCTCCCACGGCCACGGGTCACCGGCACCCTGCAGGTGGACAAGGCCACGCGTGGGGGGTAGATGGGCGCAGAGGGTTGGGGCCTTCACGGACAGGCGTGGCCTCCAGCCCAGGATGGTGCTGACCAGCCGACCTGCCCTCTGCAGAGACCTGGGCACCTCCCTGGGCCGCCTGCAGGTGCTGTGGCTGGCTCGCTGTGGCCTGACCGACCTGGACGGCGTTGGCTCCTTCCTGGCCCTGAAGGTGGGTGTGGGGTGCCCTGGGCTGGGGAGACGGTGCCAGGCCCTGCCCTGGCTGAATCCCCTGCCGTCCCAGGAGCTCTACGTCTCCTACAACAACATCTCAGACCTGAGCCCGCTGTGCCTGCTCGAGGAGCTGGAGGTGCTGGACCTGGAAGGCAACAGCGTGGACGACCTGGGACAGGTGCGCTACCTGCAGCTATGCCCGCGGCTGGCCACACTCACTCTGGAAGGCAACCTGGTGTGCCTGCGGCCAGGGCCCAGCCCTTCCAGCAAGGTGCGTGTGCCGGGCACCCCAGCAGCACATGCGCAGGACGGGGAGGCACCCTGCGTCCCCCCCCCCATGGCCCCGGGGGCCTCTCTGCCCACCTACACCCTGTGACTTGTTCACCATCAGCTCATTCTCTCCTATCGCTGGAGAACTTCTGGGCCAGGACCAGACCCCACAGGGCCCCACAGGGCCCTGCACACACCCGCCATGCCCCCCAGCCCATACGGCACCCCCATGAAGTACATGCACGTGACACATGAAGCCATGCATGTCTGCGCAGAGAATCACACACCCACCCCCGTACAGGCCCAGTCCAACGGCCCCTCCGTCCCCCACACGCCCCCGTGTGCCCTATGTGGAAATGCACTCCTTCCTCCTGGGCCCTTGCACACCTGGAGCTCACACTTGCTACCCTCCTGGCCTCGGCTGGATGGTGCCAGCGCACAAAGCTGCCCAACCCCTGAACCCTGGCTGTGAGCCAGAGAGTGAGATCACACTGGGGGAGAGCACAGGGTCCCCACAGTCCCCCCTGGGAGCCAAGAGTGACCCAGGCCAGCCCTGGGAGGGTGGGGCAGCATCACCAACTCTTGCTCCCCGGCCTCGCCCCATGGAGGTCTGGGGAAAGCAGCCACAGGACAAAGCTGGCCTGAAGGCCCCCCCGACCCAGGCCTGCCCCACTCGTCCACCCTGCAGGTGCCCCGGAGCTACAACTATCGGGCAGAGGTGAGGAAGCTCATCCCCCAGCTGCAGGTCCTGGATGAGGTACCGGCCGCACACACCGGCCTGCCGGCCTCCCGGAAGCTGGGCCAGGACTGGCTCATGGTGAAGGAGGCCATCAAGGAGGCCGGTGTCTTCGATGGCCTGCTCCCTGGGCTGGGTATGCCAGCCATCCACCCGCCCTCTGGCAAGGGCCGCCCCCCCCCCAGGCTGGAGACCTTACCGACGGAGCCCCAGAAGACAGGGCACCCCCACCACCCCCAGGAAGAGAGCTCTGTACCCCAGCTCTCCCAGGCCTCACGAGATGGTCGGCCACATTTCCTGCCCCTTCCCGGCCTTACCCTTGGGCTCCCAGAGCCCGGGATAACCTCCCCGTGAGCGGCACCTGGGTGGCGTGGGCCTCCAGACACACAGATGTTGGGTGGCAGGGCTCCCTGTCTGTGGACAGTCTTGGCGGCGGGTGGGGTGGTTCTTGGGTGGGCCAGTTTGCGGGGGTTTCCGTGACCTCTGATTTTGACCCCCGGACAGATCATCCCCACGGAGCCAACATTCAGAGACTCAGCTCGGAGCTGTCCTTGCCCGACACCCAGCCTCGGGCCCCCAGGCCGTGGCCCCTCTCCCTACTGGTCCCTGGGGGTCCCCTGCCTGAAAGCCTGCTTCCCAGGGACCCAGCTCCAGAGGATGACAGCAGCAACCTCACCCATGGTAACTCACCGCCCTCGGCACAAAGCTGACCCTGCAGCCCCTCAATGCCAAACCAGACCCAGCCACACCCTTGTCCGTAGGTGCTGGCCGGGTCCTCTGCGGGAACCCCACCAAAGGCCTGCGGGAGCGCCGACACCAGTGCCAGGTATGCCCTGCCACCCGCAGGTGGGTCAGGACTGCAGTGCTACCCCAGGGGCCCAGCGTCCTGGCCTGGCAGTACCCTGCCTGCAGGCACTGCTGGCCACACGCCCCCTCTCTCCCACAGCCAGAGACGTCCTTCCATCTGCAGGGTACCCCCCACCCGGCCCCCTTGAAGACTGCGCCCCCAAACCAGCCCTCTGTCTCCCCAGGCCTGGGCAGCACCAGAGCCGCTGCCCCCACACAGGCTGGAGGACCCGGCTGCCAGTGCCTCTATCCCAGGGCCTGACCGGACAGACAGCAGCGGCGACCTCCTGGCCTTGGCTAGGCTTCTGGCCCACAGGGAGCTGCGCCTGCGGTGGGTGCATGTCCTGGCTGCTGGGAGGTCATGGCTGGGGCTGCCTTGGTACCTAGGTTGGCTGGAGGAGCTGGCCGTGGGGGCCTGAGGCGGGGGGATCGTCCCAGGGGCACACTCATTTGGGATTAGGTCTAAGGGCAGGGCGGCAGCCCTCTCTCCCCTCTAGCCCCCTCTCTGGTAGGTCCCTGGAGTCCCAGCAGGAAGGTGCCACGGCCCCCGGGGGCCCACGGAGGAGCCCTGAAGAGCAAGAGGACAAGTCTAGGCCCAAGACTCCCTCCGGCCCCCCATGCCTGGCCCCAGGTATTGAGAATGATCCCACACACGGCCCCAGACCAGCGTTCATCAGCTGGGCCCCGTCCTCAGCTGGACTCAGCGAGGGGCTGTAACAGGGAGGTCCTCTCCTGGGGGGGGGGGGGTGCTTACAGGTGAGGGGTTCCAATCCCTGAGCCCATGGGATCAAAGGCCACAGCAGCTGGACGGAGGGGTGTGAGCACGAGTCTGGACCGAAACAGAGGGCAGGCCCACTGGGCAGGGAGCAGGACACAGGCCCACAGAGGGGAGAGGGCACCAGACAGGCCAGGAGACGGAGGCAGGGAGGCAGCTACGCTTACTCCGCACAGAGGCCTTTGCCGGGCTCAGGACACCAGCTGCAGAGTGACCACGGCTGAGTGGAAGACCCCTCACCCAGCAGAGCCCAGGGAGGCTTCCTGGAGGAAGGGTCTGAATCTACTGGTAGAACCGAGTGGGCAAGCCTGGGAAGGGGCGCTGTAAGCAGGGGCGGCAGGTGCACAGGCTTAAAGGTGGGCTGAGTGGCCCTCCTGTGGCTGGGAAGTAAAAGGGCCAGGAGGGAACAGGGGCACAGCAGGCAAAGCCTCTGGCCTTCCCCGCGCTGGCCCGTGCAGGGAGGGGCTGGAGGGGGGCCCTGGGGGATGGGGGGAGAACAGGCAGGGCAGCAGGGTGGACCAGTGACAGACAGTGGGGACTCAGGAAACAAGGGGTACCAGAGCCTCCCACCCCTGGCCAGGACCAGGTGAGACGTCCGGTTTGCCCCGATGGGGGTGCCAGGGGCTCACTCTATGTAGAGGTTTAAGACCTGGCCCAGGGCCACCCTTGGTGATGGGACCCAGTGACCCAGAGCCAGAGCCCAGGCCAGAGGTGGGTCTGGCCCCAGCAGCAGCCTGAAGTCATGGGGCCACACTTCCCAGGGGAACCCAGGAATGCAAGAGAGGGCTGCTGCCTTGGGGTGGGGGCAGCGAAGGGCTGGGGGAGGGGCCACAGTGGGCACTGCCACCTTGCCTGTGGTGACCCCCACCCTCTGGGGCCCCTCGTCTGACAGGCTATCTTTGTTTTCCAGAGCCTTCCAGGACCTTGGGCTGTAACCTGATCCCCTGTCCCCCCAAGATGCCTTCTGATTCCAGCCACAGCTCCTGGGGGGCCACAGGCCTGCAGTTCCAGAGGCGCAGGCTCAGAGCTCTGTGCAGCTTAGGGCCTGGCCTGGGCCAGGGAGCTGGCCTGGGGCAGGGGCTGGCTGCACCGACGGCTCTGAGAGCCCTGGAGGTGAGCTCAGGCCCAAGCCCTCGAGCCCAGGGATGTCCAGGCCCAAAGGCAGCACCAGATCCAGCAGCCAGAGTCCCTGGCCTGCGGCGCATGCCGCACCTGAACCCTATCACCCCAGCCCAGGCCCCCCCCTAGTGTAGCCCCCACCCCCCCACTGCCAAGCTGCCTGGGACCCCGTGTGAACTCTGACTTCAGGGAGCCTGGGGCGTCTTGGGGAGTGTGTGGGGCTGGGTAATGGCTTGACACAGGAGAGACCCTTCTTGGTGGAGGGGAGTCGGGCACAAGAAAGAGGCCAGGCTGAGCGAGCCAGCTGCCCACTCCTCCCACGGGGCCTGGCTTCCCAGGAGAAAGGGACAGGGGCAGGCCTGGAAGACAGGCTGGGCCCATGCCCGGTGGGTGGGGGGTGGGGGGTGGGGGGGGTGGCGGGCCCCAGCAGCGCGCTGGCAGGCCCTCCGGAGACCGGGGTGCAGCCAGGCCTCCCATCCCCGGGCACCGGTGCGGATCCTCGCCCACGCGGGACGGGCGGCCAGCTCCCTTCCCTTGGGGCGAGGGACCCCAAAACCAAGTGAATCTTTTTTGACTCCGGTGTACATAAACGCGGTTTACTTCGTTGGTGACGTTGGTTCAATATATGATGCAGCTGACACGGCCTGCCTCCCACGACTCTCCCCCAGCGCCGCCCCTCGGTCCGGGCACCCAACCTCCGTGCCCCGCACCCCCGCACCCGCTACACCCGTACGTTAGGGCCCGCGATGACCGGCGGGCAGGGCAGGAAGCGGAAGCCGAATCTGCTTTCAGCCGTGCTCTGCACCGAGAGCGCCACCATCGGGCAGCTCCGGTCCACGGTCTTCCTGCACACCTGCGGGCGCCGGGGGGGCGTGGCGTGGGGGCGTGGTCAGGGGCGGTCATGTGGAGGGCGTGGTCAGGAAGGCGTGGGACCAGGAGGGGCGGGGCCAGGACAGGGGGCGGGGCCAGGAAGGGTGTATAGGGGGAGGCGCAGAGGGGGCGGGGCAGAGGAGGGCGTGGGGGTTCGGAGTGCAGGGGGGGCGTGGAGGGGCGCGGAGGGGGCGGGGCGCCGGGCACAGCCCGCGCACGCGCGCACTCACCAGGATCCTGGGCTCCTTCCTGGCCTGGCGGTCCTCGAGGCACAGCCCGGCCTCTGCGAGGGGCAGTGACCGATGGGGTCAGCCGGCCTCCCCCTCCCCCTCCCCCTCCCCCTCCCTGCCGGCAGCCAGCCCTCCGCGTCCGCGTCCTCACCAGGGATGGCGGGCAGGCGCTCCGGCGCGCGGGTCCCGGTGGCCTCGGGCGGGCGGAAGAGCTTGCTGGCGCTCTGCCGCGGGAAGGGGCCCCGCGTCCCGGTGGGGCGAGGGCGTCGTGACACGCGGAGCCCGGCCCCCGCGGGAAGGGCGGTCCTGGACGGAAGGGGCCTGGGGGGCAGGGCGGATGCCTGGAGGTGGTCTTCAGTTACGGGGTGGGGGGCGGCCCCAAGGGGACGGGGCTGGGGCTGGGGAGTGGTCCTTCGCAGGGACTCTGCGGAGGCCGTTTTTGCAGGGGGGAGGCTGGGAGGTGCTCACCGGGGCCTCGGCCGTCTGGCCCTGGCCCGGGGCTCCCGCGCCCTGCCGGCGCGCGAGTGCTGGGTCCCGGGCATCTGCTCCAAGGTGGCGGCGGCGGGCGCGGCCTCTGGGAGCGGGAAGCGGTCAATGGACAAGTCGGCGTTGTCCACGAAGATCCTTGAGCCGCGGGACACGCCGTGGGGGGCCTGATACTTGCTCAGGACCTGTGGGGTGGCCGGGAGGGGCACGAAGGTCACCCCCACGCCGCGGGGCTCGCCCCCACCCCGTCCCTGACTGAGATGCACACTCACCTCGCCCTTGGGGTTCAGGAGGAGAGTCACGCATCCTCGGTTGAAGTGGAATCCCAAGGACGAAGGCAACTGCTTCTTCATGCTGCGGGGCCCCTCGCCCCAAACCTGGTGCACGCGGCAGGGGGGTGGCGGGGTTAGGAGTGGGGGGGTCCCAGCGGCGCTCCGAGGGCTCGCAGGCAGCGGGGCGCACCGTGACATGGTGCTGAGGCGCCAGCAGCGTGCCCGGCGGGAAGCGGTACATGCACACAGGGAAGTCTTGCACCAGCTGCTGCAGCGTGAGGCCACTCAGGTCCATGGTCTCCTCCAGCGACTGGTTGAGGACACGTACAAACCTATCCTGGCGGCTAACAGCCATGATCTTCAGGCAAGAACCCGTCGGGCTGGGCAGGGAGCAGGGAGGGTAGGGGCACTGCAGGCAGGCTCGGGCACTCTCCCTCGGCCACCCCCGGTAGCAGACCCCCTCCTGCTGTGGCCTTGCTGGGTCACCCCCTCACCTCCAGTGGCGCCTGGGAGGCCCGTGCTCTGGACCTGCACAGGGCTCCCCCGTCAGGACAGTCTTGCCAGGCTGGTCCTGATGGGCTTTCCGGAGATCCGGGGAAAGGAGACCTGTTGGAAGGGGCACCTCCAAATGGAGCATCCACTGGGGACATGTCATGCGAGGCCAGACTGACCTGCAGCACGCAGGTGGACTGGGGAGAAGAACAGCTCCAGGGGTCCGATCCAGAGCAGGAGGGATGGCAGGACCCTGGAGGCTGAGGGAAGCAGGGGGATAACTCCAAGAACCGGGGGCAGGGGGTGGTACTCCCGTGAGGGTGCCTCCGCAGCAGCAAGCATCACCCGAGACCCCCCTGGCCCCAGGAGTGAGACCGGAGAGGCCCCAGCGGCCTTGCCCTGGGCTGCTGTGAAGGTCAAGCTGTTGGGGGATGCTGTGTAGGGCTTTGGGCTGAGATTATGGCCCTGCGGGGTGGGGGGAGGGGGGTCATGGGGGAGACCCACTCCACCTTCAGTCTGTGTCTGCATTTCCCTGCTGAAGATCCTCGAGTGGGCCTTGGTGGGCTCAGAAGATTTGCGGCCCGCCGAGCGAGGCAGGCGTCCTGTCACCTTCCGCACTTGGCATCGCGCAGCCAGCTGGCCACTGCTGGAGCCAGAGTCCATGCCCCCTGAGCTGCTAGTACCCACCAAAGGCAGGGTACTCCACTCGACACTCTTGAGACGCTGTTCCATGTGTCGTCTACGCAGCTCCGAGCCCCACTCACCCGACAATGAGGCCTCTGGGGGTGACAGGGGCCGTGGGTGCCTGTGGGCCACGGTTGGCTGATCTGCTCGCTGCCTGCTGGCTTCTAGCCCCCCCAAGGTGGATGGGGCAGCCAGGGGCCCGGCCTGGGGAAGAGCCTCCGGGAAGGACCGTGAGGGCTCGGGAGCCCTTTCCCTTCACCATGAACCTCACCCTGCAGGTGGGAGAGCTGCCCTGGAAGGTGTAGGGGACTTGTGCCAGGACACCTGGGGTAGACCTTGGGGTCCGCCCTCCCCGCGCCCCTGGAGGACTGCCTGACTGGCACAGTTACTTTTGGTCTGAGCTGCACTCAATGTTGGTGAAGAGGTTAGGATACCGCTGGGCAATGCTGTTCCAGTCCACATCCTCCAGCCGGAAACCCTGGCATGTGAAGCAACAGGCATGTGGCCTGGCATGGAAGCAACAGGCATGTGGCCCTCCCCTCCCAACGGGCTCCAGCTGTGAAAGCTCATGGGGAGCCTCGCTCACCTCCCCGGAGGAGGGGCCCTGGTCGCTCTCAGGGAGGTCGCTGAGTTCCAGCAGGGTTTCTGCGGTTACCACCTGCCAGAGGGGAGTGGAAGCCAGTGGGCAGGCACCGCGGGAAGGAGCCTCTCCCCTCTGACCTCACCGCTCCTGGCCACACTTGCCTCGTTCCTCCCCATGGCCCTGGGGGCGGGGCGGGGCTGGGGTGCGGGGGACAGGCTTCCCAGGCAGGCCAGGGCTAAAGCACCTGGAGGGGAGACCCTGGCTGTCCAGGGGACTTCCGAGGACTGGGGAGGGGACGCGGGAGGCAGGGCGGTGGGCTGAGGGGAGTTTACCTCCACACTGCCTGTGGAAGATCGCAGTATGCGACCCACCCAGGAGGAGCGGGCCAGCTGCAGGAGGCAGGACTTCTGGAAGGCCTGCAGCTCAGCCTCCAGCTGCTGTATGGTGGTCGCGGTCTGCAGCAGACGTTCCTCCAGCTGGGACTTCTCCTGCTCCGGGAGAGCACAGAGGTGTGCACAGTCTTCTCCAGGCACTGACCCCCACGGCCAACCCCTGCCTGGGCCCTGATCCTCACCCCAGCTTGGGTCCCCCGCCCAACTCCCTGATCCCACCTGCCTCTCACCAGCTGGGCCTGTTCCTTCTGCTTTTTCAATTCCAGAGTCAGCTTCTGAACCTTGTTCTGCAGGAACCTTTCCTGATTGCGTGCACCCCTGGGGGAAGGGGCGATCTCAGCAGCTCCCACCTTGAGGTCAGCAGCCAAGGAGGGGGGAAGGAGGGGCTCCCCTTCACTGACATTGGGGGCCCAAGGGCCTAGAGTTCCACTGGGCCAGGCCAAGTCCAGCTCTGGGAGGTCTGGCTTGTAGGTGGGGGTCTAGGTCCGGTGGCTGTAAATGTGTTCAGAGTTAGGGCCTGGGTACATTCAAAGCATATTCGCTTTTTCAGGGTTAGGGTGGGGGGTGAGGGTCCAGGTGAGGGTTAAAGCTAGAGGTACGGTCAGGATAAGAATTAAATTGGAGTGCTGGTCAGGCCCAGGGGTTGGGGATAGGGTCAGGTGAAAACCAGGAGCTTGGGCCAAGACCGAGGCTGGGTGGGGCTGTGGGCCCAGCACTCTGCTGCGCACCTCTCAGGTGGGATCCCAGCCACCTCCTGCAGGACATGGCAGTGCCGGGCATCCAGGCGGTTCTGGATGGCCCACCTCAGAACCTGGATCTCTAGTTCCCGTTGACCCCACAGCAGCTGCAGGGTGCGAGGGTCCAGGGACTCAGGGGCCAACCTGCAATGCCAGTGATCAGGCCCTGCCCTCTGGCTGACCAGACCCACGTGGCTGACCACCCCTCCCTCCCTCCCTTACTGCAGGTTGGTGGAGAAGACCACCCGTGAAGAGCTGGGCTTCGTGTCCTGTGGGCACTTGGGAGCCACTGGGTCTTGGGGTGTGCCAGCTGGAGGCTCCCGGGGGCCATTGACCAGTGCTTGGCCCACAAGGGATAAGGGGGCCTCTTTCTTGGCTTCTTCAGCCTCTTGGCAAGACTCAGGGGCCATTCCCGATGTTCCTGGGGGAGCTGAGAGGATGGTGTAGCTGTCGTCCTCGTGTCCCATGTGTGGATACACCTGTGGGGCTCTCCTTATGTGGCTGCGAGTGTGTGCCCACGTCTGACAGCCCCAGACAGCACCACTTCAAAGAGGCACATGTGTGCAGGTGTGCACATGCACCCCACGGGACACTGGACTGCTGGTCATGTGTACGCCCGTGTCTGTGTATTTCTGACCAGGACAAGGCAGCAGGTTACCCCCTCGCCCGACCGCAATGTGTCACCTGGGCGTTTGCACATTTCCTGTTGTCCTCCCCCTATCATCCTTGCCTTCTAGGACCTGAGGTCCTGGTCCTTTGCCTGTGATGCCCCCAGGCCCAGGCCTTACCCCCAACACTCACCTGAGGCCTAAAGTCCAAACAGACCTAGGGAAAGAAAGGCTCTATAGTGTTGCCATGGATACCAGCACCTAGAAGGGGAGGAGCTGTTTGTTACCAGGAGTTTCCAGGGAGACCCCAGAGCAGGGCCCTGCCACCTGGGCCCACCTCCTGACCCAGCCTGAAGGAGAAACTCTGAGAGGCGGGGTTGTTGCCCAGCTGGCCTTAGCAGGCCCGGGGGGCCCCAGAGTGACCAGCAGGGCCTGCCATAGTCACACACAGTGTGTCACCCCAACCAGCCTTCGGGAGGCTCCCACAGCCTGACTATGGCAGCGGCGGTCATCAGGGGCATTGCTGCCCCGTGTATGGGGGCTTGCCGGGCCCTCACCTGCTGCGAGCCCCCTCCTGAGTACTTCCCCGCAGCTTCTCGGCACTCAGAGGCGGATGCCCACCTACGTAACCCCCAAGCCAGGAGCCTCCCCCTCCCCAGTCCATCTCCACCACCTCGGGGAGCTCTGGGGACTCTCAGAACCACGACAACAGTTCCTTCTGCCCAGAACAGAAATGAGGCGCCAGACCTGACACAGACCGACGCCTTCCAGCCTCACCCCGCCCGGCGCTCATTCACCCCCGCTTTTCTGTAGGACTTCCTGTGCTGGGGAGCAGGCGGGCAGGAGGACAGACCCCCAGGGCCCAGCGAACGGGAGCGGAGCAGGCTCGGAAGGCCTGGTCCCGGACAGCACTGAGGTGTCCTGGGCTCGGCCTCCCCAGGGCACGGGGTGCGGGTGTGCCCGTCTCCAGGGGCTGCGGGCAGGAAGGGGGGGAGCTCAGGGTCTTTGTCTGGCCGGCCCGGCCCTTGAGGGCGGCCTTCTCCCCAGCAGGGCGGTCGGCAGGGCTGCAGCCGGAGAGGCCAGCGCGCGCCAGCCTCCCGCGGGGCTCACCGCTCCCCGACCCGATGGAGGCGGGGCGGTGGGACCCCGGCCCTGGGCCCCCGGCGGCCCCTCCGGGCGCAGAGGCTGCGGGGTCCACGCCGGAGCCCCTCCCTCGGCAAGAGACTCATCGGGCCGGAGGCTCCCGAGGGAGGCGGCCCGGGACACCTGTCCCACGCGCCTCCGCGGGCCGGGAACGCGCTTCCGCGTGCTTCGCGGTCCTGTGGCGTGCGTGGACCAGGCTCGGCCCGCCCCTCCGCCCCGCCGAGCTCCGCCCACACCTGGGCGCCGCCGGGGGCGGGGCGGGCGGGGAGCCAATGGGAGGGGCGGGGCGCAGGCAGGGGAGCCAATGGGCGCCGGCGCAGGGCGGGCGGGGCGGCGGCGGGAGCCAATGGGGCGGCGCGGGGCGGGGCGCTCGGGCTGCGGGCCAATGGAGTGGCGAGCCGGGGCTCGCCCGCGGCGCTGGAGGCGGCAGGTTGCGGCGGCGCCGGGCGCCGGGCGGCATCCCGTGGAGTGTGGGTCCCCGCGGCCGGCGGGCGCCCAGGTGAGCCGCGCGGGCCCCGGGTCCTCCCGCGTGCGGGACGCGGCCTCGGGAGGCAGCCCCGACGGGAGGGCGCGGGCTGGGCGGCCGTGGGGGCCGCGCCGCACCTGCAGCGGCCCGGGGGCGAGCGCGGCGGCTGGCGGGAGCGGGAAGGGGCCCCGGGGGCCGCCGCGTGAGCCGCGGGGGAGGGGGCGTTCCCATGGCAGCGGGGAGCCGCGTTCGCTGCGGGCGCCCTGCGGTGCCCGAGGACGGCGTCCCGCGGGAGGGGCCGTGCCCTCGGAGCCAGGTGAGCGGGGAGGCAGGAAGTCCTGGATCTGGTTAATGGTTCGCCTTGTTCCGGGAGTGGGGCGGGGCGAGAGCGGGCTGCGGAGCGGGGAGCCTCCAAGTGCTCCTGGAGGGGCAGTGGCTGGCGGCCGGGGGCTGGTCTCACTACGTCCACCCCGACAACGGGCACGGGAGAGCCGGCCGGACGAGCTGGGCGCAGGCGGGGCCTGACCCTGAAGCCTCTGTCCTCCCTGCGGGACAGGGATGCTCTTGGGGCTGGCAGCCATGGAGCTGAAGGTGTGGGTGGACGGCATACAGCGCGTGGTCTGTGGGGTCTCCGAGCACACCACCTGTCAGGAAGTGGTCATCGCACTAGCGCAAGCCATAGGTGAGTCCTTCCAGGCACGGTGGGCCGACAGGTGGGCCTGAGGTGGGCCTGGACCCGGCCCCTGCCCCCGGGAGGGTGGGTCTGGCTGCTGATCCCCCTGCCCTCCCCCAACTCCTCAAGCCAGGTGGATGGAGGGTGTGTGCGGTCGGGGGAGGGACGTAGGCTGACCCGAGTCCTCCTACCCCAGGCCAGACGGGCCGCTTTGTGCTTGTGCAGCGTCTCAGAGAAAAGGAGCGGCAGCTGCTGCCTCAGGAATGTCCCGTGGGTGCCCAGGCTACCTGTGGACAGTTTGCCAGTGATGTCCAGTTTGTCCTGAGGCGGACAGGGCCCAGCCTCGCTGGGAGGCCCTCCTCAGACAGCTGCCCCCCTCCCGAGCGCTGCTCAGTCCGTGCCAGCCTCCCCTCGAAGTCCCGGCCGGCGCTGGGCCATGAGCAGCGCAAGGCACTGACCCTCGGCCTCGGGTGCCCTGGGCTGACCAGCCCCCCGCTGCCGGAGCCTGTTGCCCCTGTAGCACCAATGCCAGGCTCCTGCGCGGACCTGCAGGGCCTGGAGCGCAGGGTGCGGAGGAACGCGGTGGAGCTGGGTCAGGAGGCCTTCTGGGAGCAGGAGCTGCGGCGGGAGCAGGCGCGGGAGCGTGAGGGGCAGGCACGCCTGCAAGCCCTGAGCGCCGCCACCGCCGAGCATGCCGCCCGGCTGCAGGCCCTGGATGCCCAGGCCCGTGCCCTGGAGGCTGAACTGCATCTGGCCTCGGAGGCCCCTGGGCCCCCCTCGCCCACAGCGTCGGCCACTGAACGCCTGCGCCAGGACCTGGCTGCCCAGGAGCGGCAGAGTGCGGAGGTGCAAGGCAGCCTGGCCCTGGTGAGCAGGGCCCTGGAAGCTGCCGAGCATGCCCTGCAGGTAAGCCCACAGGCCCCTGAGCCCCTGCCCACGTTGGGGTTGGGCTCAAGGTCAGTCCCCTGAGGATCCATGTGCCCCAGGCCCAAGCCCAGGAACTCGAGGAGCTGAACCGGGAGCTCCGTCAGTGTAACCTGCAGCAGTTCATCCAGCAGACGGGGGCTGCGCTGCCACCACCCCCGCAGCCAGACAGGGGCCCCCCCAGCACACAGGTCAGAGTGGTCCTGGAGGGAGGCCGGTGCGGGGGAGGCCCAGCGGAGCTCCAAGCTGACCTACTCTTTCCGTAGGACCTTCTGCCTCCGGCCAGAGAAGAGCCCCTCGCGAGAACCGCCCAGAATCCCACTCTAGTGTCCAGCCTGAGCCCAGAGAGTACGTCTGCCTTCCCCCCTTCGGGCGGGACAAGGTCTTCCTGGGGCCTCCCCAGGCCCCTCAGCCTATGTCCTTCCCACAGTTGCCCCAATGAGGGAGAACTCCTGGAGGTAGCGGCTCCTGCCTTGGAACGGACGTCCACTGCCAGCCCCGCCCCGGGCTCCCATGACACGAGTGAGGACAAGGCCAGCCTGGCCCAGACAAGGGAGTGGGCGGCCCCAGAGGACTCATTCCCCATGCAGTGGGGTGCCTTGGCACCCTGGGCCTGAGAGAGAATGCCCCCGAGCCTGGGGTTTCCGCTGTGGGGAGCAGGGGGAGGCTGAGGACGCCTGCCCTGGCCCTTGCCAAGCCCACCAAGCCCCCTGGAGAAGGGGGGACGTTCAGAATTCGTTACGCCTCAAGGGCCGTGGCTCTTTCCTGGGGGTGGGAGATGTGTAGACACTGCTCCACCCGTGGGTGTGTGCTCACGTCGGGGGGGGGGGACCCTTCACCATGCCCGTGCACACGCACAGGTGTGCTGCCTCCCCTCCTCCAACCTTAAAACCTCAATAAATTGCCCCAAATGGCTTGAGTGTGTCCTGAGGCTGCACTGGACAGAGTCTGTGGGGCCAACACTTGAGACCAGCCAGGGTCACAGGGAGTCCCCCAAACTATCTGGGGCTGGCCACAGCCAGGGCTCTTGAGAAGGAAGTCTCTCAGGGACCACTGGTCAGTGGGGTCCAAAGCTCGGTCTTGTAGGGCCTCAGACTTCAGCTGCTGCGCCTATCCATCCCCAGGGGCTCTCCTTGGCCACACAAGCCTGGGTTGGAGGTTGGACAGTGTGGGCCTTACAGCAGCCTCAGCCCGGCCTGGGCGTCTGTGTGGACCCTCTCCAGTCTGCTTCCCCGCCTCTGGCCTACTCCAGGAGCAGGAACTGCCACCCCATTGGGGTGGCTCCTGGATGTGAGGACTCAAGGACGTGCCAGACCTGCCTATCAGGTTTACTGAGGTTTACTGCAAGCTTGTGGGGGCGGGTCCCCAGACTCCTGGTTGGCCAGGACCAAGGAGCTTTGCCCAGAGGAGTTTTGTAGGTCCCTCTGCTTCCCAGGTGGGTGTGTAGGCCCTGCTGTGTTCCTGCAGCCTCGAAACTAGGGCAGAGAGATGTCCAAGTCATGGTGCTTATCCTGATCCCAGGTAACTGCGGGTGGGGTGGGCTGCGGGTCCCACCTGTGAGCACTGCAGCTAGTGATGGTTAGAACCCACGGGCTCGGAGCAACCACTGGAGAACAGATGGAGGCACCCTAGATGATGGCGATCTTTGTGCTGAACTTTGGGAGGGACCGAGCCCTCTGAAGTGGCTCCTGAACTGGGCCTGGTGTTCCCTACTTCTTTTGGGGCCAACTGTAGGGGACATGAAGTCCCGAGTAAGGAGCAAGGAAGCCACCCAGAGCACAGCTGGTGGGGGCAGAGGAGTAACTAGGAATGGATACTTCCCACCCCAGATGGGACGGGAGAGGGAGCCACTGGACAGGCCAGGCAGCAGGAGGGGGCTTCTGGCCCAGACTCCTCACTCCAAGGCCCTCAGCCCTGCTTGGCTCCTACCTCGGGTCCCACCTGAGCCCACCATCTACCTCACAGCAGCCCATGGCTGACGGGGCCAAATGCCAGGTCACATGGGCGTGTAGTCCGGACTGCAAATGCTGATTGTGTCGTGCCCTGGGTGGGCGAGCTGGGGCTACGGCAGTCACCACCAGTCCAAGGGGCCTGCTCTCCCCACTCACAACCCTCACCTGTGCTCAGGAGGGTTGGGTGTACCTCGGGGCACCTGCCCTGAGCCCCAGCACAGGGTCATCTCCCCAGCTGAGCGCATTGGCCAGCACAGGGCAAAGCCAGTGCTCGCTGGGGATGAGCCCGCGCCCTCCGGTGTCTTGGGCTTTCCCACCCCCAAAAGGAAGCAGTCCTGGCGCTGGCAGAGCTTGTGCACCCCTGGTCTCCTGTGTCTGTTTTCAGGGAACACCTGTTCCTTGTGAAGACCTCACCAGGGACCTGTCCCTGGGCTCCTGCTGGTTGAAGAAGCCTTGGAGAGGTCCTCAGTGGCTGCTGCGCTCCGAGGTGGGGAATGCAGAACCTTCCTCCTCTGTGGCTGTTGCAGGTGGCCCGAATCCCACATCCCCAAAAAGTTGCCAGAAGTGCTTCAAATCACTAAGCAAATGCTGGAGTTGCTGAAAAGTTTACTTTGGAGCTTTAAACTGCACTCTGAAAACAATCCGCAAGCTATGCAGGGTGCTGAGAGGCCCCGCTCCCCGCCCCCGGCCCCCAGGCACACACACACATCATTCTGGGGCAGGGCAGGACCAAGCCAGGTCAGGCCAGTTCCCCAGCAAGGTGAGACAGGACCCCGCTCGGCAGCCACTGTCACTCTGCAGGGCCAGGCCCGGTTGGGAATGGCACCCGAGCCCCTCCCGACCGCAGAGTTCCCGCACGGCCCCCCCCTGCAAAATACCCTGTGGGCTGGCTGAGAACACGGACTCACTGGGCCAAGGCCACCCACAAGCTCCCTGTCACCTGCGGAACCTGGCCCTGCCAGGCCTGCTGGGTGTGACCCCCAGTACACCCACAGTGACCTTCAGGACAGGGTCCCTCCACAGGTGAGTGAAGTCCATGCAAGGTCTCACCTAAGCCTGCCTCTCCCTCCAGCTGCTCTGACAAGTGCAGGCCCAGCTCCAGCCATCACCCCCCACCGTTTGGGAGGAGCCCAGCTCTGCAGGCCTCCTGGTCCCGGCTTGTCTGGACGCTCCTCTGGGCGGGCTCAGGGTGGCAGATCTTCAGAGTGGACAGAGAACCCCCGCAGACAGGCTGGCATCTCTGGCAGGTGACCCCACCTGTGGGAGGGGCATGTCACTGGGCACAAGTGGGTCCTTGTCACTCCGACTCCTTTAGCGGTCTTGCTGAAGTGGCAGTGACGCACCGAAAAGCCAAATCCATCACCAACTTCCTTAAGAAGGTTCCCCAAGGTGGCCCTCGAGGCTGATGGTAGGGGCTCCGGGCCTGGGGGCCCCGGGTCTGCCCAGGGCCGCCTCAGCTCGGCAGCAGTGCGAGGGCCATCCCGCAACTCTGCACGTCCCGTGGCCCCTGAGACACACAAGGAATGAAAGTTCCCTCCAAGGGCGCAGCTGGCGCAACGTGAGCCCCGGAGTGGAGGGCTGCGCAGCCCCACGAGGCTACCCCTTCCTCCCCACCCCTGCTGAGCGCAGCCGGGGGACCGGGCCTCGGGGGCGCCCTGGCCTCCGCCTGCCTGGGCGCTAGCCCTCCCACCTGGGCTGGCTGTCCCGGCCCGACAGAACAGGGTCCCAGGGGGGCCGAGGCGGTCGCGCTGCCCAGGGACAGATCAGCCGCTGTCACACGCACAGTGGGTCCGGAGCAGCGCAGTGTGCGGTGGGCAGTGGCTGCCCTGCGCCTGGAGGGACCCCGGGTGGACGGAGGAGCCAGCCCCCACCCCCGGCCCCTCCTTCCCCTCCAACTTGTGCGTCCGAGCCCCCGCCCGCCGGCCCGGGACCCCTCGCGCGTCACCTGCAGCCGCGGAGCGGGGCCGTCGCCGGCGCTCAGCCCAAATCCGGCGGCGGCCGCGGGCCCCCCGGCGCCCCCGCGCCCCCCGCCCGCTCCGCGCCCGGCGCCCGCCCGCCCCCCGCGCCCCGCCCATATGCAAATGTGCGGCTCTCGCAGCCAATGGCCGGCCGGGCAGGGCCCGCCCCGCTGCGCCCCAGCCAGTGGGCGCGAGGAGGGGGCGGGGCGCCACGCCCGCCGCCGCGCGGCCCCTCGCGGGCGCGGCCGGCGCGTTCCTTTCCGCACGTCGGCCTCGGGGCGGGGCCGCCACCTGCCGGGCGGGGCCTGCGGGCGCAGGGCTGCGGCCTTGCGGGCGGCTCCCCCGCGGCCCGGGCAGGTGGTACGGCCCGAAGCGCTCCCGCCCCCCCGCCCTCGCGGCCGGCCGGCAGCTCCCGGCGGCGCGGGGCTCGGGCGCACGTAGCCGGCCGCGCCCTCGGGACGCACGTGGAGCGCGGGGCTGCGGCGGCGGCTCCGGGGCCCTCAGGCGGGGCGCGTCGGCCTGGAGGGCGCCGAGTCCGCAGGGCCCGCGGCGCAGCGCCCCCGCGCTCCGGCCAGTCCTGTCTAGGCTTCGAAAAAGTGTGAGGCCGGAGGAAGGACTGCTTCAGACCTAGGGCCCTGCGCCCTGGGTGGGCCGGGGAGACTTGGCCCTGCCGCCCGCGCCTGCACGGCCCCTCCCGCCTCCGTGGCCGAGGGGACCCCCGGGGCGGAGTCCAACGGGCTGCAGAGATGCTTGCTCCCCTTTTGTTCCTGCCGCAGGAGTCCTCCTAAGCCCTCTGTGCCCCCGCCCAGGAAGCCGGAGCCCCCCACCCTCCCTCCCTCCGGGTGCTGCACGTGTCAGACCCCTGCCCTCCCTGGAGGGCCCAGGAAGCCGGAGCCCCCCACCCTCCCTCCCTCCGGGTGCTGCACGTGTCAGACCCCTGCCCTCCCTGGAGGACCCGACTCCCACTCCGGCCCCAGGCAGGTTCTTGGGAGGAGCCCTCCGCCCGCCCTTCACTGCCCCACCCTTCACTGCCCCAGGCCGCCGTGCTCCTCAGCCTCAGCCCTCTGGTCCCTGGGGGCCCTCCTGTACACCCCCCGGCCCTCTACACCATGTGTTCCTGGCTCTGCGTTCCTCCAGCCACGTCCCTGCGTCCCACATGTGCTGGAGCCCAGCAGCCGCCCCAAACCCAGGACAGACCCTCCTGCACCCCCCGCATCATCATGGCCACGTTATTTCTTCCTTTGAAAGCGCTGCTTGAGTGGCTAAGTGCTGAGGTTCCAGGGACGTGTGGGCCTTGCCCTGGACGTCAGCAGCCCAGAGCCCAGGGATAGAAATTCGAAGACAGGATGCCGTGGATGTAGTCACCTGTGGGTGGAGGAAGAGCACAGAGGCCCCAGGAGCTGGCTTGGTTGTACCAGGGGTCAGAAGTGGAGAGGTCAGCAAAGCTTGGATCATGTGTTTGGAAGGAACCCCTCGGAATCTGCAGGATCCCTGCGGAGGCAGGGTAGAGGTTTGGAGGAAAGAAGTGTGGGATTCAGGGTCACAGCAAAACCAGAAGTCAGGTGACTGTGAGTTCCTGTCTTGCCTTTCCTGTCTTGGACACCCTCCAGCTGGCCCCAAGTCCTGCTGCTTCCAAATGCACCCCTTACCACCCTCTGGGGTGGGTTGAATAGTGCCCCCTCGAAAAAATGTCTGTATCCTAATGCCTGGACCATGTGAATGCTACCTTACTTGGAAAAAGGGTCTCTGCAGCTATAATTAAGGGTTCTGAGGTAGATCCATCCAGGTTTCCCTGGGTGTGCCCTAAGTCCAATGACAAATGCACTTATATGAGATAAATGAGAGATACAGACACACAGGAAGTAAGGACACCTGAAGACAGGCAAAGTCTGGGGTGACGTGGCCACAAGCCAAGGAAGCCTGGAACACCAAAAGCCAGAAGCAAGAAAGGATTTCCTGCAGATTTCTAAGGGAGCACAGCTGCCTTGGGTTCTGGATTTGTGACTTCCGGGACTGCTGTATTAAGTTACCCAGCCGGTGGTCATTGGTTAGGGCAGGCCTGGGACACTAGTATGCCCCCCTTCCCAAGTCAGAGAACATGGCTGTACCTGTCTCCTCCCCTGGCTCTGGCCCTGTATTTGCGGGCAGGCCTGACGGCAGGGGAAAGCCCTGGCCGGGCTGGACAGAACCAAGGTAGCCCCCAGCCATGTGTCCCCCTCCTGTACAGGATGGAAGTGTGCATCCCTGCGTGTTCCTGCCTGTGCCCTGCAGGGGCAGGACAAGGCGTACTAGCACACACCGCACGCCCAGCCAGGGGTGCAGAGTGCGGGTCTGCGAGGCGCAGGGGCAGGGCTTGGAAGGAGCACATGAGAGGGGCAGGGGAGTGGCTAGTCAGTATGCAGAGGACATTGCAATACCGATGCGGGTACACAGCGAGGGTACCCACATGCCTGTGAGGGGGCATCGCTACTTGGAAGGTATAGGTACGTGCCTATGCTCTCAAGGGGTACCACCCATGTTCAATTTGGGCCCAGACCAATGGCTCTGGGAAATTCCCTGGGGGCACATCTCACATCTGAGCACAGGCTGACGTGGCTGGGTAGGCTGTACGCTGCCTGAGGATGCCTGCTGAGTTTCTCTACATGTCATCGTGGGTGACGTGTTTATTATGACAATTTTTCAGGAGCCCCCAGGAAGAACCGCAGGTGAAGGTAGGAAGGGCTGCCCCTCTCCAGGGGGACTCCAAGTTGGCTACAAGGTGATAGCCCAACTCCTTCACAGGAGGAGGTGCCCCAATAGCCATGTGGGAACCTCTGCGGGGTAGCGTCCTTCTGTCCAATGGTCTTCAGCAGGTAGGGCCAGTGCCCTCCAAGCTCCAGGTGGAGAGGAAGGGGGAGGTGCCTGGCACAGGGTAGTCGCAGTACCTGTGCTGGACCCCAATCCTCACCCAGCCAGCCCTCGACCTCCCTGTTTTACAGCCAAGGACGGGGAGGCACAGAGAGGTCCAGAAGCTCTGCTTGCTCATGGGTACACGACTGATACACTGGTTCAAGCACCTGACCTGGGGGACACCCAGGGCCACCCCTCTCCAGACCCCACCCCTGTGGCCCACGGAGAGGATTTGCTCCACGGTCTTCCGCATCTCTGACGCCATCCATTGTCCCTTTTGGCAGAGTCTGTTTCAGAGTCTGAACTAGCAGTTATTTCTCCGGTGGAGCAGAAAACGCAGCACTCCCTTGGCAGGCCCCACTCTTCCTTCCTGTCGCAGCAGAGCCACTTGCAAGAGTTGGGGCGCTGGCTACTCTCCCACCCCCCCACCCCGGGCTGCTGCGCAGGGTGTCAGGGACCCCGCCTCACTGCACCCAGGGCCCGGCTGCTGTCGTCCTCGCCTGGCTTCCGAATGCCCCTCTCCCGGGCTCCCCTGGGTCTACTCCGCATACCCCTCAGCAAATCCCCTTTCTTCAGAATCTTCCTGCACCTGAGCCCCAGCCCCGCCGCTCCCCGGGTCCGCCCTGCCCCGCCCCCCTGGCCTGGCCTCCTTCCCAGGTGGGGCTCCCACGAGCTCGCCGGGTGCACCCTCATCGCCGGAGTAACACTGGCCGGGCCTGCCCGAGGCTCCTCGAGCCCGGATCCTACCCCGCAGCGCCAGTCGGCTGCTCACAACCGCGCGCGGGGCGGTGCCGGGCGGTGCCCGTGCTTTCCCGCGTCTGGACCCGACGGGACGGGGGGCTGGGGTCCCCCCAGGCCGTGCCCTGCACCTGGAGGAAGCCGCGGCGGCCGAGTGGCGGGCCCCGCGGGGCTGGGTGCGTGGCGGACAGCGGGAGGACCGGGCCTCCGCGTGGAGGCGTGCCCGGGGGCGGGGTCTCAGGGGCGGTGGACGGCCGCTTCCATTCGGCCCGGGCGGGGGGGCGGGGCCCGGACTGTATCATTCCCGGCGGGGGAGGCCGACGCGGAGCAGTCTACAGGAGGGGGCCCAGACACCACGAGTTGCCCCGGACGCTGGTCTTCCCGGGCGGCGGGCGGCCTCGGGAGGTGCCTTCGAGGTCTGGAGGCCCCCGGCCGCGGCGAGGGCGCCCTCCGCCACTTCAGGCTCGTCTCCCTCCCCCCCGTCCCAGTGGTTCCCTCCTACGGGCGGGGCGGGGCGGGAGGGCCCCGGAAGCCGGGTCCGTGCACTTCCGGGTCGGGGAGCGCGCGGCGGCGGCGGCGGTGGCGGTGGTGGCCTAGTCGCGGCGGGCGCTCGGGCGGCGGCGGCCGGCTCCGGGGGGGTGCTGGAGGGGCGCCAGGCTCTCGGGTACGTGCGGGGCCCGCGGCGGTCTCGGGGTCCCGGCCGCGCCCCGGCCGCGAGGGCCGTCCCCGAGCGCCGCGCGCTTTGTCTGCGGCCTGCCCCGCGGGGCGAGGCCTGCGCTGCGCTGGCTCCGGGCGGGCGGCGGGCGGCGGGGAGGGCGGGCCCCGGGCGGCGGGGGGCGGGGCGGGCGGGCTCCGGGCGGGCGGGGGGCCCCTCGGGCCGCCGCCTGGGCGCCCCCGCCGCCCGCGCTGTCGCCCTCCCCGGGGTGGGCGGCGTGTGACCGTGTGCCCACTCGTTTTCAGCTCCTGGTCGTCCCTGCTCGCAGCGGCCTCGTCGCGGTCCCGGCGGCCGAGCGTTCGCGGGATGCTTTGCTGCTAGCTCCCGCTGTCCTCACAGCACGCCCGGGAGGAGGTACTGCCCTTCTGCCCTGCACGGGGCCCGTCGGAGTCCGGACTCCTGCTCCGCGCTGTTTGTAGCGGCGCTCGTGCCTCAGCTTGCGGCTTAGGAGGCTGTAGCACCTGCCGTTCTAGGGAGCAGGTGCTAACCCGTGCGCGAGCCTCCGCCCGGCCGGGGGTCCCGCCGAGCCCCTGGCTGCGGTTGAGGCCTCCCGGGACCGCCGGCGGTCTGCCTTGAAGTCGGAGGAAGTGCCTGGCACCTTCCAGTGCGTTCTCCGCGCCAGGCGGGTGGCTGGGGGCCTCTCCGCAGCCGCCCAGCCTGGACTCTAGCTGGCCGGGTCAGCCCCGCGCAGACCTTGACGGCCTGACTTCTTCACTCCTACTGCAGTTCACAGTTTCTAGGTTTCCTTCTGTGTGGGCAGACCGCCAGTACGGGATGGCCGGGTGTGACCTGCTGGACCTGGCCCAGGTGCCAGTTACCATCAGAAGTCCTTTATGCTTCCTTAGTAACGGTTGGAATTGTAGGTGCTTTGGGTCTTTGCGTTTGGAGGTTTAATTATTTCCTCTAAACCCCCCTGAATCTGGAGGTAGAGCGGGAGAGCCACAGAGCACTGCCAGCACTGGCCTGTGGTCTGGAACATGTCGGTGGAGGCGGGGATGGTGGATGTGGGCAGGCACTTATGAGCTGGGCTGCAGGTGGGGCCAGTAGGTCCTAGGCTGGGGTCCCGGTTAACACAGTTCTGACTGCAGACGTCCAGACAGGGAAAGGGCTGCTGGGGGGTCTCCAGTCGTGGCTCTTCCTCGGTGTTTGCACAGGTGCTTGCTCTGGGAAATACTTTCAGAGGCTACCTGGGATCTTGGCCAGTGGTTCCCTGTCATGTGGTGATGGAGGGACGGACAGCGATCAGCCTCCTAGTTGACACTCTGCTGCTGCCCTCACCAGCTGTGGTGGAGGAGCACCGGGCCCACGGGACCTAACCCCACAGGTGCAGGGACTCGGGGGCTGGTATTTCTGGCAAGCCCCTGTTATGCCAGACCTCACCGTGGCCTTGTTGACCTTTTCAGGCAGCCCTCTGAGGCAGGTCCTGCCACTGCCCGTCCCGGGTGGACCTAGGTCTTAGTGCACTAGGGGAGAAGCCAGGGGCTGTTTGTTCATAGTTTTGACCTTGTGCTTGTGTAACACATTATCAAGGTAAGGATCTGCACCCTAGAAACCACCCTCGGCTGTGCTCTGTTCTCTCTTGGGTGGCCTCGGGGTCACGTTTTCTGGTGTCTGAAGTGTCCCTGGTAGGTTTTCGTGTGTTAGTACTGTTAGTACAACCCTTGAGCAACACCGGGATTTAGGGCTGCTGATCATCATGCAGTGGAAAATCTGAGTAGATCTTTCGATGATGGTGTACTGTTGAGCGGAAGCCTCACTGATAACACAGACAGTTGATAAACGCGTGTTTTGCGTGGTTATGTAGCATATCCTAACAAAGTAAGCCAAAGGGGAAAATGCTACGAAGAAAATTGTAAGGAAGGAAAACACACACTTATAGTAACTGTATTCACCCAAAAAATTTGTACAGAGTGGATCTCAGTGGGTTTGTGCAGTTCAAACCTGTGTTTTTCAAGGGCCAACTGTATTCACCTCCGTTGTAGGGCAGGAAAGGTGCTCACACATCCGGGGCTGGTTAGGTATTGGAGCAGTTGTCCAAGTACCACTGTGTGGAGTCCAGTTGTGGGAATGGTGGTGACACCTGGAAGGGCTGTGGTGCTGTCCTGCCCTGTGGTCTGTACACCTCCAGCAGGATGCCTGGGTCCCCGCAGCGTTGCTGAGCCACCAAACAGGGTGCACACCCTTAGTTGAGTGGGACCGTGGCTCATTTTCTTAACCATTTTCTTAAGTAACTAAGTAGAAGAAAAGTGGAAGTTTTAAGGGGTTGGTAATTGTACAAAAGCACCTCGTAGTATGCTATTTCCAGGTACAAACGATATGAGGAAGTTGATAGTTTCCTCAGATTAACATGCCCTCACTATTTTAGGAAACATCATCCTAGAATCTGGGGCTTTGTAAGGGAAGTTAGGCACTTCAGAATCTGAATCTGGCTTTGGCCCCACCAGGAGGTGATTGGGAGCATTTGTACAGAGGTGGTGGTGACGGCCCTTGGGAGAGAAGCCTGCCTGTGGGATCCACGACGAGAGCCTTACCTGGCTGAACCCACCTTCCCTGGCCCTTGCCTTGCCTCTCTGCCTTCTGGTCTTTTGTGTGACCCCTTTCCTCTGACCTCAGACTTGGCCCCGCTACATTGAAAGCCCTGCTTTGCCGCAGCTCAGGATAAGCCATTTCATTCATCCTAGTGTAGGGATCCCTAAGGAGCGCTGAGGTGCTGTAGGTACCTGACCGAAGCTAAATCATGTTCGTTATAAGTTGGTATTTCACTTTGAACGTCACTCCATAGATGGGAATCAGTGTTTCTTTTTTCTCTGTAGGCACAGTTTTGTGGTTCGAATTGCTTTGTCTTCTGTCTCCTGGCTTGGCCTCCCTGTCCTAGAGAGGCACACGTCACCTGGTCGCGGTGTGTAGCGAGTGACTGTCGGGCTTTCAGGAGAGCGCTGCATCTGGGGACGGGAACTTTTTGATTCTGGTTTGTTTCAGAGGCGAACGCCAATGTCCAGTGATGGATGACGACAGCTTGGATGAGCTTGTGGACCGAAGCCCAGGGCCAGATGGACACCGTCGACTCAGCCCTCCTGCTGCCCTGGCCAGCAATGCTGGTGAGCCACCCTCCCACCCCTTCCACCGAGAGCTGGGGGAGCACAGGCTTGCGGCTGACACCTCTCAGAAGCAGCAGGGCCACCTCGTGTTTTCTCCAGGTTATTGGCTCTAGGAAAAGCAGAATTTCCTTTTTTTTTTTTTTTTTTAAGACTTTATTTATTCATGAGAGAGACAAAGAGAAAGGCAGAGACACAGGCAGAGGGAGAAGCAGGCTCCCTGCAGGGAGCCCGAGGTGGGACTCCATCCCGGGTCTCCAGGACCACACCCTGGACCTTGGTGGCGCCAAGCCACTGAGCCCCCCAGGCTGCCCCAGACTTCCCAAAACAGTCATCTACTGTGTTGACTTTCAACTTTTAATCTTTTTTAAAAAGTTATTCTTTGTTTCTAATTGTGTGAGTGGTAAGTGTATTTATCTTATTCATCTAAGTAGTAAGATGTAAACAGACAAAGGGAGGTGCTTTTCCTACACCTGTTCCCATGTGGACAGCCACTCGTAGTGCCTCTGGCAGGCACATCTGTGAACAGCCCTAGCTCTTTGCTGCCTTGGTTGTGACTTTTTCTCAGGGCCTGCGTTTTCACCTCTTTACTTTAGAAGAAAGCAGTGATGGCACCAGCGAGGGCTCTGAGGACGACACGGGCAGTGAGTGCAGCTACAGCACCGATGGAGAGGACCAGTCTGGTGAGAAGGCCGACATTTGGGCGGCCTCCTGATACTTTCTCTCGCTGTTGACAGGGACCCTGAGGTTTTACAAAACGTTGTTGGTGGAATTGATGCCTTGAGCACACTGGCCACCTGAGGGCTGTGAGGAACGGGGGAGCAAGCCTCCCCTGGCAGTCCCCTGCTGTGAGCCCTCACCTCCCACTGGGGCAGTGGCTTGCTGTCGATGTCATCCTTTGTTTCAGAGTTCTGTGTGACAGCACAACTTCATTAAAGTGGAGCCACATAACCAAGGTCTTCGCAGGGTGAGCACGGCAGACTGGATTTTCTGGTATAAGGAATAGACGGTTCTTGGTGACCTGTGCTCCCCGACCCCCCTAGGTCCAGGGAAGGTCTAGCGTGAGCACAGGTTTGCTGTGGCCCAAGGCCGCCTGGCCAGGACTCTTCACAGGCCATGTTGGTGGAGCCATTCCGGGCTTACTATCACTCCTCTGACAAGAGCCCCTGAGATAACCTGGCAAATGCAGGGAATGACTTTATTAAGGAATTCCCTGCACGTTTACACTGGTTGACACTCATGCCCTTGAATTTCTGCACAGGGAACATTGCCTTAAGGGACTTTGGTTGGGCTCACACCACCTCCTGGCCACCCTGGCTGGTGCATGGCCTACACGGTGCCCAGGCTGGGCCACCATATCTGAGGCCAGCTGTTCTCGCCTTCCTCGGAGAGAGGGCACCCTGGGCTCTGCTCATAGAATGCTGGATGTTGGGGGTTTGGCACACTGCTACTTTCTTTCTGGCATAGTCAGCAAGCCTGGAGAAGCATAGTTCTAAAGCAGATACCATGACCTGTGAATCTCAGGCTCTGTGGTTATCCTTGTTAGAATGTTACAGAAGGGTAGCTCCCTATGTGTGGGACTGCAGTAGCGTGAGCCAGTGTGAGTTTGCAACTTTGTGTGTATTGGTGACATACTTGTGAATCCTGTACACAAGGACATGAACTCTGTCCTGAGTTTGTTGGTCACAAATACGGTTCTTGTGCTAGTCCCTCCAGGATTGAGTTAGGACATTGGGCTTACCTGCGGCAGGTCTCGGGCATAGCATCGGCAGGGCTGAAGGCAGAAGATGTTGGTTCATCCCTTGAGCAAAGGTTTAAAGAGCTGCTGGATGCCAGAGAATCTGGGTGGGGCCCGGACAGAGTGCAGAAGCCAGCTCAGCGGGGGTTCCTGCTGGTCCTCAGCTCAGCTCTTAGCGGCAAAGACAGTGGCATGAAGCAGCAGTTACAAGGGTGATAAATGCCAAGGGTAGGTGTGCAGGGGCATCGCCCGAAGAGGGTTTCTGTGGACCTGGAGTGGTGAGAAGCTTCCAGAGAGACCCGTCTGAGCTGTGATGTGAAGGACGGGAGGAGGTGGCCGGGCAGTAGTGGACAGAGTGCTGCTGTGCAGGGCCATGTGGCACAGAGCTCATTGCCCAGAAGGGAGGGAGGGGTGGGTGCAGGGCCTGCAGGTGCTATGGGGAGGGAGGGCCCTGAGGCCCTGGTCTTGGCTGGCAGGCCAGTGCCCTTTGTTCCTCCAGCCCCAGCCTTGGGAATGAGAGATGTGATTGACTCCTTAGCAAGTGGGAAGTGTCATCAGACCTTGAGAAGGGCGTTTCCTGTATCCCAATGGGCTGGCCCTTCCCAGAGCGGCTCCTTATGCTTGTTGCTCTTCTTGCCCTAGTATTTATTTATTTACTTATTTATTTACTTACTTATTTATTTATTTATTTATTTATTTATTTATTTATTTAATTTTTTTTTTTTTTTTTTTTTTTTAATGATAGAGAGAGAGAGAGAGAGAGAGAGAGGCAGAGACACAGGCAGAGGGAGAAGCAGGCTCCATGCACTGGGAGCCTGATGTGGGATTCGATCCCGGGTCTCCAGGATCACACCCTGGGCCAAAGGCAGGCGCCAAACCACTGCGCCACCCAGGGATCCCTTGCCCTAGTATTTATATCCCTGAAAATCACTTGCTTGATTGCTTTGTGGAGTTTCCAACTCTTTTTTTTTTTTTCTCAAGATTTTATTTATTTGGGGTAGAGTGTGAGCTGGGGGGAGGCAGAAGGAGAGGGAGAAGCAGATTCTCCCCTGAGCAGGGAGCCTGACCCCAGGACCCCAGGACCATGATCTGAGCCAAGGGCAGGCGCTTAAAGTTTCCAGCTTTAAGTATTCTCTGCTTAAGGAGCGCCTGGGTGGCTCAGTTGGATGAGCGTCCAACTCTTGATTTCAGCTCAGGCCACGCATGGGGGTGGTGTGTGTGTGTGTCTGTGCTCAGCAGGGAGTCTGCTTAAGATTCTCTCCCCCTCTCTCTGCCCCTCCCCCTGCTTGCACACACATGCATTGCACGCACACGTTCTCTCTTTAAAATAAATAAATTTTTTAAAAAGATTTTATTTATTTGACAGAGCACAGTCAGGGAAAAGGAGAAGCATACTCCCCGCTGACCAGGGAGCCTGATGCAGGGCTCAACCCCAGGACCTTGAGATTATGACCTGAGCTGAACACAGATGCTTTACTGATTGGGCCATCTAGGTGCCCCTAAAATAAATAAATCTTAAAAAAAAAATACATATATAGCTGTATATATATACATATGTGTGTGCATATATAAAGTTCTTAAGGCTTACCACAAAAACTGAGAACTCAGGCCTCTGATCTGTAGCCTCACCAGCTCCCCAGGCCACACGTGCACGTGCTCCACAGGGAGCTGTGATGGCCATGGGACCGTGAGTCACCATGGCCTGCTGAGGGCGCAGCTCCGTGGCACCCCCATCTCTGGCTCCAGCCTGGGCCGTGTTCTTGGGGACCCTGCACTTGTCCTCACTGGGGTTTTCAAGCCCGCTGCCAGGCCAGGCCTGCATGCTCCCCTGCACCTTCCTCTGTGTGACCCCTTGTCGAGCTGGGGCCGTCCCCGGCAGCCCCTGAGAGGGGGTGGGTGGGGGTAGACGGCTCGGCCTCGTGCGCCTGCACAGATCTTTAGCACCCTCGTCATTGCTGGTCGCCATCCCTCAAAGGCTTCGGAGATGTTTCTCCATGTGCCCAGACGCTGTGCAGGGGCCACGGAGCCCTCAGATGGCCAATTCTGCCTTTCAGAATTCCGTGGGAAGAGTGATCATCTGGCCTCAATGTACTTGTGCTTACTTGACCCTTAGTGAAGCGGGGAAGCTGAGAGAAGCCCATTCTCTGTAGCTTCCCACCTGCCCTTTTCCAAAATGTTTGTGTACCAGTTTCATTAGTTGTTTTTATCTGGCTGCCCAGGACGGTGTGCTGACCGTCTCCGGGGTTCCGGGCTCAGCAGCCCCGGTGTGGTTGCTGGTCCTTTGCTCAGGTCTCAGCTGCTGACCTCAGGAGTGCCCGAGCCACGGTTCCCATCCAAGGCTCAGGGTCCTCCTCCAAGGTCGGCTGGTTGGCAGAGTTGAGGTCCTCGAGGGAGTAGGGCTGAAGTGCTGACCCCTTGCTGGCGGTCGGCTGGGGTCTCCGCTCGCGGAGGCCGGCCCCTTGGTCGGCAGCAGTTCACAGCTGTTCGCTTCTACACCTGCAGGAGCACGTTGCTCTGTGACCCGCCGGGGAGAACGGCTTCTGAAGGATTCACCTGATTAGGTTGAGCCGCCAGGGATTACTTCCCTCTGCCTCGCAGCGGCCGCCGCAGGGACTAGGTGATAACAGCCCATCGAGGCACTGGCTCTGTCCTCCCCTGAAGGGATTGGGTACGGTTGAGTCGTGGGTCATGTGAGGACCTTGCCTGCCACACCGCTGGTGCAGGTGAACTCGTGGGAGGGAAAACGAAATGCATATGTCGACTGCTGTGTTGAGCTGAAAGCATCTCCCTTTCTGCTGGTCAAGCCCCAGCCCCAGAGCCTCTCACAGATTGATCAGAACTGTTGTAGCCAGACTGCCTAGTTAGGACTCTGTGGTCCCTCCATCTCCTAGGAGAGAACAACACCTGTAAGGAAGGTGTCAGCTGGAGGCAGATAATTTGTTAACGCCATCTGCTTTGAGACGGTTCTGGGGTGTGTTGCCACCATTTAGAGGCTGCTGTGTCAAGCAGGGGCAGTTGTTGGGGGCGGACCCCTGGGAGCTGCTCTGGTGGTGAGGGTTCTGATTGTGCCCTCATCGAGATGGGGGCTTGCAGAGCTGGCATGGCCCCCTCGGCCAGTGCCCCGTCCTCAGCTTGGGAGCTGCTTCTGGTGAGGTGCCCAGGGATGGTCACACCTGGCAAGGCTGCAGGAAGGGGGTCTGTCTCTTGAGTGTGGATTTGGAAGTGTGCCTTCCTGAGAGCAGCTGTAGCCTGCTCCTGGTGCTCCAGCTCACAAAGTGGTGTTTCTTCTTTCTCAAGGGTCCGAAGATTCTGAAGAAGGAGGAAGAGGAGAAGAGGACATGGAGGCGTTAGTGGCTGTGGTGGACACTCAGGGGAAGCTGGAAGACAACAGTGCGCTTAATTCTGATGATGATGCCGAGAGCTGCCCGATTTGTCTCAATACTTTCCGGGACCAGGCTGTGGGGACACCCGAGAACTGTGCCCATTATTTCTGTCTGGACTGTATCGTGGAATGGTCCAAGGTGAGTGAGGCCACTTCTCTCTGGGGTGCTTCCTTCCTTCAGGATGACCTCTATCCATTGAAAGTGACCCTGCCGGCTGCCAGCCACTTGCTGGGTGGTGGTCTCTGTTCTGCAGTAAAATTGGGGCCAGAGGGTTGGGTCCTAGCTTGGTCATTGCTTTGGTTGGTGTGCTGTTGGCTCTGGGGATTACCAGTAAAGCTCACTGTGGGGTGATGTGCTCATGGAGTGTGGGATGAAGAGGCAGGAGAGAGGAAGGTTATTTCTGGGTCAGTGTCCCTTGAGGACCTGCCTGCAGAAATCATGAGTGACCTAGAGGCAGGCTGTGGCCAGCAGAGTCAGCCCAGTGTGCTGTGACCCCGTAGGGTGGGATCATCTCATAGATGCAGAGAAAGCGTGAGATGCAACTTTGGACTGAGTAATAATAACCAGCAGTGAAGGGAGCCAGCCTTAAAACAGATGAAGGGAACTTACCAAAAAATACACGGTATATTTCAAACTTTTTATTGTAAAAACTTTCAAAGAATTAGACTAGGACAGGAGGAGTGATGTGTGCCCCCACCTGCTGCTCGTCTCCGCCTTCAAGAACTGTTAAGTCTGCTCTCCGTGTTTTCTCTTCTCTCTCCGGCATGGTCGGTGTGTGCAGGTAACCCACCTCCATGCCCCACCTCCCCCAGCGACATTAGCAATAACCCCGTGGCCCCAACGCCAGCCCTGCTCCCTGTTCTTCCAGAGAGCTCAGAAGCATCTCTGTGGGAGTCTGTTTGAACCTCGGCCACGTTCCCGCCAGCGCCGTGGCCACACGGCTGCTGGCTACTGGCTCCCGGCTCCTGGTAGTGTTGAGGGTTTCCTTGCCCCTGGCACTACTTGTTTCTGTTCCACGGCAGTGGATCCATGGCACAGGTTACGTTAAGGTTTAGGGGCTTTTTGGCCAGCAAAGCCTTATACACTGAGGAACACGACATGGTGCTGGCTGTTTGTCTTCTATTCAATATGCTGGATTAATGGAAGCAAAAAAAGATAGAAATGTCACATAGAAAAAGGTGTTCTTTGCAAATAATGTTTGTCAACATAGATGTTTTACAAACAATTATAATATGAAATTTAGCAATATTGCTGGACACAAGATTAACAAAGATTAAGAGACTCAGAAGTGAGTCCTAAAAAGACACGTGCGACCTTGAAAGAGTTTTTCTAAAACAGTTGAGATCAATGAAGAAGGAGCACTTTCTGGAGAAGTCCCAGCTCCGAGATCCCTCATCTCATCCCCACCCTGATCAAGCGTCCAGAGCCTTGAAGTGCTGTGAAATTCATAGAGGAGGGAAAGAAAATACCAAGAGTTGCCCGTCCTTTTGAATAAGGGAGAAGTCACCCACTGGATACTAAGACATAAAAGTATGACTATGCCAGGCTCTGTCCAGATGTGGGGACCTGAAAAGCACGGTCACCCACGGCAGCCAGCAGGTGGTATCTCACGAGGAGAGCGGGTTTCTGTAAACGAGTCTGGGATGGGGAGGAGGGCCCCGTTCATGGCACACACAGAGGGCCCGGCCCCCTGGAGCCAAGATGGGAAGTTAGCGAGCCGTGCTCTAAAGCCTTCAGAAGAAAATGTGGGGCAGCTGTGGGGACAGACATCTAACCCGGGTCAGCAGCTGCCAGGAGGCTTTACACGAGGGCAGCGCACACAGGAGTCGGGAGTGGGTTCCACTGTGAGGTCTCACCACAGGTGCCAGAAGATCAGACCAGAGACCACGGGAGGATGGGAGCCCCTGTACCTCTCAGATCGGAGGGACTGTAACTCGTGAGCCCTGGGGCTCATGCACTGGTAGCCGTGAGCTGGCAAGGAGACACCAGTCTGCACCACTGTCCTTGGGTGTGCAGGCAACCTGTCTACCCACCCACGCTGGAAACAGCACATGAACCGGCCACCATCAGGCCGCCTGCTGGTCCCCAGCAGTGTGTGCAGCCAGAGCCCTGTCCTGAGGACGGGTGTCCGGGACCCCAGGGAAGCACACAGTCTGGAGGGAGGGGAGGGGGCTGAGGGTTTGGGTGGTGACTCCGTGGATGAAATTTGTCAGAGCTCATTGAAATACACATTTAAAAAGAATACGTATGATACACCCAATAAAGGTATTTTAAAACAAGGAACTTCCGTGCATCCAAACCATATTGATAAGCATCCGGAACGTGTATCTGATGCATAGTCACACTGTGTAAGGAAATACCAGAATTTACTAGGAAAGAGATGTCAAGCAGCCTTGTGCGTGGGAACACGGGTAAAGGCTTTGCCCACAGGCTGCAGAGGAGGGGCCCGATGGCCAGCAACCGGGTTGTCCCTGCTGGAGGCCGGCCTGGGACCCCCACTCTTCTGCTTGTTGAGCATTCAGCAGTGATGGGTAACGCGTGTGGGCTCACAGCTGGCTTTCCTTCCCTCGCCCCCGCAACTTAGCACAGGGCACATAGGTGTGCAGTGAAGATTCGATGATCAATGTTAAACAAGTTCGTGATTTCTGAGGGAATTCTTTGAGTATGGCTGGTATTAATGGTGAAAATCCTCTGGGATCCTGATACAATTTTTATTTCTTACAGAATGCCAATTCCTGTCCCGTCGATCGAACTATATTTAAATGTATTTGTATTCGAGCCCGGTTTGGTGGTAAAATCCTGAAGAAGGTGAGTGTGGCTGCTGTGGAAAAGCGCCTCTGCCCCCCATGCCTCCTGACATTGGTCCAGGTCTGATGGGAGAAGGTGCTTTCAGGAGTTGATTGGCTTTCCTTTTTTTATTTTTAAAGATTTTATTTATTCATTCATGAGAAACAGAGAGAGAGAGGCAGAGACACAGGCAGAGGGAGAAGCAGGCTCCATGCAGGGAGGCCGATGTGGGACTCAATCCTGGGTCTCCAGGATCACATCCTGGGCCGAATGCGGTGCTAAACCGCTGAGCCATCTGGGCTACCCTGATTGGCTTTCCTAAAGTGAGCAAATTTTGGTTAAGTGCGCTTTAGAAACCCATTAAAATGTTGTTTGCAGCATGAGGGTGAAGCGGGTCGATGGTTCTAGGTGGGAAGGCAGTTTCTCAGACTTCCTCCTCCCCCCTCCCGCGTGCCTTTTCCCCGGCTCACAGCCACGGGGGAGAGGGAAGGTGAGGTAGAGCCTGGGCTCCCCGGGGACCACACCCCCGACAGCGCTGGGCCCCGTCCTGTGTGAGAGGGCGGGGAAGGAGGAGCTCCCTTTGCTCTCCAGTGCGTGCGCTTGCTTATGTGCTTTGCAGAGCTCGAAGGGCCTGTATGAGTCCCCTGTTGTCAGGGAGGAGCATCACGGAGACTCGGACACGTGCCTTAGACGTGCCTCTTGTAGCCGTAGACCCGCTGTTTTATTTACAAAGGGCCCAAGGCCGTAGATGCATGGGGACTTTGGTGCTGGGCGTGCAGGTTTCTCGTGGGCTCAGTGCTGCGCTGGCTCAGGTTTGTGCGCAGGTGGCAGCTCTGGCTTTGCTGACTCTGGCCCCTAACCCAGACACACTGCTCTCCTTCCCTGGAACCTGGGCCTGTCCCCGCATCACATAGGCAGCCTTCATTTACCTGGAGCTTCTGCCAAAGGAGCATGTGGACGCTGAGCTCGTCCTGTGTGTGCCGAGAGGCATGGGGGTGCAGAGTCTGGGAGCACACGAGCTGGCCCAACTGGAGAGCATCGGAGAGTGACAGGCAGTGCAGCAGGTTAGGGAGGACCCTAAGGTCCCCCCCCCCCCCCAGGCTCTGGAAGAAGGGTGGGACGAGTGCTGACACCGGTGGAGGGAGCGTGGGACAGGCTGTGGCCACAGCAAGGGGGACAGAGGTGGCATCCCATGTGAAGGGAGCATGTCCACGGCCCTCACATGTGGGGCGGCTCAGACAAGAGAAGCCCAGAGTCCCGCGCCTCTGAGCCTGCGTGGGGAGGGTGTGCTCCATGCGTGCCTGTGACTGCCACTGTGCCGCTGCGCATCTGCCTGCCCTTGCTGGGGCCTAGGACGGTTCTCGAGAGGATAAAGGCCTGCTGCTTTTATTCTGCTTCTCTCTTGCCATTTGCGGTGCCCGTGTCCTGGCTGGTCCCCACCTGCCCGCTCTGGGGCCTTCCCCCGGGAGAAGCTGCTCCGTCCGCTATGTGTGAGCAGAATTGCTGACTCTGGGGATCAGGCTCCACTTGCTGTGTGACCAGCAGGGCTTTTCTGCTCTCAGATTCCAGTGGAGAATGCCAGAGCCGGAGAAGAGGAGGAGGAGGACCCAACCTTCTGTGAGGTGTGCGGTCGGAGTGACCGGGAGGACCGTCTGCTCCTCTGTGACGGCTGTGACGCTGGGTGAGCCTGGGCCCCTCACGGCAGCTCCAGGAGCAGAGGAGCTGCTTCTGCTGTCCCGATCCCTGACCAGCAGGACGTCACACAGGGCTGCTGCTCCGTGCGTCACACTGTGTGCTGTGGCCGCTGAGGCCAGGCCCTTGTGTCGGGAGCACCTGAGTCCCAGGCCGCTGGTTGGTAGCCGGCAGGGCTCACAGGCTCTTCGCACTGCTTATTCCCCCAGAGATTCTGAGACTGTTTAGCAGAGGTGCACATAAGGCTACAAGACGGAGAAGAGCCGAGGGGAACCTGAGAAATGGGGGCCGGGAGCCCAGACGTAGGTCACATGCAGGACCCCGCCTTCTATGAGGCCAAGTGACCCGTGTCCAGCAGACCCTAGCTCCTGGGAGCCTTTCCCCGGCCTCCTTGCGTCACGCTTCCTTTCTCAGGGGTTTTTCTGCTGTGAGCTCATGCTGAGAGGGTTGTGGCAGCCTCTTGAGACACGAGTGGTGGTAGGAGGAGCCCGTGGGGCTGTCAGGTCCGCAACTTCGTCTTATAGGTAGCCCTTCTGAGGGTTGGGCTGAGAAGCAGCAGGCGGCCAGCAGTCTCGAGCCCTGGTGGCCTAGAGCTGGCCCTAGAGGCCCCCCGGTTGCAGACTGGCCCAGGCTTTGACCCCTGACCAGGGCCTGCCTCCCCAGTGCCTCCTGCGTGGAGCTCAGTTGGCCACGTGCTCGCTCCCCAGATGATTGCCACAAGCTGTGCGTTTATCTTCCCCAGGCACCTCCACTCACACGGTCTGTCCAGGCTCCCTTCTCACAAGTGGCTGCCTGTGTGTGGGTGCTCCCGTTAGGGGGTCCCAGCGGGGGTCCCAGTCGTGTCTGATTGCCCCCTGCTCACTGGTTGCTGTGAGGACAGGAGAGGGCTGGCTGCCGTGGGTGTCCTATGAACCCTCGAGACCAGTCCCTGCTCTTGCCAGCCCTGTGCCTCGTTTACTGACTTGACTGCATGCGAGCAGGAAGCTGAGGAAGTACGGTCTCATGAGGCCCTGGGGCTAAGCAGGCAGCTCAGCACTCAGAGCTCAGCTCACGCAAAACCAGCCCACGGGCTGGTGGCCACGGTGGGCCTGGCACAGCTGGAGGCTGCAGGAGAGGCCATTCGAGGTAGGAGGGACTGCCTGTGGCCCTCGTTGCTGACCTCAGCTCTGCAGCCCGGGGCCCCAGCTGGATGCCAGATGTGGGTGCCTTCTGGTGGCCTCGAAGGCAGCGGGGAGCCCAGGTGAGGCTGTTGGAACTCCTGCTCACTAGGCCTCGTTGTTTTCCTGCAGCTTCTGAATCAAGCCCACGGTGCTCAGCTCCTTCGTCACAGTCAGTTCTTAATCCTACTAACTTGGCGGTGACACGTAGGGATATCTCACAACTCTGTTTACTATCCTAAACTGTGTTCATAAATGTAACGTGTCAGCATGTCTTACATGCTTGGGTTATTTAGCAGATAACTCAAGTACATAAAAATCCTAATGAATCTAGAACGTTCAGACGGATGAGCATAGTGATCTGTCTCCAAGCATCCTCACACTTAACGTTTGCCGCCTGCCAAATCCTCCTGTGAGATGCTCTCTGTCGTTACCAAGTCCGAAATGACTCAGTTGTTCTTTTAGAGATGGATGCACAAGGCCGTAGGTACACAAATGTGTAGCAGATCTTTTCACTTACAGGAAGCAAGGTTCACATTATCTCTGATGCTTAAAAAAATTTTGCAATTTAACGTAAAGGTGTCCAGTCACTAGGGAAACCGCTGAGGACGTCACGGTGCTGCATCACTGCGGCATCCTGGCGGGCAGGGTGGCAGTTCTGGGCGGCTGCAGTGGCGGGGCCCTCTGTCAGTGCGAGTCCATGCGGCCTGGCCGTGGAGTGGCTTAGCTGGGCCAGGCACCTATCATGCACCAGTGGCCTCCACTCAAGGTCCTGGAGCTTGGCATGAGGAGAAAACCAGGTGGACCATGTCGGAGCCTTGAAATGCTTTTTTTTTTTTTCTTTCTTGAAATGCTTTGTGAGAAGCAACGCTGTTACTGATCCTACCCCTGAAAAAGCACATGGGGGGGGGCTTCTGAGGCTGGTATCCACTGCAGGTGCTGCCCAGGACTTGATGCTGGCCTGGGCTTGCTGGCTTGCATTCCAGGAGGAACCCCTCAGCCCTCACTTCCATTCCTGTGGTTCTCGTGTGAGGTCCCAGCGGGAGGGTCACGGGGTGAGGGTTTCCACCTGTCCTGGCTCCCTGGATCCCCACGGTCCATCACGGTGAGCCGTTCCTGGTTCTCAATCTGGGCTCAGGTCGCCAGGGATTTGTCCGGGTCTTGGGCTAGAGAAGCTTGGGCCAGCTTGGAGAAGGCTGGCACGGGCAGCCCGCGTCAGCAGTGACTCTTCTAAACCGCTGTCCTTGAAGGCTGGATAGAAGGAACTGGATGACCGTGGTCAGGCCACACTTCCATTCACTCAGCAGACAAAGCCTTTCTTTCTGTATTAGCTTCTCAGACTGGATCGTGAAGTGTGAGGTGCCAGCATTTGAAACTCTTGGGGCTGCTGAATGACGCTGGGGGGGCGGGGGGCGAGCAAGGACAAGCCGAGGTCTCAACCAACCACAGACAAGCCTCCAGGTGCAGGACATCTGCCACGGTCAGCTGCAAGTCCCCCACGGGACAGAGCTGCCCTGGGTCACGTGGCCACCTAACTCAGTCCCTCCATGTAGGACGCCTCCCGTGGAGGCTTCGGGGACCGTGGGGCCCCCTTTGGAGGGCACAGCTGCCCAGCATCCCTGTGGGAAGGACGTGGGAACACTCGGAGCCTGATGTGTCCCGTGTGATGCACACGGAGCCCGCGCCATGTCCTCAGGGTCAGGTCTGGAGAGACGCTCTGGGCTGCCAGCAGTGCCTTTCTGCTGTGTGCTCGTGGCCTTTTCTCTGCCAGGAGATGGAGCACTGGGTGCCTCCCTCTCCTAAGGACCCCGCTCCATGGGTCAGGGCCCCACCCTCACGACCTCGTGTAACCTCAGCCCCCAGTGATCCCATCTCCAAATGCAGCCACTTCAGGTGTCCGGGCTTCCGTCTGGGCTTGGGGACACAAATCTGTCTGCAGCTGGGTGCATCACGCTCCTGCGACCCACCTGCACGGCCGTCGGCGGCCCTGGGTCATACAGTGACCCTCTGTGTGCCCTCTGGCTCCCATAGGTACCACATGGAGTGTTTGGACCCTCCTCTCCAGGAGGTGCCGGTGGATGAGTGGTTCTGTCCAGAATGTGCTGCGCCTGGAGCTGCTGTTGACGCCGGTAAGGCCCCACCTCCGTCCCAGGCAGGGAGCGCTCAGCAGAGTTCTCGTGGGAGACCCCGTAGGGCTGTGTGGGTGTGGTGGGCGCTTCTCAGTCTGGGACCTTTGTCCTTTACAGACGCAGGTCCTGTGAGCGAGGAAGAGGTGGCCCTACTCTTGGCTGACGTGGTGCCCACCACCAGCCGGCTTCGGCCGCACACAGGGAGGACCCGAGCTATTGCCAGGACGAGGCAGAGCGAGAGGGTCCGCGCTACCGTGAACCGGAATCGGATCTCCACCGCTAGGAGGATCCAGGTGGGTGCGCTGTGGCCGCCAGCCCGGCTGTAGAGCTGCCCAGGGGCTCTGGGGAGGGGGGCGGTCGGCAGGGGGCGGTGTGCGAGGGCAGCTGTGTGTGCAGTCGAACCCCACGTCCTGGCTGCTGTGAAGGGAACCAGGCCCAGCTTGCCCCACACCAGCCTGCCAGCCACCCATGGGCCTGCACCCCCCGTGCGCTGCTCCCCGTAGCAGCACGGGCTGCTGTCGGCACTGGGAGGGCGCTCGCCAGGGGAAGGCGCGGAGCACGGAGCACCCGGCTGGGGGACTCCCGGGGACCCCGTGGACCCCGTGTTCATCTCCCTGTGTGGCCCTGCTCCGCACCAGCACGGTGCCCTGGCCCTGCAGCTGGCTCCTCGCGGCCTGCCTGGCCCTCCTCCACGTTCCTGCCCTGAACGTGTTACTGGGGGGCCCTCCCAGGCCTTGAACCCTCAGGAAGCCTGCCGTGGTTTGTCTTTGAGAAGCGAGAAGGGGACACCCGCTAAGCCTGCTGCAGCCTGAGGGTATCTGGCCCCCATGGGTGGCCTGGTGGGGGCCAGTGCGGGGTCCCTCAAGGCTCTGGGGCGGCGCTGCCCCGCCAACGGCACCCTCCTTGCCACGCAGCATGTCCCGCGGTACCTCATGTCTTCTCTGCTGGACGAGACCATCGAGGCGGTCGCTGTGGGTCTGAGCACTGCCGTGTACCAGCGCCCCTTGACGCCCCGGGCCCCCAAGCGCAGGAGGAGAACAGGTAAGCCCAGGTGTGGCTCGGCCCCCAGGAGCTTCACCCCAGAGGCCCTGCAGGTTCTGCAGGCTGGTGTTTTCAGGGGTCAGAAGGGCCGCTCCGGTCTGGTCTGTGCACATGTGAACGTTGCTGCAGGCCTTGAGGTCTCTGCAGCCACAGCCCTGCAGGCGCGTCAGGGCGACTCGGCCACCCCGACCTTGGTTAGGGACTGTGAGACTTTGTGGCCAAACTGCCTTTTTCCCTCTACACGTAGCAGCACAGCGGGAGGACCCTGGTTATGGGCTTTTGTGCGCAGGTGCTGTCCAGGTGATGAATTGGCTGCTTTCTTGTCCTTTTCCTGGCTTAGTTCCTGTACGTCCCGTCCTTGCCTTGTGTCCGTGGGTGCCTCCTGGGAAGAGGCCTGGGGCGGCGTGGGTCCAGTTGCTCACACGGGTGCCCGCTCGAGCTCGGCGGCGGCCTAGAGCATGAGGCGGGAGCTCTGATCGTCATCTGGGGGTGCTCCTGCCTCGAGGGGCCCTGCCCCTCCCCTCGCTGACCCGGGGAGGTCACTGTGGCCTTGTGCTCGCCTCTTTGATTGGTGGGTGATGATCTGAGGTGTTACAGCGACAGCGGTACAGATCCAGGCTTGATGGCGATGACGCTTGCCCCGCCTGGCCTGCTCCCTGGCCCCGGCCCCCTGGCCCCCCAGCCACCACCCTTCTTCACACTGGATGTTAGCTTCGCCTGTTTTCAGCCTTCACGTGGCGAGACGTTCATAGGACCTTGGATGCGCGGGTTTGCCGCTCAGCGTGGTGGTTTTGGACTCTGTGGTTGTGTCTGTGATGGACGGACTTTGTGTATCGTTGAGGAATATCCGTGTTACGCGCACAGCACAATTTGCTGCTCCAGTTTCCCTCGAGGGTCGTTTGGGCTGTTACTGGGTGGCTGCGAATGTTTGGGGTGTGCCTGTACCGGGGTCTTGAGGGCAGGCGTCGGAGAAGACCACACTGTGGGCTCGGAGGCTCAAGGCACGCTTCAGGCTGCGTGGCTGTCTGCCCCGTGGCCTGAGAGCCGCGCGGCCCCCGGCGCTGGGGGTGGTCGGTGCTGGTCCCCGTGCCCTGCATCCCCTGCCACTGCTGCCGAGCCCCGGGTGCCGTCCGGCCCTGTCGCTGGTGGGGTGCCGGCACGGGCAGCCTGCGCCCGTGTCTCCGTCTGTGGGACCGTGCTGTGCGTGCTCTCTGCCGCTGGTTGGCCGTCCCACGTGGCGTGAAGGGCATAAGGGCCTTCCTTCCTATCTCTGTTCCCCTCGTCTTGTTTCAGAAGTGCCAGGTCTCTGTGCTGGCACGTGTCTGCTCACTGCACCTCCATCGCACAGAGACGGCCCCAGGCCATCCGCTTCAGGCGATGCCAGTGCTGTGGTTCGAGGCGGGACTGGAAGGTTTTCCTTTGGTCCGTAAGATGTACCCAGCAAGGACCGGCCGCGCCCGTTACCTGTGCTTTGGCAGCTGAGCATCCTTCTGTCCCGGTCACGCCTTCATCTTGCCTGGTGGGGTTTTTGGTTTGGGCTTTGGTTTGGTTTGAGGTTCTTTTGGTTTTTCTTTAAAAGAAAAAAAAAAAAGATTTTATTTATTTCTTCATGAGAGACACAGGCAGAGGGAGAAGCAGGCTCCATGCAGGGAGCCCGACGTGGGACTCAATCCCAGGACCCCGGGGTCACGCCCTGGGCTGAAGGCAGGCGCTGAACTGCTGAGCCCCCCAGGGATTCCCTTTTTTGGCTTTTCTAGTGAATTTTTAATTGTTTTTACAGACCCCTGTCAACCCTGGGAGGCCTGGGGGAAACGAGTAATGAACCTGCACCCAGCCGTCCTGCCCCGGCCCGGCCTCCCTACCGCCCCGCCCTGCCCCATATTGGTCCGAAGCCCGTCCTTGGCGCTCGCGTCCTTTCACCTGTCGGTGTGTTCCGATGTGTTTCTAAAGGAGGTGGTCCTTCTCCCTTCCCCCTAAGCCCAGTACCCCCGCGGCCCCCGACGAGGAGAACAGGAATTCCTGAGCGCCGTGAGATAACCTCTCAGCGTTGAAAGCTCTAAATGTGTCATAAATGTGATAGAATCTTTAGAAATAGTTTATTTGAATCCAGAGCCGAACGAGATCCCTGTTGCGTTGGCGGTGGGGCCTGGCGAGTGTCTCCGTGCGACTTGGCCGCACAGGGAACCAGGTCGCCATGGGCGCCCCTCCCAGCCCTGCAGCCTGCGAGGGGGTGCAGCACCTGCTGGTTTCCCTGCTTGTGAGCCGGCGCCCCGGGAACTCAGGCAGGGCAAGGGGTTTCCTCCTGTGCTGGCTGCCGCCCAGGCCTCGGGGGCTTGGGACTACATCTAGTTGAATCCTTGTGCAGAGCTCAGGGTCCGGGTGGGGTTAGGAACTTGAGGACTTTGCTACGCGCGTTGTGTTGATGGCGACCTGAGGGCCGATCACCAGGGCTCCGTGGAACCCCTCCTTCCGGGCTAAAGCGCCTGTGGTCGCCCAGGGGCTGTGGGAGCGTCCTGGGAGGAGGAGCCCCTTGAGCCAACTGTGTCTCTGAGCCCGGGGGTTTGTGCGGCAACTGGTTCCCCTCTGCTGGGGGCTCCTCTGTGGTTAGACCGAGAGGGCGCGGGCCTGGGGCCGGTGGTTTCATTTTACTCTGGGTTGTTGCGGTTTGTTTTTTAATTTTGTTACGTGACCACGTGAAACACTTACTAGTAACGGAGGTCGGGTCTGTAATCCGTGGCCTCTGGAGGCGCCCTGTGTCCTCTGCACTGCCTGCCCTCTCTCGCTCCTCCACGGGAAGCACAGAGCTTTAGGTGATGTTCTATTTCTCCATGTAAAACCCCGGGCCAGTACGCACAGCCGTCTATGCGCCAGGGCCCGGCGGGTGCAGCGCCTGAGTGAGGGGGACGTGCAGGGGCAGGGGCCTCCGGTTCCCGGCGAAGCACAGACTCCCAGGGTGCTCTTTGCAGGAAGACGGAAGAAAGCGTCAGGAAGAAGGAAAGCGCAGCCCAGGTCGTCCGTGAAGAGCAGGAGCTCCGGGGCGAGGTCTAAGAAACGCCAGGGCCGCGTGAAGAAGAGAAAAGGGAACAAGTCAAAGGTAGGCTCGGACGGCGTGTCGCTGCGGCTGTCGTTCCCGTGCGCGGCAGGTGCTGGGACTCAGAAACACCCACCTTTCTGTAAAAATGAACATTTCTGCAGCACAGATTAAAGCTGGGGCTAGCCAAGAGGTCGTCCAGGACCCTTTCCAGCAGCTGGGCGGCCCGGGGCTTGTGTACAACTCCTGGGACCCCAGGGTGGGCCCTGTGGGGCGCGGAGGGCAGGCCACCCAGGGGGTGTGGGGGCGGCGGGGCCGGGGCCACCAGCTTGTTGGGGAGGCCAGCGGATTGTTAGCTGGAGTGTGGAGCTGCTGGGAGCTGGGGGCGTCGAGAGGGGAACGCTGGCTGGGTGTGCGGCCGGGTTTTTGGCCAGACTGGTCTTGTCCTGGCCGAGGTGACTCGAGTGGGTCACCCGTGGGCTCCTCGTCCTCTAGTTCCTCACAAGCAGGCTTTGAGAGCGGGCCCCTCCGTGTGCGTGCAGCCCGCGCTGCGTGTCCCTGCTCTGAAGGATTTTCCTCCCTGCAACTACCGGGCTGGACGCTGACATCACCTTAGTACACGAAACCTAAGATGCTCCGTTGTGGCCATGGTTCAGGTGCTTGCTGCATCTGTACGTGGATTCACGCTCAGATCATTGCCGTTGGCTGATGAACGTACTGTACGCTTACGGAAACCTGTACTCAGGTTTTTTTTTTTTTTTTTTTTTTTTTTTTTTTTAAGGATTTCTATTTGAGAGAGCAAGTGAGAGCTCACAGGAGCAGGGGGAGGGACACAGGCACAGGGAGAAGCAGGGAACCCGACGTGGGGCTTGATCTCAGGACCCCCAAGATCATGACCTGGGCCGAAGCCAAGACGCAGGCACTAACCACGCAGGCACCCCTCCCTGTGTCTAAATGGAGCATGTGAACAGCTGCTCTGGTGGTTCATTCAGGCGGACTTCCTGGAGGGACAAGAAGCCAAAGCTGTGGCCACACATGGGTGTGGGTGGCACACTGGCCGCGTCCCGCTGTGTGGACCCTTCACGCCCGAGCCTGAGCCTGGGCTTGGCTGCGTGTCGCTGTCTCCCCTGCCGGGGTGTCCGGGGACTGTGGCCCCGAGTGCACACATATGGGAGTGCTGTCCCCTCAGCCCTGCCCCTCGGGTGGTTTTTAAAACACCTGTCAAATCAGTCATCCCTCAAATGGTTTGTTCACTGCTTGTGAATTTTTGTAGAAAACAGACCACCTGGTAACAGCAACGTGCGAAGTTCCTGCGGGTAGTGGTGTGCTGTGGGGGGGGATTTTGGGCTGTATAAGGACCCGTGGAGCGTCATCGTTGCTACAGGCCAAGCCCTGCGGCTCTGGTGTGGCATTTACTCAGCCGTGTTTCTAGAGCCTTCAGGTTCCGTCTTTCTTATCATTCCTTTCCTTTTATGACTTTGGTTCAGAATGAAGCTACAGCTCGCTCCCGCATCGCTCGGACACTGGGCCTCCGGGGTCCGGCCTGCGGAGGCTGCATCCCCTCTGTGCACAAGCCGGCAGAGCCCTCTCTGGGGCTGATGCGTGCAGACATTGGAGCGGCCTCTCTGTCGCTCTTTGGAGACCCCTATGAGCTGGACCCCTTTGACAGGTAACGGGGGCTGCCCTGCAGGGGGACTCCCCTCCTTCCTCTCCCCTTCCTTCCCTCCCTCTTTCCCTTCCTCTCCACTTCCCTCCCTCCTTTCTTCCACCCTTCCCTTCCTCCTTCCTTCCCTCCCTCCTTCCTTCTTCCCTCCCTCCTTCCTTCATGGGCAGTGAGCCTCAGGTTTTGCATTTGTAAAATGAGGGAAAGGACTCGACTCCTTTTCAGATTCCTTCAGGTGGGGTGAGGAGGGAACTCTCCGCACCTGCCAACATGGAGAAGCCCTGTTGTGCCCATCCGCCCGCCCTTGCCCTGTACCCACTCAGAGGCTTGGGTAGAAGCTGTGTTGGGCTGGGGCACAAGTGCTGCGCCAAGTAGAGCTGAGGAGGGGCCGGGGTCTCCCTGGGCCTCCACTGTGGGGTCACCGTTCCTGTGGGCTCTGTGCTTTCTCCAGCAGTGAGGACCAGTCTACAAACCCTGCTTCCCCTTTGAGCGCCAAGAGGAGGGTTCTGTCCCAGTCAGCACTGCGTTCTCACCGGCCCGTGGCCAGGCCTGTGGCCATGGGGCTCTCCAGGTATGTGCTGGCGGGGACCGTGGTCCTGGGGTGGAGCCAGCAGGGCTCCATATGGGCCTGGAACCCTGCGTGTTCACCGTGCCTGTTCTGGGGCGTGTGCTGAAGTCCAGGGCACCAGGATGCATGGCCAGCCAGAGCCTGCCTGGGCTGAGCTGGGGGCCAGTGGCCGTAGGTGCTTGAGGCCGCCTCCGCATGCCCACCTTGGCCACAGAGCTGCTGTCCGTGCTGCTGCCCCAGGCTGGACTGTTTTCTTCTGTTCACCCATCCAACAAAACCAATGGAACCGGTCAATAGGGTGCCTGTTGGTGGCAGTTGGGGCCAGAAGCATCGGATGACTTCATCTCCAAACACCCTGCTTTTCTTTTCTTTTTTAGAGCTGCTGGGTGGGTCTGATGCCCTCTGCGTGCAGGGCCCCCGGCAGGCTGCCTCTTCCGCGTGTGGCAGCTGGGGGGGGGAGGGTGCACCTGCCTGGCCTGAGGGTCCCGGGCATGGGGAGGCAGCCATGGGTCTGTACCCACAGGAGGAGTGTTCCTGCTGCGGCACCTGAGCCAGAAGTGGACGAGGCCCCGGTCCCTGACCTGGTGGGGAGCATCCTGTCGGGCCAGAGCCTCCTCATGATGAACAGCGCCGACATCATCATCCATCGGGACGGCTCCCTCAGCGCCAAGAGAGCAGGTGAGGTGGCCACTGCACGGAGCCAGCAGTGTCCACGGGGAGCCCTCTGTGCCTTGGCGCTCTGGGAACTGAGAGGGTCACGTGACCCTTTGGTTCTCCTTGTGTCTGAGCGAGTGGTGGATGAGAGCTAAGATGGGGAGCTAAGATGAATCCTCCGCTCAAAACGTACGTGAAGGGGCAGGATTTTCTCAGTTCTTTGTTAGTTCTCCGTCCTCTTCTGAACAGAGGTTGCAGGCTGATGGTTTAGGTGATGGTGAGGTTCCTGTGCCTGCCGGCAGACCCGACATGGAGGGCGGGCAGGCTGTGCCCCTATGGCCCCCCTTTGTGACAAGTGTCTGTAAGTGGCGGGGGTGTTTTGCACGGCCACAGGGCACGGCTGTGAGGCTAAGAGAAAGTAAAACCCCCCACAGTGTCCTGTGAGACTGCCTGCAGGTGAGACCTGAATGCTGCCCCCAGGTGCGCAGAGGTCTAGCTCAAGGAGCAAGTGGAAATGGGCATTTGTTTACTTTTTTTTTTTTTTTTTTTTGTAAGATTTTGTTCATTCATTCATGAGACACAGAGAAAGAGGCAGAGACGCAGAGGGAGAAGCAGGCCCCATGCAGGGAGCCCGATGCGGGACTTGATTCCAGGACCCTAGGGCCATGCCCTGGGCTGAGGGCAAACGCTCAACCACTGAGCCACCTGGGTGTCCCTATAGCTTTTCTTCTTAAGATTTTATTTATTTGAGAGAGAATGTATATATGAGCAGGGAGAGGGGGCAAGGGAGAGGGAGAGCAGAAGGACACTCACTGCTGAGCAGGGAGCCCAACAGGGAGCTTGAGGTCATGACCCGAGCTGAAGTAGACGCTCCCCACACACACAGCCACCCAGGCACCCCGGGAATAAGCAGAAGAAAGCCATTGTAATCTGGGCCGAACCACGGACTGTGTGTCATAAAGGAGCGGGTGGGGACTGATGGCCACTCACCCTTGTGTCTTTCAGCACCTGTTTCGTTCCCACGGAGTGTGGGCAAGAACACAGGCGGCTCATCGCAAGGGGGCAAGCACCCTGGGCCCAGGGCCTGCCTGCAGCCTAGAGCCCCATGCGCGGGAAGCGGGCTGCAGAGCACGGGGCTGAGCTGTCGCAGTGGGCCCGCACCTTCCCGTGTCCCTGCGCTCTCAACAGGGGCGACCGTGAAACTGGACTCGTCGGTAACCCCTCCGTCAAGTCAGGCTCAGAACCCGTCAGGCGTGCGCGGGCCTGGCCTAAAGCAGAGGGACCACCCCCGATGTGATGGCGACAGGCCCGCTCTGCCTGCCAGCGCCGCACCCTCCAAGATCTCTGGTAGCTGCTCTCACTTGCCGCCGGCTGGCGCGCTGCTGGGCCAGGCCCTGAAGCCAGCTCCCAGGAGGCCTGACATCTCTGAGCTACCCAGAATACCAAAGGTCAGAAGGGAGGACTGTGGCGGCAGACGGGCGGATGCGGCCCCCACCAGCGAGCAGCGCATTGAGATCCCCAGCTCCTGCATCAGCCGCCTCACGGGCAGGGAGGGCCCCGGCCAGCCCGGCCACGGTGCCCGAGCAGAGGGCGAGCCCAGCAGCAGGGGCCCACAAGAGCCCCGGCCACACTCAGGGGGCGGCTCCCAGTCCCCCGCCTCCCTGGGACCCTCGAAGGGGAAGGGCGTCAGCTCGACGTTCGAGAGCTTCAGGATCAATATTCCCGGGAACACTGCGCATTCCGGCAGACTCTCCAACCCTGGCTTTTGTAACACCTTCCGGCCTGTCGACAACAAGGTGCAGAGGAAAGAGAACCCCTCCCCCCTCTTCTCCATCAGGAAGACCAAACAGCTCAAGAGTGAGATCTATGACCCCTTTGACCCCACAGGCTCCGACTCCAGTTCTGCCGGCAGCAGCCCCGAGCGCCTGGGCTCTGGCCTGCTGCCCTCCGAGATCACTCGCACCATCTCCATCAACAGCCCAAAGGCCCCAACGTTGCAGACTGTGCGCTGTGTCACCTCCTACACAGTGGAGACGGTCTTCGGGGCCGAGCCTGAGCCCCCGAGGGGGCCTTCTTCCAGCGTGCTCGAGCTCCAGGGCGAGGGGGCTCCCGAGGAGGCCTCCGACCTGGAGCGAGAGGGGCTAGGCCAGGAGGCTGCTGAGGGCCGGGGCTCGGCCTTCCGGGCACAGAGGCCGTCCCCATCCGAGCCGTGGGAGGACAAGGACCAGCTACCCTGCAGTACTTTCTTTGGCTCCGAGGAGCGGACAGTGACCTGCGTGACTGTGGCAGAGCCAGAGGCCCCACCCAGCCCGGACGCGCCGCAGACAACCACCCACAGGATCGTGGAGCTCAGGTCCCCGTCCTGCTCCCGCTCTACGTCCAGCTCCCGAGGCAGGAAGAAAGCCAAGAGGAAGCGGGCCTCTGCCAGGGAGCACCGGAGGACCCGCTCGGGCTCCCGCTCGGGCTCCCGCTCTGGGGACAGGAGCTCACGGTCCGTGTCGCCACCGGTGGGGGAGGACCACCCCAAGAGGCAGCAGACCAAGTCCCGGGGCCGGAGGTCTTCTAGTGACCACTCTAGCAGCCACGAGCGAGCTAAGCGGAAGAAGGCGAAGGAGGAGGGCAGGAGGAGGAAGAGGGACTCCTGGGGTCACGGCCGGCGGAGGTCCAGGTCCCGCTCAGGCAGCCCGGGGAGCTCGTCCCATGAACGCAGGGAGAGCAGGAGGAGGAAGCGGAGGCGGTCGGGGTCCAGGTCTCGGGGGAGGGAGTGCTCACCCGCCAGCAGCCTGGACAGAGCCCGGAGACACCGGCACCCGAGGGAGAGGAGCCGGGAGCGGCCCCGCATCAGGTGGGGCTCCCACGAGAGGAGGAAGCGGAGGTCCAGGTCACCAAGGTCGCCGAGCACGGAGCACAGGTCCCGGGAGCACCAGCGGCCTCGTTCCCATGAGAAGCGGCCGAGGCCTCGCTCCCCGGAGAGAAAGTTGGCAGCCGCGCCCCAGGAGGAGCAGAAGCCTGACAGGGAGCAGCCAGCCAGGCCGCCAGCCTCAGTGGGAGCGGACGCCTCACCGGTGGGGGCTGAGACCCGCAAGATGGCTGTGGAGGTCCCAGCTGAGTGTCCACCCGAGGACCTTGATTACGGTGACTCTGTGGAGGCGGGGCACATCTTTGAGGATTTTTCAAGTGAAGTCTTCCTCATGCAGCTTGATGACATGAGCTCCCCGCCCTCCCCGGAGAGCACGGACTCCTCCCCAGAGCGAGACTTCCCACCCAACCCTGCCGTGCCGCCTGCCAGCCAGCAGCAGGACGCCAGCCTGGCCGTGGCTGTCATCCGACGGGAGGTGTCCCTGATCCACGGCGAAGATGCCGCACAGCCCCCGCCCCAGGCTCAGGGCCTCGACGAGAAGCCCCTGCTCCAGCAGGATGCAGCTGGGGCTGGCCCGATGCCCAGCGCCCTGGGGAGCCAGGCTGTGGGCGGGGTATCCGTGGGAAAGGAGGAAGGCCCTTCGCAGACCCCCTTGCTGCGGGCCAAAGCCCTGGTGAAGAGAGTCACCTGGAACCTCCAGGACGCGGAGAGCAGTGCCCCTGCCGAGGACCGAGGCCTGCGTGAGTAGGGGTCTCCGGCGGGCGCTTGGGGGGCCAGTGGACCGGGGTGTGTGTGAAGATGGCCCTGGGTGACCGCTGGGAGGTCTTCTCTCTGGGTGGCAGCATAGGCCGTGAGGCAGGGTGGTGGCTGCAGCCTGGCCTGTGGTCCTTGCTGCTGGGATGCTCCTCTGGAATTTTCAGCCAGGAAGCAGCTTCTGGCCCAGAGTGGCCACAGAGCACCCACCTCCTCTGTGTTGGCCCTCAGGGACGCCGCTTCACAGGCCTCAGAAGCCCCGGGAAGGGGTCTGGGAAGCAGAGGACATGGGCCCCTCGGTGGGCTTCCAGCAGACATCCTTCTCTGAGCCCCCTCCCCCCGGCTATGCGCTTCCAGAGTCTGGCTTCCCCGACGCTGAGCCCTCTCAGGTGGGTGCCTGGGCCGGAGGGACGTGGTCTGGCGCCCAGCCACACAAGCTGTGCCAGGCTGGGGCTGAGGGACTTCCCTCTCTGGCCAGGGCTGCTCCTGCTGTGGGGCCGGAAGTGGGAGCACCACCCTAAGCTGTCTGTGTTTTCGTCCAGGTTTATACGTCCAACCTGCCTCCCGCCCCAGCTCTGCCCGTGAGCCTCCCACCCTACGCACCGGCCAGCCAGCCCACGGTGCAGTTCATCCTGCAGGGGAGCCTGCCCCTGGCCAGCTGTGGGGTTGCACAGAGCCCGGCCCCTGTGCCCACCTCCCTGGCCACGGCCTCGGAGCCAGCCGGCCACTCCACTGGCGCCAGCAACTCCGAGGAGAAGACGGCCACTCCCAGGCCTGCCGCAGAGAAGGCCAAGAATGAGGAGGTGAGTACAGGCCCTCCCCGCTCGGTGCCAGGCCATGTGCAGCCCTGTGTGCAGGTGGGGCGGTCACACGCGTGTGTCCTTGCTCTCAGTACATGAAGAAGCTGCACATGCAGGAGCGGGCAGTGGAGGAAGTGAAGCTGGCTATCAAGCCCTTCTACCAGAAGAGGGAGGTGACGAAGGACGAGTACAAGGACATTCTCCGCAAGGCGGTACAGAAGGTGGGTGTGGGTGGACAGGGCGGGGGCCGGGGCAGCATGGTCACATCCTGGCTGCAGCCAGAGGCCACTTCCGTCTTCCTGTCCCAGTAGCTCATAGGTGCTTGGGAAAGGTAAGCACTGGAGTTTGGGAGGGGACGGGACAGCGCTTTGTAGCTTGTTCCTTGGGCAAAGTAACAGAAGGTACGTAATGCACCACGCTTGCAGGTGGGAAAGCAGGAGCCCGAGACACCGACGGTTCTCAGGCCCAGGGCGTCAGGGCCAAATCCGTGGCTCGCAGGCCACAGTCTCCGGCTGGGAGACGGACCCTCAGCCGCCGTGCGAGGCAGGCACAGCAGGGGATGTCGGGCTCTGTACCCTATGGTCCCTGTGGGGACGTGTGGATCATCTGTGTCTCTCCCCTCCCCCCAGATATGCCACAGCAAGAGCGGAGAGATCAACCCCGTGAAGGTGGGCAACCTGGTCAAGGCCTATGTGGACAAATACAGACACATGCGCAGGCACCGCAGGGCCGAGGCTGGCGAGGAGGCACCCGCCCAGGGCCCTGAGAGCTGAGGGCGGGGAGAGCAGGGGGCACTGGCCCCCCCTGTCCCCGAGCAATTCTGTTGAGAGTGGCAGAAGCAGAAAACTCTGAAGACACCCAGCCAGCACTCCTGCATTCAGGGTTCTGTGATCACACTTGCTCTGTGCACCAGGCCTGCTTACAGTTTAAAACTGGACTTTTTTATATGTATATTATAGATATACACTGTTTCCATTCTGTTCTAATTTATCAAAAATGGATTATCTTTAGAAACTTCTTGATTGACTCAGTACTTGAAAGGTGAAGCCTCTGGCGATCAGGAGGGGCCTGGGGGGTGGAAGGAGCCCCCGACTCCCCTCACGGGTGCCCGATGTCCTGCCCTGTGTAATAAGGGAAGGCCACTCCTGGCTTCGCTGTCGTGTGCTGTAAAGAACGCTCGTGTTTGCTGCCTCCCAGCAGGCAGCGCAGTGCTTGGATTGGAAGGCGGGGCCCTGCGCAGAGCTGGGTCGGCCGCTCGTGGTGCCCACCCCCCAGCACACCTGCCAGGAGCGTTTTGTGTTCTTTGAGTAGAGTTTGTTGGCTCTAAAGCGTGTGGCCTGTTTCTTCATGGTGAAGACAGAGGAGAGCGGGTTGCACAGGAGGCCTGAGTGGGAGTGCGTGCAAGCGTGGTGGCGTCCCTCCCCGGGCCCCAGGAAAGTAGGGTGAGCCTCAGTCTATGCTGCCCTCTGAGCGCCCGCCCCTGGTCAGGACACCACGCATCGGTTCAAGTCCTTTTTATTGGCTGGGAGAGCAGCCCGGCGCTCAGGCAGGCGGCTCTACCTCCATGAGGAAGTGTTCCAGGTCCTCGTAGAGGCTGTTGGAGCTGGACAGGCAGAGGCCGAGGCTGCTGCTGTCCAGGGAGGACACCCCTTCTCTCTGCACGTACTCCAGGTGCGCCCGGCACAGCCGCGGCTCCAGCTGCAGGGTCGGGGGGAGGGTGTCGGCAGGCCGGCCGGGCACTGCACGCGGCCTTCCCACAGGACCCCGTGCCTCACCTTCACCAGGACCAGGCTCTTCTCCTTGGGCCTTCCAGCCGACAGGTCCTGCCCAAAGCCCAGGTAGATGGTGTAGTATGGAGAGCCCCGACGCCGGCGAGCCCGGAACTCGGCCATCTCTGCAGAACAGGACCTGGTGAGCAGGGCCCCGTGGGATGGGAGGGGGCGGGGCAGCATCGGCCCTGGGACGGGCACGTCACTGACCTCGGAAGAACGTACTGAAGTCGAAGATGGGGGTGTCCTGGTTCCTCTGCAGCAGGCGGGGGGTTGTGGAGGGGCTGGCCGAGCCCAGGGGCCCTCCCACCTCCCAGTAGACCTTGCATTTGCCCAGGCGCCGGGCCCACAGCCCCGGCCCCCGTAACTCCAGCTGCAGGCCAGGGGCCACGTGCTGCAGCAGCTTCTCTGTGTAGTGAAGCTGCTTCTGGTCCGCGAGCTTAGCTGGGCTTGGGAAGGCCACGCAGTGGGGCTCAGTGGCCCTGGTGGCCAGGCTGGGGGGCCCGTACAGGAGCACAAAGCTTGGATGCCACACCACCTCCTGCAGCACCGTGCGGCCCTTGTACATGATGGTCACATCCAGGGCCCTGAGCTCTGCCTGCAGTCCTGGCTGTGAGCAGCCGGTCCTGGCCAGGACCTGCCCCCCTGCCACTGGGGCGCAAGGCTCCACCTCTTGGGGGGGCTGCCACGGCTCTGAGGCTGGGCCTGCATCTGGAAGGAAAGGAGGGCTTGACTGGCACCTGGCACCCCAAGCCCTCCGTCCTTCACACTCCCACCGGCTCCTCTCACCTGTCATCCAGGCCTGGTGCAGGACCTGGGGCTCAGGGCTTGGGGCTATCTCTGCTGCCTGTGGCTGGTATGGCTCCATGTCAGGGAGCTCTGGGCCTGAGCAGCACGACAATGGGCACAGCTGTGGCTCGCACCACCTCTATTGCACATCCTCCTCCCTCCACGAGGACTGTGCTGTCCTCCCTGCCCCCCCCCCACACACACACAGAGCCCTGCAAGGCAGAGCACCCCCATCCGGCCAGCCTCACCAGGAGCGCCTGGGGCGATTGCATCCACCACCCATGCAGCTTCCAGCAAATGGTCCTCCAGGCAGCTCTGCTGTAGGGCCTGGAGCAAGAGGTCCTCGGCATTGCCAGCTTGGCCCAAAGGGGCGCATGGGGCACAGGGCTCAGGGCTCAGCTTGTGCTCCAGCCTCTGGCCAGCATCTCCTCCCAGGCATGGCCTAGGGAGCCCACCCTGCAGGGAAGACAGGGCCAGCATAAGCAGCTCTCCAGCCCCAGGGGGGAGGGCAGCCCCCACCTGGGAGCATGAGCACTGGGGGCAGAACCGGCTTACCATCAGCGGTGGGGCGTCTTCACCCACCTTCTCCTCATGGTTAATCGCTGCAGTTGCTGAGGGAGAATGGAGTGAGACTGGAGTGGACACGGTGTGTCCCTGAGTAGGCCCTCAGAGCAGGGTGGCCCCACCACTAATCCACCCCAGCAGGCCCAGTCAGCTCTCCCTGCCGTCCCCAACCACCTGGCACCTGCCTCTCCCAGGTCTGTCTCAGAACCCCAAGCCTGCCCTAGGGATGTGCTCTGGTACAGAGTGAGGTCCCAGCGCCCTTGCCACACAGTGTCAGGCCTGAGCGCCCAGCTCCCCGACGGCGGCCCTCCTGTGGGGCTCCTCACCTCTGCACCCCGACTCGGAGCTCAGTGCGTACACTTTATGTGGGTCAGTGGGGTCCCCGGAGTTGTCTTGGAGCATCACGAAGCGCTGGGTGCTGCGCAGGGCACAGCGGAAGTTGGTTTTCCAACCGGCGCGGAGCGCGGCCTCGCAGGCCAGCTGGTCATGGCCCCCGCCACTGGGCGGCCACCTGCCTCGGGCCACCGCCCAGGCCTGGGGAGGGGTGGAAGGTGTGAGCCTGGGACCCGCCCGCCCGCAGCCCCCTTGCCCACCCGGCCGTGGCCCACCTTGAAGATGAGGGAGTCGGCCTCCCCCAGGTCCTTGCGCGCGAAGTGCTTCCAGGGCACGCGGAAGCGGGTGCGGCCGGCGTCCAGCCACCGCAGGCCCTCGTAGCGGCCGCTGCTCACCTCCCCCAGGAGCCAGTCTGCGAAGAGCGGGCGCGGGGTCCCCCTGCGGGCGGCGGCCGGAGGTCAGGGTGCGGGCGAGGCCGGTGGCCGCGCACCCCCGCGGCGGGCGGGCGCTCACCTGTCCGCGGGCACGGCCATGGCCCGGGCGGCGGGCTCGGCGGGCTGCTGCGGGCTCACGGCCACCGCGGCCCGGGTGTGCGGTTCCGGCCGCGGCGCTGCTGTGAGCACAGGTGCGGGCGATTGCAGGTGCGGGCGGCGCAGCCCGGGCGGGAGGGCGCTGGCGGGGCCCGCGGGGACCACAGCGGCACCGACGCCGGCGCGGGCGTGCCCGGGGGCGGGAAAGCGAAACCGCGCGCGCCCGGGAAAGCGAAACCTAAGCCGCGGGGAGGCCTCCGCGCTCGCGCCCCGGGGCCCCGGGGCCCCCGCGCTGCGACCCCTGCCCTCGGACTCGCCCCGGCTCCGCGGGCCCGTCGCCGCCCGGGCTGTTCCCGCGCTGCACGCGCCGGGCCTCCGAGCACCTGCGCGGCAGGGCTCCGGGCGGGGAGGTGCGTCTCGCCGGGAGGCGGGGGACCGGCGCCTTTATGAGGCCGGCGGGGGGCGGGCCGGGGGCGGGGGCGGAGGCGGAGGCGGAGGCGGGGGCGAGCCGGGGGCGGGCCGCGGCCGCAGGTGCAGCCGACGGCGTCTCGCGCTACGGCGGAAGGTTCCCACGTGTGCTGGCGGCAGCGCAGGCTCGGAGCACCCCGCCCCCACAGAGGCGGACGGGCCAGGGGGCCCCTGGCAACCAACCGGGGCCTCAGCTGAAGACCCCACACAGAACCAGGCTCTTCTTTTTTTCCAGGAAAGTGGGTGTTGAAGGAGGGCGTGGGGGAAGTGGCAGCCCTATAGTTCAGGTTCTCTTTTAGTGTTAAGTAGAGGGGGCCCAGAGTGGAGCCCACTGGCCGGTCCACAGACGGGAGTGCCCCGGACTCTGGGCGTGACCCCGGGGCTCGGGATCGAGTGCCGCATCGGGCTCCCCGCAAGGAGCCTGCTTCTCCTCCTGCCCATGTCTCTGCGTCTCTCTGGGTCTCTGATGAATAAATAAATAAAATCTTAAAAAAAAAAAAAAAACGGAGCTGAGATCAGAGTGGGATGCTTATCTAGGCGGCCTCTTGGGATGATTATTTTTTTAAAGATTTATTTATTTGAGAGACAGCTGCAGACTGGGGGGCTGGGGGCGGGGGCAGGCAGAGGGAGAGGGTCCCCAAGAAGACTTCCCGCTGAGTGCGGACCCCACCCCCACCCCGGCTGTATCCTGGGACCATGACATCACGACCTGAGCAGAAATCCAGTGTCCCCAGGGAACAGATGGAACCAGCCAGGCGCCCCCAGTCGGTGGCTTTTGGATTTTTTTTTTTTTTTTTTTAAGATTTTATTTATTTATTCATAGAGACACAGAGGCAGAGACACAGGCAGAGGGAGAAGCAGGCTCCATGCAGGGAGCCCGATGTGGGACTCGATCCCGGGTCTCCAGGGTCACGCCCTGGGCTGCAGGCGGCGCTAAACCGCTGCGCCACCGGGGCTGCCCGGCTTTTGGATTCTTAATGAGAATTATCCAGACAAGAACATTCACATGCCCCTTAGAATAAGACATTTGGAAGGGCATTGGGGACGCCTTTTCATCCCCACGGAGCGGAGGACCCACGAGGGTCAGGGAGGTCCCCCCCTGAGGGGGCCCCCAGAGGGGCTCTGTCTCCCCTGCGGCCGCTGCGCCCCGCAGGCCCGGGACCTCGCCCTCCAGAGTAGTGTTCCCGAGGGGGGGCCCTCGGTTCCCAGGCAAAGAAGGGGGGCCCCCGCCGCGCAGGGTGCGGCCGCGGTCACACCGGGAGAGGAACTTGGGCCGCCAGCTGGCTCCAGTCCGGGAAACCCCGCGGCGGCAGGTGGTTTACGGGAAGCGGGACGCGGAGCTGCAGGGGGCGGGGGCGGGGGCGGGGGCGGGGGAGGGGACGCATAGGCCACGCCCTCCCCTGCGGTGGCGGCTCTGGGCGCCCTGGCGCGGCCGAGCTTGGACATCGTGCCTTTATTGTGCGCGGGGGGCGCGGGGCTGGGGGGGCGCGGGGGGCGGGGGGCGCCGGGCTAGACGTAGGTGGAGCTCCCGCCGGGCTCCCCGTCCTCGTCGTCCCCGTCGCCGCTGTGCTCGCTGCCCGAGTCGGGGGCGCGGGCCGCGTCGGGGGCGGGCGCGTTGAGGACCACCACGTCGGCCTCGGCCCCGATGTCCTCCCCGAACCACACGGCCTTGTAGCCGCCCTCGTCGGGCCGCCGCTCCTTGGTCAGGATGGACCTCACGGCGGCGGGGCTGCCTCCATCCCGGGCCGCCTCGGGGGCGCCGGGGGCAGGGCCCGCGGCTGCGGAGCCAGAGGCCTCTTGGGGCGCGGGCTCGGGGGGCTCGGGGGGCCCCGCCCGCGTGGGGCCGGGGGAGGCGCGCGGAGCCGGCGCCCAGTTGGCCTCGTGGGGGTCCGAGAAGGCCTGGTTGTCGAAGGTGAGCGCCTGGTGGTCCTGGCGGGGAGACCGGACGGTCAGGGCATCACCCAGGCCCCAGCCGGGCTGCGGCTGGGACTGTCCCCGGAGCCGTCCTAGGGGTACAGGGCCGCGGGCTGGTCCTTCCTTTCCTTGCCGGGTTGGCCTCCGCACTCCGTGGGCTGGGACGTCCCCCCGTCCCCCCTCCTGCGCTACCACCCCTCCCCCCTTCCCGGCCCCCCCCCCCGCCGTGGGCCCTCGATGCTGCCCCCGCCTGCTCAGGCCTCACCAGGGCTTTTCCAGAGCAGCACTTGAGCCGCCGGCCGAACTGCTTGTGGCCCAGGATAACGAGGGCGATCAGAGCCAGGAGCAGCAGCGCGCCCAGCACCCCGCCCAGGGCGGCCATGTCCACCACGGAGAAGCGCCGGTCCTCAGCTTGGCTCTCGGTCGGTCCTGCTGGCAAGGCCACCGGCTACTGCGGGCACCCGGCACCCCCGCCGTCGCCCCGGGCTCCGCACCCCCTGACGTGACAGCTGAGGTTCCGGGGAAGGGCACTACTCACCCCCCGACCGAGGAGCTGGCTGCTCCCAGGGGCCGTCGGGGAGGCCGCGCTGCAGGAGGCAGGGCGGGCGGGCGGGTGTCAGTGCCCACCAGCTCCCAGTGGAAGCCAGGGGTCCGGCACCCTGGAAGGCCATGAAGGCAGCGCTGAGGCCAGTACACGGAAGGCCTGGAATCGCGGGGTCCCCCGGACCCCGAATCTGGCTCCCGCCCCATGCTCCGGACACCTTCCCCCCTGCCTAGTCGGGGGCGCCCAGGGCCTGTGTCTGCCCGACCCAGAGCAGGCTGCCTCGGGATTTCACGGTCAGCGTGGTCGTGCTGGGCCACCCAGGGTGGACTCTGCCCTACCGGGACCCCCAGGACCACCCCAAGGGCGACTAGGGCAAGCGGGAGGTGCTACCTGAGGGCTGGGGGGTCCTGCTGGGGTCAGGGGCCAGCGGCTGAGAGGTTCCTGGCTCCGGTGTTGGTGTTGAGCCCCCGCTGGGTGAGGCTGATGGGAGGGAGGTGCTGGTTCCCACACTGGGGGGCCCCCCGGGCGTAGATGAGGCCGGTGGCCTCAGAGTTGTGGTTGTGGGGGGATGTGGGCCAGCGCCCCCCCCAGGGCTGGTCGTAGAGGGTCCCTGGGAGGGCCCTGGGGGCCTGGGGGCTTCCGAGGTAGTGCTGCTCGAGAGGCTGGTGGTTCCTCCAGCCCCTGGGGGTGTGGGGGTTTCTGGGGGCCCTGAGGAACCTGGGGGGCCAGGGACAGGATCCGGGCTTGCCTTTGTCCAGCACGCCTGCCCCAGGGAGCCCCCACCCCCCGCCGGGTTGAGCAGCCAGGCTCACCTGTGGGGGCGGGTCCCTGCGGCTCCAGCACCTGTATCTCCAGCACCGAGCGGGCGGTGCCTGCGGTCACGGTGTTCATGGCCTCAACCTGGAGCAGAAGCAGGGCTGGTCCCTCGCAGGCCCCGCCGTCGCCCCCCCTTGGGGGTGCCCCCCACCCTTACCTCTGCGTAGGAGACCCCCTCTTGGGTCAGCTGGGCGGCGGTCCGCACGATCTCGCCATCCATCCGGAAGTTGGTGTTATTGGTGATGCGATACGTGATGGCGGAGTTGAGGTCCTGGACACTGCGCAGTGAGCCCTGGGCCCAGGCTGCCCCCTGACTCCCCCCCCCACAGAGGGGCTGGTGCCTACCGGAAAGTCGGGGTCCTGAGCCCAGACCCTCAGAGGCAGGGAGGGGCTGGCTGCGTTTCGGACCTCCACGCCCACTGCAGAGTTGCGCGCCACGGTGCCATAGTAGCGGCTCTGCAGGAACTGGGGCACGCTGCCGGTGGCACTTCGGGCCTCGATCGTGACCCAGGTCACGGAGTAGCGGGCGCCGTCTGACTGCTCACCCTGGGGGTGGGGGAGGCCTCAGCGACCAGCAGGTCCTCGAAGCCCCGGCCCCATGGAGGCCAGGCCAGGGCGCCCACCTTGACCAGCAGCGTGAAGGTCTTTGGGCTGGGGACGCTCCTGGTCATGGTGAGGTTGCCTGAGTCGGCGCCGATGGCAAATGTGCCATCGTCTTGTCCTGCGAAGATGGGGGGAGGTGAGGCCTCTCGCTCCGTCCAGGGGCCTGAGGTCTGGGGCCCCCACTGGCTCTGCCCACGCGCAAGTCCCCCTGGGTCCAGGATGCAGAGGCAGGGCTCCAGCACGCACTCACCTGTCACGATGCTATAGAGGACACGCTGGTTGATGCCCCGATCCCCGTCCACGGCGTAGATGGGCCCGGGATGCAGGACGAGGGGGGCTGGCTGCAGGAGCAGGGACAGGGGAGACATCTGGGGCCGCCGAGCGGGGCCCAGTGCAGACCCTGTTCCCCACACGGCTGCTGAGCACACCCCATAGGGGTGAATTTGCGCAAAGACCTTGGATTGATCTGAGCGACGGCGGCCCCAGGAGGGACAGGGAGCGGTCACACCGAGGCTGCGCTCGGTACACGCGCTCGGTACTGTGGGGGCCTGGAACCCGCATCCACCCTGCTGCTCCCGGCACCTTGGGGTGCCTCTCAGGGCGGGCGGCCCAATTCAGCGGGTCCCCGGGGGGTCTGGCCCGGCCGCAGGGCCCCGAGCCCACACTCCCCCCCGCCCCCCCACCCCCAGTACCAGTCTGTGGCCTGTGGGGACGGCCCCCTGGTACTCGGCGTTGATGCAGACGTAAAGGTCTGAATAGGCGCAGGGCAGGAACCAGGGGGGCCGGAGGTCGGCGGGCCGCACGTCCAGGACCAGGGTGGCTGTGGCCGTGTGGCTGGGCTGGGCGTTCTCCTCCTGTGTGTCCTGCGGGAGCGCAGCAAGGGTCAGGCCTGCGAGTGGGGGCTGGGGGCAGCGGGGGGCGTCCTGCCTGCTCACCCGCACCAGCAGCAGGAGGCTCATGCTCTGCCACTTGTAGAAGTCCAGGGGCCGGTCCAGCCGCAGGGCGGGCAGGTTGGTGCCCAGCAAGGAGAAGAAGCTACCGGCGCCCTGGGGAGGCGGGGGGGGGGGTGTGACTCAGCCTGAGACCCTGGGGGACACGGAGAGGGGCTGCCCGATGGGAGGGTTCGGAGTTGGCGTGGGGGTCGGGGACACTGACCGGGGTCACCTCCTGGAGGGTGTAGAACAAGACGTCATCCTTGTCGGGATCTTGAGCCTCCAGTTCCGTCTCAGGGATGACAGTGGTGTTCACTTTACTGTCCTGGGGATGGAGGGGAGTGGTGTCTACACCCTCGACCCCTGGTCCCCCAGGCCAAGGCCCAGGCCACTAGCCCTGCTCTCCGGCCCCTCGCCCCCCGCCCCCCGGCTCTCACCTCAGGCACGTCCTCCACCCTGAGTTCAAAGGGGAACTTGGGTGGGTTGTCGTTGACGTCCAGCACAAACACAATCACCCTCAGCTGGGTCACCTGCGGGGACACGGCCGGAGCACCCTGCATCACACACGGGCTGCCGCGAGCCCGGGGGCGGCAGGTGCTCGGCGAAGGCCTTGGCTACCGGCCGGGCTGGGGCGCCGCCAATCCCAGGTGAGAACCACGGCGAAATGAGCAAATCGCTTCAAAAATAATTCTCGAGGAGAAGGGAAGAGAGGAAGGGGAACCCATATGTTGAAAGAGGCTCGGGAGGGGCACCCGGCTGACTCAGTGGGAGGAGGGGGCGACTCTTGATCTCGGGGTGGGAGTTCAGGCCCACGTTGGGGGGAGAGATTGCTTCAATAAACACACTAGAGAGGAAGGGCCAGAGGAGCAGATGCTGGAGAGAAGTAGCCGGTGTCCTCGCTGGGTGGGCCTTGCTGGTGGCTCCGTGACTGTGGGGAGGGCGGGCATCAGGGGTCACGTGACACCCACGAGTCCCTTTGCAGATGACGACAAAATCGGAAGGACCGGGGACCGTGGGCAAGCCGGCAGGTGCGTGGGGGCCGGGCTTGCAGCTCAGGACAGAGTGGTCAGGGGCCCCTTGAGAAGGTGGTCCTGGAGTGAAGGCCGAGGGGCGACAGCAGGAGGCAGGTGCGCGTCTGGGGAGAGGGCTCAAGGGCAGCTGGAGCAGCCTGGGGCTCGGGCACCCGGCGCTGCCCGCTGCCCGGGGCGTTCGGCCTTGCCTGTGAGCGGGAGAGCAGCAGGGGCGCTGGAAGGGATGCACTGCTGGCTGGGCCCAATGGTCCTGCCGCCCTGAGACTGGACTGGCCGAGGCCGGGAGGGGAGCAAGCAGCCAGCTGGAAGTTTCTGGAAGGGAGATGCTGGTGGCCAAGGCCCTGGTTGGTCTGGAGTCCAGCTTCAGGCAGAGCCCACGGACTTGAGAGGTGCGGGGGAGAGAGGTATGGGGAGGGGGTGGGGGCGAGGGAACCGGCTGGGTGAGGTGCCTCTGTGCTAGGGGGTCTGCACCTTGGGGCAGTCTGGGCGGGAGGAAGTGGGGGCGCCAGCCCAGGAGCGACACTTGGAAACCGCACAGGGTGAGGTCCCCAGGGCGGGGCCCTGGACCAGTCAGAACAGAGTGCAGAGGTCCAAGCCCGAGAGCTGTGATGTCACAGGGTGGGGGCGGCGACCCAGGGGCAGGGGATGGGGGTACTCACCACGGTGTTGCCACTCTTGCACTCCAGGTGCGCCTCCAGCAGGGTGTTCTCCTGGGGGGCAGAGGGGGGCCGGGTGGTCACCAGGGTCCCCGGCGTCCACGCTAAGTCCAGGGGCAGCTCCAGCCCCTAATCGCCCTACGCCCCTTGGGGCCAGGGCGTCACCAAGCCTGGAGGCCCCAGAGGGGTCCGTGGATGATGGGGGTGCGGGGCGCCCAGTGAAGCGCAGATGGACCCCGAGCAGACGGACCCCGAGCCCGGGACAGCCCTGGTCTGAGGAGCGCGCCCGCCGCTCAGCTGCCCCGTGCGGGGCCCCCCCGGCCCCCCCCCCCCCCCCCCCCCCCCGTCTGCACCTCATAGTCAGGAGTCACGTTGAGAAACAGCTCAGTCCCCTGGATCCGAAAGGCGAAGGGGGTGGACGACGACCCGAGGGTCACCTGCTGGCCCGTGGGGACATCGACGTGAGCCAGGGGCCCGCTCTGAATCGTGTTTTCCTGGACCTCGAAGATGTTGTTGCTCACGGCGCAGACTGGAGAGCAGGAGGGGAAGGCTCAGTGCCCCCCGCCCCCCACCCCCGCCCCCCCACCACCTCCACTGCCCCTGCCACCCGCAGGTACCCTGGGCCCGCGCCGTGGCCACCAGCAGTGGCAGCAGCAGGGCCCAAGCCCCCATCTCTGTGGGCCGCACCGCCCGACCCTGTGCGCAGCTGGCTGCCGGGTGGCGGCTCAGCGGGCGACCTTTGCCCCGCCAGGCACCGCCCCACGATGTGATCCTTTACAGGCCTCGGCCTCCAGTAGGGGGGCTCCCGCGGGCCGCCTGCCCAGGCCTGGCCAGCTGCCCGGAGGGGCCGTCCCGTGGTTGCCCACCGGCCCTGGGCCACGTGCAGGGGCCATGGCCACGGGGGCTCCCGGCTCGGGGCGACATGGGCCTGCGCAGGGCCTGGGTCATGCTGGGTGGGCGCAGCCGGGGCAGGGGTTGGGGGCCCAGGCCTGGCTCCCGTGTCTGCTGTACCCACCCGTCCTCCCAGCCCCGGCCGCCCCTCCGCTGGGCTCTCCTTCCAGAATCATCTTGGAGCCAAGTCAGACCCTGGGTGTTCCCTCCAGGCCCACCTCCCCTCCCTGCACAGTCTGTATCCTGGGGTCGCCCCTGCCTGTGCTGGAAACACCCCACTTCCTCCAAGGGCAGGGATGGGGGCGGCAGCGCTTCTGGAGGCTGCTGGGAGCTTCGTGGGGAGCCCGAGTCTTCAGGGGTCCCTGGCAGGCTCCTGGGCCCTGGCCCCTGCTGCCCTACCCCAAGGGCCCCCAAGCCCGAGGCAGCAGGGGAGAGGCCCCCCCCCCCACGCAGGGACAGTGGGGGGTGTGGCCCTTCCGCTTCCTTGCCCTTGGCTCCTGGCCTCATCCCTGCCTGTGTCAGCACCGCCTCTGTGGCTCCCCTGGGGTGTCATCCCCCTCTGCACAGGTTCAGATCACACAGCCTGGAGCAGGAGCCAGGCTCGCGGCCTCCCCCTGGGGTGCACTCCTGGGCCCCTGGTGGCACCCGTGCCCGTCACCTCTTCCTACCCGGCCTGAGCCTCCTTTGCCCCCCAGGTCCCCCCACTGGCTGGCACTGTGACACGGGGCCTCCAGGGCAGGTGTCCTGTGCCCCCCCCCAGAGCCCTCGAATGTTTGCTGAGTAGCTGGCAGGGATGCGGATGGGTCTCTGGGGAGCTCAGGCGACAGGACAGGAGACAGAAGGGAGGTTAGGCGCCCCACGGGCTCCCAGGTGTAAAGGGCACTGGGTGTGGCCACAGTCCTGGAGCCTGTGGTCGCCTGGTCCTGCCAGCCCCGCCCTGGGGGACGGCGCAGAGGGAGCTCAGAAGGCCATGGTCTGAATTTCTCTTTATTGGTGACAATTACAACCCATCCCCTGCCCCCTCCCGTCCAGGCCCCAGTCGGCTCAGGGCGGCGGCCGTGGCAGGTCCCTTCTCCCTCAAGGCCTCCTCCGTGTCACCTGGGCAGCAGGGATGGCCGGCTCCGAAAACGAGGCCCCAGACCCGGTTCCGGGAGGTGGCTGGGGAGCCCAGGCCTGATCCAGGGGGTCCCTCAGGGGCACCCTGTGGACACAGCGGGTAAGGCGGGAGCGGGAAGCTGGCCTCCGGGTCACCAGCGCCCCTCACCTCCGCGCCCCCACCCCCACCCCCACCCCACCCCCGCCCCGGGCTCAGGGCCGGTGCTCACCAGGCGCGCAGGGCGGGCGAGTCGGGCCAGCGCAGGCACAGGTGGCCGTCGGGGGCCGTGGTCCAGCTCGTGCTGTTCTCTGCGTCCTGCTCGCTGCCCCCCGCCCCACCAGCGTTAGTCCTGGGGCTGCCCCCTCCAGGCGCCCCCAGACCCCGTCCCAGCCCCGCCCCCCCGCCCCGCCCCACCCCGCCCTCACCTGCGCTTCCCCACCAGCCCCTGGAGCAGCCGCTGCAGCCGGGCGCTCTCCCGCAGGCGGCTGAGCTCGCTGGTGAACGTGCCGTCCGAGTGCCGCGGGGCCCTGCGGAGGGGCGGAGGGACGGAGGGGCGAGGGACGAGGGGCGAGGGGAGGAGGGGCGAGGGGAGGAGGGGCAAGAGGTGCAGGGGCGAGGGGCGGAGGGGCGAGAGGTACAGGGGCGAGGGGCGGAGGGGCGAGGGGCGGAGGGGCGGGAGGTGCAGGGGCGAGAGGTGCAGGGGCGAGGGGAGGAGGGGCGAGAGGTGCAGGGGCGAGGGGCGGTCAGGGCCTTCGGGGCTGGGCGGGGGCGGGGCGAGGCGGGGCGGGTCCGGCCCCGGGGCTCACCTGCGGGGCGCAGGGAGCGCGGCGGGGCCCCAGGGCAGCAGCGCCAGCAGCAGCAGCAGCAGCAGCGGCGGGGCCGGGAGGGCCATGGTGGGCGGCGGTGGGCGCGGGGAGCGGAGGCGGCGGCGCCGGGAGCGAGCGCGGCCCCTTTATAGCGCCCGGGAGGGGGGAGCACCGCCCCGGCTGCCCGCCCGGCTCCCCCGCCCGGCTCCCCCGCCCGGCTCCCCCGCCGGCTCCGCGCAGCCCGGCCGCGCCGCATCGATCGCCGGGAAGGTCAGGGCCGCCCCCCCAGCTGTCGGCCCGGCTGGCCTCCCGCCCGCACCGCCGCGTCGGCGCCCCTCGGGGCTGGGGGCTGGGGGCTGGGGGCCCGCGGGGGTCGGGGAGGGCGCCCGGAGCCGAGGGGCCGCGCGGGCAGGAGCGCGTCCCACTGACTCTTTGTAAATGAATGTAAAGTTTGGGGCGCGCGGCGGGCTGGGTGGATAGGACGTGCGATTCCTGATCTCCGGGTTGGGTGTCGAGAGGACTTAAATGAATGAATAGATAAAAACTTAAATACAATCTTTTAAGAAGTAAATGTAAAGTTTAACACAAGAACTAGTTTATTTTAATTTTAATTTTTTTTTTAAGAATTACTAGTTTACAACTTCATTTACTAGTTCGCACTTTCTGGTCAAGGATTTCATCAGTACTGGTTTTTAAAAGCCTGACCTGACCCCGGATCGATCAAGCAGGAGTGACTCAGGGCGCAGGCTCAGGCCTCCAGCTGTGCCCGCGCCTCCCCTCCTGGCCCCCCTTCCTTCCCGCTCCCCTGCGGGGAACCCACTGAGCCACCGAGGCGCCCCTGGGTACTAGACTCTTATCACATACATGATTTGTAAATATTTTCTCCCATTCTGTGAGTTTTCTTTTCGCTCTCTTGATAGTGACCTTTGATGCACAAAAGATTTTTTTTTTAAAGATTTTATTTATTCATGGGAGACAGAGAGGCAGGGACATAGGCAGGGGGAGAAGCAGGTTCCCTGCAGGGAGCTCGATGTGGGACTCGATCGGGGACCTGGGTCACAGCGGCTCCACCACTGAGCCACCCAGGCGCCCCTGTGGTAAGTTTTTAAATCAGGAGCTGTGAGTCCTACAACTTTTTCTTTTTCGAGATTGTTTTATTTGTGGTTCCTTCCATACGAATTTAGGGTTGGCTTTAACATTTCTTAAAAAAAAAAAAAAAAAGAGGCCAACGGGGTTTTGAAAGGCCATCGTAACAATATGAAGTCTTCCAAGCCATGAACATCGTCAGCTTTAATTTTCCCCAGCAATGTTTCGTAGCTTTCAGTGTACATGTCTTTCACATTCTTGGTTAAATTTTTTTTTTTTTAAGATTTATTTATTTATTTGAGAGAGAGAGAGAGAGAGACACCACAAGTCGGAGGGGCAGAGGGAGAGGGAGAGAGAATCCCAAGCAGACTCTGAGCTGAGTATAAAGCCCAGCTTGGGGCAGCCCTGGTGGCGCAGTGGTTTAACACCGCCTACAGCCTGGGGTGTGATCCTGGAGACCCGGGATCGAGTCCCGCATCAGGCTTCCTGCGTGGAGTCTGTCTGTCTCTCTCTCTGAATAAATAAATAAATCTTAAAAAAAAAAAAAAAGCCCAGCTTGGGGGCTTCATCACATGACCCTGAGATCATGACCCGAGCTGAAAGCCAGAGCTGGACTTCCAATTGACTGTGCCACCCAGATGCCCCACTTAAATTTATTTCTAAGTATTTTAATTAATTACTTTTTTGGTGGGCAGCAAAGAAAATTTATTGAATGATAGTAAAGTTTGAGTGATACTACAGAGCTCCCGAAGACCGAGGGGACCCTAGAGGGTCATCTTCTGAGTATTTTATTCTTTTTTTTTTTTTTTTTTAATTTTTTTTATTTATTTATGGTAGTCACAGAGAGACAGAGAGAGAGGCAGAGACATAGGCAGAGGGAGAAACAGGCGCCATGCAGCGGGAGCCTGATGTGGGACTCCATCCCGGGTCTCCAGGATCGCGCCCTGGGCCAAAGGCAAGCGCCAAACCACTGCGCCACCCAGGGATCCCCTATTTTATTCTTTTTGATGCTGTTACAAATGAATTATTTTCTTAATTTCTTTTTTATTTTATTTATTTATTCATGAGAAACACAGAGACACAGAGAGAGAGGCAGAGACCCAGGCAGAGGGAGAAGCAGGCTCCATGCAGGGAGCCCGACATGGGACTCGATCCCGGGACTCCAGGATCACGCCCTGGGCCCAAGGTGGCGCTAAACCGTTGGGCCACTGGGCTGCCCTCTTAATTTCATTTCTGGATTGTTCATTACTACCGTAGAGAAATATAGTGATCTCATATCCTGCAACTTTGCTGAATGTATTTATTAGCTGTAGTAGGGTTTTGTTTTGTTGGATTTTCTATGCCTTAGACCATGTCATCTGCAAATAGAAATAGCTTACTTATCCCCTTCCAATTCTGGGTACCTTTTATTTCTTTTTCTTGCCTAATTATTCTAGCTAGAACTTCCAGCACATGATGAAGAGAAGCTGCAAAACTGGGTATTCTTGTCTTTGTCTTGATCTTAGGAAAAAAAAACTTTCAGTCTCCCAACTATTGAGTGTGGTGTTTGCTGTGGGTTTTTGATAGATGTCCTTTACCATGTTGCGGAAGTTTCTTTCTATTCATAGTTTATTGAGTCTTTTTTATTATAAAAGGGTATTGGATTTCATCAAATGCTTTTTCTGCACCTGTTGAGTTGATTAAATGGGTTTTCCCCTCTTTCTAGTAATGTGATGTGATTGAATTTTGTTTGTTGAATTACCCTTGTATTCCTGGAATAAATCCCCAGTTAGTCATAGTCATAGTGCATAATCCTTTAAAAAAAATGCTGCTGGATTTGGTTTGTTCATAGTTGGTTGAAGAGTTTCGTATATATATTTATAAGGGATATTGATCTGGAGTTTTCTTTCTTGTGATGTAATTGTTGAGCTCTGAGAGTTCTTTATATATGTTGTGTACAAGTCATTTGCTGAAAATGTAATTTGCTGATATTTTCTCCCATTTTATGAGGGGAAAACATTTTTAACTTTTAATTTTTTTAACTTATAGTTTTATTTTTTTTTAAAGATTTTATTTATTTGTTCATGAGACATACAGAGAGAGAGAGAGAGAGAGGCAGAGACACAGACAGAGGAAGGAGCAGACTCCATGCAGGGAGCCCGACGTGGGACTCGATCCGGAGACTCAAGGATCACGCCCTGAGCTGAAGGCAGACACTCAACTGCTGAGCCACACAGGTGTCCCAATTTTTAGCCTTTTAAAAAATTTGAGAGAGAGTGCATGCACATGTGCACATAAGGTGGGGGAGAGGCAGAGGGAGGAGAAGCAGACCCCTCACTGAGCAAGGAGCCCCACGTGGGGCTCCATCCCAGGCCCCTGGGACCACGCCCTGAGCCGAAGGCAGAGGCCTCCCCGACTGAGCCACCCAGGCGCCCTGACCCTATACATGTTTTGTCAGATTTCTATATATTTCATGTGTTATTACAGCTGTTGTAAATGGTGTTGTGTTTTACTTTTTACTTTTGGCTTCCAGTTATTCATGCTGGGCTTTATCGTCAACTTTGTATCCTGCTCTCCCACTAAGCTGACTCACTAGTTCGAGGAGCTTTCGTAGTTTCCTTGGGGTTTTACTTAGACAGTCATGTTGTCTGTGAACAGGGGCGGTTTCCTCCTCCCTGTCCAACCTGGGTGTCTATTGTTACGTGTTGCCTATTGCTCGCTCGCACTGGCTAGAGCTGGCTAGGGTGATAGGAGCACAGCGCTGAATGGGACGGAGAGAGCCCCGCCGCTTGTCCCAGAGTTCAGGTGGAAGGCGCTCAGCCTTGCATCTTGAAGCATCGTGCCCACTGCGGGGTTTCATCGTGCTTCCTCGGGTTGAGGAAGTTCCTCCTATTTCTAGATTGCTAAGCACTTTTATCACGAGTGCATGTTGAATGTTGTCAGGTGTTTTTTTCTGCATCAGTCAATAGGATCGTGCGGTATTTCTTCTTTGGATCTACTTTGCATTCATTTGAGACCATCCTTCTTTTCAAATTAAGCAAAGTAGTTAATCTATGAATTTTCCTGAGTATAGCTTTAGCTCCAACCCATGACATGACGGGGACACCTGGGTGGCTCAGTTGGTGAACACTCTGCCCTTGGCTCGGCTCAGGTCGTGATCTCAGGGTCCTGGGACTGAGTCCTGTATCAGACTCCCTGCTCCATGAGGAGCCTGCTTCTCCCTCTCCCTCTGCCCAGCACCACTGCTCCTTGCCAGCACACTCTCTCTGTCAAATAAATAAATACAAATCTTTTTTAAAAAATTGTGATATGATGTATTTTCATTTTCCAAAATATTTTCCAACTTCTCCTTTGACCCATAGATTATCTCTAAGGTTGCGTTAATTCCAAAATTTTTGGAGATTTCCCTGTTAACTTTCTGTTTGTTTCTCTTTTTTTAAAAAAGATTTTAGCTATTTATTCATCAGGGACAGAGAGAGAGAGAGTGAAAGAGAGGCAGAGACACAGGCAGAGGGAGAAGCAGGCTCCGTGCAGGGAGCCTGATGTGGGACTCGATTCCAGGACCCCGGGGTCACGCCCTGAACCTGAGGCAGATGCTCAGCCGCCAAGCCACCCGGGGACCCCTTTCTGTTTGTTTCTAATTTAATTCTTTTGTGATCGGAGAACATACTTTTTATGATTTCCATTCTTTTAAAAACTGTGTTAAACTTTCTTTTCTGATGCAGAATATGGTCTGTCTTGGTGAATGCTCCGTATCTATCTGAAAAGAATGGGTATTTCCCTGTCGTGGGATGGACGGTGCCACAAATGTCATGTATCTCCTTGGATGATGGTTGTTCAGAATCTTCTACAGCGGGACCCTGGGTGGCTCGGCGGTTGGGCGTCTGCTTTTGGCTCAGGGCATGATCCCGGGTCCGGGGATCGAGTCCCACATCAGGCTCCCTGTGAGGAGCCTGCTTCTCCCTCTGCCTGTGTCTCTGTGTCTCTCATGAATAAATAAATAAAATCTTGAAAAAAAAAAAAAGAATCTTCTACAGCTTTGCTGATATTGTCTTCTTGTTTTGTTGACTAAGGAGAGATTCTTAGACTATTGAATGACTCTTGCAAGTCAAATAAATAGTGTCTTGAGTGTTCCACACACCCCATAAAACCCTGCAGGAAATGGTTACAAAACAGCTCCAACACCGTCACCTGTGTCAGCACGAGGGTGACGGCTCCAGCTTCTGTCCTATTCTGGAGGGTCATGGACATCCTCATCAGTTCCAGGAGGACGGAGTGCTCCTCAAGGCTGCACATCCCAGCTTTTAACGGCCAGAGGCTCTGACTGGGATTCAGGGACCCTTGTGTCAGGCTGAGCTGCCCAGCTCTGCATCCTTTATTGAGCATCATCAAAGCCTTTGTCTTCAAACCTGGGATCACATTTTTGTGAAGTTTAGTTTACTACTTATGTCTACTCTTTATGATGCCTGGTTCTACGAATTTTAAAAAATACATCCTCGAGGATGCCTGGCTGGCTTAGTCAGGGGAGCATGAGATTCTTAGTCTCGGGTTCATGGGTTCAAGCCCCACAGTAGGTGTGGAGCTTATTTAAAAAAGTAGACTTAAAAACAAAATGATGGGGATCCCTGGGTGGCGCAGCGGTTTGGCGCCTGCCTTTGGCCCAGGGCGCGATCCTGGAGACCCGGGATCGAATCCCACGTTGGGCTCCCGGTGCATGGAGCCTGCTTCTCCCTCTGCCTGTGCATGGAGCCTGCTTCTCCCTCTGCCTGTGTCTCTGCCTCTCTCTCTATCTCTCTGTGACTATCATAAATAAATAAAAATTAAAAAAAATTAAAAAAAATTTAAAAACAAAATGATGTATTCAACTGTGTAGCCCCACCAGTGCCATCGCCCCTAATTCTCTCGCTTGCCTTTAACGGAGCCTGGACTCTGGGCCCATGGCCTATGAGCCGTCGGCAGAGCCACGCAGCCAGAAGTGAGCGGAGAGACACAGCCTACGACCCCGGAGCCTTCAACACTCGCTCTCTCGCTCTCGTTCTGTCGCTGTCGCTCTCCTGCTCTCTCGCTCTCTCCCTCTCTCTCCTTCGCTCTCTCACTGTCTCTCGCTGTCGCTAGTCACTCTTGCTCTCTCCCTCTCGCTCTCTCTCATTCCCTTTCCCTCTCGCTCTCTCTGTCCTTCTCGCTCTCTGTCTCTCTCTCTCTCTCTCTCTCTCTCTCTCTCGGTCTCGCTCTCCCTCGCTCTCGCTCACTCTCACTCTCTCCCTTTCTCGCTTTCTCTCTCGCTCTGTCGCTGTCGCTCTCTCTCCCTCTCGCTTTCTCTCTCTTACTCTGTCTCTGTCACTCTCGCTCTCGCTGAAATAATAAATACAATCTTTTTTGAAGGGTCCCTAAGGGAACATAAAGCCCTCGGGCCGGGCAGCCCCAATAGCACAGAGGTTTAGCGCCGCCTGCAGCCCAGGGCATAACCCTGGAGACCCAGGATCAAGTCCCACGTCGGGCTCCCTGCATGGAACCTGCTTCTCCCTCTGCCTGTGTCTCTGCCTCTCTCTGTGTGTGTCTCTCATGAATAAATAAATAAAATCTTAAAAAAAAAAAAAAAAGCCCTTGGGCCCCAAGGCCGAGGTCCTGGAGGACCCGCGCCCCTGAGGACCGCCGCCCAACCCGGCCCGAGACTGAGCTCAGGATCTAGGTGACAGGTCGCCGGCTTCCAGGCTGCTTCCAGGCTGCGTGGGTCCCACTCTGACCTGCGTGGGAGCAACCCTGAGGGAGCCGCCGCTGCTGCCCCCCCTGCAGCCGCCCCGTGGACGGGGCAGGCCCTGCCGCCCAGGAGCCCGTGGCGCCATCTGCCAGTGGAGTCCAGCCCGCAGCGGCCGCAGGGGAGACACCGGCCGCCTCGGGCAGATGATGCGACACCTGCTCAGGCCCGGCCTCTCAGGAACCCAAGGGTGGAATTCCCTGAACCCAAGGAGGAAGGGAAACCCACAGCTGAGACCAAAGTTTCCCCGAAAGCGGAGAACGGGGCGGAGATGTTGGCGCTCGGCGCTCCAGCGACATCATGTTCAGTTCCGGTTGCTGAAATAAGGGGGACAGAGGGAGGGAGGGGGGGTATCCAGATAAGAAAAGGAGAAATAAAGTGGTTTCTACTCATAAGGTAATCGTCTATGTAGAAACTCTGAAAAAAACTAAAAAAAGAAAAATCCTTGCATTAACGGGTTTTAGCAACAACAAAGGACATGAGGTCAACACCCCAAGACTGTATTTCTACACGTTAGCAGTGAACAACTGGAAATGACGTTTTTTTTCTTTTCTTTTTTTTTTTTTAAGAGTTTATTTATTTGACAGAGAGAGGAAGAGAGAGGGAGCATGACCAAGGGGTGCAACAGAGGCGGGGGGAGAAGCAGGCAGCCCGACGTGGGACTCGACCCCAGGACCCAGGAATCACACCCTGGGCTGAGGGCAGACACCCAACCGACCGGGCCGCCCAGGGATCCCGGAAATGACGTTTCTCCGAAGAACCATTTACTGCCTCTAGAAGCCCGAACTCCTCGGCTGCGAGGCCCCATAGGCTGGAGACGAAGGATGCGATGTGAGACCTCAGAGGGAGACACGTGCTCACAGATGGGGGACTTGGCGTCCCCGGGTGTCACTTTGCCCTAAACTCATTGCACAGATTCAGCGCGATCCGAGTCACATGCCCAGCAGGCGGGTCGTGCCCGAGTCGGGGGCTCCAGGCCAGGCTCACAGATAAGGCACGAGGGCGGCCGGCACAGTCCTGTGGGAACGAGGCTCGGGGCCCCAGAGCCTGAGTTCCCACTGGCCGTGAGGCCGCAGGAGTCACGGCTGCGGGTCACTCTGCAAGGACGGATGTTAGACGTGTGGCTCACGGAACACAGGCGAGGGTTAAAAAAAAGAGCCCCACACAAAGACGATCGAGTGACTTTTGGGGGCAGAAACTGAAAAGCAAGCCAACGGAGACACAGTCTTTTCAACAAACAGTGCTCAGGCAACTGGCCCGCTGGGCAGGGAACGGAAAGCGCCCAGACTCACAGCTTGGGGGGGGGGGGGGGGCGGCGGATCTGCTGTCAAGGAGGAAGTGACAAGGTCCCAGCTGGGAGAAGGCATTTTCACATCACATATGTGACTCCTTCCATTTTATTTTATTTTTTTTCATTTTTTTAAATTTTTATTTATTTATGATAGTCAGAGAGAGAGGCAGAGACACAGGCAGAGGGAGAAGCAGGCTCCATGCACCCGGAGCCCGACGTGGGATTCGATCCCGGGTCTCCAGGATCGCGCCCTGGGTCAAAGGCAGGCGCCAAACCGCTGCGCCACCCAGAGATCCTGTCTCCTTCCATTTTAGTAGGTGGAGGCGAGGCACCGTGAGTTCTGTTGCCATTTCCCCGATGACAGGGTGTTGAGCTGTCCCTCCCTGCTTACTGGCCCCTGGAGTCCTCCGTCTACTAATGTGCCTCTGCAGGACCTTTTCCTTTGTTAAAAACTGGACCGTCTTTTCTTGATGACTTGATGGAGCTCTTTTTCTTTTTTTTTTAGATTTTATTTATTTATTCATGAGAGACACACACAGAGAGAGGCAGAGATATAGGCAGAGATGCAGGCTTCATGCAGGGAGCCTGATGTGGGACTCGATCCTGGGACTCCAGAATCATGCCCTGGGCCAAAGGCAGATGCTCAACCGCTGAGCCACCCAGGCGTCCCTGATGGAGCTCTTTGTATATTGTGGACCTGCATCCTTTGTCAGAGGTCTACACTGCACACATCCCTTCCCGGTCCACACTGCCCGTTCATGCTTAGTGGTGGCCGACATCTGGGGACGGAGAGGAAACTGCAAGCGGGTCAGAGGCTAGGCTACAGTCACTGCTTGGCATGTAACCCGAGGTCAGGGTGCCAGCCCTGCCTCGGGTCTGTCCTGCGAGGGCACCATCCCCTCCCCTGTCCGGCACCTGTCTGCATCACAGGGAAGGAGGCGTTGGATGCACCTCGGAGCTAGATGCCCCTGGACATGCACCTGTCCTGTATCGGACCTGAGGGACTTTGCCCCTTGTGACCCTCATTATGGCATTTTGGGGTCAGAATCCTTGTTTTCTCTTTAAGATTTTATTTATTTATTTGAGAGGGAGCCTTGGGTGCAGAGGGCGAGCCCCCGAGGGTGCCTGCTTCCATATGCACCTGGGCGGCTCACCGGGGGGTGGCCGGTGTCCCCTGCTGTCTCTGAAGGCTCCTGGGTTCCTGGCAACAGCTCTGCGCTCCCCCCGCCCGAGGCCCCGCTGCCCCCCAGGGCCGAGCGCGGCGGGTGGGCCCCGACGGGGACAGGCTTCCGCCCCGGAGCCGCCGAGGCCATGAGGTCGCGCTGTCGCAACCGGCTGGAGCGCAGCGTGAGCCCGCGCGGCGGATGGCCACCCCGGCACCTGCCCCACCCGGCCACGCTGCGCCCCCGCGACCCTGGGTGCGCGGGGCGGGGCGGGGCTCCCAGAGCGGGCCCCGCGCGCCCTCCTCCGTCTCGCCCAAGGCCCTGCAGTGAGCCGCGGGCGCCGGGGGCCCTGCGGGGTCGGGGCGGCGGAGGGCAGCCCGCCTGGGGCGCACGGGCGAGGCGGGCGGACGCTCAGGCACGGGCGCCCGGGCGCGGGGAGGGCTCCCTCCGGAGGCGCCTCCTGGACCGCCCCTGAGAAGCGGACGCGCGGCGGGACCTCGTGGACCCCAAGCCCGGCCGGGCGCCGCGCCCCTCGCGCCCCCCGCGCCGCCCCTTCCACCTGCGCGGGGACCGCGAACGCCCGGACCGGCCGGGGCGGGGGGGGGGGGGGGGGGGCGGGGCGGGAGGGCGGAGCGGGGGGCGGGTCCAGGGCGCCGTCCCGGGGCTGCGCGCCCGCCGGGCCGCGGGGCGGGGGCCATGGGGAACCGCAGCGCCGCGGACGCCGACGGGCTGCTGGCGGGGCGCGGGCCGGGCGCGGGGACCCCGGGGACCCCGGGGACCCCGGGCGCGGCGGCGGCGCTGGCGGGGGGCGTGCTGCTCATCGGCGCCGTGCTGGCGGGGAACGCGCTCGTGTGCGCGAGCGTGGCGGCCGAGCGCGCCCTGCAGACGCCCACCAACTACTTCATCGTGAGCCTGGCGGCCGCCGACCTCCTGCTCGCCCTGCTCGTGCTGCCCCTGTTCGTCTACTCCGAGGTGAGCCCGCCCCGCGCCCGCCCCGCGCCCGCCCCGCGCCCCACCCGCGCCCCCTCTCCTCGCCCTGCTCGGCGGCTCCTACCAACGACACGTCCTCGTCCTCCAAGCCGCGCGCTCAGAAACGGGCGACACCGCCAGTCGGGCCGCCCCCCTGCACCGGCGGGGGTTCCATTCCCCGGGGAGCCAGATGGACGCGCAGACTCGGGTCGAGCCACCCCCCGCCCCGGCTGTCCCGGGGGCACAGGGACACACATCACCGCACAAAGCACAGCCAAGCGTGAGCAGGAGCGCGCAGGCGGCCGGGCCCCCGGGAAGCCCACGCGACACGCGCTGTGCCCACAGCAGGAGGGGCACACGGCCCCAGGAGCCGGGGGCAGGGAGCAGGGCGCCCCCCGCGCCTCACAGTGGACCCCAAAAGACGGGGTGGCGTCCCACCCCCGCCGGGAGCCGGGCCGAAGCCCTGGTGGGACCCCCGCCGCCGGCCCTGCTGCGCTGCTGCCCACTGGGCGGAGGAGCTGCTCAGGGCCGGGAGCGCGCTGGCCGGGCGCTGCGGGAGGGGCTCAGCGCCGCCGGGTCACTAGCAGGACAAGGACACGCAGGGCCTGCGCCTGCCCCTCCCCCGAGCCCCGCCGGACGTCACAGCGACGGCCCTTAAGCTCCTAATCGTCCCAAATCAGCGGCAGGGGATTTAGAGGGGGCGGTTGTCTGCTCGTTGCCCTTGGTGGGGGCGCTGGGCACGTGCGGGGCTCTGCACCCCTTCACTCATTTATCCTCAGGGCGGTTTTGTGGGTGCTATGGACACCCTCATTTTACAGATGAGGGCACAAAAGTGAGGACCCGTCGAGTCCGAGCGCAGGGACAGGGCTTAACCAGACAGGCCGACTCTCGCCACCCCGCGGGGGGACGCGGCGGGGCTCATGTCCTGGGGCAGGAGGACCGCAGTCTGCGGGAGGGGGGCCCGCCTCCAGCACAGCATCACACTGGGGTCCTCCACCGCCTGCACCCCTGCTCCGGGGGCCCTCCCAGGGCGACGGAGGGGCTCTGCCCAGCGCGGTGGCAAGGCGGCCAGGCGGAATCCCGGACCTATTCCCGCCCCCCGGGAAGCTGGGCGTCAGAGCGCGGCCCGGGTGGCGGCGAGCGCTCTTGGGCTGGGGGGCGGCCGGCTGGTCTCGTGCGTGTCGTGCCCCCACCCCGGGCCCCTTGCGGCGCAGGTCCAGGGCGGCGTGTGGCTGTTCAGCCCCGGCCTCTGCGACGCGCTCATGGCGATGGACGTGATGCTGTGCACCGCCTCCATCTTCAACCTGTGCGCCATCAGCGTGGACAGGTGAGCCGCCCCACGTCGGCCCCGCCCCTCGCCAGGCCCCGCCCCCGCCCCGCCCCTCGCCAGGCCCTGCCCCGCGGCCCGCGGCCCGCAGCCCTCACGGCGCCCCCGCAGGTTCGTGGCTGTGGCGGTGCCGCTGAGCTACAACCGGCAGGGCGGGGGCGGCCGCCAGCTGCTGCTCATCGGCGCCACGTGGCTGCTGTCGGCGGCGGTGGCCGCGCCCGTGCTGTGCGGCCTCAACGACGCGCGCGGCCGCGACCCCGCCGTGTGCCGCCTGGAGGACCGCGACTACGTGGTCTACTCGTCCGTGTGCTCCTTCTTCCTGCCCTGCCCGCTCATGCTGCTGCTCTACTGGGCCACGTTCCGGGGCCTGCGGCGCTGGGAGGCCGCGCGTCGGGCCAAGCTGCACGGCCGGACACCGCGCAGACCGAGCGGCCCCGGCCCGCCGCCCCCCGACGGCAGCCCCGACGGCACCCCCAGCCCCCCGCCCCCCGACAGCAGCCCCGACGGCACCCCCGGCCCGCCGCCCCCCGACGGCACCCCCAGCCCCCCGCCCCCCGACAGCAGCCCCGACGGCACCCCCGGCCCGCCGCCCCCCGACGGCACCCCCAGCCCCCCGCCCCCCGACGGCAGCCCCGACCCGCCGCCCCCCGACGGCACCCCCAGCCCCCCGCCCCCCGACAGCAGCCCCGACGGCACCCCCAGCCCCCCGCCCCCCGACAGCAGCCCCGACGGCACCCCCAGCCCCCCGCCCCCCGACAGCAGCCCCGACGGCACCCCCGGCCCGCCGCCCCCCGACGGCATCCCCCATGACACCCCCAACGCCGCCCCCCGCCCCCCGCCCCCCGCCCCCGACGCCGCCGCGCCCCCTGCCGCCAACCCCGCGGAGCCCCCGCGGCAGCCACGCAAGCGGAGACGCGCCAAGATCACGGGCCGGGAGCGTAAGGCCATGAGGGTCCTGCCCGTGGTGGTCGGTGGGTGCCTGCCCGGGTGGGGGCGGCGGGGGGGCGGGCGGGGTGGCCGCGGGACCCGCTCACCGCCCCGCCCCCCAGGCGCCTTCCTGCTGTGCTGGACGCCCTTCTTTGTGGTGCACATCACCCGCGCGCTGTGCCCCGCCTGCCCCGTGCCCCCGCGGCTGGTCAGCGCCGTCACCTGGCTGGGCTACGTCAACAGCGCCCTCAACCCGCTCATCTACACGGTGTTCAACGCCGAGTTCCGCGCCGTCTTCCGCAAGACCCTTCGCCTCTGCTGCTGAGCGGACCACCCCCCCCCCCCCCCCCCCCCGCGCCCTTCGCAGGGCCTGGCCAGGCCTGGCCTGGGGGGCAGGGCCGCGGAGCCGAGGGGGCCGCTCGGTGCGGCTGATTGAACCAGGTCCTTCCTCAACACCTGCTGGAAGGCTGGGCCTGGGGCGGCCTGGGGGCTCTGCGGGGAACCCAGACCCCCCTTGGGCCCCTCGTCCTCCTGCGGAAGCCCAGGGAACAGACCCCGGGAGGCTGGTTCCTGCCCCAGGGTGAGGTGGGGGGCTGCCCCAGGCCCTTAGGCTCTCCCACGTTGACGCTTCCAGAAGCATGCTGGCTGTCCCTGGGAAGGCCAGGACTCAGCTGGAGGGGCTGCCCACAGGCTGGCTCGTGGTGACAGCCGGGACACACCGCGGCCTCCCCCCACCGGTGCTCCTCCTGCAGTGGGGCGGGGACGCCTGTCCGGGGCAGCGCAGGGCAGTGTCCTGGTGCTGCCCCTTCCCTGGGAGGACAGGCCTCGCCCTGCTCAGCGCAGCTCCCGCCAGCTTTCCTCTGGCCATGTGGAAGGAGCGAGGACATGGGGCCGCGGCACTTGGTGGGCCCATGGAGGCAGCCTTCCCCTGGGGGGAGGGGGCACCAGGCTGCCCCTGGGCAGGAGGGGGCGGCGGCAGCCCCTCAGCCTCTGGCTGTCTGTGCTTCCAGGCGGTTCTCTCCCAAACATGAGCAATTATAGGCCGAGGGGTCCTAGCTCACAACAGTGGCACTGCCTCCCCACCCCTGGCGGTGCTCAGGGCTCCGGGGGCACCCAGGGACCCTGGCTCTGGTGGCAGCTGCAGCTCCTGGGACCTCGGTGCTCACCAAGTGTGAAGACAGTGGCTGCAGACGCCCTGGGTCCCCCGCAGGGACAGGCAGGAGCCCCAGACAGCTGCCCAGAGCTGGGCCGCTGCTCCCTCCACAGGCACCTGGGGGCCACTGTGGGGAGTCAGAGGTGTGCCATCACCCCTGCCCGGCGGCTGTGCCCACCTCCCAACCGCGGCTGGCCCGCCTTGTCGTCACCTATACGCAGGGGGCAGGACTGACCGAGCCAGTGAGCGGCACGTGCCCAGGTTCTGAGCTGGAGACCCCATCCCATCCCCGCTGGCCTCGGAGGGGACTAGGTGCACAGCATGGGGGTGGTCTGTGCAGAGCCACGAAGGCCTGGATGACTGGGAGAGGCGTCCAGCCACCCAGCTCGCTCAGCCGCCCCCGCAGAGGCCAAGGGTCACCCCAGCCTGCAGCTCCCTGGAGCTTGGGCCCGAAGACCCAGCGCCCTGCAAGGCCTGGCCTGTGCTGACCCGTCCCCCGCGCCGCGGCCGCGGGAGGTGCCGTCAGAAGCCACGGGCGGCCAGGGCACCACAGGCCTGGAAAGCACACACTTTGGAAAACTGTCCCCAGAACGTGCAGTCCTGAGGGCTCCACCCTTTTATTTCAAGTAGCTCCATGCTCTGCGTGGAGGCCGAGGCAGGGCTTGCGCTCACGACCCTGAGATGATGCCCTGGCTGAGCCGAGCTCTGGCCCCCCGCCCCCTGCGAGGGCCCCCAGAGCCAGGAGGAGGAGCGCCAGCGCCCCAAGGGCGGGGATGGCCTGGCTGTCCGTGTTTGGAGCATTTCCAGATGTGCGGGTCCCCCGCGGTCCTCTCCCTGCCGCCCCGACGCTCAGCGCACTGGGGCCTGTGGACCCGCCAAGAGCTGCGAGGTGCCCCCCTCCGGCTCGTTCCCCCCATGGGAATGGACCCCCGGGTGTGCACTGAGGAGGGCACCCTGCGGGGAACAGTGCACGTCCCATCGCACAGACTTCTCGGCCTTCAGCTCCGGGAGGCGGCGGCGGGCACAGGGCTCGGGTACGTGTTACACTTAGGAAAGGAAAACCCGAGAAGCCGCGTGGTCCACAGAGTGAGGGGTGGGCCCAGGCCCTGTGGGCACTCACACCCCCTTCCTACCACGCCCCGGGCCCCCTCAGCCCCCGCCGTGGCCGCATCCCAGAGCCAAGGCTCCAGAGTTTTGCAGACTTGGAACTTTCTCGAAGTAGGAGTCCAGGGAGGGTGTCGGGCTGGGGGTGACCTCCGAGCACACGGCTCACAGAAACTTGAGGCCAGCATGGACCTGGGCGACATCGCAGAGGGTCCTGGCGGCTGCCGGCTTGCCCACCCACAGACGTGCGTCTCTCCACGGGGGTCTTGGCCTTCTTTGTTCCGAGCCTCGGGAGAGCTGGGGAAACAGGGAGACGGCGGGCCAGGCGTTCCACAGCCACGAGGGCATTTCCAGAAACCCACAGAAGCTTCCGGAACGTGGGGGACTGGTCCTCGGGTGCCAGTGCTGGTCAGCAGGGAGGCAGGTCCTGTTCCCAGGGCCCAAATGTGCTGGCCCCCGAGCGCCCTGGGTTCCAACCTGGTGCCGTCGCTTCAGGCACGGGACAGGAACGGCCCACACGCCTGGGGCGGGGCCCACGCCGAGCTCCCACCTCGGCCGCAGGGAGGACGCTCTGGCGGGCCCATGCCTGGGGGCTGCGACCTCCAAACCGCAGGGTCAGGAGAACCCGACCTGAGGCCCGCCCACCTGCTGGGCACCTGGGAAGCTGGCGCCGGAGTCACGGCAGCTTTATTGACAGACACGTTATGTACACGTGTGTCACAGCACACGACACACCGGGGTGAGACCAGATGCTCACGATCCAGGCGATAAAAAAGAGCACCGTGAGAAGGCGCCGAGGGCTGGGGCCTGCGTCCACCAGCCGCTGCCCCAGCCTCCCTCAGGCTTCCGGGCGGTGGGAGCTCATTGCCGACGGCGCAGTCACTGAAAGTCTGTTAACAACTTGACCAGCAAGTGTTTTCTTCTCCTTAACGTCCCCCGAGGTCCCAGACGTGCAGCAGCCCCATGGCACCGTGGAGGGACCCGCAGCTCACACGGTGACCTTCTCCATCACGCTGTCCGTGACGTGGACCTCATCCGCCTGGACGGTGACGGCCGCCGACTGGCCGCACATGTGCTGGTGGTCCTTCCAGTCCTGAAAGGAAGAGCACACGGCGCGTTAGTGGGGTCCCTGGCGGCGGGGAGCAGGGACGGGGGCCTGCGTCTCTGGCCCAGACACGCCCCAGAGGCGATCGTACGCGCGAGGACACGTGCAGCCGCGCTGGTGCCCACAGAGCTGGACGCAGCCGTGGTCCACAGCCGGGTCCAGGCCGCGGCTCGCGGGAGGGTCAGGACGCGGCGGAGCGATGGGCGACGTCAGCTCCCGGCAAGGAGCTGCCTGGAGGCCTGAGGGGGCAGATGCTGCGATTGGAGCCAGGCCCAGGCTGTGGAGCCACCTCAGCCCGACCGGGGCTCGGCGGGCAAATGAGGGCATGCTAGTCAAATCAGGCGTGACCCTGGACAGGAGGCTGGCATGTGGTGAGGGAACGACAGGGCACGAACACAAACCCTGGGGCACAGAGGCACCCGGACGCCCACAGGGTGGCTCCCTGGACGGCGGACGGCGGCTGATTCTCTGTGCCGCCCTGTTTTCCCGATTTCCTAGAAGTGTCCCCGCTTTACAATAAAATAGCGACATCTGGGCAGCCCGGGTGGCCCAGTGGTTCAGCGTCACCTTCAGCCCAGGGCGTGATCCTGGGGACCCGGGATTGAGTCCCACGTCAGGCTCCCTGCATGGAGCCTGCTTCTCCCTCTACCTCTCTCTCTCTTATGAATAAATAAAATCTTAAAAAAAAATAGCAACATCTGAATCATTGTATCAGGAAAACAAAACTTTAACTTGAAGTTACCTAAAAATACACCCTGTAAGTCTCCACCGCTTGTGAACTGCCGCAGGCGGGCTTCGGGGCCACGGCTCTCACACACGGCATTGCCCGAAGTGGGGCACGGCAAACTCAACAGTGGGAACCAGAGACATTTTAAGAGAAAACAGGAGGCGGTTCTGAGCCCCAACACCCACAGCGTGATCTCCATTAAAAACTGCCCTGGGGGGCTCAGTGGCGAGCACCTGCCTTCAGCCCAGGGCGTGACCTGGGGTCCCGGGATCAAGTCCCGCATCGGGCTCCCCACAGGGAGCCTGCTTCTCCCTCTGCCTGCGTCTCTCCTCTCTCTATGTCTCTCGTGAATAAGTGAGTAAAATCTAAACCCCATCCTGCCCTGCAGACGACACAACTGAGGAAGCAGACAAGTCACAGGCAGGGAGGAAATGTCCGCGAGGGATCCCATGAAGGACCCGTGTCCTCCAGGACACGGGAGCCTCCGTGCCCATGGGAGAAACGACCCAACTCACACGTGGGCAAGGTGTTTGAACAGACATTTCTCTAAAACAGATGCACAACTGGCCTCCGGGCATGGTGAGGGCGCACCTGCCACGGGATCGAGGCACAACGGCCCCTAACGCGGCCAGGACGCTCGCTACCACGGGGCACCAGTGGGGCGCGCCCACCCGTGCAGGGCCACGGCCAGGCGCAGGCGATGACAAAGCAGCTGGGAACTTTCTCAGCGAAGCCGAGCACAGACACAGACGCAGCAAGGCCGCGCCGCGGGCCGGCACGCAGGACGGCATGCAGGACCACGAGCCCTCCCGGGAGGCGCCACACCATCAGGACCTCAATGTGCCCCGCCCAGCGGCTCATGAGTGAGGAAGCCAGAGGAGCGAAGCGGTGACACACATGCCATGGGACGGATGAGCCGAGACTGCACAGCACGGGTCCTGCCACCGGCGCACCCACGGAAGGCAATCTAGAGTGGGGTCACGGTTCCTGGCGGCTGGGGAGGGCCCAGGGTGCTTCAGGGGAGACGAGCGGATCGAAGACGGAACCGCGGTATTTGCACAACTGCGGTGGACGTTTTGAAACATCAGCGAATGGTGCCCTGAGATGGGCGAGGGCTGCTGCGTGGCCGTTACACCTCCGCGAAGACGACCGCCGTGCAGGACATGGTTATGCTGTGGGGCGGGGGCCAACCCACGGCTGTCACGCCCGTGCCCCCTTCCCAGGGGCACAGAGCACTGCAGGTGGCCCTCAGGGCGACACCGCGAGCTCAGGCTCCCGTCTCCTCCAACCCCGTCTAGTGCTCACTTTGGGTCCAACGTGAGAATTACGGTTTTTAAAATTATTTTTATATCAGTTTATGTAAATACGCCCAGAGCACGTCTTCATGGACACAGTTTGCAGCATCCACGCCAGAAGGGAGTTCTGACAGCCACACGGAGCCGCGGGTGGAACCCACCCGGGTCACAACAGAACCAACCCGCGGACCCTCCTGTGCGCTCACACTCAGGGAAGGTGCCGGGAACCAGCCTGGGCCCACCTCCCTCCTGCCCACACCGCGTGGGTTCCCGCGCTGCCCTGAGCACAGGCCGCTGCCCCAAGGTGCCCCTTCCTCGGTGCAAAATCCTGACACATTGTTAGGGGAGAGCAGACTTGGAGTCCTAGGTCCTAAACCTCTGGACGGACAGACAGCCGGACAGGCCAGCCAGCGACAGACGGGCCAGGGGCTTACGGGTGCAGCTGGGAGGCAGGTCTGGCCCCATGACGCACCGCGGGCCACCAAGGTGTTGGGTGCAGGATGCTGTCAGGCACCGTCCGGGGTGGCACCAGGTTGTTGGGGCCCCAGGAGACGTGCCAATGCCCCATCCTCCCCGCGGGGTGGCCCCAGGCACCCGCACTCGCTGGATTCGCCGGGTGCCCATCACGCCCCCTCCCGTGCCCAGCACCTGCCACACCCGCGACATTTGGCTGGGAAGCGAGGGCCTGGTGGGGACAGCGCCGTCAGTGGGCACAGGTGCGCCTGGGAAAGGCGGCGGGAGGTCGACGGGCCTGCCAAGCGCCCCCAGCACAGTGCACTACGGCTCCTCGTGGCTGCTCGCAGCTCCCCGTGCCTCGAATGCCCCTGACCTACAACCCCCACCGGAAATGCTGGCGAGCCGTGGAAACAGAGCCGCCTTCTGGGCCCCAGGCCCAAGCGCCTGGGGCTGGGAGGCGTGGGCAGGGGCAGCCTCGGGGCAGGACGCCCCCCCCCCCCCGGGGCCTGGCCACAGTACCCGCCACGGGGGCTTCTCTGGGGCTTGCAGGGAGTCCCCAGACACCGGGCACGCAGGATGCAGCGGACAGGCCGCTGCGGGGGCAGGCGGGGGGCCTCCTGTGACAGCGAGGGGCACAGGGGCGAGGACCCACCTTGCGCTGGCAGAAAGTCGAGCAGTAGTTGACTTTGTGGCAGCCGGTGCACTCGCTCAGGGCCTCCCGGCCACAGTTGACACAGGACTGCTGGAAGAAGGACACAGGCTGGTCAGTGTCACGGGGCCGCTCCCGGTCAGACGGCCGGCACCTGCAACGCCCGCCCCGCTCCCCCTGCACCGGGGTCTCCTCCAGGCTCTGGGCGCCCAGTCCCCGGTACCGCTGCCCGCGCCTGGGCAGACGGAGCACATTTCTGGATGCCTGGCACCAGCCGCCACGTGCGCCCCAGCACGGCCAGTCTCTACGGTTCCCGGAAACATTCGCTTTGCCAGCTCTCCAAATAACCTAGGATCCACGCGGTAGGTCACCCGCCCACACCTGAGGGCAGTGGCGTGGCCAAAGCGGTGCCGCGGGGCTGCGGGCTCCCCCGCCCACCCTCGGCCCTATGCTTCTCCGCTCGTGAAACCACCCCCGCCGTGCACTTGCTCCCTTCCAGACATGAGCGTCACCTGGAATCCAGGGTGTCATGGAGCTCGCACCCGCCTCCGCCTCGTAGGACACAATACCGGGAGGAAAGAAGGGAAGGGCCGCCCGTAACCTCGTACGAAAATGCCCCGGGGGAGCAGGGCGTCCCCGGACTGCACCGCACCTGAGTGAGGCCCTCGCAGAGGGGAGGCTCCGCAGGAAGGTGCCCACGCACACTGCACACCCACGGCGTGCCCAGCGGGGTTGGGGGAGGCGGAGAGCTTCCGAATGGAACCAACACGTCGGGATGAAGCCAGAGCGGGGCTGCGCCTCCAGCACGCGTGCCTTCAGCTCCGCGGCCTGCCCCGCACACCGTGGGGGAATTATCATTTAGCCAAAAACAATGCAGTGATTGGCACTGGACTGAGCCATGGCGACATGGACCCGGCCCTTCAGCTACAGAGACGGACAGATGAAGACAGAAACACGGGGCAGTCTGCACACGCGAGGTGTTGTCGAGGGGCCCAGAAGCTACGACGCCCCTGCGGCCCCGGGACTTGGTTCCCCAGACCATCCTCCAGTGGAGGGACCGGGGCTCCTGGGTCTGCAGGGTCGTCCAGTGCCAGGAAGCGCCTGGAGGGGCCAGGCCGGAGCCCCCACCCAGAGCCCCCACCTGGCAAAGGCACAAACACATGAGCAAAATAAGGCACGCAGGCCTCAGGTCTAACGCAGAGGATAAAACACAGGCAAAGGAGCCCAGGCCAACACGGACAAACATGGGAAAACAGCCTCTGATGCAGAATTCCAAAAATCCACCGAGATCCTGCACCCACTGCATGGTGCCCCAGGAGGGGACGGGATGGGACCCAGGTGCACCCCAGGAGGTACGGGCACAGTGGCTCCATGTGCAAAGGGGAAAGTCACCTTTGGAGGAGAAACGCACAGCCGGGACGCACCCCCCAAATGCCTATGCTCAGCCTCTGGGGCCGGGCCCACTGGGGTCATGTCAGGTCACGAGGAGGGGCCCCGAGGGGACAGTGCCCTGGAGAAAACACACCAGAGAGCCCCTTGTGCCCCGATGAGGGTGGGGGGGTCTGAGCCGGGAAGAGGCCCCTCCAGGACCCGCCCTGTGCCCCCACAGGCACCCTGCCTCCACCCCGGCCCCGCTGACCGTCCAGGCGCAGGTGCTACACGGAGCCCTTACCCACGAGCACGACCAGCGCGCGGCTAGGCCGGGAGCAGCGGGCCCGCCCCAGGGCCGTGCCAGGGGCCTAGCACCCCCAGGCCTCCAGCCAGCCTCTGCTGGACGCTGTGCCCTTGACGGGAGGCATCTGCTCTTCTGCCCTGTTTAATCTCTGCTGAGCTAATCACGCACGAATGCAAGTGACTCGTGATGAAAAATGCGAAATCCTGAATTGCCTCTGCTGGGCGGAATTTGATTTTTCTTGTAATTCCAAATAAACTGTCAAAGCAGGGAGTCTGGCCCACGGAGCTGAGGCAGGTTGAGCCACCGCCTCCTGACCCCTACGGCCTTCCCAGGTCGTGTGTCCCCCGACCCCCCAACGCTCCTGGGGCTCCACCAGGGTCTTCCAGTCCAACAGGCGGCAGCGTTGGCCTTTCCCACCCGGCTGGCGCTCGCCCACGGTCATCACCCCGTGGGACCACCTGCGATGGCGGCAGCCCGGGCGAGACCTGTGTCCACACAGGTTTGACCTGACGTCAAACACCCCATGGCAAGTCCTCAGCACAAAGCCCCTTGGCGCTCTCCCTGCGGCAGAGCCTGGACGGTCATGGCCCTGCCCGCCCCACCGCGGCTCGAGTGGGGGCCTTCCCGCCCTCCTGCACCCCTCCAGGCCGCACAACGTCCCCCAGAACGTGCTCCCACGGGGTCTCGTGCAGGCGGGGGCCCCTCGTGTCACTGGAGCCCAGCGTCCAGGTGTGGCTGCCCCTGTGAGCAGAACTGGGGTCTGTGCGTGAGGTCTGCAGGCTATCTGCAGGCCAGAGCCCCGCGGCGTCCCCCTCACCCCCCAGCCCTGGATCACGCGCTGGTTCGCCGTGACCTTCTGCAGGAACGCAGCCCCTCTGCGGCTGTGGACAAAGCACAGACTTGCCTGGCTCCAAGTCCGCAGGCACAGGATGTGGGCGGGGGATTGGTGTGGGGAGGGGAGGCGTGGGGGACAGGGAGGCCCAGGAGCGGCCCTCCCATTAGAACACTTCATGTTCTGCCGCCCCATGTGATGGGAAGGATGAAGGGATTTTGTGTCGAGTTTTTTTCTTTAAAAAAATATGCAAAATTATAAATAAAACCCAAAGCCCCGCCTTGCAGAGTGGCGACCTCACCAATCCAGCCCCGGGCAAGACACTGGCCCCGTGTCATCAACGTCTCGCGATGGGAATTCAGCTTCTGGACCCTCTGAGTGAGACCTGGGAGCCTGGGACCTCATGCTTGTGGGAGGCAAAACACGCAGCAGCCCCGCACCAAGCTCCCGCCAAGCTCTGCACCCCCTGAAGGTTGCTGCGACCCCCGGCACGGGGTAAAGGACCTCCACTGTGTCTTCCTGTCTTTCACGCCCGTCCCGTTTGTCACTGGAGAATTCTTACAAGGAGAGAAAATGTGGCTACGTCATGTACAAATTTTACTCTGAAAAAAAAATCCACAAAAATCACCAATGAAAAATCAAAAACTAGAAGAATGCTCTCCCTACACATGTCCTCACCAGAGTGAAGCTGCGACTCCGGCGTGAGGAGTGCTGTCAGGAGCTGCGTCCTGGGCCGGGCAGCGGGGGTGGGGTGGGGGGGGGAGCGCAAGGAGCACAGGGTGTCCCCAACACTGGTCTCCGTTGGTCAAGCCCAGGTGGGATGCCGACCAGGCCACCGGCCGGGACGCCACAGCCCAGCGATCGTCCTGATAAGAGCACGAATGGCTGTTTCCAATCAATGCTTCTGTGCAGTTTGAATCAGCAAGACACTGATTCCTTCCGTTTCATCCCCTAGACACCGTCCAGCCAGCTGTGCAGGCGTTGCTCCTCCCCAGAAGGACGCTGCTGGACAGTTGGATGACCAGCCGTGGGGACGGCTGCTGCGCTGTGCGAGGCCCGGGCTCCAGGACACAGGGGAGGACCATGCTGTCTTCACAGCTCACATGCCCTCCTCACCCTCTAAAATGATCCCCAGGCCCCTTGTGCCTGGGGAGAGGCACCTGTGTTCGGCCCCTCAAGCAGGACCTGCTGCCTTGGTAGGGGATCCAATGAACAACCGTAACTTCTACTTCTTACAATCATATTCCCTTTATAAAACTGCTTTTTTAAAAATTAAAGACAGTCCACACCCAGAGAGGCCTCTGAAATCAAGAGGCAGACGTTTCCCTGAGTGAATCCCCAGGCACCCCTGAAACACTTTTTCTGAGGAAACGCAAATAACCAATTTAAACGTGGGCAGAGGTGTAGAGACAGCACCACATAGACACGCGGGTGGTCACGCCCCACGACAGCAGGTCCCCGAGGGGGTGCACAAGCACTGGCCGGGGCCTCACCACCCTCAGCGCCCCGGTCAGCACACGGCAACATGAGCAGCTGCAGCAGCAGAGAAACGGGGCTGTGCGAGGAGCTGTCCACGGTGAGGAACCAAGACCCCACGGCAACCCGGCTCTGTGTTTCCCTAGCCCGTTGCCTCCACGGGTCTGCTGGGGCCTTGTGGACGGGAGGGTCTCCCGGGGAGCTAAGCCCTGGACGCAGTGACCTGCCTGTAAGAGCGCCCCCCACGTGAGCCATCTGTCCCAGAGTGCGCCCCCACGTCCCCCTCCGCGCTCCAGCGCCCCACGCGTGCCCACGTCCCCCTCCGTGCTCCAGCGCTCCACGCGCCCCCACCTGCCCCTCTGCAACCAGAGGTCTGCTCCACCGCCCACGTGCTCCTTCCCAAGGAAGTCACTTGGCCAGTTTCCCCCCACGCGTCTGCCTCACCACCCACCCAGGCGCTTCCCCATGTGGCCGTGGGTCCGCGGGGCGGCCTCCTGGCTCCAGGGAGCTGCCAGCGCACCTGCCACACCACCACCGTCCCCCTCCACGGGTGTAACCGCACCGCGGGAAAGCAAACGCTTTGCCCTGACCGCCAGACACGGACGGGGTCCCGCGGCAGCCAGAGACCGAGGCAGGGCCGCACGACGGGGTGGGGTCCTCAAGGCGCTGGGGCGGCCTGCGTGGGCCCAAGGGCCTCAGGCGCAGCCCACGCACAGCGGCCTGTGCCCCAGAGACGCCGGGGAGGTCCGCACCTGCAGCTCTGCACCTGCCGCCGGGCCGGACCGCACTAGCGGCACCACGGGGTCTCTGACCGGGCCGGGATTCGGTTGGAGACCAACGACACTAAGAAGCCTAGAAAAGTCTCAAAGGTTTGAGAACCTCGCAGTCGTTGTCTTTGGGTAAAAAGATCAAGGTTTTTCTCTGCTTTTCTCTTTTCTATAAAATTCATTGTCGATTATTAGTTTAGAATTATAATTTTTTAAAAAATGTTTTACATTTATTTCCTTCAGGAAGAGAGTAGCACTTTGCTTGTTTGGAAAAGCAAAATTAGGAGATCATTAAAAAAATTCAGAACCAGGACGCCTCGGGGGTCTCAGTGGTTGAGCGGCTGCCTAAGCTCAGGTCAGGATCCTGGGAGCCTGCTTCTCTCTCTCTCTCTCTCTCTCTGTGTCTCTCATGAATAAATACATAGAATATTAAAAATAATATTAATAAAAAGTTAAGAACTTGAAAAACTTTCCTTTCCTCTGATCTACAAAAAGAATAAACGAACAGAAATTTTCACATATAGATTTGATGGAAAAATCAATCTGAGTTTTGTTTAGAAACCAAGTCCACCTGGACTGTAAGGGGGAAAAGCTTCTGTTAAGAACACAGCACGGGGGGCGCCGGGGGCTCAGTCAGTGAAGCATCTGCCGTCAGCTCAGGTCATGACCCCAGAGTCCTGGGATCGAGTCCCACGTAGACTCCCTGCTCAGGGCAGTCTGTCCCCCACCCCCCGGGCTCTCAGTCTAATACATAAACTCTTAAACAACAAACCCGCGTGGCCGGCGCACCCCAGCCTCCACCTCCACCCTTGCGCATCGCAGCTGGCTTGCAGACCATCTCCGGGGCCACGCTGAGCTACGCCAGGTTGGGGTCAGGCCCCTGCGGAGCGAAGACACCATCAGCGACCTGAAGGACACACGAAAAGCCAGCGGGGCTGAGCCCCTCTCTGTGCTGCAGCAACAAGCTGCCATGGGAAAGTGCCGTGTCCCGATGCTCCATGAACCCAGACGCCACACTCAGGATCCTACTTCTGAAGAATGTGCTGGAAGCTGAAAGGAAAATGCCCATGCCGGCACCCCTGGGGCCGGGAAGACGCACATGTCCCACCAGACAGCCCGAAGGTGCCTCTCCAAACTCAACAGAACCCGAGGCACGTCTTCACCGGCTGCCAGAAGTCTGAAAGGACACTCACGTCCGAGACAGGTGAGTGTCCAGCAACACGTGTGCACAGGCCGACCGGCTCCTACCTCCTTGCGCTCTGTATCTGCCTGGACTCGGGCCTGGGCCACGGCGGCTTCCCGGTACGAGCTGGCCTGCTTGGCCTGTTCAAACAGCGTCTTAAGTTGCTGCGCCGTACTCAGCAGGGAGTTGACCATCTCCTCCAGGTACAGCCAGCTCCGCTGCTCGGACATTTCCAGCCCGTTCACCACGGCGGGGGACACGGCTTTGGTGGGAGTGGAGGGGGGGACCGCCAAGGCTGGCAGGGAGGTCAGCACTGCAATGGGGGGAAAGCAAGATAAAACAAGAAATCAACACACTTTCTCCAATGGAACTTCTCCTTAAATGTTGAAAAGCATGGAGGCGCCGTCGTGACCGCACGACACCCCCAAGACGTCCTGGAGGATGGGGAGACGGTCCTAGGGTCACAGCACCGTGAGCGTGAACTCTCGGACCAACCTATTTTGGGATGAGACGTTGGCAACGCGGCTTCTGGAAATGGCGCGATCTGACAGCTGTCCTGGTAGCCAGGGTAGTGGGGCTCCGGATGGCCGACCCTGCACGGGGGCTGCACACCTGCCTCTTGCACTGTCGGGGACCAGAGGAACAAGACAGCCAGGTGACCCGACATCTCGGGTGTCTGCAGCTGCACCACCCACGGGGAGTCTGCCAAGAAGCTGGGGGGCATACAGGTCACCGTAGAGTCCCCACGGTCAGTCCCCTCCCCCACATCTCCACCTTCTGGCCGTGGCTCCTGGGGCTCGTGTGCACGACTGGCGGAGGGCAGCAGTGGGCAGACACCCACCGACCCGCACCCCGGGCCTGCCCAGCCGCGGGCGGTGCCGAGGACAACCCACCCGTGGCTCCCGCGAAGACGTCGCCCTGGGCTGGGCTCTCGGAGATGACGGCGGTAGCCTCCACGGTGGATGCCCGGTCAAAGGTCAGCGCGCCCGAGGTAGTGATCTGTCCTGAGGGGGTCACGGTGACTGGAAAAGCAGAAGCACTTTTTACCACTGGGCTCGCCCAGGGCACATGCCCCAGGCACCTCTGCAAGGGCGGGCAGAGGCCCGTGTTGCCTTGCAGGGGACTCGGGAGAGGGGGGGCGGCATGGACGGCGGGCTCTCGGTGACCCCGCACGGCTGACCCGGCAACGGAGGCAGGAACTGCCTCAGCAGAAAACATAACCCCCAGCACTTCTGCTGCTGCGTTACCTCGGGGACCTCCCCCCCACTCCACTGCACCTGCAGGTGCTCCCGGCCCCCCCCCAGTCCATCTACAGGTGCTCCCAGGACCGCCCCCCCACTCCACCTCACCTGCAGGTGCTCCCCAGGGCCTGCCCCCACTCCAACCCACCAGCAGATGCTCCTGGCCCCCCAACCCGACCCCGCCTACAAGTGCTCCCATCCCTCCAACCCAACCCCACCTACAAGTGTTCCCATCCCCCCGACTCTGCCCCACCTGCAGGTGCTTCCAGGTCACCCTGAGTTCACACCCTCTGCGGGCACCTAGCACAGGTGTTCACTGCTGGCACGTTGCCCGCAAGACTGCCCTGCCCCATCTGTAAATCCCTGTGGCCCATTCTGCGGTTCAGCCAGGCTTTCTGTCTGTCCTCCCGTGTGCGAGACAACACTGTGGGCCACACACGGGCAGGCACATGCCTAGGGCTGTGAAGACCAAGACCCTAGAACCTTCACTGAGAGGGTGGTCCCACGACGCCCCTATCAAGCAGGCGCTGCTCTGGTTTGTGTCACGAAGAAATACATGCAGGGCACACGCGAAGGAGTCTATGGAGATGAGGGAGCCCCCCGAGGGGCACCCAGAGGGTGTCCGCTGCTCTGAACAGTGAGCCCCAGGGGTCGGAGGGTCAGAGGGGCCGTGGCTGCACCTTGCTCAAACTCACAGGCAGTGGCAGCCGTGGCGGGAAGCAGCGTGATGTTCTTGGGGGGTTCCTTCTTCACAGGGGTTGTGGGCAGCTCGTTCTCCTTCTTGCGCCTTTTGTAGGGGACAAAGAGCCTGACCGGACCACTCTGCGGGGAGAGGCACAGTGAGCAGGGAGGACGAGCTGCCCCACGCCATCTCCCGCCTGCAGCAGCGGCAGCACAGGGCTCATTGAGGAGGGAAGCTGCAAAGACCAGCCTCTCAGGCCCTAAATTCCTTAAAATGACAGAAAGAACATTTTTTAAAATATACGAACAACGCTGTTTGAAAGCAAGAAAAAGCCTCATCAACATATGGAATGTTTAGGAACCACTAGAAGACAAAACAAAGAGGGACTGCTCCAGGAGAAAGGAGAGCCCCCTGCCTGAAACGAGATAACATTCCGGCAGGAAGGAGGGGGCACTGTGGTCCCAGGTCCCTAAGTTCAGGGGAAACCTCAGCCCACCAGCAAGCACAGACCGGCCGGTGATCGTGGGGGGGTTCGCAGGGGGGGCAGGGGGTGCTGGGAACGACGGCTGGAGCATCTCGCTGGGCGTCACTACACTGGGGGCGTGAGACCCATGGGAACCACGGGGACCTCACTGCTGTGGGCCCTTCCACACAATTTTTCACTCAGGTCTTCTATTTTTCAATTCTAGAATTTACACTTAGTTATTTTTTGTAATTCCTATCCTGTTGTGGATATTCTCCAACTGTGGAGACGCTCCTGCTGGGCTCCGAGCAAGGGAGGCGGGACCCCCCTGGCTGGATCCGCAGTGGGGGGGGGGGGGTCGTGGGGGCCCTGATCCGAGGGGTCCCGGGTTGGCTCCCTCTGCCGTGGGAAACTCGGCACCACGCCTGCTGCCAGCGGGCCTCGCCCGGGATGTCCAGTCTCAGAGCCAGGAGAAAACTTGTTTCCGGGGTCGAAGGCCCCGCCCCGTCGGTGGGGCCCTGCGGCGGCCGCCTGAGCAGACACCTTCCGTGGTTCTTCAGACGGGTTCCCTCAGTTCTGTGAACGCAGACGGGGCCGGGAGGCCTTGGGCCCAGCGACGTCTGGGCCGTATCGGCCGCTGCTTTTCTTCTGCGTGCCTCGCGCTTTCTGTTTCTTTGCGTCTGACGTGTTCTAGCAACACGGAGATGCACGTCCACCAGCGTTGCTGCAGAGCCGGGGCAGCCCCCGTGACTGTCAGCGCGGTGGCTCTGGGCAGGGCCTCCCCAGCGTGGACCTCCCCCCGGAAGCCGGGGGGATGCTCGGAGGCTGCACGCCCTGCCGCTCGTGGTGGAGCCTGGCCTCGAGAGGCGGGCGCAGGAAGGCAGTGCGCTCTTGCTCACCCGCGACAGCTCGGCCGGGGCTGGTGGGGGGATGCTGCTGCCCCGCTGAGCTTCAGGGAGGCTGGAGCGCAGGTGCACGGGCTCCTTACTGCCGCCCTCGCGGGGAAGAACCGAGGCGTTAGAGTCACCAAGTTCTAGTTCACGGACTGTGCCTGTGGTTTCACGTCTGGGAAATCCGAGGCCATGAAGTTTTCCCATTTTCTTCCAAAACCGGTAGTTTTCTGTTTCGGATAAATCTAAATCTGTGGCCCATTTTACAGTCGTCTGTGTATACAGCGGGTGTCTAGGCCCTGGGCCATCTGGTTGTGTCAGTAGCTGGTGTGCGAGTGCATGCAGGCCTCTTGCTCCATGGACACATCTTCACGATGACAGCAGCGGACAGGGCTTAACCGGCGTGCGCTGGGACTCCTCCAATTTGTCATTTTCTCAAAGTTACTTTGGCTGTCCTATTTCCTTTACCTTTTCATATAAATTTTAAAATTAGCTTGTTTAAAGCTCCGAAGAACCCCATGGGAAGAACCGGCGGCTCCGCGCTGCCCGCCACCCCGCAGGCTTCTCCGACCCCCCCCACGGCACCTTCCAGGGTTTTCATACTCGGAGTCGGTACACGTTCTGTTAGATTGACACGTATTTCAGCGTTTTGGAGTAGTTGCAAATCACTCTACCAAGTATCCTCACCCTCTGCACGGAATGAGTTCCTTCTTACGGCACGTCTCTCCCTACGAGATCCCCGAGAATCTCACGACCAGCTTCTCCAGGTGAACTTTAAAGTCATTTAATTTTCATAGAAATATCCCATCGTCGATGCCATTAGATTCACGTTTAGTCCTTACACGAACTAGACAATTTTAGAATGTTTCACTTTTCCACCCAAGAATATGACGTCTCTCCAATTGAATGTTCTTTCGTATCTTCTAATGATTAACCAGAGGAGTATTCAAAATAAAATCAGGAAACCTCATTAAGCAGCTTTTAAAATTTGAATACATTTTAAAACAGAATTCAATGCTAAGAAAGGCTGAAACGAGACTGGGATATTCATACGTTACAGACCAGTATCACGGTTTTGAAAACAACACAGCAGCACATGTGAAAATCCATGAAAAATAGTTATTCTTTTCAAGACTAACTCCTTGAGAAAGATCTAGGATAAAGAAGTATTTCAAAGAACATTAAAGGCCTTATAAATAACTTCAACGTGGTATTTTTAAGAAGTAACATTTAAAAACATAGATTATGAAAAAGCACGTTATGAAAAAGCACGTATATGCTTCTCACAACCATAAAAAGAAAGCGTGTGTCTGGTCTTGGGGTTACGATGGTGACGTTGCAGGGGCTTTCTGTGTTCAGACAAGCCCCGTCCGCGTGCTCCGGCCGCCCCGTGGGGCCAGCCTCGCACACCCCCGAGGGCCCCAGAGGAACGTCGGAAAGCCAGAATTTGAGTGAGAATCTGAGCTATGCTGTGGGGCACCAGGGACACGGGGACGCGTGCGCAGCAGTGGGAGCAGGACGGGGCGGGGCAGGGGGCTGAGGGTCGAAGTGCCTGCAAGCAGACAGCTGCTCAGCGAGCCTGACGACCGGTCACCTCCTGGCGACTCACCAAGGTCATGTCGTCACAGCACGCGGCACAGGTGCAAGAGGCAGCATGAGGGTTTAGGATCCCGTCCTGAAAGTCAAGGAGTCCCGCGGTAGGTGGGGAGTCGGCCTCCCGTGTGAGCCATCCACACTAGGGGACAACTAGCTCTGCCACCCGTGAGGTGAGACCCTGTCCCTCCTAGACACTCCGTCCCCACACCTCTGTTCGGCACGAGGCCGTTACTGGGGGCACGGAGAGATTCTACGGGCATGACCTCTCGAGTAACCCCCAAAGCACTAAGCTGGAAACAGCAGTTAGAAGCCCTCTCCTCCTGGGGTGTGTAAACCGAGGCAGAGGGAAGTCAGGCTCTCGGAGGGCACAGGCGCCTTAACTGGAGCTCCCGTGTTGCCTCGTGCACTCCTGGACCACCGCCGTCGGGCGGAGGCGGGTGCCCGGCCCGGGGCCCCAGGGTCTGGGGGCAGAGGACCCATGGCCCACGCCTGGGGAGATACTCCTGCGGCGACGGGAGCCCTGTGCTGAGACATGGGAGGGCGGCCCGCACACCTGAATGAGGCACTGCAGCGGCCTGCCTGCGTAGCGGATGCTCCTCTTCCAGTCTTTGCTGCTGGCTCGTCCCGCCATGGCTTCGAACTCTGTGGGGCTGTACCAGTTCTCGCCCTGCTTGATGCACCGGCCCCGGCCTCCTGAAACGACACGCGGGACCAGCACAGTGGACGTGGGCTGCCCCTCGCACCCGGCTCCCCGCGGACGCCCACCGATGCCAGGGCCCGGCCTGGGCCCACATGCACTCCCCATCCCGTGGACAGCGTCTGGACAGGCTCTGTCCCCGCGCGGCGTCCCCGGCACCGCAGCCCCAAGTAGCCGGCACCGCAGCCCCAAGCAGCCGTGTCACTCGGACCTGGGGACGACTGTCCCCTCCCCGACTGGGCTGGGAACTCGGGCTGTGCCGGTGCCCCGCCTCTCCCCTGCTCCCGACCTCCGCAGGTCAGCACTGCGCCCACAGCCGGCCCCGCCTCACCTGAGCCCAGCCTGCTCTTGAACAGGGTCCCGCTGATGTTGCGGCAGCGCACGGGCAGCTCGCTGTCATACACTGATGGGTCCCAGTTATACTTGGTCCCGCCTCTGTCCTGGCCGGGAGCCGCAGGACTCGCAGGGCACTGAGGGCCTTGGGCAGAGGCAGTGTGGTGAGACTCGGGGCGCCAGGCACGCCCCCGGCCCCCGGGAGGGAACCACCACCCCTCGGACTCTCAGCAGTTCTCCGCGGCCGCCCCCTCCAGCTCTGAGCAGCTCTTTGTCAGCCCGGAAAATCCCACTCTCTCTACTCCACGTTTACACTCCAAATACCCACATAAGTAAGTCAGGGGGCCGGGGGGGGGGGATGCTCAGTGGGTGAAGCCCCTGCCTGAGGCTCAGGTCACGATCCCGGGGTCCTAGGCTCGACCCACGTCGGGCTCCCTGCTCTGTGGGGACTCTGCTCTCTCCCCGTGCCTCTGCCTCCGCCCCAAATAAAATCTTTAAAAGAAATAACTGAGGGAGTCAGCTGCCCACCCCTGTGGCTGACAGGTGCCCGGCAAGCCCGGGGCAGGAGGGCGCACCTGGGGTGAGAGGAGCGGCCGGCCCCTTCAGCCCCGACGTCTCCACGATGCTCCCATCTGTGTGCACCACAATCAGCGTGGCCTTCTCGGTGTTTAGGCTGTCCCCGATCTGCAGCGCCGTCCTGCCAGACTGGAGGAAGGGGCATTCCCTGAGCCGAGTCACAGTGGCGCAGAGCCTGCTGCTGGGTGCAGCGGGATGCGGTCCTCGCTAAGTAAGCACCTCGGCAAGGTGACCCCCCGGCCCCCTGGCCTCTCCTAAACACAGAGCTGAGAACAGGACACACGAGGCTACGCCGGGGTGGCCCTGAGCAAACGCTCTCGACCACGGGCCACGGGCAAGGAACAAAGCCGTCCCCCGGGCACCCTGGAACCAGGAAGTACGCTCACGTCTACTGGGGCAGCTCCTGCCAGGTCACAGGCCTTGAGGGAGGGCGCGGAGAAGTCACAGCTGGGGTCTGGGGCAGGGCTCCCTTCTGGCGCCTGTGCCCCGTGCACAGCTCTGCCCGGGCCACCAGGCACCAGGGCCTCCCACGCCACGGGGCCCCCCAGCCCTGCTGCCACGGGGACAGCACCCATCTCCTCCGCGCCGGCCTGGCCTGGCCCTTCAAGCTGCCCTGCTCCCCGGGTGAGCCACACCCCTCTGGGCCCTGCTGGAGCGGAGACCACCCGCCGTCCCCAGGCACACGCCTCACGGGCCTCTGGCAAACACTTGAGGCTTTGCCCAGACAGCCCTGGGGTAGGCAACACTCCGAGCCATCGGTTCAAACCCAGCATTCTGGGGTGCTCTGATGCTTTCGTGCTGAGAACAGAGCCAATGAGGGCAAACTAAAAAGACCTTTCTTACACCTGAAAATCCAATCAGGGGAAGTGAGCACGTGTTCATCGTGGAGTCGAGGGACCCCCGGGCCCCGAGCATATGCGCACCGGTGCACACGCACCCAGGGCCTGGGCCCCTACACCTGGAGGGTCAACGCCCCAGTAAGGACGTCAACACTGCTTGTGTCTGAATCGCCGAAGACACGCAACCCTCTACCAGGAAAAGAGAATGCTGTGTGTTCCTTTATGAGTCACAAAACACTATCCTTGTTAAGGCCTAGGAGAATACACAGATCCGTAAGACCCAGCTCCTCGTCTGGCTCAGACTAAGTCTGCGGGTCTCCCGACCGCACCCAGGAGGCACCGTCGCTCCCTTCTAGACCCTTCTAGATCAGAGGACAAACCAGAATCTGCAAGAAAGTATCACCTGGCTATCAGCTCGTATGCGTTCCGACGCCCTAGGAAATAAAGCAAGTCTCTTAAATCTGTAGTCTGCTGTCGTAAGAGGGTGAGTTTCTTGTTCGTTCCCATGCCAACGACAGTAACTTTGCTTCCAGGGATACAGCATCCCAGGTGTGCGATCAAGGCCATAAACAGACCCTAACTAGTGGTCCTGGCAAGGCTGCAGGGGGGTCCCCCGTGTGCGGTCATCTGGCAGGGACAGGAGACACGAGCACGGCCTGAGGGCAGAGCAGCAGCCGCAGCCCTCCCAGCGCCAGGGAACCCAGGGCGGGCCTCTGGGCGAGCCCGGGCTCGGGAAGACCTCTGGGGTCGGGGGAAGAGTGTCGGCAGGGCGGCTTACCAGAACGTGTCCCGAGAGGGAGGCGGCGTTCGCCACGGACGTGGTGAAGACGTTGTCTGCGGAGGCACCCACGTTGGCCACGGTCACAGTGGTCACCTCTGCAACACAGGAGCCTGACTCGGCGCACGCTCAGAGCCAGAGGCCTGCCCTGAGCCCCAGAACAGCATCTCTCAATCAGGTGCCTGCACTGCCAACAAGGGACTCTCACTCAGCACTTCCCACCCACAGCCTAGGTGACCTGGGTCCTCACCCCCACCCCCGCCAGGCCCCATCAAGACAGCAGCAGGCCTGGCCAGACCGCCCCCGGGCTTCTCGCACCCTTTTAGGAGGAAACCATACAGCAAGGCTGCACACCCTGTGATCACCCTGCGAGCAGACACCCGCGGTGCCAGCGACACACAGTCCCCCCTTTACTGGCTGCCCCTCCAGGTCGGCACAGGGCAAGGCAGGTCCCCATCCTCCCTCACCGCCCCCCTCCTGCTTTCCTTCCGGGCCCGGTCCGGGCTGGGCTGTGGGCCCCCTGGACCACCCAGCACTCTAGCACAGCCAGTGCCTAGACAGCCTCGGGCACGTGGGGGGTGCTCAGCACCTACCAGCCTGTCCCAAGAGGCCAGCACCCACCAAACTGCACTGAGACACCTGCGGCCCGTCTGCATCCTCCACCAGACAACGCGCCGTGTCCCCAGCCGAGGAGAGTCCTGTCTGAGCACACTCCACTGGGCCCAGCAGCTGCGTGCCTGGAGGCGGCGGCCTCAGACGGGCAGCAGGTCCCCAAGTTACTTCCCCCGGGAAACTACCTGACCTCGGAACGTCCCACAGGAAAGCTGTACTGCTTTCACACATGCAAAAACACAGCGATGCAATTTCCAGGAAAAACATTTCTCTGAGGCCATGAGGAATAGTAACCCATTCCTTTTCTGCATCCAAAACAACATGCAAAAAAACACAAAAACCTGAAGAAACACTTCATGGTCCGTAAAATCCCAACATTAAACCAGTTTAGCTACGAGAACCAAAGGCTCCAGCAGCCACAAAGCCTTATTCCCCGTCCTGCGAGGACGCCAAGCAGCCCACCACAGACGGGCGGCTCAGGGGCCAGCAGGACCTGGCCGGGCACCCAGGACACCAGGACCCAGGAGGCTGCTGTCCGTCCCAGACCTGGAGGCTCCGTGGGGGAGAGTGACAACACGACACTCCACCAGGGCGCCTACACACTCCCGAGTCTTGGAGGGCTGCCGGGGAGCTCCCAGTTGGGGATGGGCACAACCCTGGGAAAGTCTCTACAGCTGTGGGTTGGCAGTGTGGGGAGGCACTACTTCTAAAGGGGGCGCTCTGAGGCTCCCTGGGTCACGACACTTGGCAATGTTCTTTGTGACGAGACACAAAACCACAGGCTTTTCCCTGGGAAAGCAACTGGCCAGGAACACCTTAGTGTGGAGGGAAGATCCATAAACGAAACGGGGCTGGGGAGGCAGGGACAGACCAGCAGGGCAATCTGAGGAGACAACCCACGTGCTGGCCTCTGCTACCAAAGGCCACAGGGCCTCCCAAGCTGGGTGAGCACTGTCCTGCTCCCCAGCTCTCAGGTCACCCCTGAACTGGCCTTTAGCATTCCAGGTGACCAGGCACAGCCACCAGCAGGCCCCTCCAGGCCAGCATCCACATTTGATCCCCACTCCACTAATCCCCCAGCCCCCAGTATCACCAGTGCCAGGGAGACGCAGAGAAAATGGAGCAAGGGACAGGTGCTGAGAAGGTTCTGGAAGGAGCACAGAGTGCTTCACAAGAGGGAGTGAGGCTGGCACAAGGTAAGGAGGTCGGGGAAGAAGTGTGCAGGCTGGTCAGGGCCAGGCTGGTGACACCATACAGGCGTGCAGGAACGTCAGGGCAACGAAGTAGGTGTGAGGCATGCGGGGGGCATGTGCTGGGGGAGCAGAGGCAGGTTGGTCGCTGGAGCGCGGGCAGGGCAGGTGTGTGGGAGGCAGAGCGTGCAGGACAGGTGCGCACGGGGGCACGGGCCAGATGCGCACGGATGCACCGGCCAGGTGGGCAGGTGTGCACGGGTGCACGGGCCAGGTGGGCAGGTGCGCGGGAACCGCGGGCGGGCGGCACTTGCCTGCGAAGGCTGCGGCCGCGGCGGCCTCGTCGGGGCCGGGCAGGGCCTCGGCGCCCATGTCCATGTGCCCGGGCTCGGCGGCCATCACCGCCACGGCCGTCACCCGCCGCGTCTCGCGCTCTGCCTCGGAGTCTCCGTCCTCCTCCGAGTCCTCGTCCCTGCTGAGCACCGGCTCCTCCGCCTCGCCTCCCGCCGCGGCCGCGGCCGCCGCCGCCACAGCGGCCGCGGCCGCCACCGCCGCCGCCTCGGCCAGGCCCAGCTGCTTGGCGGCCGAGTCCGAGTCCTCCATCCGGACTCCGCCGAGCCCGCCCGAAGGCGCCGGCCGGGGCCGCCCGAAGGCCAGGACCGAGCCCGAAGCGCGCAGCGCGAGCAGGGCCGCCCGAGCCGCGCCGAGCCGCGCCGAGCCGCGCCGAGCCGCGCCGAGCCGAGCCGAGCCGAGCCGGGCCGCGCCGAGCCGAGCCGAGCCGAGCCGAGCCGAGCCGAGCCGAGCCGAGCCGAGCCGAGCCGAGCCGAGCCGAGCCGAGGCCGCCCGAAGCTGCCAGCCAAGCCGAGACGACCCGAGGCCGCCCGAACAAGGGCCGAACCGGCACGAAGCGGCCCAGTCGAGACGCGCCGAGGCGGAAGAGTCCGGAACCGAGGAGGGCCGAGGCGGCCCGAAGCGCGGAGCCGAGTCGGTCCGAGGTGGCCCGAGGCAGCACGAGGCCTTCCGACCGGCCCCGCGCTACCCGGCCTCAGCGCCTCGGAGGCCTGCGCGCCCCGTTTCCCCGCAGCGCGGCCGCCGTCTGCGGGGCGGGATCTCGCCGGCCTCCGACGCAGCGCGGCCGGGCCCGGAGACCCTCTCGCTCAGGCTCCGCCCGCCCCGCCGCGAGCGGGAGCCGAGTCCGTCCGAGCGGAGCCGAGCGGAGCCGAGCGGAGCCGAGCGGCCCCGAGCCCGGGACCCCGAGCCTCGGCTCTCCACCTCCTCTTCTACGGAGGCGCCCGAGCGCTGCCGGACGTGCTGAACGGGCCTCGGCCGCGGATCGGAATCGACTCCCGAAGCGCGGCGGCCCCTTCGCGAGCAGAGGCGAAAATGGCCGAAGGGACGCGAAGAGCGTGGAGCCGAGAGGCTGTCGGGATCGCGGCGGACCCGGCGGGCGGGGCCGGGCGGCAAGATGGCCGCCGCGCGGCGAGGTGAGGGCAGGGCCCGGCGGGGGGCTCCGGGGCGGGCGCGGTCCCGCCTCCTCCCGCGGGGACGGACAGGCGGCGGCTCGCGGTCGGGGTCTGGGCGCCCCGCGTCCTCCCGCGGCCCTGCCCCTCGGCGCTGACGCCCGGCTGTGCCGGCCCTGGGGCCCCACCTGCCCCGCTGACCCGGGGGGGACCCCGCGCCCTCCGCTGACCCCGGGGGTGCCCCGTGCCCTCCGCTGACCCCGGGGGTGGCCCCCCATCCCCCCTTCCCCCCGCTGACCCTAGTGGGTGCCCCGTGCCCCTTGACTGGCCCTGGGGGGGTGCCTGTCCCCCTCCGCTGACCCTGGGGGAGGCCCCCATTTCCTCCCCCGACTGACCCTAGTGGGTGCCCCGTGCCCCTCCGCTGACCCCAGGGGGTGCCCCCATCTCCCACAGCCAGCCCTGGCGGGCTGCGTGCGTGCTGCCCTGGACCCCAGCCAGGGGCTCTGAGCGTCCCCCTGGAGCCCGGCCGGCTGTGGCAGCTGCACTGCAGAGGGTGAGGGGCCGGGAGCCCGGGCGGGGGCAGGAGCTTGTCAGTCGAGCTGCTTGTTTGCAGGACTGTGTGCAGGACGCTGGGCAACGTGGGCCTGGGAGAGCTGGCACCGCCCGTGCCCCTCCCGCTGGGCAGCAGAGGCCTCACCAGCTGCAGGCATTGCTCCTGCTGGTGGGGTCACCAGGGTCCCGGCGTCACTGTGTCCGGCACAGGACCAAGCACTCAGCAAACCCGACAGCTCTGGTGTGCACGCGGGTGTAACGGGGAGGCAGGGCAGCAGCGGGCGGCAGCTGTGTGGCTCTCGGCCCCAAATTCCCTCGTCTGGTTCAGAGCCAGGAAGCGCAGCCGGCAGCAGGGCGCTGGGCTCTGGCTCGCGGCCCCCCTCTGCAGAAGGCCCCTGGCAGCGTGCGGTGTCTTCACTTGCTGGAAGGAGAACTCCCCCCAGAACGGAACGGGCCCGTGACGCTGGCATAGCACCTCGGGGCGCACCTGTTCTTCCCAGACACCTGTTCAGGGCCGTATTGTTATTCCTGCAACTCGCTGACGAAAACCGCTCTGTCCCGAGGCCACAGCCACGCTTAGAAGCAGGTCCGAGCTCGGGAAGGAGCCACCCAGACTGCAGCCACCTTCAGCGTTAGTCATTTACGTCCTGTATCACCTAAGGCTTTACGCTACGTTTCCGCTCTGAGCCCCCGCGGTCTGATCTGTGACCGCAGTTGGCTGGCACGTAGGTTTGCGGTGTTTGAAGCCAACCTTCCAGAGAAGAATCAAAAGAGGGAAACCCCACTTGATGTGAAATCCACCCAAGTAACGGCCAGTGTCCAGGCGGCCGAGTTCAGCAGGCCTGGAAAGGCATGGGTGGGTTCTGAGAGCCGGTGCCGGGAACCTGGCGGCGCCCACCTAGCCTCCCGCTCCCTGCCCGGCATGCCGCCCCTGACGCTGGGCTCTGAGTCTGTTCCCGTCCGCGTGCTCACCCGTTTGGGACCCCTGCCAAGCGACACTCCACGGGACGCCTGCATCTGCCCTCACGTCCCCACAAAAACCCACCGCGGCTGAGAGCTCCCCCCGATGGAGCGCGGCCGGCCGTTCGTGCCCCGTCCTGCTTGCTCAAGCCTCCTCCAGGGCCTGTGGCCCAAGTCTGAGTTCTTAGTGGCGTTTCCACCTGTCCCAGTTGTGCCATGAGCGCGCCTCTTGAGACGGGGACCTGCCCCGGGACACGTTTGATTGGAGGATTCGTCAAAGCAAACTCACAATGTGTGATCGCAAAGACTGTTGCAGGGAGAGGGGGTGTCCTTGTGCGATGAGGGGAGAGATGAGGGGAAGCCGGACGCCGCGCGAGGCAGTCCCAGAGGCGCGCCGTTGGAAGAGATGGGGCCGCCACTTCAGGAAGTTCCTGTGTGGGTTTGGGGCCACATGTAAAAGTCCCGAGGAGAGCAACCGACCGCCGTCAGTTACAAAGGAAAAGCCGTGGCTCTGCGTCAGGAAAGGCCCCCTGTGATCCCATGGGGGGCAGGGGGCAGGAAGCAGCAGGCGGGGGCTGTCACCTGCCCGCTCCTCCTGGGGGACGGATGCCGAGCTGCTGGAGGGGACCTGGCCGCCGGCCCGGGGAGAGGGGGCTCTGTCTGCCCGTATGGGGTACAGGGACGAGCCAGGTCCCCCGTCACGCTGGGAATGGCCCGGGGCAGCCCAGCTTAGACCCGGGGCCTCACCGACTCCTGTGCTTTCTCTTGCAGGGAGAGCGTCGTCCACGGTGGTATCCTTCTGCGGTGTCCCCGTGTCCCCAAGGCCGCCCCAGGACGGTCCCCTGCACACCTGAAGACAGCTCCCGAGTTCCTGCTTTCTGCTCCCTTGAGCGCCCGCCCCCGCCTTTTCTATGAGTTCTGAGTAGAAATTCCATTTTGAAGCAGGAGGAACGTTCACTAACAGGTGCGCTGGCTCCGCGCCTCCCCCGCAGCCCTGCGCCTCAAGTGGGGGTCTGGGGGGGTCTGCGTGCCCCCCGCCAGCCGCCCGGAGCAAGAGAGCCCGGACCCCTCACCCTGGACTCCCAGACCCCCTGTACTGCACGTGGACCTAAGGGGTACGGCTCTCAGGGAAGGTTGGTAGATGTTTAACTGCATGAAAAAAGAATATTTTCTTTGAAGAAAATGAAAAAAAGTTTTTCCTGTCCCCGGGGCCCGGGGAAGCCTGGTGCTCCAAGGCTGTCCCGCCCGCGGTCGCCAGGGACAGGCCGGCCCTCCTGCTCCAGGCTAGGACATTTCCCGGGGTGCCAGGAGTCTGGGTGGAAGGCCCGCAGGCAGGGCGCCCCTGAGCACCGGGCGGGTGGCTGCACGGGCAGGGCCCCCGCTGGGTCCCCCCGCGAGTCCTTAACCGCTGCCGCCAGCTCTCGTCCGTGTCTCTGCAAATGCTCCTCTGCCTGAGTGGGGCGTATGATGCCCTGTATTTCTTGGCCACGCTGCTCCTGATCATATATAAAAGTGAGTCCTTGTCGCGGAGGCCCGGGGAGGTGTGCTCGCTGTGGCCCGCAACAGCCCCGTAACTGGGTCCCTGCCCTGTTGCCCACTGTTCTGCAGGTCAGGTTTTCACTTATCCTTATCCTCACCTGGTGCTTGACCTGAGTCTGCTGCTCCTGACAGGGATTCTGGAAGTGGCTCGGTTATATCTTGGTGAGTGGACGCAAGACCACGTAGTATGGGGGCTGCAGACTTCCCAGCCCCCACGCTGGCGGCCTCGAAACAGGCCCCCCTTACAATGGGGTTCTTGGAGTCACTGGTGTCCTCCGCTTGGCCACTTACGGGCTTCGCCGTACGATGTCCTTGAGGATTCGTGTATTCAGAAGCCTCGTTCAAAAGGCAGAACCGCAGCGGCACCAGGGGGAGGGGGGAGCTTACGTGTGGAAGCCTGTCCCCCCGAAGCCACGGGGGAGCAGAGAACGCTGAGGCCAGAACGCAGCCTGGCCAGCTGACCGGGGCCCCGAGTCCCCTCCCCTCCTTCCTTCCCCTGCCCTTGGCCTCAGCAGCCTGGAGGAGAAGCACCTGCAGTTTCCGTCTCGGCCCCAACGGGGCGGCAGGGCCTCCTCCGTCCAGCCCCGGGGCCCATGGGCTGCTCCCCACTGCGTTCTCCGACCACGTGGGCCCCGCCCGGGTGCAGACCTCTGGCCCTCTCTGCCTCCCGCGCCGCCACAGGCCACCCTCCGGCGCTCCGCAGCGGGCGCCCACCGTGTGTAGGAGCACCCACGCGGGAAGAGCTCGTGGTGCCCGACAGCTAGCTCCCCAGCCCTGCACCCCGCCGGGGCACAGCAGCACATCCCGCCCACCTGCACCAGCGACGCCGACGCCCACCAGCGAAGACGCAGGCGCGCGCCCTTGTCACCCCCGCAGCACTGCGGGGGCCTGCGGGCATCGTTGGCGCAGACGAGCCCACGCCCCTGGGGCGGCAGGTGGCGCGGGGCACCAGCTCCCCTCCAGCAGCTGGGGCTCAGCGTTTCCCGTGACTGACCCATTCGTAGAATCCCCAGTTGTGTTTTATGGGTGTGCCCAACGCACTCCAGAATTGCCCTTAGCCCAGAGAAAAATATTTTTGGAAATTTTCTTTTACAGATCTTATTTATTTTGAGAGAGAGAGCAGGAGTGGGAGGAGCAGCAGAGGGAGGAGAGGCAGGCTTCCCACTGAGCAGGGCGCCCCATGTGGGGCTCCATCCCAGGACCCTGAGATCATGCCCTGAGCGAAGGCTGCCCAGGTGCTTTGTTTTTGGAAACTTTAAAAGAAACTTCCTCCACCCACTTGGAATTAGAGAAAGGTGTCAGAAAGCAACTGGGTCCATTTTTAGAAAACCAAGTCCCCTCTCCCGCGCCCACAGCGGACCCAGAGGCAGAGATGGAACATCATGGCTGCAGCTGGCAGTTGCCCTCACGAGGAGAACGCAGCCCCTTGTGGCACTTTGCTTTTTTTTTTTTTTTAATTTTTTATTTATTTATTTATTCATAGAGAGAGAGAGGCAGAGACACAGGCAGAGGGAGAAGCAGGCTCCAGGTCAAGAGCCTGACGTGGGACTCGATCCAGGGTCTCCAGGATCATGCCCTGGGCTGCAGGCGGCGCTAAACCGCTGCGCCACGGGGGCTGCCCATGGCACTTTGCTTTCTGACCGCTCACGCGTGACGTGGTGGCCACAACAGCACCTCTTCCAGGAGGCCCTCAGGCCTGCATCTGGAGGCCGTGCCAGTGATGAGCTGCCGCCCTCCCGGGCACACGCAGGGCTCGGTGGGCGTCCCGGCGCCCACTTGCATGTCTGTTCTGCTCTCCAGGCACCAAGGGCAACTTGACGGAGGCGGAGGTGCCACTGGCCATCAGCCTGGTCCTTACCGCGGGGGGCGCCCTGCTGTCCGCCCACTTCCTTCTCTGGCAGACCCTGGTGCTACGGGCCGACTCCATCCTTGGCGCCACACGCCTGGCGCTGCACGGCCTGGAGGCCGCCCTGCAGCTGGTGGCTGTCGCCGCCTTCGTCAGCTAGGCCGCCGGTGCTCGGCCCCCGGGACGGCTCTGGACGGAGCCCCCGGTTGCTCGGCCATGTGCGCTGGCTCCCTTGGGTGGCCGGGCTGCTGGCCGCGGCCGGGCAGGCTCCGGTGGTGCACGGTGTCGTCGGTGCCATGCGTCTTGCACAACTGCTGGCATCCGCGCTTTCCACGCTGGAGTGCGGGGAGCCAGGGCCCCATGGCTCATGACAGGCCAAGTCCCACGGGACATCCTCTCGGCTTTGCAGCAGAAAGACAAGAACTGCGAGCTGTGTGTGTGCTGGGGGGCCCCCGGTCCCCAGGGCTTCCGCAGGAGGCACTCTGGAGCCCGCCACTGCCCGGCCGCGGGCTGCCCTGTCCTATGGGGCTTGGGGCTCCCAGCGGCTTCCGTCCGTGTGTCTGTCGCGCGTTGTGTTCAGAGTTGCGTATCCAGGTGTTTTCTCTGCCCCATGTTGTCGAAATAAATGTTTCTACCCCCCTGGATTTCTCCCAGCTAAGGACACCTGCCTTCTCGGGGTTCTTTCTGGATCCTCAGGAGCACACCCCACACAGGCATCCCCCAGGAACCACGGGCACAGTGCTTCCCCCCAGAAGGCAGCACGGCCGGGCCCGGGGTGCGCCCAGACCCCTGCAGGGACAGGCCTCAGCCAGGGGTGGGAGCACGCCCTCCACCGGTGTGTCCTCCAGGAGCCCTGTCCCCTGCCCGCGTAGACACCCTCCTGCTTACCTGCTCTTGTGTGCCTGTGCAGCGGGGCTTCGCACCCATGCCCTCCGTGGACCTGGGAAGGCCGGACGGTGCGCTTGCCCTCCGCCAGCTCCCCTGCAGGCCCTGGCCCCCGATACCTGGGGCCCTGAGGGTTCATGACCTCCTGCCGAGGATGCAGGCCAGGCTCTGACACTCGCGTCGCTTTGGCTACACAGAGGTGTCAGTCTCCCGTCCAGGGAGGACGCCACGGCTCTTGGCGGCTACCACCAGCCTGGGACCCCAGACGGGTCAGCGCCCCTGTTCTGACGACGGTCACTTCAGTTTCAGAAGTCTGTAGTGCCCACCTCAGCTGCTCCCTGCGTGCCTTCCCACCTTTTGCCCGCCCAGGCTTGGGCTCCGGGAAGGACGAGGGCAGGCCTGGCCTTCCCCTGTGGGTGCTCAGCAGCATCAGGCACAGAACCAGGAAGCCGGGGCTCGTGAGGGCTGGGGAGCAGGGCTGGGCCCCAGAGGAAGGCTCACCTGTGGTGCTTCGGCAGGTGGGCAGGTGGGGAGAGCTGCCCTGCGGTGCTGGTGACCTACCAGGGCAGAATGTGCCTCCAACCCCCCAGGGGGATCCCCAGGAAGTGCTCCGCCCTGGCCAGCTGCCCTTGGGACCCCGCCCCCTGGTGCACCCCAGGAACGCAAGCTAGAGCCTGTGTGGGTCCTCGCTTGCCACCTGGGGGTGCCCTGCACTGCCTGGACTGGGCCTCCACCCCTTCACCTCATTCCGCCCAGCTGGCTGAGGCAGGGGAGTCAGGCCAGGAGGAAGGACACCTGCCCCCACGCGGCGGGCACAGGTGAGGCCTGGGCCTCAGGGGGGGCCACAGTCCGGAGCCCCCCTCCCTTGTCCTCTCCCCCCATGGCGCCTGGGCCTCCGATGCGCGTGCAGTGGAGCTGGGGCTGCACCAAGACCAGGGTCTCCCGTCTGGGGCAGTCGGGGCGCCGGGCGCAGGGTCTTGGACACGTGCCCATGCTGCAGCCTGACCCCCAGGCCCCGGCCCCAGGGGCCAGCTGAGGAGGGGCTTCTGCGCCGGGAGGGTCCCAGCCTCGCCCTGCTCGCTCGCCCCATATGGCAGCACAGGCGAGGGGCTCCCGGTCCGTGTCCCCAGACAGGCGGCTGTTGGGGACCGTCAGCAGGGAGCCCCGGGGCGGGGCCGGGCCAGGACGCCGCCCCCCCCCCCCCCCCCCCCCCCCCCCCCCGCCAGCTCCCGGTCTCTAACCTGCCGCTCAGGTTCCTCCTCGCGCCCCGCCCCTGCCCAGCCCGGCCCAGCCGCGCGTCCTTCCCGCTGCTGAGCCCCTGGGCGCCCAGGCGAGGAGCCGACAGACAGGCGGACGGTCGCGCTGACAAGGGGCCCACGGGCGGCGCGGGGCACAGGAGCAGGTGAGCGTCCCAGGGCCCCACCCAGTGCACCCCCACCTGCCGACCTGTAGTCTGGCTCGGCCTCAGTTTCCCGGCTTGGCCGCGAGACTGAGGGCTCTGGCCGGAGTCCATGGGCCCGGCCGTCCGAGGCACCGGGGTGCGACAGGGCCGCCCCGAACCCGCGGCCAGGAGCTGGGTGGGAGCCTGGCGTGCCCTGCCTCTCCTGGGGCGGCCCCAGGTGCACCTGAGGCCCCAGCCGCCTCCCGGCCCTGGGGCTCCATGGAGAGAACCCCTTCCTCCAGGACAGGGGTGGGAAGGGGGTTTCCCATGTCCCCCAAGGGCTCCAGCCCCCTTCCCCGGGACAGGCTGGGGCCTCCTTTGTGGCCAACACTTGAGGGGAGCCAGTGGCTCCCCGCGGGTAGGAGCAGGAGGGCACTTCCTGGATGTCTCAGCCCACCGGGAATCCGGGCCAGAAGCATCAGGCTGGGGTCAGGCTCGGGGTCGAGGGGTGTGGGCATTTCAGGGCAGAGGAGGCTGCGAGCTGGGCTGCGGGGCCTGAGCTGAAGCTCCTCCGGGTCCCTTCTCCCTTGGGGAGGCCTGGGGGGCCTGCGCATGGAGGTGTACCTGGCGGCAGGGCAGGAGGGCAGGCAGGCCCGCAGGTGCCCCCAGTCCGAGTGGGGCCGGCCCCAGCAGGAGCTGTCCTGGCGCCCCTCGTCCCCACCTCTACACTGCTCCTCCCAGTCCCCTCCCCCGCCCCAGCCTCTGTGGCCCAGGCCCCCCTCCTGCCTAGGACCGGGCCTCCGTGGCCTGCTCTCCACCCGGCCCAGTCTGCGGGGTCCTCTGCCTGCCTCCCCAGCGTGCCTGGAGCCCACCCCTGCCCCACCCAGGCTTCCCCACTTGTCCCTCCTTACCTACCAGGTTTGGGCACCGCCAGGGCCCGGGGTGTTCCCCCATTCCAGGGCTCCACCCGGCTGCCTCTGGGCCTTCAGCTGACTCCTCCCCAAGGTCACTTGGCTGTGAGCTGGAATTTGAACTTGGAGCTGGTTCCTCCACCCTCCCTGCCCTGCTGGGGCCTCCTCTGCTGCCCAACCAGGCACCCTGCTCGGCCCTCCCTTTGCACCCGGAAAATGGCCACAGTGAAACCAAAGGGCAGCCTGGGCCCCAGGCTGCTTCCACCCCTGGGCCCGCAGGCTCCCCTGCCCCGGTCAGCTGACGGGAGCCAGGCGCCCATGGCGGCCCCTCCCCCGGCTGCGCCCCGATCCAGATGCCAGCACCTGGCCTCATCTGTCCAGCCGGTCCTGCAGAGAGCGGCCCCGAGGACGGGGCGGGGGGTCGTAACCAGTGCGTGTCTGCGTGTGCCCCGAGGCCTGGGGTTTGCCCAGGTGCGTGTGCCAGACACACGTGCCCCATGCCCTTGGCTCAGCCCGCCAGGAGTCCCAGTGAGCAAACACTCGGCTCACTCACTGAGGTCATGGGCATTCCGGACATTCTCCACGGCTACGTGGTCTGAGGAATCTGACCAAGCCCCTATTCCCACCCACCCCGAGAGAGTCGGGCCCCTCGGTGACACATGGGAGGAGTGGCCCGAGGCTCCCAGGCCCCTCACGCCTCCTTGAAACCCTCTCCGTCAAACCAGAAAGTCCTGGGGTGCTCCCTGCCCTCAGAGCCCAGCCCCCCTGGCCTGTGACCACCCACCCTGGCAGGCCCCACGTAGGGAGGCCCCCACTGAAGGACAGTCCTGCCAGGGGTCCCAGGGGGCACGTGTTCATCTGGCTCGGGGGCACCAGGCTCCGCTCACCCCCCTGAGGTGTGCTCCCTCCGGACTTTGTTCTGGGCTCTGGGTCTCCAAGACCATACCTGCCCCCCGCTGCCTGCCCCCTGACCCCATCCCGGGTCCAATCTCGTCCTGGGCTACCTTCCTCTCGTATTGGCTCCCACCTGCCTCAGGACCCTTGAACACGTGTGGCCTCTCCCTGGTCCCCTTTCTGAGCCCCCAGGACACTGTCCTTGCAGGCCCACCCCAGGCAGCCTGGGAGAGGGGCTCCTCCACTGGCACAGTCTGGGGTTCCCTGTGGAAGCCCGAGGGCCTGGGGTGAGATGGGGGACGTGGGCCGGGAGGTCCTTCTGTGTCCGCTCCCTGAGGACACCGTGCCCAAGCCCCGTGGCAGTCTGGCCAGGATGGCAGCGCTGCAGCCTCTAGGTCTGGGCTGGGAGGAAGCCGAGACGAGGTCCTGCCCTGGGAACAGGGAAGCCACCGACCAGGCCCCGGGGAGGCATCAGCTCGGCTGCCCTGTCCACTCAGGTGGGGGCCGGGCTCTAGGCCCTGGACTCAGGCCACGAGGCTCCCCTTCGTCACCGGCCACCACCAAGGACACCATGAGCCAGCTGGGGTCTGTGAGCTGCTGCCCTGGTGCTGCCAAGTGAGTCCCCACCCCCACGCTCTGGGCAGTCCCCAGGGAGGGGTGCGGTGTGGGCCTCGCCCTCACCAGCCCCTCCCCTGCAGCGGCAGCCTGGGCCGGTCTGACGGTGTGGCCAAGATGAGTGCCAAGGACCTGTTCGGTGAGTGAGGCTCGAGGATGGGTGCCGGGGTCTGGCCGCCTCCCCTCCCCCAGGCTGTGCCAGGCCCCCCGGGGACGCAGGCCAGCCCTCGGTGCCCAGAAGGGCCCCAGACCCTCACAGAGAAGCAGCTGCTCGGTCCCTGCCTCCCTCCCTCCCCGTAAGGAGAGAGGCCTTTACTAATAATTCAGGGACCATCAATATTGATTCGGCTGCCCCGCTCACTGCAACCGGATAGCCCGAGGGGCAGGGCCCAGGCTGGGCTGAGTCCAGGCGCTGCTGGGGGGCCCGGCCCGCCCCCCCCCCAGACGCACGTTTGTGCCTTTGGACTCGGCGCCCCTTCCGGGAGGGGCCCGAGGGGCCGGGAGACGTCAGCTGGCAGCACTTGCCGTGGGGGGAAGCCCTGGATGGACCCTTCCCGGGCAGCTGGGGAGGGGGCCTCCGCGGGAGGAGTTGCTCAGCATCCTGCAACCCCTCGGGCGCAGACCCCCGCACTGCTCCGAGCTGGGGGTCCTTCCTCGGGGCCTCCTGGCAGCGGAGGAAGGCTTGCCGTCGGCCCACAAAAGGCCCTCGCTCGCATTCCACACCCTCGAGTCCTTTCTGGCGGCAGCACCCCTCTGCTCGCCCTCCCTGTGGCCCAACCGGGGGTCCAGTGCCACCTGGACTCGGGGCTGCGGGTCCTGCCCCCTGGTGTGACTGACTGGTGACTCCCTGCTCAGAACAGAGGAAGAAGTACTCCAACTCCAACATCATCATGCACGAGACCTCCCAGTACCACGTCCAGGTAAGGCCAGCTCCCAAGGAGCACCCCTCGGGTCCCCGGGCAGATGGAGAAACTGAGGCATGGGGAGACATGACCCCCACAGCAGGCTGCCAGAGCCAGGGCCTGCCCCACACCCATCTGACCCTGAGAAGCCCACAGTCCGGGGGCCATAGGAGGCAAGGACAAGGCTCGGGTGCTGTCTGGCAGCACTTGATGGGAACCCTGCCCGCGGGAAGCTGTCATCCTGGCCCCAAACAAGGATCTGGCTTCGGAGGGAGAAGGTGGGACCCAGACACGCCTCCTGCAGGGAAAGCCTCGGGTGGCCAGTGTGGATGGACTCGGGGAGCGGCTGTACCGCCCAGCCACCCTCGGCCAGCGGCCAGCTCAGGAGCTCTTCACCCTGGGTCAGCCTCCACTCACACTCAGATCTCAGGAAGCATGTTTTTAAATGACCTTTCTGGTTCTTGACCACTGTTCCAGCCTACAGGACAACAGGGCTAGGAAGGGCCGAGGACGAAGGCAGGGAGGCCCTGGACCAGGAAGGGGGAGCGCTGGGTCAGGAATGGGAGGCCATGGGTCAGGAAGGGGGAGCCCTGGGTCAGGAAGGAGGAGCCCTGGGGTCAGGAATCGAGGCCCTGGGTCAGGAAGGAGGAGCCCTGGGTCAGGAAGGGGGAGCCCTGGGTCAGGAAGGGGAGGCCCTGGGTCAGGAAGGGGGAGCCCTGGGTCAGGAAGGGGAGGCCCTGGGTCAGGAAGGGGGAGCCCTGGGTCAGGAAGGGGAGGCCCTGGGTCAGGAATGGGAGGCCCTGGGTCAGGAAGGGGGAACCCTGGGTCAGGAAAGGGGAGCCCTGGGTCAGGAAGGGGGTGCCTGGACCAGGAAGGGGGAGCCCTGGGTCAGGAAGGAGGAGCCCTGGGTCAGGAAGGGGGGCCCTGGACCAGGAAGGTCCAGGATCAGGAAGATGAGGACTTCCCTTCCAACGGAACCGGCCACACCCGCAGAGCAGACAAGTCAGTGCTTTGTGCGCCTCAGGTTCCTGGTCTCCACAACAGGTCCACGGAGACACTGGGGGTCCCTGGGCTCCTGAATCGGGCTGTGCTGGGTGGGCACCCCGGTGCCAGGCTGCTGCCTCAGGGTCCGGGGCAGGGCACCAGTGGGGATGGGTCGGCTGGGTCCCCTTGCTTCTCAGGCAGCTCTGCCCCCCGTCTCAGGGCTGGGGGACCTTCGGCCTTCTGGACGTGGGTCCAGGAGAGCCTGTGGGAAGACCCCGGCCCGGGGCCCTCGCCGCTGCTCCACGGGCGTGCCTGCCCCTCCGGATGCGGGAGGCGCCCCGGCAGTGGGGGGCTGCTGAGAGTTGGGGCTGGTTTGTTTGCTAAGTGAGTGTCCAGCAGAGGGGAGGGTGTGCAGCTCTGCTCCAGGCTGGTGTCGCCGCCACCGTGGTCAGGATGCCACGGGGACGCGGGGGTCCTAGTGACACGGGGCGTCCCTGCCGCGCCGTCTGCAGCTCTGCTCTGTCCTGTAGCTCGGAGCGGGTGGTTTTGGGGCCTCCCCCTCTCCCGCCCGCGTAATTGAATCCGCATAGTTCACAACACCTCTGTTCTGCTCCGTGACCTTATTCCAAGAAAACACACTTGTGGGACAGGCCCTCCGACAGCGTGGGCTGCAGGGCACATGGCCTCGAGCGGCGCCTGGGGACCCCTGCGGGGCCCTGCTTCCTGACCCCTGCGGACACTTGCAGCTCGCTGAGGCAGGAGGCCGGCTGGCCAGCTGCATGATCACAGAAACAGCCCCCCCCCCCCCCCCCCCCCCCCCCCCCCCCCCCCCCCGGCTTCCTGGCTTGGACGCATAGCTGTGTTTGGAGAAGTGTTCAACCGCACTGGGGTCCAACCGCATCCACTTTCTGAGCTGCGGTTAGGGTTGTTTTGTTGGAGTTTTGTGCGGGGCTGGGAGTGGTCATTGCGGGACCCACGGCTCTGAAGATCTTTTCCTGTGTCTTCTAGAAACTCTGAGTTGAGGCTTTTACATTTAGGTCTATGATGCACGTGAGATCAGTTTGTGCGGGGGACTCGCGTGGGGTTCATGGTCCGTGGTCGCAGCGTGCAGTGACATTGAGAAGACTTTCCTTCTCCAGTTGATTGCCCTGGTGCCTTTGTCAAGAGGTGGGGAGAGGAACGTGGGTGGGTCTGTCCCTGCTCTGTCCTGCGACCTTCCCCTTCCTGTGGCTTTATTACGGGACTTGAAACCAGGCAGGGTAAATGGCTCCTCCTCAGATGTTCTCCACCATGCGGAGCTCCTTAGACTTGCATTTACATTTCAACACCCCTCTGGCCCCCTGAAGAGCCTGCTAGGATTTTTTAAAAAACATTTTATTTATTCATGAGAGACACACAGAGAGAGAGAGAGAGAGAGAGAGAGAGAGGCAGAGGTAGACGCAGGTTCTGTACAGGGAGCCAGATGAGGGACTCGATCCCGGGACCCCAGGATCACGCCCTGAGCCAAAGGCGGACGCTCAACGGCTGAGCCCCCCCAGGCTCCCATCCTATTAGGATTTTGACCGGCACTGAGGCGAGCCAAGAGACCCCCGCGTGAACGGGCATCTTCCCCACCCGCGGACGCGGTGGTTTCCCCCTGGCGGGCAGGCCGCGGGCATCTCTTGGGCAGGTGACCGGGACGTTGCTGTCCATGGCACTGGCCTCCCCCTGGGGCCTTTCCGACGCCCCGAGCAGTGGGCTGGAGGGTGACGGGGCGTCCCGAGACACTGGTTTGCCGGGTGCTTTGCCTGAAGTTCCCCTGAATCTCCCACGTGGGCTACGGGCTGTCCAAGTTGGGCGCATCACCCTCATTTGGAGCCACCGGACCTCAGGGCCACGTGGGCCCGGCCGGCGCCCGGGACCGCGGGGTCAGGGGGTGCAGAGCGGCATGCCCAGGAGGAGGCACCTGCGGCGCCCCAGGCTGCGAGCTTTGCCCTGCCCCGGGGATACGGTGCACTCACGGGAGGCTCCTTCCGTCCTCCATGACAGTGTTGGTGTGAGAGGCGTTACGTCTGTCGGTGCCTCCTCGCACCTCGGGGATGACCGCCCCGGCCGGCCGTCCACTCAGTCTTCTCGCGCGGGGCCCGCCCTGCGCTGGGGAACGCCGCTCGTTCGGGGACCTTCCCCGCGTGTCGGTGGGCCAGCTTGCTAGGGCCCTGCCCCCCATTTGCGCTGCTGTCCTGAGAGGCGCCGGTCTATCATTTTCTTTCTTGTAAAGCCTCGACAGATTTGGGAGGCGAAGTTGCAGCGGCCTCATCACACCCCGGGACAGGGTTCCCTACTCCTTGGTTTTCAGAAAGAATTTGTGAAAGACCCTGTTTATTCCTTCCTTAAATACTTGCGAGGACTCACCTGGGAAGCCGTGTGAATGTGGGGTTTTCTCTGCGGACGGTTTTTGACTGTGAATTCACTTTTATGCGTAGTGGCCCCTCTATTTGTCTGGTTATTGATGATTTGTGTTTTCTTTTTTTTTCTTGCTCAATCTTGCTGCGGATTATCAGTTTCATTAACTTTTTCAGAACCAACTTCGGGCTTCCTTGACTTTTCTCTATTGTTTATCTGGTTAGTACTTTGCTGGCTTCTGCTCTCACCTTCCTTCCTTCCACTTACTCTGGGTCTTTTTTTTTTTAATTTTTAAAAATTTTTATTTATTTATGATAGTCACGGAGAGAGAGAGAGGCAGAGACACAGGCAGAGGAAGAAGCAGGCTCCATGCACCGGGAGCCCGACGTGGGATTCGATCCCGGGTCTCCAGGATCACGCCCTGGGCCAAAGGCAGGCGCCAAACCGCTGCACCACCCAGGGATCCCTACTCTGGGTCTTATTTGCCTTTTTCTAGTTTCTTACGGGAAATGTGTAGATCACTGACAGGAAACATTACTTCTTTCCTTGAGGAGTCAGAGTTCGCGTTATAAACTCCTTTAGTGAAATCCTGCACATTTGATGTGCACTCCTTTAATGTTTTGGGTTCGTTTTTGTTTTGTTGGTTTGTTTTAAGATTTTATTTACTTATTTGGTTTTTTTTTTTTTTTTTTAAATTTTTATTTATTTATGATAGTCACAGAGAGAGAGAGAGGCAGAGACATAGGCAGAGGGAGAAGCAGGCTCCATGCACCGGGAGCCTGATGTGGGATTCGATCCCGGGTCTCCAGGATCGCGCCCTGGGCCAAAGACAAGCGCCAAACCGCTGCGCCACCCAGGGATCCCTTATTTACTTATTTGAGAGAGAGAGCAATGGAGAGAGCATGAGCAGGGGGCGCAGGGGAGGAGAAGGAGAAGCAGGCTCTCCGCTGACCGGGGAGCCCCATGCAACTTGATCCCAGGACCCAGGATCGCGACCCAAGCTGAGGGCAGACGCCCCCCGCCCCCGGGCGCCATGCACACACCTTTGTAGTCATCCAGTTCAGGACATTTTCTGATTTCCCCGCGACTCCTTTGACCCAGTCTTTGTTCAGGTAACCATGTACAGCCACAAACTCTGGCCCTGCCGTGGCTGCTTGCCGCGCCCTCTGTCCTCCCCAGGTCGCGACGACGAAGATGTGCATGTTTTTGTTTTCATTTGTCTCTGAGTATTTTCTTTCTTTCTTTCTTTCTTTCTTTCTTTCTTTCTTTCTTTCTTTCTTTCTTTCTTTCTTTCCTTTCCTGAGTATCTTCTCATTTCCCTCCCGACCTCTGACGGTTGGCTGTTGACATGGAACTGTGGTTGCTCACTTTCCCATTATTCGCAGGGCCGTGAGTTATCTTCCTGTTCCAGGTTTCTCATCTAATCCCGCTGTGGCCCAGAGCGCCCCTGGCGGGCTCTCCACCCCAGGGAGGGACCCCTGGCTTGCCGCCGGCTTGGTGGCAGCGGCGTGGTGGTGGTCGCCGTGTGCCCCGTGCCCCATGGTGCGTCTCTGTGCGGAGGCCGGGCCGACCCCTCCTGCCCCAGTCTGTCCCCGAGCGGTGGGGGCGCCTGAACTGTGGGGGGAGCGCGCGTGTCCCGGCTGCCCCCGGGCGCCCACCCCCCGCAGCGAGCCTGCAGGCGTGACCCGCGGGCACTAGTCCCGGCCAGGGCACAGGGGAGAGAACCCGGCGTGACTCCCTCAGCGCCAGGGGAATCGGCTTCACCCCGCAATCCCGTCGTCAAAGGGGCCGCCGCCGGCCTTCTGTGTTAGACTTAGTTACGCTCAGTCTCCGGGCCGCTCTCCAGCCAGATCTTTGCCGACGTTCTCCTGCAGTGCCCACCTTGAACACATTCACGGATCTCCTTCGTGTACTTGCCACTTGTCACTGGTGTACCCACAGCCACGCGGAACAAAACAGAGCCGCGAACGAGGAGCCACCGTTGCACAAGGCAGTCTCTGTGTCAAGGAAACTGGCCTCCACCGTATCTGCTGCGTGTCTGTCTCACTCTTTTTTTCTTTTTACTTCGTACACGGTATTTTTTTTTTCCAAGCAGAAATGTTTACTTTTCATTAGGTCAGATTTTTTTTGGCCTTTTCTTGCGAGGGTCTGGATTTTCTCCGTCGCCCAGGGAGGTCTCCCGGGGAGGAAGGCTGTCCTGAGGTCAGAAGTGGCCCAGCGTCTTCTCCTAGCGCTGCTACAGCTGCGGCTTGTCCGCCTTGAGCGTGAGACCAGGTTCATCCCATTGTCTCAGCCTGTGGACCGACTTCGGCCAAGGTCGATGGGACACAGGGACGAGCCAGGAGAGAGGAGGAGCCTGAGCCAGTCCTGGGGACAGAGGAAGGAGGGGGGTTCTGGAAGGAGGGCTGGGCTGGCCACAGGCCCCGAGGGCCACCCCACACGAGCAGCGCACGTGGCGCTCCGGACACTCACCCATCCCGCATCTTCGCCGAGGGCCTGCCGTGCGCCAGGCACCATCCCGGGCACGAGGGAGGCAGCAGCGAACCCAGCAGCCAGGAGATTAAACAGAGAAGCGTCATGTCAGATCATGATCCTTGAGACCAAGGCAGGCCAGGGGGTGAGAGGGCTGCTGCAGCCGGGCAGGGAGAGCAGGTCCAAGCGGAGCCCCGTGGGAGGAGAGAGCCGGCACGAGTGGGTTCGCACACCGGGTTCTTGCCGCGCAGAGGCCCCATGGCGAGCCGGCGCCGGGTCTCGGGGGGACCAGGGATGCCGGCGCCCCTGGAGTCCAGCACAGGACAGGAGGTGGGGTGACGGATGGTTTGGGACGGGCAGCCAGAGGTTTCACCAGGGCATGCCCATGGCCCCCACGGCACCCGTCAAGGCAGAGCACAGGGCTTCCCCCGGGATGGGGCTGTGTCTCTTCAGACCCCTGTGGTAGGGGCCGTCCCCCCTCCCCGGCTCCTGAGGTCGGCCACGGCCCCTCAGGCCCCCAGGATCCTGGGCGCCAGGAGGGCTCCTCAGAGTGCTCACCTGCCCGCCCCCAGCACCTGGCCACGTTCATCATGGACAAGAGTGAGGCCATCGTGTCCGTGGATGACGCCATCCGGAAACTGGTGCAGCTGAGCTCCAAGGAGAAAGTGTGGACGCAGGAGATGCTGCTGCAGGTCAACGATCAGTCGCTGCGGCTGCTGGACATAGAGTCCCAGGTGTGCCTGGGCAGCAGGGCAGTGAGGGCAGCTGGGGACAGTGACCCCGATGCCGGCTGGGCCTCCGTGCGGGGGCGGGACAGGCGGAGGAGGGCAGAGGGCAGGCAGGGCAGGGAGCACTGCCCAGGCTGAGGAGCCAGCGGAGCCACGTCACAACACACACCGGTCCACCCCGGGCAAGGGCCTGTCTGCTCCGAGGCAGGGCCACGTCCGGGGCTGCGCAGCCACAGCTGCAGCCACGCCCGACGGGGTCTAGGTCTGCGTCTGCCACCGGGCCGCAGCCCTGTGTGCATCTGTGTCCACCACACAACCCAGGGCGGGCTGGCAAGTTGCGCCCTCTGCCGCGGTGCGGTGTCCGTGGCTCAAGCCCAGGTGGCCCCGTGGCTGCGAGCCTGGTCAGTACCCCTGTGTGCCGCGGCTCCGCCCACATCGAGCCCCCTGTCCCCCAGGAGGAGCTGGAGAACTTCCCGCTGCCCACCGTGCGGCACAGCCAGACGGTGCTGAACCAGCTGCGCTACCCCTCGGTGCTGCTGCTCGTGTGCCAGGACTCGGAGCAGAGCAAACCTGACATCCACTTCTTCTACTGCGACGAGGTGGAGGTGAGGAGGGGCCCGGGCCTGGCTGGGGGGCGCGGGCCTGGGCCAGCCTGAGCCCCAGTGTCCCCTCCCAGGCGGACCTGGTGCACGAGGACATCGAGAGCGCGCTGGCCGACTGCCGTCAAGGGAAGAAGATGCGGCCGCAGACCCTGAAGTAGGCATGGGGGGTGGAGGGGCAGCTGCGGCCTGGGGGGCGAGGGGCGGGGCCAGGCTGAGCCGGCCTCCCCCTGCCCGGTCCAGGGGCCACCAGGAGAAGATCCGGCAGCGGCAGTCGGTCCTGCCCCCCACCAAGGACCCGGCCCCCATCCCCTTCCAGCGCTACGGCAGTGACTCCCCAACCAGCAAGAACCGGGTGGGCCCGCCGATGCCGCTCAGTGAGCCAGGTGTGCTGGTGGATGGTGGACGGGGGCTGGGGCAGCATGGGGGCGGCGGGGCGGCTCCCACTAGCACCATCTCTGCCTCTGCCGTCAGGCTTCCGCCGTCGGGAGTCGCAGGACGAGGAGCCGCGCGCCCTGCTGGCCCAGAAGATAGAAAAGGAAACGGTGGGTTTTGGGGTGGGGGGGTAGGGGACCGCCCCACCGCCGGGCCCCACGGGGGAGCCCTTCCAGCCCCCAGCCACACCCAGGGACAAGAGACAGTGGGCCGGGCTGTCCCTGCAGCGCTGGGGGGGGCCTGAGGCTGACCCCCGCCTCCCTCTGACCCCAGCAAATCCTCAACTGTGCCCTGGACGACATCGAGTGGTTCGTGGCTCGGCTGCAGAAGGCGGCAGAGGCTTTCAAGCAGCTGAACCAGCGCAAGAAGGGGAAGAAGAAGGGGAAGAAGGGGCCAGCAGGTGCGGAGGGGGGTGCTCCACGGGACGGGCGGGGACGGGGGGGGGGGGGGGGGGAGGGAGGACAGGCAGGGGGATGGGAGGCGGGGAGGGGGCTGCTGAGCTGCAGGAGGTCCAGTCTGAGGAGGTGGGCTGCTGAGGGTGAGGCCCGCGGTGACAGCCGGCCAGCTCATGGCCCCCCATTCCAGAGGGGGTCCTCACACTGAGGGCAAGGCCCCCCTCCGAGGCCCAGTTTGTCGACTGTTTTCAGAAGATCAAGCTGGCTCTCAACCTTCTCGTGAGTGCACAGGCCCCTCCCAGTCCCTCTGCCCCGACCCTGGGGGTTCCGGGGTCCCTGCCCCAATCCCAGCACCATCCCCACCCCGTCTGTCCCTCTGCACCAACACTGGGGGTCGGGGTCCCTCCTTCCCCCCATCCCCAGATCCCCAGCACCATCCCCACCCTGTGTGCCCCCCCCCAGGCCAAGCTGCAGAAGCACATCCAGAACCCCAGTGCTGCAGAACTCGTGCACTTCCTCTTCGGACCTCTGGACCTGGTGCCTGGGGGGCCCCGGGGAGGCTCGCCCCGGGTGGAGATTGGGGAGGCCAAGGCCCACCCTGGGCAGGCAGCTGGGGCCTAGAGGCCAGGTGGCCAGCGAGGCCATCCTGTGGTGCTGCCAGGAGGCTGCTGGGCCTGGGGTCTGGTGGGCAGGGCCTCCTCTGAACCCCGCTGTCCCCAGATCGTCAGCACCTGTGGGGGCCCAGACATCGCCCGCTCCGTCACCAGCCCCCTGCTTTCCCGCGACGCCGTGGGCTTCCTGCGAGGCCACCTGGTCCCCAAGGAGACGACGCTGTGGGAGTCTCTCGGGGAGACATGGACTCGTCCTCGGTGCGGGAGCAGGACGCGGCAGGGAGGGCCAGGATGGGGGTCCCCTGCCGGGCGGTGCGCATGCTCACCCCAGGGCCCCCCATCTCCAGCTCTGAGTGGCCGCGGGAGCCCCTGGTGCCCCTGTACGTGCCCAAGTTCCACAGTGGCTGGGAGCCGCCCCTGGACGTGCTGCAGGACGCTCCCTGGGAAGTGGAGGCCCCGGAGAACGAGGTCAGTGCCCCCACCGCCCCGGCCCTCCTCCCTGCCCCCCCCATGTCCCTGCCCTCACCGCCCCTCTTGAGCCCACCCTCCCCCGCCAAGCCCCGTGGTCCTTTCTCCCCACAGCCGATCCCAGCGAACCGGCTATCTTTTCGAAGCTCCCCCAAACACAACCTGGTATCCGAGCCCACATGTCCACCTCCGGGAGACATCCCCCCCGCAGTCAGCTCCCCGCAGGCTCACAGGTAAGTTCCCCCAGAAACACGGATCCTCGGATACAAGTGTGCTGCCACCAGGTGGCGGCCAGCGCCTCATTCACGGCGCTCAAAAAAACATTTTTCCAAACAAGAACCGGGTTTTCGTTCTGACTTTATAACATAAAACTGAAGAGAAAATGCCAAAAGCCACCTATAAATCAGGACCCGAATATATCGTCTCCTTCTATGTCTTCTCCTGTGTGTTGTTCAGTCACGGTTACAAGTTTCCTAAACCTCCCCAATCCCTGTCCCGGCCCCGATCGCCCAGGATTCAGTTTCAGGAGGGGAGGGGGCTGAAATCTGCGTCTTCAACAGGTGCCCCCATCGCGGCGCCCCCACCGCCAGCCTCATTCCCCGGGCTCCTGGCCTAGGGCCGTGCTTGAAGAAACAGTTTCGTCCCTTGACCTTGAGCCCCCGGCCGGTCCGTCCCGGCCAGTCCTGGCTCGGGCCACTTAGGCCTCAGCTGCCTCCCCTGGGTGGGGTCCTCAAGGCCTGTGGCTGCCCGAGGAGCTACCCTGATGACGGGGGGCCGGACCGGCCGGGAGAGGACAGCCCAGCCTGGGTGCAGCACAGGCCTGCCCTGCGCTGGCCGGGCCCCCACGCCATGCCCCTGAAGCTCATGGGCAGCCCCCGTGGGGGTTGAGAAGCCCCGGGTGCCACCTGTGGCCTCTCCTCCTCCCTTGAGGGGATGGCGGTGACCCTGTCATTTCCCGGGAGCACGCCTGGCGCTGGGTCCCGGGGGCTGGGCCTGGCCTCCCCTGAGACAGCCCGGGCCGGGCAGGCCTGGCCATGCCCACAGGCCCCCCGGGCCCCCCACCGCCCGCATGGCCCCCACCTCCGTGTAGGGGCCCCAGCCGCTCTGGGGCTGTCACAGTTTCCATTCCCGGCTGACGCAGAGCCTCTCCTCCGCGCCCTGAGCGCTGGAGGAGGAGCTCGCACCTGGGAAGCCGCTCCCCACCGGCCCGGGGCCTCAGCCTCCTGTTCCATGCAGGGGCTACGCACCCGCGCCAGCCATGGCCAAGTACGTCAGGATCCTCTATGACTTCACGGCCCGCAATGCCAACGAGCTGTCGGTGCTCAAGGACGAGGTCCTGGAGGTGAGCAGGGCCAGGGGTTGGAGGCGGCTGTTGAGGGGCGCAGGGCAGGCGGGGCCAGGGGGTGGCAGGGGCCAGGAGCCCGACGCTGGCTCGCCTGTCCAGTCCCTGTCCCGGGCCCCCGACCCTGGGCTCCAGTCTGGGGCCACAGCCCCCCCCCACAGCACCCTGGGGTGCAGGGGCCTCCCAGTCTCAGGGACCTCAGAGGGGGCGCAGGGCCCCTGGGCTGGGCTGAGCTGGGCTCACGCTGCAGGAGGGGCCTTCTCTGTGCCCAGCAGGGGACCCTCCAGCTCTCAGCCAGGGCTCATCGTTCACAGGCACCCAGGGGCCCCCTTGAGACACCGTCTGTTCGGTGTCAGCCCTGAATCCAGGCCATCCACCTGAGGACAGAAAGTGGGGCGGCCTGGGGTGTGGTCTATATGCAAAGGCCAGAGGGCCCTGCTCAGGCTGCTGCTGAGGCCAGGTGGGGGAGTTGGGGGGCCGGTAGCCCCTACGGGTGGGAGGCACTGGCAGGGCAGGGGCTCCTGGGGGGACTTGGGACTGCCCCACGGGGCTGGGGGAGGCGCCGCCTCGGAGGAAATGCCTGCAACCGTCTGTGGCCCCTGTAAAGGGGGCCCCCACCCCCGTGCTGGCGCCCATAGCAGGGTGCCGTGAGCGGGGGTGACGGCGGGGCGGCCCGCAGGTGCTGGAGGATGACCACCAGTGGTGGAAGCTTCGCAATCGCAGCGGCCAGGCGGGCTACGTGCCCTGCAACATCCTGGACGAGACTCGGCTGGAGGACGCCCCCCTGGAGCAGGTGAGCTGAGGATCGAGCGCTCTGCAGGGGGGGGGGGGGGGGGGGAGACGGGAAAGGGGGAGGGGCGGGTGCAGAGCCTCGAGCCCCAGAAGGCTCCCTGGGGGCGGGGTGGGGCAGCGGGCCTGCCCGGGGAGGGGAGCGGAGGGAGGAGGAGCCGAAGCCGACGGCGCCTCCACCCGCTCCCCTCTCCCCACCCCCGCCCCGCAGGCCGGTCTGAAATACTGGGGTCCCTCCAGCCCCACCCACAAGCTGCCCCGGAGCTTCGCGGGGGACAAAGACGGTGAGGGGCGCTGCGGCCGGGGACGCGGGCACCGGGGCTGAGCCCGGGGGGAGGCGGCGGGCGGAGGGCCGGGGCGGCTGGGGCGGGGCTGAGCGCGGGGCGCCGCCCGCAGAGCTGATCCACCACATGGACGAGGTCAACGACGAGCTCATCAGGAGGATCAGCCACATCAGGACGCAGCCGCAGCGGAACTTCCGCGTGGAGCGCAGCCAGCCCGTGGGCCTGCCGCTCACCTACGAGTCCGGGCCCGCGGAGGTCCGCGCCTGGCTGGAGGCCAAGGCCTTCAGCGCCCGGTGAGCGCGGGGGGTGTGTGTGTGTGTGTGTGTGTGTGTGTGCACCGGGCAGCGGGCGGGGCGGGAGCGCACCTGGCAGCGGCGGGGCGGACGGGGCAGGGGCCGAGTGGACCGGACAGGGGCGGGGCGCACCGGGCAAGGGGGCGGGGCGCACCGGGAAGGGGCGGGGCGCGCCGGGCAGGGGATGGGACAGGGTTGGGGGGGCGGAGCGTATCGGGCAGGGGTGGGGCGCGCCGGGCAGGAGGCGGGGCGGGGGCAGCGGGCGGGGCGGGAGCGCACCTGGCAGGGGGCGGGGGACACCTGGCAGGGACGGGGCTACGGGGCAGGGGCGGAGCGGACCGGACAGGGGCGGGGCTACTGGCAGGGGCGGGGCAGGAGCGCGCTGGGCAGGGGATGGGACAGGGGTGGGGGGCGGAGCGTACCGGGCAGGGGGGCGGGGCAGGGACACCGGGGCCCCGCCCTCACTCCCGCCGGCCCCGCACCCAGGATCGTGGAGAACCTGGGCATCCTGACGGGCCCGCAGCTCTTCTCGCTCAACAAGGAAGAGCTGAAGAAGGTGTGTGGAGAGGAGGGCATCCGCGTGTACAGCCAGCTCACCGTGCAGAAGGCGGTCCTGGAGGTGAGCCGGCCGCGCCGCCCCCTGCGCCCCCCGCCCCCTCCTCCCTGGCCCCCAGCCCCCTGGACTGAGGCGCCCTCCCCGCAGGAGCAGCAAGGTGGGTCGGAGCTGGAGGAGCTCATGAGCAAGTTTCATTCCAAGAACCAGAGGAGGGTGGAGGACGACATTTAGACGCGGCCCCGGGTCCAGCACACTTGCGGCGGGGGAGACGCACCTGCGGAGGTGCCCGCTCCCAGGGCACGGAGTATTATTTTTGTATGTGTGTATGTTCTGGACCATGGACACAGGTGGCGGTGGTGGGCTGGGGGCGGCCTCTGGCCTCATGGCGCATGGCGAGTCCTAGGGCTCAGCAGGGCCTCAGGCCCACCTGCGCCAAACTAGCCACCTGGAGATGCAGGCCCCTCATGCACCTGCCCCTGAAACCAGAGCTGTTGCTTGTCCAGCCCGCCCAGCCCCTTCCTGGCTTTCATGACACCTCGCCCTGGGGCCACAGAACTCCCAGGAGGTGGGTAGGACTTATCTTCTAGGTTCCTCATCCACCTGGGGGTTCCTCCCGGTCCTGGTGACCCTGGCCCCAAACCTCACCCTCATGGCTGCTACTTCTACGCGCACCTGCACGTCCCCACCTCGGGCCAGGCAGCAGGCTCAGCCCCCCTGGACTCTGAGCTGGGCCTTGTCCCCGATACTGCCCATAGCACCCCCCAGCGCACTACTCCTCAAGGGTGGCCTGGGGGGGCTCCAGGCTCCACCGGGTGGGATGCATGCTCTACTCCCACCACCCTCGCAAGAAGCCAGGATGGACTGGACATACCCTCACTCAAGTATGGCCTTAGACAGTCCCCACCCCCACCCCCAAGGCAGAGCCCGAAGGAGGCATTCCCCCAACAGGTCTAAGGCCGGGCTGGCCCTATGTACTGTGTGGGTGGTGGGTGAGTGTTGGAGCCCCGGCCTCTGCAGGTGACACAGAAATGATAGCTGACCAAGGTTCAAAGGCTGTGTCATTAAACCAATTAAGTATCCTAGCAGCCACGCGTCTGTCTCCTGGAGCTGGGGATGGGCTGGCCGTAGACATTCCAAGTGAAGCCACGTACCCCCGACTCCAGTGGGGGTGCCCACGTGTACCCCAGTGGATATTCCCAGGGGGTGAGGGGCCAGGGTGGGGCGCCCTGCGCACTCTGTGTGCTGTGGTTTTCCCAGGCCAGATGACCAGAAGGCCCAAGGCCTGTAACTCCAGACTGGAGGGGGACCTCAGGGCACCCCCAGAGGGGCAGAGGCCGTGAGTCTGAGAGGCCAGGCTGAGGCCTAGCCCCACCCTGAGGGAGGTGCCTGGGAGAAGGGTGTTAACTGACTCGGGACGGGGTGGGTGGTCAGCTATGGGGCGTCCGTGCGGGAGTGGAGGGGTCTCCCAGCATGGTGGGCTGCACTCTGCACCCCCAGGTCCCCCGACCCGCCAGTGCCCGCCCTGCCCCCAGCTCCGCGGGCCCCACCCTCGGTGGAGGCCTCTGGCACCCTTTGCTGGCGGCTCCGCTCTGTGGTGCCCGGAGGCCCCGGGGCCAGACCGGGCCTGTTGATCTATGTCCCACGCTCCCCCAGCAGCCCATGGACCAACCCTGGCTGAGGCTCTGTGGGGGGCTCATTCCTGGGGTCTCCGTGTGACGGGCAGGGGCAACCAAGGGGCGCTCAGTGCAAGGCTGTGCCTTGGGGGTTGGGGGTGGACAGCACCGTCTGTCAGCTGGTGGCCCCTGAGCCCGGCCCAGCCCCAGGCCTCAGAGCCCCAACCACGTGGGGGCAGTCCATCCAGCAGGGCTCGGTCAGGGGGAGCTGGGCGTGTCGTGCCCTCTGGCCACCTCCCAGCTTTGACCACCATGGCCTCCTCTCCCCAGGAGAGGAAGGTCCTCCCCACGCCCCAGGCCGGGAGACCAAGGTTGGCCCTGCCTTCGCCAGGATGGCCTGGGCTTTGGGGTCACTACCTTCCGGCTGAGTCGCTTACCTCTCGGGAGCCCCAGGACCTACACCTGTTTCCTTGCGCTCCTCTCACTCCCCCTGCCCACTGTCCACAGACCACCGCCTGCCCCATCGCGCTCTGTCCCCTCTGCTTCCTGGACAGCTTGTGGGGGGGCCTCATCTCCACGACCCCAGGCCCCGGCTCCCTAGCCCCCTGCAGCCCTGCGCCTGAGAGGCTCCAGGACCACCAGCCTGCGGGGCCTCTGGGCTCCTGGGAGGGCTTCCCCACCACTTCTGGGATGCAAGTGAGTCACGCAACCGCAGGGTAGGTGTGAGGAGTCACCTTGCTCTCTGTCCTCAGGGCATCGCAGTGTGAAGAACAAGGCACGGAGGGGCCGGGCCACCTGCCCGGAACAGGGGAGGACCTGGCCTCGAGTGCAGTTTGGCCTGATTTGTGTCCCTAACTAGTCACCTGCATGCACAGCTCCGTGCGGCCAGCCCAGGGGCGGTGGGGATGCAGAGGGTCTCAGGGTGCGCGGAGCCGGGAGCCTGGGGGGGCTGAGCCACCCACCCAGTGTCTGAGCCCAGCTGTGCTGCCAGCAAACATCCCCACAAACAGGGCCCGACTGTCCTGGGGACAGGCCCGCCTTTGTGGCCTTGTCCCGGCCCGTGGGGTCCTCCGCCCTCTCCCACTCGGGCAGCCAGGCGGCAGAGGGGCTGCTCTAAGAAGAGGCTTTTCTTTGTCCTTTCTGTTGGGCTTTTGCGAAATGCTTGATTTGCCCTGAGGTTAGGGCGAGGAAGGCACGCGGGGAGGCATCCCTCACACCTGTGTCCAGCCGCCAGAAACAGACTAGAGACCAGAGGGTCACCTGGAGCCGTTGGTGGTTGGCGGGGGTGACCCCGGTGCAGACAGGGCCCACGGGACAGGCGGCACTGAGAGAGAGGCTCCGTGTCGGGAGAGGGTCCTCCGACCTCGCCGCGGACGGGCCTGAATCCTGGGAGCCTGAGACCGTTCCCGCAAGGGGAGAAGGAGCAAGTTTCTGGAACAGAATGTGGGGAGCACCTTTGTGATAAAGTTGAAAAAGAATTTTCTGTGCAGAACTTCAAAATGAGCTGATGAGTGTGGCTTATCGACGTTCGGGACGTCGCAGGCCAGCGGCCCGGGGAGCTGGAGCCCAAGGCATGGGCAGCAGCCGGCAGCAGGCCTGGGGGCCGCCCTCCCGTGGGCGCCCCAGAATCCTCCGGGGGCCCTGAGCTCCAGCGAGCTTCCTAACAAGACCCAAGCGTGGTGGAGGTTGAACGGTGTCCACCCACCCCCAGATCCATACAAGATGGGGTCACGAGGCTGGCCTCCATGCGACATGACTGGTGTCCTTGTAGTCGGGGCCCCGGACACACGCGGGACAGTGTTGTGGGAAGGTTGAGGCAGACACGGTGTGATGGGTCACCTGCCAGACAGGAAGCGTCGGAGATGGCCGGCCACCCGCAGCGGCTGGGGCGCCAGGACCCGGGAACCAGCCCAGCCTGCCCCCGGTCTCCCCCTCCCTGCAGCAGCGGCGCCTCCTGACGGCCCCGGGAGTGATCCCAAGTGGTCACTGGCCGTCGTTGCGAGACCGGACTGGTGCCAACCTGGAATGACCTGTTCTGAAGGCCGCTCAGGGCCTTCGTGAGCACGGTCCCCACCCCCCCGACCATGCATTACTTCCCGGCCAGCTGATGTAGTTTGGGGACGTTGGTGAGCTTCGTGGGGTCCAGAGTCCACGGCCCGGAGTCCCCGAGGCGTCTGCGGTGCAACACGGAGGTTTTACTAAAGCAGGAGGAGCTGCTCCCTGCCGGCCTGGGGTCGTGGGGGCAAGGGACTGTACACCTCGGGGTGGGGGCAGTGGGGACGAGGGCCGCTCGCAAGGGCGTTGACGTGTGAGGAAGAACCAAAATCCCAGAGGGACGGTGCCGCGGTGCCTCCCCAGTACCTGTCAGGGGCCGCAGGTTCCGGGGCCGGTTACCGTCATCCGCGGCTCTCTCCACCTGTGGCCCGTCACAGCCACAGTCCCAGGCACACCCGCGGGGCATAAAGACCCGCCTCTGCTCGCAGATCCCCCTCCAGAGCAAGTGTGGCGGCTGGGAGCTCACTCCCCTTCCACGTAGGACGGCCGCAGGGCTGTGATGTCCTACCCTGGGCCTGGGCCACGCTCGGGGCGGTCGCTGCTGTGAAAGGGTCTCAGCACGCAGGCCCCGTGGGCCTCCCCGCACACCCGTCCCATGGGCCCTCAGCTCCCTTCCTTGGACCCCAGGGCCCCCCCAACTCCCAGCGGGGCCGCCCTGCCCGGAGCTTTAAATTGTGATGTGATTCCCCGGACTCGCTTCTTCTTATTGGAACTTGACCTACAGGAACAGAGCAATGTTGTTGCTTGAAGCCGCTCTGCCCAGGGGGGTTTCTGGAGCAGCCACGGGAGACCCGAAGGGTGGCTCTCCTTGGTTGCTACGGCTGACGTGAGGTGTTGGGGTCCAGGGGCCGATGGCCAAGAAAGAGTTCTTCAGATGGCTGACGGCCAAGAAAGAGTTCTTCAGACGTCTTCAGTTTTACTGAAGGCGGGAGACAAGCCCCGTGGGCAGGAGGAGCCGCCCTGGGGCCCAGGGGCCTGGTTAGACGCGTGGGAGTTGGGAGGGGGCCAGGGACAGTGTTCATCTCTAGGGAACTTGGAGGCGAGCTTCCCAGGACCCCGAAGGGTCACTTACCGTCCAGTAAACCCTGAGAGTCGTGGGCCCCTCGGAGGCAGAGCAGTGCCCCGTGTCTGGAGGCTCCAGGCCGACAGCGTATGCTGGGGGGTCACACAGATGAAGGATTTTCGTAGGTCAGGGAAGACCTGGGGCGCGGGGGGGCTCCGTGGGTTGAGCATCTCACCCCTGATTTCGGCTCAGGTCATGATCTCAGGGTCGTGAGCTCAAGCCCCATGTCAGGATCAGAGTCAGAGGGTCCCGGAACTCAGGTTCAGGTGAGCTGAGGTTGCCTTGTCCTTGGCCGAGTATTCACAGGGACGCCGCTGAGTCCCTGGAGGCAGGTGGCAGGGACCTGTCAACGGGCCGTCGTCAGCTATGAGCAAGTTTATGTGTCTTGTCTCTATTTCCTTTGCCTCCGTTCTCCCCGTGGTGGCCGGGGACAGTGGCTGTGTGAACCCGCCTCAGCAGGTCACCCCCACCCCAAGGCCTCCAGCCTTACCTGCTCCGTCCACAAGCCCCTCCTCCCCCGGCTCAGCTCCTGTCCCCACCGCAGTGTCCTTGCTGGCCTGTCACACCACCCAGGCCTAACCCGATCCTGGCTAAACCCACCCTCCCTGCTCCCACACCTGCCCGGGGGCTCTGGAGGTCAGGGAGCCTCATGTCGCCCCGGCCTCCTCCCCATGGTCCCTCGGCCTCTCGGCCGCTGCAGAAGTGAAGGGGTCATGAGCCTCCCCGTGTGTGCCAGCGGTCTGCCTGCCTGCCCCACCTGTGCCCAGGTGTGCTGCCCGGCAGCCTTGAGGTCCTGCCTAGTGGCCAAGGCCGCCCCTGCACCCGGGCCCTGGGCCCCAGGCCTTGTCCCCCCAAGGACCAGGCTGGCTAGGCCCTCCTCCTGTCCTGCCACCAGCCACAAAGGCGCTGCCCGCTCTCTGCCCCGCCTGCCGGCTCCCTTCACTGCAGCCCCCGGGCCTGTGCACGGACGCCTCCTTGTCTCCCTTCACCCTCCATGGCAGCCAGGCCCCAACAGGAGGCCACACCCAAGGCCCTGGGCTTCCTCCTCCCACCCCGGGGTGTCTGGCTGTCCTCCTCCAGGCAGCTCCTCCCCCGCCGACCCAGCGGACCCGACATCCTATCCTCCCACACCCGGTGCCTATCCAGGACAACCCCACACCTGCGCCCCGGCCTCTAGATCCCCTGCTGCTCAGCTCTGGGCTCCCCACCCACAGCAGACCCACCAGCGCCCCACGGTCACTGTCCCTGCGCTTCCCAGGGGGTCTCTGCACCCCCTCCAGCTTCCACCCGTGCTCCTCAGTGTGACACCACACAAGGCCCAGAGAGACCCTTTAAAACCTAAGCCCTCTCGCCCCCCGGTCCCCGTGCTGCAAGCCCTGCCGGCTCGGCTGGAGCCCCTGTGGAGGGCTGCACGATGTGCAGTGGCCTGCGTGGCCTCTCCGGACTCCAGGCCGCTGGGATGCCCGCCCCCAGTCTGCACAGGCTGAGATCTCTGTCCCACATGCTTGTGTGTCCCAACCCCGGGGCAGGATCGGCCCTGTCCTTCTCAGCACTGGGAGGAGCTTGGCTCTTGGGGAAGGAAGGGCCTTGGGGAAGCTCTGCAAGAGGTGCCGTGTCACATGCACAGAGCTCTGTCCTGCAACCGCGTGGGCAGCCAGCCCAGCGCTCCTGGTATTTGGCCGTTTATCTCGTTTCCTGCCACTGTGTGGCTGCCTTCAAACGTGCAGCCTGGGGCCCATGGGTGGTACTGCAGGTCCAGCCGGGCCACGGGATGTCATGGTCTGGCAGGCGACAGGCCCGGAAGCCCTCCTATGAATGCCAGGCTCTATGGACCCTGTCCTCTGCTGCCTCCAAGGCCTATGGGGCGGCTGGAGCTCCCCAGGGCAGCCGCTTGCTTACCAACCCAGCCTGACCTGTCCCCAGGGCTCACTGCCCCAGGTGCGCTGGTGGAGGTGCCACCAGGTTCCTGCAGCCTGTGCAAGGGGTCCCGGGGTGGGGCGGTCCTTGCCTTCCACTGCCTGGGCCTCCTGGGTCAGCTCTCGGGAGTGTCCTGGGAAGGAGCTGAGGCACAGGTGCTGGCCCCCGGCCCCCACCCCCCAGCCCACCTGGACGGGGTCAGAGATGCCAGCAGGCCTCCAGATCCTGTCCCCAGACCCCAAAGCTCCTCTCCTCATCCTCTCCTGTAACCCTGAGGCTTTGGTTCAACCCTTCACCTCCTCCCCTTGAACTTACATTGCGAACTCTGGCCCTTCAGAGCTACTGTCCGGGCTTGTGTTGGAGCATCCGTGTGGCAACACAGTAACCTACGGGTGACTTGCTGACTCAGTGCCACTGTCTCTGCATCTGCAAAAAAGGGTCCATGAGGTTCCTGCCTCCAGGGAACTGCCTGCTGTGTGTGGACGCGCACACGCATCCTCTGTCCTCACCCCGTAGAATTGAAAACATGCTGAGCCCTTGCTGGCCTTGGTCAAGGGAGGGCGAGTGTCAGCACAAGGTCAGCAGGTCAGGGTCTCTGCAGGCAAACAAGCCAGTCCTTCCCTGGAGCCTCCCATTCCCTGCCCCTGCCTGGCCACACGTGGGGCACACGTGGGGGGAAAAGCAGAGAGGGAGTGAGCAGCGACCACCCTCTGGGTGCCTGGGCAGCCCATGCACTCCCATCTCCTGGGTCTGGCCCTGCTGTTAAGAAAATGAAAAGGCGGGGCCCCTGGGTGGCTCAGCGGTTGAACGTCTGCCTTGGGCTCAGGGTGTGACCCTGGGGTTCTGGGATCAAGTCCTGCGTCAGGCTGCCTGTGAGGAGCCTGCTTCTCCCTCTGCTTGTGTCTCTGCCTCTGTCTCTCCGCGCCTCTCATGAGTAAATAAAATCTTAAAAAAAGAAAGAAAAGAAAATGAAAAGGTAAGCCACAGACGTAGAGAAAATACCCACAATACATACACGTTGGACAAAAAAACATGGTCCAGAACATATAAAGAACTAGACACCAGTTAAACGGACATTGCCCGTAAAACCCAGCAGTTTGGCTTCCTGGGGCGGATTTTGCACGCAGTGCCCTTGGGACACCTCCTGAACTCAGTGTTCCTTATTTGGGACAGATTCCTGGAGTCGACGACAAGGAAGGGATCCATCCTGTGGCCCTTGATCAGTTCAGAAGATGAGACCGCAGGGCGCCCATCTCCAGATGGCTCCTTCCGAGGCGATTGGCGTGTTTGTCCCAGTGCAGGATGGAGGCCAAGGCCAGGGCGAGGCCAGGGGTGAGGGCAGGGGTGTGTCCCGGGCCGGCAGTCCCATGAGGACCGGGGTGCAGGGACTCGGGCCCACCCAGCCTGCAGTCCTTGCCCTGCACACACCCTGCAGGCAGCCTGCGTCCCCCGGACTCATGTTCTGCGAGCTGTGCACCGGCAGCTCCTGCGGGACTCGCTGGGTCATGGCCCAGGTTCGGCCTGAGGATCTGCTCGCCCGGGATCTGTGTTAAGGCCTCCGTGGGCCCGCCTCCGGCCTCCCTGCAGGCCCCTCTGCCTTATCGAGTGGGAGGTGATGGGGCGCCCCGTCGGGGATCCAAGTCAGGGTGGGTGGCTGGGGAGCATCACTGCAGGGTCCCATCACTCTGGCAAGGGGGTGCAGGGCTTCGGGCGGCCACACTGCTGGGGGGTACACAGCTCTGGGGGGTACACTGCCCTGGGGCCCACACTGCTCTGAGGGGTACAGCATTCTGGGGGTTACAGCGCCCTGGGGGTTGCACTGCTCTGGGGGCCGCACGGCTCGGGGGATACAGTGCCCTGGGCGGGTACAGCGCCCTGGGGGTTGCACTGCTCTGGGGGCCACACGGCTCTGGGGGTACAGCGCCCTGGGCGGCCCGCACTGCTCGGGGGGTACAGCGCCCCGGGGGTACAGCACCCTGGGGAGGTCCGCACTGCTCGGGGGGTACAGCGCCCTGGGGGGGTACAGCGCCCTGCGGGCCGCGCAGCTCAGGGCGGGGGCGCATCGCCCCGGGGCCCGCACGGCAGGTGCCGAGACGCCGCCGCGGTCTGAGAACCCTCGGCTCCCGGGCGAGCGCGGCTCCGCGGCAGCCGTCCTCTGATTGGTCCGGTCGCGGCGGGGGCGTGGCCTCGGGCGGGGGCGTGGCCCGGGGGCGGAAGCGCCGCGGCCCCGCCTTCCCGCGCCGCTCCCGGATTGGCTGGCGCGGCGGCGGCGCGGGGCATTGTGGGCCGCGGCTCTCGGCCTCCGCTTCGCCATGTCGGGGTCGCCGGTGAAGCGGCAGAGGATGGAGAGCGCGCTGGACCAGCTCAAGCAGGTTACCACCGTGGTGGCCGACACGGGCGACTTCCACGGTGAGGCGCGCGGCGGCGGGCCGGGCTGCGGGCGGGCCCGGTGGGGGCGGGGCCGGGGCGCGGGGAGGGCGGGGGCTCCCGGGGGCGCGGCGGGGGCGCGGCGGGGGCGCGGCGGGGGCGCGGGGGCTGCAGGGGCCTCAGGCCGCGCGCCCGCCCCGTCCCGCGGAGTGTGGCCTGCGCAGGCCCGCGCGGGGCGGCCGGAGGCAGGGGCTGCGCGCGCCCTGGGTGCCGGGGCGGGGGGGTGCGGCGGGAAGCGGAGTGGCTGCGGCCGCCGCCCGCCCCGGTCGGCCCCGCGCTGAACAAACCGGATTTTCAGGGCCGGCGTGAGAGCGAGGCGGCGGCGGGGCAAGCCGCGGGGCCCACTTCCTCCCTTTTCTGCCCGCTCACGGCGGCTTGGGAAACAGGCGATTCCTCCTTGGCGGCGCCCGCAGGACGGCGGAGCGTCCAGCCCGCGGAGGGCGGGGCCGGCGCGGAGGGGCCTGGCTCGGCTGGACCCGCGGAGCCCACGGAGTCCCCGGAGCCCACGGAGCCCGGCCCCGCCGCCCCGCCCTGCGCCCTGCATACCCGGACCGCCGAGTGGGCAGCGCCCGCCTCCGTGCCTTTCCCTCTTCCTGACGCTTAGAATCATTTAACATCTTTGCTTGGTTGACGGAGCCTTGGTCTGGATGCTTTCCTGCGGTTTCTCCCCAGGAAGGGGACTTGGAGGCCGGCTTGCTCCCCCCCCTCCTCCATTTTTAGAAATCTCTAAGCCTAGGTACTGGTGTTTTTTATTTTTATTATTATTTTTTTGAGATTTTATTTATTTATTCATGAGAGACACAGAGAGAGAGAGAGAGAGGCAGAGACACTAGCAGAGGGAGAAGCAGGCTCCACGCAGGGAGCCTGACGTGGGACTGGATCCCAGGTCTCCAGGATCACACCCCGGGCTGCAGGCGGCGCTAAACTACTGCACCACCAGGGCTGCCCAGTTAATGAAGTTTGAGTGTTAATCTGCCTCCTGTTGACTTCCTGAGTTGATTTTCCATCAACCCGGTGGTCCTCGTACAGGCCCACTAATGGCATCTGCAGTGCTTGTCGCAAAGACCGACACTTGTATCTGTCCAGGGTCAGATCTTCGGAGACAAGGCCATTAACAAGCATTAACAAGCTTCCAGGGAAGTTTGATGTGCCCCAGTTATAATGGAATATGGAAATGCCCTTGGAAACGGAGTCTCAGCCTATTTCTCAGTATCCATATAGGTGACGGAGTATTACGGATTTCTTGCAGACTAGTAAGTGATAGATCTTAGATTTTTTTTCCCCCAAGACTCAGAGAGGCAGAGAGGCAGGCAGAGGGAGAAGCAGGCTTCCTGCAGGGGGCCCAATGTGGGACTCGATCCCGGGACCCCGGGGTCACGCCCTGGGCCAAAGGCAGATGCTCCACCGCTGAGCCCCCCAGGGATCCCCCGCGTTTTTATTTTTTAATGAATATTAGCACTTTGTAAAAAAACGTTAGCATACACCCATAAACATTGCATAGTTGTTAACTTGAGCGTTTGGTTTTGTGGTCATTTTATGAACTGAAAGCTCTTACCTTTGGCGAGTCATAGGTCACGTGGACAGTATCAGCAAAGCCATGGACACTCTCCCCAGAGCAATGCCACCCCCCACTTCACATTCAATTTAAAGGTTCCTGGATCCTGAAGCCCATCTGTTGACCCCAGTTGAGTATTAGTTTTGTTAAGTTTATCAAAAGTCAACCTTATCAAGGTCTGATTTTTATTTATTTTTATTTTTTTAAAGATTTTATTTATTTATTCATGAGAGAGAGAGCACGCGCACACAGCAGAGACACAGGCAGAGAAGCAGGCTCCATGCAGGAAGCCTGATGTGGGACTCGATTGGAGTCTCCAGGATCACACCCCAGGCCTGAAGGCGGTGCTAAACCACTGAGCCATCCAGGGATCCCCCCCCAAGGTCTGATTTTTATGTAACAAAAGGCGCCATTCAGAGCCTTCCTCCATGAGTTTTGACGTGCCTGCATAAACACTGCTCCAGAGCATTTTCTTTTCTTTCCTTCCTTTCTTTCTTTGCTTGCTTGCTGTCTTTCTTGTAGGCTCCACGCCCAGTGTGAGGCCTGAACTCCTGACCCTGAGATCAAGACCTGAGCTAAAGGGCTCCTAGGTGACTCAGTGGGTTAAGTGGTGGAGTTTTGATTTTGGCTCAGATCATGATCTCAGAGCCCTGGGATGAACCTCACATCAGGCAACTCGCTCAGCAGGGAGTCGGCTTGAGATTCTCTCTCCCTCTGCTCTTCCCCCATCTAAAATAAATGAACAAATAAATAAATAAATCCTTTTTAATAAAAAGGACTTAAAAGAGAGAATGAGGAATGGGGAGGGGTGCAGGGAAACTTCAGACTCTTCTCCTGCTGTCCCCCAGTGGTGACGTTGTACGTGGCCGTGTGATGTTGGAACCGGGAACGTGGCCGTAGCAGGACACTGTTCACGGGCTGCGGGCATGGCTCTGTTCTCCATTTTGAAACCTGAGTGGGGGTGGGGCGTGGCACTTCCTGCAGTGGTGTTACAACATGTATAGACTTGGAGCCACCAGGACAGCGAGGACAGAGGTGTCCCTCGTGCTCCCGAGAGCTACCCCCCTTCCCTGTTCTTGGCGGCCGCCTGTCTGTTCTCCGTCACTGTAGTTTTGTCATCAAAAGATACTTTGCAAATATGAATTTGCCAAATGGATTTACTGAGCCAGCTCCTGGTCTGGAGAAGTGGTGAGGGTGAGTGGCCATGGGCAGGCTCTGCTGTGACGGCCTCTGGTCGGCGAGCCTGCGAGTGGAGCTCCCCTGGTTTCCTGTCCTCGCCGGCCTGGTCACTAGGAGAGAGCTGCCAAGATGGGAGGAGGCCGCGTGCCCGCCTCACCCCATGGTGGGAACGTCCGCTCCCACGGGGCGCGTCTGGCCTCTGGCCGGCATCTGGGTGGCGGTTGTGTTGTGCAAACAGACTTTGGGACGGGGAGATATGTGTGAAGTGTGGCTGCTGCTGGCTGGAAAGTGTGCTTGGCTCTGTCATGGGTGTAGGGCCCACAGGGGACTCGCCAAGGATTTCTGGGCAGAAGCAACGCTCCACTTACTCCTGCTTTCCAAAATTGTTTCCCCAGCCATCGACGAGTACAAGCCACAGGATGCCACCACCAACCCGTCCCTGATCCTGGCTGCAGCGCAGATGCCTGCCTACCAGGAGCTGGTGGAGGAGGCCATCGCCTACGGCAGGAGGCTGGGCGGGTGAGCTGGGGCGGGCCGGTGGGCCAGCCTGGCCCCTGGGCGTTATCTCCCTCTCCCTCGCTGCGCATCAGTTCTCGAGGAAGGGGAGCTGGGGGCGTCCTGTTGAGTTTTTTTTTTTTTTAAAGGTTTTATTTATTTAATTGAGAGAGAGACAGAGACAGAAGCAGAGACACAGGCAGAGGGAGAAGCAGGCTCCATGCAGGGAGCCTGACGTGGGACTCAATCCCGGGTCTCCAGGATCACGCCCTGGGCTGTCGGTGGCGCTAAACCGCTGAGCCACCCGGGCTGCCCAAGTTTTATCCAAGTGTTATTTGCATGTAGTCAACCTGCACCCTCGCAAATGTCCAGTTCAGTGAATGTGGTTTGCAGGCACGTGTACCCCTGTAAGCGCCCCCCAGCTAAGATATCGCCCAGGGGCCAGCAACCACCGACCTGCTCGCGGTCATCTCATTATCTCCTAACAGCTTTGCTGCAGTGAGATTCGCCAAGTGCGCTGTTCAGTTTGTTCTGGTAAATTTTTTCAGCAGTGCAGCCACGACCACAATCGAGTCTAGAATGTTCCTGGCCATTCACAGTCTGGCCCTGCTCCTGCCCCAGACAGCCACAGACCGGCCCTCCCTGCCCTCTGTGCCTTTTCCTGATGACTTTACGTCTCCACGGGGCTGTGCGCCTGCCGGGACCTGCCCCGCGCTGCACACAGCCCAAGCGGCCGGTTCCCTTTACCTCTTCTAGACCCTTGATCTTGCGCCCCACGGCATCAGCAAGGCCTTGGTGCTTTTGGCATCAGGTGACAGGGTGGTGGCCCTTAGTGACGCCTGCCCATGACGTGCAGGCTGGAGCCCGCCCCTGTGCATCGGGCTAGCGAGGGCCCCGGATGGGGGACCATTGTGGAATACCTCGGGGCGCTTCACCCGCCTCCTCAGGGCCCAGGCAGCTTCAAGGGATTGAAAGGACGTTTGTCGAGTGCCATGCATGGAGGGATTCAGCTTGGAATGATGAAAGGTTCCGGAGACGGATGGTGGGATGGCTGCACGCTGTCAGCATCCCTGAATGCCCTGAGCTGCACTCCTGGGCGCGGTTAAGATGCTGAATTTTAGGCTCTGTGTGTTCTACCGTGTGGACAAAAGATGAAGGGAAAGGAATTTGCCGCTAAGGAATGAGAGAATTTGTTCCACGGAATCCTGTGCGCTTAAACCGAAAAGCTTTTGACCTAGTTTTTTTCCCTTGAATTTCAGGTCGCAAGAGGAACAGATTAAAAATGCTATCGATAAGCTTTTTGTGTTGTTTGGAGCAGAAATATTAAAGAAGATTCCAGGCCGTGTGTCCACAGAAGTGGACGCCAGGTAAGAACGTGGGGGCGGAAGTGGCAGGTGGAGCGCCGGTCTCCTCCCCGAGAAACGGGCCGGTGCTGCTGTTTGCGCGTGAACCCGGGGAGGAGTGTGAGTGTGAGGTGAGCTCGTGCTGGGCGCGGCCCCTTGTTCGCACAGGCTGTCGTTCGACAAGGACGCCATGGTGGCCCGAGCGCGGCGGCTCATCGAGCTCTACAAGGAAGCTGGGATCAGCAAGGACCGCATCCTCATAAAGCTCTCGTCTACCTGGGAGGGCATTCAGGCTGGGAAGTAAGTACCCCTGTGGGGACCGCCTGTCGGGGTTCCCGTCCCGGGGCTGGGGCTGCGCGGCTGCGGCACATTCCCTCCTCGGCGCAGAGGCCCGCGTCGGGCCGGCTCACCACCATGGGGAGCACAGAGCCAGCTCTCATTGGCCACCGTGGGGAGCACAGGGACGGGCGGTCGTCCGTGTTCTTGGCCGGCCCGGCCACCTGACGGCTGTCAGTGAGCCTCTCTGCCCCCGCCGTGCATCCACTCGGCCCACCTCACCCTCGCCCTGGCTCGGGCCCCCTCCCTCGGCACAGTGAGGAGATTTGCACACGTGCTGCTGTGTGTCCAGGTGGCGTCCCTGTTGACGCTGACGTGCCGCTGCATCCGCACCCCGTTTTGTGTGTCCACTCACGTTTCAGTGGACACGTGTCTGTTCCCGTCCCTGGGTCGGCCCGGAGAGCGCTGCGGTGAACATCAGACACGTGGGCGCGTCCATGGGAGCGGGGCTGCTGTGCCCGTCCCTCCTGCTCGGCCGCCCGAGGAGCTGCTCCGGTGTCCCCGGCTGTGTCATCTACAGCCGTACACACTCTTCCCAATACTTGGGTACTTATTTTTGTCAGCAGCGATGGGGAAAACTTTTTGAGACTCGTAGACCTTGTTACTGACACCGAGGTAGCGCATCGGGCTGGCCGGCGCCCTTCCCTGCCCTGGAGCCCTGCAGCAGCTCGTCACTCCAGCACGGTGTCCTCAGTCCCCGAGTGGAGAAATCAGGGTGGCAGAGGCCTGCTGAAAAGACACTGCCCCGCCACGGAAACTTGCAGGGGGTGGCAAATGCCAGGGTTGCGGGCACTGCTGCCAGCAGTCCCTCAGGCTGCCACACTGAGGGCCAGTTCAGCGCGGGGGGGACCTGTCTGAGCTGCTCCTGGGCTGCGGCCACCGGCTCGTGAGGCTGCACGCACTCGGCAGCAGGGTCAGCAGGTGCGCAGCTTTGCTGAGGAAGCGTCCCACGTTGGCTGCCAGGTGGTGAGGGGCGGGAAGGATGGCTGGGGACATGTCCTTGCCTGGTGGTGGCGCCGAGCGGCCTGGTGGTGACGGAGCTGGCGGCTGCCCGGAGACCAGAGCTCTGCGTGGACAGCCGCGTGGCCCGTGTTGCTGCTAACCTGTCCCATGGCTTTTGCGGCTTTGTGGGGTGGCATCCCAGTCTCAGCCTGGGGGACTCCTAGGCTGCTGGCCCACGTCCGTGTTCTGCCTCCCACTCACAAGGAAGCCCCTCCCGGAGCGTTGCCCCAGCCACTTCCCGTCCAGTCAGCCCTGTGCAGTTGCCGGGGCCCGGGCACACGGGCCCTGGGAGGGCTGGCACTGGCAGGGTGCCCCCCGTCCCCATTCCCCGCAGCAGGGCTTCTGGAATGGCACGGTGTGGCCATGGCTGCAGGTCCCCGTGAACCTGTCCGGGGGTAGCGGGGTGGTCAGAAGGGACTCCGCGGTCTCCGGTCACTGTCGCCGGGCCGAGTGTAGCGCCCGTGCTGCGGGCGGCGGCTCGGTTCTGGCTGTACGGCCAGCAGGCCCGGACTGAACAGGGCCTGTCCACGCTCGCGGAACGCCGTGCAGCCCGCAGCCTCGCTCACACCTGCGCTGTGTCCTCAGGGAGCTGGAGGAGCGACACGGCATCCACTGCAACATGACGCTGCTCTTCTCCTTCGCCCAGGCTGTGGCCTGCGCCGAGGCGGGAGTCACACTCATCTCCCCCTTCGTGGGTCGCATCCTCGACTGGCACGTGGCCAACACGGACAAGAAGTCCTACGAGCCTCTGGAGGACCCCGGTGAGTACCCCGGCGCAGCGGGGGGACGGCAGCCCCAAGGGCGACCCCGCGGCCACCGACCCAGAGGCCGGGCAGGAACCCTGAACACCGTGTCGCCCCAGGAGTGAAGAGCGTCACCAAGATCTACAACTACTACAAGAAGTTTGACTACAAGACCATTGTCATGGGTGCCTCCTTCCGCAACACAGGCGAGATCAAAGCACTGGCGGGCTGCGACTTCCTCACCATCTCGCCCAAGCTGCTGGGGGAGCTGCTCAAGGACCACAGCCAGCTGACCCCCGTGCTGTCGGCCAAGGCGGGTAAGCCCTCCGCTCCCCGGGGGTGGCCACTTCACCCCCATCTCCCAGGGCGCCCCGCGGGGTGGGGGGTGGGGCGAGGGAGGCTCAGGCGCCCGGTCCCCCAGCCCAGGCCAGCACCCTGGAGAAGATTCACCTGGATGAAAAGGCCTTCCGCTGGCTGCACAACGAGGACCAGATGGCTGTGGAGAAGTTGTCGGACGGCATCCGCAAGTTTGCTGCTGACGCCGTGAAGCTTGAGCGCATGCTGATGGTGAGCGCCCAGGCTGCAGGGCCTGAGGGTTCCGGGGGTGGCCCCTGGGCGCATGGCGGGGCTGCTGGCCCCCGTCTGCTGTGGCCCCGGTAGGGGCGGGTGCGCGGTTCCCGCATCTGTCACCCTTGCATTCTAGGACCGCATGTTCAGCGCAGAGAATGGGAAATAGCGCCGTGGCCGAGCGGGACCGTGGACCTGTGTGGAATTGGGGCTGCGCGCACGCGCCTTGTGAGGATTCTGCATTTTCTACCAATCGGGGCAGGGATGGATCAGATTCTATGTGAAATTTTGCTAACTGATTAAAGCAGTCACTTTTCTTGTGCTACGTTCCCGTCTGGCTCTGGCTGGGGTGACCCAGGCTGTGACCGCGCCTCCCCTGGGCCATCAGCCTCTGCTGGGCAGCAGCCTGGACGTTGCAGGTGCCTGCCCAGTGGCTCCAGGCCTCGCGCCCCTGTGTGGGGATGGCCTGGGGTGCCCTGGCTGTGCTGGGAAGGCTTGGGGGCCGTGACGGTGGTCTGCCCCTAGCACCCCGCCCCCCCCCCAGGCTACCCAGGGCCAGCCTGTTCTAGAACAGAGCAGACCAGTGCTGGGGACCGTCTGTCTGGCCTCCAGGTGTGGAGGATGCCAGGCGGGCCTCCCCAAGTCCCACTGCAGGGCAGCCAGGGCCCCCAGCCTGGGCTGGGATTGGCTCTGGGGTCAGAGCACCATCTCGCCGAGGGCAGGAGCATCTCAGTAGCGGGGTGGGCTCCAGGGAGAGAACCCACCGTGGGCGCAGTCAGCCCCCCAGCAGGCCCAGCCTGTGCTGAGCACCACCCCAGCGTGTGCAGGGGGCGGCCGGGCATCCAGGAGAACCGGGTGGGGCTTTGTGCCCCTGGCTGCTCCTGGCCCACAGTTCACAGGCAGGTGGGGGACCAGCTGGTCAGCAGGCTGCACCCTAGGACCTGGAAGTCCGTCCCACCCATACGTACAAGCTGGTGACTTAAACGGACCCCGCAGACACCCAAATTGAGTTTATTTGGCAGGCCTAAGCATCTGCCTTCAGCTCAGGTCATGACCCCCAGAGTCCTGGGATTGAGCCCCTCATCGGGCTCCCTGCTCGGGGGGAGCTTGCTTCTCCCTCTCCCTCACCCCCTGTTCACGTTCTCTCAAAATCTTTAAAAAGTTTTATTTTCTAAAGTAATCTCTACACCCCATGTGGGACACAAACCCACCACCCCAACATGGAGCTGCACGGGCGCCCTGACGCCCAGCTTTAACAGGCTCCCGTCACCAAGAGGAGGCTTCCTGTCCCCCTCCCCGCCTGACATCCACTCTGGATTTCCTGGATATTGTGGGTGGACGGAGGTCTGGCTTCTTCATGGGCCAGCCAGCTTCAGCAGGGCGGATCCTGTCAAACACATCCCTTGACGTCCAGTCCACGCTGGCCCCACGTGTCGCTGTCACACTTTGAAACGACACGCCCACAACACGCCCAGCAAGGATGAAAACCAGGGCAGCTCTTTCAGGGGGCAGCAGGCTGGGCTGGAGCCCCAGCTGAGTCCACAGGACGCCCCCTCATCTTGGGCAAGCAACGAGCGCTGTGCCAGCACCAGCGCCAGCCTGGGGCACAGCTGTCCCCCAGCACCCACAGGAACGGGGGCAGCAGGGGGCACTGTCCTCACCGCACCAGACAGGATCCTGGGGCCGCTCAGTCCGGCTGACGGGGCAGGTGTGGGTGAGGGACCCACCACCCAGCGTGCAGGAAGACCAGGGGGCCACGACCCCACAACACGACCCCCACGGCTGGCTCACTGGGACCGGCTCCCCGTGCTAAGCTCACCTGGACTCTCAAGACCCCCTGACGGCCCCTCGCCGAGGAAAGGATGTGTCCCGGGGCTGGGAGGCCAACCCGTCCCCCAGCGTCGACAGCCCTCAGGGCAGACACGTGGGGGCCTCCAACAGTCCCACGGGGCAGGCCGGGGGCCCTGAGGGTCATTCTCAGGGCCACTGTGGAGGCGGCCCCCTGAGGCTGAGGAACACAGAGGCTGGCGGGCATCTGGGGGCGGCGTCGGCGTCACTGGCAGGCAGCCGGCTCAGCGGGAAGCCATGTCACTTCCTGCAGGATGGCCGGTTCGGCGAAGGGCTGGTCAGGAGGCAGGAGCCCGCCCAGGGCCCCCCAGGCCCCTCCAGGGCCCCCATCCTGCCCTCACCGGCTGCCACAGAGGAAGAGCAGGTTCTGCACGGCGGGGACGGTGGAGCCGGCGTTCTGGCCGGTGACCAGGTGGCGGTCCAGCACCACATGCACGGCGTCGGGCTCACTGGCTGCAGGAGGCGCCGGGGCGCAGGCCTCAGGCGGGGCCGCGGCCGGGCAGCACACCCCGACGACCCCCCAGCTCCAGGCCACCCGGCTCACCACTGAAGCAGGCGCCCGCGTCCTTCACGAAGTCCTCCACAACCAGGGGCAAGCGGGCAAAGCCGGGCGCCCTGACAAGCTCGTACACGGAGGGCTGCGGGGCGAGGGGTCCCGCCCCAGGTCAGGGCTCACGGCCTCCCCGGGGGGTGGGGGTGCCGAGGTGACCCGTGCCAGGGCCCGGGGCCCGTGAACGAGCTGGGCAGGTGGTCTCAGGCTGAGCCCCCCACCCCCGCTATCCTGTCCCCTCCCGCGCCCCCCGCCAGGCCGCCCCACCAGCCCCACGGGGTCGCTGTCCTACGACCCTCCCTACGCCCGGGGCCCTGCACCCGGAGGGCAGCACCGCTTCCTCGACCCAGAAAAGCAGTGTCTCGACCTGTCGCCAGCCGCACCCCAAGGTTGCCCCCACTCCTCCCTGTGCTTCCCTCCCCACATCCAGAGCCAGGCCCGCCCTGGGGGGCAGCGGCTGGGCACGTGACCTCACCCCCTCCCGAGGGCACGTGGGCGGGTCACACTCACCCCCGTGACGCTGTAGCCCTGGAAGACCCAGGATCGGTCCTCGTTGGTGGCGCAGCAGAGGGCGGCAACGCCGTGGCCCACAGCACAGATGGGCTCTGAGAGCAGGGGCGGGGTGAGGCTCGGTTCCTCCCCAGTCCGCTTCTGCTCCCACCCACTGGCTCCCAGCCCACTGCCCTCGGGGAGGGGGGGGGGGCGGGTGAACAATCCCTCTCTGTCCAGGCCTGCTGGAAATGGGGGACACTGCTGCCCTGACAAAGGATGCTGTGTGGAGCTCCCAGTCGCAGCCCACTGTCCCTAGCGAGCATCCTGTCCCCGTCCCAACACCAGGCCCGGGCGGCCCGCCACATCTCCACAGGGCAGCCTTTCTCCCAAGCCCTGCAGACCTCAACCCTGAACCCCACAAGGAGTGAGGCCGGCACGCCCCCCCCACCAGCCCCCTGGAGGCCAAGCGAGGGCACAAGGGGTGGTACTGCGCACACAGGCACTGGTGTGTGCCCTGCGGAGCCGCGGTTCTCAGGAACCTGCAAGGCCCGCCTCGCAGCCCCGTCCCACAGGTCACATACTGCTCTCTGAGCGGAAGTGCTGGAGGATGCGGGCCAGGGACCCGCTGCTGGCCAGGTCGGCCAGGGCCCCAGGGCAGCTGGGAATCAGGAGGGCGTGGTACCGGGCACCTGCGGGGAGAGGACAGGGAGCGAGGTCACTGGCTGGGACTAGCCCGATGCCACCATCTGTCACTTCTCTCCACATGGGCTAAGACCCGGGACCCACAAGCGGTCCTGGACTCTTGGTGTCTCCCTGGGCCAGCAGCTGCTCTCCCGGAGAACTATGGGTCCTGGATTCGGGGCTGGACGTGGGCCTGGACAGGCCCGGCACTTCCAGGCAAGCCCTGAGTGCATCAGGGGCAGAGGGAGCACTCGGGGGCCACACCCCAGAGCCCAAGGCCTCCGCACCCTGGGGCCCTCACCATCAATGGACTCCAGCTTGGCAGGGCTGGCATACGCCTTGAGGCGGAAGTCCTGCACCCAGCGGGCATTACTCTCGTTCACGTCCACGAAGTCCATGGTCTTCCCCTGCAGGAGCACCCAGAGGCCGCGCGGGTTGGTGGTGGGCACCCCACTGCGGTGCTGACGGGGCCCCAAAATGGTGACCAGGGCTCATGGACGAAGGCAGCCAGCCGCCCAGCCCCCTCACCCCGGTCTGCTACCCCCTGCTGCTCCCCGATCTCCCACCTCCAAGGAGCAGCAGGTGTCTCACTGGGGATGACAAGGGAAGCATGAAAAGTGACAAGTGTGCTGCTACGACCCCCAAGTCCCACGCCAGAGAACAGGTGAGAGCTCCCTGGGGAAGGTCTGTGCCACCCTCGCTCGTGTGTGCAGCCACATGGTGCCACCGGGGTCCTAACCCTCAGCCCTGACACCTCCCGGGGAATGACGATAGTCTTCCCAGCCTCGCCCCCAAAAGGCAGGGACTCCTCGGTCAACCCTACTCACCCCAGGGGTGGCCACCTGCAGGTTGAAAGCAGCGCTGGCCAGCGTGAAGCAGTGCAGGAAGGATGGGGCAGACACACCTGTGAGATGAACACAGCTGGGGCCACTGGGCCTGCCGCAGGAGGGCAGGAGAGCACAGCAGGCACAGCAGCCCCCCCCCCCCCCCCCCCCCCCCCCCCCCCGGCAGCCGCCAGCCTGCCCTGACACCCCGGGTGTCCTGGGGCCCGACCTCGCCCCCGCCCCCCCAGCCCAGGAGAGCTCTCTCCCCAGCCCGGCCACCAACACTCCCCAGGAGACCAAACCAAATGCAAGGTCCGCCCCCAGCATTCAGCCAGGGACGGGCCCCAGGTGGGGCTGTGCTGCGACGGCAGCACGGCCGCATCCCGAGCCCCACGCATCCCGAGCCCCACGGACACGTGCCCTCTGCTCACGGGCTCCGGGCCCTGCCCGCACCCCAGGGCGGCTCGCAGCCATCTTCCGCCCACTTCAGGCCCAGGGGCTTCCTAGCCGCATCCCCCCACCCTGGGCCCCGCCGCTCACCCCACCCGCACCTGTTCTTGGGCATCACTCCCAGGGCACCGAGTCACCCCCGGCTCTGCGTGGGTCTGCGGTCAGGTCCTTGCTCACGGCCTCGCCCCCTCCGCCCGGGGTGCCCCGCGGCCCCCAGGCTCCCCCAGCCTCCCGGTGCGCACAGCGCTTGGGGCCCCGGGGCTCGGCACAGGGACCCCGCCAGGCGGGCGGACAGCGCCCCCCCTGCCCCCCGTCCCCGCCCACTCCCTCCCCCGTCCCCGCCTGCCCCCGTCCCCTCCCCTTCCCTCCCCGCCGCCTGCCCCCCGACCCCTCCCCCCGCGCCCCCTCCCCTCCTCCGGCCCCCCGGCCCCTCCCCCGCCTCCTGCCCCCCCGTCCGCGCCCCCCCCTCCCCGCCCCCCTCCCCCCATCCCTCTCCTCCGCCTGCGGGGTGCGCGCGGCCGGCACAGGCGGGCACGGGGGGTCCAGGCTCGCGGCGCACCTGCCCCAAGGCCCGGGTCCCGCCGGCTCCTCGGAACCCCGGGCGGCTGGAGGCGCACGGAGCCCCCGGGGCCCGCGTCCCCCCGCGGGAGCCCGGGCCTCACCCTCGGCGGCGCCGCTGGCCACCAGGAGGCAGGCGGGCCGGCTCGGCAGCCGATCGGACGCCATAGCTCCGCCCGCCCGGCGCCGTCTGCGCGTGCCCGGGGCGGCCCCGGGTGGTCATGTGCCACGCGCCAGGGGGCGGGGCCTCAGCGGCCTCGGGCGCATGCGCCGCCCCGCCTCCTGCCCGCCTCCGCCCCCCGCCCGGCTCAGGGCGGGCTTCCAGGCCGCGGCTTGGCGGGCCCCGCTGGGTGGGCGTCCGGGGCGCCCCGGGGTGCGGGCGGGGCGGGGCTCGGCCCTCGGCGGGAGCGCGAATCAGGGGCAGGACCGCTGCCCGCGCGCGAGGGTCCCCGCGTCGTGGTCGTGAGCGCCTCCCTGCAGGTGGTGACCCGCTCGGCCCGGGGCAGCGCGCCTGCGGGGGCGGGGGGGCCCGGGGGGGCCTGGGGCGTGGGCTCGCGAAGGCGACGGACTGCAGGGGAGCCGCTGACCACGGGGGGGAGGGCGCGAGCCCCACGGACGGGGAGCACAGCGGGGAGCCAGGACTGCACTGGCTGTGCCACTGCCCGGGGCAGGCGGGAGAGTGGGGGCGGGAGTGTGGGGCCAAGCCGGGTCCTGGGGGCAGGTGGGAGTGGGGGGCCAGGCCGGGGCCTGGCGGCAGGTGGGAGTGGGGGCGGGAGTGTGGGGCCAGGCCAGGGCCCCGGGACAGGTGGGCGTGCAGGGGCAGGAGTGTGGGGCCAGGCCGGGGCCAGGGCAGGCGGGAGAGTGGGGCCAGGGGGTGGCTGCGGTGTCTGCACAGGGAGGGGGAGGACTGGATGGGTTCAGTGTGGTCAGGGTGGTTGTGGAGAGGCAGGGCATCTGGGTCACTGAGGCTCAGCTGAGTCCCTGGAGGAATGGGGGTATCACTTCCTGAGGGGATTCCAGGTGCTGAGTCTGGTCAGGAAACCAGGGTGCTGTTGGGAGGCGCCACATTTGGAGCAGTGTCTCCACTGATGGAGCAGTCGGGTGGGTAGGCATGTGGGTCCCCGCTGACGGGTGGGTGCCAAGTCTTGGGCTAGAGGGACGGGAGGCCAGGAGGGGCCTTGGGTGCCAGCTGATGGTAGAGGGACCACCCTGCCCGTGGCCCCCACAGGGCACCTTCCAGGACCCCAGGCTTCCAGGGTGGGGGAGCAGGCTATAGGTTCTCTCGGTGTCCTGCCAGCCTCTGCTCTGACTAGGGAGCCTTTGGCATGGGGCACAAGTGCCCAAAGGGTGGAGGCGAGGCCGAGGTGCCGGTCCCGGGCACCCTGCCCCCAATGCTCTGTCCTCTGCCTGCCCTCAACCCCGCAGGGCCCTCCTGTCTTGAGCGAAGCAGAAGCTAGCGGCTCCTGGCACTGGCAGGGCCTCAGGGGGCAGGAGCTGTGTGTGTGTGTGGGAAAGACTGGATTAGACCACGGGCCCAAGGTCAGAGCCCAGCTAGGCCGAGGTACACGAGAGCATGCTGGGCGTAGGGAGGCCCCCAGGTGCCCATGCATGGGGCCCGGGGGCTGGAGGTGCCCGGCCGGTCCTCTGTCACTAAGAGGACAGAAGAGGGAGCGGGCCTGTGACGCAGCGCAGCATGCATGCACAAGGGCACACCTGTGCTCACAGGCGGTGTGCACCCCACTGTACCCTTGGGTCCTTGCGGGGTGCCCTGCCGGGGGGACCTGTCCGCCCAAGCAGGGGCAGTAGACCCCTGGGCCAGGTCCCCTGTGTGCACCTAAGCCTGAGGACAGCTGTTGCCCGAGTGCACGAGCCAGTCCAGGCAGCGTGTTTGGGTGTGTCAGCAGCTCCCAGCACTGGCAAATGTGTAAGGGTCTGGGTCTTTGGGGGTTGGAGTGGGCAGCGTGCCTGGGGACAGGTGTGGTGACGTGGGGCTTTGCAACCAGAAGCCTTACTCTGGGTGTGGCGCAGTCCTGCCTGCATGGGTCCCTGTGGACAGCAGGGACTTGCACAGCACGGTGCCAGAGGCCACCAGAGGTCATGGTGACTGGGGTTAGGCAGGGGTCCCCCCGGGTGACCTTGGGGGTGTTGCCCTCTGTATCTACCTGGTCACACTGGCTCATCTTCCCGCTTCCTGAGTGGGTTCCCATTCTAGAGGATCAGCCCCGAGACCCTGAGGCCCCCTGGCCCCTGGCAGGTGTCGAGGGGGACGCCCAGCCCTGGGTGGCATGGGCTGCTGCAGGGGAGCAACTGGCAGTCAGCGCTTCCCCCTGGGGCCTCAGGGGTCAGACGGCTCTGCAGCCAGTGGCCCGAGTCTGGATGACTAACTCCTGGGGAGGGTCCAGGCCTCCTGGGGGAAGGGGTCACGGCTGAGGTCCTGAGCTGTGGGGCTCATGGGCATGGCGTCCTGGGGCATCGTCGACCAACTGCCGGGCACCTCATCACCCAGGTGGGCCAGGTAAGGTCGGGCCGGGCACAGGGCTCTGCGGGGGGCGGGAGTGGTGCCTGTGAACCTGCGGTCACAGGGACCCCGAAACACATGCTGTGGTCGGAAGGTTCTGTGGTTTCATTCCTGTCTCTGGAAATGGCCCCAGACGGAGCAGGGATGGGTGAGGGGGGGCCATGCCAGGAACCTTTCCCGGCACCTGGTGGTTGAGCATCTGCCTTCAGCTCAGGGTGTGACCCTGGGGTCCCAGGATCGAGTCCCACATCGGCCCCCCGCAGGGAGCCTGCTTCTCCTTCTGCCTGGGTCTCTGTCTCTCTCTGTGTTTGTCTCCTACGAATAAATAAATAAAATCTTAAAAAAATAAACAAAAGAAAGAGCACATTTACTAAACGTGAGCAGATGCCAAGGAGGTCAGCCTGGAACAGGAGAGTGTGGTTCCTTCCACCAGAGATCGCAAGGCGTAAACGGAAAAGGGAGCAGCAGTGACGTGTGATTAACTGGGCCCTTAGGACCTCCGGCTCAGGAGACGAGCCACCGGCCCGCCAGAGTGAAGGTACCTGCGCTGTGACAAGACGTGGTGTGCAAAACACGGAGAGGGCCTCTGAGTCCGGGGGAGGCGGCCTTCCCTCGGCAGGAACAGATGCACCAACGGGAAAAATCACCCGAGGCAAGACCCACGCGGCTGAGAACTTTGTGAAAAGCAGCACGTTAGATGGGAGCAAACAGAAGCAACAGGAAGAGGCCTTTGCCTCCCCTGCGCGGGCGGGTGTGGTGTGTTGCCCTGCCCGTGTCCCTCGCGTCCCTCGCGTCCGGCCCGCAGCTGGTGCATTTGTGCAGATGGGGCCGCAGGGCGGTGGGGACACGTGTGCACCCGCCTTCACAGCGGTGTCCCCCGCAGCGGGAAGGGGTCTGCGGGCCAAGTGGACACGGGATCCATCGGTGGCGCAACCTCACAACGTGGCTCAGCCCAGGAAGGGTGTTCTGACCCCCGCCGCAGTGTGGACGGGCCTGGAGGACGTGGGCCAGACCCGGACGCCGCAGGATTGCCCTACACAAGTTCCTAGCTCTCTGGACCTCGCGCAGCAACACATGTGCCTAATGCCCGAGCTGTGTGCTCGATTGGGCCGGGCTGGGGAGGGTTCTGCGGATTTGACCATGACAGAGATCTGCACGCGGTGCACGCATCCCACCCCAGACACCGGGCCCACGTGGCATCATGATGGTATCTCGAGTTGCAAACGCTTGGAAACAAGCTCGGCCCCAGGGGGGACCGACGAGGGCGGCGGGTGGCGGCAGGACTTCTAGGCAGAGACGGTGGAGCTCTGCGCCCTGCACACGTTCTCTAGAACATCAGGGGGACCTGCTCGGGTTTAGGGCACAAGCCACAGAATGGGGAGATGGGGGAGAGGGAGTGGACAGCCAAGGGCGGCAGGTGACCCAACGAGCCCGAGGGGTGGCCCTGGTGCAGCAGGGCAGGTGGGCTGGACGCTGGACTTCAGGGCCACTGCCCTGCTCCGCAGCCCCCTGCCCCCTGGGCCCGGCTCTGGCAGGTGGCTGTGGGCGGGGTCCGGAGGGCATCCCTGGGCCGGGACGTCAGGGCCGCTCGGCATGTTTTCGCTCTAAGTGGTTCTCTGGACCTGCCTGGGCCTGCTGTGTGGGGACACAGCCGGGGAGTGCCACTCAAGGAGGTGGGTACCGGGAAGAGAAGGGAAGGGCATGCCTCCGACACGGCAGCCCCATGGGGCCTTGCCCCCCGCCCAGCGCCTCCCGCTTGCCCACAGCTGAAGTCCTCAGCTGGGGTAGGCTCGGGCAGCTGTGGGCCGCGGAGGAGGAAATCTGGCCTCCCCAGTCTGGTCTGGGCCCCACAGATGGGGCGTTCACGGCAGGGATGGAGAGACACCCGCAGGCCAGAGACCCGAGCCCGGGAGCGAGGTGCCCCGTGCGCCCAAGTCCAGCCCTGCGGGGTGGCCCAGGCCTGGGGCTGGGAGTCCACCTAGGGTCAGGGCCCAGGCTCCCTGTTCCTCCCTGGAAGCCTGGTGGGGCGGTGGGGGCCCGGCCCTGCGTGGGCCCTGCTCTCCCAGCCCCGAGCAGGCGAGGACACCAGCCCGGCCGTTACACAACACAGTTTATTTCAGACTCGGCCTGTGCTCAGGCCCGGGGTCCCAGCGGCCGGCTGGCCAGGCTCCCCCTGTGCCCGCTGCCACCACGCCGAGGGCTGCACAGCGCAGTGTCCCTGCAGGCCCAGCGGGCCGGTGCCCATGGGTGCCGGGCCCCCTCCAAGCAGCTCTACTCTACAGGTTATTGCATGTATACGCTAGTGAGACTCAAAGGGCGCAGTGGGGGGGAGGCTGGGCAGCCCTCTGCTGCCCCGGGGGCACAAGCTGGGCCCTGCTGGGGCGCAGGTGATGGGCGAGGGGCATGGAAGCTCGGCTGCTGCGTGGCCTTGGCTCAGTCGCCCGGCGCCGGGCCTACCCACGTGGACCCCCGGCCCAGCTACAAACAAAGAGCAGAAATGGGGAGAGTGAAACAGCCATACCCTTTAATGTCCCCACACGGGCTGGGCCTGTGCCCTGGGGACCCGTCCGCACCCCGCTGCCAGGGAGTGCACAGGACCACCGGGGCCTCTCTCGGGCCGGCTGGCACTCGGAAGCGTGTCCAGTGGGGACACGGCTGCAGCTGGCGGGCAGGCAGGCCACACCGGAGGGCCGCTGCCCCCACCGCCCCCGGACCACGGCCCCAGCCGGGACATCTGCCCGGGTCGGGGAGGGGAAGTGCTGGGGGCCGCGAGGGGGCTTGCTTTCCATTGCGGGGGGCCGGTCCGTGTCGGTGCCTGCGCGTGTGTGGGGGCTGCGCGTATATGTGTTACACAGGTAGGGACGTCTAGTAGCTGCGTGAGCTGGGCATGCACTACGCTCCTGAGGTCTGTACAGAGTGGCTCTGCCCCCACCTGGGCACCGGCCATCATTTTTTCCGGGCCAGGAAGGCCACACCTAGGATTAGGGCCATGGCTGCCACGGCCACACCCCCCGCCACCAGCAGGGGCGTCAAGTTCTCAAAGGGGCAAGGGCCTCTGCCCCCGGGGCCCCCGCTGGGGGCTTCCTCCTCCTCAGCCCCGTCCCCGGGGCCCTTGGGCTCGGGGGTGGCTTCGGGGCTGCTGGGGGCTGCCGGGGCCGGCTTCAGGTTGCTGTGGTTATTGAGGAGGGTGGGGTCGGCCTTGGCCGGGGTCTTCTTGGCGGTTGGTGGGGTGGGGGCCGCCGCAGGCTCTTGCTTCTCTGCTTGGGCCTCCTTCTTCCCGGGCTTAGCGGAGGGGGCTTTCCCGTCTGCAGCTGGCGGGGCTCTGGGCTCAGCAGCAGCCTGGGGGGCCTTGGTGTCGGGCTTGGGGCTGCTGGTCGGCTTCCCCCGGGACTCCATGGTGGGAGGAGCTGCAGGCTGCGTGGGGTGTGCGTGGACAGGTAGCTGGAACACAGCGGCTCAGGACAGCTCACCCCTGGGCATTATCTAGTCCTGGAGAGAGACACAGTCAGGCCAGGGCAAGAGACTCAGCCCTCCTGGTGGCCCCTACCATCTTGTCCCCACAGAGGCCCCGCCAAGGTCTCTGGACAGCCCCAGGAGACCCCACTCAGGGTGCTCTTCTTGCAGGGCCTGTTCTCCGTCTGTCCCCGACTGACCGCTCCCCGAGAAGCCCCTCCAACCGCACAGGAAGAGCCTGCTTGCCCCAAGCAGACTGGGGGACGGGATGAGACCAGTCATCTGCAAAATGGTCCTGCTCCTACGTGTGCAATTTCCATCTGGCCGGGGGAAGGGGGGCTGAGGGGGGAGGGTATGTGGTCCTGAGGAGGCATGTGGTCAGCGGAGGGCGTGGCAGCGTGCGGTGCCAGGGCAGGAACCCAGGCTGGGCTCGCTGGTGCCAGGGGTTGGGAACGGGCCCTCGGCTGCCGGAACTGGGATACAGCACACCTGAGGTGTCGCCCGCGGCTGGAGAGGCCAGGCGGGCAGGCAGGGACAGGCCCTGCCCCTCCCCAGCTCCAGGGACCCACCCCAAGACCCGCCTTGCCTGCTGCCGTTCAAGGGCAGGGAGTCCTTCCTGAGCCTGTGGGGTGGCCCCTGGTGTGAGCCTGGGTGGATCAGGCCATGTCCGTCAGCCCCAGCACCCTCAAACCTGGTCCCGGGCAGAGGATGGGGGCTCCAGGCTATGGGAAAGGCTGGGCCCAGATCCTGTGTTCCATTGGGGGGTGCTGGGAGCACTGGGGGTACCGGCTGGGTCTGAGCCATCTCTCCCGGAAGATCTGGACGCCCCCTGTCTGCCCCTCCTCTGGGAGGATTAGAAGCCCCCTCACTGGGGGCAGGGAGCCCACCTGGGAAGCCGAGGCCCAGGTTTTCCACCCAGGTCAGGCAACCTGACCACACCTGAAGGTCACCTGTAGGTCGCCGCGTGATGAGGGTGTCCCAGCGAGCAGCCCAGGTGCTGCCCCGCTTCCCGCGAGCCCCGGCGGCCCCTCGACCCCTGCCGCTCGGGATGGGCGCCCAGCTGCGGGGTGCCGAGTTCGCCAAGGGCGGGTGGTCTGCGCCCCCCGCAGCCCCCCGTTATTTTTGGTTCGCGCTGACGTCAGCCAGTGCCCCCTCCCCCTCCCAGGAGCCGCCGGGCCGGAGAGAGCGGGGCCCGCCAGGCGCCCCCCATGACCTTCAAGGCGGGAGCCGCCCACTCGCCCCGCGAGGCCGCCCCGTCTCAGCCCGCGCCCCGGGCCCCGGAGCCCCGCGGCCTTACGCTGCTGCTCCGGGCGCTCGGTCCTCGGCGCGGCGCGATCTCCGGGACCAGGGCGGCGGCGGCGGCGGCAGCGGCAGCGGCGGCTGCGGCTGCGGCTGGGGCTGCGGGGACTGGGAGTTTCCCACAATGCACTGCTCTGGGCGCCGCAGCCCGAGGGGGCGGGGCCGCATCGCCCTAGGCCCCGCCCCCTCGGCCTCCAGGGCGCCCCCGGCTGGCGGGAACGCCGGGCCCGGCCCAGCTCCGCTGTGGGGCACCAGGGCGGTTGCGGTGGGGGGGGAGAAGGGGGCCGCCGTCCCGCACCTCCGATCCCGCCGCCGAGGGGGTCAGGGGGCCCAGGCCCTCCCCCAGGCCGGGGCGGGTCCGCGGGTGGGTGGACGGAGGTCGGCGAGCAGGGAGCCGGTTCGGAGGAGCACCCCCACCCCACCCCACCCCACTCCTGCCCCCAGTGGATCTCAGAGAGAAGCCATGTACTTAGAATATTTATTTATCTTCTCACAAGACAAGACACAAAAAGTTACAACTTCTTAAAACTCTTCAAAAGAAAAAATATAATTCTGTAAGCAGCAGCAGCAGCTTCCAAGGTACAGATGTGGTGGGAGAGGACGCTCCCAGGAACAACCGTGAACTGCAGGGCCCGGGCCGGAGCCCCAGGTAGTGTCACCGGAAGGGGCCTCCGAGGACGAGGACGGAGCCCAGGTGGGGTACACAGCACCAGCACATCAGGATCAATCACCAATACAATCACGTGGCCTGGGGCGGGGGGGGGGGGGGGGGGGGAGGGAGGAAGGCGGGGGTGGGGGGGGTGGGGCAGGGGGCAGGGGGCAGGGGGCAGGCCTGCTTGGGCTCACAACATCCACAAAAGAGGGCGGTCCCGGGAGGGCAGAGTTGATGGAGTGTGGTCAGAGCCCTTCTGCAGAGGCCCAGAGAGTACGGTGGGCCCTGGCAGGGCTGAGGGGGCAGGTACCCCCAGGCTCCATACTGGTCCTCATACCTGCCCTCCCCACTGGCCAATCCTGGACCCAGGGTCGGGGGGTCTCAGGAGAGGGGTCTGCCGAGGTGCAGCGAGAACAAGGCTGGAAAAATAAGTTCCTGGATGGGGTCAGAGGGGAGCCTAGGGCACACATAGCACAAACACACACACATTGCCCGCTGTGTGGGTAAGGCCAGCAGCGCCCCCCCACCGCCCACAGCCCCATCTCTGAAGGGCCAGGCCAGTTGAGGGCTGCTGGACACAACCTGCTCCCCAGACATTTGCACATGCACACAGACCTCACACGCTACGGGTCCCTAGCCTGCGGCGGGGGTAGAGGCCCACCAGGAGGGATGCTGGATCCCACGGAGGGGGGGGATTGCCTGGAGGGGTCAGACCTCAGTGTGACCCCCCGCTCGGACTCCTGGCTCAATAATGGGGGGCTGGAGACCCCAATCCTCCCGCAAGGCTGGCCAAGGTGAGAGGGGCAGCGGCAGGGAGAGGCTGGACGGATGGACACAGGGATGGACAGAGCACTTGTGCTCGGCAATAAATAGGTTTGTGCAGGGCCCCCTTTGTGGACTAGGGGCCAAGCCTCGGGGACGAGAGCTGGTAGACTGGAGTGTAGGGTCCGCTGGCTCAGCCCAGGCCTGGGGGCCCCAGCCCAGAGGCCAGCTCTGTCCCTGGGGCTGTTCAGGCCGGGGCGGAGCCGTGGCGGGGCTGGCTCCAGGAATGTAAAGGTTTCTGCGTTTTCTACATAAATAAGACATTGCTCCCAGTTGTGGCACAGGCAGGGCCCCTCAGGGGCCCGGGTGCACCACCCATGTGGACCCTGCTCCCTTCCTCCGCTTCCCCCCACCCGCGTGGGAAGGCTGGGGAGAGACTTCCTCTGCTTAGTCCTGGGCGGCCGCCGGGCTCCGGCCCCCACTCTGGTCCCGCTGGGCTGGAGGGCGTGGGTGGCCGCCGGGCTCAGAGCTGGGGCCCGGGCAATAGCCCCAGCAGGCTCTCGGCGATGCCCAGGAAGTAGACCACTTGAGCGATGCCGAACAGTGGCGCGATGACCAGGGCGCGGCAGTAGGCGCCCTTCAGGAAAGCCGCGGGGCCCTCGTGCCTCAGGATCTTCCTGTGGGGAGACGGTGGTCAGGACCGCTGGCCCCAACCGGCCCCAGCCCTGGCCTGGCCCCCGCCCCCGGGCCTCCCCACCTGGCGCAGTCCAGGAACCCCGTGTACGTGTCCTCGTTGACACCGCGCTGCAGCGACTGGAGCCTTGTCTTCACCACTGCAGGGGGGTGTGCGGGTCAGCGCGCGGTCCACCTCCACCCCGCGCCTGAGCCTCCACCTCCAGCCCCCAACGCGGTGCCAGGCACTGACCGTCACAGGGGTTGACGGCCACGGCGGCCGCGCTCCCAGCCACACAGCCAGCCAAGAAGGACACGTAGAAGGGAGACTTCTCCCCGGATGCGGGACGGCCCAGCTGGTTCAGGTTGGCAAAGAGGGGGAAGTAGACGATGGAGAAGGGAACGTCCCTGGGTGGGGAAGAGAGGGCCGCTGGTCACCTAGCTGTGCCCTAGAGGTGGGCAGTGGGCAGGCCTCCCCCCCCAGACCGTCGCCGGCCTGCCACCTGAGCAGCGTGGCCCCCAGGCCCTTGTAGAGGCCGGCGATGCCCTGGCTCCGAAGCAGGTCCCGGGTTAGCTGGGTAGCTGTGGGCCGGGGAGCGGCCGGGGCCTCCATGGCGGGCTGGGCGCCCCCTTGGGCGGATAGCTGGGCCTGAATCTTCTTCTGGGCAGCTGGGGAGAGAAGGCAGGGTCTACTGGCTCTTTGTCTGCACCTCCACCTCCCCACCTCCCGCCCCCGCAGGGATGGGGCTCCAGCTGAGACCCCGCCCTCCCCCCCTCACCAATGCGGCCTGCGTCCTGAAGCTGGATCTTCAGCATCTCCATGGGGGTGGTCACGATCACCTGGCAGGTGCCGGCCCCACAGCCGGCCAGCATCTCCTTAAACAGGGTCAGCTTCTGCCTGCGGGGAAGGGGTGGGGGCCGAGCTGCAGAAGCGGAAGCCCTGCCGCTCAGGGGGCTGTCGGCTGCCTGGGCGTGAAGTGGAGTGGGGTGGCAGGGGCAGATGCGGCCCTGGAGGGGTACAGGACCCGCCAGCCTCAGACTTCCCCTCCGGCCCTCCAGCAGTGGGCACCGAGCCCAGAGGACAGATGGCCCCGCTGATGGGGCCTGGGAAAGGTGGAAGGGCCATTCTCAGACAAAGAGCAGCGGAGAGACCAGGGGCCTCATGTCCCCAAAGGGCCAGCCTTGCGGCCCGGGCCTTGGGTGACAGGGAAAGCAGGTCAGGCCCCCCACATCCCACCCTCCAGGGGCTGGTGCACGTGGCTGGGGCCTAAGCACCACTGACTCAGCATCCCTTAGTCCGCGTGCAGGAGGCAGGGGGGATGGGTTGGCAGGCAGAGCACTCTGTGGCCACGGACGTCTCCCCCTCACAACCTTGGCCCGCACCCCTCACCCATCCTTGGAGAGCTGGTATCGGAAGAAGTCATTGGCTGCCAGCTTGATGGCCTTCTCTGGGGTGACAAGGGTCAGGTTCACAGCAGCTCCTGCGGGCACAGGGGACGCAGGCAGGTCGGTGGCCAGGGCGGGGGAGGCTCTGAGCCAGCACCAGCCTCCCAGCTGGCGAAGCCTCACCCCAGTCACTCCTTGGCTCCCCGTCCTGCCCTCTCACCCACATTGGTGCCAGGCGGGCAGGACCAGGCAGAGACAGGGGCAGTGCCTCTGCCTGGCACTCCATTCACCCTGCCTGTGTGATCTTACCGCTCTGGCCTCCCCGAGGACCACCTCCTGGGGGGGACAGAGGTCAGCGGGTGCTCCCACTGGGTGGGGGCTGTGGGTGTGCGCAGGAGCCCTGGGGGAGGACGCAGTCCTGGGTGAGCCAGAGCCCGGGAGGCAGTGGCGGGCCTTCGTTCAGGGTCTGGGCAGAGCCAGGCCTGGGGATTGTCTCCTAAGCAGCTTTGTGTGAGGCCTCCTCCTGCGGGGCTCCCAGCATGGGCCGAGGCCCACCTGCCCTGAGGGTGGGGGGGTGCCCTGGGAGGGCGCTAGGAGCTTCCCCTCCCCACGGAGCCCAGGCCCCTTGGTCTCGTCCACACTTGCACAGGCCCGAGTGGGCCACCCTGCCTGGCTCTGCAACCCCCCCCCGCCCCCCCGCCTCCCGGGCGCACCGCACCGGCCTCAGAGGCTGCCCCGACCCGGGCCTCACCGCGGTACATGCCGAAGTAGCCCTCCGAGCGGATGGTCTTGATGAGGCAGTCGGACCTGCGGCCGGGGAGGGGGAGGAGGAGGAGGAGGAGGAGGAGGAGGGAGGAGGAGGGGGGGAAGAGGAGGGGGAGGAGGAGGGGAGGAGGGCGGAGGAGGAGGGTGAGCCGAGCGGGGCGCGGGCGCGCACCCTGACCCCGGGGAGCCCCCGGGGCCTCCCCCCCGCCGGCCTCCCCGCCCCGCCCGCCCCGCCGCGGGCTCACATGCTGCTGTACAGGCGCTGGCCGTTCTGCTGGTTCTGCAGCCGCGTCTTGGCCAGGTCGATGGGGAACACGCAGGTGACGCCGATGAGCCCCGCGATGCCGCCATTGAGGAGCTTGGCCGGCAGGCTGAGGGAGGCAGGGTCAGCGCGGGCGGGGGCACGGGGGGCGCGGGGGGGTGCAGGGGCGCGGGGGGGCGGGGCGGGGCGGGCGCGCGGCCCCCTCACCTGATCTGCTGCTCGGCCATGGGAGTGGGCGCTCCCGGTGGCCCGGGCGGCGCGGGCGAGGCGGCGGCGCGGGGCGGTCCTGGGGCCCGGAGCTCGGGGCCGCCGCTGCCGTCCTGGGGGGGCCGAGCGCGTCAGCGGGCAGGGCGGGCGCCCCGAGCCCCCGCGCCCCCGCGCCCCCGCACGGCCACCTGGTCCCCCGCAGGCCCGCCGCGCCGCCTCCGCCGCACACTCACACTCACACTCACGCTCGCACACACTCATGCGCACACGGGCCGCGCGCAGGAGCGCTCTCTGCCTTAAAGGGCCAGGCGCCTCCGGGGACTCGGGCGCCACCGGCATCTGGCGGCGGCCCCCACCCCGGCAGCCGCGCCCGGCGCCCGCCCTCTTCAGGACGGACGCTGCGGGGGCCAGAGCCCCCCCCCCGCCCCCGGCTCCGCGCAGCCCAGGGGAGCCCCAGCCGCCGGGCCCCAGGCAGTCCCCCCGGGGAGAGGCGCACGCGCCCCGCGCCCCGCCCCGCGCCCGCCTCCAATGCAGCGCGCCCAGGAATCTCAGCGCCCCCGGCCCAGGTCCCCTGTGAGCTCGGGGTGCCTGGGCCCGGGGCAGGGGCCGCCCACCGAGCTCCCTGCGCCTGATCCCTCCACCCCGGGGAGCCCCCGCCCTAGGGACAGGGCAGCGGAACGGAGCTGGCCTCGGGGACCCGCCGGGGGCCTCCCGGGGCCCTGGAGCCTCCCCACCCCCCCACGCCCCGGCTGCCTCCCGGCACCCCCCGGCTGGCTCCCCCCGGCCTCCCCACCCCCCGGCTGGCTCCCCCCCGGCCTCCCCACACCCCGGCTGGCTCCCCCCGGCCTCCCCACCCCCCGGCTGGCTCCCCCCCGGCCTCCCCACACCCCCAGCTGACTCCCGGCCCCCCAACCCCCCACCCCGGCTGCCTCGCCCCGGCCCCCTCAGACACCAGCTGTCACCGGCTCGCCCAGGGCACGGCCACGCGGGGTCACAAGGCTGGCTGCCGCCCGTGGTCCCCCCGAGGGCTGCTGACCGTCTCCCCGGCCTCCCGGGCCCGCTGTGCCCCGAGCGCCCCGTGCCCCCTGCCCCTGGGCCCCAGCGGCCGCGCGGCCCCCGCCCCACTCACCCCGAGTGCACCGGGGCCGGGCTGGTCGGGACTGCGGCCGCCGGGGCTCGCCGAGGAGGAGGCCGGGGCGAGGGAGGCGCCGGAGGCCGGGATTGGCCGCCGGGCGGGGCGGGGCCGGCCTTGGGGGGGGGCCACTTTCTCTTTCACTTTGGGCGCGTTGGCGACTGTGTGGCCGGAGCCCGAGCGGGAGGGGGTGTGACAGCTTCCGAGGCCTGGTCAGCCCCTGGGCAGTGGGCGGGGCTCACGCTGACCCCGCCGGGCCCACCGCCACCCCAGCTGACCCCAGGGCCCCCCCTTAACCCCCCAACCCCAGCCCCAGCCCACCCCGACCCCAGCTGCCCCCGGAGCCCCCCCACAGCCTGGGCCTACCACGACCCCAGCTGCCCCCACCCCCCTCCGGGGACCCTAGGCCCCCCCACCCCCACCCAGCCCCAGCCCACTGGAACTCTAGCTGCAGCTGCTGGCTGGTTCTGTCTAGGGCTCTGGGACCCCAGGGATGGGGCGCTCTGTGTGCCCAGGTGCCCTGGGTGGACAGGGGTCTGTGCCCACCTCTGTGAGACCCTCATGTCTGTTGGATGAAGACACATTTCGTGGAAACCTCCCCCTGGGGCAGAGGAAGACACTCCCTCGACAAAAGAGGTTAGGGAAGGGGTGGCAAGGTCCCCAGAAGCTGCTGGCTGCCACCCACACGACTGCTTACCTGGCAGGTCCAGAGGGCATGGGAACTGGCACTCCCAGAGCCCTCTGCCCTGCCGAGGGGCCCCCCGACACACACACCCATGCCCCTAGCCCCCAGATAAGAGTCTGATCTCTGAACTTCCACCTGACTTTTGCCTCCTCACCTCCCCCCACCACACACACCCCACCGCCTCCAGGTATAGACTGACTATAGCCAGCTGTCTGCTGCCCCAGGGCATCAGGGGCAGGGGCTATACTCTGAGGCCTACCCCTGCCCTCCGGGGAGCCAAGTGAGCCCTGCCTCCCATCTAGGGTATGGGACACGGGGGTGGGGGGGGTGGGGGGGGTGGGGGCGGAAGTCAGAAAGACTAAGGTGAGCAGGAGAGGGGTCCAGAGGGATCCTTACCAGGGCTCCCTGCCTGGGCTGGTGCCAGCTGTTTCTTTCCAAGACTGACTCCGTGTCACAGCTGAGCTGGTAACACCCGTACTCAGCACACCTCAACAGTCTGGTAGGAATGTTCTGCTTGGGTTTACAGCCCCGATACCAAGCGTCAGGGTGCCCCCTAAGTGAGGTAGACTCGCTGCTGCCAACAGGGCAGATCCTCTGAGCTCTCTTACCTCCTGCCTCGGAGCCCCGCGGTGGACTTTGAGCAACCTAGATATGCTCGGAGGCGCTCTTAGCCCGGTTGCTCAGCACTGGCAGCACGTTAGAACCACTTGGGGGGCTTTGAAAAGTCCCAATGCCCAGATTATGCCTCCAGAGCAGCTAAACCAGAATCTTTGGGGCTAGGGCCTACAGATCCGTATTTTATCTCCCCCAGATCATTGTCATGTGTCCAAGCTTGGGAAATGGCGTTCCAGGGGCCGGGAACCTGGTTTCTGCCAAATATCAAAGGGGCCGGCACCATGCATGGAGCCATCTGGTTGGATCTCTCCTAGCTTCCCTTTTCCCCCTGCCAAAGCTGAAATCAAATTGTTTCTAAACCAGATTATCAAATTACATTAATTTGTATCATTATATCCCAGCTTTTAATTTAAATCCTGCAGCTTGGCATCTACTCTGTTATAGGGAACGAAAGAAAGGGAGCCTTACCTAAGTTTGGGCCATAGCATTAAACGGAGGGGGTGGGAGGAGGTTTCCTCTAAAGCCTGGATTCCCTTGGGATCCACGGGGAACTGAATTCAGGTGCCATAGATCTAACCACAGCAACTTGCCCAAATGGCAAGTTGGGCAAAGTTGGGCGTGGGTCGCCTGGGAAGATGAAGTTAAGTCCTATTCCAGGAGTCGGGGCATTTCTTTGTAGTCTTTACCTGAAGCAAGCAGGGGATTGGCGGGGGGGCGGGGGGGGGGGACTGACTGTGTGAAGACTGGTTTCTGTCTTTCCAGCCCTAGAGAACAACTGGACTATATGCCCTTTCCAGGCAGCGCACGGGCTCCAAGCAGCCCAACAGGAAGGCCCATCTGTGTTTTAGTTTAGACCAGCAGTTCCATCTTCTGGCTCTTCCCTACCCGTATCATGCCCACCTTCAAACTCCGGTCCTGCCACCAAGACAGCGAACTGGGTGTCAGTGGATTCGAGGGCTGTCAGGGGCCCAAGCAGACTCAGGAATGCCCCCGTGGCTGTGAGGTCTAGCCAAGATCCCGGCCTGGGATGGGACTCGGTACCTGTGTCCTGAAGCAGCCGGCACAGCTGGTACTGGGCGATGCCAGGCACACCGCGGAGACGGCCAGAAGGGCTCACAGCAGAGGCCACCTCCTGGTTGTGTGTGTGAAGAACACGAAAACGGAAGCCAGAGATGCCGAAATCCTAGAGGGGAAGAAGGACGGGAGGGAAACCTGGTTTGCCCGGCTCCCGGCTCCCTTTCCTTTCCCACCCAAAGACAGGAAGCTGGGGCTCACCCTACTGGTGCCCCCGATCACATGGGTCCTGCTGGGGTCGGGCAAACTGGAGAGGAGACAGTACGATCAAGGTCATGAAGAACTACTGAAGGATGAAACTGGAGTCAATGAGGCAAGACAGGAAGGCGGGCTTGAAGTCCTTCTAGACATGAGAGCCTGCAGGGCCCAAAGCTCAAGAAATAGTTGCCGCAGCGAAGCTGGGGAAGCAGCTAGAGGTCCCCTTGGGAACTCGGCGGGTCAGCTCCCCGGTGCCCGCTGAGCCAAGTCCAGGACCCTCAGCCTGGCCGGGGCCTTCCTGCAGCTGGTGCAAAGCCCCACTCCTGGCAGGCAGCTCTTCACACGTGTGGGCCACCCACCGTTTCCAAAACGTGCTGCCCCACTTTCGGCAAAGCTGCTCCTTCTGCCGGGCCTGGCCTGGCCTCGCTTCGGCGGCCGGGATCCTATCTTCGGGCCGCCGCTGCCCCGTATCTTTGTGCTGCTTCCCCAGAAGTGCCGATCCTGACTTTCCCGGGGCCTTAGGCAGGCTGTGACAGCGCTCCCTCCCTTGCCTTCCAGTTACCTCATGTACAGAACAGCATTTTAAGAAAGGCACTTGGGGGACGCCTGGGTGGCTCAGTGGTTGAGCCTTTGGCCCAGGGCATGATTCCGGGATCCAGGATCGAGTCCCACATCGGCTCCTTGCAGGGAGCCTGCTTCTCCCTCTGCCTATGTGTCTGCCTCTCTCTCTCTGTGTCTCTCATGAGTAAATAAATAAAATCTTAAAAAAAAAAAATAAGAAAGACACTTGGGAGGAAAGAGGATGCTTTGCCTGTTTTCATGCTCCCAGGGGCACTTGGCCCCAGCTCCTAGTGCGGAGCCAGTTAAGTCTGTGGCCCGCGGCCTCACCCTGCCAAAGCAGGAACCTCGTGGCTCTCATTCCCAAGCCCCGCTGAGGCCAGCTCACCTTTCCACGCTCAGAACACTGTGGAGCGTGATGGGTTGGTCGAGCACAGGCAGCACGTCAGTGTCCCCTGTAATCACACGTAGGCTGTACCTGTAGATCGCACAAAAGAAGGGAAGCAATATCTGGGTTCCTGCTAATCTCCCCTCGGTCCCTTTCATAGTCTCCTCGGGCTACAGCTCTGATACTCTTACTGCTCCAGCACCCATCCAACCCTCCCAAAGGGGGCATGGTGAGGTCGGTGGGGGGGACCGGAAGAGGTCCTTAGACCTGGCTTGGGGGTAGGAAGGAAGAGGATCCAGAGACGCTCAGGAGAACATCTAATCCTTCATCCGTCAGGCAGAGGCCAGTGCAATGGGGAGGGTGCGTGTCCCAGAGAGTCTCCCGGTAGAGTCAGGAGCTCCCACCCAGGGTCCCGACTGTATAGTGATATTATGTATGTGGCCGTCATGTTTGTTCTCCCCACGGCCCCCTGGTATCTCCATTTCACGGACCAAGAAACAGTTTCTTCAAAGAGATAAAGTTAATTCCCTCGCTTAGCAGGTGCTTGAGCTGGGGTTTGAACCCCGTCCTGTCAAATTCCAGCCCACACCCTTCCAGCGTTCCTCCTCTCGTCCTCAGGCCCTGCCACGAACTGGGCTGGACTAGAGTCATGAAATTTGGATGCGTGTGTTTCTTCTAGAAAATGGGAGATCATCGCCCCTAACCAGTGAGGACTCCAGAGGTAACTGATGTTAACATGCGCGTGGGAACGGGACACGGGGTTCTCTGGGGACACGTCCTCACCCACACAGGGTCTGGGAGTCTGGCTTGGCCTCAGGCCAAGTGGCCGCGAAGTGGCTGCTGGGAGAAAGTGGTTACGTGGCAAGAAGAGGAAAAGCAGCAAAACCAGATCACGTTTGTTGTGTTGGTGTCTGTACCCGGGCAAAAGAATAAAAAAGGAAAATGGCAAAAAAAAAAAAAAAAAAAAAGTTTGGCTGAAGCATGTGGGTACGTTTGCTTTCACTTCAATTTCAGGGAGTCGTGCACAGCTTTGCAGGGTACACTAGGTGGTAAGACTATTGGGGTACATTGCATCGGGTTCTGACTTCCTGGCCTCGAGTGACAGGAACCCGCTCAGGGGCCTGGTCTCGAGGGGTGGAAGTCCAACCTCTCGGCAAATTCCAGGTATTTGTTCAGTGAGTCTCAGGAGTAGATGTCTCCCAGAGGGCTCTGAGGGTTGATTAGCGTGAGGCCTCTGACCTTTCTCCCCTAAAAAAGACCAAAAAACTGAAAACAAACAAAAAAAATAAATAAAACAAACCAACCCCCCCCCCCCACCATAATGGAGTTGGACACAACGGGTCCTACACATCTACCTCGAGTTCAGCCAGGAATCAAGTCAAGATGCCCAGTTCGCACACTTAACTGAGGCCTCTCGTCGGGATCTCAGGTCCTCCGGGAGGATCTCGAACACGCAGCTCTCCCACTGCCCCCGGGGACAGCAGGAGCGAGGACCCGGCTCAGGGCTCCCAGCGGGACACGTCCCCAGGGCCCACAGCGCCTCGGCCCTCCAGCCTCGTCAGGGCAGCGGCGCCCACCCTCCAGGCGTCGGCCTCGTCACGGCAGGCCTGGCCTTACGCACGGCCCCCCAGCGCCCTGTCCTCGCCTCCGTGGTCGGGAAGGCAGGCACAGCCCGAGCACCGCCGCCCCAGAGCTCCGAGCCTCAGCCCCCGTAACCCCGAGCAATCCTTTGTGCCCCGGCTGCGGTACCACTGCCCTCTCCCTGACCCGATTTCTCTATCCTTCCCCCGCCGTCGCTTACGTGGGGGGACAGCAGGGGCCCTTCCCCTTCCACATGCTGCGGGACATTCCACGGCCTAGGTGGGCTAGCGGGGAAGGGGCCCACCCTCAGCTCAACCTTCCAGTACAGGCAGGAACTGAAGGCGGAGCCGCCATAGAAACAGGTGGGGACCAGAGAGGCTTCTGGAAGCACAGGGTGACAAGGCCGTCAGTCCGGGGGTCTCTGTCAGGACGTGCCAGGCCCCCCAGACCAGTAGCCACACTACGGACGGAGAAGGTTTCTTGGACCATCCCTCCTACCCAGGGCTTAATTTTTGGTCTGAGGCTCCGTAGAAGTGACCTTCCTGTAGCTGTTCTTTGGGGAAACGCTAGAGAAGGAGGAAGGGAAGACCGTGGCTCCGAATGGTTTGGGATCCCGGTGACAAACCCCAACGGGCCCGCTGGCAGGTGGAGCGTAGTCCTCGGCGTGTCTTGCCAGCCGCCGTCTACGCCTTGGGAGCCGAGGTCCGTGCCGGGGAGGGCGGCATCTCTGTGCGGCTCTGGGTACCTGCACCTGGTGAGCCCGTCGGTTCTTTCCTTCCCCCCTTCAGCCTCACTGATGAGCTAACCAAGGGCCCAGGCCTCCGAGTGCAACTGGCCGTCTGGGCGGTTGCCTTCTGCGCGGCTGGAGCTCGCTGGGCCCGACGCTCTTGCTTGGGTGGTGGTCGGAGGGAGGCTGACAACACATCCCGTGGCCTTATTGGACCTAAAACTAATTCGCCGTCCCCCTTCTTGGCAGAGGAGACAGGAGTTAGGAAGTTGAAATGGCTAAGCCAGCTTCCAGGGGCTCCCCGTACCAGAGGGGGGTCCCGAAGCCCAGCTAATGACGCAGCGAGTAGGCTCCAGTTGTCCCTATTTCTGAGGCGACCTCCTTGAGGACTGTCCCGTGTTTTCCTTCCATACTCGTGGGGGCCCGAGTCTGTCCCTCCTACAGAAGTAACAGGAAGGTGTTCTCATCGGGGTAGAAGTTCCAGTGCTTCGGGGCAAAGGCCTGTGCGTCCAAATATCCTTCTTCCCTAAGACCCGGTGCCCACGTGCTGCTGTTTCGCCGGGGGAAAGCGGGGCGCATTGACTTTCCACCTGGATCACGCGGAACCTTGGCGGGTGTGGGGAGTACAGAGGCGATTCAGAGCCACCACCTGGAGACCCACAGGAGGCAGAGGTCAAAAACCTCGTAAGTCCCCATGTGAGAAGGTCGAGCCCCTTCGTCTCCCGCCCCTACCCCCGCCCCCAGGAGGGACAGGCACCAGGAACTCCCTCATGTGGGACTTGCTGGCCTTTGCTCTGCCCTGGCCTTGAGGGTCTCTGCTGGTTCTAGAAAATTCAGAAATTCCCCCCAAGAATACCACCCTGTACCAGGGAGGCCTGAGGCCGCGGGACTGACTCCTGTTTTCGGGATGAGCTGAGCAGGTGGCTTGCAGGAGTGGGTCGGGAGCCGGGCATCCTCCCCCTGTAGCCCGTGGATAGACCCGGAGGGACTGGTGCCCAGGCCCCGGCCTTGCCTCGCTCAGCATCAGCCTACGGTCTTTCCCAACGAGCAGAGCATCCAACCTCACGTCACGGGGCACCTGCCTGAAGCTATCAACTCTCCAGGTGATGCAGACCATTAAGTGTGAGAGTTTGGACAAGAACTCAGGCCTTTTGAGTTCTAGGGCAGTGCTCTCACCACCAGCCTGGCTGCCTCCTGAGGACGTTTCACTCTGGACGTTTTCTAGAAGTTTCTAGAAGTTATTCTAGAAGTTGTTACCCAAAGGAATAGGGAGGAAGCCAACCAAGAATCTGGCGCCTCGGGTCCTTCCCTCGATGAGAACAGGTGTCCGGGGGCATGAGCCTTTAGACCCGGGAGTTACTCGCAGCGGTTGCCCTGTCCAGTCGGGATATTGCGGCAGGACATCCTCGGTGACGTTCATGTCACTGTGACTCTGCTGTTGACAAACAGAGCGTGAGGACAGCCAGACCGGGAAGACCCACAGGCCTCAGCCTACTGCTAGCACGAGTGTGGGCCTCACAGAGGAGGACGGGGAAGCGTGCCCCATGATGAACAGAGCCCCCGTCTTCCTGTCGTAGGTTACATGCGTGGGGGATTCACGGACGAGTGTGGCCTCCCCTCCCGTGCACTCGGGCCAGGGCCGTATATGCACATACACCCATCCAGAGCACAGCCCCGAACACAGTAAGCCGAGAGTTCACGTGTGTTGTCCTAGAAGCTGTTTCCCTGCTCCCTGCCCTGAACTCTTAAGTCTGGTCACTAAGGAACATTCTAGGGGGACTAGACCCGGTGTCGGGTCCCAGCACAGCCCAACACTTGGCTTACCGTTGGTCATCAGAGCAAGGCAGAGCTTATTTGCACGGATTCCAAGCTTAATGAAGCCCCAGAGATGGAAGGAGACTAAAGGGTCCACTTGCCCTGCCCTATATGGACCTCTCTCAACCTCTAGTAAGTATTCAGAACATTTCAAGGGGAAATCTCACGGCCCACGAGGCAGTTCAGTCCATGTTTAACAACTTCAAGTGTGGACCCCCGGGTGGCTCAGCAGTTGAGCGCCCGCCTTCAGCTCAGGGTGTGACCCCGGGGTCCCGGGATTAAGTCCCGTGTCGGGCTCCCTGCATGGAGCCTGCTTCTCCCTCTGCCTGTGTCTCTGCCCCTCCCTGTGTCTCTCATGAATAGATAAATAAAACATTTTAAAAAAATAAAACACTTTCTTCTGAGAAAGGCCCACTTTGAGAAAAAGGGGAAACTGAACAGATAAGCGCTGCATGTACACCCTGTGCCCCGTAAAGCAGGAATTGCTCTAAGAAAAAGGGATTTTGGGATCCCTGGGTGGCGCAGCGGTTTAGCGCCTGCCTTTGGCCCAGGGCGCTATCTTGGAGACCCGGGATCGAATCCCACGTAGGGCTCCTGGTGCATGGAGCCTGCTTCTCCCTCTGCCTGTGTCTCTGCCTCTCTCTCTCTCTCTCTGTGTGACTATCATAAATAAATAAAAATTAAAAAAAAAAGAAAAAGGGATTTTGAAAGAAGGGAGGGAGGAAGGGAGAGGGAGAGACAGAGAAGGAGAGACAGGCACGGATAGAAAATCAAAAGCCTGAGTACATTTTCCTGCTGGACTAGAGGTTAGGAAACTCCTGCCCAAGGGGCCAAATCCAGCTGCCTCTTTTGGTTCGTTTTGCTTTTAACTTTTAAAGATTTATTTACTTATTTGAGAGAGAGAGAGAGGGAGAGAGAGAGATGCACACGCAGAAGGGGAGGAGAAGCAGACTCCTGGCCGAGCAGGGAGCCCGATGCGGGGCTCAATCCCAGGACCCCGAGATCACGACCCAAGCCAAGGGCAGACACTCACCGGCTGAGCCCCGCAGGTGCCCCAGCTGCCTCTTCCTGTAAATGAAGCACGGCCGCGCATGTCTGCAGATGTGTGTCCTTGGCTGCGTGTACGCTTCCATGGGAGGGTGGAGGAGCGGTGACACAGACCCAGGCTCACGAGGCCCAATGCTTCCCTAGGTGGTGGCCCCGTGTGGAAGACGCTTGCCGTCCCTTACTCCAGAACATGGGCCCTTCTTTCCCCGTTTCTCCTAGGTTGGCCACTCCAGACATTCGGAGCTCGGTCCTCGCATCCTTCCCGTGTCACCTCCTTACAAACACCGCCAGCGCTCCCGGGCCACGGCCGTGGCCTCTCCCCGCCGGGAGCCATGCGCGCCGTACACCTGCCTCTTGATCCGCACAGAGGACTTCCAGGACGGCGGAGGCTAGGCCTCATCGCCAGACGTTCGTTCGGGGCGTGGGGGTGAGAGTCTTCAGTTCTAGCAAGCTCTGAGACTCTCGACTATTCAAAGCACCTTGCCTCTGAGGGAAGGCAAAGCGATGGGGAGGACGGAGGAAACACCTTCCTAAAGCCTTGAAGAGTCAACCACCCGAAATGAGACGGTGGGAAGCCCCAAGGTAAGAAAACCTGAGGCCAACAGCTGCCTCTAATTCCTTATAGGACAGTCCTCAGGTTCCCAGACACAGAGACTCCTTTTTTTCTAAAAGTCTAGATTTACACCCCTTCAGCCAGAAGGCCACAGTTTGAATTCTTATTCCAGGTTACGAGCCCCCGTGCCCTCATGTCTGCCAAACCTTGTTGCTCCTCTCATGGGTTCGTGGCCCGACCTGTTCCAGCCCCGGCCGGTCTGCCGTGCTATCTCCAGGGCGGCCTGTATTCCCACCAGCGCCGCTGCAGGCTCCCGGATCAGGATCTCCCCAGGTCGGCCTTCACTGTCGTGAGCCTGGGGCCTGGCACGGGGTGGGGGGGCAGGGGCCGAGGCCGAGCCCCGAGAGCAGGGTGCCGACTGAGCACTTTTGCTATGCGAGGTGGAGCAGTGACCAGACGAAGCCACAGGACAAAATAGTGCCATCCTCAGCCGTCTTATGGAGGACTTCACCCGCCAGAACTGGGAACATGCAGGCTGGTTGGAAAGAATCAAACCAACATAAGCTCTCATGTCTACACTAACCCTTTGCTCTACAAGCAAACGCTCTGTTCTGGCCCAAACCCCTTCCGCTAAAAGTAGGAGAGTCCTTTCCATGGGGCCCGCAGAAGGTAGGTCATGCTGTCGTTCCCGACAGCCCTCACTTTAGGATGCTCCAACTGATGATATTTTTTTTCTACTTTGCAATGGTGCAAAAGTGATATGCATTCAGTAGAGACTACTTGGAATTTTGAATTTTTTTCCTGGGCCAGACCCTGGGCACCAGCAGCAAGCGGCAGCCCCCAGTCAGCCCCATGATCACAAAGGTCAACAGGCATCTCACGACCATCCTGTACCCAGACGACAACCCTCCTGTATTTCACTTGCAGTACAGGATCTGAGAAGTTACAGATGTTCGACTCTTGATGGTAAGACAGACTGCGTAGAGGACTGTGCCCAGGCGAAGGCCAACGTGAGCAGGCTGAGCACAATTCGGGGAGGTCAGGCTGGACTGCGATGCTCAGCGGCTGCGGTGTATGGGAGGCGTTCTCAGCCTGCAGCGGGCTCCTCAGCACGTAGCCCCTCGCGAGTCGAGGAAGACGTGCACTTGGAGAGCACAGAGCGGAAGGCAAGGGCCAACAGGGAGTCCAGGCTCCTCCTCCCGAAGGGTGGACCCCTCCGCCCCCCTGCCGGTCCTGGGGCGCTGGTGGGAAGGACTGCAGCTGTGGACAAGCGCTCTTTTCCAGGGGCACGAAGTTACTACCAGGGAGGGGCCTGCTTCCCTCCAGGCTGGGCCCCCGCAGAGTGAAGGCCTTCTCCCGCGTCACCTTCATAACAAAATCAAAGATGCCACGTGGTCCCAGGACTTCAGCAGTAGCTCCAGTTCAGGCTGCTCAAGGGCCACCCTTGGTTCTCGTCCTGGAAGTCCTCGACGTTACCGGCGCTCCGGGATTCTCCCCCATCCCCGGCTCTCAGCCGGAGACCCCTGGGGCCAGGAAAGCAGCGACTGAACGGGGCCGGGCAGGGAACCTGGAGACCAGTGTGGCCAACAAGCCGCCGAGGACAGAGGCTGCTCGCCGCGGTCAGAGTGAGAGCTTCTCAGACGGGCATGTGGAACGACAGCCAGATGCCAAGGCAAGTACCTCAAAGAAGTGTATTTTCTTGGCAAAACATATTTTCTAATAAGGAAGTGACTCTGTGACAAGGCCAGGAGGACGCTGGCAGGTAGACCTCTGCCAAGACAGGTCTTTTCTTTTCAAGATTTTATTTATTTATTCATGAGAGACACAGAGAGAGGCAGAGACACAGGCAGAAGGAGAAGCAGGCTCCATGCAGGGAGCCCGAGGTGGGACTCGATCCCAGGACCCTGGGGTCACCCCCTGAGCCCAAGGTGGACGCTCCACCACTGAGCCCCCAGGCGTCCCAACATGTGTCTTTTCTATTGGGAAAGTCTACTGTGAGAGTCATTGGCCCACAAAGGCAATAATGTCCCTAAGTTGCCTGCTATTGGGGCCTACCAACCCTTTCCTCAATCCTCTTGTGTGCACCCTTGGTTTCGGCATCCCCCAGCTTCCAACTGTCTACCTATTACATCACACTGTTATGGAAGAGGGCCTTCTGGGGGCGCCTGGGGGGCTCAGTCGGTTAAGCGTCTGCCCTCGGCTCAGGCCCTGACCCCAGGGTCCTGGGATGGAGCCCCGAGTCAGGCTCCCTGCTCGGTGGGGAGTCCACTTCTCCCTCTGCCTCTGCCTCTCCCCGCAGCTTGCGTGCTCTTGCTCTCTCTCACGCCCTGTCTCTCTCTCCCCCAATTAATAAAATCTTTTTAAAAGTCGGGAGGGGGGGCTCCTATAACAGCTAGAAGCTGTGTCTCAGAACCAGCTTAGCAGATGCCAACAGCCTCAAACAGTAGAAGCGGAGAAGGAGGAGCGAACATGGGAAACGAGCCGGGAATAGGCTGGTCTCCTGGTTGTTTGCAGTGCACAGGGGTAAACTCTTTATAGCAGGAGCTTTTTTATGTCACTTTGCCGTGTACCCCACAAACTCTTCTAGCCCTGACTTGCCCTCCAGCCTTCCTTCCCTTTGCCACGTACCAACCTCTCCTGGCGTCCCAGTCCCCTGACCTAATTCAGACGCTTCCTTCTTATTATGGTAAGTATGATAAGGATTGCAGAGACTCCTTTATGTGCATGGGAAGCAAGGTGCTGGGAAAATACACCCCTGAACACAAGCTGCAAAACTGAAATCTCAGGTAGCAGCAGCCTTTGAAGAGCCCAGGTTATATCTTATAGCTCCTACTCACCGACTGTAGCCTGTTGCAAGAAATACCTTCCCGTCTGGGCATGGGTTTCTCCACATGAAGGTAAGAAGATACCTCAATTCAAGGTGATAAAACTGAAGCTTAATGAGGATGAGTCACTTCTGAGGTCCCACAGTAAAGCCAGGATTTAAACCTTAGACCTCCCACTCTAGCCCAGAACTGAAATCCAGTCCTGCATGGACAGCAGCTGGGGCTGCATGTCACAATGCCCAGGAGATCTCAATTTCTGGAACTGGATTAACTTCATCCCACAACCTTGTCCTCCCGTATTGTTCATGACTCAAAGCCCCTGGCCAGGAGCCGATAAATACTCTGGAAGTGGTTGCCTTGGTCTTGCATTTCTCAGAGGATCACTTTTCAAATACAGTGTCCAGAACACAAAATCCAGACACAGGAACAAACAGCATGAGACAAGACCAGTACAGACAACAGAAAGACCCACTGGGCTCCGGCTACTAAGAGTAGACTGCAAAATAATTGCTTTTCTGTTCAAGGGGATAAAAACCCAAGTCTGAAAATTGGCAGATTAGAAATTATTAAGATAACATATTTGAAAGAAAACAATCAAATAGAGGTTAAAATGCAATGACCAAAAAGTGAAAAGCCTCAATGGGACAGTTTGTCATCATATTAGATAGAGGTAAGGAGAAAATTCATGACCCAGAAGAGGAAGCTAAAGAAACTTTCCAGAGTGTGATATGAAGACACAAAAGAAAGTTAAGAGAAGATATGAGAAGGTCTAAAATATACATATACATATTCATTTGGAGTCCCGAAGGAAGAGAAAAATGGAGCAGAAATAATCTGAGTAAGATGTTTTATCAGTGCCAAATAATCAGACACCAAAGCATGGATTCAAGAAGCCCAACAAATGCAAATTAGAATAAAGAAATCTACATATACATACAGATATATATATATACATATATATATATTTAGGATAAAATATGTATAATCTACAAAAAGACAAACATCTCAAAAGCAGCCAAGAAAAAAGTTACCCTTAAAGGAATAATAGACCAGAAGCTGGCTTCCGCCAACAGTGGCAACCTGAAACGATGAAATGTTATTTTCTTTTTTTTTTTAATTTTTATTTATTTATGATAGTCACACAGGGAGAGAGAGAGGGGCAGAGACAGAAGCAGGCTCCATGCACCAGGAGCCCAACGTGGGATTCGATCCCGGGTCTCCAGGATCGCGCCCTGGGCCAAAGGCAGGCGCGAAACCGCTGCGCCACCTAGGGATCCCTGTTATTTTCAATATACAGAGAGCTCCCAACCTAGAACCCCGTAGCCATCCAGGCACTGATATGTCATTAGGCAGTGCCACTTCCTCCCCCAGGGACTGGATTTGTGCGGAGGATACTACTAATCCACACAAGTAGGTTTGCCCTTAAAAACTAAGGCCCCCTGAGTGAAGGAGACCAGACGCAGTACGCATCGTGCCGTCCTACTTATAGAACAAGCAGAAGTAATCCAAGGTGATAAAGATCAGGACAGTGGTTGCCTGGGGAGGGAGTTGGGAAACTGAGCACACTGGAGTGTGGGGACCTTTCTGGGTCTAGATGACATGATCTAGAGCTTGAAGAGGTGGTGGCTATGTGGCTATAACCATTTGTCACAGTTTGAACTGCACACTTAGGAATTTTACTGTATTTAGGAAATGGGTTTTTAAAATGCAGCTGTAGCTAACTTAAAACTCTGTTGGGATAATAAATAGCAAAGCGAAGTTTGTTTCCAATGCTGGCCCATGGAGTGGAAAGTCCAACATGGGGGCCAGTGCCAAGGACATAGGACACCATATTTACATAATTATTTACAGTATGAAAAAAACGAAGAGCCAATTCTCAAAAAAAAAAAAAAAAAAGGCAATATAGAGAATGTTTAAGTCTGGATGAAATGGATTAATTTAGCTTAAAAATGTAATTTATTAATCCTAATTCCAGGTGAGAAATATTGAAACAGTTTACGCAGAAGTTATCAAAGAACTAATTCCCTAAAAAAGTACCTGGCCCAGACAGTCTCAGCAGGAATTCTACATTTATTTATTTATTTATATTTTTATTTTTAAAAATATTTTATTTATTTATTTATGAGAGACAGAGAGAGAGAGAGAGAGGCAGAGACACAGGCAGAGGGAGAAACAGGCTCCATGTAGGGAGCCCGACGTGGAACTCGATTCCGGGTCTCTAGGGTCATGCCCCGGGCTGAAGGTGGCACTAAACCGCTGAGCCACCGGGGCTGCCCTCTAGATTTATTTATTTATCTATTTATTTATTTATTATTTTTTCCTCTACATATATTTAAAGGAGTATATTATTCTAGTGCTACTCAAGCTATTCTAGAAAAAGGAAAAATATCCATGTTTCATAATTAAACAATAACAGATTTCAGAAAGTTTATAGGAAGAACTATGGACAACTCTCCCCAATGATTAGATCGTCAGTACCTAAAAGCTGGATACTACTTGGCGAACATAACCCAACAGCATCGTGACATAACCTTGGACCAAACAGGATCATTCTAAGAATGGCAGGATGGTTCAATCCTAGGATTTATTTTTTTATTTTTATTTTTTATTTTTTTCAATCCTAGGATTTAAATTAACTTTTCATTAATAGATTCTAGAGGGATAAAAATCACTTGATCTAAAGACATTAAAAAAAAATCTGACAAGGGTAGCCCTGGTGGCACAGTGGTTTAGCGCTGCCTGCAGCCTGGAGTGTGATCCTGGAGACCTGGGATCGAGTCCCACGTCGGGCTCCCTGCACGGAGCCTGCTTCTCCCTCTGCCTGTGTCTATGCATCTCTCTCTCTCTCTCTCTCTCTCTCTCTCTCTCTCTGTGTTTCTTATGAATGAATAAATAAAAATCTTTAAAAAAAATCTGACAAAATTAGAAGCCATTCTTGACTTGGGCAATTGGATGAATAGATACCACTTTAACGTTAGATACCTCTCAGCCAGAAAGCCAGCCTCCTGCTTAGTTGGGGAAACTCTGAAACGTTGAACTCCTGGACAAAAGAAAAGGCCACCCATTGTGGCTGGTAACTATCTAACACAGTACCAGAGGTCTCAGCTGAGAACATTAGGCGGGGAAAGAAACTAGGGTTAGAACAGGGAATTTGGAGATCTGCTATCTACAGATTATCCCTGTCTGCCCGAAAGACACGAGAGGATTAGGAGATGTTCTACGAGAGAATTTAGTAGAATAGAGGCCCAACTCGTGTTTCGTTATATACAATTTTATCGGAACACAGTCACATCTGTGTGGCACATATATGCCAGCCAGACTTTGGTAGTAAACACCAGACCAGCATGTCACTTACGTAACGAGGGCACCCAGCAACTGCCCGGCAGCCCCAGCCCTGTGCAGGGTTTAATCCCAACTGCTAGGAAGTAAGAATGACTCCCAGCCTTCAGCTGGGCCAACTAAGGACATAATTTATTATGTCCCTGAATTGAACAGGGTCCCCCAACATATCCAGAATAGGTATGAATGGTCAAAGCTGTTTGGGGGGACACAGAACCCTCCAAAACTATGGTATTATCAATGACAGCTAATGCTGAGCGCCGCCTTCAACTAGGCCCTGGTCTGGGGGACGTAATCCTCAAATCGACTCTGTTAGCCTCACTTTACAGGTGAGAAAACAGGCCCAAAAGATGGAGGTGACTCACACGAGTAGGTGGGGAAGGGGGGCTTTAACGGGAAGTCTGCTAAGCCCGGGCCCCAACTGCCCCCCTAATCATCCCTCCCGAAGGCCTCTCCCTGGAAAGCTGTAGACACTTTCAAAGCTTGGTGTTCACCTCCGGGGATCCAGAAGCCCCCTGAGTCCATTGGTGCCCCTACCCCACCGGGGGCTCAGGAACCCCAGCTGAAGCCCCCCTCCCACTCCACAGCCTGTGGCTCCCCCGCTCACACTACCCCCCGTTTACCTTTGTCTCTGTTCCCACTCATCTCTCCGCCAGTCTAAAGTCCCAGTTGTGCCTGAGAAACTATCCTTGAGCATCAGGGCTCCAAGATGGCTCCATGTGGCACCTGCCTCCTCTCGTGAGGCTTGCTCCCAGCTCCGCCGTAAGTACAAGGTGGTTTCAAGGGCGATCTCAAGATCCACCTTTTCCCTTCCAGGGTCACCCCATGGCGTTCCCGAGGACCTACACTGGCCTTTCTTTGCATCTTTACAGATGCAAAGAAGTAAGTAAAGGAGTAAGACTGCGACGCCCGCCCATGGAAGAACCATACGTCGGAGCCGTGGTGCTCAAACTTCGAGGCACTGGCACGTCCTGGGGAGCTGCTGACGCACAGGAGGCTCCTGGAAGCAGGCTGGGGCCTGAGCCCGGGCCCGGGGATCGGGCAGCACCCAAGAACCGCTGCAGCAACCGCGCCTCAAGTAAAGAGCGGATGAGCTACTAACTGTCCCCATTTCTGGAGAGGCCGCGATGGAGGACAAGTTGAGGGGGCTGACCTAGGCAGGAGGGGCGGCTTGACAAGGCAGCAGGGCCGTGCTGGCCCGAGGGACTACCCCCAGTCGTCCTCCCCGGCTTCGGTTCCTCCCTGTTAGAGGGGGGAAGTCGTGAGGCCTCCCTGGCCGAGGCTGGTGTGAAGGCCAAGTGGGGGCAGATGCCGAAGAGGCGGGCGGCTGGAGCTCCGCGGGTCAGCGGGTGCGTCTCGCCTCCCGCGCACCTGCTGTTCACCGTCCCTGACTGTGGACAAGTAAGGCCCAGGGCGGCCCACGTGCTGAAAGGTCCCTGCCTGGTGACTCCCCAACCTGGAGTGGGGGCGTGTGACGCCCGGAGGCCTGGGCTCCACCCAGGATCCCAGCGCGAGAGGCCGTAACTGAGTCGGGGCCGTGTCCGCAGACAAGCACGATGGGTGACACGGACTCCAGGTGACAGCGAGCAGGAACCGTGGGGGGCACCTTCCTGCAGGGGTCAGGACTTTGTATCCCCCAGCCCGGCCTGGCACTCCTCCTGTACCTCCTGCCCTGCTCAGGAAGCCCTTCCTCCCACTCACCTGGTTGGCGGGCCTCTGCTTCCCCTTCCCCCCTAGTGTGTGTCACTGCCACCAAGGCATCTTCGTCCTGGACGCCCCAGGGGAGCATGGGGGCCACACCCTAGATCCTCCATGACTTTGCCCAAGGGCAGAAAGCACACAAGCCAGGCAGCGTGCCTCAGGGCCCCTGCTGCACCTGGGCCTGGCCTGGCCTGCCCCCAGGGCCTGCTGGGCTATCACCTCCTGTCCCTGCTCAAGTGTCTCCTGCTCCCACAGGCCCACGAGGGCAGCCTGCCTCGCCCACGGCCTGCTTTCCCCGGGGCACACTGTGGTGCCTCCTGCCCCGGCTACCTCCCATTTCACGGCGCTCTCCCGTCCATGCGCACCACACGCGTCCTTATTCATCATCCGCACCGTCTATTTCGAGTCCACACGCAATTCCGCGAAGGCAAAGGCCTTCAGCTGTTTGTTTACTGGTGTTTCTCCAATGCGAAGGCCCACACCTGGCTCTTGGGGAGGCTCCGGAGCGGTTGTGTAGGAATGAGTGGATGGTCGGACGGACGGATGGTCGGCTGGACGGACAAACACCATAAGGCAGCTGCCCCAGGTCAGAGCCCGCCTGCACTTGGGCCTCCCAGGTTCTGCCCTTGTTCCCGGGCTCTGGGGTGCGGGTGTGGGTGGGGGTCTTGGTTCCTGTCTGCTCAGTGTTCCTGGCCACTTACTAGTAACTGGGACCCGCGTGAGGGAATCGGCTGTCGGGGGACAGCAGGCGGGTGCTGGCCCGGGGGAGGGCTGCCCGGAGGAAGGCTCATGTCCCACCGCCTGGACGTCGTGGGGCCCCTGCCGCAGCCCCTGCCCCCTGCCCGCAGCCCCTGCCCCCTGCCCCTGCCTGCAGCCCCAGCCCCTGCCCCCTGCCCCAGCCCGCAGCCCCGCCCTCCTGCGCCGCCGTAACGTGGGTCTGCCATGAGGGGGCGCTACACCCTCACTTTCCTTCCGGGCTCGGCGGGCGGGGCGGGCAGCACGACCCACTCCCGCCGAGGCCCTGCGCCCGCTCTCCCGGGCCCGCCGCTCGCACCCGGGACCCCGGGTCGGCCAATGTCACGCGACCACACAGCGTCAGTGGCAGGAGGAGAATCCGGACGTGGGGAGCACCGAGGGCCGCCCGCCCGCCCCGCCTCCCCTCCGCTCCCCCCTCCCCCCCCGCCCCCGCTCCCTGCGGCACCCGCGAGCCCCACGTCCGGCTGCGGCTGGGCCTCCCTCGCGGGGTCCCCGGGTCCCCTCCAGGCGCGCAGGGCGGGAAAGGCGGAGCTGCGCCCCAGGGCCGGACCCCACTGCGCGGCCCGCTTCGGGGCGCCTCCGGCCGGGCAGGCACAGCGCTGGGCGCGGCGGGCGGAGGACCCCGCCGGGAGTCTGCAGGCGGGGCTCGCTCCCCGGCGCCCGGCCTCCAGCAGGTCCAGCAGCCGCGCGTCCTCGGCCTCCCGGTGTCGGTGGGAAACGGAGGCCGGACCGGCCTTGGGGCGCTCGGACCGGCCTGACTCGGCGTGAGCCCGGCCTGCGCGTGCCCCTCCCAGCCCCCTGCGCCACCCACCGCGCGGCGCCCTCCCCCGTGGGCTGGCCCGTGTGCAGGTGGCAGGAGGTCCCGGGGTCAGACGGAGGGGAGGGGAGGGGAGGAGGGGGAGGGCGGGAGGAGGGGGAAGAGGGGGAGGAGGGAGGCGGGTCCCCCCTCCTGGGGCAGCGCCTGAAGCCAGTCACCTCCTGGCGCCCACACGGTTCCCTCGTGGGTCCTGCCCCCCCCAGCACCCCTCTTCCCCCTCCCCCCTCCTCCTGCCCCCCCAACACCCCTCCCCATCCCTCCGGCTCCTGGGGCAGCAGGGCGTGTCCAGGGTCCTGAGCAGCCCCCCCCCCCCCCCCCCCCCCCCCCGTGCTCCGTGCTCACAGGGGCCAGGGGAAGACCTTGAGGAGAGGACTCTGCCTCCACCTCCCCATCGCGTGGGGCACACAGTGGGCGTCAAGTAGTGGCCAGTGCCCAGCGATCCTGCAAAGGCCTGTGGGGGGGAGATTAGCATCCTTCGTTCATTCAGCTCCTGCCACGGCCACATGCTGGACACGCCCCGGGGCCCAGGGGGTGCAGCACGGCAACCCCAGGGACAGGGTGGGGAGCAGGAGGGGCACCACCCACACGGGGTGGCTGGCACAGAGCGGCAGGGACAGGGACGGAGGAGCAATACACCCAGTCTGCGGGGAAGGAAGCAGGCCCAGGCATCCGGGGCGGCTGTGCAAAGGCCCTGAGGTAGGAGCACGCCCTGCAGTATTTAAGGCAGGGACCTCGTAGGGCTTGGTGGCCCCTGAGAAGGACCTTGGCTTTGATCCAAGTTTGATGGGAAGACAGCACAGGCGTCCTGGGGCTGCCAAGTGGGTCACCCGCATTGTAGGGGGCAGGGTCCTGCTCTGCCCTCGCTTGCTCGCTCCCACTGTGACTTGGGATGCACTTGCTCCCTGGAAGCCCAAGGTCCCCACAGGGCTTGGACCGCCGCGTCCTCCGGGGGCCTGTCACACCGGAAGCTTTTCCCCCAAACCAGTGCCCAGGTGCCCAGAACCACTGTCTGGGGGTGGCAGGCGGGCCGGGGGAACCCTCCCACCCCACCTGACATTTGTGCCCTCGGGCGCCCACGGGTGACGACGACGCAGCTTTTATCACTGCTCCCCCCCCCACTGAGGCTTGTGGGTTGTGGGGGGGATGGCACTAGGGTGATCAGATGTGCTGGGGGCACTGCAGTGGGGTAATGGGGCATGCTGGGGGATGGCACTGGGGTGACTGGATGTGCCGGGGGACTGCACTGGGGTGACTGGGCCAGCGCCGTGTGGCCTGGGCAGGCACCGAGCTCACCTGCTGCCTGGGACCCGGGAATTGCACCCGCTCTGTCCCACATGGGGTGGTGGGCTGTAGTCTGCTGTGTCCCCATGTGTCCCCTGTGTATCCTGCTGTGTACCGTGTGTCCCCTTGTGTTCCTGTGTCCCCCCCGTGTCCCCTGTGTGTCCCTTGTGTGTCCCCCTGCGTATCCCACTGCGTGTCCCTCATATGTCCCCTATGTATCCTGCTGTGTTGCATGTGTCCCCTGTGTATCCTGCTGTGTCCCGTGTGTCCCCTTGTGTCCCCGTGTCCCCCGTGTCCCACATGTGTCCCCTGTGTCCCCTGCATGTTCGCCTGTGTATCCCACTGTGTGTCCCCGTGTGTCCCCTGCGTATCCTACCATGTGTCCTCTGTGTGTTCCTGAGTGTCCCCAGTGTGTCCCCTGTGTCCCCGAGTGTCCTCGAGTGTCCCCCATGTGTCCCCCATATGTTCCTTGTGTGTCCCCTTGACTGTCCCCCTGTGTGTCCCCTGTGTCCACCTGTGTGTCCCGAGTGTCCCCCTGTGTGTCCCGTGTATCCTCCTATGTGTCCCCCTGAGTGTCCCCTTGTGTTCCTGTGTGTCCCCTGAGTGTCCCCCCGTGTCCCCGAGCGTCCTCGAGTGTCCCCCATGTGTCCCCCATATGTTCCTTGTGTGTCCCCTTGACTGTCCCCGTGTGTCCCCTGTGTGTCCCCTGTGTCCACCTGTGTGTCCCCGAGTGTCCCCCTGTGTCCCCATGAGTGTCCCCAAGTGTCCCCCTGAGTGTCCCAAGTGTCCCCTGTGTGTCCCCCTGTGTGTCTTCAGTGTGTCCCCGAGGGGCCCGTTCCTCGGGGACAGGAGGACCGGGACATCGCAGAGCCTCCTCCCGCGCGTCCCTGGCACCCCCGCCCCTTGCAGGTGCTGGGCCCCGACACGCGTGCCTCATCAGGAAGCGGGCCGGAGCCTCTGGGGAGCACAGGTGCCTGCCCACGCGGCCCCTACACTGTGGCCCGTGCCCGCAGCGTCGCACCGGGGACACAGGCCTGGCCGTGAGGGCCCTGCAGTCACAGGGGCCCACGGACACTGTCCGGGCACTGTCCCCCCTACGGAGCCTGGCGGCCAGCATGGGCCTGGGGGCGCCTCCTGGGGCCTGGGCTCGAGCCGTGCTCCCTGCTGCCCCCTCCGCTGCTCCCCCCCCCCCCCATAAGCACATACAATCCTCAGAAAACCAGAAAAGACCACAGAGCCTGGCGCTCGTGGGTGTTCAGGCCACCCGCTGCGCTCCCGCCACCCCACCGCACCCCCGGCGCTCCCTCTGCTGTTGACCCAAGTAAGGTAGGAAGGTTTGGGTTTGGGTTGTTTTTCTTTTTTTTATGCCGCGAACCCAGCCGTGACCCAGGCGGGGCTGTCCACGCTGGCCCTAATCCCGTGCCGCTTCCCTTCCTATGAAAATGCGACGGACCCGCCCCTGAACTCTGGTCGGCTGGGAGAGCCCACAGAGGCTGAGGGCTTCGAGCCAGGACCCCCCCCCCCAGAAACCCAAAAAACCCAAAAAACAAAAAACCCCGGATTCCTTCCCGGTGAGGGAGGTTTTTCGCAGGGACACGGCCCCCCTTTGGCCCAGGGGCCGCTGCTCTGTCCTTGAGAAAGCTCCTGAGATAAAAATAGTGGGAGGCGGCCCTTCTGGGGCTGGGGGAGGCGGCCTGGCTGCTGGACACCTGCCTGGGGCCTGGGGGCTGAGAGGTGACCTCTCCCCGAGACGGGGGATGGATGGCAGGTCGGAACTCTGCCGTTGTGGGGCCAGAGAACCCCAAGGAGACCCCCCGGGAGCCGAGCCGAGGAGGGGTCGGGGTCAGCTCGGTGACCCAGGCGGGAGAGGCCTCACGGGGAAAGCTAAGAGGACGCCCGGAGCCCCCCAAGGCCGGTGGGCGGGGCACTTCGGTGTCTGGGGCCAATTGGCCAGCGGAGCTGCCTCCCAGAGGCCCGGGCACAGAAGTGGACCTCTGCCTGCTCGGCCCCCGCCCCCGGGACCCGGATTGATTCGGGTTTTTTCTTATGAGCTAATTTGTATACTTATTCAGTCTTAAAAGGAAATATTTAAAAGGTTGTCTAGACTGATATAAATATTTTCCTACTCTGGTTTTTAAATTCGTTTTTAATTTATTTTTATTTTTTAATAATTTATTTAAATTCCATTTGCCAGCACACAGCGTAGCACCCAGCGGGACCCCGAGTTGGGCTCCATGCTTCTCCCTAAGCGACAGCTTGGCCGCCCGAGGCCGACCAGCCCTCTGGAGGGCCCCCCATGAGCCATCAGGCCAGCGCAGGATGGGAGGCCCCAAGGTGCTGGGGCCCACCTCGCCCGCTCCGCCGAGTCCTGGAGGCCAGCAGTCCCCTCGTGGGCCCCCACGCACAAGCGTCCCGAGCCTCCGCTGGTCCCACCGCCCGTACCGCCACTCATCCAGCAGGGACGCCCAAGCGACCAGCCCGCTGCTGTCCCGGGGAGGTGGCCGGGTCGGGCCGAGGCTGCAGCAGGAGGCAGGCCCCAGGGTGGCCGGGAAGGGGAGCGCCGTGAACTGAGGTGGGTGGTGGGGGACAAGTGTGCGGCCCAGCCTGAGTGGGAAGGCCCTCGGGGCCTCTTGGCAGGTACGGAGTGCGGGGGCCGGGAACAGCCCACGAGCCAGTTCAGCCCAGGCCGAGCAGCCCAGAGGGTGGCGTAGGCCCAGGCCCCGTGCGGGCCACACTCCATCACCCCCAGCTCACCCACACTGCACCCCGCACCCAGCCTGGCCTGACCCCAGCGGCCCCAAGAAACTCATCTACTCTGAAAATATTTTTAGACAATTTTTTCCATTTCTCTACTTAGTGATTTATAAAAACATTCTTTCCCGCGTTAGTCCCTGACCCTCATCACGAGCCTAAGTGATACACGGGGCAGGACTTCCTAGTCCTATTTTCCGTAGGGGGAAACTGAGGCATGGGAAGGCTAAGCCCCTCGGACAGGCCGCATAGCCACGCAGTCCGGGGGCAGGGACGGAACCCTTGTCCCTTGCGTCCTGGGCACGGGCTCCGTGTACCACTTCTAGGCCCAGGGGAGCAGCTGGGGGGCCAAGCTCTCTGGCACGGCTGTCCCTGTTGGAATTCGAATTTAAAAGGATTCAGATTAAATACTATGTGAAAATCTAATTCCTCAGCCACCCGGGCCACCCCCAAGTCCTTGATGTGGCCAGGGCTGCCGTCTGAGCAGCACAGACGGGAGACGGTTCCCTTCTGCAGAAGCCCCTTTGGGTGCTGCCGTGGGCACCCCCGCCCCCCACCCTCCCACTGCCACAGTGGACGGCTTTTGGGGAGACTGTGGCATCAGGCCAACTGCCATCATGCTCCTTTTGCCCTGAGAGCATACCATGCCTTGCATAATAATTGTTTATATATTTTTTTAAAATTGTATTTATTTATTTACTTATTGAGAGAGAGAGTGCACGCGTACCTGCGAGCATGGGGAGGGGCAGAGGGAGAGAGAATCTCAAGCTGACCCTGTGCCGAGTCAGGATCCCAAGACCACGACCTGAGCTGGAATCAAGAGTTCGAGGCCTAACCGACTGCACCCCTCAGGTGCCCTATAGATTGACTAAGTAGAGATGTGTACCTTGGCCTAAACATAGAGGCAGGGATTGGGGATACAAATTACAGACACACACACACACACACACACACACACACAGAGGCAGTGAGCGGGGGTACCTGGGGCCTCAGGGGTGGAGCGTCTACCCTCGGCTCAGGACATGACCCCGGGGTCCTGGGATCGAGGCCCACGTCAGGCTCCCCGCATGGAGCCTGCTTCTCCCTCTGCCTGTGTCTCTGCCTCTCTCTCTGGGTGTCTCTCATGGATAAATAGATAAAATTAAAAAAAAAAAGTTGTTAAGTGATTATCCCTCTATTCCCTCAAGTCATCTTGTGATGGAGAAACACCAGCACCGTAAGAGCACGGGAAACGGAGAAGAACTTTGCCATTGACCAGCTGGGTGCCCTTGGGCACATCTTCGCTTTTCTGAGCCCCTAGCCTTTTCATCCATAAAGTAAATTTCCAGGAAAAAATCAACTGAGTTCAGGGGCTCCTGGGTGACACGGTCAGTAAGCGACCGACTCTTGGTTTCCACTCAGGTTGTGATCTCAGGCCGTGACCTCAGGGTCGTGGGATGGAGCCCTGTGTCGGGCTCCACGCTCAGTGGGGACTCTGCTGAGATTCTCTCTTCCCCCCCCCCCGCCCCTCCCCTGCTCTCTCTCTTTCTCTCTCAAATAAATGGATCAACCTTTTTTAAAAAAATCAGCTGAGTCTTATAAGAATCAGGTGAAGAGGTTCATGGTGAGAGTACTAACACTGAGCCTGGCACAGAGTAAGTGTTAGCTCCTTTTCCCTCCTCTTTTTGGCTCTCCCAGCCCCACTCGGAGCCCAAAACTTAAAAGTAGATGCAAGAATGGAATGTCCAGAGGGCTGTGACAAGTGCCAATGTCCTCCTGGGGCCTAGAGCCCGCATACACGCACAGGGCTGTGAGCACACCCGGGACAGTTCTAAGAAGGCCTTCACGTCTCTCTCTGGCTGACGTTGAGCATCCATACAAGGAAGTGGAGGCTAAAGGCCAAGTTGTAAACTGTCCGCCAGGACACTGAGCACTACCCCCCCCCCCCCCCCCCCCCGCCGCCTTCCTCATGCAGGCCCCTTGGCAAAGTCTAAGAGACTTACTGGATCTGGCATTTAAGGAAGTCTGTGTCCCATCACTAGCTGACCAGTAGGCGAACACTAGAGGCATCAGGGGCCACAGGTACTAAAGACTGCAGACTTCCCAGAACAGTCCAGCAAGCAGCAACAATAACAGACCCCGGGGCTGGGTCAGGCTCTGATTTCCTGAGCTGCTACACTGTATTATTGGAAATGTCTACATTTCAACAACAAAATTACAAGAATCTGGAAAGTCTGGCCAACACACCGGGGAAAAAGCAGCCAATCAACACTATCCCCAAGGAAGCCCAGATACTGAGTTTACTCCACTTTTAAGGACACTTAATAACTGGATGGGTGATCAGCAATGGAATGGAAAATTTGAACAACATTTTAAACCAACTAGAGCTAACATATTTAAAGAACTCTCTACCCAAAAAAGCGGAAGACACATTCCTCCCCTGTCCACAAGGAACATTCTCGGGACAGACCATTCTTTAGGCCCTAAAATAAGTCTCAATAAATCTAAAAGGATTGAAGTGATACAAACTATGTTCTCTGAACACAATGGAATGAAACAGAAATCAACAGAAGAAAATATGTGGAAATTAAACAACCCACTCTTAAACAACCCATGGAATAAAGAAGAAAACGCAAGGAAAATTAGAAATGCTTTGAACTAAGTAAAAACAGAACACAACATACCAACCTTGTGAGATGCAGTTAAAGCAGCACCTAGAGGGAAACTGACAGCTGTAAACAACTCTATTGAAAAAGGAAGAAAGATCTCAAATAACCCGTTTTCAACTTAAGAAGTTAAGAAATGTATGAAGTGGGTGTGAAGGAGGTCAAAAAGGTTAAAAGTTTTAGTTCTAGAATAAATAAGTCATAGGATATGATGCACCACATGGTGACTATAGTTGAGATATATATGTAGTGATGCTGTATTATGTATTTGAAAGTTGCTAGGAGGGTAGATCTTCAAATTTCCCATCACCAGAAAAACATCTGTGACTCTGTATGATGACGGATATTAACTAGACTTGTCGTGGTGATCATTTCACGATATACACATATAAAATCATGATGTTGTGCATCTGAAACTGATATAATGTTACATGTCAAATATATCTCAATAAAAAATAAAGAAGAATGAAAGAAAGAAAGAGTAGAATGAACTAAACCCAAAGCAAGCAGGAGGAAATAAATAATAAAAACTAGGGCAAACTAAATGAAACAGAAAATAGAAAAATCATACAGAAAATAAATAAAACAAAGTGTTGAGTCTTTGAAAAAACACAAATATAATATAATACTTTTAATTATAATATAATTATATAATTATAATTAAATTATAATATAATACTTTTATATTATAATATTAATTATATATATAACTTTTAATATAATACTGTATGTGAACTATACTGGAATTAAAAATATTTTTAAAAGGAAAAATGTAAAAAAAAAAATAAAAAAATAAAAGGAAAAAATGTAAAAAAAAAAAAAAAGAAGGGGGAAAGAAAGAAAAACAATAATGCCTGACACAGACTAGGTCCCAACAAATACTTACTGAATTAACAATCGATAAGCCTTTAGCTAGACTGACCAAGAAGAAAATAAAACATTAAAATTACTATAATAAAAAATGAAATACTAGCCTTACAGAAATAAAAGGATTATAAGGGAATATTACCAACCACTGTATGCCAACAAATTCGATGATTTAAACTAAATAGACAAATTCCTAGAAAGACGCAGACTATTAAAATTGACTCAAGAAGAAATAGAAAATCTGAATAGACCTATGATAAGAGAAAGAATTAGTCATCAAAATCTCCCACAAAGAAAACTCCAGGCCCAGATGGCTTCATGGGTAAATTATATTAAACATTTAAAGAAAAATCAACCCAAACTTCTGAAAAATAGAAAGGAAGGGAACACTTCAGAGAATGATGCCAATATTAACCTGACATTCAAAACCAGACAAAATTAGCATAAGAAAAAAAACCTAGGGACGCCTGGGTGGCTCAGCAGTTGAGTGTCTGCCTTTGGTTCAGGGCGTGATCCTGGGGTCCTGGGATCGAGTCCCACATCGGGCTCCCTGCGTGGAGCCTGCTTCTCCCTCTGCCTGTGTCTCTGCCTCTCTCTGTGTGTCTCTCATGAATAAATAAATAACATCTTAAAAAATTTTTTTAATCTTAAAAAAAGAAAAAAAACCTACAAAGATATCCTTTATACATATAGACATAAAAACTTCAAATAAAATACTAACAAACTGAATCCAGCAAGATATAAAAGGGATTATACACCATGACCCAGTAATGCAAGGCTGCATCAACATCCCAAAATCAATCACTGTAATATACCATGTTAATAGAATTAGGACAAAAACCATGTGAACATCTTAATAGAATCAGAAAAGGCATTTGATAGAACCAAACACCCTTTTATGATAAAAGGACTCAATAGGAATAGAAGGGAACTTTTTTAACCTGATAAAGGGTATCTATGAAAAATCTACAGTTAACATCTTTTTCTTTCCTTTTTTTTTTTTTTTTAAGTGATCTCTACACTCAATGTGGGGCTTGAACTCACAACCCAAGATCAAGAGTCCCATGCTTTTCCAACTCAGCTAGCCAGGCACCCCAACAGCTAACATCATTCTTAATGGTGGCAGACTGAAAGCTCTTCTCCTAAGATCAGAAGCAAGAAAAGAAAATCTGCTTTCACTATTCCTGTTTAGTGTTGAACTGGAAGTTGAGGACAATTAAACAAGAAAAATAAAAAGATAAAAGGCATCCAGGAGGAGGGAGAGGAAACTATTTGCAGATGATATGAAAATCCTTATAACGTAGAAAATCCTAAGGAAACACAGGTGTGCAGGTGCGTGCAGGCACACATGTAATTAGAGCTAAAGAATGAATTCAGCAGGGGTGCAGGATACAATATTAAAATCTAAAAATTGCTTGTATTTCTACACTCTAGCAATGGACAAATTCAAAAATGAAATTGAAAAACTAATTCCATACTTGTTCTGCAAGACAGAAGAATAAAATACTTAGGAATAAATTTAACAAAAGAAATAAAAGATTTGTATGTTTAATGCTACAAAACATCACTGAAAGAAACTAAAGGAGATCGGGTGCCTGGTGGGCTCAGGGGTTGAGCGTCCCCTTTAGCTAGGGGGGTAACCCCGGGGTCCTGCGTCGCGCTCCCTGCATGGAGCCTGCTTCTCCCCCTCCCTCTGCTGCTCCCCCAGCGTGAGCTGGTTCTCTCTCTCTAATAAATAAATAAAATCTTTAAAAAAACCAGTATTATTTATTCCTAATAGCCAAGCCTGGAAACAATCCAGTTCACCAACTCATGACCGGATAAACAAATGTGGCTTGTCCATGCAGTGGAGCCGGACTCCTCGAAAGGGAAGGCGAGTACCGGTGTTGGCAGGTGCTGGGCCCGCTGCTCTGAACGGCCGCTCTGGCGATTCCGTCGACGTGAGACACCCGGGGTCATCAGGTTCGAGACACCCGGGGTCATCAGGTTCCTAAGGACGGAAAGGGTAGCGGCCGCTGGGGGCTGAAAGTGAAGCAAGAGTAGGAGGGGACTGTTAATCGGGCCCAAGTTTCTTTGATGAAAATGTTCTGGAATCAGAGAGTGGGGATTAATGGTGCACGACTTTGTGAATATACTTAAAACCACTTAATTTTATTTTATTTTATTATTATTTTTTAAAACCACTGAATTTTAAAGGATGAATTTTAAGGTCTGTGAATCATATCTCAATAGAGCTGTTTTTTTTTTTTTTTTTAAGATTTTATGTATTTATTCCTGAGAGACCTAGAGAGAGGCGGAGACCCAGGCTGAGGGAGAAGCAGCTCCACACGGGGAGCCCGATGCGGGACTTGATTCCGGGGCCCCGGGGTCACGCCCCAGCCGAGGGCAGATGCTCCGCCACTGAGCCTGGGGCCGACCCAGGGCCCTCTTCTACCACAGAGGAGAACAGGTCTATGGGGGAGAGGTGGAGCTCCTGCCATGTGACCTAACGGGACTGGAGGCAACAGAGAAGCAGACGCGTGGTCGTCACCACACACAGCGGGTACTTCAGGTCACCAGCCCTGCCGTCTAGGGGACTGCAGGGACGTCTTGGCTTTTGCAGATCCTGGGGCTGAGGCTCAGGGTCCCAGGCGTCCCGGGACCGGACGCAGGCCGACTGACCTCTTGCTGGTGCGGCGTGGCCCTAGCGCTGCCTCCGGGAAACGGGTCCCCCAACAGCCACCCGGTCACTGCACCAGTATTTTTGCGGGAGCAGCTGTGAGAGTGGGGCCTCCACACGGAAGCCAGAGACCCCGCCCCGGCTCCCAGGAGGCTTGGAGTCTGGGCCTGCCTCCTCCTTCGCCTCTGGTCTTGGGGCTGCGCCTCTCAGCACTCGCGAGGACCCGGGGCCGGGAGGCGACGTTCAGGCCCCAGGCTCGGAGGGGCCCTGGCTCCCTGTGGGGCAGTGGGTGGGGGCTGCAGCATCAGAGGCAAGAACCAGGCCTCGGAGGCCTCCCAACCTGGACGTAAGCCCTGCATGGCCTTGGGCCAGGTGTTGAACCTCCCGTGCCTCGGTTTCCCATCTGTGAAACGGGGCTGGTATCATCAGCAGCCTCAGAGCGCGCGCTGGGGGCCAACCCTGAGGTGGTGTGCGAACGCACGGCAGCACAGGGCCTGGCGTGCCTAGGAAAGGAGCCACGAGCGTCACCGGCTCACGCAGCACGGTCACGGGCCAGCTTGGTGGCCTCATCTGTCAGAGCAGTGCACCCGTGCCTGCGACTGTGGCGCTGAAGGGCCCGCCCCCGGGCACTCCCGGCCCTGCGCCCCCACGGTGCGAGGAGGGGAGGCTAAGGCGGCCAAGGCCCCCTTGGCCCTGGGAGGAGGGCGCAGACACGCTGAGGGCACGACGAGCAGCCTGTGATGTCTTCGGACTGGACATGCTCTGGACGCCCGTGGCCTGTAGCGCCCCCCACACCAGTGCCCCTACGCACCCCCCCCCCGCCCCCAGGGCCACCCGAAGGTAGAGTCCCGGCTTTTAGAGTAAGGCTGCGCCAGGAGCTGCCCAGGTCACCAGCCTCCCAGGCGTCTCCCACTTGCTGCAACTCAGGCCCCGGGGCAGCCTCGGCCCACGTGGTTCCACAGGACCAGCACGTGCCTCCCGACTTTAGGCCGCAAAACACACGCCTCTATCCCTGGCTCCCTCCCTGCAGCCCCGAGAGAGGAGGGAGGAGGCCTGCCCTGCCCGCAGAGGGGACACCAGCCTGCGGGGGTGCTGATCCTCAGCAGCCACGACCTCATGAGTGCCTGCGGCCTGGAGGAGGCTGGGACCAGAGCTGTGGGGTCCTTGCCTCCTGCCTGGGCCCCTCAGCAGCTCTGGGGTGCCCAGCCTCCGGTGTCCTCCCCAGTGAGGCCGGCGACAGGCCTCCTTCCTGGGGCTGGTGTGGAGAGCAGCGGGCCGGCTGGGTGCGGGGGGGCGGGTGGCTTCGGGGCGCCAGGGGCAGGGCTGCCCCCACCCGGCTCAGCCCGCAGGCCTTGAGGGCATCCCCAAGTCCCCGCGCTCGGGCGGCCCGGTGCCCTTAATGAGCCTGGGCTGGCGGCGGACGAAGCAGGCCTGGCAGCAGGCGCTCTCCAGTCACTGTGCTCCGGACGTAAAATTAAAGTAGCTCAGCACCGGGGGTGGCATTGGGGGCCTGACGGATAATCCTTTGTTGTGGGAACAGGTGAACTCAGGCCGCTGCAAGGGGACAGTCTGGAGCCAGGAGGACGCGTCTAGACGTGGGGACAGCTGCCTGCAGCTCCCCAGCGCTGCACATGGGTGCGCACACCCATTGGGCTGTGTGCCGCGCTGGATCCAGACCGCCTGGGGTCCTGGCCGCCTGCATAGCACCCACCGCTGCGTGGGCTGCAGCCCTGGAGAACCTGCCATCAGGTGGGGTACCCCCAGCGCCCCAACACGGGCCCGGCAGAGCCTGTTCCCCGCATGCAGCCGGTGCCAGGTCTTGGGGGCCACGCAGCAACAGGTGCCCCAGGGCCCAACAGCAGCCCGCCGACCTCCTGGGGCCGCAGCAGTGTGGTGAGCTGACTGGGCAGGATGGAGGGGAGACCCCGGGAGACACTCCCCAGTCCTCCGGCCACGGGCACTGAGCAGGGACCTGGTCCGTTTGGTTTAACCTAAGTCTCTGGGGCCCTCGGCTGAACGGGTTTGTGTCTTGATGAGAAGCAGAGAGAGTCCCCCCGGATGCCCCCGGATGCCCCCAGGGAACACCCTCACCCCCCCCCCCCCCCCCCCCCCCCGTCTGACCGGGGCACCGCCTCCGTGCAGCCTCTGAACAGGCCGCCAGGTCCTTCCAAGTGGCAGGTCCCGAAACACAGCTTCAGCACGTGTGGGGGCAGCGGGGACGCTGGCTCCGTGGGCGTGGAAATCGCCCCTCGGAGGCTGGACGCAGCCCTGTTCGCTTACCCATTCTTCCAGCCGGGGTCTGCCACCCGCCGCGGCCCGGGGTCAGGCCACAGCACTGTGGGTGTCCGGGGTGGAGGCCGGGGCTCGTGGAGTGGCTGTGACTGTCCTCCGGAGCTGCGATGGGAAAGCCCAGGTGGCCGCACCCAGGAGGTCCAGGACGGGAGGCAGCCCTGGTCCAGACCAGCCCACAGCCCGCAGCCACGAGCACGGCGGGCGCTTGAACGAGGGTGGGTGCCAGAGCCGGTGCCCGACCGGCGGGCTGAAGGTGCCGCCTGGGGAGCCGTCCAGGCGGGGGGGGGGGGGGCGGGCAGCAGGGGCCGCAGACACCGCCTGGGCCCCCCACCAGCCCCGAGGGCCCCACAGGCGGGCGCCGTTGGCCCTTTCGTTCCTTTTGTGTCCCGCGCAGCCGAGGACGGAGGCCCCTTGCCCGCGTGGGCTTGCTGGCTCTCGCCTCGACCCTGGCTTCCCGGGGCCCGAAGCCCCCCTCGTGCCGCCTCCTCTTTGCCCGTTTCCTGTTGCTGCTCTCAGGCGCAGGTGACCTGCCAGGAGCCGGGGACAAGGGCGCTGAGCGTGGATACCCGGCTCCTTGGGTGCACGCGCTCCGGGCGCCGTCGCCCAGCCCCGCACGCACAGGTCCCTGAGGCACCGAGTGCCCGCGGACTAGCACATGCCACTGTGCTGTGGCAGTGCCTGTGCCACCTGTGGGTCCCCATGCCCCGCGGTGTCCGTCGCTGCGGGGTCGCCTGGGGCGGGCGGCTCCAACCTCACATCCAGCATCAGCCAGGAAGAGAGAAGTCGGGGTGACCAGGGAGGGCAGAGGGACGAGAGAGCGGGGTTCCGTGCGTCCCCAGAGCGTGGCTGGGGAGGAGGACACACACGTCGGGCACGGCCACACCGGCAAGGCACCGACGTGGGCTCCGCGGGGCCGCACCCCACAACCCTGACATCAGGACGGGGCAAACCTCACGACTTGATGCTTCTTCACTCCCGTCCTTACAGCCTCCTAAAGCCCTGAGCCTTGGGGATCCCTGAGTGACTCAGCGGTTTAACACCCCCTTCAGCCCGGGGTGTGATCCTGGGGACCTGGGATCGAGTCCCACGTCCTGCATGGAGCCTGCTTCTCCCTCTGCCTGGGTCTCTGCCTCTCCCTCTCTCTCTGTGTCTCTCATGGATAAATAAATAAAAAATCTTAAAAAAAAAAAAAGCCCTGAGCCTTACTGTTTCTGGTCAGGTGTTTTCCTCTCCTGCCCAGTCTCCTCTGGGTGCGCCCTCCCCACCAGTCCCCTCACCACCCGGCTGTGGCTTGGAGACCCAGGGATCCGTGGGGATCCTCCTCCAGGTGGACGGTCATGGGGGGCGGCTCCTTAAACTCAGGCGCCGGGCCCCCGCCTGCCCCCTAACCCCCCTGCCCGCCTTCTAACCCTGAGCCCAGGTCCACAAACCGTCCTTCAACAGAGCAACAGGTTGAGGCTGGGACAGCCCTGCTCACCCCGGGACAGGCTCATCCCCAGGGTGTGCAGGCCCCCCGACGCCGACCCCGACGCCGACCCCTCCGCTCGCCGGGCCCACTCCCCGACGGCCCTTGGGTGACCGGAGCTCAAGCAGGTGCCTGTGGTGTGGCCATGGCCGCCGCCCCCGCCGCTCTTTCTGGAATCAGGGGCGGTGTCTACAGGCGCAGCGGTCGGGGGGGCCCCACCCCCCAAAGCCGCTGTGGGCCATGGTTTACGGCCTGGAGCGAGCGGCCTCAGGGTGTGGGACGCATCAGGCATGTGCTATGAGCGCTGCCGTGGGGCTGCTGGGGGCGGCGAGGGGACGCGGGGACGGCCTGAAGCCCTGGCCTCCCCCTCCCTCCCGGACCTCTGCCCCCCCCCACACGCGGCCCTTCTCCCGCCCCCTAGGCCGGGCCGCCTGGATGACCCCCGAACACGGTGTGTGGTCGCCGGGTGCACAACCAGATGTCACCCGAGTCCCCCCGGCGTCTGGGGAGCTGGGGGCAAGGAGGAGCACGTGCAGACCCCCTGCGTGCCAGGCCCAGGCGCCCTCACCGTGTCCACCACTGCACCATTTAATCCCTGACACTGACCCGGAAGACGCGGGACTGTCCCCGAGGCCCGAGGCCCAGAGAGGTCAAGCGTGCCGCCCCGGGTCATACAGCTCCCTCCCGTCAGACGCTCAGGAGCCGCCCTGCCAACCTAGCTGCCTCTTCTTGGCCGGCCTCCAGGGCCTTGTCCCTGTGACGCCAAGGACACGGGGTGGGGACCCGCCTCCTCGCAGGACCAAGAGGGCCCAAGTGACCCGTGACTGAGCAGCCACCTCGAAGTCTATTTCTAGAGGGATCTTTTAAAATCTTTATTTTTAAGATTTTAGTTATTAGAGAGAGTGAGCACAGGGGAGGCGCAGGGGGAGAGGGACACGGGAGCCCGAAGCGGGGTTCACACCACGACCCCGGGATCACGACCAGTGCTGAAACCAGCTGAGCCCCCAGGGGTGCCCCTCGGAGAGGTCCCCAAGGCCTAGGCTTTGCCCACACGCTCCCCAGAAGTGGCGGCACCTGGGACTCCGGGCTCTGCCCCCCCCTCCCCCCGCTGGCTCTGGCAGGTCTGATGGGCGCGGGGCCTGGAGCCAGGGCCTCTTCCCTTAAGCGGGCTTCCAAGAAAGCTCAGCCCCCGGAGAGTCATCCATCTGAGGGCGACGGAGCCTGTGGCGTCCTGGGCAGCCCGCCCCCGGCCCTGCCCCAAGGGGCTGCGGGTGGCCCCGGCGAGGCCTTGTACGGGCAAAATCACCCCGCAGAGCTTGCTCTATTTTGGGCCTGGAGGGTAGGTCAGCGGCTGCCCTGAGCTCCGCTTGGCTAGAACGTGCGCCAGGCCCGCCAGCGCTGGGGCAGCCGGGGGGCCGGGGTCAGCCGAGTCCCCAGCCTCGGGGGGAGGAGACCACTAGCGACACCCCGAAGAGCACCCCGTGAGCTGTCACTCCCGCAGCCCTCGGGGCTCGTGCGCGGTGTTCTCCGGCCCTCCCCTCACCCAGCGCCTTCTCCAGTTGGGTCACTCGTCCCCGAGGGGCTGCAACGCCAGCGTCCCGGCTCTCGGCCACTCCAAGGAGCCGCGCCGGCTGGCACCCGGAGCTGGGGGGCCCGGCCCGCATCCAGGGCAGCCCCTCCGCCCCACGGGGGAGCCTGGGCTGCCCATGTTGCTGTCCCCCAGGAGGCCAGCAGGTCCCGCTGCGCAGCCCACCGTCCTGAGCCAGGTCCAGGTCCGGGATCCAGCAGCAAACAGTCGGCCCACAGGAGGGCCGGGGCCTTGGGCAGCTGGAGGAGGGCTGGGGGCCCCGGGCCTCGGCCGGGTTCCGAGCACAGGTTGGGACCCTGCAACCTGCGCCCACAGGCCGCCCTCCCCCATGTTCTGGCACTGGGGCCGGGTCCTCGTGCCATAGATACTGAGGGTCAGACACTCGTGGGTCCAAATCCAGCTTCTGCGACTTCGCAGCGGTTTGGCCCCCGGGGAAAATCCTTGGGCCCCTTGTGCGCTGGTGTCTCCGTGGGTGAAATGGGGTCAGTGGGTGTCTGGGCTCTTGCAGCTGTGGTGACCACTGCCTGGGATAGCAGCCGGGGGACGGTCCGGGGGCGCAGGGAAGCGGGGGTGCCAGCCTCCATCATGGGCACTGGTCACAGATGCCGCACGTGCATCCCCCATCAAGGGGCTGGGCGCCTGTCAGCCCACGCGGGAGGGGTGCCAAGCGGGACAATGAACCTCCCGGGGGCTGCTGGGGGCAGGGACAGACAGGGAGGGGAATCCTGAGGCCCCAGGCGGCTGGCGCGGGCGGGGAGGGCCCTGCCGCCCACCCCTCGGGGCCATGTCCCCCCACAAGCGAGATCTCCTGTCAGGCGTGTGTGGGAGGGTCCGCCCTCGGGAGCCGGCTGTCCCCTCCTGCTGGGAAGCCACCCGCCCCACATAACTGGCTGGGGAGCTCGGACGCCGCGCTTCTCCGCCTGGGGGTGCTTGCAAATTAGCAGGGTTCGGGCTGAAACGTGGGTCCTGGTGTCAGGGCTCCGGGGGTCCCAGAATCCCCCACTGCTCACCGCGTCGGGGGATAGGGTGGGTGGGCGGGCGGCTGGGGCTTGTCTTCCCGGCCTGTGGCATCAGGCCACCACGACATTCTCAGGGCCTCGTCACCCTAACCCGGAAAACGGGGGGCGTGGTGCCGCGAGCAGGACAAGGGGCTGGGCACAGCCGTTGGGGGCACGCGGCAGCCTCGGTGGGGAACAGCCCGACCTCGGCTTGGCTCGGTCCACCCAGAAACCCCGGGGCAGGTCAGCCTGAGCTCCAGTTTCAGAGCAGGCCGGTGACACCGCGTGTCCCCTCCCTCGATCCTGGGGTCTGTGGGGCTCTGGGGGCTCCGGGGGGCAGCTGGGCAGGCAGACTCCGGGACGACCCCACCTGTGCCCCCGTGACCTGCCCCCAGCCTCGGTGCTCCGGCTGCCTAGACACCCTCCTCCCCTTTCCCCCACTCACTCCCAGGAGCCCACTGGCCTCAGTTCCCTTTTCCGACTCAGAGCTGCGGGGAGCCAGGCCGACCTCGCTCAGGGTGCAGGGGGCCCGGACCCCGTGACCCTGACCGCCACCACTCCCAGGACTGAGGCCCGGCCTCAATCGGCCTGCTGCGGCCCCCCAAGAACCTCACTGCCGTCTGTCCGGCCGCAAGGCCTTGGGGCGCCTCCCCGCTGCTGCCCTGGCCAGAGGCTCTTCCACGGGCGGCCCCGTCCCAGCCTGGAGCAGCTGCCCCTGCAGGACCCGGCACAATCCACAGGCAGCTGCTGTGTCTGGGCCCCTGGGGACCCGCGGCCTGGCTCCGCGGGTGGGCACCCGGGGGGGAGGTTTCGGGACCCCAGGGGCCTGAGGAGAGCCTGCAGCCGCCGCCACTGGACCCTGGGCCACGGGGGCTACTTATTTATTTATTTATTTATTTATTTATTTATTATTTTATTTATCCATGAGAGACACAGAGAGAGAGAGGCAGAGACACAAGCAGAGGGAGAAGCAGACTCCAAGCAGGGCCCAACGCAGGACTCGATCCAGGGACCCTGGGGTCACGCCCTGGACCACAGGCAGATGCTCCACCGCTGAACCCCCGGGGACCCCTCTCACTCCTTTTGAAAACAGGCTCCGTGGGGGCACCTGGTTCAGCCCACGGGGTGGCCGGTCCCTTATCTGGGGATTGTGAGTTCAAGCCCCGCTGTGCGTGGAGATCACTTTAAAAAATAAAACAACAAAGAAACAAAAAAACAAAAAACAGGTTTCTAGTAATTGAGTTACTTCCTGCAAAACATAGTAACGCTTTGCATTCAAGAACGTCTGTCACGAGAGAATTCAGACGAACCCGAAGGTCTCACCCGCGTCCACCCACTGAGCTCCGGCTTTGGGAGGGAGGCGCCACTGCCAGCGCCCCTGGGCCTCCGAGTCAGCGGCTGGGCCCTCCCCCTTGGGGAAGAGCAAAGCCGCGGCTGGCTGGACTCTTCCACGCGGCCCATGGCCTCCGGACCAAGGGATGGGTCGTCCGCGGGTTGGGGAGCTCCCGCCCGCTGGCTTGCTGCTGGGGGAGCCTCAAACTGCACCCCGACTCTCGATTCCTGCCCGGCCTCATGGGACCACGGCCGCCGAGGATTTCTGCAGGCCCAGGGCGCGAGCCGGGAGGGGCACCAACGCGGGCTCCCCAGCAGGTGCCACCCCGGCAGCACCTCTCTCGATGGCCCGGCGGTCCGCGTGTCTCCCGGGGCTCCCATGGAGGGGGGGGCACGACGCAAACGGACGGGCCCACCCCGTGCTGCAGGCCTCAAGCCCAGCGGCCGTGGGGGCTGTGACCCTGAACCAGCCCTGCCTCTGCGCCGGGGCCTCGGCTCTGCACCCCCATCCTCACGCCCTGTCGAAGCTCGCGCTCCCCCCCCACCCCGAGGTCGGGGTCACGGCGCGTTAGGGCGACGATCTCGGGCTACCCTGAGCCTCCGCAAGGCCCCCATCTCCGAGGGCTGGGCCGTGGCCTCCGTGGGCCGGGGGCGGGAGGGACGCTGGGGCTGAGCACGGAGCTCCTCCTTGACTCTGCAGGGGCGCCGCGCCCGGATCTGGCTGCTGCTCCCCCTGTGGCTGCAGGTGCCCAGCACCCTCCTGCGGACGCGGCTTCCGACAGCTGGACACACGGCCGCTGGGTGGGAGCTCTGCATCCCCGGCCCCCCCCCCGCTGGGCCAGGCTGGGCTTCCTGGCTACCCGCTCCAGTGCTCCACGCCTGGCTGCTCATGCACGTGGCAGCTCCTCCCCGGCAGGTGCGCTCCGGGAGGCAGGCGCTGTCAGTTCTGCGGCCCCGGGCCGTGCACGTCCCCAGCACGCGCGTGGATCGCTGACTGCTTGGCGACAACTGCCGTCTCCTGATGCACCCTCTTTCAGCGCGGAGGCGCCCTGCGTGTGGAGCCCGAGCCTGATGGGCCTCCCGGGGCCCCGGCCCCCCCTGCCGAGTGTGGGCCGGGCACCCACCTTCCTGGGGAGCAATGGGCCCAAGGGTGCCGTCTCCACGTCCACGACGCCCAGCTCCATGCCCAGCATGCGGCGGGCTCCCGGGGAGGCAGTGCCCAGTGGGGGGGCGGGGGCCCGAGCCTCCCTGCCTCCCTGCCCTTCCCCCCAGGGTGAGAGCTGCACCCAGTGCGTGCAGGGCCCCCTTCTGTCACACACATGTCCACGCCCCCTTCCCCTCCGGAGGCGAAATTCTCGAAACAAGAAATTAGCCACCGACCGACTGGAAGCACACGCCCCCACCCTAATATCTCCTCTGATAACAGGAGAAGCAAAGGGAAGCATCTCCACACGAAGGTCTTGGGGACTTTAAGACTCCGCAGGGTCTAGGCGTCAGCCGCGGCTGAGGGAGCAGCGGGGCAGCGAGCGAGCGGAGAGCTGCAGACCCGGGTGCTGCCCAGTTCAGGGGCAGCACCAGGGGACACCGTTTTCTGAGGGTGAAAAACTCCTGGTAAAGTTCCCAAGGGAACAAAACACATTAATCCAAATGGCAGTCGCAATCCAGAGAATTTTCGTGAACATAAAAATGTGGAAACTAGTTTGTGTTTAGATGCCAAAAGGAACCACAGTCGAGGCTCAAATGCTCACAGACTGGTATCCCCGCCCGATGGCTGTTCTCCATGTGGCCCCCGTAGGAGCGGGGACGGCAGCCGCCCACCCTCCCCACCCGGAGCCCAGGGTGGAGCCTGGCGTGGGTGCCGTCAGGCTGTGCGCACTCAGGTGTGGGGGCACCGTGCCCCGGCACAGACAGCGGGGTCCTGGAGGCTGCGTGGGATGCAGGGTGCCCCCCACCCGGACCCTGTGGCCGCCCTGGGGCGCCCGCCCCGTTGGCGCAGCAGCTCGGGAGGCCCTGCAGGCCCTGCAGGCCCCGGAGGTCTCCGCTGGGAACCACTGGCCCCGGGGGTCAGTGCTTCCCGGGGATCCTGGGCGGGAGCGGGACTCGCCGTGGACGGGAGGCCTGGGCGCTCCCAGGTGTCCTGGCTCAGGATGCTGCTTGCCCGCGGGGCGCCGGGGGCTGGTTTCTGCTTCCGACGGCTGGACGTTCGAGGGGAGACCAGGCTTGGCTTCCAAAGAGCCGCTCACGCTGCAGCCAAGCGCACGTGGCCACAGGAATAGGCCTGGTCTCCGCTCCGGAGGGGCCAGGGCTGCAGCGGGCAGCTGTGACCAGCCGAAGGGCCAGGAAGGACGCTATTCAGGGCACGGCCTAGCCCACTCTAGACCAAGGAAGAAGGGCGGCAGCCACCGGGGCCGGACCCCCACAGCTGTGAAGCCTCGTCCCGGAGCCCTGAGCCAGCCCCAGGCCCCAGGGGGAGTGCTTGACCCCGGGCTCCCCTCCTCTTACGGCCTCCCCGCGGCTGACTGCATCCACCTGGGCAGTTCACCTTGTTTCAAATGGGATTTCTTTTTCTTCCTTCTCTTCTCCTCCCTCTCCCTCTTCCTCTCCTTTTCAGAGGTGAACGAAGACAGCGGTAGAGGAGGTAAAAACCGTATCAAAGAACCGGAGCTGTGGGGACCAGGGAGAGAACAAGGGCAATAGTCTGTCGACAGGCACTGTCCCAGGCGCTCCACCAGGATCAACTCAATTCACTTCCCCGCAGGCCCGTGGAGGAGACCCCTCCTCATATCCATTCCACAGATGAACAAGTCAAGGCACGGAGAGGTGAAAGGTCACACATCTATTAAGTGAGGGAGGAGGGACTCAAAGCCAGGCAGGAGGGGTCAGAGCTCTGTGCTCTGAGAGGAGGCAGGGAGGAGGAGGAGGAGGAGGAGGCCAGTGTGGCTCCTGGGCGGTGTGGGGCCCCTGCTTCCCCTGCTGGCCTGGCACCTCGACCGGCCAGGCCTGGGGCCCGGGAGCGGCCTTACTTTGAGGCTGGACCGGCCTCCTGGGTGCGTCCCTGGGCAGGACCCTGAGGTGGCTGTGGAGGCCGCGTGTAGAACAGATGGCCCCACCTCCACCCCGCCGTGAGAACGGGGCGCTGGGCCCTCCTAGGGCAGGCCTGGGCCAGCCAGGGGCGGGGCCGTGGCCACACAGGGTCGGCCCAAGCTCCCCTCCACGTTCTCCGTGTGGGAGGCCAGTGACCTGCCCCATGGACGCCTGGCCTCTGCCCCTCCGGGTGGGGGCTGGGCTGTCTGTGTGGGGGGCCGGGATGGGGGGGTCACAGGCCCGGGCCCTGCGGAAGGAGGAGGTCGGGCTCTGAGCCCATCCTGTGAGTAGAGGCCCGCAGCCGCCACATGGCCCCAGGCGGAAAGGAAACGGGAGGCTTCTCAAAATAGACCGAGCGTGCAGCAGGCTGCGTCTCCAGGTCTCACCATCTGGTCGCCTGGGCCGGAAGCGAGGCGGGGGAGGGGAGTGCAGAGCTGGAGGGGCCGCGGGCACCCGCCTTCACCCAGTGCCTCCCGCCAGCTTTCTGTTCATCTTCCGGGGACTCCGATGGCACCGTCGTGGGGCGAGGAGTGTTGTCGCTAGAACCACCAGGAAGCTGAGACCTGGAGTCGTGAAGTGACTTGTCCAGGGCTCCAGAGGGGCCAGCAGCAGAGCAGGCGGCCTGCGACCAGCGTCGAGCTGTCCCTGCAGTGGGGGGCGGCCAGGCCTGCAGCCCGTAAGCCCTGGGCTGCCGTAGGTCCCAGCCTGAGGTTAGACCAGCTCCCCGAAGGCCAAGCTGTGACCCCCAGAGAGGGCCCAGAGGACCCGCCTGTGGCTGCCTGCCCTGCAGCCCGCGAGGGCCCAGCACCGAGAGGCCCGGCAGAGAAGGGGGGTCTGGGTGCTCTGACCCCCACCCCAGGCTCTGCCTGGAGGATGGAGGCCCCCCAGATCTGGCAGATCCAGAGGCCCGTCTTCCACTTCCAGGCCTGGGACCTGGTTCGGCCCCTCCCACCCTCTGCCACCAGAGGGTTTTCCAGCATGGGGCGCTACTGCATCCAGTCCGCTCCACTGCCTTGAAAGGAAGGAGGAAGGCGCAGGGACCCCTCCCTGGAGGCTCCTGAGGCTCAGGGAGGTGAGGGGATGCATCTGAGGGGAGGCCCCGCCAGGACTGCTGTCCTCGACGAGCATTGGCTCTCTGCCTGCTGTGCCTGGGGACATGGATGGGGGCCATGCAAGTGTGGAATGCAGGCTCCAGACTCCTACTCCAGGGCTCTCATCTCTTCCCCAGGCTTCCTTATGCACCAGCCCACGGGGGCTGGCTTCATCCCCACCAGCAAGTCTTGGCTCCAGTGCCAGGCCCCCCAGGGGGAGGGCTGTGCTGGTGCTGGGTGTTGTCCCCGGTCCTCCCTGCAGGGGCGCTCAGCCCGGAGAGATGCCAGCAACATCAGGCTCTGCTGCCCTGTGCATCCCCGTCAGCAGAACTCGGCCATTCTGGTCCCCCCGCAGGAGGTGAGCTCAGGGTGGCAGTGGCTTCCAGTCCTTCGCAGACAAGGTAGGAGTAGGGGAAGGAGGTAACGGGGGAGCGGGAGGAAGAGGGTAAAGTGGAACGGATGAAAAAGGAGGAAGAAACTGAGGGTACAGGTAAGACAAATGGGAGCACCTCTGTTCAAGACTGGGAGCGAGGAGACAGAATAGAAGTGGGAACTCCAAGGGGTGGGCCGAGTCTCTATCTCCAGTATTCTCCCAGGGGCAGAGCGCACGGTGTGTGGCCACCGAGAGCCTCCTGGACCCTGAGCAGTGGAAGCAGCAGGTGTGGGTGTGGCTCATCTGGATGGGCTTCCTGGAGGAGGAGGGTTGGGACCCAGGGCAGGAAGATGGGTCTGGAGGCTGTGGCTCTGGTACCACCAGCCTCACAGGCACACCCGGGTGCGACCACAGCCCTGCCACGTCTCTGTGGGGTGGGAGGGGTTCACGACCACCATCCTGGCTTCTGGGGCCCCAGAGGGTGTGGAAGCGGGAGCGCCCCCAGGCTCACAGCCACCATTTCCTGAAGACCTGGTGCGCACCAGCCTGTGCTAGAGCCTGGGGGGCCCCAGTGAGGTGCCCTGCTGTCCCGCATAGGCTGGACTTCCCGCGTCTCTCCCAGCCCGCCACGGGGCTGGGCATCCCAGGTGGAAGGGGGAGCGCCGCTGCTGACCTCTCCTGGGCCCTCTCCCGGGTCACCTTGCAGGATCTGGGGGCTCCCTGGAGGAAACCGTGGCTCGCACCTATTTGGAGTCACCCTGGCATGTGCCTAACACCCCCATGGAGATACGTGCTAGGGGGTAAGTGCCACCTTATAACAAACTTGAGAGACAGCCTGTTCATTCTGGGGTCCCACTCACCTCGCCTGCTGGGTCAGGGGTGCGTTCTGGAGTCAGACTGTCTTGACTTGAACCCAGCTCTACCACTGTCAGATTTGGGTAAGTTATTTGCCTTCCTTGAGCCTTGGCCCCCCAAACCCCCGTCAGACGGGCCGAGAATAGTACCTCCCGCGGCAGGCGGTGGGCTCACTGGCCCGGTGCACACGCCCTTCCTGGCTGCAGACCATGGGTGTCTAGAGGCCACCCCGCCACTGCTGTTACTCATGTAAACAAAAGGCAAAAGGAGAAATTAAATCCCTCCCTGCCCGCAGCGCACCCAGCATCCCTGGCAGGAGGTGGAGGGGCCGCTGCTGGGAGCTGGGCTGCGCCAGGTTGGCACCTGCTAGGGCACGGGCGATCTGAGCCGAGTGCTCCCCGCCTCCCGGATCCCAGGAGCCTTTCACAAATAGAACTTCCTGTGGAAAAACCTCCTCTATCTCTACCCGCACCCACCCCCCCATGCCCCAAGATACATGCTGGGATCGTCCTGCAAGCGGATACCCATCCACGGGGCCCCTGACCCAGGGCTTACCAGATGGTCACGTGTGACCTTGTCCAAGCAGTGGCAAGGGCCCTGGGTCAGGATGGGGACGCAGTCGGGCCCCTGGGACGGGAGCCGGGGAACCGGTCCCCACACAGACTCTGCCGGGGCCGCTGGCCTTCTCCCCAGGACGTCCCGGGAGGAGACGCAGGGACAAGTGCCGGCTGGAAGGGCCGGTCAGGAGAACCTGCCCTGCCCGCCACCGTGCCCACCACCATGCCCATCACTGTTCCCCCCACCTCTCCCGCCACTGCCACCGTTCCCACCACCGTTCCCACCACCGTTCCCACCACCTCTCCTGCCACTGTACCCATCTCTGTTCCTGACACCGCACCCGCTGCTGCCCAGATGCCTTGTGCTGGGACTTGGCCGTGACCTCCAGCACACTGGGTTGCCTGCTTTGGCGGCCAGGGCAGAGCCAGGAGCCTACCTGGGTGGCTGGCGAGGCCTCCTGTCCTGGGCTCCCCCGGCCACCCCATAGCCCGGGGAGGAGATGTGGGAGGCGGCCTCCCACATCTCCAGGGGAAGCTGGGCGCACAGGAGGCCAGCCGGGGGCCTGGGGCACGGCTGGGGGGCTGCTGCCCCACACTCCACTTCCCATCTGCTCGCCTCCATCCCCTGAGGCTCCCGCAGCCCTTCCCTGGCCCTTCCCCTGGGAGTCGGGGACTTGGCCGTGTGAGGTGTGAGGGCCGTCGCCCCTTCCCTTCAACGTGGGAGCAAAGGAAGCCCCAGAACCGGGACAGGGCCAGGGCGCGGCCACGCGGTGGGTGGCGGAGGGCAGGAGAAGGTCGGGACTGGTGAATCAGGGGGTTGGGGTGGAGGCAGGTATGGCAATCCTGACGCAAGTGCCCCTACAGCAGGGGGGCCCCAAAGGACCCACTGGGCAGGTCTCCTTACAGACCACCCGGGGAGCGGGGCACAGGGGAGGGAGCGAGGCCCGGCTCCTGCAGCACCACCGCAGCTGGCGTGGGGGGCGCTAGGCCTCTCCTGAGTCCCGGATCCCCCTTCTCTCCTCTAAGGAGCTGCTGCCTTGGCCTCCCGGGATGGGGCGGCGATGGTGCACGCCCTCCCCTCGCCCAGGGAAGTTCCGGGCCGCAGGCGGAAGCCACACTGCGACCGTCGGGGGGCCACGTCCCTGCCCTCGCGGAGGGGACAGCAAGCCAGTGACCCACGGGCGCCGGGGGACAGGGCGGGCAGGGGCTGCGCTGCTCTCTCAGGAGCTGGCACGGAGCCCGCAGGGTGAGAAGGTCCTGCTGGGTCAAGGGGTCCAGAGGGGGCTTTTCTGGCAGTGGAGGCGGCAGGGCAGGGGCTCTCGGGGAGCAGGACCCCGGGCCATCGTCAGCGCCCAAGACCGCAACTGGAGGGAGGGGTGCAGGGTGACCCCGCAGGTGCGAGGTGCTGGCCAGGGCACGTCCCACGGGGCTCCTGGGCGCAGTGTGGAGCTCGGGGTGTCCTGAGGGCACCAGGCGGGGGCGGGGGGGAGGGAGGCCATGGGGTGGCTGGGCTCCAGGGTGTGCTTGAGAACCACAGGGGGCTCTGAGGTGGGCGGGCAGGGCGGGGGGCGGACGGCACCCTGGGGGCAGCATCCCCGTGAAGGCGCCCAGCACCCAGGGAGCTCTGGTGGCACAGAGGACAGGGCTGCCCAAGACGCGGAGGCCGTGGGGGGAGCAACGGGCGTTCAGGGGAGACGCGGTGCAGTGGGGTCCTCGGAGCAACACGAGACCTGTGCCCATCAAACCTGAGTAGTTCCCCTCATCCTGTGTGCCCTGTGCCCCCAGGGTGCCGGGGCAGGGCCCCTCAGCCTGGAATCTGGGGCCGCCTGGCACCGCTCAGGGCAGGGGCTCAGTGATCGGCTCTCAGAGACAACTGATCCAGGGGGAGGCGGGAGACCAGGCCCCGCCCAAGCTGGGGACTGTCACTGTAGCCCCTTCCCGAGCTCCCATGAGCCTTGAAAGTAGACCCCGGCGGGGGGGGGGGGGGGGGGGGGGCACCGCCCAGCTGCCTGCGGGGATGGACCTGGGGGCTGGGGGCACTGGCCTTCCCAGGACCCCCCAGGGAAGAGCAGAGGCCCTAGAGTGAGGGGTGTCATTGCGGCCCCGCGGGGCTGACACCCCAGGAGAGTGGGCTGGGGAGGCCTGGGGCGCCCGGCCGAGCCCCTCTGTACACTGTCCTCCCTGCCGCGTGCCTCTGGGAACATCCCGTGGGAAGCCCCCCCAACCCCCGTAGTCGGCGTCCCTGGGGAGAGCCTCTCCCAGTACCGCTCCCCTCCCAGGTGGCAGCCCCCCTGAAGGCCACCTCATCCTCGGAGTGACCTGGGTGAGTGCCGGCGCCGCTCCCCATCTTGCCCGCGGCCCGGGCCCTAGGGCGCCCCTTAACCTGTGCACAGCTCCCTGTCCGTGGGCTCCCAGCTCCAGGCCCCGCGGGTGGGGCTCCTGGCTGCCCAGGCCCTGGCTCAGGGCTGGGGACTCCACGCTCGGGGCTTGGGGCTCCACTGCCTCCCCCGGGACATGGCACATACATGCACACAGGTGCACACACATGCACACACACGCAAACACATGCAGGTGCACACACAGGTGCACACACAGGCACATGCACACAGGTGCACACACACATGCACACACACGCATGCACCCCTGTAAAGAAAGCCCATAGTCTAACGTGATGAGTTGTATAAAAGTTTAGAAATGGGTGCATGAGGCCCAGAGGGTGCTGGGGTGGGGGCAGGTCAGGCCAGGCCGCGAAGGCCTCTGGGAAAGAGCCCCAGGGGAAGGGTGGGGTCAGCGGAGGGTCCAGCTCAGCCGCAGCCCTGACTGATGTCCTGCCCGCGGGGCTCGGCTGTGCCTCCCTGTGAGCAGATGGGGATGCTGGTGGGTGGGGCCTCTGGGGGGCGTTGGGGGGTGGGGGGGCTCTCGGGGGGGCCACTGGGTAACCCCCCTCGTCCCTGTGCCCCCATCCCCGCCCCAGGGAGCTGACTGTCACCAAGGCCGGCTCAGCAAATGGGTTCAGGCCACTGCACACCCTCAATGTCAGGGGCAGACCCAACCCCACAGGCGCCCCTCTCCTTTGAGGCCCCGGCACAGGCTGCTCGGACTGGCACTGGGGCGAGGAAAGGAGGGTGATGATGATGATGATGCCTCCCACTGGGGGGTGCAGAAGGGGCGGGCATAGAAGGAGCCAGGCCGGCCTCTGAGAACCCCACCGCGGGAGCCCAGGCACCCGGCCCAGGGAGGCTGCGGGAGGGGCTGGGGCACCGAGGGCCTGGGCTCAGCTCCCCGCCGGCTCCACGGGCAGACCGCCCGGAGGACGGGCAGGAAGGGGAGCCTTCCGAACCCCACGGCTGGGGTGGGGGGCCCAGGTCGGGAGGGGCCCATGCAGTGTTGCGCTGGGGCGGCTGTGTCCCTCCGTTGGATGAGCGCGGACCAGAAATGGCCCCAGAAACGGGAATCCAAAGTGACAGCCGCTCGCAAGGTGAGAGCAAAACAGCAAGAAGATAACCAGGGGCAGCGTGCTGGCAGCCTTCTGCTTGCGCTTCCTTCCTTCCTTCCTTCCTTTTTTTTTTTTTTTTTTTGTATTTCATATTTCTCATATTTTCCACAAAGAGCAACTATTTCTTTTATAACTGAACGAATGTGCATTTAAAAGGGGTGGCAGCAAGGTGGGGGCGTCTCAACTTGTCATGCCAGAGGCTTCCTTCTGGGGGGTGATGTGAGAACATTCTAGAATGCAAGTCAAACATGGGCTACCCTAGGTGGCTCGAAAGCTTCTCTGAGGCCTGCAGCCTTGTCCCTCGCGACAGAAGGCCCAGCTGCCACAACCAGGCCCCCGGCCCAGCCCCACGGGATGGCACGGGGTCTCATTGAGCCTCGGTCGGGATTAGGCTCGGATGCCACAGAAGCCGCGAGCAGTTTGCTTGGGCCACCTCCGAGCCACCGCGGCCGGCACGCGAGGGCTCCTCCTTGGCCCTCCGCCCAGAGTTAAGGGACAGCAACTGGAAATATTCTTACCTGGAAATCCCAACGACCAGCACGGAAGGCTTTCCTGAAGACGGCCCAGGTCAGTCTCGCACTCAGGGCAACAGTGGGGCCGGACAGAGGAATGAGGACTCCTTACCAGACCAGGGGCTTGGAGCCGGGTGGGGTCGTCCTTCCATTTATTGCTGAAAAGCCACCTTCTCCACCAGGAAGTTACATCCATTTTATTTTGGGGATTGGGTTTTTTTTTTTGGGATCAAGTCTGTGAGGTGTTTCACCAACCCCCCCGCCCCCATAAGCACAGTCTCGAGCAGAAAGAGAAAATCAAGTCTCCCCACCTCAAAAGGATGGGGCGGAGGGACACAGCGTCGCCCGGCCCACGTGCGGGCCTGGGCAAAGACACCCGGTCTGTGGGGGAGGTGAGGAGGGAGCCTCTGGGCCCCTTGTAGCCACCGCCCTGCCCGGACCTCAGAAGAGCCTCTATGACTCAGGCACCGGTCGATCCGTATGAACCTGTAGTATTAATGGGACACCTTCCTCGTGACCCTATTTCATGAGTGCCTTACAAAGACAGGCAACAAAGCGGCGGGCGGAGGAGGACCTCGCTTGTCTTGGGCTGGAGCTTCCTCAAGGCAGCAGGGGGCTCCCCCCACCAGGGACACGCGGACCCATCGTTGTCACCGGGGCCACGGAGCATATCCTGCATGCCACACGAAACAACGGCCCCAACGGCTCTACCGTCCCCACCTTGCAGACGAGGAAAGGGAGGCGCAGAGACATGGGCTGACCTGCTCGGTACCCTGCCTGTGAGTGGGGAGGTCAAGGTTCGACCCAGGCTACACGACTGGGGACCACTGTCAGGTTGAGAGAGACGTCGCCAAGCCACCCCTGCGGGGCCCCAGGCCGGCTCCCCAGGATGTTCGTTCCCGTTGTCACTATGAGTCTCACAAACCGAGTGGCTTAAAACGACACAAACTGCTTATCTCAGAATTCGGAGGAGGTCAGGCGCGCGGAAGGTCCCAGCGGCTGAGCCCAAGGTGCTGGCAGGGCCGCCTTCCTTCCCGGAGGCTTAGGGGGACACCCATGTCCCTGTGCCCCCACCTCCGGGGCCGCCTGCACCCCTTGGCCGGCGGCCCCCTGCAGTGTCTTCAAGGCCGGCAAGGCCATGGTGTCCCTCGAGGTTGTCACTCTGCTGCCCCGGAGCCCTAGGTCACCACCCCGTCGTACACTGGGCCCCGTGGATCATCCCGGATCACCTCTCTAGGGTCCTCCGAGCTGTGACCTTACTTCGCCTGCAGCCGTGGTAACCGTCCCTGCTAGTGCCCGACGCACCACTGGTCCCGAGGACTGGGCCCACGTACCTGGACGCCACCAGGCTCAGGGTCGGGCTTCCGCCCGCACGTGGGTTTTGAGAAACCGAGTCACCCTGCCCGACACGCGGGGCACTGACGCCGGGGCCGGGCCCTCACTGACCTGCCCCAGTGTTAGGGAAGCCGCCTTTCACGGTCCCGACAGGGCCAAGACCCCGCGTGAGGGCCGCGTGCCCGGCCTCTTCACGGCGACAAAAGGGTCACGTGCGCAGGCGGGGCTCACCCGACTCTCGGGAACCACCCCCCCCCCCCCCCCCCCCCCCCCCCCCCCGCTGCTGGCCCACGCCTGGCCCTGCTCCCCGGCCCTCCCTCGGGTCCGTGCGGCCCCGGGACGGTGGCGGTGGGGGGCGCCGCTCACAGGCCCAGCCCTGGAAGCCTCTAGAGGCTGCTCCCCCGGGACCCCCGGGGAACAAACTCCGTCGAGGGACGCGGGCGCCCCTGCCCTGGGCTTCACAGGCCCCAGGTAACGGTCTGCTGCGCACCAGGAGGCCTGGCAGCTGCACGGACCGGCAACCATTTCCCTGACAGATGCCTGGGCCCGGGAGCCCCGCTGCATCTCGAACAAGGACGCGCGCCGGGCAGCCAGCGGGGACCCACGGGCCGCGTGGGCACCACTTGTCCCCTCGTCCAGATGCTGTGCTGCCACTCACTCTCCTCGTGCGCTGGGCCGCGGGCACGTTGGGGCGCCTGCAGAGCTCCCGGGCGCTGGCCTAACAGCCTCATGAGGCCGGCTGGCAGGCGGAGCACCGCACATTTGATGGGATGCTGCGGCGAGCCTGGAGACATGCAGACACGGCCACGGCCACGGCCAGCATCCTGTGTCCTCGGCTGCGTCCGCTCCGACAGGGGACCTGCCCTGTTGACAACCGCGACGCGGACAGAGCTGCACGGTTAGCTCAACTCGCTGCTGCTAAGACCTTGGGCTAAGAGCAAGCGTATCTACCCCGTGTTCCTAGACGCATCCCATTCCTGGGGGGCCCTGGACCCTGCCCCCCCTCCAGGGCTGTCGGGGGATCCCAGCTGTTTGCTCTTCTGAGTAGCGCTGCACACACACGTCCCTGCGCAGCCTGCGGTCCTGGAAGCCGGGTCCCCGCGAGGAGACTGCTGGGGCCGACCTGCACGGCCAGGTGACAGCCACCGCCCGCCTGCCCCAGGCTGCCCGGGGTCAGCCCCATGAGCAGCGAATGGAGGGGCCCGTCCCCGGCCCGGGGGGTCCCCTGTGCCACCTAGCCGCCCAGCTCTGCCCACGGCCGCTTACTTCTCCGCGGGCCTCATGTGCCTCCCGCTCGGCAAGGCGTCCTGGTGCTCCGTGTCTCTGCCTTCCTCCCAGTGCTGGGGCGGGCGGGCATCACGGGGTAGGAGGCCGGTGGGTCCGGGGGACATCCAGGCCGCAAAACAGAGGGCCCACCCCAACGGAGGACGGGGCCCGCTTGGGGGCTGACATGGCCCAGGACGTACAGAGGGTATGGAAAGCGCCGTCCTCCCTCGGGGCTGTGGCAGCATCAGGCAAGTGCTTACTAGGTTCCCACTACGCACCGAGGACTGGCTATGCCCGGGGTTCAGAGGAAACCGAGGCAGCCCTCCCTCCCTCCCCTCCTTCCCCATCTCCATCTCTCTCTCCCTCCCTCCACCCCCCTTCCTTCCCAGAAGAGGATGATTTTGTTCACCTTCACGCAGCACCGCCCGGTCCCCCCCATGGGGCCTGGATCCCTAGGGGAATCCAGCTCGATCCCACTACCTGGGCCGCATGACTAGCTGCAGTGTCCACACGTGACATAATTCTGCCCAGTAGAAGGTTCGGGAGTATCTGACAGGGAGCTTCTGAGGTGGTTTTCTTTCTTTCTTTTTTCAGATTTTATTTATTTATTCACGAGACACACAAGAATGGCAGAGACCCAGGCAGAGGGAGAAGCAGGCTCCACGCAGGGAGCCCGATGTGGGACTTGATCCCAGGACTCCAGGATCAGGCCCCAGGCTGAAGGCAGCGCTTAACCACTGCGCCGCCAGAGGTTTTCTTTAGGCCGACAAGAGCACAGGAGGCCGGTGCGCCTGGAGCGGCCTGGAGCATCCCGGCACCTGGGGTGTGGGGGCGCGGGGTGGGGGGGTTCTGCCCTGGGATGCCATCCCCAGGCAGTGAGCTAACTGAGCCTGTTTCTTGCAATGAGTCAGGAGACGACAAGCAATCCGGCCTAATTAGCCCCGTGAGTCGAGTCATGTGTGACTCGTGACCGAAGACACACTTGTGTCGGCCCGTCAGGCAGCGGGGCAAGGCCTCCGAGGGACCTGGCTCCGCGTTGCGAGGAGGGGCTGCCGGGAAGAGGCCCAACCCGCTGGGGAGCCGCTGGAGCCAGGGCGGGCCGGGCAGGGGCCGGCGTGGGGGTCGCCTGAGGGCCCGGGGCACCCTAGGCCCTGAGAACCCAGGCACCGGGGCCTTTCCCGCAGCCGCAGCCGGGAGGCCGGGCAGGCCTGTGTCGCCTGTGCCCACGACGCACCGACGGCGGCCACGTCCCCCTGCCAGGCCTGCCCGGCCGACCTATCCTCCCAGATGCCACCTGGGTCGGCCAGCAGGTGCACGGAGGGGCGAGCACGGCTGGGGGAGGGGATGCGTCGCCACCTGCCCGCGCCCGTAGACCCCGGGGGCCTCACGCTCGGGTACAAGTCAGCCACGAGAGGACAAATGCAGCCGGAGTGCTGGAAGTAGTTGGGGCTCCCAGGGCAGGGCGAGGGGGGCCTGGGGAGTCAGCGTTCCCCCCGCAAGATGAGAATGTTCCGGAGAAGGCCGGGGGCGGTGGGTGCAGTGAACGCGCCGAGGGCCGGGGCACGGGTACCCCAGCAGAAGAGTGACGCTCGCGTCGTGTGTATTTTACTACGACACAAATTATTTTTAAGACCAAGAGAGTGAGCCCAGCACCGTGGCGACCACGTGGGGATGACGGAGGAAAGGAGGGGCGGCTGCGGTCCTCCAGGCAGGCGAGGTGTCTGTACCGAAGTCGGTAGACAATTTGGGGACGATCGAGGCGCGGCGTCCGAAGTGTCACTGAAGTAGTTGGTTAGGTGCTGAGCTTCCCTACTGCACGCAGCTGCCTCCTGAAAGAATAAGCTTTTTAAGAACTGGCGCCCACGGGCCTGTCGCCAAAGACGCACATGTCCAGGAGGCGCCTGGAGCGGCTCAGCCAGGGGCTGCTCCCGTGTCACCTGCCGGGTAGGTCCCTTCCTCCTGCAGCACTTTGTGCCTCCTCCCCGCACTCCCTGTTTCTCTTGGGGGAACAAGGCCCTGGCCCGGGGGAGGCCTGGCCTCAGAGGCCCCGGAACTTCGGGGTGATGCTCACGGGGCGGGTGGTGGACTGAGAGGATGTGTCAGCTCCAGCCTGGCTTAGGCACCTGCCAGCGCTGCAGGCTGGACAAGGACAAGGACAGAGACACCACGCCCCCTTGGGAGGTGACACCGCAGAGCAGAGCCGCGGGGTTGGCAACCAGAGCCCCGAGGACGCCAGGAACTAGGCGGGAATCGCATCTGGCATCTGGGCATTCTGGACCCACCAGGTCATCCGCTTCCTTTTAAAAAAGTTACTCTCACTCTTGATTTCGAGTCACTTCAAAGAGAGAGGAAAATGTGAAGACCAGCACCCCAACCCGGGTCACCTGCACTGAGCAGACGTCACACGGTCTCCGGAGGCAGCAGTGTAAGTACAGTGGGAAACTCGCCTGCACGCTTACCTCGCCCCCTGCACCTCGGGCGACCACCCACCCGGGGCTCCCGGCGCACACGCACGCGGCACAGCGTCTTCGTGAATCTGGGAGTCGTGGTTTGCCGTAGAGCATCCCCTGGGACTTGCCTTAATCGTCCAACGTCACGTAGGTACCGTGTATCCTTGTGGGACCACCCCGCTCTACCTCATTCATTTTGAGCTACGGACTAGCTCCGTGCTACAGTTACGACGACCCGGTCACGCCAGGTCATGCATGTGTCACGGGATCACAAGGTTGGATCCACTGGGATAATAGGTTTTGTGTATTTTACTACAAAAATAATTGCTTTGTCTTCATCTTGTTTTGTCTCGTTTTGTTGCTTCTGTGGCAATTAACAGCCTTGGGCCCGTTTCTTCGTGCACTGATGAGACAGTTTCTGGACAGACACTTAGACGTAGAGTCCCTAGGGCAACCGGGCAGTGAACATTTTCTTCTCTTTTCTTCTTTTCTTTTCCTTTCTTTTCTTTTCTTTTCTTTTCTTTTCTTTTTTTTCTTCCTTCCCCCTCCCCTCCCCTCCCCTCCCCTCCCCTCCCCTCCCCTCCCCTCTCCTCTCCTCTCCTTTCCTTTCCTTTCCTTTCCTTTCCTTTCCTTTCCTTTCCTTTCCTTTCCTTTCCTTTCCTTTCCTAAGATTTTTATCCATTTATTCACGAAAGACACAGAGAGAGGCCGAGACACAGGCAGAGGGAGAAGCAGGCTCCATGCAGGGAGCCCCATGGGGGACTCGATCCCAGGACCCCGGGGTCACGGCCTGGGCCAAAGGCAGGCGCTCAGCCACTGAGCCCCCCAGGGATCCCCGAACATTTTCAACCTTAGTGGGTATCATAAAATTCTAAGGTGCTTGTACCCATTTTTATGCACCCACCTGCAAATATTATTAGATTAGATCATTCTTGCTAAGTTGACGGACGTGAAATTTCATTGTTGTTGTGATTTGTATGTTTTGATTTCTAGTGAGGCGGAGCATCTTCTCAGTAAAGTCGCCAGATAAAACACAGGCAGCCCAGCACATATGTGGTGCATCTTTTAACTTGATGCATGATGTATCTTTTGTCATATGCAGGATCGTTTTTTTTTTTTTTAATTTCAGTAGAGTCATAAAGATCTAAAGACATTTCTTCCATGTTTGCTGCTAAAAAAAGTATTAAATCTGTCTGAAATCTATGACTACATGTGGTGTGAGTTAGTAACTTAGCTTTATGTTTTTCCATATGGATAGCCATCTTCCCCAGCAGAATACATTAAGTTGGCCGTACTTGCCTCGGTGATGCACAACGCCTCCCTACTGAGTCTATATTCCCATACTTATGTGGGTCTGTTTCTAGGTTCCTAATTCCATTCTGCTGTCTTTGTCTACCCCTCCCCCTAAAACACAGTACCTAATAATTATTTTTTAAAGATCTGTTTGTTTATTTGGGAGAGAGAGAGAACAAGCGCATGCGAGTTGCGGGAGCGGCCAAGGGAAAGGACCCTTCACGCAGACCACCTGCTCAGGGAGGGTCCGATGTGGGGCTCAATCCTACATCTTATAGGATGATTTTTCCAATCTGCTCCAAAATTACATTTGCTCTCATAAACGAATTGTTCTTCCACATGAATTTTTCCCCCAGTCTGATAACAAAGATTATTTACAGACTTAAAGGTATAATCAGGGGCAGCCCGGGTGGCCCAGCGGTTTAGCGCCGCCTTCAGCCCAGGGTGTGATCCTGAGACCCGGGATCAAGTCCCACGTCGGGCTCCCTGCATGGAGCCTGCTTCTCCCTCCGCCTGTGTCTCTGCCTCTCTCTGTATCTCTCATTAATAAATAAATAAAATCTTAAAAAAAAAAAGTTATGATCAATACATCCAAAAAGCCTTTCACTTGTGTTTCCAGAGTGTTGTGATGACCACGATGTGGTCTACGGTACACGGTCTGGCACAGAAGCTCAGAAAGGGTCACACAGAGTTCCCAGCTCTGTCCCCTCCTCGCGCTCTGACTTAGGACTTAACGTGTTTATGCCCTGTCTCTACATCTTCAAATGGGGATGAAAAATAGAATCTATCTCATAGCGTCATTATGAGGGTTAAATAAGTTAACACGTATGACGAGCGTTACGTCTTATTAGGTAATTGGAAAGCACAGGACTAATGCGGCTAAAGGCTTATGCTTTGAGGTCGGGCTGCCTGGAACAGAATCACGCCCATCACCCATCACCAACAAAACCAGAGCAAACTCTTGTGAAATACGACGCAGAAGAGAACATAAGGCAAAACTATGTTATATCTGACGCACAACAGTGATAAAGCCAACACCCGTATGATCACCGTCCGGCCGGGAAACTGACTATCATTGGCAGCACTAAGTCCCCCGACTGGTCCTTACCGCGGCCCCTCACGCCCCCCCCCCTGCAGACTTTTAACTGTAATCAAGACATGGATCCTTCTTTAATGACCATATTTATCTCTCCTACTCTCTATTTTTTTTTTAAAGATTTTAGTTATTTATTCTTCATAGAGACACACACAGAGAGAGAGAGGCAGAGACACAGGCAGAGGGAGAAGCAGGCTCCACGCACGGAGCCCGATGTGGGACTCGATCCTGGGTCTCCAGGATCACGCCCTGGGCTGCAGGTGGCGCTAAACCGCTGTGCCACCGGGGCTGCCCTACTCTCTATTTTTTTTTGACTTTTTTTTTCTATTTTTTTTGACTTTTTTTTTATATATTTTTTTTAAACTTACTTTGTCTATGTCTCCCAAGGCAAGGGAAACAAAAGCAAAAATAAACTACTGGGACGTCATCAAGATTAAAAGCTGCTGCACAGCGCCAAACCGCGGAGCCACCCAGGGATCCCCTCACTCCGTAGTTTTAAGGGCACTGTTAGTATCGCTTTCTGATGCACATTTGGATTGACCTCTTCTTTGCCATTTTCTTTCTCCTTCATTCCTGCATTTCTCACCTTGCAGCTGTGATGATCTCCCTCTGCCTGAAACTCCTTTAGAATTTCCTGGACTGCAGGGTTTCTTGTCCAAAGCATCTTTCTATTTTGACTTTGTTCTTTTCAAAAATTTTTAGTGTGAAAACTTTAGCATAAGCAAAAGAAAAGAAACTGGTACCATGGACCCACTGGCCCATCGTAAGTTTCAGCTATTTTCAATCACGGACAATCCTGTTTCCTTGGCCTCCCACCCACGTCCATTCACCCTGAATTACTGCGGCAAATGTCTTACGGGTTTACCTGTAAATGTGTGTATGTATATCTTAAGGGGGGACTCTTAAAAAAAATCCATATTGTCCACCAAAAAAATATCCATGATGGATGTTAACAAAGATTATGGAGGGAATAATTTTGCAGTATGTACGTGTGTCAAATCATCACAGTGTACACCTTGAGCTAATAGGATGTTATATGTCAATTGTATCACAGCAAGGCTGAAAATAATACCAACGGGGGGAGAAACTACTAGCTATAATGCCTTCATGTCAGCAGGCATCTTGACGTTCGCATTTCCTCAGTTGCCTCACTAGGTTCTGCTCCTACTTTTGACGTGTTTCAGCTGGGATGCAAATGAATCATTTACACTGTTCTCGTGGACTTGCCACTTCGTTTCTTGGGCTCTAGAGATGTTCCTCCAACTCTTCTTTTTCTTGCATTTTTTGTTGCTGTGGTTGTTGCAGAAACAATTGGGGCTTCGCCAACGGCATCCCTTTTCTGTCACTGAACACCTTCCTCTGCTCCCTGTTCTTCCTGTGCATTCATAACTGGATCTGGAGATATAATCAAATCGAGGCTCAATTATTTGGCAAGACTACGTCATAGGTGAGGTTGTGTTCTTCTACCAAGAAGCACATAGTGTCTGGTTGTTTCCCTTTGGGGAATATAAGTAGGAAGGATGATCGCTGCCTAGATCCGGGAACTCATTAGAGGTGGGGAGACAGCGATGCACTAACCCTAGCAGTCCCTCTCCACTAACCAGCTGGAATATTCATGCGGAGAGAAACTCCCCCGTCAATCATTTGGTGATTTGGAAGTACAGTTTATGTAGGAAAGGAAGAATAACTGATTCTTGCCCTATTGTTAGCGTTTCCAAAATGAGTTGTTCTTGGCATCTCCCAAAGGTGGTTAATGAGATCTTTATCACTATAGAAATTATGCGATTAAGCATATTTGATGTTTCAATCCACTGCAGTTCCTATCCTTACCGACGCTCCGATTGCTCCCTCAGTGGTCAGTATGAGCTTATTCAAGTTGGCTCCTGAGTCCTTTTGACTGACTCTAGTAGCCTTTAACAGATTCCTTGCTTTTTGGTGAGAAAAAATATTCCAGGCTCACCCTGTATATTTTCCCAAAGATCCATGGTACTTTTGGTGGCAAGTGGTATTTAAAGACCATAATCTGGGCACCAGGGGTGCTTTTTACTACCGGGTTAGTCATTGTTTGTGGACTTTTCAATGCACAGAACTAGGAAATGTGTTCTTACTTTTATTTATTTTTTATTTTTTATTTTTTCAGATTGTATTTATGATAGTCACAGAGAGAGAGAGAGAGAGGCAGAGACATAGGCAGAGGGAGAAGCAGGCCCCATGCACCGGGAGCCTGATGTGGGACTTGATCCCAGGTCTCCAGGATCGCGCCCTGGGCCAAAGGCAGGCGCCAAACCGCTGCGCCACCTCAGGGATCCCTGTTCTTACTTTTAAAATAAAATACATCACAAGAAGAAAAACATGAATTGATACTGATACTTCCAATTCAAGTTTAGGAGTACACTGTTGATTTTGCTTCCTCTCATGCATCACTCACACACCAAAGACTGTGGTTCTCAATGACACTAGAATATTTCACTTCATCCTGCACAGAGCCAGGACGAGGGCAAAGCAAGTGAGACCCACATGGTGCAAGATTTCAGGAGGCATCACTCTCAGGCTGGCGCAAGCGCACGAGGGCCTCCTCAGCCACGGTGGATCCCACATAGCCACTGGGGAAAACAGATAAAAAAAGAGTTCTGGGTTGAGGTGGCATTTACTAAATGAAGAAACACAGAATGCTGTGACATGGCCTAACTTGAGGGAAATGTGTGGAGTAAATTGCCCTCGCGCCTTCGTCTTTCATTGAGGATTCAAGAACAACTCCCTCAACGCTTACTGCAGCCACCTCAGTGCTCCTGCACCTTTTCTCCTTCACTGAACATTTCTCTTTTCTTTCCTGACCTACGAGCCCCCTTGTATATCAGCTGCAATCCAACTGTCCTACCCTCGCCCACCACAGGGGCTGAACGCAGACCCAAGTGATTTTTTAGACCATTAAGAACATGGAGATGGCATCTGATTAAGCATTATTACCTTGAAAACTATTATTACATATATTGAGGTTTCTTTTCCCCCATATATATCGAAGCCAACCAAAGAACGGGACATCTACATTTTTAAAAACCCCAAAACTCCATGATGTAGATGCATATAGAACGCATAAAATGAAACGGTCATGCATTAGAGCTACCACTTAGATTTATTTAGTGTGCAGAACATATTATGCAAAATTTCCTAGCTGTCCGGGATAACCAGTGTTGGATTATCTCACGGAGTTCGCATTCCCACCCATATATTTGGTACTGGAGGTTTCTCATGCCAGGTCACATCATGTAGTCTTTTCTCGATGACACTGGACTGCAAAGGCCAGCAGAAATCAGCATCCCTTTGGGTGGATGGATGCTTATGAGAGAGGAAAGTTCTTAGAGATCACAATTTTACCATCACTGACATAGAGCCCCGGTGCCTGCGTTAACCAGCCTGCTCAGTGATTCTGCTACCGGGAAGCCCCATTCCTGGGCATTCTCCTCCGTCCTGGCCTATGGCTTGGTGTTCTTTGAATCGATAGTCACCCTTTGCTTGGCCCTGTTGGTAAACCGGATGCAGAAACTCCTTTCTTTGCCTGTCAGCAAATCGCCTGTGCCCTAGGGCAGGTCTCCTCTTCTGCTGGGTTTAGTCCTGACACCTACTATGACCAGGTGGCTCTGGCCTTCATGGGAGGCGGAAGATGATCTTCCCAAAAAGGTCTCTTCTAGTCGCCTGTAGGACTGCACAGCCAAGCACAGCTGTCAGTTTTAGAGAAGTTCTCACCAGAAACGCCTCAATTATACACATTTCAAATCCAAGTATTAGGAATATAAGTAACCCCATTTTCCTGAGAACTCGTTACTACCCAGAGTCCCCCTGCTTGGGTTTCCAGATGCCCAGAGCTACTTCCATGGCGCTGGGAATCTGGACATTGAGGTAAAGAGCACTGGGGGACACAAGGCACAGAGATGGAATGGGCCTGGGATCGGTCCCTGCCCTGTGCCCGGCACGGGCTTTGGGGAGACGGGCCCTTTCTCTCTGTGAGCCATCGAGGGAGCCTTCCTTCAGTCCTTTCAGCTGAGGACACCCTCTTGCAGGACTCCGGGGAGGTCAGGGAAGACTAGACGAGAGGGCAGAGGGCTCATTCAACAAGGGCTGACCGGACGCCTACTATCTGTCAGGCTGGCTTGGGTGTGACTCGTGCTTTCCGGGAGCCGAGGGCTCTTCGGGGTACGCAGACATGAACTAGCCAGGGAAGCGGGGCTGAGGCTGTGGGGGTGCCTGAAGCCGAGGGCCCAGGTGAGGGCCGCCACCCCGAGCTGCCGTCAGGTGAGGCAGGCGGCACGGGGCCGGCTCGGGTCAGCAAGGTGACGCCTGGGAGGGGGTGGGAAGCAGTCCTGCCGTGCGTGGGCAGCCCCCAAGCCCTCGCTGCGCCCTCTGGAGTCTCTCGAACCTTCCCACCGAGTACTCATCAGCACACCCGCCTTGCTCCCGGGGCAGGTATGAGGGGGCGACAAGGCCCCGGGGCGGGACTCAGGCTCTGGGCCACACAGGCTCGGTCGGGTGAGTCGCTGCGTGTCTCCTGGCCCTGCTCCCCTCTGCTGGAACAAGGAAATAGTGTCACCCCCGCCCAGGGCCCTTATGGTGGGTTAGTACATGTCACAGGCTACGGGACAGGCCTGGCACATGGAAGTGGGGAACGCACCCCAGTTGGTCACAGTGATGGTGCCCTGAGCCCTGCATAGGCACAGCTCAGCTGCTTCCTGCAAAAACCGCAGAGTTGCTGTTATTACTGACGCTTTAGAGATAAGGGCTCTGTCATTCATTATAGATACAGTAATACATCGGGGGCGCCCAGTGGCTCAGCTGGTGAAGCGTCTGCCTTTGGCTCAGGTCATGGTCCCGGGTCCTGGGATCGCGCAGGGGGTCGGGCCCCCTGCTCAGCGGAGACCCTGCTTCTCCCTCTGCCCCTGCCTGTCCCTTCTGCTCATGCTCTCCTCTCTCTCTCTCTCTGCCAAATAAATAAATAAATACAATCTTTAAAAAAAAGTGTTAGGTTTAGAGAACAAATGGGTGGTTACGGGGCTGGGCATGGCTGAAATAGGGGAAAGGGAGGGTTGATGAGCCCCGGGTGATGTCTGTATCCTTGACCCCGTCACCTACCTCAGCCACCCCCACCCACCTGCCCCCTGGTCACCATCAGCACGTTCTCTGTAGTTAGAGTCGGCGTCTTGGTTTGCCTCCCTCTTTTTTTCCTCCTATGCTCAGTTATTTTAAAATCCTGTCTCTATAGTAGAAAATCCTGGCAGATGCCGCCTTAACCGAGTGATTCAGGTGAACGTCAGCAGCGAGGGACAAACTGACACCGTGGGCCTCCTGACCCGATGTGCTGAGAAGGTCACGGTGTCGCTCTGTGCTATTCCTGCCCAACACGCATAACAGTGGAGTTGATCGTGGAGAAACCGCAGACAAATTCAGATTCAGGGACATTCGACTAAAGACCTGGTTTATACTCTTCAAAGATGTTAAGACCATGACAGACTAAGGCAGATCGGGGGACTCTTCCAGATAAGAAACCTGCCAACTAAGTGTAACATGCCATGTTGGTTGGATCCAGGACAAGAAAGACATGTTTCTCCTTTTTTTTGCTATAAAGGACATTATTGGGACAACTGGAAAAAAATGTGTGTGTATAGATTACATCATCGTGTTACATTTATATTAATTTCCTGAATTTGAGAACAGCACTGCAGGTGTGAGAGACAGTGTCCTTGTTTTTAGGAACAAAAACAAGTTTTTGTGTGTACAAAGAGGAACTAAAGGTAAAGGAGCTTCGTATTTGCAGCTCTCACAAGGTCCAGAAAATAATGATAATAGTAATAGTAACCGTACGTGTGTCTGTGTAGATATGGAGAGATCAATACACCAATAGGCCAAAGGGTAAAGCAAGTGATGTAAAATGTGAACACGTGGGGGATCTGGGTTAGGAACATGTACAAGTTCTCTCTACTCTTTTTGCACTTTCCCCCCCTAAATATGAGATCATTTAAAAATAAAAGCTCTCCAAAAAAAATGCAGGAACTTTCACCTGGGCCCCACGCCTGTCTGGGGGAGGCGAGGGAGACGTGCTCTCTGTGGGAGATGGTTTCCGGCTGGCTGGGGGGGGTGCTGTTGCTGGCCCTTTGCAGGAGGGGAGCAAACAGGGAAAGCTCTGTGGGGCCAGGCGTGGGCTCCGGGCGGAGGGTGGGCAGGACGTGGGGTCCCCGGGGATCGCAGCCAGCAGGGCAGGGTGGGCTGCGAGAGATGAGGGAGTAGAGGCTCCGAGAGATTAGGGACAGGGATTCTGTTTAGGGGCAGGATGGTGGAACACAGGTGCTCACGGATTCTTATGCTGAAAACAACCAGAACAACAAAGCTGGTTAAGGGGCGCCCGGGGGGGGGGGGGGGGGGGGGCTCAGGGGTGGAGCGTCTCCCTTCGGCCCAGGGCGTGGCCCCGGGATCGAGTCCCTCATCGGGCTCCTCTGCCTGGGTCTCTGCCTCTCTCTGTGTGTCTCATGAATAAATAAATAAATCTTAAAAAAAAAAGGCTGGTTAAAATAAGAACCTAAAATAAATTAATCAAGGATCTGGCAAGAAGGAGAAAACACCCAGAAGCCAAGATAGAGGTGGAATGAGGAGTCCGGAGAGGTGGGCACGGCGGGAGGCTGCTGTTCGCCTTGGGGTGAATTTGCCAGATTGCGCAACCTTGGCTTCGGCTCTCAGGGGCCAACAAAGATGAGAGACGGGGTGAACCCAAGGCGGGGGGCTGACCTCCCTCCGCGGGGGAGCCCAGGAGCGGCCGGCGCCCCAGCCCATCAGCACCCCAAGGTCCGAGGCAAGTGCCCCGAGGCCCCAGGGGCACGGTGGGGGGGTCTGCAGCCTCAATTCACACCCGAGCCAGAGTCTAGGTCGCAGCACCCCCCTCGCCCCCCGGGATCTTGGTGGGAACCTGGAAGCAGGAAGAAGCAAGTTCTCTCTTCTCGCCTGGATGTTCCGAAAGGGAAAGGCCAACAGAACACACTGCGGGCTCCATTGCCTAACCCACAGATTGGGACCTCCCCGAAGCCGGCAGGACCGGGGTCCCACACAGCAGCCCCAGGGCAGAGCCGGCCGTCGGGCGGGGGGGCGGGCGGGGGGCCGAGCCGGCGGGGTCCCTGTGAGTCGTTCTCCTTGAACCACAGCTTGCAGCGAGGACGGCGCCCCAGCCTCCTGGATCAGGGCACATCGGGGCGCGGGGTCCTTGTCCTCGAGGGTTAGCAGCCTTCCCGGCCGTCCCCACACCGCCCCGAGCTGCTGCACCGTGAACTGCCCCTGCGTGGGAACCACCGCCGGGCTCATGAACCTAGACGAGGACAGCCACGGCCGCGGCCACCGATCTGAGCGGCGATGGTGGGGGTGGCAGAGCCCAAGGCAGGTGGCGGGATGGGGGGCAGTGGTGTGGGGGTGTGGGTGGGGGGCGAACACGCAGAGGAAACAGTAGACAACCCAGCGGTGGCAAATCTCGGGGAGAGCCAGCAACACTACACTCCCTCAAAAAACCTTCTACAAATATCTAGGGCATGAAAATCCAACTCATTTCATGGCACATAATTTTTTTTAATTGAGTTAGCACAGAATCTATACAAAGATGCTAAAGAAAAAGAGTGGGAGAGAGCCACAGGGCCTGCCAGATAAAGAACAACGGCCGGGAAAAAAGTGTTACCACGGAATAGATGAAAAATCTGACTCAACACTGTTCTACGAATGAACAAATCTTTTTTTTTTAATGATTATTCTTTTTTTCTTGTTTTTTTTTTTTTTAAGATTTTATTTATTTATTCATGAGAGACAGAGAGAGAGAGAGAAGGCAGAGACACAGGCTTTGGGAGAAGCAGGCTCCCTGCAGGGAGCCCGACGCGGGACTCGATCCCAGGACCCCGGGGTCATGCCCATGGGCCAAAGGCAGACACTCAGCCATGAGCCACTAGGGCGTCCCTAAATGAACAAATCTTTTTTTTTTTTTTTAAATGAACAAATCTTACTAGAACAATTGCCTCTGTGATGGGAGACCACAACACAGACCTAACGACTCAGGGAAGTCACAGCAAGGCAATGCGAGAAGATGAGATGAGAGAAGGAAGGACAGAGGGAAGAGAATAAACAAAATAATTTCAGCAACGAGGACGCACCTGGAAGGAAGACGTAGGGACAATGCAATACAAGTGGAGGACAGACATTAGGAAAGTGAATAAAATGAGACAAAGTGAAAGAAGTGGGTTTAAAAAAATCAGAAAATGATAGATATTTTAAAAAGACAAAAGAGAGCCAACGTATACATAATTGGAGCCTCCAGACGTGAAACACAAAACAACGAAATACAATGAATACTTAAAAATAGAAATGAGGGGAACGTTCTTAAAATAAAATATGTGAATCTATGCAAAGGATCCCAGGTGTGCCTGGGGAGGTGGACCGAGAACAGTCCTCTCCAAGACTCTCCCAGGAAAATTATCAGACGTTGGAGGTGAGGACAACAACCTCTGAGCAGCCGGGCCAGACACACAGGCAGACAGACAGAAACAAGCAAACATGGTTGGCCCCGCAGGGAGGAGGTGGGGCGGGCCCAGCACCGTCCATGCCCAACAGCAGCAGAGCCTCCCGGGCCGCCGCGGCGCTCGGGGTGAAGCCAACACAGACCCCGCAGGTGTGCAAGGACTCGGGGAGCACCGTGTGCAAGCACCCTGCTCGGGGAAGCTACCAGAGTACGACGCAGGCCGCCAAGAGGTGATGGGGGCCCGGAGCTGGCCCTGAACACGCTTGGGCGGAGAGAGAGGTAACAGGGAGCGTGCACAGCCGAGTGTGCGTGTGCACAGGCCACAACCGTGTGGGCATGACATGGAGTGATGGGGAGGCAGCCGGGCAGGCGGGGAGGATGAGGACACCGAGGGCCTGTCCTCTGTTGCTTGGGCTCTGACGGAGAAAACCAATAACGCTGGCGGGGCGAGCGAGCGGATGTGGGGGCGCAGAGCCAAGCACGCGTCGGGGGGGGCTGCCCTCGCGCACAGATGCCAGCTCTCCTCTCCGCCGTCGGGGCCCACGGCCGCTCGGCGGGGCTGCGATCACAAGGGGAGACACCGGGGAAAGAGACAGAGGCCTCCCGACGGAAGGGTCTTCACGGCCCTGGCTGGGCCTTCATGCGGAGGGGTGCCCAGGGGCCGCGGGGCAGGTTGTGGGCCTTGGGCGGGGGTGCGGGCTGTGGGCCCCGGGGGCGGCCGTGGCGCTGAGCAAGTCCCTTGCTTCCTGGTCCTGGGCGGCTGCTGGGTCTGTGCACCCCCCTTGCGTTCCCGGGGCCTCGGGTGCAGGTGGCCACGGGTGCAGGTGGCCATGGTGCATGATCCTATTTAGCGGCTGCTGGACCCTGCGGCCGGCATCCTGCTGGGGGGTTGCATCTGTGTCCAGAAGGGATATTGCTCTGTGGTTTTCTTGTAGTTTCTTTTCTTTTTTAAATTTATTTCTTAGAGAGAAAGCGAGAGCGAGCCCCAGCGGGAGGAGCAGGTGGGCGGGGAGAGGAAGCCTTAAGCAGCCGGGGAGCTGAGCAGCGAGCCCCCCCTGGGCTCCATCTCGCAACCTGAGGTCATGACCTGAGCCCCAAATCCGAGCCTGGAGGTAGGACAGACTGAGCCACCCAGGCACCCCTTCTCGTGGCTTCTACTCTAGCTTTGGTAACGCCGGCCTCATGAAACGGGGTAGGGAGCATTGCCTCGTCTTCTGGTTTGGGAAGATTTTTGAGAAGTGTTGGTGTTGACTCCTTAACTGTTCTGTAGGATCCGCCGGGGAGGCAATCGGGCCTGAGGCTTTTGATCAGGGAGCCGACAACCCCCTTACTTGTGATAGGTCCCTATTTTGCTAATTTTTAAAAATATACATATGTTTTTCAGACTAAATCTCAAAATAAAGTCCAGCTCTCCACTGGGTGCAAGAGGCATACCCGATGCCAACTTGATAGGTCGGATGAAAGGCAGGCAAGGGCATCCTGGGCACATGAAGGATCGCGACAACGGTCAGCAGGGGTCATGAGGGAAGCATCTAGCCCAGAGCCGGTCAGGGTGAAGAGGGCTCAGCGCAAGGGAAAGGCCGGTGTGGGTGTGTCGGTGCCATCGCACGCAGGCCGGGAGCGTCTGCACAGCGGGAACCCGGCGGCCGTGGTGGGGGACCCAGGTGGCTGGTGGGGGTGCACCCAGGAAGCAGAGCCGCCGGGGCACAGGACGCGGCGCTCCACCGAGCGGGCCAGGAGGCCGGGAGCCGCTCCTCCAGCGTGTCCAGGCCAAGCTCCCTCCCAGCTGTGGCTCCGGCACCCCAGGACCACATGGCCCCGTGCGTGAGGGAAGCCAAAGCCAGTGCAGACCCCATGAGACGATACAGCTCGTGCCCGTTGTCACAGGCCGAGCGGCCGATGCCCACCTCGGACTCACACCGAGTAGAGAAAACCTGTCACTGTCACCGGATAGAACATCCCGGGGGTGGGGTGGGCAGGGAGTGTGGCCCCATGTCACGTGTAGGACAAAGGACAGAACAGATCTTGGGGTATCCCTAGCAATGCGCGGCCACTAAGCATCCGAGGGTGCTCATTCCCCCACGGGCAGGACACGCTCCACCCCCTCCACAAGGGACACCCCAAAGCGACCATCCTCCAGATCTCTGGGTGATGCACACACTCTCTACCAGGCTTGGATGTGGTTCCTTGTGCTGTGAGGACCTACCTGTGGGCTCCTCCTGCCCACCTGGCCACTGGCCACCCACCACGGGCCACGGGGCAGCTGGGGAGGCAGGGCTATAGCAGGTGCCAGGTAGGGAGGACAGAGTGGGGCAATGCACTCAGGGGCTGGGGACTGTGAGGACCCCGAGGGGTGCCCAGGCGGCTCCGGTTTTGTTCCCCGGGTCTTCTGTCCTCATCTGAGCTGGTTGTCACAAGATGCGTCTTCCCCTGAGGCAGTTCTGGGGCCGAAACACTTACGGGCTTTTGTGGTTTCTTTGGAAAAACAATTTCCTGGACGATGTTCAGGGATCCAAGTTTGGTCACCTCCTGCCTGGCCGAGCCCCGCTGCTGGAGCACACCCTGGGCTGGGGAGCGGCTCTGCCACCGTGGGGAAGCCTGCCGTGGGGCGGTATGGGGAGCGCCTGCCGCCAGCCCGCAAACCACTTCTCTCGCTGGGGCCCCCCCGGGGGCAGCTCCGAGTTGCAGGGTCCGTGGGCCTTGCCTGTGCCTTGGAGGCCGACCGCAGGCGGGCCTAGACTCTTCTGCGAGGAGCCCAGGCCCGAGCGCAGCATGCCCCACGCGCTTGCATCTTCCAGGAAACTGAGGCACGGCCCTGCTCGCCGCCAAGGAGGCCCGGGAGAGCCGGGCTAGCCCTGCGCAGGCAAGGATGCGGAGAGCGGCCTCAGTGGCCCCAGCGGATGTGCTCCGGTTGGCCGCTGCCTCCCAGGCGCCGCCGAGCTGGGGCTTCTCCAAGGCCGCCCACCCCACTCCGTCTGGCCTTCCTCTAGGCTGAAGCGCAGCTTGTCTGGAGCCAGAAGGCCTCTCCCGAGGCCCGTGTGGTTCCTCGTGGCCCTGGGGCCCGTCAGCTTCAGGACTGGCTCCTGCGCCCCCATCCCAGCCGCCCCTCCCAGTGCCCAAGCACGGTGATGGACGAGAACGGGCACGGCCACAGAGCTCCCAGGGGGAGAAGGGAGGGAGAGGAGCACTCAAAAGCCCCTGGTGCACACTGGAAAGACGGAAAGATGTGTGACCACTCCTTGTCCGGAAACTCGAGCCAAAGTCCCGAGAAACCACCTCACCCGTCAGAAGGGCTAAAATCACACACGCAAAACAAGAAGTGTGGGCGAGGACGTGGACAGAAAGGAACTGTCGCACTCTGGGGGGGGGGGGACGCAAACCGGCGCAGCCGCTCGGAAGACAGCGTGGGGGGTCCCCTGAAGGTCAACGGAGCCACCTGTGATCCCGTACGGGCTGCTGGGTGTTTGCTCAAAAATCACAAAAGCACGGACTCAAAGGGATCCGCAGCCCTAGGCTTACAGCAGCAGGACAGACAATGGCCCAACATGGAAGCAGCCCGCTGTCCGCGACTGGTGACCCTACAAAAGATGCGGTGCATGCACCTGCACTCACACCTGCACACACACCCGCGTGCGCACCTGCACCCGCACCTGCATCTGCACGGAATACTACTCAGCCATAAAAAAGAAATCTTGCCGTTTGCAATGACTTGGCTGGAGCTAGAGGCTATTGTGCCGATCAGACAAAGACAAACGCCATATGATTTCACTCGCATGTGGAATTTAAGAAACAAAACAACTGAGCCAAAGGGGAGAAAAAAGAGAGGGAGAGAGAAAAACCGAAAAACCAAGAAACAGGCTCTGGACTCTAGAGAATACACCGGGGTGCCCAGGGAGGTGGCTGGCGTGGGCTGGGCTGGCGGTGGGGTCAGGAGCGCACCCGTCCCCACGAGGGGACCCAGAGCTGCTGGGTCCCCGAACCACACACCCAAAGCCAGGACGCCGCGGCACGTCAGCTACCCTGGAGCGAAGGGCACAACACACTGTGCTGGCAACCTGGCAACCGCTGAGCACTTGCTCTGGAGGATGAGGCTACTCTGGCCAACCCAGTTCTGGAAAGTTCTCCCTTCCCCGTCACCCTCTGTGGTCACTTCTGAAGTAGGTGTTCAAAGGTCTGACCTCCCTGGGGCCCACAGGGCTGTGCTTACCGGTCACTTCTGGCCTCTCTTCTGGTCCAGTGCTCCTGGCTGGCCCCAGGTGCCCATCGCCACCCCCGGGTGTTTTCTCAGCACAGTTCTGGAGGCTGCTTTATGGCTTTGTTTCCCGCTCTGGCCCAGCTCGCTTCCGTCCCCCCTACACGGCTACATGGCGGGATCTAAAATAGTCAGTCTGGTGGGAAGACAATACCCTTAACCTAAGCTGGCTCTGGGGCCAGATCCTGTGCTGGGCTTGAAAGGCTTGAGCCACGAGCCACGAACCATGAGCCACGGCAGCTGACTTCCCTCTGTGTGCATCAGAAACGGGGCGGGTGGCTTCCACCTCCCAGGAACCCTGCTTCTAGATCTCTCCATTCCTTTCCATCTCCCGTCTCTCCTGTCTTCTTTAACCTGCTGGTGGCCGCAAAGACCAGCAACCGACACACTGATATTCTAGCTCTTTCCAGCCACTTCTCTTAAGAGCCGTGAGCTCAGCCAGCACATGAGCAGCCTCCCAAGGCGTCACAAAGATGGTTTTACCAGCCGCTTTGCCGAGGTCGAACGAGCATCTCCAACCTTCCAGCCCGCAGCACCTGCACTCTTCCCACCTGCAGCAAATCCACTGAGCCGATGCCTCAGTTTAGGGGTTCCGTTAGAACAGCAGTAATAGGGATCCCTGGGTGGCCCAGCGGTTTAGCGCTGCCTTCAGCCCAGGCCGTGATCCTGGGGTTCCGGGATCCACTCCCACGTTGGCTCCCTGTGTGGAGCCTGCTTCTCCCTCTCCCTGGGTCTCTGCCTTTCTCTCTCTGTGTCTCTCATGAATAAATAAAATCTTAAAAAAAAATAACAGCAGTAATAAACTGCCAGTATTGCTGTTTGTTTGTTTAGGGTCAGGGAAGGCTGCTACAATAATGAGACCCGATGATGGTTCAGTGGCTCAGAGAAGATGGACGTGTTTCTCTGGCATGTCATGGTCTGTGAGGGCTGTTCCAGATTGGCGGCCGCTGGGTTCCACAAGGTCATCCAGGAGCCTGGGGGCCTTCCATCCTGTCGCCCTGCCGTCCTCTAGTCCATTGGCCCGGGGGGCTCGATCGCCGCTGGGTTGCAGGCGCGTGCATCTATGTTCCCACTCGCGGGAAGGGGAAAGTGTGGGGGCGGTGGGAGGGTGCGCTTCAGGCCGAGGCCTGGAGAAACGTGCTGCTCTTCCCAATATATGCCATTGGCAAAACCTTCACTGAGACCTACACATAAGAGCGTCTGGGACCTAGACCTCGAGCCTAAGCCGGGAGGACGGGGACATGTTGGCCTGTGTGGGAGGCCCTGGCCCTCTGGCCGCACACACAGGCCACACCGGGCTCACTGCCTTCCAGAACGCTGGGACACGCGTTTGCTGGCAAGCTGGGCCATACCTGCATGTACTCTGCAGGACCCCTCAAGTGACGCCCAGCATCCTCCCCTATGCCGGCGGGTGCTGAGAGAGCCACCGGGCAGCCCCAGCGACCTGCTGGGGGACAGAAGGGTATGCGGGCCTGGAGTCTCCAGGAAGCAGACGCCAAGAGACGATGAGGTGTGCAAGGGTGTCCTCAGAGACGCGGCTGTGGGAAGTGAAGCAGAAGGGGTTGGGGAAGGCCCAGGGCTCAGTGGGGCGGCACGTGCAGGAGGGGTCCTGGGAAGGAGGCAAGACAGGGGCCCTGGCATCTCCGGAAGCTTCCGCAGAGCCACTGGGAAATCCTGGAGCCAAAGTCAAGCAACACAGAAATCTGGGTCTCCGGGGATCTGCGCTGGTGTTCAGCTCCGTGCTTGGTCATGGGGGGGCGGGGGGGGGGAGACGTTGGGGGGGCATGGCAGGGACCTAGAGCCAGGGTGGCTCCCACTCACTGTCTGCAAGGCCCATTCTCGCGGCTGCCACAGGGCTTTGGGAAGGAATTGGGGTTCATGCTCTAGACAGAGCACAGGATTTAAACATTCTGAAATTAAAAAGAAAAAATACCCAAATTATATGGGGTTGCCACTAACTAGCCGTGTGGCACCGGGCTGGGAACTTGGACCCTCTGACCCTTATTGGCTTCCTCATCTGTAAAATGCCCGGGAAATGTTTTCAGGAGAGAGCAGGCTCCCAGGGGTGGAGCCACCACCTGTCACCCCTCTCCCTCTGCCAGCCAGAGGGTCCAGGGCCCCCCAAGGGGGGGGTCCCTGCGGCCACAGGCCCCTTCCTTCAACGCCCGGGCCCAGCACAGCAGCACCCTGCGAGGCCGCCCGAGGCCCGGGTGGGGAGCCCCCTGGTTCCTGGGTGGGGGGGTGGTCCGGGCTCCAGCTTGTTTGAAAGCCCGGCGTCACCCAGGCTGGGCCGTGGGTGGGCGAGGCCCAGGTGGGGAGGGGAAGGGAGGCGGCTCCTTGGATGAGCCTGAGGAGCCGGCGGGAGGCGGCAGACGGCGCAGGCTCCCACCCCCCTGCTCCGGCTCTGGCTCCTCAGCCCCAGCAGCCCGGCCCGCAGCACCTTCACGTCCTCCTTGCCTCCCGCCCCCCCCCCCCCCCCAGTGCTGGCCCGAGCCTCCTCTGTCTCTCGGGGCTGTCTGCACTTCCCGCCTCCGGGCTCCCGAGGGGCCTCATTCCTCTTTCTCATGCTCTCAGGCTCCTCCTGCACCCTCTGACCTCCCGGCCCCAGCCCTGGGAGCTGCGAGCTGCTGGGAATGCCTTCAGGCCACAGGACCCCTATCCCCACCCACCCTCTTCCTGCCTCGGACCAGAGAATGTTCCCAGGGCAGCACCCCACACCCAGCCTGCTCCCCCTAATTATCCCGCATCTCCCCCGCCCAAGCCCCTCTCTGGGTCCCTGCCCCTTCCACACTTTGGTCTGTATCCAGCCCTCACAACTCACGGCTAGGCACAGGCAGTACTATGAAACGGGGACACATAGGACATCGTTTTTATACGAAAGAGTGGAAAAGTGGCTTAATTAGAGGTGGAGTATCTATTCAGCAGGATCTTATAAAAACCATGATGTAGATCCATACGTATGCATGTTAAATACAAATCCAAGTAGGCCGAAAGCAGATTAAAAAGAGTATTTGGACCATAAACCCGTTTCATAAAAGAAATGTGCACAAGACCCCAAATACCATATGTATTTCAGGGTGGGGGGCATGAGTGACTGGTTTTGTAGGGTAATGAACAAATAAAGCAGAGTAGGACTAGGCACGGTGGACATCACTCTTCCTCACTGCCTCTTTATTGATTTTAACTCTTTATATGATTTCGGAAGCACCAACCGGGGGCTGGGCCCGACCAGAGGCTACACAGAAACTGCGGTGATCAGATGCTGAGGGACGCTGCACCAAGCAGCCCCTGGAGATGGGCGGGGGCCGGAGAGCCCTGCGGCCGCCGGGAGGTGCGGAAGGGCAAGGAGGAGGCTCCCCGCTGTGGGGTCCCGGGCGCTGCCAGGACCGGGTGGGATCCCAGGCATGAGGGAGGTGAAGCCCCCAGCCCGCTCTGGGAAGGCTCGGCACCCGCCACTTACACGGCAGGAGTGGGACAGTGGACAGGGGAGAGGGACGAGGGAATAGACTAGGGTCGGGGTTCTGGGCTTCACCCTCTTCCTGGCACCCCAAGGAGCACAGAGCAGCCGGACCTTGGCAGCTGCAGGGGCTGAGTCTCGGCTGCCCGAGGCCTCGGCCTTGCAGGTAAGGGGCGGTGGGTCCAACCCCCAGCAGGGGCACCTGGGGCGGGACGGGAGGGGGGCCGCAGACCCAGCCCCGGCCCCTGCCCGTTGTGGCTCCTTTGCTTCCCTCCCTGTGCCCCCGTTTTCTGCGGGGCCGGCGCTGGGGGAGGTGCCGCTCAGGGGGGCCTTCGGGTGCCGCGCGCCCAGGTGCAGGCGTCCACACTGCGGCCCGGGGTGGGGCTCGCGCGGGGCCGGGCCCTGGGCGCGCTGGGGCGTCCCACCTGGCGGCCTCTCCCCCAGGTTTGTTTTGTCGTCCGTGCGCTGGGGGCGTGGGGAGACGGCGGGGACGGCGGGGGGCGCCGTGCGGGGGGCAGCGCCCGGGGCCCCGCGCGCCGCTGGGTCAGCGCGGACCGAGCCCTCCGCGGGGCCCAGTGCCCACGTCCCCGCCCAGGGCCCGCCGCCTGGGGTCCCCGACGGGCCGCCCGCACCGAGGAAGGAGGCGCCCCTCGGTCCGCACCGCGCCGGCCTTCTCCCGGCGGGCGCAGGGCTCCGGGGCTCGGGCGGGGGGGGCAGGAGCGCTCCCCGCGAGCGGACCCCCGGGGGCGGCGATGGCCCCGCGCAGCCTGAGCGCGGCCCGGTCGGTCTGGGACCGGAGGTCGGAGCCGCCCCAGCGCCGCGTGCCCCCGCCCCGAGGCTTGGAGGAGTCAAGAGCTTGGAGGAACGCGGTCTGCAAATAGACGGACTTTATTCGTCTCGGCTCGGGAGCCCCCGGACCGGCCCCGGGACGAAGGTCGTGGCGTCAGCACCGTCCGCCACCGCGATGCAAAAATAAATATCCGTCCCGCGGCGCCCGGCCCGTCCGCGCCCGGCAGCTCCGACGGTGCGTGCGGCGGGCGCGGGGCGCGGGGCGCGGGGCGCGGGGCCGGGACGGGGCGGGCGGGCTGCGGGCTGCGGGCTGCGGCGGGCGCCCCCCGCACACGCCCTTCGCGCCGTCCGTGCGTCCGTCCGAGCGAGCGTCCGTGCGGGCAGCGGCGGCGGAGCGCGCCCCCGCCCCCCGCCCCGCGGGCCCCCGCCGTCACACGGCCGAGTCCGAGTCGCTGGAGTCCAGGCTGTTGCGGAGCCTGCAGGCGCCCAGCGGCTCCCTCTGCAGCGACAGGCTCTGCGTGCTGCGGCGCAGGCACTCCAGGCTCTGCAGGAACGAGCGCCGCGCCTTCTCCTCCTCCAGCGGGGACGCGCCCTCCTCCTCCACCTCCTGGATCTCGTCGAAGGTCACCGGCTGCGTCTTGAAGCGGGACTGGCGCGGCCGCCGCAGCCGGGCCTTGCCGCGGGCGGGGCGGGCGGGCCGCGCGGGCTGCGGGAGCTCGGGGGCCAGGCCGGCGCAGGGCGGCATCACCGCCTGGTAGCTGCAGCCCACGCGCGGCGGCTCCACGGGCGCGGCGGCCGCCATGGCGCTGCCCGCGGGCTCGGGGCCGGGCGGCGGGGCGGCGGGGCGCTCGGGGGGCGGCGGCGGCGGCGGGGCGCCCCGGGGGGCGGCGGCCTGGGGCTCGCGGGCCGGGGGCTCCAAATCGGCTGCGGGGCGGCGGCGGCCCTGGCGGGCCCGGGCGGCGGACTCGGGCGGCGGGCGGGGGCCCGGCGGGGGGCGCGGGGGCGGGGGGCGCGGGGCTGCGCTCCGGGCCCTGGGCTCCGCGCCGCGGCTGTCGCCGTCTGCCCCGCGGGGCCCGCGCGCCGCTTATATAGCCCGCTCCTGCCCACTCGCCGCGGGCGCCGCCGCAGCCCCCGCCCGGAGAGCCTGCGCGCCCCGCGCCCTTCCGCCTGGCGCCGCCCCGCCGCCCCGGAGCACCCGCCCGGCCCCCTCCGGAAGGCACGCCCCGCCCGCGGCGCTCCGGGAGCGGCGGCCGCGGGGGGGGAGGGGGCGCGGGGCGGCCGCGGGGGGCCGGCGCGGGGAGGGCAGGCCAGCGGCTCCGGCTCCTCTGGGCCCCGCCTCCCCGCTGCCGGCCGGCCCCGCCCCCCTCCTCCCTGCCCCCCCGCCCTCATCACTCGGAACCACGACGCCCCAGGCGCCCGGACAGCAGCGCCCCCAGCACCCGCGCGGTCACCCGTCCCCCCCCCCCCGCCCCCAGCCCCACCACCCCGGCGCCCCCGGCACCCTGCCCGGCCCACCCGCGCGTCCCCGGCGGACGCCCGCCACCCGCCAGCGCGCCCAGGCCGGCCTCAGCCTCACCCGGGACCCGCGGGCCAGCTCGGGGTGCCCCCGCCTTCAGCAGTAAGTCCCTGAGCACGCCCGCGTTCCCGTTCCCGGGTGCAAGGGCGGCGGGGTGGAGACTGCGGCCCTGCCGGAGGCCCCTCAGCGCCCACAGTTAAGGTGACCCCGAGACACAGGAGTGACCCCGCTGCAGCCCACTAGGCCCACTACGGCCGCCCTGCCTGCGGCAGCCTCTCACCAGCCGGGGAACCACACTGTGTCGCGGTCATTTACACACGGCCCCGGCACAGAGGAGCCCGGCCGCTCCCCCAGGCACGGCGGCAGGCAGCGGGGCTGAGACGCCCCCAGGTGCTCCAGCGGGGCCCTCTGTCCTGGGCAGAGAAGGAACCGGAGTGTGAGGCAGCGGGACAGGAGGGTGCTCCAGGCAGCGGGGACTGTGCAGAGGCTCTAGGGCAGGGAGAGCATGGCTCCTTCCAGGAGCAGTGACAAAGCCCAAGTGGCTGATGCAGAGCGGGAGGGGGCGAGGAGGAGGCCAGCCAGGGGAGGCCTGGGCAGCCAGTTTGATCCTAAGGCAGTGCTGAGGTGCCGGGAGCCCGGGCACAGAGGCTACAAGCGCCCAGTCACGTCTCTAAAAGCTCACCCCGGTTGCCATGTGCAGCACCAAACTGGAGAGCTTGGGGAAGAAGCAGGGAGCCCACTTACAAGAGTGTGACGTCACCCCCAGATAGGAGGCTCGGATGACGTGGACTGGGTGAGGGCAGTGGGCAGGTAGGGAAATGGGCAGATGTGGGATTTGTCTGGAGGTACAGTGAGAGGACTGGATGGGCTGCTGGGAGGCACCCAGCTTTGCTTCCATGGATCTGGCCTGAGCAAGTGCCAGGCAGGCAAGTGTGAGCCAGGGATGGGGGGTGGGGGAGAGCAGGCTGGCGAGGGGTGGGGCCTGGAGCCTGCCGCTAACCCTCAAAACCCCCCACCTGAGGTGGCAGGGCCTGCAGTGCTCCTATCAGAACTGTATCATGTGACAAAAAGGTAACTTATCTAATCTTAAAGTCATTGTATTTGGGATTTTTTTAAACAGCAGTTTAGCAATACTCTAATACAGAAATTGGTACCAGCAATGCAAAACTGCCAGGTATAAAAACCCTAAAATAGGGGCGCTGGGTGCCTTATTCGGTGAAGAGCCTTGGGCTCAGGTCATGATCTCAGGGTCCTAGGATCGACCCCCACATCGGGCTCCCTGCCCAGGGCGGAGCCTGCTTCTCCCTCTCCCTCTCCTGCCGCTCCCCCAGCTTGCGTTTGTGTGCGCTTTCTCTCTCCTTCTCTGTTTGTCCAAAAAAAAAAAAAAAAAAAAAAAAAAAATCAATCTAAAAAAAAAAACCTAAAATATGTGGCACTGGCTTGGCCAACAAGTGGTGAGCAATCGGAAACAAGGAGCAGAGGATGGAAAGCTGGTGACCCTTGTTATGCTGTGACAAAACATTTATTAAAAACATTACCTGTGATCATTTGGAAGACAGGCCACATGCCCACTGAGCCTGTAATTCTCGAAAGACGGTTGGAAAGAGCCAGAAACACTTGCACGTGTTGGCTGCTCAACGATGCTTTTAGCAAGGTCCTCCAGGGCGGAGACTGGCTAGCTTGCGGGAAGAGAGGAGCAGAGGGGAGGCGATCCGGGGACCCGCCGCCATCGGGGTGGGCAGCCCCGCTGGTCCTGTCCGAAGAGCAGGTCAGGCCGCTGGGCTCGCGCCAGGCTGGGCTGCAGGCCGCGTACCAGGCCGCGTGGGCAGGGCCCCTGTGGCAAAGTGCTGCAGTCGCTTGCTCGTTGCCTGGCCCTGCGGTCCATTATTTTCGATGCCCTGAGGGTAACTTTCGTTTAACTTGAGAGAGGGGAGCGGCAGGGCAGGCGACCGGGGCGAGCAGGAGGAGCTTGGGGGGTGGCTGCGCCCGGGCTGATGGAGGCCCACGAAACTGCAAAACCGCACGGCTGGGCTTCAGAGCTCACGCGTGTTCCGGTGCTCAGAGAAGACAGGCTCTGCTGCCCCGTCGGCGGTGCTGGGGAGGAATGCCCACGGGCGACCTTGCCGGCTTGCCGGGGGCAGTCGAGGACTGGGAGGTGCAGGGCAGAACTTCCTCCACCGCCAGGGAAGTGAGGCCTCCCCATTCTAGAATGGGACGGTTGCAGAGCTGCTGGCTGTTCCCCAGGTGGGTCACATTTCCCAGCCTCCCTTGCAGCTAAGATAGGGCCATGTGTCAAAAGATCGTCTGTGGAGTGTGAGCGCAAGTGGGCAGTCCAACGATGTGCTAGAGGAAATTCCCGCCCCAGGCTCCCACCGCTTCCCTCATATGGACTAAATGGCCTCAGGGTTAGAGGATCCCTGCAGGCCCTTGGGGCGGAGCTACCACCCCCGAAACACTTCCCCTGGACCTGTTCCCTGAGGAAGCCGTCAACTGGGTATTCTTGACTACTCTGGTTTCGGGTCTCTATCCTAGCGACTCAGCCTTGTCCCAGCCAAGAGAGCACTTAGCCACCCAGGCCAAGCAGGATGCTGGAAGAGCAGGGAGGAGTGAGGGATGGAGGAAGGCACGCTGGGGGCAGCCACCCCTGTGGGGACGGTGAGCCAGTCAAAGACTGGAGGAGCAACGTCCAACAGGGTGACAGGGAAACCAGGGGAGCGTGTCTGAAGGCAAGAGAAGGATGCTTCTAGAAGGAGGAAGCTGATGAGAGTGCGAGTCCAGAGACTCCCCCTAGACTGGCCTACCTGACCGTCCTGTGTGGCCTGGGGCAAGCCGCTTGCCCCGCACTGTCAGAGCAGCCTCCCCTGGCCCCCGACTTAGAGCTGAGCCTCGGTCACCGCAGCATGAGCAGCCTTCTCACCCGCTTGCTCCCCGTCGGGGGCCGCCTCCCCCAGCAGCCAGGGCCAGCGCAGGCACCTGGCAGGTGCACCTCCACTCTGCTCCCCCCTACCGCGACCTCGCTCCCAAGGCCATGCCAGCGCCACCGTGGCTCCCCCACCAGCGCCTCTGGACCCCCAGTCCCCGAGCCACCATGGCCTGGGGCACCCTAGGCCACTCCGCTCAGCTCCCCCGGATGAGAGACTCCCCATCCCTGGCCCCAGGAGGTCAAAGTAGGAAGGGAGGAGGCTGGCCCTGTTCTCCCCCACTGGCCCTGGGGGTCGGGCCTGGGGTCTGCTCACTAGGCCTTCCGGGGGAGGGAGGCATGGGGAGAGAGGCGCCCCCCCCCAGGGACGGCCTCTGAGCTCCCCCCCCACCGACTCCCACCTCCACGCCTGGCGCCCCAGCCCCGCTGTGCCCTCCAGACCTGCAGGAGACAGGCAGGGCTCCGGTGGGTCGGGCCACATGGCCCTAGGGTCCAAGGTCGCTGTGGCGCGAGCTCACTCCCTGCCCTGAGCAGGCTGGCCCGCCAGCACCTCAGCACCCAAGCAGCGCAGCTGGGCAGCGTCGCCAGCATGACACACTCGTCCTGCCTGGTGGCACGAGCTCGTGCTCAACCCTCCCCGCAGGAAGCTCGGCTCCATGGGCGCTGGAGGGTTTGGGAATCTTCCGTCCGACTGACTCCCAGGGCCAGGGAGGGAGCAGACAAAGCGGCTGGCTCCGGTAGGCGGTGTCCCGGTGTTCCTGCCATGGCCACGCATGCTCCTAGGGGCCCCGGGGTATCAGCTGTGTAAGGGGCGCTGCCCAAGCCAGCCTCCCTCCAAGGGTGCTCGGGCTCTGGGCCTCTGGGCCTTGCCGGTCGGCGTGGGCTCTCCAGAACGGACACAGTGGCCTCCCCTGGGCCCGTGGCACAGGGGACAGCCATCACAGTGGGGGTTGGAGCAGCCTGGGGTCCACGCCCTGCCCCTGCTGCTTTGTGTGTGCCTGGGGGGGGGGCTAGTCACCAGAGGGTGACTCAGTGCTCCGGGGCTTGGCGGGGGGCCACTCTCAGCGCCTCGTGTCCCCAGCCCCGGCAGGCGTGCCCGACGCAGAAACCGTGCTCACCGCCTGAGCACCTGTCTCCCGTCCGCTGCTGTGCCGGCTGCGGCACCGACGGGTCCGACATACAGGGGGCTGCGGATCGGCTCGCTCACCCGGGGCTCCAGGGCCTTGGAGCAGCTGCCCCCACCCCTGGCCGGCTTCCGGGGGCCACCAGCCCTAACGTCAGGATCGTCAGAGGCTCAGGGACGAGGTGACCCATCCACAGGCCGTAGATGCTTCCCCTGGTGCAGACGGTGGCCAATGGCCCAGGCGCGGGCTGCGGGGCAGGCTCATGTCCCTGGGGGCTGCCGGGGAGTAGATGGGGCAAGAGGATGGGACCAGACCGCCGAGGGGCCTGGCCACCACCTCCCCCACCAGCCCCACCCACGCTCTGGCTTTTGGGCAGAGCCTAGGTTTAAAAAAAGCAACCACCAGTTCTTCAGCTATTAACAGGGCTCTGTTGCCAAGGAGCCTGCAGCACCCCGGCCGGGTCGTTCTGGGAGCAGAGGCTGGGCACCACGGAGGCCCCACGCAAGGCTGGCAGCGCCAGGGTGGAGCAGTTCTGCTCACAGGTGCGCCTCTGCGTCTGGGGGCGGGGGGGGGGGGTTGTCAGGCCCCCTCCTGCGACCATTTCGCCCCCCTGGCCCAGCCGGTTGCCAGCTCGGAGCCCTGGCCAGTTGGGTCTCCTGCACACACCCAGGAGTCTCCCCAGAGTTGATCTCAAGCCTCCAAAGGCTGAACGTGGTGACGGCTACTCCAGATGTTGCTGTTTTATGGGGGTGTTTGTCCCCACTGTGCATGTCCGTGTGCACATGTGAGTGCGTGCATCTGGGTGGGTGCAGTGGGAAATGTGAATGTGGTGGAAGGGGAGGGAGGGGTCGGCAACAACTACCACCTGGGTGCCAGGCTGTCGGGCCTGCTGAGCCAACCTCACCTCGTGCCCCCAGGAGCCTCCCTGCAGAGCCTGTGGCTTCAGCCTCTTACCAACTGCTTCCGCCTTGCTCAGAATTAGCACCTCGTCTGGTACGAGTGTGAGCACAGAAGTGTTTTGATAATTTTGCTGGAGGGTTGCCATGACAATCCTCAGTAAGCTCCAAGAGGGGGAGTCAGTGTGCATGGGAGGGAGGGAGGGGGAGAGGGGGAAGGAGGGAGGGGGAGAGGGGGAAGGAAGGAGGGGGAGAGGGGGAAGGGGGAGAGGGGGAGGGAGGGAGAGGGGGAGGAGAGGGGGAGGGAGGGAGAGGGGAGGGAGGGAGGGAGAGGGGAGGAAGGGAGGGAGAGGGGGAGGGAGAAGAAGGGAGGAGGAGGGAGGAGGAGGGAGAAGGAGGAAGAAGGAGGGAGAAGGAGGAAGAAGGAGGGAGAAGGAGGGAGAAGGAGGGAGAAGGAGGGAGAGGGAGGGAGGGAGAAGGAGGGAGAGGGAGGGAGAGGGAGGGAGGAAAAGAGGGGGAGGGAGAGAAGAAGAGGGGAAGAGGAAGGAAGGGAGCCCAGAGGCGCGGAGAGGGAGAGCCTGCTAAGGCGGGGACTGGAGCCAGGGCGGCCCAGCAGGTATCACCAGCCCGCAGACACCCGGGGCAGCAGGGCCGCTGTGCTCCCAGGGGACCCCGAGGCCCACAGCCCGCGGTGCCCGACCCAGAACAGCCGCCTGGACGGCCCGCGCCCCGCCCCGCGGCGCCCCTGTGTCCCGCGACCGAGGCCGGGCCCGGGCAGGGGCAGGGGCAGGGGGTGGAACCAGTGCGCAGCGGGCCGGGCGGGGCGGGAGCGGCCCACGACCGCGGATGCCCTCCCGAGCGCTGGCTGCCCGGGCCCTGCGCCGCCGGCCCGTCCCCGCCCGGGCCCTGGGCTCCCGCCGCAGCCTGCGGCCCGGCCCGGTGGTGGGGAGGGCGCGGCCAGCACAGCAGCCCCGGAGCCGCCGCCAGCGCCCCGCCTGTCCCCGCGATGCGGGGGGCCTCGGCCTGGCGCCGCCTCCTCCGGGACGGCCGCGGGGCAGCGCCGGGCCACGAGCCCGAGGACGCAGAGCTTTGGAAAGAGACTCCGAGAACCCGGGTGGAGCGTGGGAAAGGTGCTCGCGGCCGCCGGGAGGCCCCGCCTGTGCCCCGCCCACCGCCGCGTGGGCACCGCGTGGGCACCACGTGGGCACCGCGAGCTGCCCCGCCCGTGGCCTGCCCGTCGGGGCCGCGGGGTCCTCCCGGGCCCAGTTGCGCACGGCCTGTCTCGCTCTGGCCCCGCTGTCCCCGCCACGGGCCCCGCACACGGAGCTGGGGTCTCCCAGGCCTGCCACGGCTGCAGCGCACAGAGTCCCACCGAGCCTGGGGGGGAGGGTGCAGGGGCTGGCGGCGGCCCCAGGTGCGAGGCCGTGCGACGGGCGGCCGCCCCGGGGCCCAGGCAGCGGGAGGCCCGAGGGAGGCCGCGGTGACCCGGCGGGACAGGGCACCCGAGGGCCGGCGCGGGAAGCAGCTTCGGGCGCCTTGGCTGCAGGGGAACACGCCGCGGGGGCGGGGACGCAGTTTTTTTTTTTTTTTTTTTTTTTTAACCAAGGGTTTTGGTCAAAGAAGCTCCCCCAGGGACCCGGTGGCTCAGCGATCTGGCCCCGCATCGGCCCAGGGCATGACCCCGGGGGGTCCCGGGGCGTGCAGACTTCCCTGGTGGCGGCTTGCAGGAGGCACCGGGTTAGGGACCTGGCATTTCCGCTCCACTGGCTCAGAGCGGGTCGGGGGCCTGGGCCTCGGTGGGGGAGCAGGAGCAGTGGTGGGTGTGGGTGTGGACGGTGGCTGCTGCAGCCAGGGCCTCCCTCCCAGCACCGTCAGGGGCTGCTGCTGTTCTCACCCGTGGCTCGGCCTCTGGGGGTCTGGCTCCTGCGATCCTAGGGTCCCCCCCATCCTCCTGAAAGCGGCCTCGCAGCCCCCTCCCACCGGCCAGGCCCTGCAGCAGGCCACCTAGGTCGCACAGCCCTCTCCACTGGCTGCTGCCCCCGCGCGCAGCCCTTCCCCACGGCCGCCCCAAATCCCATCTTGCGCTGCTCCGAGCGCAGCAGCGCTGTCAGGGCCCCGTGCTTCACATCCACCTTGTCACTGAGCCCATTTGCCGAGTGTGGGTCTTGTTTTCTCAGCAAAGGACACAAGACACAGCCTCAAGGCTGACGCTGCCCGAGGCGGATTGAGGGCTGGTGTGCTCCGGGCAGGGCGGCCAGCTGCCCCTTCCTTCCTGGACAGAGAGGCCTCGCGGGGGGGCCCTGCGTGGGGCCTGAGCCCGGGGCCAGCTACTCCCGGTGCTCAGAGCGCAGCTGGGGGTTCTCAGGTGTGCTCAGCACCACTGGTAGGAGAAGCTGGCGAGCCCTTTCTGGAAAGCCATGGACACTATAGATTCGAGGCCTCACGGATACACAGAGCCTTCCAAATCTGGGCAAGGACCCTGCTTTTAGGGACGTATTCTAGGAAATAATAATGGACGGGCACGAAGGCCAGCCACAGGACAGCAGCCTAAGTGAGGGGGTGCTTCTGTTTTCTGAGTTGCAAAATGAGGATAAAAATACCTCCTGGCCCCAGGCCGCTGTGAGGGTTAATAGTCATGAGGCGATACACATGCGGCACTGAACACAGCCTGGGCACCATATCCAGGCTCTGTAGAAACTTCACCTGTTCTTTTTATTTGAACTGAAGTCTGAATGAGGCCAAAGCCTGGGCTCTTAGCTACGACGCCACCCGGCCTCCCAGGGGCCCCTCTCCTGATTTCCAAAACTGACCGGTTACTGATAACAGCAAACACCACCCCAACGTCAACGACGATCTAAATATCCAACGTGATGGCACAGGTTAGAGACCACCACGACCAGACACAACACTACACGGCCACGCAGAGCCATGTACTGGAGAGCGATTAATGTCCCGATGGAAGAGCAGCCCGGGGGCTCAGCGGGTTAGCATTGCCTTCAGCTCCGGGGGTGACCCCGGGGTCCTGGGATCGAGTCCCTGCAGGGAGCCTGCTTCTCCCTCTGCCTGTGTCTCTGCCTCTCTCTCTGTGTCTCTCATGAATAAAAAAAATATTTAAAAAGTCACACACTGATGTTCTTTTTTTTTATGGTGAAAAAATTTAGATTTAGATTTATAGGCGGCTGGACTCAGTTTAGATGATCCCAATCTGATCAAGGTGCTGACCTTGGCCACATCAATGTCATTGAGCTTCTTCACAGCCTGTTTGACCTGGTGCTCATTGGCCTTGACGTCCACAATGAACACAAGGGTGCTGTTCTCTTCTGTTTTCCTCATGGCTGAGTCAGTAGTCTGGGGAACTTGATGGCATAGTGATCAAGCTTGTTTCTCCCGGGGGTGCGCTTTCGAGGATACTTGGGCTGACTTTGGGGTGCAGGGTCTTGGGCGATCGGAATGTAGGTGGCGTGCGGATCTTCTCTTGGTGACTGTGCAGCCTTTCAGCACTGCTATCTTAGCTTTCAAAGCCTTTGCTTTTTGGCTTCGGCTTTGGGAGGGGCAGGGGCTTCCTTCTTCGTCTTCAGCACCATCTTCGTGAAAGGACACACTGATTTTTTTTTTTTTGCACTGATATTCTTAATAGAAAAGGCTAGGAAAGGAGGAGTTCCGTACAAAGTTGCTTTTTTTTTAAGCTACAAATATGTAGAAAAAACACTGCAAAACGTGAAGAGCTATTTGTGGTCTCTGGTTGTAAAGTTACAAGTGATTTTCCTCTTATCTTTCTTTTTAATTTCTTGCTAAAGAACACATACTCCTTTTGTAGTCAGGAATAAAAACAATTTTTTTTTTATAAAAACAAAAAAAAATTTTTTGAGAAGAAAAATGAAAGCCATGCTGGCTTACTTGCATCTGTGATGGGAGGGTCATGTCCTCCTCTTGTATGTTCCCCGCTGCATCTGACACACGCTCTGTGGATGTAAGAGCCCTGGTCCTGAACCGCGTTCCAGCCTGGCAATCCTGTTTAACCTTCCAGGCCGAGGCGTTCTGCACAGAACTTAGTGCCAGCAAGGACGAGAAAACCACGTGACTGTGGGGGTGCGTCCGAGCCTGGCTGGCGACCTGTCCCCCAGGCTGGGGACCCTCCAAGGCGGCCACGGGAGAGAGAGGCAGTGGGGTTAGGCGGGGGGGGGGGGGGGGGGGGGGGGGGCGCGAGGGGACCAAGCCTGGAGCATGTGGCGGGGCCGCGGGGAGCACGGGGCCCTAAGGCCAGGCTGCTCTGGTACCTGGGAGCGAGCGCTCGGCTGCGTGGCCTCGAACATCCCAGGAGACGCCTAAGTGCAGCCGGATCTTGACACGACGGACCCCAGTTGTGGACAATTTTCATTTCGCCCATCCTCCTCCTGAAGCTCCTGGGCCTCCCTCACTGTTGCCCTCAGAGCCGTGGGGCCCCGGAGCCCGCCAGAGGGACAGGCAGGGGCACAGGGCTGCGGTGGGCGGCAGAGGCACAACTCACCCTCGGGAGGCCAGGCTGCAGTCACCAGGGCACGTGCAGCGTCCCACTTGGGGCCAGCAGCCCGGATGACCGGCCACAAAGGAGGCCTGGCGGGGGGGGGGGGGGGGGGGGGGCATGAGCCAAGCCACCCGGCTCCCTGCCCCCACTCGGCTGCCGTGTCCCCACCGTGTCCCCACCACTCCCGGTGCCGGGCCGAGCAGCCCTGGACCTCGGACCAGGAGGCCGGGTCAGGGGTGAGCAGCCTGCCGGCTCCGCCCCCCACCTCCGCCTTGCACCTCCCTCAGGCCTCCTGCTCCCTGCCTCCCGCAGGTGCAGGGACCACAGGCTCCCGCCAGAGACGGTGCGGAGGAAGCGGGTGGCCAATCCCCGACATTGCAGAGGAAACACTGCAGTTTCCTCTCCCCAGCGAGGGCGAGGGTGCCCCGGGGGCCTGCCTGGGCATCCGCAGCCTGAACCCCGGGGCCAGAGGGGGAAGCCCCTCCACCCCCCCGCGGCGTCCCTATCCACCCCTCCCACGTTCCTCTGGCAGGGAGCCCTGTTCTTGAGGAGTGCGCACTCCCCTCCTGGAGGGCCCCACCCGTGCCGTTCTCCAAGCACAGGCAGGCGCAGGGTGGGGGCCGGCGGCACAGGGACAGACGGGTCACCACGGCCCGGGACCGGGCGGCCGGCCCTACAGTGCCCGGGGTGCACGGCTTCCGCCGGCCTGCGCAGGGGCGTCCTGGCCACCACGTGTGCTGCCCCGCAGGCCGCTCCTGGGGTCTCTGCTGCTCTGGTGGGAGGACCAAGAAAGCAGCCCCTGCAGCCCCAGGAGTAGGAGCAGGGGCGGAGGGAGAAACCGAGGCCGACTCTGAGCGGAGTGCCCAGCCCGTGACCCATGCGACCATGGCACGAGCCAGATGCCTGAGCCCCCGAGCCCCCAGGCGCCCCCAGGCCCAACGCAGGCCGGGGAAGCCCCTTCTGGCTTTCACCTTTGCTTCTGCTCAGAAACCTGTAATCTGCGTCCAGAGGGACAGCTGGTGGGATGAGAGGCCAGGATCCTGCCTGAACACGCCCACGCTTCTGGAGGCCCCAGGAGAAAGGGGCCCAGGCATCCAGGAGTGTGACAGGGGCTGGGGTGATGGCACAGACGCTTCTGTAAAGACGATGTGGTCACTCACACCATGCGCAGCACCGAGAAAACCGGCTTTCCAGGAATGCTGCTACAAGCGTCCCGTCTAAGTGCCCCTGCTCCCCACACTGCTTCCGGACGCCAGGCCCCTCACCGACCGAACAGCAAAGAGGATGCCGGCAGGGCACCGCACAGGGGCGCGGGCCAAAGCCCACTGGAGAGAAGCCCGCTCTACTCTGAGGGACGAACGCCCGCGTCATCTCCCTGCTGACCTCACACGGGGCGCCGCATGCCAGGCTGGGCTCCAGCAGCCACCGACGGGCCTCACGTGAGGGTTCTTTCCGAAGAGGAGATAGGGAGAGGGGCACGGCTATGGCCCAGGCCCGTCCGAGGGCAGCGCGGGGCTGACTCGTGTTAAGTAAAGATTCAAACCAACAAAATGCATCACTATGGAAACATTCAGCTTTTTCAAAAGCATTGTTCAGAAAAATAAAGCAATCGAGATTTCAGATTCAACACTTCCCAAGTGTTTATGACCAGAAAAGGCAATGTGGGTCTTGGATATTCTGCAGCCAAGTAGAAGCTGCTAGACTCAGCCGGGCAGAGACCCATCACGTGCGGGATTCCTCCACAGGCCCCCTGGGGCCTCCGCTCAGCACAGCACCCTGTTCTGTGGCGATTCAGGGCACAGAGCCACACACTGAGCAGGGCCAGCCACAGGGGCCAGGAGGCCGCGGACTCAGGGGAAACGTCAGCGTTACGGGCTGTGATCCAAACGCCACTGAAGTCAGTGGACCAGGTTTCACGGCGGAGGATACACGGACGCTGGCTGCTGTTCTGAGGCGGCCTGCCTGTCGTCGAGGCGCTTCCAGGGCACCACCCGACCCGTTTCTTCGGGCCACCTGCTCGCCACAGCAGTACCCTCGTGAAGTATGAAGCGTGATGCTGACTTTGGGCGTCCTTGGGGCCCCCAGTTGTACTCACAGGTAAGCATGAAGAGGAAGGGGCCACCACCCACCGGAGTTTGCTGGGATACCACCAGGAAACACGGTCTGGGTCACAGGAAGGGTGGATGAGATTTATCCAACTTGCCAAAAACTGGGTTCTGGTCCCCAAAATGAGCTTCCTTAGTTAAAGGGCCAGTTGGAGCTGCTAATGATTAGGAAGAGAGGAGATGCAGAGGCCTGCCCTTGCATACAGGAAAGCAGAGGACAAACACGGGGGCCTGGCAGGGGCCTAGGGTGAGCTCCAGCAGGGGCTTAGGGTGAGTGGGGCAGCCAGCTCCGCAGGAGCGAGCGCAGGGGTCCAGGCTCTCAGGGATGCCCGGCAACTGTTGGGCCTACATCCATCATGGCGGAGGAATAAGCACACAGTTTAAGGGCTCACCCGTGGTCTGAATTCTGGTTCTGCTACTTCCAAGGCCTATTACCTCACTCTACCCTGCTTGGGGGACTCAGCTGCCAGTCTCTGCAATGGGAAGAGCATCCCTCTCCTGCAGGGCTGTGGGGAGGATGAAGGATGACATAGAAAGTTTCCAGGACAGTGCCTGGCAGGTTACTAAAAATCAAAAAAGGGCAGCAAACAACTAAGGGGGTTTTTCTTCATGGTACATTGTTATATTTACTTTCTCCATTTTACAAGCGCTGTCGGCAAAGTAGCTCAGCCCCGAATTCCTGGCTAAGATTTACAGCCAGTAAAACACAGCGGCAGGTTGGTGTGGTCACGGAGTGTCCTTGGCCAGGTTCTGAAAAGTCCTGTCCAGTCCTAAACCCTGTGCTTTAACTCCACGGCAAGTATCTGCTTGTCATTTCAAAAGGGACATCATCTTCGTGGTTAGAGGAGAAAAAAAAAGGCAGTCCTACCACCGGGTGCTGAGAAACAGAAGCTGCGGTTGCTGCTCTCAGATGAAGATGCCCCGGCGGTGGCCTGGCTGCGGGCGAGCATGCATCCGTCTCCCTGGCAGCCCCAGCAGCGACGAGGGAAGAGATCAAATGTGCAGCTGACACGAGGGGAGGCCCTGGCCCTACGTTAGGAGGGAAGCAGGGAAGCCGTAGGACCGGGGACCAGCTGCGGGTTCTGTGGTCTACTGGGGCGGAAGAGGAATTTCCCGATGTCATGCATCAGACTCACAACCCAAGCTGGCTGTACCACCCTGGACAGATTTTGTTTAATAGGAAAACAGCCAGGAATTAGAGGCTTTATTTTATTTTTATGGCAATTTGTATCTCCCTCCCCAAAAGGCTTGGTGTGATGTTCAGATTTTATAAAGCACCGAGCATTTCTTACAGAAAGGAGCTATCCACACGCAAAACATCACCAGAAAAGGGTGGGGGTGGGAGGGAGCTAGAATCCGACAGAGAGCAGGGCCTGCCTGGCCCAGAGTCCCATCGAGCTCCGGGGAAGAGCCTGCCAGCCGGTGGCAAGTCCCACCATCCCCGAGACCGTGCATCTTACAGCCCGGAACACAAACAGGATCACAAGTAAGAAGCCTCTACACATTTTCCCAGCAGGCAGCCAGGGAAACTCTAACTCTCCTGCCCTGTTTTCATCCCTTTAATTCCATTTTCTTTCTCTCGAGTTTTCCATATCTTGGTTTGGAATCAATCCTGGGCAGTGCTCCTAGGTCAAGAATCAAGACGACACCTGATTTATGATGCAACACAGGGCGGCCACCCTGTTCTGTTTTGGGAACCTCGGTGACATCACGGACCAACTGTGGGATCTCGGAAACTTGTGTCTAAGAGGGCACTGAGTCAGAAGACAGCTTTCGTCACAGGGCTCCCGGAACCTAAAGGAAAAATGACTATTGGGTAACCGAGTGTGTCCCCAGGGGACTGCTCCCGCTTCTCTCTGGCTTGGGCTTAAGTGACTCAAGTCGTTCTCCAGGGGAAACTCATCTGTGCGGGACAGCTGTCACCAGCAGGACATTTGCTGCTCCTCAGCCTAAATTTCTCATGACATCACTCCATTACTTCTCTCTCCGAGGGGACAGGCTTCTCTCGTGTTACAAGTTTCTCGGTGGCTGCCTGCAGATGGCTGGGCTACCGGACGAAGCCTCTGCTCCTTATTCAGAGGCCTGTACCCGGCGTGTCCCAGGAGGGAGACTCGGTTGGATGAAGTGCTCCCGGAACACGCAGCTTTCCATTACGGAAGCAGCAAGCCGAGACGCTGGGCCGTCGAGGCGGACTTCACGAGACTCGGAGAGGCCTCCTCTGGGTCCGGGCAGCGGTCTGCCTGCTGAGGGCTGCGGTCGCCGACGCCTGTTTATATCCTACTTCATGGAGTCACAAGGAGCAGACACGTGCGCATTTACCCTGGCGGCGGGGCCCACTCAATTGCCTCAAACAAAGCAGGGAGGGTGGGAAGAAACGGTCCACAGACAAAATCACCTGTGAGCACGGCCACAGCAATTTTTAATTTGCCTAAAGAAAATATGTGATTTCAAGATGCGATCGGGGAGCAGCGTTCCCGCGGTGAACAGAGCACGCATGCAAGCCGCTGGCCGTCTCTGAACAGGACTCCGAGCTGGGAAGCAAATCCCACCCCGTCTTCCCCACAGCCACCCCGTGAGATGAGCTGCACCAGCCTCTGCAGGTTTCTTCGCGGCGGAAGGTGTGCTCGGCGTCAGCATGGCTGCTCTCTCAAGGTCTCACACCACCAGTGCCTCCAGGGTCTGGGTAAACCGTCCGAAAGGTCAGATTTATTCTCGGTTCTCTAGAGTGGTACTCTCTGGGGACTCGGTGCTGAACAGAAATATAAATAATGCTGACATGAACACATTTATGACGACAGGACGATTTTGGTTTCACCCCCCCTCGTCCCCTGTGAGCATCAGTAAAGGATCTGAAGTCTTGTGGAGAAAGGTTTTCTTCTCTGAAGCCAAGCACCCCCGCCCCCCCCCCCCCCCCCCCCCCCCCCCGCCGCCCATCACTCTGATAAGCCAAAGCCTTCACAGGGAGGTCTGTATCTCTTGTAATCGTGGATCTTCCTCGCAGCTTCCTGCCACTTCCCACATCTCCTAAGCACATAAGCGGCTGAGAGCCAAGACGGCCATGAGCCCGCACTCCCGTGCTAAGCGTTTACGTGCACTTGCACACCCTACAGGTGACCTGGCTTTAACACACGCAGGCCTAAGGTGTGAAGCTGTGCTAGCCACTGGCTACCTGAAGCTATTGAAACGAATTTAACTTAAATTAAAAATTCAGTCTTTCAGCACACTAGCCCCATGTCAAGAGATCAAGAATAGCTGTGGGTACTACACGGGGGCTTAGGAGATGCAGATACTTCCCCCGTCACAGAAAGCTCGACCGGACGCCACTGCTGCGGATGTTTGCTCTGTAGAATCAAAACTCCTTGAAAATGTGCCACTGTCCTGCCTCTCGATCATGATAAAAGCAACTTGCTTTTGATCATATGTCCTAGGGAAAGTACTACTCGTGGCCGTCAAAGCACCGCCTCCGTGTGAATCCAAATTCCTTGCATGTTCTCACCTGCCAGTCGGCTTGTGTGGCTCCTTCCATGATTAACAAGGTCCCATGATCCAAGGGTATCTTCACTCTTTCCACATATGTGTAGTCTCCGTTCTCTTCCTAGAAAACAGCATTCATTGCACTACATTTTCTGCTTGTGTGATCAAGATGCAGCAGAACCTGACAATGGTCAAGGGATGTGAACCTCTGCTCAGCTAGACTGCAGGGGTTCACCTACTGGCTCTGTGTGCGGCAGCCGCTGGGCCTTAGGCAGGTTGTGTCACCACTCTGTACCTTAGTTTACTCGTCTGTAAAATGGGGATGACGACACGACCTGCCACATCGGGCTGTTTTAAGCCTCCACTGATGCGATTTGCATAAGTCACTTGGAGACTGGCACATATTAAGTACAAGTGCCAGATATTATCATCATCAGCATCTAAAATGAACAAGAACCCGTTCTGGCCTGTGAAGAAATTAAGTCCCTTACACAAGAACTCTTTACGTGTGTTTTATGCTGCACTCTGTGTTTTGACATAGTCAGTGTGGAAAAAAAATGGGCTTTTAAACAAGACGTGGTGTGATGAGTTCTCATCGCCTTTTTACAATTTATGCTAATTCACTAATCATGCCTATGTTAAAACGGTTTACAACTCTTCCTATAGTTCCTCTGGCGTCTTGGAGATGTATTCTTGTTTCTTTCCAGAAGCATCAACAGCAAGATTTTCTTAAAGAAGGGAGCTCTGGTTTGACCCGAACACTGCTGCAAACCGGGACTGGCGGTCAAACACTTCAGATACAAATGCCTTGCATTTACATTGCCCCTCTCCTCCAGGGAGCTCAAAGTCAACTCCTGTCCAGGACTCTAGTGGAGCTTCTGGCATGGCCTGGGAAACAGCCCAAAGGTGGGGTCCTCCTGCTTCGCAGCCAACAAAGGGGTGCATCCGAAGAGCTAGTCAAGAGTTGAGACCCAAGTTTCCTGAGTTTTCCACGTCCATTCTGGGCAGATCCACCCATTCACCTACTTCACTTCTGATGCAAGGGATTGCGTTTGGCTTACTGTAGGATTGATTTCACTGCAATACTGTGTTTATGTTTATACTGTAGGGGTGCTTCTCAGAACATAACTATTTATAATGATTTCCTTTACGAAAGTCAAAATCAAAACAATAATGAACTTGCATAAACAGTTTAAGTTCCAGGTCCTGACCCTTGGCAGTGACTTTGTGGAGCACAGTCCTAACTTTTACAGGCAGAAGATAAAAGCAATGTTTGAAATAACTTTTGGTCTTGGTGATTGACTTTAATTATGACGCCACCTTTTCTTTTGTAGTAGCAAGTAATAACTAACCTCTGACCCCTCAGCCAGCCAGAGGGCAGTGCGAAGGTGACCTGGCCCTGGGTGGCCCAGGTGCATTTCCGAGAAGCAAAAGGCAGCTCTCTGAAAAAAAGGATGCCAACCACAGAAGATGTATGTCCTGCTGGACAAAGTATACCAGAAGGGAGCGCATCATCCATGAGATCAGAGGCGCAAGCCTCCTGGATTTAGGCCGCAGAGTCCGTTACCGACCACGGCTCAACACAGGGAGGAGCAGACCTCCCATGGCCCTCCGCATGCCGCATGCTCGGAGCGCAGCGCGACCTACTCTAAGTGCAGACACGGGACAGGGCGGCGTAGTGGAGAGAGGAAAGACGCTGAACCGCACATGAAGCCAATCCTGAGACAAAGATCTCTTCAAGCGGTAGAAACACTACTGAGGAGGAAGGGGCGCCAAGGCCAGTGGAAAAGGAGTGAGCACTGTACTTCCACCTGGAAACATGTGGCGGGCACAGAGCCAGCAAGGAAGAGAGGGTTCCACGTGGCAAGGGGGAAGCATCAGCCCTGACGGAAAGTGACGTTCAACAGAGCCATGTTTCACTTAATGTTCCTAAGATCTGAATTTTTCAAGTGAAAGAAAGCCTCAGGTTGCTGTTAAACACACTACATTCCATTTAAACTTTAGCTCTACCTAAAAGCAGAAGACAGAGCTCCTTCACGAGGGATAGAGCTACTCTTGATCAGTCCCCAAAGGACAGTGAGACCCAGGGCACCCACTGTAGGAGGTGAGGTCATTACTTTGCTGCTTGTTATCTGTCCCTTCCAACTCCCTTGGCTCTGAAAGCGCATTCCTAATTTGTAGAAGTAGATAGGAGAGAGGGCAAGGGATTCTACTAAGGCAATACAGCTCACAGATACATCCTCCTCTTGAGGCCAGAGCGCCAACAGACCCCTGAGCCACCCTCTAACTTAAGCAGGGCAGACACACACTTTTTCCACTTAGGAAACAGATTAAAAAAAAAAAAAAAAAAAAAAAAAAAAAAAGGCCAGTGGAGCTCATGTGGCTGTGCCTAAAGCTCAACTTGATAAATGGATAAGCAACACTGGAAGCAAGGGTCAGACTGTTTAGAGGAGTGCGTTCACAGCCATTAAGCATGCTTAAGTTACCAAAACACGGCTCTGTAGCCCTTTTCATTTACTTAGGTCTTTCTTCAAAACAAAACAAAACAAAACAAACCCCTAAAAAAACCCATGGCTTAGGATAAAATTTTCCATTCCTGATCTCAGTTAAAAGAGGCTTTTTAGGGGCGCCTGGCTGGCTCAGTCAGTAGAGCATGTGACTCGATCTCAGGGCTGAGTTCAAGCCCCATGTTGGGCAGAAAGCTTATTTTTTTTTAAAAAAGAGGCTTTTTAGGGCTCCAATCAGCTTACAGGGTGGGCTCTGTTGTCACTGACGTTCTGGTTTTCTACACAAAGTTTTACAAGTAGATGAAAAAAGCAAAAAACATGCTTTTATATGGATTCTGATCAACACTTCCCCCCCCTCCCCGAGCACAGCTGGTTCATGTGAACACTCGATTATGATTCCCAAAGAGCGCCGGGGCTTCCCGAAGTTCTGCACGCCCACCTCTGCCTCTCAATGTAAACCTATTCAGTTTCCTTTAGAAAAATGGTATTTAGGGGAAAAAGTCTGGCTGTATTTATCGTTCTGTCATTACTAACCATCCAACAGATAGGAAACCTAAATATGTTTCTTTTTTTTTTTTTAAAGATTTTACTTATTTATTCATTCATGAGAGACACAGAGAGAGAGGCAGAGACACAGGCAGAGGGAGAAGCAGGCTCCATGCAAGGAGCCCGATGTGGGACTCGATCCTGGGTCTCCAGGATCACACTCTGGGCTGCAGGCGGCGCTAAACCGCTGCGCCACCGGGGCTGCCCCCCTAAATATGTTTCTTTTCATTGGAAAGGTAACTTCACATTTTATAAGCTGTATGTAGATTTTTTCACATATTCGCTCCTTTCTTGTCCTAAAAAGGTGCCCTAGGAATTACAACCAACGACCGATGCTTGAAAATCTGCAGCAGCGGTGTTTCTCTCTACTACAAAAGTAACACACGTTCACTGAAGTAGGAGACACATGTAAACGACTGGTTTGATGTCTGCCTTCTTGCTCCCTCCCCGATAAACCCCGTGAACAGAGGACTGCGTCGTCCCGCCCTCTGAAACATGCTCAGCGCCTACCGCACGCACCAACCAATACCTGCTGAATGACTGAGCGCCAAGAGCACCTAGAACATACAATCCTATCATCCAGGATCAGCGCCGTGCATGCACAGGAAACATCCTCTCTACATAATCACTTTACACTTAGAACATTAGAACGTGAGCAGGTTTCTTCATCTCTAATGTACAGTATTTCAGAAATGGAGTTATAGAATATTCCTTTATATGAACATATCTTTCCTTCTTTAAACTCACAAATATTTTTTCACCACTCGTGTCTGTCAGGCACTGAGCTAACGCTAAGAATATAGTAATGAGGTATACAGTGTTGGACACGGAGATTTTAATACACCAGCACTGCTGGAAAAAAAAAAAAGAAGAAAGAAACAAAGGCTACTGTAAGTAGATCCTGGGCAAAACATTTTTGATTATTTTTCTAAGGATATGCTCTCAAAAATGGAATTACTGGATCCAAGAATATGAACTTTAAACCAGTTTGATTTATACCATCAAACTGCTTAAGAAGGTTGTGGCAATTTAGAATTCTATCAGGAAAATACTACAGTACCTATCTTTTGGTCACATCACCAATACCAAACATTACCAACTGAAAATGACGAAAAAAATTCAGGGGAAAAGTGACAATTCATTATTCAAACAGAGAATTCTTTAATTATTAACCCAGTTCAACATTTCTTCCCATGACTATTTGCCATTTGCATTTACTCTGTTGTCAACTCTCTGTTCATGTTCCTTGTCCATTGTTCTACAGGATGTTAGTATTTCTCTTATTGATCTGTAACCACAGATAGTGAGATGTTTATCCTTTGTCATACTTTCTGCAAATATTTTTCTCATTTGGTATTTGTCCCTTAACGGAGTTGATGATATTTAACATAGAGTAGCTCAAAGACTTTTGGAGTCAACTCTGACCTTTATTTGGTTCTCCTTCATGGTTTTTATGCTTAGAAAGTCTTTTCTCAACCTGGGGGAAGTTAAATATACAACTGCATTTCCCTTTTGGTTAACAAAAAAAAAAAAAAAAAAAAAGTGTTACACTTCTTTAGATTTAACTTTTTAATCTACCTGGAATTTGGCTTCCCCCAACACCAGGCTTTTTTTGGTGACAATTTCCAAATACTTAAACCAAGGCATCCTGCTAGACTTTTTGGACAGGATCAACCAGTGTATGCTGCCCAGGGACAAGGCTTGTTAGGAACTATACGTACATCATTGCTAATGCTCATTACAACCCTGTAAGGAAGGTGATACTTTCCATTTTATCATAAGCAAAGGGAGCTGGAGGGAAAGCACATCTCCAAGGCAGAAGGCCACAGGAGGAAGGCAGGGCTAGGATTTGGACTTAGATCTGCCTAGCTCTAAAGCTTATATTCTTTCCATTATAACTGTGTTCTCCAAAGTGCACTCTATTCCTTCTGAAATCCCACAACACTTTCTGTCCTAATTACACGGCACCCTGACTGAACTGTTGAGGGTCACAGACACCAACAAGTGGCATAAATGAGAAGTGTGGGCAGGATGCAATGCAGTGGGGGAGTGGAAACCGTGCAGAACCAGAGAGCATGGGGCCTGCACACAGGTGGAGCTGCTCCACGGCTCCGGCTCACTGTTCCTTCAGGGTTGTCTGATTCTCTGGGTTTTCCAGGGAGGCTAATATATGGGATTTTTATGTGAAAGCTCCTGAGTCATAAATTTTGACAAGTAATTGGATTTCTTTAAAAACGCTGAGCTGTATAAATAAGTCTGAGGAGCAGATTCACCACAAGAGCTGCCCACTGGGGCTGATGATGGGCCCATCCCATGACTCCTTCTATGCCCACGTCTTGTCATCCTATCTGGCCTGGAAGTTCCCAAGCAAGGCCCGTTGTAATCTGCTGGGCTTCTTTGATCCTGCTTTGCATTCCACACAGTAGTGCCTGATAGAAAGTTCAGGAAATCTGCTATTTCAAGTATATATTCTTAATGCCAGTGACCCAAACAGAAAAGGTCATTCAAAGCAAAATGTACTTCCAAATTAGTGATCTCAGTTTACAGTGAGAGATCTGAATTTTCAAGTCATCTTTGATCCTCTGATAAGTAGAGAAGCCATTTTTTTAAAAGATTTTATTTATTTATTCATGAGAGAGAGAGAGAGAGAGAAGAGAGAGAGAGAGAGAGAGAGAGAGAGAGGCAGAGAGAGAAGCAGGCTCCATGCAGGGAGCCTGATGTGGGACTCCATCTGGGGTCCCTGGGTAATGCTCTGAGTCAAAGGCAGATGCTCAACTGCTGAGCCACCCAGGCGTCCCCAGATAAGCTATTTATTAAAAAATTTCCATCATTTCACTAAGAAGATGTTGATAAAAACAAAACAAAATGAGCAGAAAGAACAAAGCAGGAGCCTGCTATCTGTTTCTCATTTCCTGAGCTCTCAGGAAGCACCCGACACACGCAGTAACTATGTTTCTGCACTGGAGGCATCAGGGAAGGCTTCAAGGCTACAGAGAGCCTGAATCCTAGAGCGGACTTAAGTTAACAGGTAGGTGGAGAAAGGTGGAGAGTGAGCGCAAGGGAGGGCAGAGAGGTGATCTCAGGGATTGGTGCAATCACACAGGGAACAGGCAAGGCACCGAAGCAGGCTGGGCATAGATTATGTAAAGATTTAACAGACTGAGTGAGGAGTGGACATTTATCTTTTGTTCCAATTGGAGCAAATAAAGGCTTCTGAGTTGGGAAACAAAGTGATGAAAACAGTGAGCCCAATCCTGGCTCTCTGCTTCTCTTTAGCTATTCTCTTGCTCTGAATGATGATGTGCGGTTCTGTAGCTTCCCACATTACCTACATCGTTAGTTCTAACTCAGTGTAACAAACAGTTATCTGAGACATGCTACGCAGTGATTTACCAGTGAGCTTCATCCGCCTCATCTGTACAGCGGGGCGATTAGCGGTATGGACTCTCCAGGGTCATTGGAGGGCTGAATATAAAGCACTCACAACAGGGCCAGGAAGAGGCAGCACCACACATTTGCTATTTATCATCATCAGTATCCTGTTGTCGTTCTGACAATTCCCAAATGATGTTCCTAGCACAGGCCTGTCATCTGAACTGCATACCTAGATAGCCAATGGCCTGCTTCCCGCTGGAAGTCCCAGTATCTCCAACTTAGCAGATAGAAAGAACTCTTGATTCCATCTACAAATCTTCCTTAAACAAGACCACAATCGAATGCAAAAATCCCTGCTCCATCTCCATCTGAGTAAATAGCACCTCTACCCACCAACTGCTCAAGCCAGAGACCTGGGAGCCACTGATTCTTACCCTCGTATCTAAACTATGGTTGGCAACTTCTATTGGCTCACCCTCAAAAACACACCTCAAGTTCATCCACTTCTCTTCATCCTCATTGCTACCACCTTAGTTCAAACCAGGAGTCTCCCACCGAGTCTCCCATCCTATTTATTCTCCTGCTCTTGTCTTTCCTCAAACCATTCTTCACACAGCAGCCCGAGTGATCTTTTCAAAATATAACCAGATCGTGTCATAATCCCATTTACTCCTACTGAATTTGGAATAAAATCCAAACTCAGAGTTCTAACTACAAGTTGTAATTATTTCTCTGTTCATTTGATTACTGTCTAGCTCCTAAGACCCCCACGACGGTAGGCCATGTCCACTGCTCTATCTTCAGAGCTGAGCTTAGTACCTGACATATAGTAAGTAGGTGCTGAATTAGTATTTGAGGGACAGAGGAGATAGAGATAGAGCAACCTGTTCTGACTCTTCATGTGAGCTGGGACTGTGATCTCGGGGTTGTAAGATCGAGCCCCCCCATGGGGTTCTGTGCTCAGCGGGAAGTCTGCTTGGGATTCTCTCTCCCTGCCTCTCTGTCTCCTTCCCACCCCCCACTGAAATAAATAAATAAATAAATATTTTTTAAAAATGAAGATAATTTCTATGTGAACCTGACCAAGAGAACAGTGATATCATGAACATAAATGGACTTACCAACAGGTAGAACTGTGGAATTTTCTGAGAGAACAATAATACATCTGATTTTATAATTTCAGTTCAGAAGCCACATATGCTATTTAAAGTGGAAATGCCCCCCCCCCCCCAATAAATAAATAACTAGAAATGTCCTCTGAACACGTAAAAGTTCCACCTGAACTTGAGATAAAAGTCAAGACTGGAGATAAGAGACTCAGGAAGTCACTCCACCTTAAGAAGGAACCGTTGAAGCCATAAGTACAAATGAAATCATGTTTATTAATTTATTCAACCAAAATACATATATACCCACACACAGTGCTAAATAATGGGGACGTGGTAAGAGGGAAATTGACCTTGCCCATATAGCATTTACAATCTATAGCCGGTTGATAATCTCCTAAAAACTAACGGAAACAGAATCAAAGATAATTTTGAATGTCTGTATCAGAGGGGTTGAATGGAAAGGAAAAACCCTTAAAGGAGGTAGGGAAATAGCAATGAGAAAAGAGTGAGAGTAGCTAAAACAACAGTATTCCAGCCAATAGGAAAAGGAAAAGGCAGCTAAGAGATGGTTGAGTTTCAAGCAGAGAGGTGATGGATACGGAGACCAATATACAAGGAAGACAGAATGATGATGGAGAAAAGGCTCTTTAGGACAATGGTACCTCTGTGTTATTTTTTTTTAAAATTTTTATTTATTTATTTATTTATTTATTTATTTATTTATTTATTTATTTGATAGTCACACACACACACACACACACACAGAGAGAGAGAGAGAGAGAGAGAGAGAGAGAGAGAGAGAGGCAGAGACACAGGCAGAGGGAGAAGCAGGCTCCATGCACTGGGAGCCCGATGTGGGATTCGATCCCGGGTCTCCAGGATCACTCCCTGGGCCAAAGGCAGGCGCTAAACCGCTGCGCCACCCAGGGATCCCGGTACCTCTGTGTTAGTAAAATGATGGAGATGGATCTACAGAGCAGGTGCTCAAAAGTGAGTTCCGTCGTAAGGAAAGGCAAACTGCAGACGTAGAAAACTTATTCCAAAATTTGTGCCTCAAAAGCAAAGAAACAAAAAGCCACCCCAGATGTTAGTAAGAATGTCTGCAGAATCAAGGAAAGGGTTTCCTCAAGATGGTAAGAGGTAGAAAGGGATTTCCTGAGCTTTCTGGTCCAAGCACCGATACATGATGGAGCTGCCTGACAAGCACAATCAAGGCTTTCTGCAGACCGAAATGATTATTGAAACCGAACGTCAGCTTGTGCTACAATTATGCAACCTGCTGAGGGCCAGCTGTCCCTTTACTTGTCTTGCCTCCCAACTTAGGACTATGCCAATGCTGTCTCCCTCTCTGCCTTTTTTAAAAAAAGATTTATTATTTGAAAGAGAGACAAAGAGTACACGTGCATGTGTGGGGGGGCTTGTGGGGGAGAAGCACAGGGAGGCAGTCTTCAGCAGACTCCCCACTGAGCGCAGAGCCCAACTCCAGGCTGCTGGACATGGGGCTCGATCCCACAACCCTGAGAGCATCACCTGAGCCGAAATCAAGAGTTGGACACTTAACCGACTGAGCCACCTGGGCACGCTTCCCTCCCCACTTTTTCAAAGATTTCTTTTCAGCTTGTTTTTCCAATTAAATAATGGCGTTTTCTCTTGCCCTTGAGAGCCCAGCTGGCTTCTAGACTGTTTCAAGGATCATCTAAGCTTGCAGCTATATTTCACTGCAAAGTTGTTCCTACATTATAGAGCGCTGATACGGGAACACAGCCAGACTTAATCTTCATAGTGGTAACATACTTTTTAAATCTGACATAAACAAAATATATTATTAGTCATGGAAATTATGGAAAGAGAATAAAGCTAGGACCTGACAATGTCATTTCTAGTTATTCTGCTGACTCGAACCACACTTTAAATGATGGCATCCTCAATATTGATCTGAAATACATTACTTTAAAAAAAGAAGTAGCTGTTTCTGAAACGAGATCTGCTAAAGTAAAAGGCTGGCTGGAAAAATAATAGATTTGAAATCACTGAGGTTATCTGTTCAAACAAGTTTAAGCTTACTTGCCACATACAAATCCTTGGGTTTTTATCCAACTCCTGATTTTTGGCACTGATTTGGTGTGGAAGGTTCTGATGAGGTGAATGAGAATACTAAATAGGCGTGAGGGACTGGTACGGGCGATCAAGCATCATATCCCAGCAATGCTCAGTGATCTCAATAGTTCAGTAAGGCAGGACCTCACCCAGGTCTTGCTTAGGAGGTCTGGGCAGTTGTTCCTCACAACAGAGGCTCTGTTAAAACCTTAGCACGGGGGACCAGATTAGCAGAACTGCCTGTCCTTCTGGATGGAAACACATAGGCAAATGGAGGGAAATACTGCTGGCAGCGTCTGTTGTTCAGACTTGTTGTCAGCATGGTATTGGGGGCAGCAGGGGAGCAAGGAGTTAGTGAGCTTCAGCAAAAATAAACATGGCTTTACCCTCATTACAGTCATCTAGCAACACTGAATGTGCATTTGCAACCAGAAGACTCGATGTAATGATGATTCCATTCTTGGTAGGATATTTCCAAGAAATGTAACTTAAAGGAACTGCTATCTGGAAAGAGCTCCCAGCCAACACTGTAGCGCCAGAAACAAATGCTCTCCTTCGTCTAAGGGCAGGCAAACGAGAACAAATTCCACCACGTCTGACATCCTGCTGACCCCAGGCCCCAGCCAAAGTGCAGGGTTCTCCAGTCATCCATTAAAACCACATAATTCATTCCCCAACCGTTCTTGCCCATGAGCTGATCACACACAATTCCCCCACTCTCTCCCTCCTGTACCCCTCCACTGTGTGTCCCGGAATTCCCAGTCAGCGATGAGCAAACACTCCTAAGCCCCCAACTTCAAGTGCTCTGAAGGTTCCCCTGTCCTGTGTGTCCTAACGGAAACTTTGCTATCTCCAGGATCCCGAATCCCTGAAGCCTCTCATGTGGAAAGTGACTGTATCTTTCACCTCCAGACAGCCGGGAGCTGCAGCACACGAACACTTTCAGACCATTATTCCCATGCCTCTTCTAGAAATCCCTGTTCCTCTGAGCTCATGTCCCTGTACCTGCTCATCTCTGCCTTCTCTGCCTTGGTGCCAGGTAGGCATGAGGACTAACAAGCTCTTAATTGGTCTCCTGGCTTCCACTCTTGCTCCTTTCTAGTCCGGGTTCCACACAGCAGCAACTGACTCTGTAAGACGGTAAGATTATCCATCAGATCACGTCATTCTCCTGCTTCACACATTTCAGTGCTTCCTCATGTATCTCAAATCTGCTCTTCCTGAGGCTCAGGAGCCTCTCCACAGCCTGGCCCCCACCCACTCTCCCCATCTCTTCACCTGCTCCACTCCTCGCCTGCTCACTCTGCTCTGGCGTGGAGCTTCCTTCTCCTTCCCCAGACTCACTAAGCCCTCTTCCGCCCTAGGCAAGCAGTCATCTACCATGAAAACAGCACTTAGGAAAGAGGAGAACGTCACCAGAAGGCTTAGGAATACTTTTTAAGAGTATGGCAAGGGGAGAAAAAAAACTCTACCATTGGGACACGATTTTAAAAAACCAAATTTGGAAGCAGACCTCCTTCCTAACCATGGCACATGCAAATCTGATGAATCACTTTGGAAAAGGTTGTTCTTCCAACACTAAAAGGACTGTCAGCAGCACTATAAAGCTGGGTGATCCTTGGCAAAAATTAATCCTTCCCAGTGGCAGTCAGGGCACGGATTCCAGCTGAGACAAGGCCCCAAAGCAGCAAATGATGATTCCAATTCCTATAGGACTTCGAGTCTGAAGATAATTCAAGTCCTACCAGAACTACTCAGCTTTATCAGCTCAAACGTACATTTTCATTTGTTCACCCACCCACTCACTCAACCAAACCCACTCACTCAAACCAAACCATTAAACGGCTCTAGAGCTATGAGCTCAAAAACTCAGTCCACATTCCTGATGCACAGGTCACTTCACCTACTTCCCCAAGTCTCCCTTCTACTCCCTTAACGAATCCCATTTCACAGCCAAGGCAATCTTGGGATTTTGGTTTTCACGGCTATTCATTTCCTTTTCTCATTTCCACATCTGAGAAGTCACTGTGGCATCTACCATTTTTAACAGCTTAAAAATTCACTGATTATTCCAACAACTTTGCTCCCATAACATAGCCATCAAATATCACCCCATTTACAAAAAAGAAGAAAGTATAAATGAGATGGATAGGTGCTTTTGACAGAAACAGAAAATAAAAAAGTGATCTTGTAGATTTCATTTGGGGTTGTATTAAAAAGACCATAGCTACCAACGATTTCTTTCCAGTATTTCTCATAACTTCTCAGAAGAGGCGCTCTGAACTGTAGAGGGGCTGATTAAGAAATACGGATGACAGGCCCGGCAGCAGAGGGGTGCCGGCTCCATGAAATACTGCACCATGTAGTTTATCTAGCTCTTAAATCTAGTCAGTGTTACAGTATTTTGGATTCTAATATCCTCACTTCTTCTGAAGTCCTGGAAAAAATAGGAGTATTGATGATCAAAGTGAGCTGCTCGCACTCCACTCTCCCCTTAGTGGGCAAAAAAACCAACGAGCAGGATAGGTACTAGGAACTCTAATCCACGGGAAGCTCACACGGCCTACACCATTGGAAGTGGTTTTACAACCATCTCTTCTGGTGCCATAGACAGGGTCTGCATTCATCAGAAGGTGCTAGAGAAAGAAGTGACTTGAGAAATGTTGAACTTGCCTCAACTCAATCACCCTAGGTGGACAGAAACCCTTCACATTTTCAGGATTCAGCTGATGAAGGCAGAGCTTATCCATGGGTGATGTGCTAGAAGAATAAGGCTTCTGGCATCTAAACCTCCAGCACATCACAAACTTCCTGCTATTATCTAATATCCCCCCAACTCAGCCATCACTGTTTCCATGGTAACCGACAGAGAAATAGCAGCCTGCCAAATGGCTTTTGTAGTTCCTTTTCCAGCTTGTTTTTCAGGATAGAATTAAAGCTAGCTGGGAAAAGAACCAGACTAATCTTTACAGCAGAGACACGATGCATTTTGGAAAGTACAACTGGGTCTGGGACAACGAGTATAGACAAACTTTAATGAGCCCAGCTTGATAGAATAAAAAAAGGTTCCTGGTTTCTAAGAGCGTCCACTAAAGTATATTTGGTAAGCTTTACTTTTGTCTTGAGCTAGTATATCCTGACATTGGCCAGAAGGTGGATATGGTGCTATTCACACTGTCTTTAACTGAATTAACAAAAGAAGAGATGGGGTGAATGGAACGGCAAGATCAGGCAAGTTTACTTCCCCATCAAGTACCTTGTTATCATTAAAGGAAATGGTGGGACACCTGGGTGGCTCAGTGGTTTGGCACATGCCTTTGGTTCAGGGCATGATCCTAGGGTCCCGTGATTGAGTCCCGCATGGGGCTCCCTGCAGGGAGCTTCTGTCTGCCTCTCTCGTGCTTCTGTCTCTGCCTCTCTCTCTCTGTGCGTCTCTCATGAATAACTAAATAAAATCTTTTAAAAAAAATAAAGGAAATGGTAATTTACTCTAAAATCAGAGTGAATGAGCAGGAGTTGACTGGCTTGGACTAGAGGACAGTGAAGAAGGATCAGCATCTTGGAGGAATAAAACATTTATCCTAGGGATGATGCCTACATGAGGCTGGCTGGGCCAAGTACATGGATCAATACTTAGGAAACAAAGAGCTCCGAGCCCTCTCAGCACAGGGCAACTGTAAGGAAGGTCATGTAGAGAGTAGAACTGGGGCAGCCTTCAGACGATCAGCAGCTACGGAGACCTGCCGAAGGTGCGAGACAGCACGACAGACAGCTGCCACAGGGGTGGAGGGGATGGCATGTAACATCGACGACAGCAAAATGGCCCCAAACGGATGCTTTTCCTGTCTCAAAACTGCATACTTGAATAAAGTACACAAAATCTCATGATTCTTCTGTGTCACTTTCAGATGAGAAACTTTGACTCAAGTCAAACAGGTATTTAGCTTCTCTTCCGATAGTTTAAAACGAACTGGATTTTGAAAGAGATTCCCTCCCAAAACCTCTAACATACTCTGAATGTCTCGTTGACAGATGTGAAAATTACAGCCTATAGTGGCCTACTAAGTTGGGTTCCTAAGTTTCCTGACAGAAAATCAGACTCCTACAAATTCCGCACAGAACACTAACGTAATTTATACTTTTTAATTTATGCTTTTACCCTGAGTTGTATGAATCATGAGTCATGCTCTCAGAGCCCTCACCGGAGTTTAGCAAGAAGATTCACAATAACCACTTCCTTTCAATCCTTCAGAAAAGGGATCATTATGATGAGATAAAGATGATGTATTTGAACATGCATTTCTAAGGCTGTCAGCTCAAAGAAAGGCTTCTGTGCTTCCAGTCTAGCTTGATTTATGAAGCCCTAAGGTTTGGCGTCAGTTAAAGAAACCTGAGTGAGTCCTTTCTGAAGTTTAAACTTGGGTCTTATTTACCCAAGAACGGAACTTACAGGTTCTGGGGGTAAAAAGCCACTTTTAAACATATTCACTAACGCATGATGATAATTTCCAATACATTCTCCTTCAATTTTCCCATCTTGAACAAACGTCAGAGTTGAAGGGATATACAATTACAATAAACTCAATTGGAATTCAGATTACAGGAAGCCATGACGTATTAGAGTCAATAGCCTGGGGTAGGACACTGACACCTTTATGTTTTTTCCCAAATCTGTTGCCTCAGCCGACTCAGTTTCAAGATCCCAGATGAATTTTCTTATGAGGTCTGTATTTTTATTAAATCGGCCATCATAGGTATAGATTCCTTTGCTACTGGCAAATAATTAGAGGGATATTACCACATTTTTAGTATTTCATGGCCTATATTTTCACTATGCTCATCAAAATAAACTGTAAGCAGCCCTGAGAAGATACAGCTTCAGTATGGGCAGTCTCCCTCTTAAACTGAGATTTTATTCCAAATGGTTCCCTTCAAGGCTGCGTGGTAGCTGTATTATCCATCTACTCATTAACCTAGAACATAAGTCAGGTATATTACCAAGAAATAGCTCTTGGTTGCCACGAATAATGTTTTTATACAAGAAAACGAAGACTTTCCGCTGTCTGGGGGAGAAATGGAATAGGGATATTCTGGGCACCAGAACACTGCTGATGCTTAATGGCTGGAAACTGCTTCTACAGTAAAACTAATTAACCAGACAGCACGCTTTGGGAATCCTTAGGCTTCAAATCTATAAATAGGCCAAAAATGTTTGTAAAAGGGGGTGGTGGTGAATGTATGTGTGTAAAGAAACAGTAATTGGACACTTAAATACCTGGCAACAAAGAAAGTAACCGAAAAAAACAAGAGGCTGGGATTGTACCAAACATTATAGTGGATCTCCCACAGCTTATGTGCTAGAGCTGGAAGGAAAACTCTCGTAGGAAGGCACAACACTAGCATGTGCTAGCTCATAAGCTCCAGGAGGGAAAACATGACTTCATCTTACTCAGTCATTGCTACAGCCCCAGCACCCATGACCATGCCTGACAAAAGGTTGGTGTTTCTTACTCCCGGCTTGAAAAGAGGATCTGAACTTAAAAATGAGACACGTGGTGTTCCTCTGCTATTCACGTAACAGGAGTCTTACCAAGGGCAGGCTGAACCATTCATATAATTTCTTTAACTGGGTTTTAACTGAGTAGAAGGCTGCGTAAAAAAATATAACCATACCCGAAGAGAGTATGGCAAAGGCTGGGTTGTCTGCTCCTCGAGTGGTACTCCCGGTACGTGAGAAGGCTAATAATCACCAGCGAAACCGTGAAGTCTCTTCGAAGTGCTCAGGAACAAGTTCACTCAATAAGTCACTGGCAACTGACAATCCCCTGCTAACATAGACCAAAGAAACAATGCAAAGAAAACCTAATCAATGGGAATTATACCAACAAAAGCTGCTTCATGGCATAAATGCAGAACAACACAATATGCTTCAAAATACCATGCTTGGAAGCCGAAATCCATGTCAGGGAAAGAGCCCAGTCCATTAACTATATTCTTAGAAGCATATCTGATGAAGAACAGACATGAGCACTGACTAACTATTTGGTCTGGATTAGGTCATATTCTAAACATAGCCTTATAAGCCTTTCCACACGGACTGGGTCTGCTTTAATGTTATAAGCTAAATGGCTGCGAACCTTGGTTAGAGAAAGACACAACGATAATAAGATAATCTAGTAGAGGTTTGCTCTTTTGAGTTCCTACTACCCTTAGTCCTACAGTCTTATACTTCCTTGATTTGAGAAAATCAACAGTCTTCGTGTCCTTCAAATGTCATGAAATACAGGCAAAAGCTGGGATGGAAAACTAAAGTTATTATGTAGTTTAGTGACAGCTTCTCTAGCCTGGACAGACCACCACCGGTGATCTGGCTTGAATATATACCCTGTTTCTGAAAGCACTGCAGGTTCACCTCTGCCTCAGAAGATGGCTGAGAAGGGAGTGAGGATGCTCACAATGTTCACTCACAGGAGGCAGCAACACCGCCGTGGGGAAGCCTTACTTACATTAAAGTCTTCTTCAGGGGCATCCTTCCCACCTCACATCTACTAGCTCAAGCCTTCCCTTTACAAGCCCTCCTTCACAGCACTCATCGTGGTTCCAATGTTCCAATAATTAGCACTGTCTATCCCGGGTCTCCCGAGGACCGGGATTACGGCTGTCCTTTCCACCCAATGGGAACGGCCCCCGGCGCTGGCGCACGGTAAGCAATCTGTCAGGTAAGTGAGTGAATGAATGAATGAATGGCTGCTTTGGGAGTCCAGAGTTAACCAGCAGAGAGGCAACCAGCTGAAAACGTTTCAACAAAAAACACATACTCCTATTTCCTACATCTGAAAACATGAGCTTTTAAGAGCTCTACTTTTTTCACAGAATATCAGAAGGTATGAAAAAGATTAAAAAGAAAAAAACCAGAAACAGAGAATACTCACTGGTGGGGGCTTCCTTCTCATCTCAAAAGTGCGTGTGGCACCAAAACTCAGTGAAGCAATGACGGGACATCTCCCCAGCGAAGGTTCATTGTCGCTATGCCAGTCAACACTGTCCTTCTCATCTCGGTAAAGATTGCAGAGCAAGGAATTGAAGGTGTGGCCGGTGTTCTCTTCGATTTGGTCCTTTAGTGTGCGCAGCACAGCAGGCCACTGCCATGGCAGGCCGGGAAAAGGGAGCAGAGACAGTTCACAGAAGACACAGGGTGGCAGCCACATGTAAAACAGAGGAAAGTGTAAAATTGGCCATGTTATAAACAGGGGTGTGGAAGAGGCTAAACACTTGGAGGGAACAGCCAAAGGCACGAGGAGTCCATTCCCTCCCGCTGTTTCTATTTGAAGTAAGGTGACCTCCACGATCTTATTAAGGTACCGAATCGGTACAGCAAGGTCACGAGGGCCAAGCCCACGTACCCATCTTAGCCCTTCCGTGTGAAGAAGCACCTGTCGTTACACTCAGGGCAGCCACCTCCTTAAGTGACCAGGTCGCCCCCACGGGCGCCGGGCGCCCAGGTAGTTGGCAGGGACAGCCCGAAGTCTGGGGAGTGAAACAACTTTCCCGCTGGGTGGGCCTCTGTTCATTTGATTGCTATTTTATCATGAATCACAGACTTGCTTTAAAAAAATATTTAATATTTCCAGAGTGGCTAACTTCCTAAAAATAGAACCTGAAGGGAAAAAACATTCTACAGAATAGAACCATGACGTGGCCTGTGAACTAGAGTTTAACCAGATTCCATGGCCCTGCCTCCCGAGCACCAGCTCGTGTCTGTGCAGTATCTGGGACTCGCCGTCCCGCTGCGCGGGCTGCAGGAAGCTGTGACCCCTGACCTTGGGTAGTATTGGAGCTACCGCAGCAGAGCTCCTATCAGTCCTTGTTAGATTCCTGTCCTTCCAAGAAGCCTCAAGAATTTTACAGAGCTTCCTTTTCTGACAGTCGTTCTCTTATCACTATCAAAAATTATTGAGGACCTCACAGAACTTTGTTACAGCTATGGCGTTTATCACATTAAAAATTAAAACTTAGAAAATTAAACTATTGGTTAATTCATTTAAAAACTACAAACCTGTGATGCGTTAACATAAATATTATTTCACAAAAAATAAACTCTATTTTCCAAAACAAAAAATTAGCAAGAAGAGTGGCACGGTTTTCCAAATCTCTTTAATGTTCAGCTTAACTGAAGAGAGGTGGTTCTCCTGTCTGCTCCTGCATTCAGTCTGTTACAATATGTTGTTTTTATAGAATTATACGAAGAAAACTGGCCTCACAAGAGTATGTTGTTAGAAAAGGGCACGAGTCTTTTCCAGCCTTTCCAAATAATTGTGGATACTCTGTGCTATTTAACACCAAAACTTAACAAGTGCTGATCTCCTAAATGTCCGTTGCAGTGTGGGATCTGAAGTGTGGGATCTGAAGTCATATCAACAAAGTTCTCATATTTGGTTACATTTAAATCTACTGGTCTGGGACACCTGGGGGCTCAGCAGCTGAGCGTCTGTCCTTGGCTCAGGGCGTGACCCCGGGGTCCTGGGATCAAGTCCTGTCTTGGGCTCCCTGTGAGCAGCCTGCTTCTCCCTCTGCCTGTGTCTCTATCTGTCTCTCTCTCTCTCTCTCTGTGTCTCTCATGGATGAATAAATAAAATCTTAAAAAAAATAGAATAAAATAGATCTGCTGGTCTGGCTTGCACTACTGGTCTTTTAATCCTGCATGATTCTGTAACATCAAGCATTGGTCATGTGGAAAATACTGACCCACTGAGTAATGCAGGCTGACATTCCTGTTGATACATTTCATTATATAATTTTTAAAAATCATACCCATGAATATCACCACTGATCTCATCAGAAAAGACTAAGTAATAGAAAGAGGTCAGGATTAAAGTGGCAGATACAGCTTTTTCCAAAATTCTAAATTTCTTGAAAACTCAACTTTCATAAGTAACAAATTCTATCCATTGTTTACCTTGCAGTGACACTCACTTCACTCATTCATGAGAAAATGTCTACTAAAAACTCAAGTCTGAATAACTACAGTTTGTCTGCTAGTTGTTCTACTAAACAAAAATGGTCCGTGATAAAAATAGGTAGTTCAGCTACAGCTTAAACAATCACACAAGTGTTTTGCCTTGACAACCACCATAGCCTGGCTTGCAGCAGGAGGGCTTTATGCATGTTTCCACTTCTTCAAACTATCAAAGAGACAGGAGCTAAAATACTGAGTTTTAATGAAACTAATAATGTGTACTGCTTTGAGGAACATTCTTAAATGAAACCAGTTTTTTTTTTTTTTTAAACTGGAAGTGCACGGTGGTGAAGAATACCATGATTACTTGTATAGTTTGGTGACAATGACCTGATTTATGCTCAGGCTCCAGCAGTTTTATCCACTATTACTTTTGTATCATCAGTGCAAATTCGACATAGTGAAAATGTCATATATTCTTAGTATTATCATAAAAATAGTTTGGACTTGGCACTCCTCAAAAGGACTTTGCAGACCCCTCCAGGTATCCACAGATTCTACTTTAAAAACTTTATTTTAGTGAAGGATGTTCAACAAAGCATGATATTATAAGTATATCCCATGGCTACTTTGGGGTAAAACTGCCAAGGAAGCATATGTGGGAATCACTCAGCTTTGCTGTGATGTAGCAGTCATGTAAACTGGGATTTCTTATTACGATACGAGCATTACATTCTAAGCAGGGTTTTTTTTTTTTTTAAATAAACAACGACAACACCGCATCCAACTTAGATCAGTAAAACAGAAATGTTATTAAACTAACCTATGTTCAAGAGAATAAATTTCAAAGTGAAATCCCATAATAATGTTAAGTAAGCTGTATTTCCTATTTATTTTATGGTTTTAAGCTTATCTTCATGGAGATAAAGATCAGATGCTAGAATGATACACTTAGCAAGAAAAACAAGAATGTAAAAGAGGAAGATAGCTCTTCTGTAATGTGACTGAGAAACTAATTAGCACCTCCCTGTCTTGCTTAGGGACTGAGTACTGTGATAACTCCAAGTTTGCATTATGTTTCTAAGTGGGCATATATTTTTACTGGTTATTTTTGGTGGTGAAGTAAGGAGGAAAAAAAGGGGATAATGAACTCGAGGATTAATTTAGACTCTCCAACCAATACTCTATATACAGATCCCTCAGAACTGAATGTCTAAATTAAAATTCAGCATCATCTCACTGTTCAGTGAAGACATTCTATCCTTAAAAGACATTTAAGGAAAAGAGTAGGAGAAAATATGAATCACAGAAGTAAAAGGACCTATTCAGTGGGTTTTAAAAAGTGTTTTGTAGAGTCTTAGGTACCACAGAGAGGTGTCTCTGGCATTACAGTAGGAGAAAGGAGAGGTCAAGCTGGTCAAGGCACTCCTTCATTTTCATACATTGGATTCATTAAGATTTAGTTCAAAAAAGGCTAAAAGAAGTTTCATAACCTCTGACTGAATTTTCTCCTGTGCTTTAGGTTATTAAGCTTGAGGTAATAATTTTAAAATTAAGTTAAAATTAAATAAGAACCCCCAACACACCTATATACCTTTAAAATAATCTGAGAAAGAGGCATCTCTTTTGATTTTGTTCAAGATGGCATATAAACAAAATCTTTTAGCAATAAATGCAAACTTATGAGCCAGCCAAAGTCAAATAAAAGAATTCTAATTTGATACCTTAGTATCCAACAAAAAAGCTTGCTTGAATAAATTACGGTATGTACATGTAGATTATGGGATACTACATAGCTATTAAATATGATGGAAAAGAATACTTAATAATATTAAGACATGTTAATGATATAGTTAAATGAAGTATAGTACACATAATTGAAATTTTTACAGAAAAACTCTATTTCCCTAAAATGAAAAAAAAAGGGGGGCCTTGCTGGCTCAGTTGGTAGAGCATGTGACTCTTGATCTCGAGTCGTGAGTTCAAGCCCCATGTAGGGCATGGAGCCTACCTGCAAAAAAAAAAAAAAAAAAAAAAAAAAAAAAAGACTGGAGCCAAACATCAGATGGAAGAATTACCCAAAATTTTAATATTCTTCATGTTTATCTGTAGTTTATAAAATTTTCAGTAATAAATTCATATTACATACGTTGTAAGAAAGACTGTCAGTAAAACATTATTTTGTAGAGTTGTCAGATTGTCCTCAAAGCGTAGGTGGCCATATCTCACGTGCCTTATGTTTACCTAAAGCAGTGGTTCTCAGCCAAGGGCAATTCTGCTCCTAGCAGATGTCTGGCAATATCTGGGGTCATTTTTGGTTGTCACACCTAGGTAAAAGAGTGCTTTGGGCACCTACCGGGCACAAGTCGTGGATACTGCTAAATATCCTACAGTGTACAGGCCAGCCCCAACAGCAATGCATTATCCAGCCCCAAAAGTCAGTAATACCAAGGTTGAGAAATCCTGTTCTACAAGATTAACTAAAATGATGGGAAAGAACTTCCCTAGAGCCTATTTAATCCTCAACTTCTCTGTTATGACTGTTGACAAGCAGGTAAATTAATTCTGGCAGGAACATGGCCAGCCATCTGCTGGATGGGTCTAATTCAATTCTCTTCATGTTTCCAAACCAACCTCAGCTAGAAAGGGTCTCAGCACCTCGCTGGTCACAATTCGAAATGCAGCCCTACAAACAAAAGCACACAGCTATCTCTTAGGTGAAAAAGCCACGTCCCCACTCCCACCTCCATCAATATTCTACCCTTAAACATTTTAGTAAAGTGGGAGTTTATTATTACAAATTACTACAAGCTCTAAAATGTGTCGTATTTCTGCTTATCTCAATGTCCTAAGCAACACTCCAATTCCTTCAAAGTCTCGTTCAATAAAGCACAAAATCATTTGCCAAAGGCAAGATTCCAAGAACTAAACAGGGAGCTATTTCTTGGACCTTAACTCTATCCTTTGGACAAGCTTAATTTATATACTAGAATCTCCTTGTCTACTGTCATGGAAATTTTCAAAAACAAAAGAAGCAGTAGAAATAAGCCAAAAGCACGATAAGATTTCCAGAGTCTAAGAGCTGCAGCCACAGAATGAGTACAAAGCCAACAAGAAAAACACCCGATTTTTTTTTCACAAATGGCAAAAGAGCCTGAGAAATGGAAAGAGATGTTCTGACCTCACTGGCCAGTCATAAGAATTTGGCTCCACAGCAATGTGTACCAGAAGGCTATGGTCAGAAAAGTTGCGGAGAGGGAAGATTTGAAATAATGGTTCATTTTCCTGAAATCCTTGAGCCTAGTTCCAGTTTATTCTAGTTCCAATTTTTCTCATTCTCAGAGTTCATCTCTAGACCAAAAAATACATCAAGAATGATAAGCACAAAGACACAGTGTTTGAACCCAGAGGATTTTTGGAACTAAGAACCAAAATGCAACTGGGTAAGAAAATATACGTTATTTTGTAGTAATCTACATTAATAGTACATAGTCTATAAAACCATACCAACAACAATATTCCAACATACGTGAGGATTTGGTTCCATAGTGATTCTTGAGTAAGTGTAAGGAAGTTCTCCATACCATGCTGTAAGTCTCGGTTGCTTGTAAGTTACATCTAAGAAAGAAAATATAGGGCCTTTGAAATGGTTTAATGCCATTTAGGGTGTATCTACTGAGTGCCATGCAAATGTGCAAGAAACTATGAGAAATACACGGGCAGAGTAAAGATGGGCTCTGACCCAGGGTTCCATGTTCTTAGAGGACATGGGATTTCAGGAGTAGAAGCAGTCAAAGGAAGAAGACGAGAGGGTACATGGGCAGAAACCATGTCGGTAAAGGCTCTGAGGTGAGAGTATGTGTGACTTGTTTGCATCAGTGATGACATGAACAGGAGTGGAGGCACACTGCAGAAGGGTTCAGACTAGGGAGGTCTACAAAGGTGCGTCTGAACACTTGTAGGCAGGAGTCTGTGCCACCAACATCCACACAAGAAACAGGCAAACTGTTCATCCATGTGTCATCTTTTGATTTTGATGAAGACAAAGGGGCTCTGACCAACCACAGCATGCAACCGGCTGTAGTCAGAAGCTTCTGATGTTCAAGTGATCTAGAAGGGAGTTATGCATACATCTATTTTTCCCTACAACTGATATCAACTGCTATCATTAGACCGATAATGATAAAGGCAGCCAACCTTCACTGAGGGCTTACTGTGCACCAGTCATTCTGCTAAGCACTCATCATGCAGTGTCTCACTTTATTATCACAACAACCTTATGAGGTAGGTACTATCATTAGTCCATTCTACAGATCAGAAAAGGAAGGATCCGAAAACTATTTAACTATAATTTGCTCAAAATTAACATTTACTGGACACCTGGGTGGCTCAGCGGTTGAGCATCTGCCTTCGGCCCAGGGTGTGACCCCAGGGAGCCTGCTTCTCCCTTTGCCTGTGTCTCTGCCTCTGTGTGTCTCTCATGAATAAATAAATAACATCTTTTTTAAAAAAATTAACATTTACTTTGTATGACAAAGCCAGCAATCAAAGCCAAGCTGGCCACCAAAAGCCCTACTGTGGAAACTCTGGAAGTCAGGAGAAAAAGTGGACTCCTATTCTATCGCCTGAGTCATAGAAATGAAGCCAGTATACTTTGCCTCTTTCTTTACAGAAGATCTGAATTCAATGTACCAGAAAGCAACTTTTACGCTGGAGCATAGACGTCCTCAAGTGGCCACGTCTGGTACAGCAGATACTGTTGGCCTGTGGATGCCCAAAGAGGAGCCAGTTCCAAGTCAGGTAATCTTTACAAGCTTAAGAGAGCACAGATGCTGAAATGAAAGGACACCAGACTCTTCCAGTGAAACTAAAATGAGAACAAAAAGCCAGTAACAAAGATTATAAAAGAATGTCTGCCAAATAGTATCAGAAAAAGGAACGCTCTGCAAGTTTCTATAAAGAAAGAGGAAAGCTGGCACTATTTAAAGTAATAAAGGTAATGAACAAACCTGAAAAGAGAGATATCAACCACTGATCGGCCCAACAAACATCCTTTGGTTCCTTGACCCCCCCCCCCCCCCCCCCCCCCCCCCCCCCCGCCCCCGTCTCCACGTTCCTGCCGGTTGCCCAGATCTCTGAGCCTGCCACCTGCTGTTTCTTCTGCCTGGAAGACTCTTCCCTGCCCCTTTTGACTGGTGAGTCCCTACTCATCTCTAGGGTCTCTGTTAGGTTTTGAATCTGTTTAATTAAGACTGGCCGTGGTCGAAGAGGCAACGGCATCAGAAACCATTCTAGAAAGGGAGACCAGGCAGCAAGTGCGATCTCAGACATGTACTTACCCTCTCTGATGCCGGTCCTCTGCTTCCAGGGAACGACCTCACAAAGCCGTTCCAATACCCAGTCGGCTTCTTTTAAGTCAATAAAACCAGGATACAAACACAACCTTGATGCAGAAAGAACCATTATTAACTAAAGAACATAGAAAAGAGGGGTGACTAGGTGGCTCAGTTGGTTAAGCATCTGACTCTTGATTCCCATTCAGGTCATGATCTCGGGGTCCTGGGATTGAGCCCCATACTGGGGGCTCCACATGCTCACTATGGTCTGCTTGAGATGCTTTCCCTCTCCCTCCGCCCCCCCCCCCCCACTGGTGTGCACCCTGCCAATAAATAAATAAATAAATAAATAAATGAAATATTTTTAAAAAAGAACACAGAGGTGTTCCACCTGGGGGGCTCAGCACTTGAGCGTCTGCCTTTGGCTCAGGGCGTGACCCCGGGGTCCTGGGATTGAGTCCTGCATCAGGCTCCCTGGGCGGAGCCTGCTTCTCCCTCTGCCTGTGTCTCTCATGAATAAATAAAGTCTTAAAAAATAAAAACAAAAAAAGAACAAAGAGAAGACAGGCTAGTCTCTAACCGTTAGTGGAGGAAGTTAATCTGGATGCTTCCTTTCATGGGTAGATGAAATTATCTTACCACATATGCATGGCAAGCAGAACCTAAGTATCACTAGGTCATGACGTTCCAAATGTGAAATAAACTTTCATGTTAAGGCAAATAAAAGAGGCAAAAAAGGAAAAAGAATGCATGAGGGCTTTTAGAAACATGCCTCAGACAGTGCTCCATGACCACCTACTGTGAAACCTTGGGCAAATTACTTAACCTCTCTGAACCTTGGTTCTTCTTACCTGTAACACAAAATTAATCCCACCTCATAGTTTCACTATGAAATGTAAAGAAACTAATAAAATGCCTGGCCCTGTGTATTTTCACAATTGCTCGTCTTCTGAGACTGTTAATGATAGGGAAAGCCATCATTTATGACCGTATCAAAATAAACATTGCTAAATGAGGGTTCTTTCTCTCACTAAATATACACGCATTTCAATAATGACAAATCAGCTCAAAATCATTTTGAATATCCTTCTTAAGAAATGTTCTCAAAGGGATGCCTGGGTGGCTCAGCGGTTGAGCGCCTGCCTTCGGCTCAGGGTATGATCCTGAAGTCCCAGGATTGAGTCCCGGGATCGAGTCCTGCATCAGGCTCCCTGCGTGGAGCCTGTTTCTCCCTCTGCCTGTGTCTCTGCCTCCCCGCCCTCTCTGTGTCTCTCATGAATAAATAAATAAAATCTTAAAAAAAAAAAAAAAATAAAAGGAAACGTTCTCAAAGCCCTTGGAACATTCTGTTGAACTTCACACTCTGCAGGTGTGTTTGATTTTTTGAAAGAGCCAAAGCTCACTTCAGCCATACCTGGTTAACAATGAGATACGACCAAAATAATGCAACTGGTTTTCTTGCCTGATAGTTAAATTGCTTGGAAAGAAGTTTCTGAAGTTCTTTCTAACACCTCATTTAGATATGTAAGTTCTGACATATTCAATTTAAATACCTCATTATGTTATAGTGACAATTAGTATACTCTTGCATTAAGGGAATGCTTTCAAAATGTTTTAAGATTTTTATCTATGTATTTGAGATAGACAGAGAGAGTGTGTGTACAAGCAGGGGAAGGAGCCGAAAGGGAGAAAGAACCTCAAGCAGACTATTCACTGAACACTGACCCTCATGTGGGGCTCAATCTCACGACCCTGAGATCGTGACCTGAGCCTAAACCAAGATTGGACACTCAACCACCTGAGCCACCCAGGCATCACTCAAGGTGTTTCTGTTTTTAAGATTTATTTATTTTAGAGTGAGAGAGAGAGAAAGAGAGCGTGAGTGCATGAGTGGGAGGGGCAGAGGGAGATGGAGAGAGAAACTCAAGTAGACTCGGTGCTGAGCGTGGAGCCCGATCTCACCACAGGCAAGATCACAACCTGAGCCGAAACCCAGGGCTGGATGCTTAACTGACTGCACTATCCAGGTGCCCCTCAAAATGTTTTTAATGATTAATGCTAACTATACCCTAAAGTGTGTATGCTTTAACTTGACTAAAACTTACCTTAATATAGATTACTCATGTAGATTAAGGATTAATTTTTTAAAATAATATATATGTAATAATATTATTAATGTGATGATAATAAATGTAGTAATACATATAATGTAATATAATAATAATATGTAGCACTCAGAGCACAGCAGTGGAGGCTAGATAATTTAATTTTATTTTTTAAAAGATTTTATTTATTTATTCATGAGAGACACACACACACACACACAGAGAGAGGCAGAGACACAGGCAGAAAGAGAAGCAGGCTCCATGCAGGAAGCCTTATGCGGGACTCGATCCTGGGTCTCCAAGATCACGCCCCAGGCTGAAGGTGGCACTAAACAGCTGAGCCACCGGGGCTGCCCTAACTCTAATTTTAAGTTACTATGTGGCACTAGGAAAAAGTTCTCAATCTCTCCTTGGCCTTCATTTCATCTGGAAAATTCTAGAAGTAATAGTTACTATACCTGACGGAGAGGCTATGAAAATGTTTTGAAGTTAGAAATGCTATATAAAAAGAGATATTACTAAATTCTCACTCCCCAAGACCTTCAGAGGTAGAAGTTAACTATTTCAAGTAAGGGAGCAGAATATCCTAAGAGACTATAACTCGATAATAATTATGGTCACTTTGTAGAGAGGATTCACTTACCTAGATATGCCTGTGGGTGACACGCTGATTTCATACACACCCTCTTTGCTACAGAAATTAAGAAAACAGACTCGTTAATACCAGGCAAAATAATATACTCCACCCAGTGAAAGAGCTGTGCTTAGTAGTTCCCAAACGTCTGGTCACCAAAACCATTTCAGAATGAGGACGCGCTACGAGGGAGGCATAACCGCACCTTCTTCCACCACTGAGGTGAAGGGCAGGGTAAGGTGGGGGCAGATCACTGATGTCACTGGGAACTGAACTCTGAGAGCCATGGAGACAAAGACTGGGATAAAATAAATTCTGACTCTACTCCACTGTATTTCATCCATAATTTAGGCTGACATGGTCCTGAAATCTAGCCACGTGGTACCAAAAGGAGCATCTCTTTGGGGACTCTGGATTAGGTGCATCTAACAGGTAGCACATACACCTCAGGGCTGAGCTGCTGCTGCTTTCACACACATGTCTGATGAGGTTCTGCTCTGATTAAATCGTTCAGAGGCTCCCCACCAACTTCTCAGCACTGCATTCAAGGTCCCCCTGATGTAGCTCCCACCCACTCATGATCCTCTACTGCTGTTTGGAATTTCCTGAATACACCCCAGTATTTCTTTTTTGTTGTTAAAGATTTTATTTATTTGAGAGACAGAGAGCTCAAGCACGTGCAGGGCAAGAGGGAGAGGGAGAGGGAGAAGCAGTCTCCCCGCTGAGCTGGGGGCCGACGCCGGGCTCCATCCAGGACCAGCTTCCTGGCAGACACTTGACCGACTCAGACACCCAGGCGTCCCATACCACATATTTCTAATCCTGCTTTTCTACAAGCTGGAAGGCCTCTCTGCCACCCAGCACCCCAATCCAATCCACCTGAGCTTTGGTCTGGCAGAAAATTCTAATTCGTTCCTCAGTATCTCAGTTCAGCCTCACCTTCCATAATGCGTTCCTGACATTTACCCACCCAAACATTGTTGACCATCACCTCTTCTGTGCTACCTCTAGACCTTACTCCAAGTCTACTGTTTCACCATATACATGACTGCGATTTATCTGAGCCCATGTCCTTTTCACTTACTAAACTGTAGGTGCTGAGGGGCCAGGAATGGGTTACTGCTCTGTCTCCCAGTGCCCAGCACGTAGCAGATGGGAATTTAATCAAATGTGCAAAAGTACAAAACTGTTCCAGATGTGCAAGGTGGCCAGGTCCACAGTGAGAGAACTGATCCAGGCTGCACAGGCTCCTACACCAAGCCAACGGCGTCAGATCCTTCTCTGACCCAGAACACGAAGGGACAGTTTTTATGTCACCATCTGCCATGCGAGTTAGCAGCTGGGCTCTTAGGCAGATGTGAGAGCCCCTCTGAGCAAATATGTAGGCAGTTATTGTCACGTTTACCACATACCTGAATGAGTTGCCTATAGTTTCTCAGAAGGTGAATACACTGTTTCAGTGTGATTATTTTGGGCCATGTTTAGAGATTAGCTCACGTCAAACATGGGTGAGATTTTTATTTAATAAAAATCTAACAGAGCTAACTTAAGATAACCAGAATTAACAAACCCGGGGGTCAAGCAGGAAACAGCTGTGTCATTTCGCTCTGACATGAATATTCACAACTGCCCATTTTTTCAGCCTGCGTGTCCCATCTGTACCTGGTAACAGGTTTCATGGTTTTGTTTATTCTCCTTATCACCAACAGAGGCAACGTCATATTGATGTTCATAAGGCAAAGACTATTAGAGCCACCAGACTTTGCCTTAAGTGATCATGTAGTCCAAACCTTCAACATTACAGACAAGGAAACGAGTCCAGAGAGATGGCCTTAACTTACCTAAGGACTAGTCACATAGCTAACTAGTGGCCAGGCCATGACTGCATACCCTCTTTGAAAGTATGATGACATTCGTGTTGGTTTCGAATTTTTCTAAGCTATACAAGTCAACCTGCAAACAGCCAAACAGCCTAACAGACTGTTCATGAGCAATAACATACACACGCTGATTTGTTAAAATAAAAGGATGCTTTCTAGGGCAACCTATCTATATCTGAAGGAAACACAAGGAATGGAGAAGTCAAAGCATCTTATTATTATTTTTTTTTTTTAAGATTTACTTACTGGGACGCCTGTGTGGCTCAGCGGTGGAGCGTCTGCCTTTGGCTCAGGGCGTAACCCCAGGGTCCTGGGATCAAGTTCTGTATCAGGTTCCCCACAGGAAGCCTGCTTCTCCCTCTGCCTGTGTCTGCCTCTCTGTGTCTCATGAATAAATAAGTAAAATCTTTAAAAATAAATAACTATTTTTATTTATTTAGAGAGAGAGAGCACACAGCAGGTGGAGGGGCAGAAGGAGAGGGAGAGAATCTCAAGTAAGCTCCAGCTCCCTGTTGAGCAAGAGCCTAATGCAGGGCTCGATCTCCTCACTGAGATCATGACCTGAGCCAAAATCAAGAGTCAGACACTAATCAACTGAGCCACCCAGGTGTCCCACAAGGCATCTTTCATTAATTTTGCAAAAGAATATTTTACATACAGATCAGTATAGGAGGAATTATAAATTAAAAAGGTTATTTTATATACAAATCAATATAAGAGGAATTTAAATTGCTCCGGAACAATTGCAAGAACACGTAAGGCCCTTTAGATTTCCAGCAGCTTTCATAAGTGTTGCTAGTAAAATAGTACCGGACTAAAGTCTCTTCAAAAAGCCGTGTTTTAGGGCCCCCGCAGCCAGTTAAACGTCTGACTCTGGTTTCAGGCCAGGTCATGATTTCTGAGTCTTGAGATCGAGCCCTGCAATGGGCTCCAAGCTCAGCGAGGAATCTGCCAAAGTTCCTCTTTCCCTCTGCCCCTCCCTGAACACACTCTCTCAAATAAATAAATCTTAAAAAAAAAAAGAAAAAAGCGCCATGTTTCAATGACTCAGAAAAAAACTCCCCTCTGTCTTTAGCTAGGAGGTAATTTAGTTTACTATCTACACGGATCTTAATGAAACAGGGTCAGGAAATCAACACCAGTGTCCGAGTTTAAGGTACACACATAATCTTGTTGCATTTTCCACACCATCAGCAAATCGAGGAAGGCTTCTCAAGAGACCAGGTGTAAAGACATGTAAAGATACAACTATTCCAGCCTCAAATTAAGACAGTGATTGGGCCGTTATCTCTTCCAGATGGAAAAACTGGGTGAGGGAGAGACCTGGGCTCTCCATTTTACTGTGGGCAACAAAGGCAGAAAGGCAGGAAATTACTTACTCAATCACTCGTGGCTCTGGGGCTCTGCGTACTACCTGTAAGGAAACAGGCAGATTTTACTTCTGGAATGATCCTTAATGCTCAGAAAGGCTTATTTGCAAGATTACCATATCCTCTCATTTCTGGCAAAAATTAAGTCAGATTTAAAACTATCTCTCGGGATCCCTGGGTGGCGCAGCGGTTTGGCGCCTGCCTTTGGCCCAGGGCGCGATCCTGGAGACCCGGGATCGAATCCCGCGTCGGGCTCCTGGTGCATGGAGCCTGCTTCTCCCTCTGCCTGTGTCTCTGCCTCTCTCTCTGTCTCTCTGTGACTATCATAAATGAATAAAAAAAAAAAAATTTAAAAAAAAAAAATAAAACTATCTCTCTTTTATTTCAAGCTCTTACTATCCCACCAAAGACCTTGTCTGCTTTTCTTAGAGCTATTTCACAGTTGCTAGTGGGTAAGAAAAAATAATAAAAGCAGAATTAATCCATTTTCAGAGCAGCCGAGAATTCGGAAAAACCTTCATTCCAGGAGATCTTCTAAAATAGAAGATATACTGGGCCACCTGCACGGTGCAGCCAGTTAAGCGTCCGACCCTTGGTTTCAGCTCAGGTCATGATCTCAGGGTTCTGAGACCAAGCCCTGCCTCGGGCTCCACAGTTAGCACGCAGAGTCTGCTTGAGCGATTCTCGCCCTCTGCCCCTCCACTGGCTCATGAGCATGCACACTCTTTCTGTCTCTCTCAAATAAATAAATAAATAAAATGAAATCTTTTAAAAAAATAAAACAGAAGATATAAATTTTAATCATTATTTATGCAATCACTATTACAGAAAGATGCCTGATTTTTAGTTTTCCATGTTACTGAAAACTGTGAATCTTCACTGTTTCTTACAAGTTTTCCCCACAAGAAAAAAAAAAGAAGCTAAAAAATCAGGCATTGTGCTAGCTGAAAATTTCAACTCAATTCCAGAGACGTCTGCTACACTAGCACCAAAGATGACACGGTTTTAGAACTGTTAGAATTCAGATAACCAATGTACGTGTTAGTCGTGGTATAACATCCTTTCCCCCAAAATGGGAATTATATGTGGTCATGTTGGGAGCAGACTATAAAGAATCTTCAGACAGACTAAAGAATTGGTGCTCCACATTTCATTATTATTACAGGCCTTTTATTCGTGAATTTATTCAGCCACTAATGGAATGCCTACTATGTGAATATAGCTTTTACAAGCAAATCTGTTAGTGTCCTAGCAGAAACAAAAACTTACCTGCTGGGGTTCTTCGAACACAAACTGCTTGTCCAAAAGCTGATGCTCCTGGTTCATCCAGGTCTGACCAGGTCTCTGGTGGAGATGGCTTCTAGCAGTGGCAGCTGAATCAAGAGTGAGAACAGATTCAAACCAGACTCAGAAAGTCTGCTCTAGAGAGCAGGGGCCCATAAAATCTACCTGAAGATAGCCTATGACACCCAGAAATTAACTATAGTCGGTTGAAGACCCCACTACACACACTGAGACGTTTGAGAGCAGTGACTAAATATGAGGACCACTAAACACCAATCCTCAATAAAAGACCACCATCAAGAAAATCGAAGTACCAGGTACATTTTAAGTAATTCCTTAACATCAACAGAAATGCAAGTGCATTCACACGAGATCCCCACAAGTCCTTGCCTGGCTGCGCAGTAGCCTGGCTCTTAGCAGGGCCAGCCCAGGCTCCCTGCACTCGGGCTCGCCGTCTTTTGTCCTCCATGCTGACCAAAAAGGCTTCTGCAGTTAGCTTTCAGATTTCACTCCTGATTAAAACCACACAATGGTATCTGTTTAAAAAAAAAAAAAAAAGTGCTTTTAGTTAGGATTGGGAGCATGGACTACCTAAGGGAGTAATTATAATCCTTTCAGTGTCAACGCAATCAGAGATTCTATGTAAAATGTAACTTGTAAAAATTAACTAATCATCACAAAATCTCAAACAAGGAGCCTACTATCACTTAGGACTGCCGGTTTTAATGTCTTCTTTTGCAATTTTATAGTCCTTTTTTCCTTTCTTTCTTTTTTTTTTTTGAAATAAAAATTTTTAAACAGGCTTCTTCCCCAGCACTAGGCTGACGTGGAGCTAGATCTCACAACCGTGAGCCAAAATCAAAGAGTTGGACGCTCAACCAACTGAGCCACCCAGGCGCCCCAACAATCTTAGAGTGCTTTTGCTTCTTTCACAACAAAGTACATATTAAGAAATTCTAAGATCTGGGACCCCCGGGGTGGCTCAGTGGTTGAGCATCTGCCTTCGGCTCAGGGCGTGACCCCCGGGGTCCTGGGATCGAGTCCCAAGTCGGGCTCCCTGCAGGGAGCCTGCTTCTCCCTCTGCTTGCGTCTCTGCCTCTCTCTGGGTCTTGAAAAAAAAAATTGTAAGACCTATCATAAACCACATTAGCCTTACTAGTCTGCAAGAAACTTCTAATACTCCGTCACCTATATGGATACTGAGAAATAGGCTGAGACTCCATTTCCAAGGGCATTTCCTTATTCCATTATAACTGGGGCACATCAAACTTCCCTGGAAGCTCGTTAATGCTTCTTAATGGCCTTGTCTCCGAAGATCTGACCCTGGACAGATACAAGTGTGGGTCTTTGCGACAAGCACTGCAGATGCCGTTAGTGGGCCTGTACGAGGACCACCTGGTTGATGGAAAATCAACTCAGGGAGTCAACAGGAGGCAGATTAACATTCAAACTTCATTAACTGGGCAGCCCCGGTGGTGCAGCAGTTTGGCACTGCCTGCAGCCCGGGGTGTGATCCTGGAGACCCGGGATCGAGTCCCACGTCCGGCTCCCTGCGTGGGGCCTGCTTCTCCCTCTGCCTGTGTCTCTGCCTCTCTCTCTCAGTGTGTCTCTATGAATAAATAAAATCTTAAAAAGAAAACTTCATTAATTTCCAGCTTATAATAATAATAATAATGACAAAAGACACCTCATAATTGTCATTAATACTAATTTGACTTTTTTTTTTTTTTGCCAATAAAACTTTAGCTCCCCCCTGCAAACACAGGAGCATGGCTACAAAAAGACAAAAACAGGGAGCTTTGTGCCAACGTGTTCTGAACCCGTGATCCATTTCTTTACTGATCCAAGCAAGCTTTCAAGTCCTCACAGGATCACAACCTCTCCTTGTGGCCTCTTCGGCCTATGGTTTCCAGCCCTGCTGAGCTGCACTGAGCTGGGCCCAGGAATGTGGACCTTTAGCAAACTCTCCGCAGGTGATAGGTGTGTTATTCCTTCTCGTTTAATAGGTGGGGGGACGAGGGAGCCTGCCACCCGCCCAAAGGAGTTACGGGGAGGCAAGCAGCAGCCCTGCCGCCCGACCCCGTGCCCATCCCCGAGCCCACGAGCTGCTCACTCAGCCCACCTTGCATCCTGGCATTTTATTTTATTTTTATTTTATGTATTTATTCATGGGAAACACAGAGAGAGGCCGAGACCCAGGCAGAGGGAGAAGCAGGATCCCTGCAGGGGAGCCCGATGCGGGACTCGAACCCAGGACCCCGGGGTCATGACCCGAGCTGCTTAGACCCCCCCCCCCAATCGCCCCTCCCCCCGAGCCACACCTGCCGGCCCGCCCGCCTGCCCAGCGCCTCCGGCCCCAGTCCCCGCTCCGGGAGGTCGGGCGCCGCGATGCAGGCCGCGCGGTCCCCGCGGGGGAAGAGCCTGGACCTCCGCGGCGGTCTCGCCTCGTGTTCCGGGAGCACCGGGCGCGGCGGGGGAGGTGGGGATGGGCGGCCCTCTCGTCCGGAGCTGCCCGCGCCGCCGCCGCCGCCGCCGCCGCCGCCGCCTCGCAGCACCCGCCGCTTCCTCTGACGTCACGCGCCGCCGCTTCCGGCGCACGGACGCCGCGGTCCTGGCGGCTCCGCGTTCCCCGCGCTGCGAGGGCCGCGGGCCGAAGGGGCCTAGAGGGGCACGGGGAGCACAGGAGGGAGCGGGGCGGGGCACGGGGGGGGGGGGGGAAGGCCGCGTTTGCTGGGCCGGGCCCCGCAGGGCGGACCGCAGGCAGCTCGGCCCCCGCCTCCCGGGTCCGCGCCGCGGCGGCGGGGCTGCTGGGACACCGGTCGCGGTGCCCTAAGCGCAGGACCCGAAGGTTAGGGACGCTCGGGGGCTCCGCGGGGGAGCGTCGGCCTCGGCTACGGACGTGACCCCGGGGTCCCGGATCGACTCCCGCATGGGCTCCGCGCGGGGGCCTGCCCGCGTCTCTGCCTCTGTGTGTCTCTCTCACGAATAAATAAATAAATAGAATCTTAAAAAAAAAGAAAAAAAAAAAAAGAAAGATAGGACTCGAATGCTCCCCAGGAAGGCCCGGGCGTGACCTGGGCGTGACCTGGGCGAAGCGCCCTGGGGAGGCCGAGCTGCTGCTGCACGTAGGGTTGGGCAGGGGCTTGGAGCGCCGCGGAAATTCGACGAAGACGGCTTAAAAAATAAAAAGCAAAAATGCATTTGATCAGTGGAGGGGCGGGGAGGGAAAGAAGGGTCTTCACCGCGTTTGAGTCTCCGAGTAGCATTTCTAACCGCGGATCTCACCTGCGAACGTGGCAGGAGCAGCCCCGCCTGTTCCCGGGCCTACCACGTAGCAGGCACCGGGGGTCCTTAAAACCCAGCCTGTACTACCTGCCGCTGACCTGCACACTCGGGGTACCCCGCCCACCTGATCCACGGCATCCATCATCCTTTGTTCTGCTTTGTGACACTGAGCAAAAATGATTTTTCCTAGAACTGTGAGGAGAGAAAACTGGTAAGGCCACACTAGGATTTCTATCTTTTTTTTTTTTTCTTTTTGGTCCCCATCAACTAGTAATTTGAACAGTGTCTGTTCCTGGATCGGGAACCTTGGCTGTGTCTCCCAAGGGAGGTCATTTCTTTCTTTTCAGTGATTACAGTTTTGGAATGGGGACAAAGAAGTTTGGACGAAGGGGTCCCTAGGAGTGGTGATGAACATCTCTTCAGCCTCCAAGTCGAACAGTTGTCAAAAATCAATCCATGGCCCGCTTGCATCCAAAATAACTGTCTTTTTAACAAAATCACCTGCATTTTTTTTTTTTTTTAAACCAAGTGTTCAAGGTGATTCGGATGCAGAGAAAGTTTAGGAACCTTCAGGATGCATGTAGGGCCCGAGAGGTTTTCCAGGACACAATGCTAAGGGCAGGATGGCTCGGGTTGGTACCCTCAATACCTGGGAGTATACAGTATCAGAAAGCGGTTCCATGTGAGCCTCTCATCCGGGTTTCCCATCCCTGCAGCGTCTGTGTTGATTAGGGGGCGCCCTGCCCGTCAGCAGCCTGCATTGCCCTGCCCACGCCAGTGTGTCTCCCCCGCGGTGGGGTCCAGCCCTCAGCATCTCCGCAGCGGGGGCTGCAGGTGCGGTGGAGGGGAAGGTGCTCCTGCTGACCTCAGGGCCCCCCTGTCAGTGGGCAGTGCTCAGGCCTCCGTGGGCCAAGTGCAGCCTAGTGGGGCTCCCAGCCTTGTTGGGCTCCTCTTGTGAGGCAACAGCATCGGCCTGAGAGCAACGGGACCCCAGGGTTTGGAGGAGCGACATGTGCTTGGACCCGCTGGCCCCGAGGTCACCCTGCACATCTGGAGGCGCTGGACGTCACTTGCTCCTGTATCTGAACAGACTGCCCATCCTTTGCTTGAAAACCCCGTGAAGCCCTCACCGGGAGCCGAGGACTCGGAGCGTGCCATGTAGATGCGGACTTCCCAACAGACGGCAGCGCCTCCCCGTTTGGCGGCGTCCTTGGGGGCTGGGTCACCATTTTGTCCCAGCCGGCCTGGACCAAGGTGTTGGTAGTGGTGGCCCCGCACCTGCGGTGTCTGTGTCCTTACGATGTCCCTTCCCCTTGAGGTGATACCCAATTATGGGATTTGTGTGTGTGTGTGTGTGTGGTTTCTGTGTGTTGGGGGTGGGGTGGTGGTTTTTTGTTTTTTTTTTTTGCCTGGAACTATATAGTTTCTGTGTCCTTTTGGTTCCTGTTTCAGGGTGATCGTGGTAGCGGGCTGGGAGCAACAGCCGGCAAGTGGGGGCGGCTGGGCCTGGCCCTGGCCCTGTGAGTAGTGGGTGGCCACCCCTGTCCAGCCGTCCCCGAGGCCGGGTCGTGCGCTGCTGGAGCTGCCCTGTCTCCCTGCCCAGGCCGGCGGCTCTGTGAAGTCCGCCCGTGTGCACCGGCGACCCTGGGCCGCGGGGCCACACCAACGTCACCGCCCATCGAGGGCTGGTGGGTCCGGGTGGCTGCACCCCGCATCTGTGCGGCGGCCTGCTCACCCCAGAGGGCGCAGGTCAGGGGCTCCGTCCAGCCGCGGCGACTCCAGGTGCCGCCTGACGCAGTGAGGTTGCCTCGAGGGCGCAAGGGGCTGCGGACCGGTGGGGCCGCCTCCGAGCACATGGCGGGGTGTTTGCGGCCAGGCCAAGACCTCGGGCAGGCTCCCGCGGCTGCAAGGACACGGCCGGGCGGCTGGGCCGGGAGCGCCGACCCCGAGGTGGCAGCCAGGCCGCCTGACCCCGCTCCGGCCTCCACTGCCTGCGGGCTGCTCCGTCTCTCACAGTGATCCTGAAGTATTGCATTATTGCAACTGACACTTCATATTCACATAAAGCATTAAAAGCATTAGTGCAAAACCACCAAAACTGCAGGACGACTTTTGAAAAAGAATCAAACATAACAGCAAAAATTAAAAGTCCAAATGAGGTCGGGAAGTGTCTGCCCCGGGCTGGGGCCTCCCGCGCTGGGCCTGGTCCCCGGGTCCTGGGATCCACCCCCACCCGCTCCCTGCTCAGTGGGGAGCCCGCATCTCCCTCCTCCTGCTGTGCTCTCTCTCTCTCTCAAATAAATAAATAAAATCTTTAAAAAAACCCCCAAAAACCCAACGAAGACTCTACTTCTGGGTGGGCCATTACTCCACTGGGACACAGAAACTAAACAAGTAAATTAGTTTTGTTTTTATTTTTTCCCCCCTTTGAAGACTTTAGAGCCCTGCGATGCAGTGCAAACTAGCTTACCTGAAATGCTGAAGAGCGAGCCCTTGCCAGGTAAGTTGACCGCATTGTTCTCTGGGAACATTTTCTGTGTGACAGCTGAGGACTGGGCTTGCGAAAGGCAGTGGCATCTCCAGGGGGAGACAGAGAATCCAGCAGACCCCCTGACAGCCGCTGGGATGGCCTGATGGACTGGAACCCCCGGGAGCCCCTCAGTGCCCCTAAATGCACGAGTTTCCCTCGGAGGCATTTGCAGAGCCACCAGAGCCAGAGAAGGGAGTGGGCTGGGCTGGGAAGACAAGGTGAAACCGTGTACAGTCTCTGTGCTTAAAAACCAAAGTTCTGAGAAAGAGCCCACAAGAAACATGCGACAGGTTTCCTATGCCGACATTTGAAACCACAGGGTACCGAGGGTAAAAAGTTGGCAACCTAGCCCTGGCTCAGCTCATACCTGCTTTGATCCATTGGTCCTTGCTCCGAGCCTTCTCTGGGGAGCAACATCATCGACCTCAGTCTTTGTGGTTCTTTTACAGAGAATTTCTGGCATATAATAAAAGAACAATTATGGGACATGCAAGGAATCAGAAAAATGTGACTGATCGTCAAGAAAAAACAAAACAAGTAGATCTCCAGATGACCCAAATGTAGGAGTAAGCAGAAGGAACTTTAAAACAACTTTTATGAATACATAAAAACAGAGGAAAAGCAGAAAACAGGTGAATACGGTACATTTTCAATAGATAATTGGAATTAAATGAATCACATCAAGTATATAAAAAGATAATAAAATGATTGAAAAAAATACATACTACCAAATACTAATCAAAATAAAGTAGAGATGGCTAGTTTGGTATCATAGAAAACAGATTTTAAGGCAAAAAGCATTAGCAATAAGGCTGTCACTAGATGACCAAAAAAAAAAAAAAAAGTTCAACTCGCCAGGAGAGCATAATTCTAAACTTTATTCACTAACAAGATAGCCTCAAAATGTATAAAGCAAAAACTGATAAAACAAGGGGAATTTGAAAATCCATCATCACAGTGAGAGATTTCAGAGCACTTCTTCCAATTACTGACAGGTCAGGCAAAGGACCGTGAGTGCAGATACGGAGGTTCGCACAATCAAACAAGCTCGGTGTACATATACAGAAAACACTCGGAAAATAAACATTCTTCTTGAGCACAGGGGGTCCATTTTAAAAAACAGAGAGGGAGGCAAGCCGTAAGAGACTCTTAACTCTAGGAACCAAACTGAGGTTTGCTGGAGGGGGTGTGGGGGGGACGGGGTCACTGGGGACAGGCATTGAGGAGGGCAAGGGGTATGATGAGCACGGGTGTTGTGCGCAGCTGACGAATCACTAAATTCTACCTCTGACACTAGTAATACAGTATGTCAATTAAATTGAATTTAGGTAAAAAAAAAAAAATTAGCCACACCTAGACATAAACTACATCTCAAACACTTTCTAAGAATCGATAATATTAACAAGTTTACATTTGTATTAGTTTCCTATGGCTGCTGTAATATTACCGTGAACTCAGTGGCTTAAAACAAGATTACTCTATCATGGTTCTGGAAGCCAGAAGTCCAGAGTCGGTGTGTAGGCCAAGATCAAGGTGTCAGTGGGGCCCTGACTCCCTGGAGCTGCTGGGGAGTAACCCCGCGCTGGTGCCTGATGGCATCTGGAGGCTGATGGCCTTCCTTGACTTCCAAGCTCTGCCTCCGAGCTCACGCTGCTTTCTCCCCATGTGTAATCGTCCTCTTACTAAGGCAATGTGTGATTCCATTTAGGGTCCGCCTGGATAATCTCATCCCAAGATCCTCTAACCTAATCACATCTGCAAAGACCCTTCCCCACATAACACAGCAGTTACAGGGTGTAGGTTTGCGGACCTGGTATCTTTGGGGGCTGTTGTTCAGCCTGCTGCAACATGAATAAACATATTTACTTTATGCCAGGTTACACCTTGAGCACTTCAGAAATAGGAATTTTTGCTCACCAACAGTCTACGAGATAGGTGCAGATGCTGTTGTTATTCTCATTTTGAGGAAGGCAAAACTGAGGTAGAGGAAGGCTATAACTCGCCTAAGCTGTGTCATACCCACATGTTCTCTGGCCACAATGTAATTACTTAGAAATCAATAACAAAAGATTTAACTTTTATCCTGAAAAAAATTCAGATTTATAGGAATTTTGCAAAGCAGTACATAGAATTGCCATATACCACCTTTCACCTAGATTCTTCCAATGTTAACATTTTAACACATTTGTTTTATCATTTTCTGTCACATAATTTTTTCTGAGCCCTTTGAGATTAAGTTGCGTAGTTAATGTCTCATTATCCCTAAATACTCTAGTGTGTATTTCCTAAAAAACAAGAGCTTTTTTACTTTTTTACAGCACAACAATCAAACTCAGGAAATTAACACGGTACAGTGCGATTACCTAAGCTACACGCCTTACTCAAATCTCACCCATTGTCTCAAACATGTCATTCTTAATCAAGATTCAACCCAAGATCATGTTAACATTTACTTGTCACATTTCTTTAATCTGAAACTTTTGACAAATTTAATTTGGTTCTTTAAAAACTACTAAGGGAGATAAATTTCTAGCAAAATGGTCAGGGAAAAGAAGGTGAGAAGACACAGAGGATATTGGGAAAGAACGAGCAAGCTCAAAAAAAATCTAAGATTCCTCAAGTTATGACAATAAATTTGGGAAAAAAACAGGAGTCAATGCTTAGAATTTTTTTTTTTTCAAAATTGACTCAAAAAAAAAAATCAAAAGCTTGAGTAGTCTTATCACCATGAAAGCAATATCAGCAGTAGTTAAAAATCTTCCCACAAGTAAATACCAGGGTCAGATGCTTTTATAAATTTCGAAGGACAAAGACTGCTCCGATCTTCTCATCTTCCAGAGCTCAGTAAAATGAACCACATTCCCCAGCTCATTTAATGCAGTTACAGTATCGACACGAAAGGCAGACACTGGCAGACCGGTTCCTAAATACAGATGCAAAAATTCCAAGTAAAATACCAGCAGCTTGAATCCACAGTCCAACGAGAGCGAATGATGACCAAAGACGTAAAGGTGATTTTATACTAAAAAGCCGCCACGTAAACTTGACAGTATGTGTCAATTAAATTGAATTTAGGTTAAAAAAAAAAAATAGTACAGGATCTGAGGTCTCCAGCAGATTCCATGGAGGCAGGTACCCCCGGCGCTTCTTGGACGTGCCAGGCATGTGCACCCCCGCTTCCTCGGGCGGGCGGGTCCCGCCGGATTTCCCTCCTCCCTGAAAGGCTCCCAGGACCCTTCAAATGCCACCTGCCGCACGCCCAGCCTGAGTACCGGCCCCCCACTCTCACCCCGCGCACACTGGTGCCCCCCCTTACCTTGCGTGACATCCTCCCCTGCAGCACACAGCACTTCCACTATGTCTCTCTCTCTCTCTGTCTCGTCACCTGTCTCCTTCCTTGACTTGCCTCCCCTTCCCCCAGCTCCCTTAGAAGCTCTCGGGGGCAAGAACTTCTGTTCCTTCGTTCGCTGTACCTTCTCCAGCACCCCCAGGAGGAGGGACGGGTGCAGGAGGAGTGGACGAGGTTGTAGGGTGCCATCGTCACATGGACATTGTTTCATGTAATATGTGTGTGTTCCCTTCTAGATGTTTCCGCACAGCCCTCTACTGAAAGAATCCCATTCTGCAAGGAATTCAGGTTCTGTCCACATGTGTAGGTTTTCATCACGAGGCGAGCAGCAAAGTACAAAGCCATGAGGCCTTCAGCATTTCTAACTGAATTCGTTTCTAACATGTTCAACAGAGAGCTTTGAGAATTTCCTTTGACACTGTAACTGCAGAGCAAGTAGCAGAATCCGGGGCCACCCAACCCTCAGGTAATTGCTGGTGTCAACAGACTTAAAAAAAAAAAAAATCAGAGCACTACCTGAGTTCATTCATCCTGTGAGGCGTCACCAAACGCCGCCGCTCGCCACTCACTGGGCAGTTCTGCTGTTGGAACGCGAAAAACGATCCCAAGACGAAAAAACGATCCCACGATGGGAGCTCATCTCTTTAGGGCAGGGCCGCCGTTGAGGAGGCCGAGAAGGAGGACAACACCTGCACTCCCTCCCAGTGCATGCTGGACAGGCACAGACCAGCAGAGCGGCGACGTCATGACGTGGGCCTCACGATCCTGTCGTGCTCCCCAGGCTACTGCTCGGATGGGCAAGAGAACGAGAAGCGCGAGCCTGCGGATCCTACAAATCATTCTTTTACTTTACTGGTTCGGGTTTAAACCTTACCTGGCACGCATCAGACTAGGACATCACGCGGAAACGCGTGTAAATCTAAAAAGTGTGCTCCACTATTTTGAAAGTTCAGAGTGTGCTGGGCTCTCTTTTAATGACTTCACCTGCCTAGAGACAGATTTTCATGCTACTATCTTCAGTCTTGAGTGTCAGATACAAGAGGATACTTGCCAAGTTGAAGTAGGAAAAGCTACAGCTCTGGAGTTTGGAGACGGCGACAGGATTTCCTGGTCAGAACACAACTGTTTTCCAACTTGGATAGAAGAGAACATATTTTGCGTGTTTGTACATCGATCCCTCCTCCCCAGCGCTACAGCCTCCACCGAAAACTACTCACTACCCACAACAGTCAACCAAACAACGTGTGAGAGTAAATGAAATATCGCCCAGGTGGTTTCACCATTTCAACAACAAAATGAGAGAGAAAAAGGCAATGTGTTTTTCATAAAACTAAGTTTATTCAATTTGAATGATTCTGAGATTATGGTCTTGCTTTTTGGGTGCTAAAATGTCTTTTCTTCTATATTGTGATGCTAATAGCGATAGTACTTTGAATCTTCCTGTTTTTGCTTTACATCCTTAGCTGGCAAAATTAAGAGCTAGAAACACCTAAACAATTTGATTACTTTTTCTTATTTATTTTTTTTGAAAAATCTCCTGGCGCTTAAAACTCAGAGCCTAAGAACCAACAAGCCTTGGTAAAGACCTACCTTCTGTGTTACTTGTTTCATAATATTGAATTATTTCTTGGTGATTTCCCTAAAACAAGCTTTGGAGCAGGATACAAGTAAAGTTTAATTTATAGTAAAAGCAAGTGTAAAAACAGCCTTAATTTCAAGCACCAAAGAAATACATCTTCAATCAACACTGTGGTTATATCACCTTTTACTAAAACTAGTCATCTTGCTATATGTATAGGGTATCAATTTAAAAGCAGAAGGCCACTTCTGTGTTATCATTATGGTTTTAGGAATAGCCTGCAGTCACATACACGAACAGGACTGGTGTGGTGCAGAAGCGAAGGTGGCGGAGGCCCAAGTAGGCCACTCTCCTGGGTCAGGGTGTTAGTGGCACCATCGGTGGCTGCTCATATCAATGTATTTTTTGGTCCTTTTACTTATAAATCATATTATCTAGTTTTCAGTATTTACATGCATTTAAACTTGAGAAGAAATATGTATTAGGGGAAAGCATGTATTAGTGGGCTTCAGGTGTCAAAAGGAGCTCCATAATTCTGTGTATTATTTTTACGTCATTAGCTACCTTTGAGAACAAAAAGTTCCACATAAGTGTACAAATTGGGACATGTTTTTAGGAAACTTCGTAGCAACGCATATTGCAGTGTGTCCTCCCATAAGTGAATCATTTAATCTCCACTCCCTCAAAGTGTTAAAAACAAAAGAAAGTAGCTAGCCATTACTTTGTAAAGTATATTTCAGAGAAAATACAAGAACCATCATCAATGGTATCTGGGGCCAGATGAAATCACTGAAGCATTATGTCTGATTCTGTCCTTCTGTAATCTGCCAAGATGGTGTTGCTTCCCATTACACTGTTCTTGCTAGTATTCGTTCTATGTCCAATTGATATGAGCATTTATCCTAAACTTCAAAATAATTCCTGGTAGAATTCAAAATATACGTCCAGAACTCCTGAAAGCAACTTCTGCTTTTCTCCCAATTATGCCAATTTCTAGCCTAATAATAACTGATAAAATGACCACCGAAGATTTTGGAGAGGGGTAGGTGCCTTGCCATCAGCATGCGTAGGCTGGCGCACCTGGGCAAGCTACTCAGTGCAGTTATCAACGCTTAGTTCTTCTTGGCTTTCTTCATGTAGCGAGCCCGCGTGGACTTGCCCAAATTCATGGTTATTTTAAAATACAGCCAGGTAGGCATGGCTGAAATTATTGAGTCCTATGGAAAGAAACAGAGAGATATGTAATTACAGCCTACAATTTGGGCTAATTTAGAGCATCTGATCTTATGTTTCACTATATTGTTGTTTTGTCAGTAAATTTTAAAGTTCTTGGGCGTTTGAAATAAGACGTAAATGCCTCATTAGTAAGTCTAGACGGTGTATGGATGCTAATACATCACACGCTATTCTGTGTGGATGCTAATACATCACACGCTATTCCGTGACTCCGTGGAGAAGAAAACCCCAAACCAAAGTACTGACTGGAGACTCGGAAATCCACATACCATGAGAGAATGGATCAGATACCCGGTGGTTCGGGACTGCAGGCCCACTGTTTGAATCGCAGACTTCACATACGTCTCTGCAGATGGCTTATCCAGGGTTGGCTTTCGGATTTTGGATAGCTTGGTAGCTACGTAGTAGGGCAGGACACTCTGGAAAGGCAACACACATCCGCACCGCAAAGAACAGAAACAAAAAAACATGCTGTTGATTAGGGAGACCACAAACTCAGAACTCAGTGACGCTTGATTGCTCCTGGTGCAGAAACATGGGGAAGACATTCGGGTGAAATCTTTAGAGAGAGAAGAAGGGAGAAGCACACCGAGAGCCAGCTTGAGAGAATACATGACAGCGTAAAATAAACTGCAACAAGGCAATCTATCAACGAAACAATTTGAGACTGAGAAAGCATTAAAAATATGCACAAATAGACCTTTTTGAACCTTTAAAAAGGCGGCACTAGACAAACCTAGAGAGCAGAGCTTCTGGAGAGGATACTCTTTCTACCCTCACCACACTGAACATGGTTACAAAACCACCATGGAAGACTTTTGACATTTTATCCTCTTAAAGACATAATGCTCATTTTCATAATTTGTGGCTCATTAACATGGTTCTATCAGCTTTGGTGCCTCTAAAATAAGCATTTCGGGCAGCCCGGTGGCTCAGTGGTTTAGCGCCGCCTTTAGCCCAGGGCGTGATCCTGGAGACCCAAGATCGAGTCCCACGTCGGGCTCCCTGCATGGAGCCTGCTTCTCCCTTTGCTTGTGTCTCTGCCTCTCTCTCTCTCTCTGTCTGTCTCTCATGAATAAATAAAATCTTTTAAAAAATTAAATAAGATAAGCATTTCCCTTTCTCAGACCTTAGCTACTACTACCCTTCCTCCTCAGTTTACTACTCTGTGTCTGAGTTTTATAAACTTTGCTACTGTAAGACAGGATCATCCCTCCCCCTGCCTTTTTTTTTTTCTTTTTTCTTTGCAGGGGAGACACTATAACCATATGGAAACAGACTGGGTAACCAAGAGAAAGACACTTGACGGGAGTGGTGTGAGATGACAGATCTGAACACTACTTGTTAGAAAACCTTAACTAGTGCCAGGTTCCTTACTGCCTAAGTTTGGTTCATTTGCGGAGGATTCAACATAGGACACAAGGAAACCCTATTACAATGGGTCCTGAGTCATGGCACAAGAGGTTCCTTCTATAGTTTGGAATAACTTGGGTTTGGTTGTTCAGTAAAGACTCAATGAATGGTTTTTGAGAATTTATCACTATTCATGTATTCCCCCACTTACTGAGCAAAAATATTTTGTCAAAAAGGTCTTTAATTTCAAAGCCACACTGCAGCAAGGATATAGCATGTGAGAGCACAAACCAAAGAGAGATCTCAGACTCACACAGTATGAAATAGAGTTCACCGAGGCCCTAACAATGGGTAAGGAAAGAAAACTTTGTTTACTGGGGTGATTAGCAAACAAAGCAAAAGAAAGCACATGCATATGGACCATCTCAAATGATGAAGGAATATAAGCAAGTCACGTCACATCTCTGTCCTGGTTATAAAAAAACCGTGAAGATTTAAAAAACCATTTCCATCTACAGATCACAAGCCTGCTAAGGGTACTGTAAAGTTCGGAGTGTCTCAGGATGAAGACAGTCTGATAATTATACCTTCCAATTACACCATGATATTACCACACACACACAGCCTGTAGATACACAGCATAAATTGGACTATTTTGATCTTGTAGAAGAATTAAGTGGCACTGCCTGGCTGAGCCACTTGATGGTGCCACAAGTTAACTCACCATTCAGCTAAACCATCCAGATAGCTGAGGGAACCTCCTAGCTCTGGAGGTGGAGGCAAGAGACACCTGCCTAGGAATTTCAAGCTGAGCTGTGTTTTTCCAATGAAGAAATGTAAATTCTGTTCTGGAAAGGCTGTTTATTTCCAACAATGGCTCAAAATCAAGGCAGTTACCTTGGCCTAGCAGAAGATGCAAAGGATTCAGAGATGAAATGACTTTAGAGCTAACGTCTTAAATAAAGTGGAGGACATTGCCAGGTAAAGAAACAACGGAAGAACGTTTTGGGTAATGAGAACAGCAGGAGCAAAGAGAGAGACAGAGAAGATGATGTTCTCACGCAACTGCAAGCTATTCAGTATGGTTCAAATGCCAGAAATGTGTGGAGCAGGGGCAGGAGGAAAGCTAAGTGGAACAGAGAACTAAACCCAATCACTGGACAGTAGTGATTTCTAAAGCATCAGCTCCATGAAAACATGGTCTTATTCCACACCACGTTGCCAATGCTCAGAGCAAGTAGTACCTAGCAGACAGGAGGGATGCACATAAGATCTGCTGAGTGACTTAGCAACAGAGCACCTCCATGTGCACGGAACTGAAGAACTGTACTGGGGTCCCCTTGCACTGCTAGGGGTTAATTACACCAGCAAGTCGACGATGTAATATGAGATTTTAAACCAAAATTTTAGATATATTTTTTAAAAGATTTTATTTATTTATTCATGAGAGACAGAGAGAGAGAGAGAGAGAGAGAGAGAGGCAGAGACACAGGCGGAGGGAGAAGCAGGTTCCGTGCAGGGAGCCCAATGCGTGACTCGATCCTGGGACCCCGGGGTCACGCTCTAAGCTGAAGGCAGATGCTCAACCACTGAGCCACCTAGGTGTCCCTATATTAGATATTTTCAAGCTTAAACAAGGTCCTCTCTCTAAACCATGACAAACTTACCGGTCTAGCTACTTGCCAAGAATTTAAAAAGGAGTATTTTAAGTTCTATGTAAAAGCAAAGAAATCCACCTCAAAATGTCATCTAGGCATATCCTCAAAGAGTTTACCAAAACCACAGTAAATGATAATTAATCCATTTTCCTGCCTACTCAAGGAAATATTTCAGTGAACAGGTTGAGAATACACTCACCCTTCCACAGGAAGTATTTTGGGCAGAACAAATTTCACCAGTTGCTTAAGCTCAAAACTTTGCCATTAAAAAGATTACCGCTTGGAAACAACCTGGGTCTTCACAGCCACAGGCAGGTAAGTGCCTTGGGATTCCAACTTAGAAGCCCAAAGTGAAAATAACTAGTTAGGCCATAAAGCAAAGCTATTGATGTCTGTCCTTATTCAGCTTGTTTTTTAAAAAATAAAAATCCCTGGAGACAATATGGTATCTTTTTTCTCACCCACTAGAGTAGCTTGCTTAGTTAATTTGGTCCTTAGAAAACAAATCAGGCGGCCTGACTCAGAACAGGAAGGCCACTGTAACTAAATGTCATGGAAAACTGGAAAGGTGGATACCCAACACCGTGTGGCGGGTATTGGGGTTCTTGTGGTACAGCACCATTGGAAAGGGCCAAGCAAAATAGATGTTATCAATGACAAACCCGGAGATTCACCTGGCTGGAAAGGATCGGAGTCCAGTGATCCCCAATAGGACTAACGTTACTATTTTTTTAAAAAAGATTTTATTTATTTATTCATGAGAGACACACCGAGAGAGAGGTAGAGACACAGGCAGAGGGAGAAGCAGGCTCCCTGCGGGGAGCCTGATGCAGCACTCGATCCTGGGGCCCTGGGGTCACGCCGTGACCCTATGGCAGATGTTCAACCACTGAGCCACCCAGGTGCCGCCTAATGTTACTATTCTTAAGCCATTTTTTAACGTTGGTACAGCTGACCAGATAGGATTATTTCCTGGGAGAATTATATTGCTTTATAGTTCTACTTAGATTCCATCTGTACTAACAAAGACACACTCCATTACCTCCTTTTATTGGCATTGGCAATTAACAAGAAAAATGGATGAAGAATTCTGTTTTCAATCCTAATAGCCACTTCTCAGTGTTTAGCTTTCTAGCTCTCTGAAGCCCAATAGATGTCTATGATTATTCTAAGCTATAAAATATTTAACAAAATATAAAAGAGGAATATCTTTTTTCATTTAAAAAAAAACTTGAATTTTATTTTCTCCTTCATCTCAGTGTGTCCTATTTATTTTTTAAATTTGTTCTGATTAGGGCAGGCTAGGTGGCTCAGTGCCGGCCTTCAGCCCAGGGTGTAATCCTGGAGACCCCGGATCGAGTCCCACGTCGGGCTCCCTGCATGGAGCCTGCTTCTCCCTCTGCCTGTGTCTCTGCCTCTCTCTCTCTCTCTGTGTCTCTCATGAATAAATAAATACAATCTTAAAAAATAAATTTGTTCTGATTAAAAACTATATTTAGCTGAATTAACAAAACCACCAACTATCACCACCCAAGAGGTCCAAAGCACTGGAAAGTGATAAATTAAGAGAAGGGGGCCCAGTGAATGTCCCCATTACAGTGAGTTCACATCTAAGCGAGTATTCTTCTGCAATCTCACACTAAACATGAGAAAACCCGTTTCATTTTCAGTCCAGTTGAAACCTACAACTGCCTTCTCTGGGTTTCTTGGTCTCAACCTATGTCCTCATCCTCATCTATCCTCTAATAAAGAGTCAGATAAACTAAACCCTAAGGGATGGTTTCAGTTTGCAAATGATCTCCTTGTTGACAGCATTTCCAGAGACTTGGTTTCCCAGCTCCAAGGCAGAAAATTCTATGAAGCAGAGCAATGCCTCCGAAGATCACAGACTTCGGAGGTATTCAAGCCCAGGATACAAAATCATGTGTGCTGTTTTGGCTAAGAAAGCATAACATGAATCTAATCATGAGGAAGCATCAGATAAACCTCAAATACGGAATGTTCAATTCAGAAAGAGCAAGAGGAGTACTGTGCTCTTTAAAGATGCCAATGTCTGCTGTTTGAAGCTGGTAAAATAAAAATAAAAATAAAATAAAATAAAATAAAATAAAATAAAATAAAATAAAATAAAATAAAATAAAATAAAATAAAAAAGAAAAATGTCCATGTCATATAAACAATGAAAGGCTGTGGATATATTTCAGATTAACAGAAACTGAAGGGATGGGACAAATATAGGATACGTGGTCCTAGACTAAATTCTTTGCTGGAGGATAAAAAATGCCATAAGGAATATTATGGAGTCTAAAACTGGAATACAGGCAGTAAATAAGATAAAAATATTATATCAGTGTTAACTCTGAAGTTGATAACTATGTTGATAACTATTACGTAAGAAAATATCCTCATTATTTGGCAACAGACACTGAAGTATTTACAGGTAAAGAACCATGACGTCTGCAACTGACCTTTCAATAATAAAGCAAATGGAATAAGTTGCATAACATTAAGTGAATCTGGGTAAAGGGGACTATGGTGTTCTTTGTACTATTCTTATTCTTACAGCTTTTCTGTAGATTTGAAATTATTTCCAAATAAAAAAATTTTTAAAAACAAGGCAGTTAGTAAAGGTTTTACAGAATAAAAGTTCAAGAAGTATAATTTCGGGAAGTTGGTGCAGTCTTAGCTACTTCTTATACTTTTTCAGCACTCTAGCTAGCTGGTACATGGCGTACAGAAGGAGCCAGTGCCCAGTCCTACCAACTCGCCAGTCGGGTCACTTAGGATTTTGCCCTCTGAAAGAGTTAAGCGTAATTCTGACTGGGCTTTAATTATAGGGCAGTAATGAAAGCAGTCCTCACCAACATACCAAGAGCACACTTTTGATAAGGCCTACTTAAGAACGAACTTCTTACCCTCAATTCAAATGTAAGAGACAGAATTTATCAGGTCCCAAATTCACCTTTCCATTTGCTGTCTCCACTATTCATTTGCATTTCCACAAAATCCTTATTTCACAGCAAATCTGAATTTATGAAGTAAATTTTAAATGCTCTCAATTATTATTTTGCTCTCAAAAATTATAGGACAGAAGTTGAAGGAAAGATGGGAAGAGAAAAGCAAAGGAAAAATACGGATAAGGAATTAATATAAAACAACCTAAATTCAAAAAACATATTCTCTTCCTCTCCCCAAAGAGCTATCTGATACACATTCACATGGAGGCAGACCTAAAAAGATAGTTTTCCTTCCAAGGATTATGAGAAACTGAAATTTGGTAACACAGCATTAGCCTGAAAGCCCTCTAGATAGAGAGGTCGAAAATTCAATACCAGAGGCCTATGTGAGCAAGAGAAGCAGCTCAAAAGGCCTCTAAAATGAATGTCTGTGTCCCGCAAAGCATGGCCATGTGTAACCAGAGTCTTCCGTGACCCCAAGCAAAAGGCAGGTCCCTGGTGTGCCCCAAATTACATGTGCCATTAGCAACACAGAGACAAACAAGGTTTTAAAAAAAAAAAAATCCAGATCTCAAGAATATATTGAAGTGTGGGGAGGCAGGGGGGCCAGACTCTCTGGCCGAGGTAAATAATAAGAAACAGGAGAGCAGAAGGAGAGGCGCATCACGCGGCTGAGATCGGGTTTCCCAGGCAGGTGAAGTGTGGCCTGAGCCCTGAGAGATGGACCGAGATCAGAGGCTCAGGTGTGAATGGGGTGCGGAGATAGGGAGAGGAGAGGAGAGGGGAAGGCGTGCCAGCACAGGCGCTAGTCCTGGGCACTGCTGGGGGCAGAGCACGTGCTGGATGCCACATCGCCCAGGCTGGCCGGACATACGGAGAGACGATGGGGTGGCAGGAGAGGCGATGGCCTGCTAGAGTGTGAATTCAATCCTGAGCATCGCAGGCAGCCACTGGGGGGCTATGAAGGAAAGCAACATTACCTAACTTGGGTTTTAGCAAAATCACCCAGGAAACAGTATGTGGGATGGAGTGGAGGAGAAAATTGCCAATAAATACTCCTGGTCCAAAAAATGTGCAGACATAAACCACCACCAAAGAAAAAAACAATAATTTTTAACTCTGAGCTTTATTTAGACCAGATGTTTTTGTTCCTTTGGTCAGAACTAGTATGATATCCTGAATAGGATAGAAGTAGAATTACTTCAGCATTCTGATGTGTTCACACAGAAATGACAACCGTATTCTCCTTCCCAAACATGTGCGTTTTAATTTTTTCGCCAAATTCACACTACATTTAAACCTTGAATGAATTCATTTGAAGGAAGACAATGAGCAATGAAATTACATAATTCAGAATTCATTATTGGGGAAAAACAAGTTTATCAAAGTTAAATGTCTCAAAAAACAAATGCTAATATGTTTTTGTAGTAGCTTCCAGTCATGCCAGACTAATAGGCGGAGAATATGGAAAAAAGATCTTTGAGGAAAACAAGCTGTGGGAATGAGAGAGGAGACAGTCCTGTCTATTCAGAGAATTTCAGAAATCGCTTGTCTGTGCTCACAGAGTGTAATATCCCCCTTTGTCATTCAAACACTTGCAGCTTCTGGCCATGCTGCCTGAAGGTCACCCACTGATGGGTCTGTAGGATTCCTGCTTAGTCTCAGGAGGTGTTTAAAAATTCTGAAATTAATAACTTGATTACAATAGATTCTTCAGAATGAGGAAATGGCACGACTCCGTGTGGCACGGGATGCCTGACCTCCCATGAATGCTTTGCTGCTTTCTTGTTACTGAAAGCCAGCACGTTCTGTATGGCAGATTTCAGCTACTGGCATTAAAACGAGAGTTGAGGGCAGAAGGGGGAGCATGATAGTTCAGTGTAAAATTCAGGATTCTTGAAAACCCAGTCTTCTTCCACAATGTGCCCCGTGTATTTACGGGAAGCTGCAAATCACAATAAGACCAAAGGGCTAGGGCGTCCCTGGGTGGCCCAGTGGTTGAGCGCCTGCCTTCGGCCCAGGGCGTGATCCTGGAGGCCCAGGACCGAGTCCCACGTCGGGCTCCCTGCGTGGAGCCTGCTTCTCCCTCTGCCTGTGTCTCTGCCTCTCTCTCTCTCTTTCTGTGTGTCTCTCATGAGTAAATAAATAAAATCTTAAAAAAAAAAAAAAAAAGACCAAAGGGCTATGACATCTGAGGTCCACTTGGACGAGACCTCAGGTGGAGGCTTAGAGGAAGCCGACTCTGGATGGTCCTGGAAGATGAGGAAATTCTGACCTGACCCTTCCCTAATGACTACTCCCTCTCACTGTGGGTGCAGTCTCCACAGATAGAATAAAAAGGGTTAGAAGCTAGATCCACACAACAGGTAGGGCTGTCTCGACTGTCCAAAGAGACAAGGGATGAAATGCAACCATTCAGCTAAGTACCTTCTGATTCCAGAAATGCCTGAGCTCAGATGGCACCAACGTGTTCAGTGCTGTCCTGAAGGCCTCAAATAAGGAGCCCAGTCATTAAAAATAAAGGTTTTGGCTCCAAACAGCCTTGGATTTAAGTCCTGGTTCAACATGGACAAGGGGCTTAATAACCTCTTTAACCTCAATTTCCATAAATTTACAAAAGATGATAATCACACCACCTTATGAGGTCATTACGAGATAAAATGAAATAAATGGATACATATAAAGTGCTTAGCTTAGCGCTGTGCCTGGAAAGTAACCCTTCAAATATTAGCTATTGCGAAGACTGGTCATCTGGGGCTTCAGGGTGCAAAAATTGAAATACTGGGCTACCAGTAATGAGAGCCATAATAACAATGGGGTGCGTCAAGAAGTGGGGGCAGGTCGCAGGTGGGAGTAGGAAAGGGGTTTAAGCATTGCAACTTCTCCTAAGACATTGTCACAAATGTGCCTAAGCATGGAAATGCTGTGAGACATTATTACTTTGTGTTGAGCAAGAGCCGCTTTGAGACAGATACTCATAAAAAACTCCTACATTTGCTTCCTCTCACATTTGGTATTGTATTTCCACAGCATTGTATCTGTTAGCTACATAATAAAAGCAAAGATCTCTACAAAAATTAAGTCAAAATGGGTCGAAGGCCTAATGTAAAAGCTAAATCTATGAACTCTTAAAAGAAAACAGGGGAGACCTTCATGATATTACATTTGGAAATGATTTTTTGCAAAGGACACCAAAAGCACAAGCAGTGAAAGGAAAAATAGATAAACGGACTACATCCAGAGTAACAACTTTTGTGCCTCAAAGGACACAATCCACAGAATGAAAAGGCAACCCACAGAGTAGAAGAAAATATTTGCAAATCATGTATCTGATAAAGGGTAAATATCCACAGTATATAAAGAACTCCTACAATTCAACGATAAACTCCGCCCAATTCAAAAAGGGCGAAGGATCTGAACAGACGTTTCTCCAAAGAAGATATATTATGGCCAATAACGAGGCTGAAAAAGTGCTCAACGTCAACTAATCATTGGGAAAATGCAAATCAGAACCACAGAGACCACGTGCTACCCATTAGGACAGCGAATACTCAAAAACAAAAACAAAACAAAATAACAAGTATCGGCAAGGATATGAAAAAATTGGAACTCTGCTATATCGTTGTGGGAATCTAAAACAGGTAAGCACCTATGGAAGAAAGTAAGGGAGCTCAAAGAAAACAATACATACACACACATACATACATACATATAACTGCCACCTGATTCAGCAATTCCACTTCCGGGTACATTTCCAATTGACCTGAAAGCAGGGCATCAAAGGGATAGGTAGACACCTCATGTTCACAGCAGCCAAGAGGTGAAAGCAACCCGAGTGTCCAACAGCAGCTGGATGGATAAACACAACGCAGTGTACGTTCACGGTGGAATTCTACTGGGCCTGACAAAGGAAGGCAGCTCGCACACGTGGCTGGACGCAGAAGATGTTCGATGGAGCGCACTAAGCCAGGCACAGAAAGACCAAAACTGTATGAAGGCCCCCGAACGAGGTCCCTAGAGCAGTCAAATTCAGGGGGACGAAAGCAGGGCGGAGGCTGTTGCCCAGGACGGGGCGGGAAGGGAGGCGTTACTGTTGAACAGACACTGTCTTGGTTCCAGAAGATGCAAAAGTTCTGGAGATGGATGGTGCTGAGGGCACACGACAAGGTCCACGCACCTAATGCCCCTGAACTGAATACCCACAAGTGATTTAAACGGTGCTTTCTGGTACATGTTTTTACCACCATTAAAACAAACTGAACCTCACTCCCACACGGCAGTCATCCTGAGCATGCCGTCCACTCTGCTCTAGGAGGAGCTGGCTGTCTTCCGCTCCCCACCGGCCCTGCTGGTTCTTACACAGCGGCCTTGGGAACAGTCACAGCACACCTTACACACCTGGCAGCTAAGAGATGCCGACAGTCCCAATTTTCTCAAAATAATACTGCAAGAAATAAAACCGTGCACTTGGTTCTTCTACTTTAAGAATCCCGAGTTAAGAATTCTAGGGGATAATTTTTAAAAATCTAGGCATAAGTGCATAAAAGAAAAAGAAATCATGTCTTTAATGGTGTGCTAACGTCACACTCACTTCCTTAGGAATGGGATTTTCTTTCGTTGCCAAGACAGCAACAGTTGCTGTGGAAACCACACAAAAACAGGGACACGCAACTGAAACAAACCCCACTCACCTGCACAAAGATGCCCTTGCTCCTATATTCCTCATGGAGGCACCGAGAGAAGAAATCCACAAAAGCCTGGGATGGGGTGGGAGTGAGAAGGAAACACACGTTACATCAATCAGCCTGATTTGTAGCCATGGCAACACAAATAACAAACTACCCATTTAACACTGGAGTTTCTAATCATTCTTATTTCAAATGCAGAAGAGACCCTAAAAAAACCCCTCAAAATCTCAAGTTGTTTTCTTTTCTGCCACTAAATCAAGTATTCTTAGCAAACATAATCTCCAGATCAAATTTTGACTTAACCAGAAAAGGATCTTTTCTTTTTTCAGAAAATTAGTTTTCAAGAAGAAATGTTTTATTATATAACAAAGGCTATGTTCCTCCTCCCCGCTTGCCATTCAAACAGAAACACAATATGAATTCTGTTCCACTCTCCTCTATAGGGATTTTGTTGTCAGTAAAGAAAAGAAAAGAGCAAGAATCCTCTTGGTCCTTTGGGATGGCAAGATCCAAGAAGTGCAGGTTTGAATGTGACAGCCCATCCTCTGATAGTACAGTTTTAAATCTATTTGTAAAATATAATGTATCATTCTTCAAATATGGACTCCACTCAGGCTTAAAATGCAAAGTATCAATAATGACTCCACTAGGACCCAATTAATCATGTGCCCATGGAGAGCAGGGTGAGAGGGTCCAACAACCACCTCAAGAAATATGGTGTCCGTTTTGACCCCCCCCCCCCCCCATATTTCAGACACAGAAAGCAGGGAGATTGCAGGAGGGGGCGCAGCGCCTCACTTTTCCAAAACAGTAGTCACTGTTGACGGTTTTTCCAGCGGACAAAGAGCCAAGTGAAAAAGAAGGCAAGCATTTTGCTCTTGGAAGTTCTTATCATATTATATTTTGCTCATTTTCCCCTCAAAGCTGGTTCAATCTCAGCATCCCAATGGTCCTTTTAATTTCAGGGATGTATCCTTTGCCTCAACAATGTATAAGGCGCCATGGACCTGTAGGCAGCAGGAAATGTATCCTAAATAACATTTCCTACTAGTAATGTGAGTGAGTCGTGACATAGTATACAATTATGACATCTTACAGAGAGTTCTATAAAACTCTGGTCTCACTCCTGGAGTGATAATAAATACCCAGGATTCCGAGTAAGTGGCAAAATACACTCTCACCCGGGCTACCTTGCACCTACTGAGTGAAGTTACGTCCTGACTGGCTGCAAATTCTTCCTCTGGGCTCGGCAGAGTTGGAACTTCTGCTGGAGGAAGCTGACTCATTCACGAACCAAATCCCCAGTCATAAGCTTCAGGCTCTGGTCAACAGAGCTGGCCTGGGCCAGTGAGCTCTCTGTGGAAAGCACAGTCAGGCATACCCTGTTCCCTTGCACTTCGCTTTGCCTACTTTACACAGACTGTGCTTTACAGAACTGAAGGTTTGTGGCAACCTTGCAGCAGGCGAATCTGTAGGCAGCATTTTTCCAACAGCACGTGCTCACTTCTTGGCTCTGCGTCATATCTGCCAATTCTCACAAGATTTCAAGTTTTTCATTATTATTATATGTGTTCTGATGATCTGTGTTCAGGGATTACCACATGTCAAAAGCTCAGATGACAGCATTTTTTAGCAATAAAGTACTCTTTAATTACAATATATAGACTGCTTTTGTAGACACAATGCTGTTGCACACGTAACAGACTACAGTAGAGTGCAAACATATAACTTTTATATACACTGGAAAACCAAACCACTCATTTGACTCGCTTTATTGTGACACTTGCGCTTCTGTGGGGGTCTGGAACCACACCTGTAATAACTCCGAGGTATGCCTGAATCGGTTTTAAAACCAGTCAACTATTAGAAGAATAAAGCATCTGTGGATCTGGGATGTTGGCGTCCCACCCCTTTCCTTCCCAGTCTGTTTGAAAACAGCCAAGAAGAGAACTTCAAGAAGCTTCTATGCTTATTTCTCAGACTGAATAGTACTCATCATTCTTATTCTGACATGATTCACTAAAAAATTGTTCACCTTGGTTGCAGAGTAGATGGCCAACAGTGGGACTGGGGCTATGCCACTGGCAGAGGAGATGTTCAGAATTGCCCCTTTAGACCTAAAAAGGAAAATGCACCAAGTAAACGAATGAAATCATATACACGATGGTTTGTAAATTACAGATCGAGATACAGAATGATTTTAAACAGTAGAGCAGAGGTGTCTTTCTAACACACATCTCTCCGCGCCTTTCATCAGCACGTGATATCCGTGGTCAGTGAATGAGGCATAACTCAATCAACTAAAAATAGCTCTTGTTTGCCATGAGCTCATTCCTGTGTTAGTATTCCAGGGCATGATCAGATCAGAGCCACAGTCTCCTCAGTTGATCGCTCCTGTAGGAGGTCTCCTCTGGCCCCTTCACCAAGAATCCTCGCTCTTAGAAACTCTCATAGTCCTTGCGCGCCTTTATTTTGGCCTGCCGTCACATACTGCCTTGCTGTCCTGTTTAATCATCGCATGTGTTTTTCGCATGTTTCGCACGTTTTTCTCCCTCAACAAAACTATTTCTGTACATCATAGTCTTTGTCTTCAGCTTTTCCTCAAAACTACCCTGCACAGTCCTGAGCACATAACAGGTGCTTAATAAAGCCACCTGGCGCGGGTGAATGGCTAGGTTCTGCCCTCCTGCTTCCTTCAGGTTAGATATTCAGGCGCTAAACAAAGAGCTGACGATAAAATTATGTAACTCTATAGGTGATCAAACCATATTCTTTGCTAAAAGGCAAAGCTCAATTTCTACTATAACTTCTTTTTTTTTTTTAATTTTTATTTATTTATGATAGTCACAGAGAGAGAGAGAGAGAGAGAGAGAGAGGCAGAGACATAGGCAGAGGGAGAAGCAGGCTCCATGCACTGGGAGCCCGACGTGGGATTTGATCCCGGGTCTCCAGGATCGCGCCCTGGGCCAAAGGCAGGCGCTAAACCACTGCGCCACCCAGGGATCCCCTCTACTATAACTTCTAGTGACTTCTGAAAGCTGAAAGTCAGAGAGTTATAGGAAATACTGATTTTACTAATAAATGAAAATTAACTGGAGGAAAGCAATGCCATAAAATACCTGTTATTAGCAAGCACATAAGGGCAAAAGGGTTGCCTGAAGTGTGGAGTTAGGGTTTTAGGAATTTTAAACAGAATTAACGGCCAACTCTTCCCTTTCTTCTCAGGCTGGAGGATGGGATGTCGCCTTCAGCTACTGCGAACAACCCTACCTACCTCCCAGCCTCCAGGTGAGGTTCCTTTCCTTTCAACTCTGCTTCCCTTTGTTCTTTTTCTGAATTTACCTCCTCCAAGACCTATTTTTTTCATATTTTTTTAAACAAGAACTATATAGTCCTGTTTTATGCAAAATAATAAAAGAAACATGATTAAATGGAATCTAAGTTATTTTAGACATAAATCTGAAAAGAAATAATCCCAAAAGGTCACCCAGTCCATCTGCCAGCCTCTAGGCGAGATGCCATAAACGAAGTTTGGACCCTCAGCTTCCTGTGTTACCGGAAACAAACTTTGTTTTTATTTTTGAACCCAAGTCCTTATTAGTAACATATACGTTCCTAGGCAGTGAAATCCACTCACATTTTGGTCATTGAAATCAAATTTAAAATTAAAAAAATGTAATATTACGGTTTTAAGGAAAGTTGGAAATATTTAGGGAATGTGTTGATTATATCATTCTGGTATGTTTTGCTTGTATCTCAAGAGACAGAAAAGCCTTTTGTTTTTAAATAGTGGTAAGAGAGTAAGAGGGTCTCTCAGGAGTTAGAACCCAGTCACTCTAAGGTAAAAGCTAGTAATTAGGAATGAATATCTAAGATTTTGATTTTATCTATATTTGTGAGAAACTCCTCCGATCAAAATGGACTAAAAGCAATTTCTGTTACTGGAGACTTTTAATAGAGTATTAATTTATGATGTTTAATATATCTTTATCTTTTTAGGGTGTTGAAAATGTTCTCAAATTAGATTGTGGTGATTGCTACACAGCTTTGTGAACATACTAGAAACCACCAAATTGTACACTTTAAATGGGTGGTTTTTATGGTATGTGACATAGATCTCAATAAACGTGAAAAAGATAAAAATGTATTTATGATATATTAGAAGGTGCCACCTGTAAGCTCAGAGTAAATTCCAACCAAGTGAAAGCTAAGAGAGCTATGGGATCTTCTGCAACACAGAATGCTTTCTGAGAAGTAACCCCAAATCCTGATAAGTTGCACCCCCCCCCCCCCCCCCCGAGCCCTAAGCATCCTTGCAGCTTTAGGTAGCATTTTATTTTAACCTCTTCTCATATAACCGGGAGTTGCTATGGCCTCACTCATTCGGAAGAGATGAAGAAAAAGCTAGTTTAGAGTAGTTGTAGATGATAATGTTCTTCACTGAACTGTATTATATCAGTGCTGGTTTTATTAGCTGGATTATGTGCTCTATTATACTCAGATTGGCAGAGGTGGTTGCATGTGCCCTTGAACAAAAATCTTAATATTTTAAATTTCATTCCTCACAAATTAAATGCATTTTAAAAGTCTTCCAAAATTAAAGTTTAACATTACCAAATGCATTTTAAAAATTAAATCTTGATCTTACTAACACACGCTCTTAAAACTTCACTCACCAAAGCAATGATTTCAATGAAGGAAGATTTATTTAAAGGCAATAAAAACTACCTGTTTTAAAAAATAATAGACTAATGATCAAATATGCCACAATTATGCAGGTATGCCCTTTGAACTGTTTAGTTCCTTTGAGGGAACTAAGATCTTTGTTTTTCAAATACTCTATTCCAATTAAAATTTCTAGGAGGTAGAGTTTGAATTAGCGAAAAGTCAGAATTTGAGGGAACGTTATTCAAACACTCTAGAATACATTACACAAACCTGAGACCAATGAAGTCTAAAGCAAGAGCCCACTAGACCTGAGGAAATAAAGGGAGAGCATTTATAATTGTATCATAATGACAGCGGAGAAACACCCCTTCTACGAAAACTCTGTGCTAACAAGAAGCACACGTATTTGTCTAGCAAAAACCTTCCTCCCACACCCACACTAGCACAGAATTCTCTTTCTCTCCAAGGATAATAATATTCAACTTAGTTTTGTCTGAATCATAAACAACACGCTGGTGCAGCTGTCTCCATCCCTGTACCGTGTGCGGTCTCTATTCCTCACGTAGGGATGGGAATGAACACTTGGGACCGCGAGGCACAACGGACTCGTCTTTAAAATCAACTACTTTGTCTGGCTCTAATCCTCCATCTAAGCAGAATTAGTGACGTCAAACCAGTTTCCATGGCAGAGGCAGACTCATGACAGCTCTGTTATATCAAGCAGAAGGACAAAATGGGCTTGTGCTTAATTGCACACGAAAACAAACATAAAACCGAACCTTAGTTAATCTCTCATTTTCTGGGGACTTGGGGAGCAATTCTAAGATTGGAAGGTACATTAACAATATTTGCTGAAGTTCCATAATGAAGACTCATGTTGCTCATACTTCAGCACACTTCCCAGCCCGTTATGACAAATACCCAAATAAACAACTCAAGTAATATTTTCTGTGATAGAACATTCTTAATTCATCACACTGCCTACTTGCTAACAGCCACACGATGGTGTCTCAGTGGTACAAATTACTGAGGTTCTACCAGAACTAAAATACCACAAAAGCAAAGCAGAAAATGCCACTGCTGATAAGGAAGCACCTCTCCACAGAAACACACTCTCTGCAATTACTGCCCTTTCACCAGCCAAACGTGAAACTCATCCAACCCTACAAAATTCAGTATCTGGTATTTGTGGCTTCCTATCGCTATGGTCTCCAGTAGAACTGCCTCAGACCTGTGAAAACCCCATCCTAATACTCTCCTTAATTTTCACCTGGATTAAAAAAACTGGCCAGGCCTTTATTTTCCCATAAGTGCCCCCACTATTCCATCAAGCTGTTGCAGGGTCCTCGTCCACAGCTCTATAAAAATACTATTGTCATAGAGGAAATGCTAGGTCTCCTTTGAATAAGTCACTGATTTCCACCTTCCTCGGGAACCTCGGCACTGCCCTGCGACGGGGGCTGGGCGGGGGTGGGGGTGCTGCCGTGAAGGACTGAAACACAGGGTCAGCTCCAACACGAGAAGCTAACTGTATACGGAGTTTGATGGTAGACAGGGGAGACTGCAGAAAAGACTCCATGATGATCCTTCCTGTGTCCATTTCTTCCTGGAGGGTCATTATTTATTTATTTTTCTTTAAGCTTAAACATAACACTGAAATTGGTACAGACAATTCTCTTACAGACTCTCAAGACTGAGAAACATATCAAAACAGAGTTCTATGCCAGAGAAGAATCCTGGAACACAGGGGTCAGACATATAATTAGAACCAGCAATCCAAATACATTATACAAATCCTGCTTTGCTGAAGAAGTTTGCAAACATTTCCCACATGAAAGAGAACTGCCTGCCCTAAAACACCATAACATGTCATAATTCCACCTTAAGCAATACAGTATGAAAGGGGCTATTTTTAGCTTTTCCATGGTTGTTATGGCAACCACCTCCTGGCTCCAGCTGTACACAATGTTTATAATTCCAGAGAAGTGGAAAGAGCAAGTTTCCTCTATAATGTAATTATGCACTTTCTACTTCTGTGGTAATAATACCTTAGTTTAATTTTAGATACTTGTTTAGTGATAGTCAGTTGGCTTTAGGCTATCGTTCTAGAGGGTTTGGAAAATCTTATACATCAGAGTTAGAAATCAGTGAAAGGGGAAAAACAACAACAACAAAGGATCTTTATAAAGGACTCCGTTTTACTCAATGGAAATACGACTCCTATGGAAACCGACCATAGGAAATATGCCATTTAAGGACGGTGTAAAGGGCAGGCTATACTAAAATCACTTGCAGATGATCTTCTCCTCCTGGGCACACGGCTAACAACATTTCTGGACTCCTAGGCAGTTAGCTGTAGCCTGCAACTGAGTTCTGGACAATGGACTGTTGGCAGCAGTGATGTACACCATTTCCAGGCCTGGCCCAAGAAACCTCCCATAACACCATCCTCATTCTCTCTTCCCTTATCTGCTAGCTGGATGCAGAAAATACAGCAGAAAACTACAAAGCCCAGGGGAAGAAAAGCCCCTACGTGGAAGGAGTCTGAGATCCCAGATTGACGGGGTAGAGCAAAGCCCAACCACTGATCCACACCGGCTGTGTACCAGCAATCAGGGGGAAAAAAAAACCCCTAACCTCTAGAATGTTAAGCCACTGAGATCTTGGGATGGTCTCTTCTAGCACTCAGCCTACCTTAATTAACACAACTAGTAACTCCTTTAATTTGAGTGGACACCACTGTCCCCTCCTCTCCCAACCCAAAATACTGATTCACAAAGTCCACTTCCCCTTCTTACTAGTTCTTAGCAAGTGCCACAGTCACCCTCATGGTGTCAGGTTCAGGCCACAGCCTGTGATGGCTTCCCACCAGATCATTTCTCAACCTTAGTCTAAATCAACTTGATTTCCTACAGGCAAAGATCCAGTTCATCTTCCATATACTCCATGATAGACTCAGCTCGGTGAGCGCCTGCTGAATGAATGGATCCCCTTCTTTGCATTCTTATCTAATGCTCCAGCTATGACTGCGATCATGGCTGCTAGGTCTCTAGAGATAGGAGTGAGGTTCCTGGCACCCTAGGTCTGTATCATTTACTAATTATGAAGCTTCACAGCACTCCAGTTCTTTGGGACTCCAACTTTCTGTCTATCAAATAAGGGAGGGGCTGGTTTCAATTACTTAAAGTACTAAAATTCTATGACTATTGAAATCCATTATGATCTGCAAGATTACTTCACAACCATCATCTCTTTTGATATGGTTTTCACCAACTTACTTAAAAATTCCTTTTCCAATACTTCTGTGGCTTATAAGTATTTGGTTTTTAATAGATGGATTTACTGTCCTGAATTAACACCAAGTCACTGGCAGATATCAAACTGGGTTAAGATGATGGCCAAAATTTCATCCCTTCTGAGTTCTAATCTGTCAGCCCCAATTCTCTGTAATTTACCATTTTGTCTCCTTTGACCAGTTTGTCATTTCCACATCGGACCATCGGGGGCACACTCCCACTGTCGACCAACTCAAAGCAGTGTCAGGGTTTGAAGGGAAATCTTACTAAAGGAATTGAAATATACCAAACTTCATATAAAATGGAATTACAAAGACTGCAAAGAAGCGGTTTCTCAACCAGTCTCTGCAGATGCCAAGCAAAATGGATTCCTAACCTCGCTTCCTCAACTCTGTACAGTGGTGGGAGGCTATCAAAGGTAAATGACATCAAGTCCTTGTATATACTTGGCACATAATCGGTACTCAATAAATAGCTGTAAGCCCTGCCTGAAGCTGGTCATAGAGGCTTTTTCACAGAAGTAGGGTCTTTGGGCTTTGCCCTTTCCAAAGCTGTGATTCCTCTGGATCTCTTCCAAACTCAAAACTGTTTTGCAGAGAAGGATGACTGTGAAGCCCTAAATTTAGCAAATGATCAAGCCAGCTCAAGATGTAAGCCCAGATCTTTTCAACAGGTTTCCTTTGAAAGCCTAGACATCATTCAGGCTTTTCCAAGGGAGAGAGAGAGCTTAATTACAATTTTACACTTCATGCTATTTCAAGAAGAAACTCTACGACACATTTCTCAATGAAAATGAAGACATCTAGCATATCTTAGTGGAACCCAACTCAAACTAGAACACACATGGGGCTCCATGGTGCAGGTTTGTGCTCCAAGGGTGGGTTTGACATCTTATAACCATTTTAGAACATGCCTAAGTTCTTCATATGCCCATTTATCCATTAAGAACTACCCCCCCCCCAAGAAGATGGGGTCTTGCTTTGTGAAACTCCACTGATTGTAGTTCTGAGACCATATAGCTTTAAGAAGGCATTCCCGGGAATACCCCAGGAACTCTGTCCGCCCCCTCAGAATAGCAGGCAATTGAGTTGGTGATGGTGACTCAGGCAGACTTTTTAATCCTGGTCTAAAGGAACCACCACAACCCTGGAGAGAGAAATAAAAAGGGAATCCAGTGGAAAAGGCCTCCACCAGCAGATGACTCATGCTCCATCGTGTGACTCGCCAGGCACATTACTCTGTTGCTAAGACATGGAGGATAGGTTCGTTAGTCACTTTAATGAATTTTGCAAAGAAAGGATTCTCCCTATAAATAATCATGAGCTGTCTCTCTAGTGTTTGTGTGAGAGCTCGTGACTCACCTTTCCACCATGCCGGGCAGCACCAGTCGTGTCATCTGCAAAAGAGAAAACAAAACATTCGTGATGGCTGAGAATGCAAGCAACAGATAAAGAGTGGAGAGAAGCCACCCACTCAAAACAGAAGGGAATCACGAAACCACTCACCACTCTACAGACAGCAGTTTATTTTATATACTCTATATAATTTGGCTGTGTCAAGAGTGCATAAAAAGGAATCAGATGAAATCGCTGGAGATAACACTGTGGATACATTCAGTACACTTGGCTAAAACTGGCCTTGTCTTAAACGTAATACTGGCACAGAGATCTTCAAATAATTAAGGACTTACAGTGAGATCTCCCAAAATGTCCTCCTGGAAAAGGACATACTTTATCAAAACAAATATCTGCAAACCAAGATTACTTAAGATTTCTAATCTTAAACACTCCAATGATCTTTTCCTATCCAAAGAGACTTTAGAAGAATGTCAAAAAGTGACAGCTTGGCAAATGTTAAGTGTATCTGCCTCTTGTTGGCCTAGCTAGCTGTGAGTAAAACACATCCTTGAAGAAAGTTAAGGTTATCATGATCTCTCGTAACCAATGACAAAAAAGTGACACCTGCATTCTCAAAGGGCCTCATGATAATTGCTGATGACATACACTGAATATGAGAGAGAGGCTACTTCTAAACTCTGTTGTAAGATATTATTAAGTAAGAAAAGGTAAGACATCCACCAGCTTAGTCAAGGCCACATCATAGTTAAGTACTGAGGTTAGAACATGAATTCCTGATTTGCAGGTACCGTTGATCTTCTAAGAAGCAAATGCTGCTTTGTCATAGAAAAGTTGGCATGTATGCCAAACACCGGAATTTTAAGCATTTTTGTCTTGAATAGTAGTAGTATGTCTTAATGAAAACAGTACTCTGATGAGAAAATAATTTTTTTTCCTAGAAATATTTTGAAGAAAGAAAATGTATTCAGCTTTACCAAGGTAAAATCTGGTATGCAAGTGCTCCCAACCCAGATGTTAAGCTGGGAGCTGCTGCATACACTTTTCCAGGAAAAACAAGTTCAAACTGATACTGCATCATGGAAGACAGACTGACACACTGCCAACTTCGAAACAAAGAAGTGTCTTCAAAGCCTAGGGGAATCATGTCGACAGAAATTTCTGGATTTGACTGAATCTAATGGCCCAGATTAAAAAAAAAAGAAGAAGAAGAAGAAGCCATGAGAAAGCATTTGGCCTAAAGCATCCCATGTCTCCCTCCTTCTTATGTACAAGTCTACGTTTTTCATGTTAAGCTCATCTTCACAGAATGAGGGGCATGTGCTCTATGACTACATTCTACAGCGTGAGAAGTGATCAGAAGTAACACCTGCAACTTCTTGGTCATGGCCTTAAAGGAGAGAAAAACACACATCCTCTTCTTTAGACATTCCTCCTCCTGATGGCTGGAATGTAGCCGTGGTACAAGAAGCTAAAACAACCCACTTAACCCCCAAGATAAGAGCCGTGTGATAATGGTGGCTGAGCAACGAGATGCAGAGGCAGGATCCCTAATGACTGGGGAACTACCCTGCCAAACCTTGATTACCTACCCAGCTTTTTATCTGAGAGAAAGATACATTTCAATTTTGTTTAAGCCACCGGTAGGTCTCTGTTAGAGCAGCCAAACCACTGCTCTAATAAAAATTGACCGTTTGTGTTGACGAAAACCAAGTAATGTTAGGTTTTTAAGACTTAAAGATGAAATAATCCCCAGAGCAAACCCAACCAGATATTATGCTGACAACCCAAATGGCCTCACTATTTTATAATTTTTACAACAGGATCCTGTTTCTTCTCTTCTCCAGGTTTGCTGACCTGATTCAGGATATGCCCTCAGAGCCTTGAACCAAACTGGATGGAGCCAAGGCAGAGAAAAAGCTGATTTCAGAGTTGATCCTTTCAACACTGTAGTTATTTCTGTTTTTCAAATTAAATAATTCTTCGAACTTCTTACATGCTTCCTAAGATGTGCCTTCTTATGGGAGCACACAGTAATTGCTCAACATATAGCTACTGAATGTTCCAACAAGTGTGGTACACAGCAGGCCCCGTTCAAATCCCAGCCCTTCCACTTACTAGCGGTGTGACCTGGGGTTACTTCCTTTTCTGCAGAGTGCATATGGATTCAACAAAGGACACTTACACAACATAGGTTTTTATATTTTGAATCTCAAATGAGGTAATGTATATAATGGACTCAGCACAGAGCTCGTCACAGAGCAAGCCTCTGAAGAGAAATCAACATCCTTTACTGCCACCACGTACTCTTCTTTCAGGATGCAGCACCACCAAGTATGCAGGCCTCTTGTACATATGTTGTATCCAACACAGTCCAGAGCCAAAAACAATGATGAAGTTTGAGATCATCAAGTTCAACCCACAACACAAGTTTCTGGACAGTTCTATCATTCCATCAATACTTAAGAATACCTCAGTTGGGATCTTCTTGGGGTAATGGAATTTTTCTAAAATTGGATTCAGTGATGAATGCACAACTTTGTGAATTTATTTACCCCTTAATTATATACTGAAAGTGGATGAATTTTATTGGTTTATAAATTATTCTTCAGTGAAGTTTTAATTTTTTATTATTATTATTTATTTATTTTTTTAAAAAAATCTTTTATTATTTTTTATTTATTTACTTATGATAGTCACAGAGAGAGAGAGAGAGGCAGAGACATAGGCAGAGGGAGAAGCAGGCTCATGCACCGGGAGCCCGACGTGGGATTCGATCCCGGGTCTCCAGGATCGCACCCTGGGCCAAAGGCAGGCGCCAAACCGCTGCGCCACCCAGGGATCCCCTATTTTTTATTTATTTTTTAAAAAGATTTTATTTATTCATTCATGACAGAGAGAGAGAGAAAGAGAGAGAGAGAGACAGACAGACAGACAGGCAGAGAGAGAAGCAGGCTCCGTGCAGGGAGCCTGACGTGGGACTCGATCCCAGGTCTCCAGGATCACACCCCGGGCTGAAGGCGGCGCTAAACCATTGGGCCACTGGGGCTGCCTCTCAGTGAAGTTTTTAAAAAGATTTTATTCATTTATTTGAGAGAGAAAGAGACCACAAGCAGAGGGGAAGGGAGGGGGAGAGGCAGGTTCCTGCGGAGCAGGGAGCCATGGGGCTCAATCCCAGTTTCCCGGTGTCATGACCTGAGATGAAGGCAGATGTTTCACCAACTGAGCCACCCAGTTGTCCCTCAATGAAGTTTTAAAAAATATCTTAATAATCATATGATTGAGTTAAAGAACTACAATCACAAACTGTACTGGATATTACTTTATCAAACCCAGGAGAAAAAAGAGCTCTTAGGGCTCTCAAAATGTTCTATGTTTATCAACTTATGGCCTGAGCAACCTGAGGTAATAAAGAGACATTCTCTTGTTTAGTCGAGGCCACGTGATGTACTTGAACCTGGGCTGGGTGACAGGAGCTCACTACCTAGATGGAGAACAGATGTACGTAGAAACAAATCATTGCAAGACATACTATGAGTGGGACAATAGAAGTAAGAACAGAGAGCACTAAACCTTAGGAGAAAAACTAGTTATGTCTCAAGAATCAGGTCTAGAGCTTCACAGATTGCATTTCAGTTAAGTTCTGAAAGAATAAATAGGAATTCATTAGGCAGAAAAAATATTACAGTTGAAGGAATAGAATACAAAGTCAAGCAGCTGCAAGAAACTACAATGTCTGCCATAGAACTGATGCATTTTAAAGAAACTTCTGTTGAATGGAGTTTATAAAGAAATTCACGTGCATCCTGTGATAGATGTCATGCAACCTGCATATCATACTACATCATGGACAGTTTCCCACGCTCACACAAACGGACGTACTTCAGGTATATCAACAGTTGTGAAGCATTGTATCGTAAGCCTCGGTTAGATGCATTCCTAGCAACACCTGAAAACATTTTTTATTTAGCACATTTCATCGGGGGACCATAATGCTTAGCTAACGTAAGAGGTCCCCAAGCACTCCATGGAGAGAAGTGATCATTTGGTCCTCCAAATCCTGAGATCACCAGAAACAGAATAAGGAGACTGACAATAGACTGTTCTCGCCCCATGGCAGGGATGTGCGCATGCGTGCCTGTTTGTGTGTATGCGTGCATGCATGTGTACACATGTGCACGCATCTATAAGAGGAAATGAGACTTGTTAACTGAAGACTAGCTAAGTGGAGTTCACTGGGGTAGCGATGACTGGCCCCCGACACAAAAGGAAAGGATGGGATTTGTAGGCAGTGATCACCCTGAAAAGCTACCAGGGAAATCTACAAAACCTGTCGATAGATTCTTTTATTCTGACCAGGGAACCCAGAACTATATGGCTATGAATAAGTGGTTGTGCAGAATTGTAAAGTTCAATTTAGAGTTTTTTCCAAGATATAAATTTACATCCCTAAATATATCCAATAAGAAATATTACTATAGCTGGGATACTGAAGAAATACAAATGCATGCTTGGGGAGCTATTTTTTCCTTACACTGTGTGCATGTCATACACTAAATGTTTCCTTTCTGAATGGCAAAAACAATTATCCACAATCAGAGACAAAATAAAACCCTGTAAGATAGAATCTTACTTACAAAACTACATTAGTAGGTAAATATTAAATATTTGTGGGATGGTCTTTGATGTACAGACATGTTCAAAATATATCCTTCCCCTCTCAGTTTTAGTAAGATATAACTGATGTAAACTGTATTAGTTTAAGCTCTACAGCATAATGATTTGATATACGTATATACTGCGAAAGGATTACCACAATAAGTTAACATCAAAATTATGGAACGCTGCATGAATTTCTAGGTCATCCTTGCATATGGGCCATGCTATCTCCATATCATTTCAATTTTAGTAAGTATACTGCTGCTGAAGCAAGCACCAAAATGTATTCTTTATACACGTGAATTAAAACTCAAGAAGTTCAAGGGCTCCTGGGTGGCTTAGTCCAGTTGAGTGTCTAACTCTTGGTTTTGGATCCAGTCATATCTCAGGTTCATGGGATAGAGCCCCACACCTGACTCCATACTCAGCTGAGTCTGCTTGTCCCTCTCCCTCTGCTCCTCCCCCTTCTCGCACGTGCATGTGTGCTCTCTCTCAAATAAGTAAATAAATCTTAAAAAACAAAAATAAAACCCCTCAAGTTTAAGTAACTTAACATAAAGATGAAGGAAGAAGCAGTGTTTTTGATGCCTAGCTATTAAAGGACCAGAAATACTTGTTGGATGCCCAATGACCAAATAATCCATCAAGTCCTCTCATGAAAAAGTTAATTCTTTTGCATTGTTCATTAGCTTCTCCTTTTGAATTCTGGCTCTAAACTATTTCTCCTTGCCACAAAATGGGATCTTTTTTGATCTGTCAAATAATAACACCGCAAAGCCTAAGAAAAGTTAACTTGAAATCTGCCATGCTTTTATAAATCTGATTAATAACGCTTTCTCTATACTTAAATTCTCTTTTCTTCTTTTATTTATTTATTTTTTTAATTTTTATTTATGTATTATAGTCACAGAGAGAGAGAGAGAGGCAGAGACACAGGCAGAGGGAGAAGCAGGCTCCATGCACCGGGAGCCCGATGTGGGATTCGATCCCGGGTCTCCAGGATCGCGCCCTGGGCCAAAGGCAGGCGCCAAACCGCTGCGCCACCCAGGGATCCCATCTTTCTTTTCTTCTTTTAAAGATTTTATTTATTCATTCATGAGAGACACACAGAGAGAGGCAGAGACACAGGCAGAGGGAGAAGCAGGCTCCCTACCGAGAGCCCGATGTGGGACTCGATCCCAGGACCCCGGGGTCATGCCCTGAACTGAAGGGAGATGCTCAAACACTGAGCCACCCAGGGATCCCTAAATTCTCTTTTCTTCTAATCAGATTATAAGTCATAATAAATTCGACTTCAAGCCTTCTTTGTTTTCATGTGTATATACAAATAATTCTTAAAATTCTATGCATAAGCAAAAAAAATTCTATGCATAAGCAGAGAGGCTTCACCATGTTCAACATCAAAATAAATCTCCTTGACATCAAGTTTTACATAGGATATTTTAACTAAGGTATTAGTAGTCTCATTTTACTTTGCATGCATCGATTGGTATCTTGCTATCTGGTTATTTATACCATATACCAAGCGTTTCTGTGAAATCTCACTATCTATCTGAACTCCCATTTTACAGCTCACAAGCTGTTTCTGGAGTTAACTCAATATGCTAATTTTAGGCCATCTGCAGGTGATAATTGCTGTACCAGGAAATTTTTTGTTCCTTTTAAGATACTGCTACAATAAAGTTACCATAACTTGTAAGTTCGGTGGTTAAGAATATTAGAAAAGTAGCAGTAAACATGATCCCTAGACTTGTTTTCTTCTGTGTTGAAGTTGTTTCCAAAAGTGTAGAGCCGACAATTTAAATTTAATTCTTTCCTAAAAAGTGATAAAAGTTGCTGCAGTAGTACCTCTCCAACAATGAGAGCTTCAAATCTTTGCAGAAAAAAAGGAAAGATTTAAAGATTTCATATATATATATATATATATATATATATTTATTTATTTATTTTAGTGACAGTTTCATCAATCTTTGCCACAAAAAAAGTCCCAGAAGCCTAAAATCAAAGGAAGAAAGGTCAATATATATCATATTGCATCTAGATATTGTGTTACTTTGTATGCAAGTTGGCCATAGAGTATACAAATATACAAAGATAAATGAAAGTCTTTAGCAATGACAGCTCAATTTAGAAGTCTTTCTGGGGAATACCACATATTCAATCTCAAGAGTGAAATATTTACTGGTATTTATTACCACAGTTATATATATTCTGGCTAGGAAATAAATAAGAGGCTGATTTAACTCATAAAAAAATCAAATCAGGATTATTAGATCATTTAGCTGAGATACCAGACTTAAAAATGCATCGGCTGGCTTAAAAAAAAATCTCTGAAAATGTTATATTAACATGTAACCATCTTAGTATTCTTAAACTTTTCTCACATTTTCGGCAATCACTTGTATGGTTTTTGTAATTAGAAAAGCCCCTACAAATAATGTTATTTCTGAAAGAAATTAACATGAATAATTTTTTTTTCTCTTTCACTTCTCTGGTACCAGTAATCAAGAGCTCATGGAAAGGAACTTTATTTTACACTCAAAAGCCCTAAACTTGTAATACAAACAAATTATACAAATTACACAAATTGTTTTACAAGCAAGTGATTTATTTTAGAAGCAAATTATTTTTGGATCGTGTAACCTCTGGGATTTGGTCAGTTTCTGTAGAGAACAGGACAAAGAAAACACTAGTGTATTATGCTCAAAAAGACAACCAAAAACCTAAACTGGAAGATTAAAATTCAAGACAACTTAGCAAAATAAGAAAACAAATATTGTCACCCACATTGCCATTATATAGAAATAGAATTTAAAGCGTAACAACTTAACCTTAGAATCTCGGCAAAGCCCCAAGATCCAGGCTGTTCATATAAATAATTGGGTCATCACAAATCACCACTTTGTCCACATCTGCCCTGCCTTTTATCCCAGAGAAACCTGCGTGGGGTAAACAGGATCTGAATTCAAGCGACTGACATACGAACTCATACAAACTAGAAGGAAGTAGATACAAACGCCTTAAACAAGTTTTCAATTGGAATCATTAACAGTAATTTAGAGAATCATAGTCTGATAGTGAAAAGCATTACATAAAGTGACAATGATGTTACACCATGCCTGTTTGGGAGGAATTAAAGGGTGACTCATTGGAAGTCATGCTGGAATGGCACAGCACACATTTCCTTTAGCAACTGTGTAATTTGAGCTCCCTGGCACTGAGAATACAACTTTATTAGAAATTCTTAGAATGTCACCTGTATGGCTAATGGAAATATTTAATGCAGAGGGGATTTGGGGGGTAGGCGGTAGTCAAAAGCTTAATTAGGTAAAAAAAAAAGCTTGAGTGTTTTGAGGTCTCCAGGTATTCTTTCATTTTCCTCTTTAATCATGTTTTAAGTCTATGGAAGTTAACAGCCCTCCTTACCATGGCCTGCCCCTTACCACATATTACTTAACCTGAAATTCAACCCCACACCATAAAAAAACCAAAGTTTTTCCTATCATAATAAATTCTATTTTGATAAATGTTAAAATAATTGAACTAAAGAAAAATAAAAAAACCTTCCAGAACCAAGAGTGCTGCATGCCAACGGATAATAATGAATTTAAAGGCATAACCTGTAAACTCTAAACAAAAATTAAAAAAACACATAAACCCCCATACACTGCTTTTCCAAGTTTAGCGCATTATGATACACTACGTTTCCATTAAATTTTCCCCAAATAAGCTGACTTCTCAAAAAGTGACAGATTTTAGGAGGAGAAAATAATTTCTAAAGTTCTCAAAGAGATTTTCACATTTTCCCCCACATAGAAGGCACCTCTCCTATAAACTAGCTTTGCTTTGAGCTGGGAAGAACCTTAGAACCAATCTACAACTACTCACTCGTTTTTCACAGATGAAAGCTATGCAAAGAGTGGTTGTCATGTGGTTTGGCAAACCCATCATTTTGTAGTTATGCCTGATGCAGCCCTGTTACTGTGAGGCTCTAAGGGCTAAATGTACCCAATTATTTGGAAATTTTTAGGAGCATAATGGTAGTGGCTTTCAAAATGGATTAAAAGACTCTGGAGACTAACTTGGAACGTCTTCATCTAAAAAGCCCCAGGTGGGGGTCAGGGCTGAAGGTCATTCTCTCTCCCTTCCTACAATTTATTAATTTCCCAATGTTGTTAAGGTAAATTCTTGGGGCAGGGTGGAGGAATGCGTTCTTAGCACAATCCCTAAATTAAATCCAATTAGACAGATGAACAGAGATCCTTCTCGTGGATTTCCAGATTAATAGAGGGCTCCCTCTACTGGTACTGCGTCACATGCCAAAGGCAAGTCCAGGTTAAGAAGGAAGCCAGGGCTTCTGTGCTTTTCCCCCATCCGCAGGTTTCTAATCTACACCCTGGGCCCAGCGGAGCCTTATGCACTTCTGGCTGAGCACGATGGAGGACTACCTAGCAGTAATAACAGGGAAAAAATAGCTTCTCAAAAGCACGCAAAGCACTCCGAGTGCTTTGATTTTAGATAATCATAGGGATGGAAGAGCCTGATTTGGTTAAAACCGTGCTAATCCTTCAACTCCATCAGGCAGGTATTCCGTGGGAGGAGGACCGGGCACCTGGTGGTACCTGCCGGGGGGAGCCGACTGCAAGGCCTGACGGGCCGGGCGAGTGTCACGAGGGAGCCCGGCAGCCGGCGCAGGCCAGCGGGGCCGGAGGCGTGGAGGGGCAGGCCTCGCCCCCGACGACCTGCCCCCGCCTGTCCCCACCTGCCCTCACCTGCCCCGCGCTCACGACGAGTGGCAGGTCAGGTCCGCGCGTTCCCTCAGACTTCCCCGGGGAAGCCGGACGCGAGGTGGGAGTGTCCAGATCCCGAGACCACGACCCGAGCTGCCGGGGTCCGCGCGGGGCACACGCACCCGGGCCGGGCTCGCGACCCCGCCTGGAACCGGGAGGGCACCCGCCTGCGCGTCCCACGCTCCCGCCGCTCACATCAGTGTAGACGGCGACCGTGGGTGGAAGCTCGGAACACACAGTTCGTGGGCCCCTCATCCCAAAGACGGGGGGTTTTCCGTGTTCTAACCCCTTCATTTACTCGGAAGCATTCGTGCTGGACCTGCCTGGCGGGAGGCCCGGGCTGGGGGCGGCAGAGAACACAGAGGACGTGGGTCGGGCCCTCGGGCTCCCGCGCCGCCGCCGAAGCTGGGCGAAGGGGACACCCGCGAGCGTGGAGGCTCCCGCGGCCCCGCGGCCAGAGCTCCGGGCCCCCACTTTGCCTGAATATCTGATTAAGGAAAAACTAAATCGGGATCCCTCGTGGGAGACTCCTCCCCGACCAGTGAACCCAGCAGAGCTGGGGGCCCTCGCAGCAAGGGGAGGCTGTGCTTACCCGCCCGCGCCCGCGCCCCGCTCCGGGAGGTACTGCAGGGGCCCGAGTGGCCTCTCTGCTGTCAGGTGGGCGGCCCGGGACTCTCCTGCGGCGGTCAGGCCCACGCAGGCCCACCACCCGCCGCCACCTTCTTCGGCAGGGCCTCCGCAGCCCCAGGTCAGGGCCACCAGAGGGGACCGGCTGTCCCACCCTCAGGCAGGAACTGCAGGGAGTTCAGCTAATACTGTTCCGGTAGGGTCGCCTCAAGATACCCTAAAACTGTCACTAAAGTCCCTCTGAGGCCTGGGACCACGACTCCCCCCCAGCAATCAACAGCAGTACCAGTTCCCTTGCCAACTCTGGGGCTTCTGAGATGGAAAGCCCCCCAGGCTAAAAACACAGCATTTTGGAAGAGTCGGGGTCGCTACCCGGAGGCTTAGTGACCTCCAAACGCCCCCAATTCTGCTCTGAGCCTCACTGCTCTTGAGGAGAAGGGAGACTTACCTCGGATTTTAGTCACAGAGCATCTGAAATCACATAAAAAAACCCCCAACACCCTGGCCAGTAGGGTCTCTCTCCCAGAGGAAGGGTGCCCCCCCGCCATGCAGGTCAGCCTCGGAGCTTCCACAACCCCGCTCTTCGCGCCTGCACTTCCCTGCGTGGCAGAGGCTGAGAGCAAGACCGCAAGGCTCGCAGCAAGGCCTCCAGAGAAACGCCCCGGCTGACTTCCACTCACAGCTGTACGTCCCGTTAAGCAGGTCTCCCACAGCGGCCGGGAGGGCCAAGCTGGGTGCCAGGGTCACACGGCAGGGCTCCAAGGTCAGAACTATTCTGGTTAACAGTACCCAACTTCCCGGGACCACTCACCAGCCTGCACCAGAGATGACCCACAATTTCTCTGGCCAGGATACCTCGCTTTTATTAGTTCTCTGTTGGCACGTAGAACGGAAGCGACTTTTTAGAGTCCTCTGCACCCGGACCAAGCCCTAATCCTGGCCCGAGGGACCAGGTCATTCAGTGTTCGCGAATCGGCCCAGGACCTACAACAAGCTGCCGGGGCTTCCCCAGCAAACAGCTCCAAACTAAGGGCACAAACCCACGACAGCCAGGGCATGGTGACTTCTCAGCCGGCTGTTCCCTACTACGTGGTTTGGCGAGGACATAAAACTTGGAGCAGCCTGAAGATGAGAAGACGCTGTTCTCTTTCTTATACAAACCTTTTTCAGTACACGTGTTATGACATTAGGCGGCAGACACCCCTGTCCCAGATCCCCTGATGTCCAGCCACCATAAAATCTTCTAAGATTCTAGAGCCAGACCAATTTTCATCTTCTTTTAAGTTACCCTGGGGCTCCCAACAAAAGTTACATTTCTATGGAAAATGCAGCCCTGGCCCTGGCAACGTAACACAGTCAACTAAAGCACAACAGGGACAATACACCCTAGGGCAAATCACAGCAGCACTGAAGGACATAAACCTGGGAGCCTCACACTGAAAACCTCATCAAGGTGCAGGCCCTTTGTTCAGGACAAAGAAAATAAACACCCACACCACGGAACACACAGGCCATGTCACTCTGCCACCAGACCCGCCTCTTTAAAGGTCCATGGGATCATGCCTTCTTTCTGCTCTTAGGCTTCCCAGGGCTCTCCATCCTCCTGCTCCCAGCACCCAAGCTCCCGCACAGTCGCATCCTCAGTGCCCCCCCCACCCCCCGGCCGCTGGTTGGTCATCCACCGCACGACCCTCACCTCCCGCTGCTCGAGTCAAACATTCTCCCCCTGAACGAGTACTCGCTAGTCAACTGTGCGACCGAGATGCCAACCCTACAGATCCTGTTTACGGCACAAAGACCACTTGGCTGTCCTCCAGATGCATCAGGTTCCATGACGAATAAACCAAGAGTTTTGGACTGTTTTTCCACTAAAAGTGCCCATCACAAAGGCACAGGAAAATTCGTGTTTACATGAAGGGGAAATTAAAGGATGATTAGTTAGCGTAATGTAGAAGTGGTTTAAATAGCAAACTCCCTTACTGCTTTGTAAATGGGACTTAATTTGCAAAAATCAGGCTTATACACACACGTGTTCAGCCTATCTATCCAGTTCATCTGGTGGTGACACTTCCCAGTAATAGGATTCACGGTGGGGTATGACAGGACGTGTTTAATAAGTCAGCATGCCCCCCCCCAACTCATTTCGTGGGAACAAATACATATGCCAACGTGAAAAGAGAAAGTGGAAGAGGAAGATTGAAGAAGTGGGAGAAGCATTTTGTAATCTGTCCAGATCTTAGGACCGGTGCCTCGTTATTACCTGATTGTTGTTTTAAAGAACCTGAGCGGTACGATACCGTACCGCTGGACTTGAACGGCTCCATCCACAATGCCTCCTGGAACTACTCATCTTCAAGCAGGGACATGAGGAGCTACCACCGTCACACCCTGCTCTTGCTCAGATGCAGTGTGGCGTGGCCGTGGAGCACAGCAAGCAGACGGGTTCGCGCAGGTCAAGGTCAAGACCCCGGCGTTTTATCATTAGTGTTCTATAGACTGCCAGCCAAAAACACATCTTTTGGGAGTCGGAGGTGGCCAGGGTTTTATATTATAAAGGTACACAAACATTTAAGTACACTGATAAAAGCAGGACATTGCAGGAGAAAATACTAATGTATCTAGAGTAAAGACTTTGCACGCATCTGACAGAGGAGTTACAATGATCAGAATTAACACCGCTGTAAAATCGAATTTAAACACTTAAACATATTTTTCATCATTAACTCATTAAAATATATTAAGAAATACATGTACATAGTTTTAACACTCATTATTTTTAGGCATTTGGCCAGATGTTCCAGAAAAGATAATCAAAACAATAGAACACATCAGTCATTTCAAAAGACAAAACCACAAATCATAGACCAGAATGTTAATTTTGAACAAAACACTTTGCTTGCTAAAAAATAAACTCATGGTTGCACATATTTACTACAAATCTGAAGTAACATTTAGTGACATTCTTTAGGGGCCTTACGATGATTTGCGTACTCTTCTAAGAGATTTGCACATATGACCTTGTTCAATTCCCAAAACGACTCTATGAGGTAAAGAGATTAACACCCTTAATTTACAGATGAAAAACTGAAGCACAGAGGGCAGGTAATTTGTTCAAGGTCATACAACTAGTAAATTGTAGAGTTATATAATTATCTCTCGAAACCTCACACAGTTTATTGAAGAATGTTAACATTTATACAGGTGTGCCAAGGGAAATACCTTCCAAACTTACAGACGGCACCCGGGTGGCTCAGCTGGGCAAGAGACTGTCTTAGGCTCAGGTCATGATCGAGTCCTGGGCTCTGTGCTCAGGGGGAGTCTGCTTCTCCCTCTCCTCGGCCCCTCCCCGCTGCTCACACTCTCTCTCTCTTGCACGCATGCACACAAGCACTCTTTCTCAAATAAATAAAAAAAACCTTAAAGAAAAAAAAGCCTATACAGATCTATTCATATCGACCATGTTTTAAAAGCATCCATTTTGTGTGTGTTGGGTCTTGCTCCAAATCTACTCAAAGATCCACTTGTTAGTAGTTTATCTTACTTAAACCGAATCTTATGTAGGAAAAAACGCTGGTTAAAAACAACAGTGGAAAAGACATAGTAATTATTTCTTTTATAAAACTGTCATATTACAATATAATTCGGATGAAGTGCCTTTAAGTAGCAAGCTACCAAATGTTACATGGTATGCATACAGCAACGGTGAAGCTTTCGTTTTGGTAGCTGGTTTATGTGAACCCACATATTGCTAAAATTGTATAAGATCACATAAAAACTGAATTACCGGGCAGCTTGGGTGTCTCAGCGGTTTAGCGCCTGCCTTCGGCCTGGGGAGTGATCCTGGAGACCGGGATCAAGTCCCACGTCAGGCTCCCTGCATGGAGCCTGCTTCTCCCTCTGCCTCTCTCTTTCTCTGTCTCTAATAAATAAATAAAATCTTAAAAAAACAAAACAAAACAAAACTGAATTACCTAAGCACTCGAAAAGCAACATATATATTACATTACCTAAGGAGATGGGCACAGCCTACATGAAAAGTTGGACAAGCCATGAGATTTTAGGGTCCTTGCACTTGAAATCAAAGCAGGTAACAGATACGATTTCTCAGGACATGAAGACATAAAGAGAATTTTTCTTTGAATATTCCCAATAGTGAAAAAGATCAAGTCTGTGCCATAAAGTGAAAATTAGTAATTAAGTTCTTATTTGTATTTATCTGGTTAATTCTAATAGTTTTGAGGTATTTTTTACTTCCTTAAATTGAGTATGTAAGAAAATGGATTTGGCTTTTGTCAGTACAATGGCTCCTCCTCTTTTTTTTGTTTTTTTTTTCTGTTTTAAGATTTTATTTATTTATTCATGAGAGATACAAAGACAGGGGCAGAGACACAGGCAGAGGGAGAAGCAGGTTCCTTGCCAGGAGCCCGATGTGGGACTTGATCCTGGGACCCTGGGGTCACGCCCTGAGCTGAAGGTAGCCACTCAACCACTGGGCCACCCAGGGGCCCCATAATAGCTCCTCCTTATCTTCCCAAGGTTTCAAGTTACCCACAGTCAACCCGGGTCAACTGCAGTCTGGAAGCAGATGATCCTCCTCTGACCTACACCGTCAGAAGGTCAGTAGCAGCCTAACACCAGGTCACAGCGCCTACGTCCTTCCTCTCACTTCATCTCATCGCGTAGGCATTTTACCATCTCACATCATCACAAGAACGGTGCGTACAGTACCATCAGATATTTTGAGAGAGAGAGACCACATTCACATAAATTTTATTACAGTATATTGTTACAGTCGTTCCATTTTATTATTATTGTTAATCTCTTACTGAGTCTTATTTATAAATTAAAGTCTATCATGGGTATGTCCGTACAGGAAAGTATGTATGTATAGGGTCTGGGAGTAGCTGCAGTCTCAGGCATCCACTGGAAGTCTCAGAACATATGTCCTGGGGACAAGGGGGACTGCTGTATGTTCAAATGTGAAGGATTGCCTATGGAGCTTCTGCCTCAGGCACTACTCTCTGCTAGGCGAGGATGTATAATCAAGGTACGGTACCTTACTTTTAGTGACTGCTAACACACAAAGTGTGCTCAGAGGCTCATATTTGCTACCTATTCTTCCTGTTAGCACATGATTAGCTGTGGTGTCTTTGGGCAGCACATACAAGTAGCATGCCCACCAACTAGAAACCATGTGTGCCTAATAACAGTCACTCTTGCATTACAGCCCCACACTACCACACAATGCTTTACCCCAACATTTAACTCATCCATTTACATGGTCACAGGGGATACAAAATGGAAATAATTTATCAGTGAAGAACTGTGTGTAGATGAAAACTCTGTAAAAATCAATCCTCAGTCTAAGCTAGTTTGTGAGGTCCCAGGGCCTACTACACTGTTTGCATATGTTTGGTGGTTGTTGTTGTTTAAACATTTTATGTATTTATTCATGAGAGACACAGAGAGGCAGAGACACAGGGAGAGAGAGAAGCAGACTCCCTGCAGGGAGCCCGATGTGGGGACTTGATCCCAGGACCCCAGAGTAAAGCCCTGAGCCGAAGGCAGACGCTCAACCACTGAGCCACCCAGGCATCCCTGTCCGGTTGTTAAAAAGCAAAATTATACATTTTTTTGATCTTCAGCTCTTTCTACTTCCTGAAGACATAAGGAAACAGACGGCCTTCATCTGGAATACATACTTACGTGGAAAACAGGAGTTTGACTGAAGAGAACAAAGTGATCATGTGATTTTTAAATAGAACGAACCAAAAAAGGATGACGTATTTATAAAGAAGCTGCTTACCTTACAAACAGAAAGAACATTAATATTAATCAGTTTCTTGATGGTCTGCAAAAGAAAATATTGATAATTTTATATACATATGATCATGGAAGGAACCATATTAGATATATATGTAAGTGATCTAGCAAACCACAGAGTATTTCCCCACGTAGAGACAAATACTGGAAAATGACAGGAATCAGGGTAGAGAGGCAGATTTTATTTTACTCTCAGTCTTATAGTACTTTTCTACCAAAAGCAGCAATTCATGCTAATATGCAAAGTTTAAGGTAGATGTAGTAAGGAAATTCTGGAAGCAAAAGACACTAAATCTAAAATAAATATGCTATTTTCTTTCTGCTAATATCAAAAGGAGAAATTATTGAATCTGAGATCCTCAACAATTTTTTAAAATTCACGTATTTCTTCAATGATATGCTTTTCTTTTCTTTTTTTTTTTAATTTTTATTTATTTATGATAGTCACAGAGAGAGAAAGAGAGGCAGAGACACAGGCAGAGGGAGAAGCAGGCTCCATGCACCGGGAGCCCGACGTGGGAATCGATCCCGGGTCTCCAGGATCGCGCCCTGGGCCAAAGGCAGGCGCCAAACCGCTGCGCCACCCAGGGATCCCCAATGATATGCTTTTCTAATTTTTATTAAAGAATGATGCATGCTGCAAGAAAACAGCTTTCATTTTGGTAGGTTTACTTGAATCAACCATATTGCTATATATTAACATATTTATGATTTCTAAATTGATGTTTAGAATCCTGATACTTAAAACAGAGCTATTTTGATATAATAAAAATAGAAATAAAAATAATACAATGAGTTCTTATTGAACCTGGCACTATACTAATGAGGTTACATTTTCTCATTCAATCCTTCTAACATCCCTATGAAGTTGCCTATTTTATGGACATGGGAATGGACACTAAGCGTGGTTGGGATCATCTCCAGTAACTCAGGGATGAGTCAGATGAGCCCAAGAGCCAGAGTGTGAACCTCGGGCAGGCAGACTCCAGTGTTCACACTGTGAACCAGTATACCATACTGCCTCGCCAATATTCACATGCATTCTTTTTGTTACCATACTATGCAAAGAAAGACTTACATTGTCCAAGTCAGGAACATCCAAAAAGTATTCGGGATACTCATATGACATTCCCACATTGTTCACTGAAATAAGACAAGATTGTTAGCTGGTTGACGTATACTCTATTACACAGATTTCTTGAAATAATGACATTAATAATATCAAGACTAAAATGACACATACAATAACTAAATTCTGTCGACGGCTGGTGTGATTTTTCCCACACTCTTGCATCCAAAAATCTATCAGTGTAAGTATATAGTTCAACCGTTTTATCCGTCATTAAACCCTTCCTGTACCTACCATCCAACCCTTGATGAAGGGACTTTTTATTCGCTTCCATTTCCCTGGCCCCCTGGAGTGGGTGTACTCTGCCTCTGCAATAGCTACTTGTACATATTGTCTATCTCCTCTCTAGACTTACATTTTCATAATGTGGGAGAAAGAGCGAAGAGCACTGCGGTGTGGGGGACTGGAAACCAGAGCTCTACTAGAAGGGGAAAGCATGTGACTTGGGATAAGTCACATATGAGATGCATCTCGGTTTCTTCATCTCTAATGTGAGGGTTTGTTTAATCATTCAACAAATATTTGCCATACACCTGTGTTTGTTTGCCATTCACATGCACTAGGAACTAGAAACACCAGGAAGGAAAAGACGGTTTCTGGCATCATGGAACGTACTGTATTGCAGCAAGAGAAAGGCACTGAACAAAAAGAAACAATTATTTCATTATAAAGGACAGTGCCAGGGGAGCCTATTCCTGTAGTCTGACCTCGTCCAGGAAGTGAGAGAAGGCTTCCTTGTGGAGGCCAAGAGAGTGGGCCAGGCTACACGTCTCCAGTGAACCATCCATCCTGACCACATCATGAGCCCTCAAGGATCACGTTCTGGTCCTCCTGTACCTTCTCTCCTCAGTCACCTCACCTAAGGTTGGAACTACAACACAATAGAGAAGTCAAGAAAAAAATTTATATACAACTAGATATAGGATTAACACTCAGATATGATTTTCCCTAGCTTTGGAAAGACAAACTCCAAATAAGGAACATTTGCAGGAATCGAAAAAATACATAAACTATCTTGGAATTTATTTTAACTAGTGTTGAACTGGATAATCTTCTCTATCTACATTTACTCACTATAACAATCCTATTAGGTAGTTCCTATTATAATCTCCCTTCTACATAGTAGGAAACCAAAGTTCATAGCAGTTAAATAACTTGCCAAAGGTCACAGAGCAAAGTAAGGCTGGGACTCCGACTCTGGAGATGTGACTTCGGAGGCTCGGCTCTTTGCCACCACCATTAAAGCCACCATATGCCTTCATCCAGTATTCAGTTTGGGGGGAAAAATCAGTAATAATTGGATAATAAACAGAAATCCGGTAGCAATTTTTAGTAAAACTAAAGAATTAGAAAAGAAAGGTTTCAGTAGCAAAAAAACATGATGAAATTATCAGACTGCTAAAACTTAGAAGGAATTGTGCCAAATAAACTTGACAGTAGTAACAGTTACTTTTTCAATAGACTATCAAAATTAGTAGTTTGAAATAAATCAATAAGGGTTATATTTAGCAGTAAGCCAGTCACTTGAGGCCGTGAGTCTCAAGATGTTACTCGCACAATTTGGTCATGACGGATTGAACAACATCACTGAAACTTATCTGAAAATCTGAAAACAAAGGACAGTGGCAAAGCAAACTGTACTTAATTATGATTCATGCCCCTTTGAACAGGGACTATATCTAAACCTAATTGATAACTGCAGGCCCAAACCCATTTTTAATTTATTCAACAGGTTCTCTGCCCAAGAGAGGCTCGAGGAATGGAGTCTATAAAAGACCTTTCAACAATTGAGGCTAAACTAGTTAAACGTGAGGCAGTATGTTCCCTTGCCTTTGCCTCACCCACCAACAGAATTATGAAGGACTAGCTCACAGCCTGACCACAAGAAAGAACAACTAACGCATCTGCTAAAATGCTACAAATAAACAAAATCTTTGTTACAAAGTCACTTTAAAATAACAGAATCCTCAAAGAAAGGTTTGGCCAAATTGTAATATTCTTCCGGATCAAAGAAAAATTCCAACACATATAGCCAACCCCATCTGCCTTCCCTCTCCTGGATCTAGAAAATTTTCTGCCTTCAGATTTCTTTCTAGCCAATGGAAATATTAGTGCTCTATTTCAAAATGCCAAAGAAAACTGAAGAGTATAATTATAAATCTTTTAAAATCTGGATTTGGGCTGGGTTTTTTTTTTTTTGTTTGTTTGTTTTTTAAATCTGGGAACTCTAGAGATAACACACTTGACTTTGTAAATCTTAACATGTACTCCAAGTACAAAGTTGGGCTAAGGAAGCCCACAAAAAACTAAGCAAGGCAGGGAAATGCCACTCTGATGAAGGTGGCACTAACAGCAGACAATCTTCAGATCTGTTTCTTTCTTTTTTAAAAAAATTTTATTTATTTATTCATGACAGACACGGAGAGAGAGAGACACAGGCAGAGGGAGAAGCAGGCTCCCCGAGGGGAGCTCGATTCGGGACTCGATCCCGGGACCCCGGGGTCACACCCCGGGCCAAAGGCAGCCGCTCAACCACTGAGCCACCAGGAGCCCCTTCAGATCCGTTTCTAACAAAGCAAAGGAGAGCTGTCAAAACTACCTACTTGCGCAGTGAAATGAGGACATCTATTTAACATAGTTCTAAAGGAAAACAGGTTCAACACTGAGAACTTCAGCTCAAAGAAATGAAGAGAATCACAGAGAAGGGCCATGTTGTTGTAACAAAACAACACACAGAATTTAAAAAAAAAATGTTAAAGCTAGAATAGATCTTTCAAAGCATGAAGCCCAGTTTGAAGAGGGGGAGGTACATGCCAAGGTCACACCGGCAGTTTGTCAATGCTCGGGCTTAGGACTCTTAAATCCCTTCCTGTTTTGTCAGCTGCACATTTTGTTTGCGAGACAGACACCACCCAGAATCTCTCCACGCTTGGTCATCACTTCAGAGTGCAGAGAAAAACAACTGTTGCTCCTAAACAGCTATTTCCATAAATTGTACACTAGTGCAGATCTTGGAAAAAGGCAATCCCACTGCAATTTTATTTTGAGACATGAGGTGGCAGCAATAACCAAACGGCAGACAGAAAGCTTTCAGGGAATTGGAAAAGGAAGAAAACAGGCGTTGGGTAGGAGTGAAGGAAGGAAATATTTCCATTATAATGTAATCTCATTAAGAATGGGTGCATGCAATGCCATCTTTATATATTACAGGATTCATTATGGAATTTACCAAACCAAATAATGTCACAAGTTGTTCCAACATTATTCAGATCATTGGAAATCCCTTCTAAACGGTAGCCATTTAAATTGGCATTAAGTATCTGTGGTCTAGTAGTGAGAGCTATTTCTTTTTCTTTTTTTAATTCTTCAAGTAAGACACCAGAGACAGATTTAAAATTTTTTATTCAGTGACCCACAAAAACCTTTCACTCATGTGAAAGACACTGAGCCTTTCTGAAAACAAAGGATGTCCGTGTAATCTCAGAATTCCAACCAGGACTCCAACAATCATCAGAGGATCACGAACAGATATAAAATCTTCCCATCAGTTTCTCATTGGAGTTCTAAGATAAGAGGAGTTCAACAGAAGAGATGAAGCAAACAGAGAGCAGAGGTCGCGAGAGACCAAGAACAAGGACAAGTTAAGTGGAAAGAGAAGGGGAGATGGAGGCCAAAGGAGCAATCCTACCAGAGGGGACCCTCGCTGGGAAGAACTGTCAGCGTACTATGCTCAGCTGTGCCCTCCACGCCCCCCGGGCCGGACTTTCTCGAAAACACCAATACCGATGATGTACGGTATTCTAAAGCCTCAAAATCCAGAGTAATTCTGAGATGTTACATAAATATCCTCTATCATACTACTGCTAAAAATAATTTCCACACCTCCTTCTTAAAAAAGAACATACACAAGATTTCGGTTTCTTCTAAATTCATTTGCTGCTGTTTTTTTGACATTACTAGACTTCGAATCCTTTACCAAAACCAGCTGCTGAGATAATGCTGTCATTAGAAAATCAGGTATTTGGTGTCTGGGTTGGGCCTGAGGGAGAAGCAAACAATAAATTACTAGAAAATAAAAATCCACTTGAACAGATGCAAAGATGACAGATACAGGTAACCACACACAGAACACCTTCAACCTACTTTTTCTAGATTAATTAGGCTTAAGAAATTAAGGTGGTATAAAAGTCCATCATTAATGGTTGGGCTTCCCAAAATATGTCAGGTAATGTAAAGTATTCCCGATTTCTCACTCATCATATCAAAGTACAAATGCTTAGGTAATTTCAGTCCCATACACACCACATTTGTAGTGATACATACAAACCCAGTTCAAGCACTCAAATTCAAGTCTAGAGAAATGGAAAACCTATTACAGTTCATTAATAAAATGGATTAGGAAAAAATGCTGCCACTTCGTTATATTTCAAAACAAACAGAATTTTTAAAATGTAGACGTCAGTAATAGTGTATATGCTAAAAGTAGGGGGAAACCTGTTGTGTCTTAAGCTTTTGAATTAACAAGGTCTGGATCTCAGGCTCCATAACAGGCCCGAGTTTCAGCGCAGGGTCTCCTACCGCCAGCTCCTACAAGAGGCAAGTGATTTCACCACCATGAGCCTTGGTTTTCTCAATGTCCTTCTATATAAAATAGGGCTAATAACTTAAGAAAATGAGATGGTAAGTATCAAACTTCACGTCAAGGTCCAGAACACATCAGTGTGAGAGTAAGTGGAGGAATAAATGTTGTTATTTTTGTGTGGTCATTTATTTAACAGGTAGTCATGGAACTGCTCTGTACCCGACACTATTCCAGGTGTCAGGATGCAGCAGGATGGGCAAGGTCCCTGCTTTCATCAGGTGTGAGCAGCGGTACAGGGGAGAGACGGAAAGATTGCTCTGGACATAACTGCTCATGCTGATTAAGGGCATCCCAGTTGTTCCTCTCTCCTCTCTTTCAAGTGGATCTAGTCTGACAGTCTATGGAGAGTTTGCAGAGTGAGGCAAAGAAAATTCCTTCTTTGCCTTACTTAACATATTGCTGTAGCTAGCACATGTTCATACTCTGACAGATGATATTTGGAACACCATGTAAAACATTTTGCAAACTTTACAGTTTTCATACACTTGTGAGTAGCAATTTCTAAATAAAAGAGAGTTTACAAGGCTTTAAATTTGCAGCGCCTTTAATCAGAAATTGAAAAGTTAAGACTGAGTCAGAAGCAACACAACGGAACATTTCGTTTCCACTGTTTAGTTATAAATTGCTATGTGATCCTCACTACAAAACGAGCTAAGATCTTCCATCCGTAAACTCAGGAGAGAGGAGGAAAGACGGATGACATGAAGTTGGTAGTTAAATCTTAGCGAATGGGAGGAACATTCATCAATTTCTTGAATTATGGTTCTATTTACATTTCTGAGATCACAGCTAATTACCCAGTTTTAAGTTAAAGGTTCTGCTTTAATTAATTCTATTAGTGGTTTTCGAGTGAAAGGAGATACATTTGAATTCTAAGTCTTATTCTCACTTTAGAAATCCAATTTCATCCAACACATCTAATGGAACTATAAGGCGCTACACTTAGTTTGATAATGTTCCTGGTGAGTCTCCCAGTCTTAAAAAAAAAAAAAAATCCACATATCTATTCCACTTGCCATGACTGGCGACACTAGGCTCCGGTCTCATTCAAGATGAAGGAGGGCACAGATGCCAGAGATCCAAAGGTCTACTTGGATTTCTCACAGCTCTCTCAAGTTTAACATTATCCCAAAGTGAAACTATCTTTTTCTTTACAGAATTTGCTCCTGATCCAGGGTTTCTTGTCTTTGGCAAAGAGCACACAGTTGTTCAAGTCAGAACCTGTAAGTTGTTAATTACTACTTGTATAATTCTGGAAAATGTATTTAACCTCCTTAGGTCTTGTCCATAAAATGGGCACAAACCCAGTAACGCCTACCTTATATTTACAGTATTGTTGAGGACTGCAGGAGATCCGTTAGCATGGTGTCTGACATATAAAAGCACTTGAGGATGTTGGCAATAATGATCAGAAAAACCAAACAACCGCTACTGTTATCGATCATTCCTTCTATCAGACAAAATCTTCGATGAGGACCCTCATCAACAGATGTTGGTCCTGTTTCTATTTCCTGCACATCTCTGTAGTCAATCTACTTCTAACCATTCCCATTGCCCGCATCCTAATGTAGCCACCATCATCTTGTGTCATTGCTTAAAAGAAGCTTACTGATTGATTGAGATTACTGATTACTGATTGAGAATTGATTAATTCTCGCCCTCTTCCACTCAAAGTCAGACTAATCTCTCTAAAATTCTAATAGGATGTCAATTTACTGCTTAAACTCCACAATGTCTGCGTTGTCCTTCCATTAAGCCCAAACCTATTAAACAAGGTTTTCTAAGCCTTTCGTGATCTGGCCCTGCTTAGTCTCCTGACTCTGGCCACGGTCCCCTTTGTGGTCCGTGCTCTAGATTTACAGGTCTTCTTCCATCAGTTCCTCCAACCTGCCAAGTGCATTCACTTCTGGGTTTTTCTTCTACCTGGAAATCCTTCCTGTATCTCTTCTCCCAGGGTTGATCAGTCTTTAGGTCTCAACTTAAATGTTACTTCTCAGAGACCATCTCTGACACTCTCCACTTTCTCAATAACACAATCTTTTCATCACATGTAACACATTCCCAAATTTTCTTTAGTAGATGTCATCCAAGATGGCAGAAATAGTATCAGCTTTATTTATTGCTGTATCTCTGGAATTTTACTTGTTGAATGAACTGGTACATGAATCAACCAACAAATAGGAAAGGAAAGGTGTCCTGTGATGAAGTATTGGCCTGGTCTTTGTTCTGGATTCCCGGGGTACAGGTTCTCAACTCTTGCCATTTCCAGGGTGACAGGAGTTTCTTTGTTATTCATGGTGGGCCTCTGGATCATGCCTGAGTTTATGCTAACGAGATGAAACAGGATGGGACTTGGTCACCAAAAAGACCAAGGGTGTGACTAGAAGGTTAGGGCTTTGAGCCAGCCCAACCTGTGAAAAGGGAGCGGGAAACTGGAAACTAAGTTCAATCTAAGAGCCAATGATTACCTACATAATGCCTACATAATGAAACCCCAATTAAAAACTCTGGGCACTGAGCTTCCTGGTTGGTGACCATCAATGTGCAGGGAAGGTATTGCACCCTGACTCTACACTGAGGCACAGAGTTCAGAACACTCTCAGAGCTCACCCTATGTGTCTCTTTATTTGGCTAGTGTTAATTCCTATCTTTCATAATAAAACTGTAATTGTGAGTATAGTGCTTTCCTAAGTCCTAGGTGTTCTGGCAAATCAAACTGAAGGGATCATGGGAACCCCCAAATTTGTAGCCAGCTGGTCAGAAGTGCAGGTGGCCTGGGGACTGCCGAACTTGCAGTAGGTGTCTGAAGTAGGGTCAGTTTTGTTTGGCACTGTGCCCTTGAGCTTGCGGACCCCACACTAACTCTGGGTGGTTAGGGACAAAATTTGATTGTGTTACAAAAGGGAAATTTTAGAAGTGTCTTAAACTCCTAGAAGGCACAAAAAATCCTATCCTGGTATAATAGGGAAGCTCCACTGCCTCTGCAAACTGTCATCCCATCACACTCCTGCAAGCCTTTTTCTGTAGACCTCAGCTAACAGCCTCTGCCCCTTCTTGAGTCTAAGCAATTTTATACCAGAACTACAGAGGTAGGAGGGGGAGAGAGGGAAAGGTGGGTGGTATTTCTAAACACATAAAATTGATCTCTGGTTCTCTCTCAACTAACTTTATTTTGTCCTTCTATTCTTTCTCCCTTTCTCTGCACCCCACTGATGACCAACCTACCACTAATAGTTTCCTCTTCAAGTCTCTTCCATTTCAAAATGATTTTTCTACGTCTTTCACTAATTATAATAGCCATTTCCTCCACGTGACTGACCCAGCAAGAAGTAGACTGGTAATAAACTGAATGTACTAATCTCAGTAAGATGTAAATGAAGATATCACTGACCCTTACAGAGACTTTTTCTCTTTTTTTTTAAAGATTTTTTTTTTTTTATCCGAGAGAGAGAGAGAGAGAGAGAGAGAGAGAGAGAGAGAGAGAGAGAGAATGAGCAGGGGGGCGGGGGCATCTGAGGGAAGGGGACAAGCAGATTCCCTGCCGAGCAGAGAGCCTGACATGGGCTCTATCCCAGGACCCCAGGATCATGACCTGAGCTGACGGCAGGTGCTTAACCAACTGAGCCAGCCCGGCACCCCTTTCAGAGACATTTTAAAAATGTCTTAAAGGTAAATTTTTTTTTTTTTTTGAGAGAGAAAGAGAGAGAAAGCATGTGTTCAAGAGCCGGGGGGTGGGGGGTCAGAGAGAAGAGAGAGTGAATCTTAAGCAAGCTCTGGGCCTCGATCTCAAAACCCTGAGGTCAAGACTTAAGCTGAAATCAAGAGTCGGATGTTTAACCAAGCCACCCAGGTGCCCTTTCAAGCTAATTTCTAATTAGTAAACTTCCTGAGGAGAGCAAGAAGGTAGTAAGTAGCTTTATAAATTTCTAAGCTCTCTGAAAGCAAGACTCTTTGACTTGTAACTTCCTGAATCAGTTGGGACTGGGAAGCGGCACAACTCCTAACAAGTTCCTTCCTTCCTAGCGATTCCAGAGGAGTTTTCCTCAACCCAGTTCCTGCAGGCCCTTGGCTCTTTCTTTCTTCAGTCTACACCTATTCTTCTTCCTTTGATACGTTGGGAATGAACTGTAAGGAAGCCATCTCTGGATTCCAACCCAAATAACCTGGGAGTTTGCCATTGGCAGCTAAATGGCCCTTTCCCTGATTAGCCAATAATACTCTTGGGTCTTCTGTTAAGCTTTAAGGACTTAAGTATAAACAGAGATAGAGTAGACTTATCTTACTATCCATCTCTGCTCAAACCATATTTTAGGATAAATATTCTCAACATTCAACTATTCTCTACCCTAGAACATTCTGGAAAATGTAGGTTTTATGGGAGAAAAATGGAACACATATGCCTTCCAAGTATTTCCTGTAATCCATAAGGTTGCATTGGGCAAGGGTAACAAAAAGATATTTTGGGATTTAGCTGAGGAGAAAGTAAGGAATATAATTAAAAAAAAAACCCACAACTATCAAATATATAAGTGGAGCAAGTATTCACTTACAAAGGGCATGGGAAGAAAGAATAGTAAGTTCTATTCCAGCTTTTGCAGTCAATAATTTTTTGTAACTAATTGACATTTATTATCTATAGTATTGTTGGCTCTATACTATTTTATTATCTATGCTATGTCTCTACTATTGTTAATATGATACCATTAAAATGATGCCTCTTGGGGCACCTGAGTGGCTCAGTTAAATATCTGCCTTTGGCTCAGGTCATGATTCCAGAGGCATGGGATGGAGCCCCATGTTGGACTCCTTGCTCAGCAAGGAGTCTGCTTATCCCTCTCTCTCTACACCCTGCCCCCCGACTGTGCTTTTTTTCTCTCTCAAATAAATAAATAAAATCTTTAAAAAAAATGATGCCTCTTAATGAAGTTGTGGCATTGCGTACAGATAGAAAAAAGTCAACAGGTAACCAAGAGTCCTGAATACACTAAGTGAGCACAGCATCACATCAGCCTGTACCAAATGATTCTCCTGATTTTGCAACTTACACAAAGCATGATAGTACGGGTGAGAAAGACCTTGACAGCATTTGGCATGGGGAAATTCTTGGTCTAGGATGCATTAAGAGCTTGAATAAAGCAATGATTGGCTTTTTTAATGAATCACAAATAAAATAACTATTTTCTTCCAAGAGGACCTTTTTATTTTTCTTCTAGAATAAAGAACATCACTTTTTAAAGGTTAAAAAAGTCATAGTAGGGGAATTTGAAAGAAAGTATTATTTGTGGCATACTTCAAATCCAAGGCTACTCTTTTGGCCTTGGTAAACTAAGCCTCCTGCAATGTATTGTGCAAAGTCCTCCAAACCAATTTAGAGCATACATGAGAATCTCTCCTGAGGAATCAAGTAAGTAAAAGCATTATAGCAATCGCATTTTGTTAACCGATTGTTTGCTTATTCAAAGCAGTATTGATGTCATTTTTCTCTAAATAGTTGAAGTTTTTTAAGTTTTCTCAAATCTGTGTTTCTTGGCATTTGCCAGAAAGAAGACAGCAGATGCTTACTTACTTTACATAACAGAGTTAAGAATCCAACTTCTCCACCTTAAGCATTTATAGTCTTATCAAGTTACTGTGACCTTTCTGTATAAATCCAGACAATTCATGGCCCTTTTCTCCCCACTTATCTTACTGAAAATCTGATGTTTCTTTCATGACCAAAGGGCTTTAGCATTTTCCTTTGTAATTGAGCCAATACTAATTTTCTTTATTAAGCACTGACTACATACTTTGGTGGTTAATGCCATTCAAACACAGAGTACAGCTTGGTGATTTATTTTTCATTTTATCATTACTGGTTTATTAATACTCAGTAGAAAAAAAATCCTTCGCCTTCCTATAGATTGCGAGGTCTTACTAAAAATTGATCTACATGTTTATTATTTTAGGAAATGTTAGAAAGGTGAGACTGACATTAAGCACAGGAGGGAGCACAAATAAGACTACTTCCTCCTGATGATGCAGAGATGGAGGTATGTGGGATCTGGGTGGGGAGGAGAGGGAAGAAAAAGGAGCTCTACATACTCAGGGAACCGTAAGAAAAAGATATCAGACTTTCATCCCCACCCCAAACAGGTTCTACAGTGTTACATCCACACTAGAGAAGGAACTCTAAGATTAGAGTTGAAATATGACCTGGTGAAAACATGTAGCTCATAAAAAAGTGTTTTATGCTTATATTGAAGGAGTTTTAATAGTTCCCTCAAAAACCTTAACAAATTGGGACACCTGGGTGGCTCAGGTCATGACCCCTAGGTCCTGGAATTGAGTCCCACGTTGGGGCTCCCTGCAGGGAGCCTGCTTCTCCCTCTGCCTGTGCCTCTGCCTCTCTCTGTGTCTCTCATGAATAAGTAAATAAAATCTTTAAAAAAAGACCTTGACAAATTAAAATCACAAAGCAACATAAGTATATCTACTAGTAACTGTCAAGAATTATGAACACTTCATGGTTCATGGTTAAGGAGCCAGATGTGGTAGGACAGGAAGAAAACTAAGCACAGAGCCAGCTAATAAGAGGATGCATGTGGAAATGGCGCCACAGGCTTGAAAGGATTATGTAAACAACAGCTACAACTATTCTTATTATTAATTTGTCACCAAATGGAAATCTACAATACAGGAGTGTGTGAGATCAGTACTCGGTCAGCACAGCAGAGTGACAGTGTAACTCTAAAGCAGAGTGTCCAGCCTCAGGGCTGCGGAGACCTCAGGCCCTTGGCTGTGGGAGCCCGGCCTGGGCACTGGAGGATGTTTCACAGCATCCCTGACCTCTACCCCTCGGGGCCAGCAGAACTTGTCCCACATACTCCCTCCATTAGTGAAAAGTAGAAATGTCTCTGGACACCGCCAGACAATGCAGAACTGATCCTGGCTGGAAACCATGTTAAAGCATAAGAAAAACATAGAAATTATGGCTCTCCCACACAAATTGAGGATGAGAGACAGCCAATATGAACTAGAGTAAAGATGTCCCTCACTGGGCACAGATGGCTGCCGAACACTTAAAATGTGGCTACTCTGAATTGAGATACGCTGTACGAGTAACACACACACTAGACTGGAAGACTTAGTATGAGAAAGAGAATGCAAAATATTTCAGTAATTTTTTACATGCTTCTTCTGGGATGTCTAGCATGCAAATTAAGATAAAATTTTTTTACATGGATTACATGCTAAAGTGATATTTTAGATACAGTGGGTGAAAATAAAATACATTATTAAAATTAACTTTATCTGTTGTTATTTACCTTCTGTGTCTCACATTGTATTTCTACATTTCTACCAGACAGTGCTGAACTTGTGCAAAAAACTATCCCTCCTCCATACTGTATATTCCGTGCAGCCTTTGATGACAAAGAAGGGAACTAAAAGTGCTCTGTCCTCAGCTTTCTTCTTATGCGCTCTATATTCTCCTTGCACGATCTCCAGCCTTGATGCTTCAATGAGATTACTACTAATCTCCAAGTTCTATCTCCTGTTCAGAGCTCAGCTAACTTAGATATGGGGGGCCTGGCTGGCTCAGTTGGTAGAGTATGTGACACTTGATCTCAGGGTTGTGAGTTCGAGCCCCCACAATGGCTATAGAAATTACTAAACTTTAAAATAAACTAAAAAAAAGAGTGAGAGATCCCTATGTTTTTTAAAAAAATCACACATAAATAAAACCTAGATCCATATACCTAACAACTTACCAATTCCACTTGGACATCCTAAAGGAACCCCAAACTTAAATGATCCTCATTTCAAAATAGATTCCTCCAGGAAGTCCCCATTTTAGTAAACGGCCCCATTGACCAGGTTCTCAATCCAGAAACCTGAAAGTCATCCATGACTTCCCCCCTTCTCTTTCATCCCACTTGCAATCTCTTACAAAGTTCTGCTTCATTTACTTCCTAAATATTTCTGGAATCCTCCTTGCTCCAATGCCATTGATTGGGCCAAGTCACCATTACTTCCCTTTATGTCAACTCCCTCTTCCCTTTATACTCTTATTACACCCTGCCCTGCCCTGTCTTTCCTATTAGAACATTACCCTACATGAGGTCAGGAACTTTCTTGTTTTTTGCTGTGTCTCCTGCTCTCTGATGAATGAATGAATGAGAAAAGAAGGTACAAACTGCTAACTCACAGGCTGCAATTTACTAAAGAGCTAGACTACAAAAACAATGGTTCCATTAGCACAGGAGGCCTGGAAAATATCCGTCTTCATGTCTAAAAGCAGTGCTGATATGTTGACAGAAGTCTTAGGATTCTAGAAGTGGAGAAAAAGTGCTTGGCCACTATGTGCCTTGCACACTCATCCTTAACAGATCTTTCTATTGTGCCTAAATTCACACTGTAAACTTTCTAGATGCTGGATCAGGAAAGAACAGCTGAAGAATGTCTTTTATAATCCTCCAGCCTTGTGGGAAAAGGATGCTTGACATTTTCCATTTTCAATGTCATAGTCCCAGAGTACCCATAGTTTCCAAGATACCCAGGGAAAAACAGCTAAAAGTTATGCAAAGCTTCAAACAATCATGAACTATTTCTGAAAGAAAATTATTCTCCCAGAATATAAATTCAGGATAAATCTCTCCTCATTAGGGAACCTCAATCTACTTTCGTGCCTAAGCCAGCCTCATCCCCCTGTGCATGCACGACTAGTTTGAAAGGGGTGAGGACAGACCATGGCAGTGTCTAGCCTAACTAGAAAGTTACAGCTGCTACTGATGAGGACGTGTTAAAGAGTCACGAACTTGGGGATCCCTGGGTGGCGCAGCGGTTTGGTGCCTGCCTTTGGCCCAGGGCACGATCCTGGAGACCCGGGATCGAGTCCCACGTCGGGCTCCCGGTGCATGAAGCCTGCTTCTCCCTCTGCCTGTGTCTCTGCCTGTCTCTCTCTCTCTCTCTCTCTCGCTCTCTCTCTGTGACTATCATAAATAAATAAAAATATTTTTTAAAAAAAGAGTCAAGAACTTTATAGATGGTGGTGGTGTTTTGGGTATTCCAGAACTAGGCTAAGGAAGAGGGATTTGTAAAAAAGAGTCCAGGCAATATATGTATTTAGAGAAGAGCATGTAGACACAGAGGCAAAAATCAGATCCGTGTCTCCATTCACCTTTTGCCACGGGCTCTCCCAGAAGTGGGAGCAGGGGTGTGGGCAGGAAAGGCACAGGTTATATGTGTTTAACTCTTTTATTGCCTTACCCAGAAATCATATAAAAGACCAATCTTTTATAGTATGGGGAAGGGAGGTGGGGTCTTGATTAAAGAATGTTAGGAAACATTTTTTAAAATGTATTTTCTCTTCATTTTTTCCTCCTTTGATAACCCCCAAAGGAAAATGATTGCAATTATCAGCTTCATACCAATTCAGCCAGTGGGATAAAAAGATTTAGTGAACAAGAAACTTTTTTTTCTCAATTAGATGCTCTGTTTCTTTCTGGGAAGGACTCAAAAATGGTGGGTAACTTTCCAAAGCCCACTTTTCCCCTTAAAATCTGGTAAATCTTTACCATCATAATGTCCAACACTTGCCCTATCTCCACAAAAGCACTGGGTTTTGGTAAGAGCGAGGTAGCTGAGGAATTAACAACAGGGAGTAGTAGACTTGGGAGAAACACACAGAATCCCAGTTGTACCACCCGGTCTTCACACGGCCTTCGGCAAGTCTCTCGGCCACATGTGCTCAGCGGGGGTGATCTCACTCCCAACAGGACAAAAGCTGGTTCAGGGCTGGGCAGATATGAGCTTGCGCTTTGTGTGATGAAGAAGAGAGCTGCAGATAGCACATGAATAAGACATACCATGGACCTGTGGTGTTAAAATTTAATCAGAGGGAAGATTAGGGGAAAATGATGTCTAAAAAGGCTCCTTGGATGAGAGGAAGGTTAGGTAAAGAACAGAAGGCTGAGAGATACTGCCCTTAGCCTTTATTCCTCAACTGTCAAAATGGATCACCATCACCCACTGTAAGGAATTATTATGGTAAAACCGTATCTAAATGCACACAAGAGAGGGGCACCTGGGTGTCTCAACTGGTTCAACAGCTGGTTCTTGATTTCGGCTCAGGTCATGCTCTCAGGGCCCTGGGATCGAGCCCTGCTTTGGCTTCCTCTGAGCTCTGTGGAGAGCCTGCTTGAGATTCTCTCCCTCTCCCTCTGCCTCTCCCCACCCCCGCTCATGTGGGCACATGCACATGCTCTCTCTCTCTAAAATAACTAAATCTTTAAGAATAAATACATACATACGTATGTACATCCAACAAAATAGAATGACAGAAAATAAAGCAGAGAAAACAACAAAAATTGTAAAAATTCATTAAAATATAATTAAAACCACAAAGATCCAAATATATATAATGTTACTAACAATCAACTGTATGAACAAGATAATTTCCTTCTCCCTACTCATTTTACTGACTGAATACCTAAGATCCAAAAAGAAAACGTACAGTTAAAGTTAAATAAAAAGTGCAAGATGCAATCTATAAATGTGGCAAAGATACGAACCTAAAACACCAATTTTAAGACCTGCCAAGCTTGTTTTAATTTTATCATAAATATCTTCTGATGCAAAGTCAACAGCAACGGTCCTTGTTTCCACCTTGAATTTTTCTCCTATGGAAAAAACACAAATGGAGAGAGAAGGAAAATTATAACATGGCAATTAAGATTAAAGCATTTGATGACATTTCCTTTTCAGGCTCTCACCCTCCCCCGCCCCAATTTGATATGAAATTTAGACTAGGATCATGTTAAGCAATCATGAGACCACCTAAGAGATGATACAGAGTCAACACAATAATTCTGCAATAAAAACTCCAATGTTGTTACAGAGCTGCCTGCCTGTTCCTTAATCAGTTCTCCTTCTATAAATCAGTGACTCCTTTTTAGACCCTTAGGTACAAATAATAAAACATGATTCATATAATAATGTTATATACTCTTTAAATATCATTGGTTTTGTGTTTTAATTGCAAATTGATATTCCATAATTTCAGGTAGAAGTCTTTATGTTGTAAAATGTTTTAAAGTGTGGTTAGAAAAGTCCATCTTATTAAAATGTAAATAAGATGCATATGACCGTTGTGGAATTTAGGGGCTTGGGTAATAGTTAATCGTCACTACATTAAAAAAAAAACAAAACACAAAATACACAGAAGCAGAGCTACAAAGTGACAGAAGAGAGACCCCAGTGTTCTGCTTCGCTCAGAACGACTGAGCACACGCGGCGCTACTGGACATCACGCGTGGAGATATGGGACTGTGGAGAAGCGGGACTCACTGAGGAAGAAATGCAGAACATTTACTTGTGCCCTCCCTCGTGAGCCAGTGGAGAAGAAGGCGAGGACTGTGAGGTCCCCCGGTGTGGGTATCAATTTTATTTTCATACCTATTTGCTAAATGACTTTGAGCGGGTCACATATCCCCCACCAGCCTCAGCATCCTCTCCTGAAGATGCAAGTAGTGCTGGCCAACCCACGAACTGAGGCCCAAGTGCTACCTGGTGGTATACAGGGGCACCTCATAAATGCTAAGTCTCCTCTCTCCCCCACCGACCCTGCTCTCACCTCACTTAGTGCAGTGCAGGTGGCTAAGAAGGTTTACTCTTTGGAACTTTACTGAGAGTTCAAAAGAATTACTTGAAACATCCTGCTTCCAAAAAATAATTTTTTCTTCAATTGAAGTAGATGTTGGCTCATCACAGGGCATACGTGAGTCCACACAGGACGTTACTGTTCTTGATCTAACAGGACTTCTGCCTACAGCTGAAGAGCTGGTTCACAAGAGATCTGTCTCTTAGTCTCCCTGAAAAGCCTTTTTTCTTTAAAGATTTTATTTACTTATTTGAGAAAGCGAGCGCACATGAGCAGTGGGGAGGGGCAGAGGGCGAAGCAGGCCCCCAGGGAGCAGGGGGCCCGAGGCGGGGATCCAGGCCAGCCCCCCCCCCCGGGGGGGCCCTGGGATGGTGGCCTGAACCACCTGAGCCCAAGGCAGGTGCCCACCCAGCCCAGGCACGCAGGCGCCCCTCAGGAAGAAGCACTGCCCGACGCGGGAACCACGAAGGGACGCGGAGGGGACTGCGGCCCAGACCAGACCGCAGGCGGCGTCAGGGGCACGCTTGCTCTTGCAGTGCACGGGTTCTTGTACGTGCTCGTGTAACGGGGCCACAGACAGAGCTGTCCCCTCACAGCAGCTCACCAGCAGGTCTTCTCAGAAATGCTTCCCAGGATTTCACCCCAAGTACAGAACACTGCCCCCCTAGAGCCACAGACCCGCCAGGGAAGGAGGCGCATGGCAAAAGGCTGAAGGATACCTTTTAGTAAATGTAAAACTTCATTCAGGAATGAAATAAGATAAATTTATCTATTTGTTTTGGGAAAAACAAACTGTGTTTCCATACTAGTGCTATATCCTGACATTTAAGAAGATTCTCTCTAGTAATAAAAGCACCTCACAATTCCAGAATCAAATTTACTCTTTTAGATCTCACCGGATTTGGGGAATGTACTTATAATGTGGACTCTTACAGCCAGGCTGCTAAAAATATTCAGAGACCCTTAGAGAAAGAATGTCATCTTATTTAATAAGAACGCTCAAGTAAGCTTCTCTTCGTGCTCACGTTGGGTAAGCCAAATGGCTTCCGACGCAGGCTTTCTGGAGAAATCCAGTTTTGACCTCACCCGTGGGTGGCCCCATGTCCCAGGCTGGTGGCCCCGTGGCCGCAGGCGCCACTGTGGCTGCTTCTCCAGGGCCCGGGTCTGGCTGTGCCAGCCCGTAGAGCACAGGCCGCCGAGCACAGGCCGCTGAGCACAGGCCACTGAGCACAGGCCACTGAGCAGAGGCTGCAGAGCAGAGGCCGCCAAGCACAGGCCTCCGAGCACAGGCCGCAGAGCAGAGGCCACCAAGCAGAGGCCGCCGAGCACAGGCCGCAGAGCAGAGGCTGCAGAGCAGAGGCTGCCAAGCACAGGCCTCCGAGCACAGGCCACCAAGCAGAGGCCGCCGAGCACAGGCTGCAGAGCAGAGGCCACTAAGCAGAGGCCGCCGAGCACAGGCCACAGAGCACAGGCCGCCGAGCACAGGCCGCAGCGGTGGCCTGATGCTGCTCGGGCCCATCACCCCTCCCTGCCCCGGGTGGCCCTGGTGCCAGCCATACAGGCCCTGAGCAATTCTCTCTCTCTCTCAAGATTTTACTTATTTATGACAGAGAGCGAGAGAGAGCGAGCATGCGTGCACGTGATGCGGCGGGGAGGAGTAGACGGAGGGGGACAGTCTGTGCCACACTGAGTGCAGAGCCAGTCACAGGGCTCGAGCCCAACCCTGAGGTCACGACCTGAGCCAAAGATCAAGAGTCCAGCGCTTCCGGACTGAGCCACCTGGGTGTCCCCTGGGCAATTCCTTAAACTTAGAATGTTCCCCAAACACATTCAGGGCTTTTGCACTTACTGTTCTCTCTGCCTAGAACGCTCGTCCGCATCTCCTGCGCCTGTTGGGTCTTTAAGCAAATGTTACCTCTTCAGGGAAGCCTTCCTTGACTACCTTTAAAGACCCACAACCACTCCTCCGCTAGCACCCCCTGCGCCCACCCCCCGCTTTATCTCATTCCATGGCACCTAACCGTCCTCTAATATTCTATATGCCTTAATGATGCATGTGTGTTTGTTGTCTGCCTCCACCAGCATTAAACTTTGTGAAGACAAGAGCTTGGGTCTGTTCTGTTCATTTGTTCAACAATATCACAAAGGACCCAGGGTCTTTCCTCCCTCCTCTCTTACCCCCTTAGGTTGGCTCCCCTCCCTCCTGGTTTCACGAGGGCCACTGCCCTTGCAAGCATCCCATACAGACGGCAATGTGCAATGGCAGAAATGGGACATCCCGTTATATGTCCCTTTTATAGAGCCAGGGGAAATTTCCCCAGAGTCCAGCCAACTCCTCTCCCATTTGTTTTCCCAGAATTATGAGATATGCATGCTCTTGACCTAGCCCATGGATGGGCTTTAAGGATTCCATGAACTGCCCCTACTACCACCATGTAGTTATGTGAGATAAAAGTGCCGGATGAACATAAGAATAAGACAGGACATTCTTCTCTCTCTGGGCCCAGGTAATCAGGAGAGAATTTTGAGGAGTGTCTCAAAATGCTGAGGTGGGAGGAGCTGACTTCCTTAGGGAATTGGGGAAATAAATCTAGGTACCTTCCTCCTTCCCGTAACCCATCAGTCCCCCATCTGACCCTGCCAACAGAAGCCAATGCAGATGAACAGACATCCTCTAAATTTAGGATGTATTAAAACACCTGGAACAAAAGTGGGTACCACATGTACATAATACAACCTTCATTTCCACTTTCTCCACCTCCCTAAACCCAGGCTCTTCATAAGACCACCAGCCCACACCTCCCAGCCATAGCCCACTGCTGGGGAAGAATAAGAACTTGATCAAAGCCTTTGCAGAGGTTACTTTTGAGGACACTGATCCTTGCCCACCACAAAGGTGTGAGGGATGACAGCTGTAATAAGTTAAAATCAATACACTGTACATGTAGGATAAAGACACAGAAACAAGCGAATTTGGACCTTGCAAGTCATAGACACTCAAATGCCCCTTCGAGGAAATTCTGGTTGCCCTAGCTGCCAGAATATCATCAGCAAACAGCTTTCGGGTGTCAGCCCCTTCAGAGATGGCCTCAGCGTCAGAGAGCTGCCTGGACCAAGATCATGCCTCTCCCACGACACCCACATCCAGGGACTGTGATCAAGGTGGGAGTATGAAGCCACTGGACAGCTTGTACCTGCCAGCTTCTGAGTCCAAAATTATGGTCTGTTGGCTATCCTATTTTCTGTTCTTTCATCATGTCCTAGCTATAATTATTCTAGCTTTAAGACAAGTTTTAATATTTCTAGTGGTGCGATGCTCCATTATTATTCTTTCTAAAGTTTATTGATTTATTTTTTAAGATTTTAATTATTTATCTGAGACAGCGAGAGAGTGAGAGAGCAGGGGCAGAGGGAGCAGGAGACTCCATGCTGAGCAGAGAGCCCAACGCGGGGCTCCATCCCAGGACCCTGGGATCATGCCCTGAGCTGAAGGCAGACGCTTCACCGACTGAGCCACCCAGGTGCCCTCTTTCAAAAGATTATTGGTTATCCTTACTGTTTTCACTGGGATTCCATTAAACATTTCAATTAAATTTATGAAGGATGACAATGTGGCATTCCCTCCAGGCTTGCCATTTACTCAATGTCTCACAGTAAAATCTTGAGGTTATAAATTCTTAGAGATATTAAAGAACTAAAAAATTCTATTATTAGAATATTACACCCCGTCATGCAAAGATACTCAATACTATTGATTATTCCTACTGTCAAATCACTTGGTATTTGAAATTGATAGGCTGGCATCCTGCTACTTACAACCGTGGCCCAATACAATCATGCCTTCCCTTCCTTTTTTCAGACTGAAGTGATTCTGAGATGGTCTTGGCCCACTGTTTCTCAGCCTAGTGGTGAAGACCAAAAACTAAGAAGCAAAAAGCTGATGTGTGATATGAGCTGTTCAAGGCAGTCAACTCGCCAGAAATGGAGACAGAAAATCAACTCTGGCTTATAGGGAATGAAGCTAGGAAATAGCTGGGATGATAACGTTATTCCCTTTTTACCTACTAATCCACTGAATGCTGCCCAACCACAATTGTAGAATAAGACAAAGAAATATTATTCATAAATATAGAGCTACATAATGCCGAGTATTCTCACTGCCTCAAGCCATTGCACCACTTCCAAGCATGGGTGCCCTGCTCCTCCAGTCATATGGCTGATTTTCACTCCGAGGATTGTAAAATAGTACAAGGTCACGCCTGGAACGGACGCAGAAGGAACTGCACTTATAAGTTCAGTCTCAAGATGTTGCTAACACCTCTCAGTATTAAAACTAGCACATCTTTAGGTTGATGCCTACTAGAGAGGCCATGAAACATATTTAGAATAGCTTTATGTTTAACATACTTCTAGGTCTGACCATCATTATTTTTATTTTGCTCAACAAACTAAATCTCTTAAATTTCAAGTCTTTCCTTAAGTATAATCATATAGTCTTAGAAAGACTTTCCCCATTTTTCCTCTGGGTGCCTGGGGACAGTGAATCTGAGAATGCTAGAACAGAGATCTAATCTACATAAACTCATCTATTATTTTTATTTTGCTCAACAAACTAAATCTCTTAAATTTCAAGTCTTTCCTTAAGTATAATCATATAGTCTTAGACTTTCCCCATTTTTCCTCTGGGTGCCTGGGGACAGTGAATCTGAGAATGCTAAAACAGAGATCTAATCTACATAAACTCATCTATTATTTACAATTTTTCTATCAATAAAACCAAAATTAATATATTAGTTCTCTTGTGCCTACATCTGCTCCAAATAAATGATGTTTTCCCCCTAAGTTTCAGGTACTATCCATTATGAAATTCTTGTTACATTTACCCTTCCCCATATTTTCCATACTATAAATTTCATCATTTAAGATTCAAGTTGGGTCACCAGCCCTGTGGACTGTCTTTTCAGGATTCCCATTTCCTTCAAGGTAAAACTACTTACTCTCTCGGCTGTGTTCCTAGAGACCTTCTCTGTAACCTTAGTAAACACTTCCTATATTATGCAAACAGTCTATTTCCTAACAAACACAGATCTCTCTCTGTCATCTTTATGTATCCTGCACCCAGTGCAACGCCTGGCATACAGCAGAGGTCGCTCAAATGTCTGCTGAGTAAGTAAAAAAATCGAGGCTGATGCCGCTGATTTATTAAAATCATCTTCTCAGTATTTCTTCAACTCTTCCCTATAGAAATAAAACTATATGCTAGTAAGAGATGTCCATTATGAGACATAACAACATAAAGTGCTTACTATCAGGCATTTTAAAGCATTAAGAGAAACTGAGAAACAACTCAGTCCCTCCACTTGTCCTGCATGCGTTGAACTACCGTTCCTATAGAGGCAGAAACATTTTAGAGTTGCAGGAAACCAGCCAGTCTCATGAATAAAGTACTCGAGGAGCTTCACTCAGGGCCTGGAGATGAAGGCTGAAGGTATTTTAGTCACGGGCCCCTCTCCTATCCCCAGTCCTGAAAAAGATAATTAGGGGAGAGGAGTGACTCTTGGGGAAATAGTACTATATTCCATACCTCCCAATTTTAGCTTCTTAAATCTAAATTCATCAAATGCAATTTAGAACCATAAAAATGTATCACAGTGTTTTAAAAAACCCTCCATTTTCACATATAATGTTTTAGAGTATTTACAGTGTAAAAAGCACAATGAGCCTTTTGCACTTTCTCTAATTTTAAGGAGAAAACAAAGAAAAAATGTCCCCTAACTACATTCTCTCTACTTCCCTCCTTTGGCTATTTTCCTTTTTCACCCCCAGGCTTACCATCTTCTTCCTCCCCTACATAGGGTGTCACATCTCCCCACAGAGACAGCCTCCCTTATGTAGCCATGGAGCAGCAGTGATTGTGCCCTAGAAGGGAATAATTCTATCTGACTCCATTTTTAAAGACTCATTTAATTATAATTATCAGAGATGCTACACAAATAATGGTCCATTTCTTTTTTTTTTCATTGCCCTTGAAAGCACTCTCATGATCATTTTAACCTCATACGAAGAGACCCATTTTCGGTCAAATGAAAAAATTCATCATAGCCTCACCAGGATTCCATCCCAAACCAAGTGTTTCTTTATATTAACCCAAGATTATTATATTTTATTCATTACAGGCTATCTTACTAGAGCTACCACCTGAAATAAACACAAACTATATATGATGCAAATCTGTTCTAATGAACGCACATGAACAGGTCCCATTCTTTTGAGAGCCCCGATTTCCACACTGGGTTCAGGTATTGCAGACACCTGGGTTCAGGTATTGCAAGGCACCTTTGGAGACATTTTCAAATAAAGATGTTTCTTTTTTACACTTAGGAACAAAACTAAACCAAACTAAACAAATGGCCCGCTAATGGAAACATCTGAATTTTATGTCCTGAGGTGAGAAAAATGCTAAAAATATTCCGAACATTGCTAAAGGGTCCAAGATGAGATCACTAATGTGATGTAAGGAGAGCGTCTGCGTGCCCCAGAACTCTGGTGCTGAAGCCCTACCTCCAGGCCCCGGGTCTGGAGGAGCCTTGGGAGGCCACAGGGGAGGCTCTCCGGGGGACTGGGTGTCCCCAGGAGCGGGGCGGAGCTCTGCCCACGTGCAGCACCGAGGCGAGGGCAGCTCCTCAGCAGCGGGCGCCCTCCTGGGCCCTTGATCTTGGGCCTCCGCCTGGAGGACTCGGGGGGCCCAGGCGTCCTTTAGGACGCGCACCCGGAGGCCGTGCTCTGCGGCCGCACCGGCCAGAGTGGGCGTCGTCTGAAGTCACGGGGCACCCCGGGGCCTGGGCCTGGCCGGCCCAGGAACCCCGCACTGCGGGACGCAGCAGCACCCTGCGGAGTTGTGGGGGCGGCCAGCGGCACCGGGAGCCGCCCGCCCGGCCTCGACCACCACACGAGGCCGGGCGCCCTGCCTATTCTCTGTATCATCCATTCTTTCCTCTTCGCAGCAGCTGCGTATCTTTTCTCAAACTGCATATGTACATCCAAGTCTACTTTAAAAGTCATTTATTTGTTCCGGTATTATTCGTGGAATCAATGGTCATGTGCTATTTTTAGCAACGCCTTTAGTGTCCAAGTCCTTCCTTGCCCAATCAGCCTGTAATTAACCTTTGAATTACTCTGTGTTATCTGTTCCAAAAGGCACATTTTTACTCATATTTTTTGTCTCTGAAATCACGATGCCATACAATTGATGGCATGCCAGTTTAACTGGTGATTTTTCTTTCTTAATGCTTACAAGCTGCCTCATTGTTTCATGATCACTGGTGTCTCAGATTTGATGAAAGAACTCTAGAACCCTGCTGACAATCCAGCCTTCTTTTTAATGTCACAAAATAGACCAAGGACAGCTTCCAAACACAAGATCTCAGTATTCCAGTGCTTATTCCACCAGCATCACTAGTTCGACGGCAGATTTCCCATCCTAAACTAAGACCCAAAAACCTTAGCATACGTTCATTCATTTGCAACCAGACAAAGCATCTCACTCTCTAAATTGTCAGCTATGAGAGCAGTGTCCATGTCTGGGTTTTTCTTTGCCACTACACACTCCGAGCCCAACAGTACCTGACTCACTACGGGAGCTCACTATACATGTTTTGATTAAGTAAATTCAAGAAGGACACCCTGAACAGCCCCACTTGTCAGACTTTACCCTGAGTATAACAGCAGATACTCTCAAATAGGTCATATTTTGGTGAAGGAGAGATGCGTGAACCCAACTGTTGCTCATTTACATGAACAAAGAGTGCAAAGAGAAAGCACCTCACTCTTGCACAGTGGAATTTTAAATAGGAGGTGACATCTGCGTGGAGTCCTTGCATAGCAGTTGGCCATGCAGAGAAGGGGGAGAGGTGGGCAGAGGCAGAAAGCAAGGGAAAGAAAAAGCCTGTTCTGAGAATTCCTATGCAGTGCAGAGGGGAGGAAAGAACACACTCTGTAGCAGGAAGTGGACAGAGGTTTCACATGCCAGGATAACAAACAGGGCTAGTGACGTAATTTGCGGGGCCCGATTTAAACAAAATAAAAATGCGGGGCCCCTTGTTCAAAAATTATTAAGAATTTCAAGATGGTAACAGTAGAGCATTAATTAAACCAAGTTTGGGCCCTTCTAAGTGGGAATGCAGAGGCCACACGCCTATGAAGGCAGCCAGCCCTATAAGGCTCTTAAACTGGGAAATGAAATATCACACTTGTATTTTAGGAAGGAAACACTAATGGCAGAGGAGAGGACATAGAGCCTGTTCTAAAGAGTGGCGGGCAGCAAGGAGAGAACACAGCAGCTGCTGCTTTCGTCCCTTGTTGAGAAAGTCCCCTCATCCCTAAGGGGAGAGGCAGGCTGCCTGGGAGAGACTTCTGATTTAGCTTTTTGGTTATTTCTTAGTAGAGCAAGTTTTTTCTTGAGGTAGCTTACGTCTCTCTCTTCATTGGCTTAAAAAAAATGAAATTACTATCAATGAGATTTGGGCCAGAGTTGACCAACTTTCCACACAGGATCACCATGAACTAAAAACCAAGCTGGCAAGCAAAAGATACTTTTTTTGTAACCCTCCATATATTCCTCCCTTTGTCTTTCAAAAAGAAAGATAACTAAAATTAGTCAGAAGTCAAATATCACACAGTACCTTCTAAAAATTCTGATTGAGCTACCTTTTTTTTTTTTTTTAAGTAACCACTTTTTATTTTAACCTGTCACTTTGTTCTCACAAGACTGTTGTGCTTTTGTGAAATTTTCCCACAGGAAGAAAGTATTCTTTTCGAGATCTGGGTCTCTCATTTTGGTATTTAGAAAAAAGAAGCTTAACGGTTGCTTTTATTTCTTTAAAAAAAAAAAAGGAACTTTTGAAGAAATTACCATAAAATTTAAAATATCAGCTATTGAAATGAATATTTACTTTATGGCAATTAACACTTTGAAGATAAATATAGTTCAACAACATTTTGCCAAGAGTAGAACCATCCTTCCGTGCAACACATACACACAAAAAAGCCTCTTCATTTAAATTGTTAAAAGAGCATAGTTTTTACATATCAAACCAAAATAAAAGCAAAAAAAAAAAAAAAAAAGCCTGATTTAGAGTTTCTTTCTCCTGCACTTTTAGAAGTCAGGATAAGAACTTGACACAAATCATCCTGACTCTACGATACTCTGAAGAACCCAGAGGCACCATGTAAAAAAATACACAGGGTTGCAGTTAACATTCTACCAACTAAACAGGAGTAATAACTACTATAGTTATCAGTTACTGAACATCAGCTGGATGTCAAGAATTCTACTAAGTGACATTACATCATTTAATCTGCATAAGAATTTACAGGTATATTGCTGAAACTTGCAAATGATTATTCTCATAATTTTCAGTTTTCAATATTTAAAAGGCCATTATTTATTTGGTTGTTGTTTTGTTTTGTTTTTTAATTTTGAAATAATCTCAAGCAAAGAAAAGTTGCAAATACTGTACAGGTAACTTTTTTTCCTGAACCATGTCAGATTCAGTTGCTAACAAGATGTCATCCATCACCCATAAATACTTCAATGTAGTGGTTCTCAAAGCGTGGGCCATGGCTTTGAGGGTCCCTGAGAGTCAAAAATACTCAGACGTTAATTATCTGCATTCTTCAGTGTGCTGACATTTGCTCTGATGGCACAAAAGCAATGGTGTGTAAAAATGCTAAACCCATACCATGAATTAGAGCAATGGCACCTAACTATATCCTCCACAGATTTGCAGGGAAAAGGAAAAAGCCAGTTGTGTTTGAGAATGTCCCTTGAAGAAGCAGTAAAATCATTAATTGTATTAAATCTCTACCCTTGAGGACACATTTTTAATGTGCTGTATGACAAAATGGGAAGTACACAGAAAGCACTTTTTCTGTGTGCCTAATTCAATGGGTGTCTTGAGGAAAGCATCTGTGCAACAGAGTTCTGTAAGCTGAATTAGGCTCTGTTTTCATACTGAACCATTTTACTTGAAAGAACAATGGACAGAAAAACCATGCTTCTTCAGGTTTAGCACATTTTTAAAAATGAAATAAGTCTGTCATTTTAGAAAAACAACCAACAGTATTTGTCGTCCATGATAAAATTTGAGGTTTTAAGTGAAAAATCAGAATTTTGTAAAACCTGTAGCTACCTTCATGTGCTTGAGAGAAAAGGTTTTTCTGATAAGATTGGGAATGATACTAATGATTGGGATTTTTTTGGTGCTGTGTCAACATTTGTGAAATCTGCAAAACTCTGGAATCAATACTGATGACCAACACACACAGTTATAAAATCGTAATGCATAAAAGACTTATGCAAAGTGCAAGGCAGACAAGTGGATTTTAACGTAACTGATTATGAAAATCCATTGATACGTTTTCAGATTCCTTGCTGCAACTAACTTTTAAGAATCTTCCATTTATGGAGTTTTGATGTAGTATCAAAGAAGAATATCCACAACTACCTGAAGAGGCTATTCAAATCACTTCCTATTTTCCAACTACATTACCATGTAAAGCCAGATTTTCTTCTACTTCAACCAAAATAACATTGCAGCAGACTAAATGCAGAAGCAGATATGCAAATGAGACTGTCTTCTACTGTGCCAGATATTAAATAGATTTGCAAAAATGTAAAACGCCACTCTTGTCACTGAATTTTGTTTTGCTTCAGAACATATAGTTGTCTTTCCTGCTAAAAAATGTTAGATGAACATACAATGGGTTTACTGTTATTCTTAGAGGAATTAAATAATTTTTTAATTGGTTTGAATTTCTAAGGTAATTAATGTTGACAGCTGTATCCCAGGTAAACCGAAGCTCTTTGGGGCCCCTCGACATTTTAGGAGTTGTAAAAGTGTCCTGAGACTAAAAAGTTTATGTATGCTGCTGTTGTATTTCCTACAAACACAGTCTCCAAAATCAGCCATCAAAAGCAGGAAATTTATACTGATGCATTACTGCCTCTAGGCCTCAGAGTCTGATCCAGTTTCACCAACTGCCCCAACAATGTCCTTTGCAGAGAAAGGATCCAAATCAGAGTCACCTGACACATCTTGTTCAGCCTCTTCCAATCTGGATCAGCTTTTCCGTCTTCTCTTGACCTTTACGACTTTGATACTCTGAAGATTACAGGCCAAATGGTTTGTAGAATATCCCTCAACTTAGGTACGTGTGTGTTTCCACACGATTAGCCTTAGGTCATGCACCCTTGGCAGGACCACCGCCGAAGCGAGGCTGTGTTTCTCACCACATCCTATTCGGTGGCACACAGTTTCAATGTCCCACTACTGACTGAAGGAAGTCTGATCTCTTACTAAGATGCTGTCTGCCCGACTCCTCCCCGGTGAGGTTACTATTTTTCCCTTTGTAGTCAACAGGTATTTTGGTATTCTGTAGGGAGATATTTTGATACTATATAAAATCCCATTTTAAAAAAATTGAAGTATAATTAGCATATGGTTTTTATTAGTTTCAGGTGTACAATATAGTGACTCAACTATTCCATACGTTCCTCAGTGCTCATCAGGATAAGTATATTCTTAAGAGCTATTCCACACTCATCTTCTATTCTCCCAGCCCCAGCCCTGAACCAGCCATTTCTCCAAGGATCCCTGGATCCTTTATTAGAAAACCTATCTAGAACCAAGATGTAGGTGCAGAGTTTGCTCATTGCAGTTGGGGTGTTGCTGCCCCCAGGAAGGACCATAGGCCTGGGCAACCAACACTGGAAGGGTGACAGGCTCAAGACAACCACATACTGGGGACTGTCCCACAGAGCAGCTAGTTGTCCACTGAGAGACACCACTAGAGATGCTTTTATAGAGAAGCCAAAGATCCAGTAGGGGGGCCTTGAGGGTTCTCCTCCAGAGCTCAGATTTACATTTACATTGTAAATCATCTTGGATACTAAACACACAAATGTCTTAGATGCATGCTGTGCAATAGAGGCTGATAAAATAGTGTTAAGTTAGGCTTTGATTTGAGAAGGGATAGGTTTGTGGCCTTCACTTGGTGAATAAAAATGTAAATAAATACTTGAGCTCTGTAGGGGCAAAACAAGCTCTTGGTTACTTATTGAGTTTCATGCTAAATGTATATAAGCGACTAACTGTATACTTTGCTCAGAGCATTTCCAGAAAGTGTGCCAAACAGATATTGAAAAGTAAATCCCATCTGCCCACAGAAACAACTTTATAATTGGAATTTCTATTACTAAAATCAATCGTAGCTAAGCCCAGTAATATACCATAAATACACAAACATACAATGCCATTAAATGCTCTGTAATTTAAAATAGTAAAACTGTGTGCCCAAATACTGATTGTCTCGAAGACCCAATTTACTGTAAAGCGTGTATATGTATGAGTGTCCGTGTCTGTGTGTGTGTGTGTGTGTGGCCTACAATACATGGTATATAAAAATGTATATATTTGGCCTTAAAACATGTTAGTTAGTCACATTTATCTTAATATACAACAAAACTGCCTCCTTAGAATTTAGAAGAATGATTTAAATAGTATGGGCTTTTAAAAAAGAAGTTCAAGGAAGTATAAGCTAAACCTTCTATATCAGCACATTTCTCTAGGGCTGACAGAGGCAGTGTCACTTCCATTGCCCATATACTTTCAAAGTATTGCAGTAGAAGCTCAACAGATATTAGAATAAAAAGGGATGAACCAAGATTGGTATTAGACCATAATGCCAATACACACTGGCTGGATCAAAGCAATTATCAGAGGAGTCCCTGAATTCCTTAAAATTGCAGGCAAAATATTCTGTATATTTCAGTGACCTTGAACAACACGGGTTAGACAGTATGGGTCACTTATACATGGATTTTTTACAGTACAGTACTGTAAATGTATTTTCTCCCAGAATTATGGGCACATCTAAGGCGAGGAGGCTCCTAGGATTTTTCCAATAGCATTTTCTTTTCTCTAGCTTACTTTATAGTATAAGAACAGAGTATATAATAGATATAACACACAAAATGTGTTAATTGACTGTTTATGTTATAGGGAAGGCTTCTAGTCAACAGGTTATCAGTACTTCAGTTTTTGAGGAGTCAAAAGTTACACATGAATCTTTGACTACGTGGAAGGTCAATACCCCTAAGCCCCAGATTATTTATAGGCCAACTATATACATACATATTTTTATAGGGATGTTTTTTATCATTTTAATTCACAAAAAGGTCATGACCCTCAAAAGAGTAAAAAATTTGGTTGTTAAAATAATACTCCTCAGAAATAACCACCATGAATGGTCTGAGCTACATAACCTTGCAGACCTTTTTTTTGGATACATATCTATATGTGTTATATACATACAAAATGTTTTCATGAGTTTAGTATTTGTGGGGTTTTTATTATTGTTGTTTTTCAAAAGTAAGACCAGACTTTCTTGAAATATGCTACTCCACAACTTGCTTTTTTTCAGTAAAGATGGCCTTCCATGTCAATACATATAGATAGACTTTTTAAATTACATGGAAAGGCTGGGCCATAATTTATTCAACCAGTCATTCAATACACAGTATGAGCAGGGACAGATCAAAGGAAGAATTCATTATACTAGAGAAGGGGAATGCATCAAGGCAAGCTAAAAAAAAAAAAACCCAGAACGCCAATGAAGTCAGGGGTACTTTTTTAGGTCATCAAGACCTTATTAAAAACACAACAACAATAGCAAAAAAAAAAAAAAAAGAAAAGAAAAAGAAAAAGACAAAATAAGGATGGAGAAACTGCAGTGTTTACATGTTACCACCAATACCAAAAGCAGTTTGGCCAAAAAGAATTATGGGCACATCTAAGGCGAGGAGGCTCCTCACATGTGCCCCCTATTCCAGGACCCCTCCCCAGGCCAAAGACACGATAATAAGAGAATAAATATTGCATATTTTATATACAAATAAAGTATGTAAAATAAGCCCTGCCTTAAGGCAGAGTCTAGTCAAGCCCACCTTGGGGAAAGGTCTGGGGAAGAATCTGAGAAAGGCTCTACCACAGGCATCAAAGGCATAAAGTCATAAAGGAGAGACCCCTGGAGTAATAAAGAGCCATACTGAGCCAGAGCTTTCCAGAGTATCTGGGGCCGCTGGTCACTATGTTACCCACATAACTACGGTCAGACAGGTGACAGCACACAGCTGCAGTTTTAATAATCCATACCAAGGTTTGGAAGGAATCACTGACCAAGAAGAGGTAGCAGCTCACATTCTCACCACCCTATGTATGAGCTGATCTAGTAACACAGAGTAATCTAGCTTTTTCTATCTCTAGTGAGGCCTGGGCCCTATCTTTGCTCAAAGAGGACACTGGAATAGGGGGCCATTGACAGACATTCAGATAATTTCTCATTTTTCACATGGTATAAGCAATACCATGAATATCCTGCACATAAATCTTTGTGCAGTTTACCTGAGTTTTTCTGTAGGATAAACTTCTAGAAGTAGGATAGTCAGATCAAAGAGTGTGTGTGTGTTTATAGAGATGGAGTACAGGAGAAAAAGGGAATCAACTTTCACTTTTTATAATTCTATACAGTTTGAATTAATTGGTTAATTTCAGAAAAATATCACTTTTCTCATTTTATTTATTTATTTTTAAAGATGTTACTTATTTATTCATGAGAGACACAGAGAGAGAGGCAGAGACACAGGCAGAGGGAGAAGCAGGCTCCCTGGAGGGGAGCCCGACACGGACTCGATCCCAGGACCCCAGGATCACACCCAGAGCCAAGGGCAGATGCTCAAGCACTCAAGCCACCCAAGCGCCCCTCACTTTTCTCATTTTAAAAGAAAAAAAGTACTTCCTTAGGTCAAAATTGGCTCCCAGGTCTATAGGAACTATAAAGAGAGCCAGGCTGCAAAGAGTCAAATATATAAAGAGACAAAGTGTTCACTAGAAGCTAGAGGAGTCGCTGGAGAGACCTGGATACAAGAAATAGGAGTCACTGAGGCAGGTCATGCCAAGGTTCATTCAAGCACAGGCTGCAGAGCTGGCCAGGGGCATCGAATGGTTAGGCCTCCCCATAAGGCTGCTCCTATCACGTAAGTAAACATGCCGGACTCTCTCCACTCGACACTCGTGACCACACACACTCCCTGGCAATAGGTGGCATGCTCACGAAGGAAGCCTCTGGCTCTGTTTTGGCTTCCTTTATACATGACAACAGGGAGCAGTTACACTGGTAAGCGCTACAGCCTGCACCGCCATTATACTTAAAAACAAACCAATGCAAAAACAAACAAAACCGGGCATTCCAATTTTGTTTATCATCCTACTAAACTTGATTTCAGGCAAGTTTTCCCTTTAAAGGTATATGTATTCTTGAGTCTCCCAACAGAAGCAGGTTTCAGGGCCTGCAAATTTATATGCCAGTTCCTAAATCTTGGTTAGCTCTCCAGGAGCTCCCTTTAGAACTGAACAGTGTGAAATTTAAGTGCTCAGTCCTGGACACGTCAGGCACATGGGCTCTCCCTCCCACATCCCCCACCCCCCAGGACAGTGCCCTGCGGCAGCAATCCCCAACGTATCATTGCTGGCCACACTGAGCACCTGGCCCCTCATCCTTGCACCCGGCTCACAGGCCAGACTCCACTGCGTACTGCAGCTGAATACACGCCTCTCAAAATTTGGAACTCTGTTAATCTTTCTCCCATCTCACAGGGCTCTTAAAAAAAAAAGAAAAATCACAAAAGCAACTTTTGAGTGCTTACTCCATGCCAGGCACCCTGTCAAGTGTTTTTTGTGGATTATCTCATTTAATTCTCCAACTATCTTATATGACACAGTCAAGGACTGTCTCTGTTTCAAGATGAGGAACTGAAGTGAAATAGTTTGCCGATGTCAGAAAGCTCTGTTAGAGACCAGCTGGGAACCTAGACACCCAGCGATGGAGAAGGTGGCTCATTCCCACCTACACTACTCTCTTGATGATGTCAGGTGCTGCTTCCCTAGAAGTTGAGGCTGGAAGCCCTACTACATTCAGATCAAAATTCTGTGAGGAACAAAACAAATATTTCAGTTTTAGAATTACTCTTGCCTTGCTGATAACTGTCACTACATTTAACTCATAAACTCACTTCTGAAACTCTCACTATATGAGAATATCTGGAAACATGGCCCTGAACACTCTGACTTTGGCTTATCAGTTTTTAGGTAATTCGATTCTGGATAGTGTCATAATGGTACCAAAGCATATCTTCCACAGTTTCTTTTTAGAAGGCAGTTGATGCTACAGACATTTATTCACTCACTGAACAAATTTTTAGAGAATACCTGCTATGGGTCAGGTGCTGTTAGCCATGACCGAAACTAAGTTGCTTACCTTGGAGCTTAGAGACTATTTGAGGGAGAAAGGAAAGAAATAAGTAAAAATACGATACATCAGATTTGGTAATAAATGCCATCAAGAAAATATGAAGCAAAGCAAGGGAGATAGGGAATGAAAGAACAATTATTTAAAAATGAGAGTATTTTTTGAAGCTAAGAAAATGTCCATTCCAAATTTGTCAAACTGATACCTCATTCCGTTTAAATTCCTGTGTCAAATCCTAATGTGCAACAAATTTGTAATACAACAGGTAATTAATGGATCAAATTACACAAATAATTAAATGATGAATCCTAAAGAAGTAAATTTTATTTGTTTTTGCTATACTTTTCAATTATTTCTTTTCTTTAAGATTTTATTTATTTACTTACTTGAGAGAGAGATGGGGGGGGGGGGGCAGAGGGAGAGGCAGAGAGAGAATCTCAACCAGACTCCATGCTAAGCACAGAGCCTGATACAGGTCTCGATCCCAAGAGTCAGACACTTAACTGAATGAGCCACCCAGGCATCCCACTTCTCAATTATTTCTAAGCAAAAAATTGAATGCTTGAAAATTTTTCAAAGGATAAATATCACACAATATAATGTAAAATATAAAACACACTGTCCATCTTAATAAAACCCATGTCCCTATATATGTACCTTCAGTCCAATTTTTAGGAAGTCTAATTGTAGATTTGAGGAAGCCTATTGTCAAATCCCAAAGATTTGTTAGCCTACTTCTGGTGATCACACCTAATGTGGGGCTTGAACTCACAATGCTGAGATCAAGAGTCTACCAAATAAGCCAGCCAGACATCCAATATCCTTTTACCTTTATAAGCTTCAACAATGACCACAGCATCACTGTCATGAAAAGTTACCCGGAAAAGTAAGGGCTAATGTCTTTTTTCTCCCTTTTATCTGCTCCCATTCCTCATTATCAAATGCCATAAGCAAACAAGAATTAAGAGCTATGAAAGCGGGATCCCTGGATGGCGCAGTGGCTTAGAGCCTGCCTTTGGCCCAGGGCGCGATCCTGGAGACCCGGGATCAAGTCCCACGTCGGGCTCCCGGTGCGTGGAGCCTGTTTCTCCCTCTGCCTGTGTCTCTGTCTCTGTCTCTCTCTCACTGTGTGCCTATCATAATTAATTAATTAATTAATTAATTAATTAATTAAAAAAAAGAGCTATGAAAGCACATCACATTTCATTGGGAAGTCATGAAAAGTATTTCACTGTAGGAAGTTTTGTAAAAAAAAAAAAAAAGCAATAGGTGTTGTATGTAAGTGAGGAATCACTAACTGTATACCTGAGACTAATATTACATTGTATATTAACTAAATGGAATTTAAATAAAAACTTGGAAGAGCGGGGCCTGGTGGCTCAGCCCTTCAACCATCAGACCCTTGATTTCAGCTCAGGTCAGGGTCTTGAGATTGAGTCCCCTGTCTGGCTCTGTGCTGGGCATAGAATCTGCTTAAGATTCTCTCTCTGCTTTCCCTCTGCTGCTTCCTGCTCACTCTCCTTCTCTCTCTCTCTCTTTCTCTCAAAAAAACAAAACAAAACAAAACAAAACTTGGAAGAAAAAAAGGCAGTAAGGAGGCTTGTACATCTTCCTTAGGAAGACTAAAACAATACAAGAGATAATATCCTTATGTGTGATTATGTCACGTATATGATACGTAGAAATGCAACATACATATGTATAAGAATGTATATATGTAAACATGTATTTGGCAAGATACATATAAGAATAGCACACGTAGGGGCACCTGGCTGGCTCAGTGGAACATGGGATTCTTGGTCTCAGGACTGTGAGTTCCAGGCCCGTGCTGGGTGTAGAGATTAGTTAAAAATGAAATCTTAAAAAGAAGAAGAAAAAATAGCATGCGTATAAGATGCTACCTTGCACAGCACACAGTATGTGAGGCAAATAAAACAGAGAAAGGAGAGTAGGGAGGAGTCTGGGGAATGTGAGGGAGCAGATCACCCTAGATCCTGCTACCGGTTATCTCCCATGAAATTACGGAGATGCTAACTTTTATTATTCTCTCAAACACCTGAGTCAGCAAAATTATTTTGCAAATGTCAATGAATTCCAACAACTTTTCAAGTGGCGGCCTGTTAGAACCAGAAATGGGAAAAGCAGCGGCAAATTTTCTTTAGCAGTAGGTATTAGAGGCCTGGATGACGAAAAGCAGAAAGATGAACAAAATTCAGTAACCTGCCGCAAGCATCCTGCCCACAGGGAAAGCAGTGTGGATCGTGTGGGAGACATTTTGTGGACTGCCCTGGGTGAAAACCAGTTAAATTTCTCATTCTGCCCCAAGAAAGCAATGAACATATAAGCAAAGATTGAAAGTTAGACCTTCCCCTACGTTCAAAAATGTCTTAAGGACATTACCTTGTTTGATCTTCACAACAATCCGCTAAGTTACACAGAGCAGGTATTATCAATGTCACAGACAGGAACGAACCCATCCTGCACAAAGTACAACAGACAACCAGCTGTTTGAGGTTACAAAGATGCCTGGTGGAAGACCCAAGATGGATCCAGGTCACCTACAAACTAATCCATGGTCACAGCATCATGCTCTTGTAACAATTCTTGGTATTTAATAGAACCATCTGGATAAAAACAATGTTGTCAGTTTCACAGTCCAGAACACTTTTTTAAAAGGTCTGGATTCCAGCTCATTTAAGAAGGTGGATAATCCTTAATCATTCAGATCCACTAATTATTAATATCTACAACAAGACCTGATAAATGCCTATTAGGTTTTCCTTAGAGTCTTTCCTGCCCACACAGGAGATTATATATACTCCTGCTACGTCCTCCCCACTGCTTTGAGCCGGTCTCACTTGCCACCCACATATTTAAAGTAGATGAATGGTGAAGTGAAAAATGATAAATTCCACCTCATGATTTTGAAATGTAAGTAAGGTAAACTGCAAATTCTGAAGATCAAGAAGTTCAAGATGAATGTCATTAATTAAATGACCAAGTTCTAAAATTATCCATCATCATTTTCAAATTGAATCAAGGAAAATAAACTTTCCACAATACCTCAGAGTTTTCAGCACTTTATTTACATACTCTAAAATGATCAGTCTTTACACCAAAGAAATTAGAAAGGAAACATTAATATTAGTTCACCACACAGAAAAAAGTTTGGCTTTTTAATAAAACAAATTTTAATATATAACTGTAAGTTATTGTTAACCATGTATATAACTGTGAGGGTGTAAGTATGTATCTACCAGCTTTTTATTTGTTTTTATTTATTTATTTATTTATTTATTTATTTATTTATTTATTTATTTATGATAGTCACAGAGAGAGAGAGAGAGAGAGAGAGAGAGGCAGAGACACAGGCAGAGGGAGAAGCAGGCTCCATTCACCGGGAACCCGACATGGGATTCGATCCCGGGTCTCCAGGATCGCGCCCTGGGCCAAAGGCAGGCGCTAAACCACTGCGCCACCCAGGGATCCCCCAGCTTTTTAATTTAGGGGAAAAGATTAAAATGAGAACTTGAAGAAATTAGAGTTGCTTATAAAAGTGGGTTTATGAAGCAGAACATCATAGTAGAATGTACATGTTGTGGCCATGCACGACAGAAAAGCAGCTTTAAAAAAAACATTTTCACAATGATTTGTTCAAAGAGCTTTCTGGAATGGCGCACTTGCACGAGGCAGTACACTCTGTAATTGGGCTGCCTGGGCCCAACCCTGGCTCTGCCACTCCTCAGCAACGTGATCCTATTAGCTTCCTGTGGCTGCATCACAAATTCCCCACGAACTGAGTGGTTTAAAACAACACCTGTTCTTTACCTCAGTTTCTGTAGGTCAAGAATGTAGCCACGGCATACCTGGGTCCTTTGCTCAAGTTTCAGAAAGTTGCAATCTCATCGGAGGCTCAGGTTCCACCCTCAATCTCACCCTGTGTGTGTTCACAGGATTCTATTCCTTGCGGTTATACAACTGGAGACCCCTCTCCTTGAGGCCACCTCCCATTCCCTGACACGTGGCCCTCCACACACACAGCAGTGTGCTTCTACAAGCCAAAGAAAGGGCATTTCTGGTGCTTTCAATCTGCCACCTGAGGCAAGATTTGAGACTTTTAAAGAGATCACCTGATTGGGTCAGTCCCACAAAAGATAATCTTTTGATTAACTCGAAGTCAACTGATGGGACCATATATCTGCAAACTCACTTCACCTTTGCCATATAATGTAACCTAACCACAAGAATGTCATCCATTATATCCATCAGGCCTGCCTACACTCTAATCTGGGATTACATGGGGTGTGTACACCATGGGACAGGAATCTTCAGAAGTATCTTAGAATTCTGCTTACCACAAGTATCTTACTTGTGTCCTCTCTCAAATGGGGATAACAGAAGTACCAATTTCAGAGAGCTGTTCAATGATTCAAGGAGCTGATTTCTACAAAGCTCTCAGAGCAGTCTCCAGCACATGTAATCGTCACAGGAATAATGGCTCAATAAAAATAAAGAAGGAAAATAGTGGTCCATGAGTTGTTGGGTGCTCAACTTTGCTTGGCCCTAACTAAGACTAAGGTGATACAAAATTGCAAAATCTTATACAAGTCATCTTCATGTCCTTTCTAAATTTTTCTAATATAACTGGAAAATATGGCACCCTGGGCTTGCATTGCCACATGGTAACAATAAGGTGGAGCTGCCATCTCTACATGGGGAGGGTTCTTCAGTTCTCCAGGCCTCTCCACTCTTTCTTATCTCACTAGCCTACCTGATTCATTTCCATCTGGTCTCTAGAAGCATATGCATCCATCTATCTATCATCTATCTATCATCATCATCTATCAGGGACAGTGAGTGAGTGAGAGAGAGAACACAAGCAGCAGGGGATCAGCAGGCAGCCCAATGTGGGGCTCAATCCCAGGACTCCAGGATCATGACCTGAGCCAAAGGCAGCCACTTAACTGACTGAGCTATCCTGGCACCCCTGCATATGCATTTCTGACTGGAAATCTAGACTGATCCCTTTCAGCTTTTGCCCAGTGTACAATATAAAGACAGAAAAGATAGGCATGTAGCAAAATATATTTTTTGAAAATATAAGATGTTAAACATAAAAAATGAAAGGAAAAGAAGCAAAAAATGTACTTCTCATGCCATTTTTTAAAAGTCAGAGGGGAATAAGGTAAGGAATCCAAATGCAGCCATCAAAAAGAAATATTTTGTAGGCAGCACATAACAACAAAAGTTTGAGATTTAAATTTATTGCTTCCAAGAGTATGAAAAACTTATACTGAACTATGGATTTGGGGGTTTTAGTGGTATGTCAGCACAGGTTCGTCGACTGGAACAAAGGCACTACCCAGGACTTTGACCGGAATGGACGCTTTGTGTATATGGTCAGGATCTGTACTTCCACTCAAGTTTGCTATGAACATAAAACTGCTCTAAAAAATAAAGTGTACTTTTAAAAATAAATAAACTGAAATATTTTAAAAATCAAATAAGACAAAAAATTTCTCCTCAAAACATTCTTTAAAATTTTTCAAAACATCTTCAAAATGGCTTGAAAAGTATTTTCTTTCTCCCAAAACCATTCCTAAGCATCTGACAACTTAAAATTCAGTCACAAAAAAAGATCAGGAACAATTCATATTCCCACAATGCTCATACTATTCAAGAAAAAGTAACCACTCCTATGGATTGATTCTCCATTCATCCTGGATCACAGGCTAATACACAGGATATTTTATTTGCTTTTAAAAACACATTAATATCCCCCTAAAAGTCTGTACCACAATACTTGATTTCCTTCATCTACCATAAGCAGCTGCATTGTCAAAGAATCCCAGAGGCAGTCTGCTGTGTAAAATGATGATTGGAGTAATATTAAGCCCTTCTTATAGAGATCATCATGCAGTTGTGCCAGGAGAAAATTAATAATGCTTTAGCACTGTGTGTGAAAGGGTAACAGAAAGAAGACAAAGCCAAAGAAATAACAAAAATATTTTAATTCATGATTTGATTATGATGGTACAAGGTAACTTTATAAAGACACGTATCTGTTCTTATGTTTTCAAGAATGAACTTGAAAGAGAAGACAAGGGTAGAGGGGGATCTTACAACTGCTTATTTTCCATTTAATGCAGTAATTTGCAGCATATTTAGTTCCTTCATCCTTAACATGATCTTTGAAATGTACTTTATATCTCCTGACTAGTAACCACTCACCACTTGGGAGGGCAAACTGCTAGGTCAACTGACTTACAAAATCTTTATACGTTAAAAGTTAAATAAAAAAGTCAGGCTTTCAGCTTTCAAACTATAGATATGTTTAGGTTTAACATTCATAAAGCACACCAAAACCTAGGGTGTAAAAATCAAAACCTTCATATGAATGATGAAACTGCAGCCGTGTGCCGTCACCTGTCTAACCATACTTACAGAGGTAAAATAGTGACCAGCGTCCACAAATATTCTGGAAAGCTCTGGCTCAGTACGGCTCTTTATTACTCCAGGGGTCTCTCCTTTATGACTTTCTGCCTTTGTTGCCTGTGGTAGAGCCTTTCTTCCCCACACCTTTCCCTAAGGTGGGCTTAACTAGAATACATTTGACTCTGACTTGAATTAGGACATATTTTGCATACTTTATTTGTATACGTGGGGTCTTTTATCTTTATTATCATGTAGTCTCCTTAGGTGTTTTTTTGTTCTGTTTCTGAGGCGGCAATCCGCAGAAGGACTTTGTCTCGGTGCTAATTTCAAGTCACCTATTATATTTGCAATATTATCTTAAGAAATTATTTGATAGTGCCAGCAATGTTTTTTGTATGACAAGGAGACTCTCAGTATGTCTAAATAGGTACAGATCCAAAATAAATATTCAAAAAGGGGCAACTCAAATGTCCATCAATAATGCAACAGATAACTAAATTGTGTTAAATAAATGAACTATAGTTTTTTGCTATTAGTAATGTTACTGGGAACAATCCTGGGCATGTCTTCAGAGCATATGAGCATGCATTTCTGTTGCATCTATAAATTACATGCTGAATTGAAGAATCCAAAACTCAAAAGAATACATAATGTATCATGCAATGTATATAAACCTAAATAAGTCAAAATTAATGATAATATTAGAAATTAATATTAGATGTTTGAAATTTAGTTATAATTAAAATAAAGAAATTCGGGGTGGGGGGGGGGGAAGGCGTAGTAATTGGGAGGGAACATGAGATTCCCGGAATTTTGCGATCTCTTGCTAACCTGTGTGTGTATGGTTTTCCTACATCCTGAGTTTATATTGCTTTTATTAATTAGAAAAAGTATTTATTTATGTTTGTTTGTTTGTTTGTTTATTTGAGAGGGAGAGGGAGAGAAAATCTGAAGCAGACTCCTCACTGAGCACAGAGCCTGATGTGAGGTTTGATCTTGTAACCACAAGATCATGACCTGAGCTGAAACCAAGAGTCGGATGCTTAACAGACTAAACCATCCAGGATTTTAGATATCCTTTATCAGATATGTCATTTGCAAATATTTTCTCCCATTCCCTAGGCTGCTTTTAGTTTTGTTGACTGTTTCCTTTGCTGTGCAGAAGCTTTTTTATCTTGATGAAGTCTTAATAGTTCATCTTTGCTTGTGCTTACCTTGCCTCCTGACGATATGTTTAGTAAGAAGCCGCTATGGCTGAGATTGAAGAGGCTGATGTCTGTGTTTGCCTCTAGGATTGTCATGGTTTTCTATTTCACATTAAGGTCTTTTATCCATTTTGAATTTATTTTTGTGTATGGTGTAAGAAAGTGGTCCAGTTTCATTCTCCTGCATGTTACCGTCCACTTTTCCCAACACAATTTGCTGAAGAAACTCTTTTTTACATGGATATTCTTTCCTGCTTTGTCAAAGATTAGTTGACCTTATATTTGAGGGTCCATTTCTGGGTTCTCTATTCTGTTCCATTGATCTATGTGTCTGTTTTTGTTCCAGTACCATACAGTCTTGATTACTATAGCTTTGTAATATACTTTGAAATCCAAAATCATGAGGCCCCCAGTTTTTTTAGAATCACTTGGGCTATCTGGGGTCTTTTGCGGTTCCACAAAACTTTAAGGATTGTTTGTTCTTGCTCTGTGAAAAACGCTGGTAGTATTTTGATGGGGACTACATTAAATATATAGATTGCTTTGGGTAGTATAGACATTTTAACAATGTTTGTTTTTCTAATCAATGAGCATGGAATGCTTTTCCATCTCTGTATCATCTTCAATTTCTATCATAAGTGTTCTATAATTTTCAGAGTATAGATCTTTTACTTCTTTAGTTAGATTTGTTCGCAGGTATCTTATTGTTTTTGGTGCAATTGCAAATGGGATCAATTCCTTGATTTCTTTTTCTGTTGCTTCGTTATTGGTGTATAGAATGCAACAGTTGTTGATGAGAATGCAGAGAAAGGGGAACCCTTTCACACTTGGTAGGAATGCAAACTGGTGCAGACACCCTAGAGAACACTATGAAGGTTCTTCAAAATGTTAAAAATAAACTACCCAATGATCTGGCAATTACACTACTAGGCATTTATCCAAAGGATACAAAAATACAAATTTGAAGGGATACATGCACCCTGTTTACAGAAGCACTATCAACAATAGCCAAACTACTATGGAGAGAACCAAAATGTCAATCTAACTGATGAATGGATAAAGAGGATGTGGTGTATACACACACACACACACACACACACACACACACACAGAATATTACTCATCTATCAAAAAGAATGAAATCTTGCCATTTGCAATGACATGGATGGAGCTAAGTGAAATAAGTCCTAGAAGGGCAAATACCATATTATCTCACTTACAGGTGGAATTTAAGAAACAAACATAAATTTATGGGAAGAGGAGAAAAAAGGAGAGAAGGAAACAAGCTATAACAGACTTTTAATGATAGAGAACAAACTGAGGGTTGATGGAGGAAGGCGGGGAGGGATGGGTTAGATGTGTGACAAGTATTAAGAAGGGCATTTGTTATGATGAACACTGGGTGTTGTATGTAAGTGATGAATTATTGAATTCTATTCCAGAAACCAAGAGTGCACTGTATGTTAAATACCTAAAATTTAAACTAAAAAATGGGCAGAGGACCGGAATAGACATTTTTCCAGAAAAGACATACAGACAGCCAACAGACACATGGAAAGATGCTAAGCATCACTAATCATCGGAAATACAAATCAAAACCACAATGAGATCTCACCTTACACCTGTCAGAATAGCTAGACAAGAAATATCAAGTGTTGGCAGAGGATGGATCAAGGATGTGGAGAAAAAAGAGCCCTTGTGCACTGTTAGTGGGAATGTAAACAGGTGCAGCCACTGTAGAAAACAATATGGAGGTTCCTCAAAAAATTAAAAATAGAACAACCCTATGATCCAGTAATTGTATCTCTGGGTATTTACGCAAAGAATATGAAAACACTAATCTGAAGGAATACATATACCCCTAAGTTTATTACAGCATTATTTACAATATCCAGGATATGGAAACAACTTCAGAGTTCATCAGTCGATGAATGGATAAGGAAGATGTAGTGTACACACACACACACACACACACACACACACACACACACATTGAATATTACACAGCCATAAAAAAGTATGAAATCTTGCCATATGCAACAACATGGATGAACCTAAGGATATTATACTAAATAAGTCAGACTGAGAAAGACAAGTACCATATGATTTCCTTCATATGTGAAACATAAAGTAAAGGAAACAAGTAAAGGAATAGAGAAACAGAAAGTAGGATCAATCTTATAGAGAACAGATGGTTGCCAGAGGGACATGTGGTGGGATGATAGGAAAATGAGTGAAGGGGAGTGGGAGATACAGGCTTCCAGTTATGGAATGAGTAAAGGCACAGCACAGAGAATATAGTCCATAATACGGTAATAATGTTATACAGTGACAGGTGGTAACTACACTTGTGGTGAGCATATCCTAATGTATAAGAGAAATGTGAACCACTGTTTTACCCCTGAAACTAATGTTAACATTGCATGTTGACTATACTCAAAAGTTTTTCAAAAATTTAAATAAAAAAGGAATAAATACATCCATTTTAATAAAAATGTTCACATATCCTAAAATTGATCCAATGATAATAACTGTAATAGGTAACTGCATTCAAACACAGACATGATGCAAGTTCAGTTTAGTTTGTTTTCTAATCTCTAGATGCTACATAACTGTGATATTATGTTTTGGTGATGTTTACCTCCCCCAAATTACCACTTAGTTCCCCAGCTACAATATTTAAAGCACAAATTAAGAGCAGAGGGGTAATGGAGAACATAGCACAAGAAGCCAGACTCTCCCCACTTGAGTCATTAACTTGATATGACTTGGTTTCTCAGACTTAGTTTCCATATTTAAAAAGTGAGGAGTTTAGTCTATCAGTAGTTCCCCCCCCCTTTTTTTTAAGATTTTATATATTTATTCATGAGAGGCAGAGACACAAGCAGAGGGAAAAGCAGGCTCCCTGGAGGGAGCCTGATGCAGGACTCGATCCCAGGACCCTGGGATCACACTCTGAGCCAAAGGCAGATGCTCAACCACTGAGCCACCCAGGTGCCTCCGATCAGTAGTTCCTAAACAGAAATGACCCTGAAAATCACATAGGGTATGTTTGCTAAACTACACATACCTAAACATGATTCTACTGTGTTCCCCCAAAATAAATATATTTACATTTTGTGGCTTAGTATTTTTATTGAAGAGTGATTACATTTTAGATTTTACAATGATATCACTACAATGTTAGAATGGAAACATAATAAAAGCTGATTCAACATCAACATTTTTTATTACTATTAGCTTGTTGTCATTAGCTATTAATTGTATTCAAAGTTTATGAAATTTCTTGTCAGTTTTAATGACTCATCTTCCGTTTGATTTTGGCATCGTATATAGCAATAAGCCATTTAAATTAGTACTTTGTAGCTAAAGATTTATAGTTATAGAGTAGCATGTAACATAAACTCTGCATTTAAGATGTAATGGTACAACAAGATTATTAAAACAGTGGATAACTGACAAGAAAATATATAACTTTATTTGACGGAAAAATCAAGTTAAAGTGAATCTTTTCCATAACACTTTCAAAGTACTTTCCCTCCATGATGAAAAGGGAAGCAATCTGTACATAAAAGCACTGAAGAACTACATAAATACATCCAAAGAATACGCCTTTCTACGAATTCCTTTACAGTTTAAGTCCATACCCCAAATTACAATTATCCACTTAGAGTAACAACTAATAATTTTAAAGTGGGAGGAGAAATACCAATCATCTGCTTAAATGGGACTCATTTCAGAACACCTTGGTCCCACGTTTCCTCAACTAAAAAAAGTTTTTTTACATAAAAGTTACTGAACCATCAATAATCCAATTGGAACGACCACTTACTGTTTTAAAGAAACCATGCAAACATAAGCAAATGTTTTAATTAAGAGGTATAGCTAGTGTCTGGCCATGGTGCAATCCACTCCCACATGCCTAATGCCAGCTGTAGAATAGCAACATTCAAGCAGCTGCCTTAATTGGAGATGCAGATCAACACATGCTAATTTGGCTGGGCCAACTAATTGGTAGGTATGCTACATTTCTAACAAAATATCCACCCATATTACAGATGTTGTTCTGTAGCAGAGGAAACGATTGGTAACAAACAGTAATGAAGTGGCAATAAGGTACACTTGGTGAAACTATTTAGTTGGACAGCTTTACAGGATCCCACATTAGCTTAGAAAACCACTTATGCCAAAATTGGAACATAAACTGAATTTCAAAAGTATCTTTCTGTGCAAGATTAAGAATACTAAGACATTTTACAAGAGCTCTTCAGTCACCAAAATAACACTTGTAAAGTGGACCCATCCCCCTTGACCATGCCAGGCTCACTGAAAACATGCAAAAGAAAATTTAGTCCTATTCTTTCTTTAAAGCCTAATGCAGACCAAACATTTATAGACATGTGCAAGATAATAATTATATTTACCAGGAAATCTATAAGGGTAAAAAGGAAGGGGTATGGGACTCTTCTGTTTCCAACCATGATGGTATAACAGAGACTAGATTTACTCCGTTGCCTTAAACTGAAAAAACTGGACAAAATATATGAAATGATGGTTTTCAGGGAGTGCAAGGTAGACAGTGCAGAATAGTAATACCCATGAGAAGGAGGAAAAATGAAGTGAGCCCTACAGCTGCCTTAACTTATTGCCTAGAGACTTTTTTAGATGGGAATGAAGAGAGGAACTCAAAGAGAGATCAATAGTTCCCTTGAGTTGAGGAAACGGGCTTGAGCATGTGGGGAAGCAGAGCCCCTCGGGCTACCAGGCAGTGTAGACAGAGCATGAGCAAGATGAACAGCAAGCAAGACAGGGACCAAACAAGAGCAAGAGCACACTAAGAGCAGTAATCCTCCCTTATTCACATACTGCTTTCCATGGTTTCAGTTAGCCACAATCAACCACCGTCTGGAGGCAGATGATTCTCCTTTCGATTAACTGTCAGCAGGTCAACGTAGCCCAATGCTAGGTCACAGCGCTTAAGTCATTCATCTCATTTCATCTCGTCACATAGACATTTTATCATCTCGCATCATCACAAAAAGGGTGAGGACAGTACAATAAAACATTCTGAGAGACTGACACTCATATAACTTCTATTACAGTATATTGTTGTAATTATTCTTTTTGTTGTTAATTTCTTGTTGTATCTAATCTATAAGTTAAACTTCATGATAAATATGTATATACAGAAAAAAAAAACAGTATGTACAGGGTTCAGTACTATCCACAGTTTTAGGCATCCAGTAGAGGGTCGTGGAACATATCCCCCATAGATAAGGGCCACTGTATGTTCAAAGAAGTAGAGGGCGAACATTTTTTTAAAAGATTTTATTTATTTTATTCATGAGAGACACAGAGAAAGAGGAGAGACACAGGCAGAGGGAGAAGCAGGCTCCCTGCAGGGAGCCTAATGCAGGACTCCTAGGACTCCAGGATCACGACCTGACCTGAAGGCAGACACTTGACCACTGAGCCACTCAGGCATTCCAGAGTGAACATTTTTAAGAGATAAGGGAGATACAAAAATGGCCTAAAATTTTATTGAGAGAAAAATATAACGTCTGGATTATTTAAAAAAACAACACTAATAGGATTAATGGCAGATTAGACACTAGAGAAAAAGAGATTAGTAAATGCGAAGGCACAGGATCCCACATTAGCTTAGAAAACCACTCCCTAAAATGAAACACAAAGAGAAGAGACTCCTCCCCAAAAAAGAAAAGGAAAAACAACATCAGTGAGTTGAGAGATGACTTTAATCCATTTATTTTCTTTTAAAGATTTTATTTATTCATGAGAGAGGCAAAGACACAGGCAGAGGGAGAAGCAGGCTCCCTGTGGGAGCCCAGTGTGGGACCTGATCCCAGGACCCCAGGATCATGCCCTGAGCTGAAGGCAGATGCTCAAATACTAAGCCACCCAGATACCCTAATCCATTTAATATATGTGTAACTGAAATTCTACAAATAGAGTGAAGGATAGAAAAAATATTTGATGGCCTCAATTTTTCCAAATATAATGAGAACTATAAACATGTAAATTTGAGCTCAATAAACTCCAAATAGGAAAAATATTAAGAAAAGTACACCAAGAGACCTCAAATTACTTAAAACCAGTGATAAAGAGAAAAATCTTAAAAGTAACCAGAAAAGAAAAAAATAAAAGTGTTTTACACAAGGTGGTAAAAATGAGATAGGAATGACAACAGACTTCTTGTCAAAAACACTACAGGCCAGAATGCAATGAAGCAAAGTAAAGTACTGAGAGGGGGAAAACAGAATCTGTCAGCCTAAAATTTTATACCCAACGAAAATACATTCAAAAGTAAAAATTCTTCTTCACACTTAGAAAAAAGAATTCATCACTAGCAGATCAGCACTGTAAGAGATATAAAGTCTTTCAGGCAAGAAAGAAAAAAAAAAAACAAGATTGACTGAATTATATATCTATACAAAAGAATGAAGAGCATCAGAAATAATAATATATGTGTACATAAATAAGACTTTTAAAAATAAATTTAATTCTCTTTAAAATATAGTTGACAAATTATGGCAAAAATGTTATACAATTCATAACATACATAGAATTACAACGTATGGGGAATAGGAGTATACTGCTATCAAGTTCTTATGCTCTACATGAAGTAGTGGGAGCCTGTGAAAAGCTAAACACTGCAAAATCTAAAGCAATCACCAAAAACAAAGAAAAAAGATGTACAGCCAATAGCCAAGGAAGGAAATCATATGGAATGATTAAAAACATGTTATTAATCCAAACACAGGCAGAAAAACAACAAGGGAATAAAGAACAGATGAGACGAACAGAAAACAAAGAGGAAAAGGGTAGATCTTAACCCAATCATATCAATAACAATAACATTAAATATAGGGGATCCCTGGGTGGCGCAGCAGTTTGGCGCCTGCCTTTGGCCCAGGGCATGATCCTGGAGACCTGGGATCGAATCCCACGTTGGGCTCCCAGTGCATGGAGCCTGCTTCTCCCTCTGCCTGTGTCTCTGCCTCTCTCTCTCTCTCTCTCTCTCTCTGTGACTATCATAAATAAATAAAAATTTTAAAAAAATAACATTAAGTATAAATGTCCTGAGAATCCCAATTAAATGGCAGAAATCATCAAATTGTATATTAAAAAAAAAAAAAAAGACCAAATCTATGCTGCCCATAAGAAACCCACTTTAAATATAAAGGACACATAGGTTAGAAGTAAAGGCAGAAAGAAAATATATACCATGCTAACACTAACCAAGAGAAAGATGAACAACGTTGATTTCAGTGCAAAAAATATTACCAAGATAAAGAAGGTCATTTCATAATGCTAAAGGAATGAAGTCATCAAGAGAACACAAGGCCCTTAAATGTTAATGTATCTAATAACAAAGAAATAGACACAAAGAAACAGACAAATTCATAATGATACTTAGAGATTTTAGTCCTAATTGAGGTAGAACCTTGGCCAAATTAGAACTGGTTTGACCATTTGAATTTTAAAAGTGACTGTATGTCTCCTTTCTGATCATATCAGTCTGAAATATAATGCCACTGTAGCATTCTTTGACCTTTTAAATTTTCTACATAGATTTTATCAGTTAGGTTTATTATCACTGCTTCCACAAACGATTTCAACGTATGACAGTTGGTGTCTTTATGAAAGGATGGGCTCTTCTAAACTTTAGACAATACTGCAAATCACTGATGTGAATTACTCTTCCTGTCCTCTGTGTAAAATTTGCAAATGTCATCTTTCTTACAAACTTGGTATCAATAATGATTGTATTGCTCTGCACTGTCAAATATAACTTCTATGATTCTTAGTTGACCCTAAGATACTATACTAATATCACAGTGAGTTAAAGAAGGAGGCCTCTTAAAGAAAACTCCCAATTGGGATGGCAGAGTCACTGTGATAGGTGAATCTTACCATGTAACAACAGAACGTAAAGTTAACACATTCTAAGCTTCAGGTGAAAGTGTTAACTTATCTAAATATACGTATAAGTGAGTGTATAAAATACATTAAAATCAACAAAGAAAGCTTATGAATTAAGTAGTTTGAAACCAGTTGTTGAGAAGAACTTGATCTTTGATAATATAGTCTTCTCTTAATGAGAAAGCTATAAAAAAAATTATTCTGAACCTTCAGTATCCAGTCTGGCCAACAAAGGTTCCTTATCTCCCCCAAACACTCTCACTTTCTAATAGCCTGTTAACCTTTTAAGCTTTTGTGTTGACTTTTGTCATGCCCTTGAATCGTTTTTTAACAAAAGTTTCTCATTTCTAAAAAAGCTGTATTTCCTAGTAACTATTGTTACTTAAGGCTACGTTTTATTTTAATCACTGTCACTTAAACCAAGACTCTAATCATTTCTTGTCTCAGGCACCTGTAAGTATGCTTGTATTTTGCTATAATCACTAGTCTCCTGGCAACCCTTTATGCTACTGCCTTCACAAATTTGGGCCACAAAATTAAAAATAATAAAATTGATTTAGACATATTTTATACTCAAACTATCATTGGTATTTCTCAGACAGCCACTAGGTAGCACTACTGAGCAGAGAGGATATTAAGAAAAACACTATAAGTAGTATGTCCTCAGTATCTTTAATTAGCTCAACTCTCTTATGAGAGCTTATCTGTTTATCAAGCCCACAACATGGGGAGAGCCAAAGTGTAACTAAAAATGAATATCATTCAACAAGTGTGTATTTTTCAAGATGGACAGAAACATATTCATGATCCTGTGCACAGACTGGCACACAACTTTGAAGCAAATGGTGGGTATTTGTCATTTCTAATTGCTGAGTAATATTCCATTGTATACATAAACCACATCTTCTTTATCCATTCATCTTTCGATGGACACCGAGGCTCCTTCCACAGTTTGGCTATCGTGGCCATTGCTGCTAGAAACATCGGGGTGCAGGTGTCCTGACGTTTCATTGCATCTGAATCTTTGGGGTAAATCCCCAACAGTGCAATTGCTGGGTCATAGGGCAGGTCTATTTTTAACTCTTTGAGGAACCTCCACACAGTTTTCCAGAGTGGCTGCACCAGTTCACATTCCCACCAACAGTGTAAGAGGGTTCCCTTTTCTCCGCATCCTCTCCAACATTTGTGGTTTCCTGCCTTGTTAATTTTCCCCATTCTCATTGGTGTGAGGTGGTATCTCATTGAGGTTTTGATTTGTATTTCCCTGATGGCAAGTGATGCAGAGCATTTTCTCATGTGCATGTTGGCCATGTCCATGTCTTCCTCTGTGAGATTTCTCTTCATGTCTTTTGCCCATTTCATGATTGGATTGTTTGTTTCTTTGGTGTTGAGTTTAATAAGTTCTTTATAGATTTTGGAAACTAGCCCTTTATCTGATATGTCATTTGCAAATATCTTCTCCCATTCTGTAGGTTGTCTTTTAGTTTTGTTGACTGTATCTTTTGCTGTGCAAAAGCTTCTTATCTTGATGAAGTCCCAATAGTTCATTTTTGCTTTTGTTTCTTTTGCCTTTGTGGATGTATCTTGCAAGAAGTTACTGTGGCCAAGTTCAAAAAGGGTGTTGCCTGTGTTCTCTTCTATGATTTTGATGGAATATTGTCTCACATTTAGATCTCTCATCCATTTTGAGTTTATCTTTGTGTATGGTGAAAGACAGTGGTCCAGTTTCATTCTTCTGCATGTGGATGTCCAACTTTCCCAACACCATTTATTGAAGAGACTGTCTTTCTTCCAATGGATAGTCTTTCCTCCTTTATCGAATATTAGTTGACCATACATTTCAGGGTCCACTTCTGGGTTCTCTATTCTGTTCCATTGATCTATGTGTCTGTTTTTGTGCCAGTACCACACTGTCTTGATGACCACAGCTTTGTAGTACAACCTGAAATCTGGCATTGTGATGCCCCCAGCTATGGTTTTCTTTTTTAAAATTCCCCTGGCTATTCGGGGTCTTTTCTGATTCCACACAAATCTTAAAATAATTTGTTCTAACTCTCTGAAGAAAGTCCATGGTATTTTGATAGGGATTGCATTAAACGTGTACATTGCCCTGGGTAACATTGACATTTTCACAATATTAATTCTGCCAATCCATGAGCATGGAATATTTTTCCATCTCTTTGTGTCTTCCTCAATTTCTTTCAGAAGTGTTCTATAGTTTTTAGGGTATAGATCTTTTACCTCTTTGGTTAGGTTTATTCCTAGGTATCTTATGCTTTTGGGTGCAATTGTAAATGGGATTGACTCCTTAATTTCTCTTTCTTCAGTCTCATTGTTAGTGTATAGAAATGCCATTGATTTCTGGGCATTGATTTTGTATCCTGCCATGCTACCAAATTGCTGTATGAGTTCTAGCAATCTTGGGGTGGAGGCTTTTGGGTTTTCTATGTAGAGTATCATGTCATCGGCAAAGAGGGAGAGTTTGACTTCTTCTTTGCCAATTTGAATGCCTTTAATGTCTTTTTGTTGTCTGATTGCTGAGGTGAGGACTTCCAGAACTATGTTGAACAGCAGTGGTGAGAGTGGACATCCCTGTCTTGTTCCTGATCTTAGGGGAAAGGCTCCCAGTGCTTCCCCATTGAGAATGATACTTGCTGTGGGCTTTTCGTAGATGGCTTTTAAGATGTTGAGGAAAGTTCCCTCTATCCCAACACTCTGAAGGGTTTTGATCAGGAATGGATGCTGTATTTTGTCAAATGCTTTCTCTGCATCTAATGAGAGTATCATATGGTTCTTGGTTTTTCTCTTGCTGATATGATGAATCACATTGATGGTTTTACGAGTGTTGAACCAGCCTTGTGTCCCGGGGATAAATCCTACTTGGTCATGGTGAATAATTTTCTTAATGTGTTGTTGGATCCTATTGGCTAGTATCTTGTTGAGAATTTTTGCATCCATGTTCATCAGGGATATTGGTCTGTAATTCTCCTTTTTGGTGGGATCTTTGTCTGCTTTCGGAATTAAGGTGATGCTGGCCTCATAGAACGAATTTGGAAGTACTCCATCTCTTTCTATCTTTCCAAACAGCTTTAGTAGAATAGGTATGATTTCTTCTTTAAACGTTTGATAGAATTCCCCTGGGAAGCCATCTGGCCCTGGACTCTTGTGTCTTGGGAGGTTTTTGATGACTGCTTCAATTTCCTCCCTGGTTATTGGCCTGTTCAGGTTTTCTATTTCTTCCTGCTCCAGTTTTGGTAGTTTGTGGCTTTCCAGGAATGCATCCATTTCTTCTAGATTTCCTAATTTATTGGCGTACAGCTGTTCATAATATGTTTTTAAAATCGTTTGTATTTCCTTGGTGTTGGTAGTGATCTCTCCTTTCTCATTCATGATTTTATTGAGTTTTCTCTCTCTTCTTTTTAATAAGGTTGGCTAATGGTTTATCTATCTTATTAATTCTTTCAAGGAACCAACTCCTGGTTCTGTTGATCTGTTCCACAGTTCTTTTGGTCTCGATTTCATTTAGTTCTGCTCGAATTTTAATTAACTGTCTTCTTCTGCTGGGAGTGGGGTCCATTTGTTGCTTTTTCTCTAGTTCCTTTATGTGTAAGGTGAGCTTTTGAATTTGAGTTCTTTCCAGTTTTTGAATGGATGCTTGTATTGCAATGTATTTCCCCCTCAGGACTGCTTTTGCTGCATCCCAAAGATTTTGAACGGTTGTATCTTCATTCTCATTAGTTTCCATGAATCTTCTCAATTCTTCCTTAATTTCCTGGTTGACCTTTTCATCTTTTAGCAGGATGGTCCTTAACCTCCACGTGTTTGTGGTCCTTCCAAACTTCTTGTTGTGATTAAGTTCTAATTTCAAGGCATTATGGTCTGAGAATATACAGGGGACTATCCCGATCTTTTGGTATCGGTTCAGACCCGATTTGTGACCCAGTATGTGGTCTATTCTGGAGAAAGTTCCATGTGCACTTGAGAAGAATGTGTATTCAGTTGAGTTTGGATGTAAAGTTCTGTAGATATCTGTGAAATCCATCTGGTCCAGTGTATCATTTAAAGCTCTCGTTTCTTTGGATATGTTGTGCTTAGAAGGCCTATCTAGTATAGAAAGAGCTAGATTGAAGTCACCAAGTATAAGTGTATTATTATCAAAGTATTTCTTCAGTTTGGTTATTAATTGGTTTAAATATTTGGCAGCTCCCACATTCGGGGCATATATATTGAGGATTGTTAAGTCCTCTTGTTGGATAGATCCTTTGAGTATGAGATAGTGTCCCTCTTCATCTCTCACTATAGTCTTCGGGGTAAATTTTAATTTATCTGATATAAGGATGGCTACCCCTGCTTTCTTTTGAGGACCATTTGAATGGTAAATGGTTCTCCAACCTTTTATTTTCAGGTTGTAGGTGTCCTTCTGTCTAAAATGAGTCTCTTGTAGACAGCAAATAGATGGGTCCTGCTTTTTTATCCAGTCTGAAACCCTGCGCCTTTTGATGGGGTCATTAAGCCCGTTCACGTTCAGAGTTACTATTGACAGATATGAGTTTAGTGTCATCATATCTATTCAGTCCTTGTTTTTGTGGATTGTTCCACTGAACTTCTTCTTAAAGGCGAATTTTAAGAGTCCCCCTTAAGATTTCTTGCAGAGCTGGTTTGGAGGTCACATATTCTTTCAGTTCCTGCCTGTCTTGGAAGCTCTTTATCTCTCCTTCCATTTTGAATGAGAGCCTTGCTGGATAAAGTATTCTTGGTTGCATGTTCTTCTCATTTAGGACCCTGAATATATCCTGCCAGCCCTTTCTGGCCTGCCAGGTCTCTGTGGAGAGGTCTGCTGTTACCCTAATATTCCTCCCCATAAAAGTCAGGGACTTTTTTTCTCTTGCTGCTTTAAGGATCTTCTCCTTATCTTTGGAATTTGCAAGCTTCACTATTAAATGTCGAGGTGTTGAACGGTTTTTGTTGATTTTAGGGGGGATCTCTCTATTTCGTGGATCTGAATGCCTGTTTCCCTTCCCAGATTAGGAAAGTTTTCAGCTAGGATTTGTTCAAATACATATTCTGGCCCTCTGTCCCTTTCGGCGCCCTCGGGAACCCCAATTAAACGTAGGTTTTTCTTCTAGAGGCCTATTTTAATACTCTTGACTGTCACTCATAGCTGTAAAGAATCAATTCCTGTGTCAGACTTCCTATCCAGTGTAACCTGACGCTGCCACCAAGCTTGGACTATGGTACAGATTATAGCAGGAAACTGAGCCAGTGTCTAGAGGATTCTTATTTGAATATCAGACACTAGCATGCTTTTGACCCAAGATCCAATAGAACAAGAATTCACTTTGCAGCTGAATGAAATCAGTTTAAGGAAATTTAATAGTGCTTTTGAGAAAACATTTTTTCTTTCTTAATTTTTCACTACCCACCTTTGTGGCTGTTGTACTTGGGCAAACTGGAATGAAGTACTCTTTTTTTTTTTTTAAGATTTTGTTTATTTATTCATGAGAGACACACAGAGAGAGAGAGAGAGAGAGAGACAGAGAGACAGAGAGAGAGAGAGGCAGAGATAGGCAGAGGGAGATGCAGGCTCCATGCAGGGAGCCCAACGTGGGACTCGATCCTGGGGCTCCAGGATCAGGCCCGGGCTGAAGGCGGCGCTAAACCGCTGAGCCACCTGGGCTGCCCATGAAGTACTCTTTGAATGGTATGTTGCTCCAGCCAATCCCCCAGGAATCAAGAAAAATATTTCCTGAAAAAAACTTAATATAGCTTATAAACTGTGGCAAATGTATTTTCCAGATCCAGATTTTATTTTCCAAAACTCTCCCTTCCCACACGTTCTTCCAGTGTTATCATGTCACTCCTCCATCAAGAGGTCAGGTCTATCCCTTTCCTCTTGAATCTGGGCAGGCTCATGTCTGGCTTTGACCAAAGGAATCTGGCAAAAGTAATACTCTATGAATTCTGAGAGCAGGTCACAAAACAATATGAGCTTGTGCCTTGTCTTGCAACATTCACCATGAGGGACGACAGTTACCCTGTGAGGAGTCCAACTACCCTGCTCTGGCCACGCTAGAGAGACTACACACGGGCACTCCGCTCAATAGTCCCAGCTGAGTCCAGCTTTCTCATCATTCCCGACCACAGCACCAGCCCTGTGAGAGAATCCACCTTAAATCTTTTGCACCAGTCTCTCCACAAACTAGTATCACAGTTAGGGAACTCAGCAATGCCATAAGAAGCAAAGGAATTATCCTCCGAGTCCTGGTGAAACTCCTGATGAGCATTTCTGACCACCTAAAGTGGTTATTATCTCACATTGGTAAGTTCGGGGTAGTTGTTATGAAGCAATAGCAACTGGAACAAAAACTACTAAATTGTTGAGGTAAATTTAAAGATGGAAACTGTATAGAAAATACAACACATATTGATCAGCCTTGTCTGTAATAATCAGAACAATGGTCAGATGGTATACATGTCCTTACGGAGTTCTTTCACCTTACATGGCAATGTAATTATTTGCATAGGCTCAATAAGAATCTATCTTTCTTTCTATCAGGATATAATTAGATAAAACAAATTTGTAACCATGACCATGCCAGAAAGGTTTCATTTAACGGTAAATCTCATTTCATTAGGCATGACAAACCCACTAGTAAGGAACAATAATTACACTCCAATATGTAGCAACAACAGTTCAAAGAAACTATCCTGGCACCTGCTCGATGGCTTACGGAATCTCAGTCTCATGGGTGGGACAGAAGGTCACTTTCTGGGAACAGAAAGTTCCCAGACAAATCTGGGGATCTTGGAGTCAGAGGATACCTCTACAATCACAGGTACCACGAGCAAAACCAGGAGAGGCAAACCGGCTGGGTTTTGGTTCCTGGTGGTTCCATACCTTAGAACATGTGAACTGCAAGGGCAATGAAAATACTTCTGGTAATTACAGAAATGACAGAAATACATACATGACTCTAGGGGCTGCATGATCTCTGATCCTGATCCTAACATCATACGGTTCTAGTTTCACTAACCACAAAAGTAAAAAGATGCACTAATATCTTCTGGAACTTATGTAAACGAAACAGGCTAAATATAACAAGGCATCACATTAATGATACTGGCAGTGCACAAGAAAATTGCAAAACAAGCTTCTTAGGTCAAATCTACACTTAACTATACAGATTTGATCAGAGCTAAGTTTTGAAAAAGTGAAACTAATTTTTTCGTTTTCTTTGTTTCCATCTTCCTCTGTTGACTACAAACCACTAAGATTTGCATTATTAAAAGCTTTACATTTCAAGAGCTATCCCAAAGCTTTACACCCTGAGATAATTAACAAAAAAAGAGAAACACCCTATCTGGTTTGTTTTTTTTTTTTAATTTATTTAGGCTACCTCTACACCCAACATGGGGCTCAAACTCATAACCCCGAGATCAAGAGTTGGATGCTCTTCTGAGTGAGCCTGGCACCCTTTGTTTTTTAATCAGACAAAAATGTGTGGTTTTTTAAAATCAAAGCTGATTAAAGTGGATGTAATCAGAATTACCAACTGCTATGTAAGAATATGAACATAAATATCACCATCTCTATATTCTGTGAGCCAATAGGTTGTTCTAAAAGCTAGTCTTCTTTAAACTGTGTTTTTTGAATGTAAAAATTTAGCTCAGAGTTCAAAAATTATCTAGGAGTTTTTTTTTCTTTGACAAATTAAAATCAACCAAAATGCCGAATATATTAATAATCCTGGCTAACAAAAAAGAAAAATCCTGGCTAACAAAGATAATAAAATAAGCTTATTATATATGGGTTGACTCTCAGCTTGTATTAATTCAACGGGTGACAGGTATCCTTACAAAGAAGTGAAATTCATCAAAGCAGTCGATCCTGAGAAGGCACTATCCATTGTTGGCAAAACATTTAGTTCCCTACTAAATTATATATAATCCTTTAAAAATTTTCCTGAAGAACTTTGATAAAGTATGCTGTCCTCCACACTCACAAGAAATTGCTTCTAAAGAAACAGAGTCCCCAAGTTTATATAACAACAGTGGAGAGGGCAGCCTGGGTGGTTCAGCGGTTTAGCGCCGCCTTCAGCACAGGGCCTGATCCTGGAGACCTGGGATAGAGTCCCACATCAGGCTCCCTGCATGGAGCCTGCTTCTCCCTCTGCCTGTATCTCTGCCTCTCTCTCTCTCTCTCTCTCTCTCTCTCTCTCTCAATCTCTGTCTCTCATGAATAAATAAAATCTTTAAAAAAAAAAAAAAAACAGTGGAGAGTCGGAAAGTGACAGGAGCTCAGAAGAGTCCCTATTTTTTCTCAATTGGCACGTGGTTTCTTTTTCAATCCCCTCTTTCCCTCTTTTCTACTTTCAGTCACATAGAAAAGAAGGCGGGATGAGTTTAATCTTCTGGAGTGAATGTAAGACCTGGACTAGAAAAGACAAGTTAGCCTAGTTATAAACTAACTTGCTTAACCTATATTTCTTGACTAAAGTCTGACTGATACAGAAATTGGTATCAGGAGTGGGATTCCCAAAAACAGACCTAAAGGATTTTGGTATTGGTTTGATTTGATCCATAATGCAGTCCTATCACTATTAGTTAAATTAAAGCTGGCTGCCAATTATAATAAAGTATCTAGTGAAGAAGTGCTTCAAGGGACCAAGTGGTTGTCACATTTGAGTTGGGCAGAAATGATGAGTACAAAGATTAGGGTATGGCATGGCTTTTTCTGAATGCACTGTAGCACCTACAGAAAGAAAATGACAAGCTTGGGTCTTTAAACACTCAGCTCTCATTTATGAACAGAGAACCAGAGAACTTCTACGACAGCCCCAATAAAAACCTTAATGTCTTACAGACACAGGGCTCACCTTGCTAACATCAGATTTAACTGTGCCAGGTACAGAATTACAATTTAAGGTGAACTCCGCAGACTCACCATGTCTCATGTATAAAAGTGAAAATACTGAATGAGACCTGGGATGGGGATATCTGGGTGGACTCAGCTGAAGCCAAGGATCTTGAAGTCCCCAGCTATTCTGAGCCTCCCTTGCCAGTGGAAAGAGAAGAAGTCCGCTCTCCTATGTCTGAAGAGATTAGCTTTCCCAGGATTGAAGAAACTGCATAACCTCATGATAACTCTAAGTGCAGTTTCCATGCAAGAGAATTCCTCTTCTCTTCAAGACCCAACTAGACCATCTCTTACTGCTACTCATAACAGGGTAAGATCACAGCATTCTTTGGGGGAACAAGTATAAAGTCTGATCCATAACGTAATAACTTATAAACAAAAATAACTGCAAAAGTTTGCTAATTTGTATTGGTGGATACCTAGGAAATCTGTGTGAGAATGAGTTTAAGAATGTTAGACCAAGGAAAACATAATGTAATACTGGATTGGGGTATTTTTTAAAATATGAATCACTTACTCAAGATTTAGGAATTAATGGTTAGCTTATATAACTGGATGAGGCTCTAAGAGTTAACTTGGCTGGCTGACTGAAACTTGGACTCCATGATGGCCCTACATTTAATAAGTTTGAGAAGCCACAACTTCCCTGGCATAATGTAGAAGCAGCGATTCAAAGGCTTAAGAGAATAGGAATGCTAGAGTGGATTTATCATGTGCAACTTGCACAGACAACCCCTCCACCACTACACCCCCTAAGAGGGCCTAGTGGATCCTCTCTTCACCTAAGGTTCCAGCATCATAACTAGAGTGCCATTATATGGGCAAGAGGCTATTAGTCTAGCCCTTTAACATCCTGTCAATCATAAAATTTACCACACTGCTACAAAATGAAAACCTCCCCGTGTCCTCCCTTTGTTTGTTTCTTACCTGGCACTATTACAAGCTGCAATTATTTCTTTGTCTGATTGCTTTGTTTTGTTTTTTGCTTTTTTCAACTATTTTTTTCTGTCTCCTCCACTCGAATATAAGTTCCATGAAAGCAAGGACTGCCTCTATCATGTTCACCACTGTCTGCTGACCACTTAGCAGAGGACCTTGTACACGGGCATTCAATAAAGATGTGTTAGACAAACTAACTCTGTCAACATTCAATTCGGGTCCCTCCTTCTCCTGAAATAGATATGTCCATGGAAACATTATCCTACCAAAGAGATGATTTACATCTGAGTTGAAAACCTGTAAAGGCATATATAATCTCCTCTTTCTATTTCTTCAGCTTAGAACTGAGGACCTGGTCTGCTGATACCACTTTTGTCATTAAATTTACATGATGCCCAGGAAAACATATTAAAAGTCAATTCAGTGCGTGACCATCTGTCCCTTCATGAAAATGTTTGAACAGGATCCTGTTTTTATCCAGAACCACATCTCTGCCCAGAGTTACATGTTACCTCATATCACACATTAATAAATTCTCAAATATCATTAAAGTATACTTCTGACTTGTTGAAAAATTTTTGTATAGGCTGGAGCATTTCCTAAAAGACTGCTAGGAGCTTCCACTTCTTTCGGGAACAACTAGATGCTGGATTTGTTCAGATCATAGCATTTCAAAATTCAACATTCCATTTAATCAAAGATTCTATATTTCACCTATGAACTGTTACTTCCAGTAACTAGTAAATGCTTCCATTAATAGCCAATTTTACCCACTCACATGCACAAATATAATATTTTTATGATTTAGGAGTTAATTATACATTGAGCACAAGTAACTAAGAAAAAACAGAATTAAGGTCCAGGTAATAAGTTAAGTTCAACTAACATCTAAGTTAACTGCCTCAGGCTCATTAATCTCATGGCTTAATTCAAATTTATACCTTAGCACAACTTCAAAATACTGTATGTCTTGGAGCTTCAAGTGTTGTGTTCACATAGTTAATACCTTGAAAGTTAAACCCCTTAAATGCCAAAGATGTAAAGATCTGTGCCCACTAACAGGATTTAAAAAAACTTTTTTTTAAAGATTTAGCATACTTAGTATTATAAAGATCTGTTTTTTACATAAAGATGAAGTGCATTTGTATGTAATCTGTCCAGAAGAACCAGCTATGGTCTGGAAAGAAACAATAATAAAAATATATACGTCACAATGATGTTTGAAAGATAAAAGAAGATAATACATATGAGGGAATAAATAAGTAATAAAGCACCATATAAATGTTAATAGTAGGTAGTAATGTTAGTAATATAATACACTATGTGGTACACCTTAAACTTACACAATGTTATACATCAATTATATCTTTAAAAAAGCTGGAAAAAAAAAAAAACCCCAGCAGAAATCCTCTCTCATCTGAAAGGATTGGAAGAGTTTGTTAGTTGCCCACTCATAGAAGTTAAAGTGGGAATCCTAGAAAACAATATAGATACACTGTAACCATTTTATTTAATTTAACTCTTGCACAAATGTAATTCATTCACCAATCCTGTGTAGGACCCCAGGTCTTACACTTGACTTTAGATCCGTTGACTGGTATTCCAGACTTTCCTGCCTAACCCACGCCCATAACACATCATTTATGATTGCAGTTTCAGTTCTTTTAAAGGGCAGCAAAAATTTCAACAAATATGGAACAATTAGAGAACAAATTTCTTTTTTATCATTTTTCCAATTATTTTACATTTGACTTGTTTATCACTATTTGACAGCCGATTTCTGAAAAGAACTCGCTTTACTCACTTTTTTCAGAGCATTCAAATGAGTTTTTGTAGAAATAACTCCCCCTTTCTCCACAAATACTGCATCAGTGTGCAGAATATTAAATAATAAATAAATGCACTCAGCATAAGTTTGGGAACAAACATAGCTGACTCTTATAGCAAATAATTTGATTTGTGGGGGTAAAAGCATAAAAGTATCAACCGAGAAGCCTACCAGCCGTAAACAGCACACTGGAAACAGCAGCCAGTATGTTCTACCAAGGAAATGGACAGCACTGCTTTATCCATCTGGTCGGTTAGTTAGATGTCAGTTAAGAATCTCTGTTATATGGTAATTCAGGTCTCGAGCATAGGTGACTAAGAAGAAAGCTCAAAAGATTCCCTCTTGTGTGTGTATAGATAGTCTTTTGTATTTTTCTTCAATTACATATACCTTTAGAGGCAATGATGTCACTGAAACTAGTAATGTACTACCTGTTGGATAATTGAATTTAAATTAAAAAAAATAGTAATAAAATTGTTTTTTAAAAAATGATGTCAAAGAGTTAAAAATGCAAGATTACTGAAATAAAGCAACAGAAAAGGAATTCAGGTGTTTAAGTAGAGTATGATAAAATAATCAGATAATCTGACTCCTAACAACAACTAAATAAGTCAGTAAAAAACATTTTAAGGAAGTTTTAACAGTCCTATTATTAATTTGAAAAAAAACGATGATCCATTTTAAGACATCCCTTTAATAAAATTAGAAAGTTTTCTGAACTCTAAATAAATGTCAGTGCTAAATACCTACTTGAAAACATTCAACTTAGATTAGCTGTTTTCCTTTTGTAAACATAAAAGGATAAGAGGGTGTGTGAAAAACTTACTTATTTCACTGGAAACTTGATTCAGTTTATCCTGTGATCTGCTGATAAGGACAACCTTCATTCCATGTTTTGCTAACTGAAACAATAAAAAACCAACAAAAAGTTGAATTACACCTGTATAATTCATTAAAAAACAAAAATCAGATATTTTCTCGTTTTAAGAAAACCGGGTAATATGATAAGCCCAACTAAAAAAGCAATAAACCTAAGCGGTAATGAATGGGCAATCCAAAACGAAGACCTTACTAAAGGATCCCCCCAAAGGGTTATATTTCTAAATCAAGCTAGTATATAAATGTCAAAGGGCCTCAGAAGGAGTAAAACTTTTACTTTTCATTTGGTACCCATCTACACTTTAGTTTTTAAAATCATAAATACTAGGTGGCATAGTTGGTTAAGTATCTGACTCTTGGTTTCGGCTCAGGTTGTGATCTCAGGGTCATGAGATCTGCCCCAGGTGCAGAATCTGTTTGAAAGTCTCTCTCCTTCTCCCTTTGCCCTTCCTGCTCGTGTTCATACTCTCTCTCTCTAAAACAAATCATCTTTAAAAATACATAAATAAATAAAATCATAAGTATCTATTACTTCTATAATTTAAAAGTCAGCTTTAAAAAAAATTCTGTTTTGGACTGGATACATAAAGATTGAAAGACTGGCATCAAAGAAAGATTTTAAAAAGATCCCCCATTGAGAATGACAAATGAGAAATTCAGTGGATCTGTCAGGATTGTCATCACAACTGGGCAGTATCATAAGCTGTGGTGCCTTAGCAGAACTAGAAGGCAGGGAAGCTTGCCTTAAGAGTACTACCATCAGGACACCCAGGTGGCTCAGCGGTTGAGCGTCAGCCTTTGGCTCAGGGCTTGATCCCGGATTCTAGGGATCGAGTCTTGCATCGGGCTCCTTGCATGGAGCCAGCTTCTCCCTCTGCCTGTGTTGCTGCCTCTCTTTCTGTGTCTCTGATGAATAAACAAATAAAATCTTAAAAAAAAAAAAAAAAGAGTACTACCATCGCTCCTGCTTTGTACAGTGGTCCTCAAGCTGTCATGGTCCCTCTCATTTCATGACATTACAGAGAACTTGAACCCTTTGCCTATGTCTGTTAATATCTTTTAGTCAATTATAGTCCTCTGTATCAAAAAACGAAGCCATGGACTAGCCTGGAAATATAACTATCCCATAATAATACAGCCATCTTTCAGAAAATTTGTTTTTCTGTTTGTTTCTAAACAACTGACATTAAAACTAATGATTATCCATAATTACACAATATAAAATAAAACTATATTTTCCTCAATTTCAACTTACTGGGATATAAAGTTTTATACTCCTTTTTGCACAAAAACTTATTTTAAAATTGTCTTTGTGTAAGCAAACATGGTGTTTCTGACTAGACATAAAACATATCTATTGTACTATATAACATTACATTTGTTTTTAACTTCAAAAATCAAAGCTACTATAAGAGATCATCCCACATTTGTTCTTTTATTGTTACACCAAAAAGAAAGGTCTTGAAAATTACCTACCTCTTCTGCATATGATTTGCCAATTCCATCAGTACTACCTGTGACAACTGAGAAAAGAAAAAAAAATAGTTTAGATTAAGAACTATAATGAAGAACAAATTATAGTTAGGACCCACCAGTTACACATCAGAGGACCTGTATAATACTTTGATGTAAAAGATGAAGCAATACTACTGGTTCCAATTTAAGATGGAACACCCACCACAGTGGCTAAAATTAAAAGACTGCAATACCAAGTGTTGACAAAGTTGTAGAGCAACTGAAATTTCATACATTGCTGGTGGCTCTTAAATTGATAGAATCATTTTGGAAAAAAAAAAAAAAACCTGTCTGGCTTTATGTCCAGAACTAAATATATGCCTAGCTCATGCAATACTAAATAGCAATAAAAAAGAACTACTGATATATTCAAAACATGGACAAATCTCCCAGAATTTAGCTGAGCAAAAAAAACAGAAACAGTGTGACAAAACTCCATGTATCCATAACCCAGCTTCCAAGACTAGCAACATGATTTTAACTACTCTTGCTTCAACTATATACCCCCCACTGCTTCTTCCCACCTCAAATCATTTAATTACTAACATCATGACTTCATAAGAATTTCAGTATATGCTATTTAAAATAACCACAATACCATCATCACATTCTTAAACTGTAAATAATAAATCCTAATGAAATTTTCTATCAAATCAAACATCAATTTTCTAATCAGTATGTAAATTTACCCAAGTATTTCAGAAAACTCCTAATAATTTGATCAAATCAGGATTAAATAACCTCCATACCTAAAATTGGTTAATGTCTATGAAATCTCTTTTAATCTATAGGTTCTATCTATCCATCTACCTTTCTCAATCTCCAACTCTTTCTCCTCCCCTCCCTCTCCAGCCCCACCCTCAATTTCCCTACTATTTGTTGAAGATACTGGGTCCTGTTACTTTTCCAGCCTGGCAGTTGCTGATTACATTTCCCTAATATCTTGTAACATGTTCTTCTGTCCCTTAGTGGTTACCTATCAATTCTTGATCAAATTCAAGTTTTGGTTTATTTGGTAAGAATATTCATAATATTCATAAATACTGCAGATTTATACAGCTGGAGACACGTGTCTGGTTATCTTTCTTTGTTGTTTGATCAGCAGCCATTGATTACCACTGGGAAACAGAATTTCATTAGAGGTTTCAAACCAGTGATCTTTGGGTTCTTTAGGGGTTTGGGGTGGGGGGAGTGCACTTGCACTGGGGAGGAGGGGCAGAGGGAGAGAGAATCTTAAGCAGGCTCCATGCTCAGCTCAGAGCCCAACAAAGGGCTTGATCTCTTGATCCTGAGATCATGACCTGAGCAAAACCAAGAGCCAGACGCTCAGTGGACAGAGCCATGCAGGCACCACCCTCTTCTGTTTGAATCCTTGTTCTAAATCCTGTGCTCACACTGTTATCTCCTGATTGATCAATATTTATATTACTTATTATAGTTGGTTGAGAACACCCACTCCCCTTTATCTTCCATCTCCTTCCAATGAAATTATAGCACAAGGCTCTGTCAATAATCAGTGTGTACATCAGTATAATAATGCAACTTAATTCTCACACTAACCATAGGACATGGGCCCCAGCAAAACTGTCCACACTTCGAGCATCAGCTGCAAGTTCAGAGGTCCCCACAGGCATCCACCCTACCTGACTGCAAAATTCAGGGTTCTCACAACTCCTCAGCTTCAGCAAAATTCACTAAATAATTCACAGGACTCAGGACAATGTAACAATTTGTGGTTACAGTTTTTTAATAAAGGATACAAATCAGGATCAAACAAATGAATACCCACAATGGGGCAAGGTCTAGGAGGGTTCTGAATGCAGAGCTTCTGTGCCCTCTCTGAATCAGAGCACTTCACCCTCACAACACATCAGTGTGTTCACCAACTAAGAAGCTGCATCAAGCTTTAAAGTCCAGAGTTTTGGGATCCCTGGGTGGCGCAGTGGTTTGGCGCCTGCCTTTGGCCCAGGGCGTGATCCTGGAGACCCGGGATCGAGTCCCACATCAGGCTCCCAGTGCACGGAGCCTGCTTCTCCCTCTGCCTGTGTCTCTGCCTCTCTCTCTCTGTTATGACTATCATAAATTTAAAAAAAATAATAAATAAAAAAAAAATAAAGTCCAGAGTTTTTATTGGGCATCATTACAAAGGCATAGTTGACTACATATTGACATCTCACAGAACTCAACCTCCAAACCCTCTTCACTCCCAGAGGCTGGAAGGTTGAACTGGTATCATATGGCTCAGACTTCCAATCTTCTAGTCATATGGCTGGTCTTTCTGGCATGACTAGCCCCCATCTTGAAGCTATCTAGGGTTCAACCACGAGTCCTCTCATTGGCATAAAGGATCAGGGCCCACCCTGAGTAATAAAGACAATCCGATCACTCAGGAAATTCCAAGGATTTAGATGCTCCCCACCAGAAACGAGGATTAAGGCCAGTCAGATTCTTTATTACACAACAATTACTGTGGCGAGATAAATATATTATTCACTACTGAACCAAATAATATTGTACAACTACATTTCCTTTCTTGGTCAACATTTTTCTTTTCCTATAGTTTAAACTGTCTTTTTTCTTCCATTTGCATAGTTTTCTTTTTAAATCTTCCTCATTCCCTAACAGCCTCTCAATACAATTTCCCACATAATCAATCCCATGAATGTGTTCCATTCCTTTTTTTCCCCCAGATTACTTTCCCAGAGCCTTCCAGCTGTTCCTCCCTGGAATGGCTACTCTACTGCACTGTTGTTGCTCTAGAATTCCCTTGGCCTCCCTCTCCTGTGCTGAAGCTCTTATTCCTACATCTTGTTCTAGTCCCCTATTAGGGAGCATATCCACCAGTAACTTCCCATGGACAGATGCATGAAGACATATTTTTGTGAACAGTTTTTTAAATAAACTTTTATATAAGTAAACGTTTTATTTTTTAAACTTTTTAAATAAACTCTTATTCTAAAACTATTTTAGAGTAGTTTTTTAGACTTCCCAAAAAATGTAAAGATAATACAAGGTGATCTCTATATTCCAAGTCAGTTTCTCCTATTCCTCACATTTTACATTCATCATAATTCATGAAAGAATATTGATACATTATAGTAGTCCCCTCTTTTCCATGGGGATGCATTCCAAGACCCTCAGTGATGCCTGAAACTATGGACAGTACCACACCCTGCATATACTATGGGTTTTCATAGGCATACATACCGATGATAAAGTTCTATTTATAAGTTAGGCACAGCAAGAAATTAGTAACAATAACAAAATAGAACAATTCTAATGTACTATAATAAAAGTTATATGAATGTGGTCACTCTCTCACAAAACTTTGTTGTACTACACTTGGCCTTCTTGTGATGATGTGAGACAAAATGTCCACGTGATGAGATGAATGGAGGTGAAAGATGTAAGGCATTATGATGTAGTCTTAGACTACTATTCCTTCTGACAAGATGCCAGAATGAAGATCATCTGCTTCTGGACCACAGTTGACTACAGGTAACTGAAACTGTGAAGAGCAAAATCTCAGATAAAAGGGGGACTAGGACTACTGTGTTATCAACAAAAGCCCGTATCTTTTTCAGATTTTCTGTTACTGAATGCCCCTCTGGTCTATGATGGCATCCAGAATGTCCTATTAAATTTATGTGACAGATTAAGAGAAACTTTTTTGAGAATTTAAGAGAAAACTTTTTTTGTGTGTATATCTTTTTTTTTAAGTCTATATTCTAATCTCATACATGATAGTTTAACTGGGTATAAAATTCTAAGTAGGAAATCATTGTTAACAACAACAACAAAAAAAATTGAAGAAAACTCTCCATTGTCTTTCAGCCCTAATACTGTTTCTGAGTTCAGACCATTGATAAGTGACCTGCTTTTTTGTCACTTTCAGGATTATCATTTCATCTTTACTACTCTTTACTACTCTATCATGATAATATACCCTTCAGTGGGTGTTTTTCCATTGATTGGTTCTAGGCACTGATGAGCCTTAAAATCCATGACCTTCAATTCTAGCAGTTTTCTTATATTGATTCTTTGATAATTTCTTTCCCACACTTTTCTTTTTCTGGAATTCTTATTAATCAGAATTTAGATATAACCATTTCTCTAATAATCATACTTTTCATTTTCTACTTTCCTGGAAATTTCTTCAACTTTATCTTCCAAACTTTCTATTGACTTTCAAATTTTAGATTGTCAGGTTTTTAATTTTGAAGAGCTCTCCTTTCTTATGATTGCTCTTGCCATCTTTTTTAAATAAGAGAATTTTTTTTAAGATTTTTATTTATTTATTAGAAACAGAGCGAGAGAGAGAGAGAGAGAGAGAGAGAGAGGCAGAGACACAGGCAGAGGGAGGACCAGACTCCACACAGGGAGCCGGATGTGGAACTCGATCCCGGGTCTCCAGGATCATGCCCTGGGTGGAAGGTGGTGCTAAACCACTGAGCCACCTGGGCTGCCCCAACCATCTTCTTTTTTTTTTTTTTTTAAGGAGCGTCTTGTTCTTTAATTAAGACTTATTATCTTCTCTTATCTCTGAGGATATTAATTAGATTTTATTTATATACAGTTGACACTTGAACAACAAAAGACTTGAACTGCACTAGGTCCACTTATCCACAGATTTTATAAGTACAATACAGTACTATAAATGTATTTTCTTTTCCTTATGAATTTTTTAAAGATTTTATTTATTTATTCATGAGAGACAGAGAGAGAGAGAGAGATTGAGAGAGAGAGAGAGAGAGGCAGAGACACAGGCAGAGGGAGGAGCAGGCTACATGCAGGGAGCCTGACGTGGGACTCCATCCCAGGTCTCCAAGATCACACCCTGGACTGAAGGCGATGCTAAAATGCTGAGCCACTGGGGCTGCCCTCCTTATGATTTTCTTAATAAACTTTTTATTCTCTCTAGCTGAGTGTAAGAATACAGTCAGCTAACATGAAATATAAAATATGTTAATCAACTGTTGTTATCAGTAGGACTTCCAAGTCAACAGTAGGCTATTCGTAGTTAAGCTTTTGGGGACCAGAAGTTACATGCAGGCTTTCAACTGCACAGGACCCCTAATGCCCACATTGTTCATGGGTCAATTGTATTTATATTTTCTTCTTATAGTCTGTTTCCTCCACATTCCTTTTGACTGATTTGCTCTGTCTCATCTTGGAACCATTAATATGCAACTAATATGCATACAGGGGGTGATTACACTGTGAGCCTTGCTCTAGGGTAATCAGTGAGCAAACCAGCTTTTTTATTAGGGATTCCACAAAAGTCCGTATCTTTTCTGAGACTCTTTGGTATCTAAGACGCATTTCCCAGTTTCAATCTTCTGGCTGCGGGGTAGTTGAGTAGCTATTAGTTTGCAGACTTTTTACTCAACTCCTGTTCTCAGTCAGGTATCTGACTTCTGCCTTCTCCTGTGCCCAGTTTCTCCGAGTCTCAAGCACATCTGGTTCAGTGGCCTTTCCTACCCTGTCTTTTGAAGTACCTGATATTCCCAGTTGGGCTTTTCTGTGACCCAAGAGCAAATCTGTGTGCTTCCTAATGGTGGACTATCTGTGAGCACTCTGGCATCCACTCTGTGAAGTCAGTTACCACTCTTCTACCTAACATTTGCTGTTACTGGGGAATGAGGGATTTCAGAAGTTCCCTCGTCTTATCAAAATGGAGCTTTCTGTTTCCCATTCTCCTGATTTTTAGAGAGGATTTTCAAGAAATAAAAAGCTAGGAATATAGTTATTGGGTCAGTTCTTAGAAACTATTATGTGCACAACTTTGAAGACTACAATGATGTATAAGGTCCATTCTGGATATCAGCTGTTCTATAAATCACCCATTCCAAGGTTAGGACTTTAAATATTAAGCAGAAACAATATGACTTTAAACAGTATAAATATTAAAAATTTGCCTGATCTTTTTAGAGAGATAAAAATATCATTTTTCTAGGGGCGCCTGGGTGGCTCAGTGAGTTGAGTGTCCAGCTCTTGATTCTGGCTCAGGTCACAATCTCAGAGTCGTAGATCAAGCCCCATGCAGGGTCCTACACTCAGAGGGGAGTCGGCTTCTCTCTCTCCCCCTCTGCACCTCCCCCTGCTTGCACATGGTCTCAGGAATTCTCTAAAATGAGTAAGTTTTTCAGAAAATATGTCATTTTTCTATATCCTAATAATTCTCAAAATCAAATCCAGCACTGCATAGTTATATATGAGCCAAATATTACATCACAAGTACATTTTTTTGTAAGGAAATAGGAAAGGATAAAAATTTTTATGGGCACAAAGAAATAAAAAATAAAATTGGAAACTCAAAGGCTCCCTTAGTCATCTCTGCAAGCACCTCTGTAGTCCTACAATAATCAGTCACCTACACAATGGCCAGGCAATGGGGGATCAACTATCTCTCCTCCATCAAAGGAAATGACAAAATTCTTTAGTTCTCTATGCAATACAGTAGGTAAGTGTTCACAATAACACTTGGTCATGTACAAACATGACCAAGTCATCTGTCAAACTTCAGTTGACCATAAGTTTCACTTGATGCAAAAAAAAAAAAAAAAAAAAAAGAACTTTAAGACACAATGAAGACAAGCATTGTCCTGCTCCTTTTGCTTTTAAAGATCCATTCTCTGCTTTAAAGCTACATATCTTGCAAGTGGTAGCATAGATAGCAGCTGGTAGCTGGATAGAAAAATCTCCTAATAGAGTTCATTAATTTTTTATTTTTATAAAATAATAGTGTGATTCTATGAAGATGATACCATTTTGTCTGGGGAATCAACTCATCATTATTAATTTTAGGAAGCTAATCAAAGCATACCATATCTTAAATCAAAAGTCTTTTATGTTGCTTCTGGGGCACTGGGAAAAGACATGAAATAGATTACTATTTTTTATCCTTCTTGCTGTTGGTATTTTTTACTCGTGTGCCTGTCCTGTCTTTCTAACGAAGAAGTCCTTTCCTACCACAAATAGAAAGATGGTATAAACTGAGCCATCTAGTCCAGTTTCCCAAAAATCAACATAGCACTGCTTAAACCCTGGCTTCCCAAGGTACTTAACATTTTCTTAAAATAGAGTTCTTAAAAATAAAAATTAATGGAAAATTTACTTGAGCACTATTTACTGAATTATTATTGTAAAAGACCACCAGTTTTAATGTAAATAGAATATTAGTGTAAAATATGTATGTATGTATGTGCCTATTAAAATTTTTAACAATTCATCAGTGCAATACCTAAGATCATCTTTTGTTCTGTCTTTTGGGAAACATTTGATCTAACCCTGAAATACCTACCTTGCAATGAAAACCGATGAAGCAAAGACCAGCTCCCATATCATTCATATTAGAAGTATTGCTTGTTTTTTTGTTGGGTTTCTTAAAATGAAAAATCAAGCACTCAACCACAATGAAGTAAGGCGCAAAGTACAGAAACACCCCCAGGGACTCATCCTTCACATGTTACATGCACATCTGGGACAGAGCCCAGTTGGCAGCCGTCTTCCCTTCCTTTTTTCCAGCAACTGTGGCCTGGAATATAGACTGTTTCCCAAACTCCTTAGCAACCAGGTATGGCTGTATGATTAGATTCTGGAAATAAGAGGCGAGCAGTAATATGAGGGGCCTTGAATGGCTGCTCACAGGAAGCTGACTCAGCAGGGAGAAACCCCTTTGTGACCCCTCATCTAGCCAATTCCAAAGTGATGGCAGTAAGTCTGGCAGTCTTAAACTACGAGTAACCTTGAGGGTAGATGCCATGAGCTAAGATGAAGGAAGTTTCCTAAGGATTCCATGAAATTACCATGCCATGTTTTTTAACAATCATTTCCTTTTTCATTACTTACCACAGAGTATCAAACATATACAGAAATTCTAGTCTTGGGAACTCTGGGTGGCGCAGTGGTTTAGCGCCTGCCTTTGGCCCAGGGCGCGATCCTGGAGACCCGGGATCGAATCCCACATCGGGCTCCCGGTGCATGGAGCCTGCTTCTCCCTCTCCCTCTGCCAATGTCTCTACCTCTCTCTCTCTCTCTCTGTATGACTATCATAAATAAATAAAAATTAAAAAAAAAAAAAAAGAAATTCTAGTTTTCTTTAAACTGGGTAAAAAATAAACTTCTACCTTGTTAAAGTCATGATTATAGGCTCAGAAAAGAGTAAGCTGTCAATAAAGTCAATTATTAAAACAAAACATTTACTACTCACATGATTACAAGGATATTTGCTCAAGGTACCTCATTCATATCAAACAGTGAATTTTCATAATAGCTATCATCCCGACCTAAGTAATCATCCGAACACATACAGACTTGTCCAATGAACTTTTCAGCCTTTCCTCCCTTATTTCATGCTCACAAAGTTAAGAACTATCTTTCTCAAATACCATTTTTATGATCTCATTCTTCTGTCAAGAAGTGACTGTGTTTCCCTATTACCAATTATATAAAACCTGAAACACAAATCCATTCACTTCTGGTTGCCACCACCCGGGGCTACCATCATTCATCTCCCACAGTAACTATTCCAACAGCCTACTAAATCATCCACTTCCATTCCTTTAACTCCCCAACTCACTGTAGCCAAAGTGATCCCTCCAAAGGGCAACTCTGATATCACTGCCCTGTCTAAAACCAGTCAATGGCTTCCTACTGCCCCTGTTTTCCACGAGGTCTTCCATGAGCTTATCTTCCATGAGCTTCCATCGTTTTCCTCCTACCACTCACTTCCCTGGTCATGCTGAAGTTTCTCCAGTTCCTCCCAGGTAACAAGCTCTCTCTTTACAAATGTTTTGCTCTAGTCCCAATTCCACTCCAACTAGTGTATCCATCTCATCCTTGAAGTCTTCACCTGAACACCCCCTCTCCCATTAAGCCTTCCTTGAGCTCTAGACTAACAGAATCTCCTAGCTCTTTGCCCCCACAGTATTCCATGCCTCCCCTCCCCTAGTGACATTCACCACAAAGGTTTATCTAAAGGTCTGTCTGGATCGTGACAGCCTAACTGCTAACAGAGTGCCTGGCAAAAAAGTAGATGATTAATGAGGTTTTGCTGGATGAATGAATGAAAAAAGATTATGAATGGAAAACTTGCCTCATAGGATACTATCCACTGTTTTATCAACTCCTTTTTTTTTTTTTTTTTTTTTAGTAATAATGTCCAAACACCTGCTATACACAATCCCATATATCCCTTGGCCCCTCTCAACATCAAGAACCAGCAACCTAAAAAGAAATTTAAGAAATTTAACAAAGAGAAGTTTAACTTTACTTATGATGAGTTTGTAGAGACACATTTTCTATAGATGAACCTGAGGCTGTCTTTGAAAAGAAATTATTTTCAATGTTAGAGAAAACTACTTCATTCATAATGTGCTATAGTGGATATAAAGTGAACAAATCCAAAGTAGGATTAAGGGGAAGGGGGCATGAACCATTTTGGTTTAGTAAAGCATGTCAGATTACCAAAGTAGTGACAGTTCATTGTTCTTGTCATTGGGATTTGCTTCTTCCATTAACACTGAGTGTTCTCAGATTCCATTTTGCTATGGATTAAGTGAGTAAATAAAGGTAATCTTCAACAATACATAGAAAAAAGCTACAGGTACCACCCCTAACCCTATTGGTTGTGAGAGCAGGTATGATAGCCAGGGGCAGAACTGAGGTAGAGGAAGTAAAGGGAGGGAAAAAAGGGAGGTTAAAAAAAAAAAAAAGGCCTCTATCTTCCTATATAAATATAACAGCAGAACCCAAATTTGCAAGCCTTTGTGAGGATGGAAACTGACAACTAGAAAGAATATCCCATCTTGGCATCCAGAAGTGTCTAGCTTGTTATGGATTATATAAAATACTGGCAACTGACCAGGGCTCAGCTTCCAGATTTTATACAGTCAACAAAAATACTTTAGTTTGTGTAGGTTAAAAATATTCTACTCTTTTTGTCCTCAACTTGCTAAGAACAGATATTTTTAGTAAGTACCCAATCAACCTTATCAAAATCAAACATCAGAAATAGACTAGAGGAACACTGGAAGCAAATATGCTATTTTTAGCTCTTCTGACTATTCCCTGCCACTACCCACCAAATTCTGACTGCAGAGCCCATGCATAAGAGCTTAGTTATTCTAGGCAGGTTCCTTCTCCTGACCCTTTTTTTCTCCCTCCCTGAACACCTGAATGCAGAAAACACTCGACTGATTAAAGATTAATACAGCCGCAAACCATGACAGCTGCCTTTCCTCTGAATGCTTTTGGGGGATGGGGACAATAGAAAATGACAGAACTTGCATCAGTATTCCTCCTGGGGATCTATTACATGAAAAAAAAATTGCTATTTCAATTCCCTTTTGTTGCTAAAAATAGCAGTCTCAATTGATTCAAGCAAACAGGGAAGCAGCTTAGCGGTGCTGAATTTAGAAACCACTGAAGTCCCAAAGAGCAAATGCTAACGTAGTCTAACACATGCCAGCTCATATTTAACAAAGAACAAAGAGAAGCATGCAGGCTGCAAGTTAATAAAACAGCAGCAACTTCCTGCATTTTTATTCAAGAGAGGCAGCGGAAGGGATGCAAAGTAAGACAACTGTGACTTATTCTCCTAATCATGTTTTGATAAAAAATAATTTTACAGGAAAAATAATCAGAGTATGCATAAACACAGGTAGTGTGGGCATTTCCCACAACCCCATGGTTTGGGAAAGTACACATCTTTTTTCAAGCATGGTACATTTACTAGAGAAAGAAAATGCCCAGCTTACACACGTGCCATCGCAGGAGAGGCCCCCTTACCCACGCCCTGTGCCCACCAGGCTCCCTCCTGAGCAGCCCTCCCTTCCTCTTCTCCTGACCCAACCAGATACTGCAGACAGTTATGGCTTATCACTTAAAAAACTAACAATCGGACAAAATAAACAAAGCACCTAGGTTTAGGATGGCAAAAAAGCAGAAACTGAAAAGCACTTAAGACAGCTAATCCCGTGGGCTGACTTCCTGGCAAGGCCTTGGATCTCCTGCTAGCACCACAACCCAGGAATCTCTTCTGCCTGATTTCTTCACTTTGCTTGGTTAACTGAAAACCTTTCCAGCTAATGATTCATTTCGGTTAATGCCACATCCTCTGGAGAAATGCAAAGCCTTGTACAAGAATTAAAAGGCTATCAATCCTTGTGCCCCTGTGACTTAGTGGATTCAGACTGCTTTGTGGTTTCCTTTGGGGATATCCAAAATGGGGGGACAACGGGGAAAGGGCATCACGAGTGTTGGAATTCTGACCAGGAGCTAAGGAATTACTACTCTGGATCACAAGCCTAAGAAGACACCACAGCGTGTAGGGGCCAAGGGCAGGCTGCCCCCAAAATGTGCCACTTTGGCATATTGATTATTTTAAATAAAAGTTATGGAAGAAACAGCTGCTGCAAGGACATTCAGACCCTCCTGTGTCCCTTTGAAAGCGGGAAATAAATCTGCCATATGAAAGGTACCCTCCCTGTGCTAAGAAATAAAAAGACATCCTTATCACCAGAGACAGGAACTTTACAGCCAAGAAAGCTGTAGAAACAAACCTGTTATTTTTTACTATCTCAGCCCAAATTCTGCTTAGGATTCCTTACTAGTTAAAGCTCTCAAACATCTGTTTTCTTTATCCCATCAATTCTTCAAAATGTATTGTCTCGGGATCCCTGGGTGGCGCAGCGGTTTGGCGCCTGCCTTTGGCCCAGGGCGCGATCCTGGAGACTCAGGATCGAATCCCACGTCAGACTCCCGGTGCATGGAGCCTGCTTCTCCCTCTGCCTGTGTCTCTGCCTCTCTCTCTCTCTCTTTGTGTGACTATCATAAATAAATAAAAAAAATTAAAAACAAACAAACAAACAAAAAAAACCAAAATGTATTGTCTCTTTGCCCAAAAAGTATGAAAACTGCCGGCCTTGGTCATTTCTTTGGGTCTCAATTTCAATACTGGGCTTCCATGCACACGTGATAAAATGTCTGGGTTTTTTTCTGCTGTTAACCTGTCTCATGCAAAGTTAATTACTAGCTCAGCCAGAAGGCCTTGAAGGGTAGAACAATTTTTTCCTCCCTACAGTGGAAGGGCTTTAGGCTTTTGCTATTTTGGTACAAAAATCAGTGTGTGAAGTGGTTAAGAACATGGGTGGAAAAATCAGACCAGAAAGGTTCAAGTCCAGGTTCCAATCCCAACTCTGCCACCTGCCGGAGGTTGGTTAGCCTCTAGTGTCTCAATTTCTTTATTTGCAAAGTGAAGACAATACTAATAATGTCAATAATAGTATTCATCATTCAGGATTGTTTGAGAATTAAATAGGACAACATATAAAATACCATTTACTAAAGTACATGACTTGACAGTAAATTCCCAATAAATGTTAGCAATAGACAAAGAACACTAGAAAGTAAAAGGGGTATAGAAAGAAAAAAGAGCTACTAAGGTTAGATATGACACCAAAAGTACAAACAACAAAAGAAAAACAACCAAGTTGGACTTTATTAAAACTAAAACTTCTCGCCTAGCTGGCTCAGTCAGTGGAGCGTATGACTCTTGATCTCAGGGTCATGAGTTCAAGCCCCATGTTGGGGGTAGAGATTACCTGAAAATAAAATCTTTAAAAACAAAAAAAGCAAAAAACCTAAAACTTCTTGAACATCAAAGGCCCATATCAAGAGGGTGAAAAGACAAACCAAACAATGGGAGAAAATATTTGTAAACCATAGTTTTAATAAGG